>NC_142818.1:8807187-10034687 GCF_057945365.1 Rhopilema esculentum | reverse complement strand
TCATTAAGTTCCTTACATTTTATTTGAAGGTCCCAGCCATCCGGCAGCCAGCATGTGATCTTTAAGTTCTAAGTGGAAGCTTCTTCGGTTTGCTCAAAGAGACTTTATTACGGAGTGAAATAACTGTGTTCTCATTATCTTATTTTTTGCTGCAGATCAAAAGCAGAGTTATGCAGGTACTGACGCAGCATGGAGGATCGCCAAAGGATGTTAAGGAAATCATGCGTGGTAGGTTGCCTATGCTCTAAGAGAAAAAATCATTTGCGTCTTGACCGGCAGGCAGAGGGTTGAAATGGCCCGATATTTTATGGGAATATTTGGAAAGATTAAGTTAGAAAGCTACCAAGCCCCTGCAAAATTCAATTTTTGTATTAAATTCAATTACATTTCATTCATTTCATTTCATTTTAAATTGTTTAAGCATGGTAGCCCATTCAGCAATGCTGGTTTACAAGGGGCCATGCATCTAAACTAAAAGAAAAACTAACATAAAATAGAATAAATTAAATTGTTACAACTGATCTAAACATGATAGAATACGCTACACAACCCCTTCTAGCCCATCCTACCCTGGCAATTTTTTAAAACCTGAAGTATGATATCAAAACAAAAAACAAGCAAATCAAGAAATTTTTGGAGCAAATTTTTTAGTTTTTTCGAGAAATATTACCCTCTTAGATTCGGAATCTAGAGTCCAATCATTTAAAAACACTGATGTTATTCGCAATCATTGACTAATATTATCAACTATCTAAATTCTGGAGAATAGCATATAAAATATATTATCTCTAGACATAGCCTTTAGAGTGATAATAAGTTAAAGGCAATATTTTGGATATTATTCGTTTAGATTGTTTAGTTTTAGTTTGATAACACTGATGGTTTGCTTCCTAACAATGATAGCCATTTCCTTCGACTTTCAGATATTTTTGTCATCATTTCTGAATCATTCAGAGTGTTGCAATTTTTTTAGTTTTATTTGATTGGTTTTTTATGCTCGTAAAAGTTTACAATACATAACTACTTAACTACAAAAGAAAACTTGTTGTCATTCACAATTGACTCAAATTCCATTCCAAAAATGATGCTAGTTGGTTTATTACTATGTTCGTTGCTTTATGACTCCACCAAAGTGGTTCAAATCTTCATGATTATGCTGTTTACAGCGCTGTCGCCAGTATTCATTTCTCAAATCAGTCCACTACTGTATACTTACATTCATTTTACTCTTTAGCACTCCAGTCTTTTCAATAAATTTCTGGTCATGTGAATGGTTTCAACTCAATAATCTTTGCCATCATTTATGGATTTATAAGAGCCAAGAAGACTTAATTTGCATAAGCAAATGGCTTGAGGAAGTTACTTTTTTGTTTATTTTTGTAAGAATCATTTTGCTTGGTAGAATTGCTTGATTAGCCTACGTTGTCCGTTTGTAGAATATGCCAGCCATGTTGGGGATTCCGATACGAATGAGAGCGCAGAACTCGAGAAGAGAAGACTGCTATCGCTAGTGGACCGATTCTAAACCGGGCATGTATCAAGGCAAGTGAAGTGGGTTTGTGGCAGATATGGTCGCTAGATTATCAGGCTGCCTCAATGACGTCACACAGGGTATCTCGCGGCTCAAAGGGGACCTTTTTTAGGATATGAAGGCGGACGGCATATAAGAATGTGAAAAAGACATAAAATTGTGAATTTTTGTATGCCTTTTTCTTTCTCGCCTGTTATGTATTGTACATATATACATATTGCCAGAGTTGACTTTGCTATCACCGTGGATCATTCAACCTTGATTCTCTGCTTTTCTTCAGGACCCATCTTTAAATAAAAACCATTTAGGTAAAGTCTTTAGCGGTTTTTTTTGAGAACGGGAGGAAATTTACCAACCTAGGTTAGAGAGAATAAAAGCTCGCGTCCAAGTAAGATTATTTGCACTTTAATTCTGTACCTTTCTAGATGTTCTGCTACACAAAGTGTGATTTGATATCTTTAAATCTAGATGCAGAATAGGTACTAATATCAAGCCATGCTTTCTGGTTTTGTTAATGCTGAAAAAAATTCCAAAAACTAAGCATTTCTTATCGATTAAACATCAAATACCGTTTGTACTAGAGAGACGCCCAATTTACATGGCTACTTATCGAATAGTTTTTTACCGTAAAGATAATATAAACACAATATAAAATAGTAAAGGAAGAACCATTTAAACGTTATAACAACCTCAGATTTGTGTTGGTGGGATGCATGCCATTGTAAGGCAACTCTTTGTTTATTTGTTCATTATGACGTGACGTGTGGGGTTGACTTAAATGCCCTTGAAAGACAAGTAACACTGAGATAAGTTGGATTATGATACCAGATTTATGATAAGTGCTTAATTGTGACTTCGAAAAATATGTTTTTAGAATTTCGACGTCTGGAATACCAAGAAATACCTTCACATTTAAAAAATCTGCTAAATATGTCCATAACTGGGTGAGATACAACAAATGAAAGATCAATTGGCTGTTATTTGGCTGGATTCATATAGTTGTAAACTGAAGCTTAATTACAGTGATTTGATGGGGGGAAAGCCCATGCTTAGCTTATATGGCCATATCCCAGGTAGCCCGGAATAGATATCGCTGATTTTGCACAGTTAAGTGTTTTTCGTGATGTTCTTTCAGGACACGTGATACAAATTCTTTAAAATACATAATTTTTCAAAATAGATTCTTTTGACGTCATCACTTGAGAGCTTCATTGTGCTTGTTACTCATCGAATGCAATTAAAAAGACTTACAGCGCAGAGAAACTGCAGAGCTTCCTGGCATTCGAATTGATAATAGAGAAGTTAAAAAATTTTCCTTTTTTCGCAATCGGGAAGTTTAAGCAGAAAAGGGGCATTCTAGTGTTTTCCTATCTTCTTCCTTTTTCCTACCGTTTTATATGGACCTTATGTAATATAACTGTAAAAAAATTAATAAGTAGGACCGTCATCTGTGTACTAGGGACCTTATGTTGACTCAACCTTGAATGATCTTCTTAGTCAAGATCTGGCTACCTGGGATATGGCCATATAAGCTAAGCATGGGCTTTCCCCCCATCAAATCACTGTAATTAAGCTTCAGTTCACAACTATATGAATCCAGCCAAATAACAGCCAATTGATCTTTCATTTGTTGTATCTCACCCAGTTATGGACATATTTAGCAGATTTTTTAAATGTGAAGGTATTTCTTGGTATTCCAGACCTCGAAATTCTAAAAACATATTTTGCGAAGTCACAATTAAGCAATTATCATAAATCAGGAAACAATTGATAATTTTTCACGCTATCATAGATTAAATTCACTTTGATTTCCCGGAAAGCCATTTCTGAAATCCAATCAGTTAATATTACTAAGCTTTTAAAACCTTTAAAGGGACAATGAACAAACGGGATATGAAGTAGTACAATCAGGTAGGAGGCCCTCCTTTGTTTCCTCAAAAGTTCAAAATGTGTTCCTTGAACAGAAAAGTACCACCTGTTTTAGAAAAAGTTCCCTTTGTTCACGGTTAAGTGTCCTTTTTATGGAAAAGAAGCTTTTCGGTGAATTTATTTTCGACGAATACGACAACCAAAAGAGAAAGTCAGAGAAGAAATATAGCTGTTGTTGTTGTAAATTTATTTTAATTCGATATGAAAAACAATAGCTAACAATATATTCATAAATATACAATGTTAACTAATCAAAATCGAATATAGCTACCAGTGAGAGTTAGTACATAAAAAGGAATTATGGATACAAAATTAAAGATAACATTGCATTTTTCTGGCAGAAACTGACAGGCACTGCATTTGCAATTGGGTCCGTCCCATTGTTTTATTAGATTCTTAAAACTCTTCAAATTTTCTGCGGATTTCAACTCGTTGGGTAGGCCATTCCAAATCTGTGGCCCGATTGACATAAGACTTTTGAATCGAAATGTTGTTTAATTAGGCCTAACAGGGGCTAAGTTATTCAGATTTCTTAATGAATAATTTGACGAGCGTAATTTAAAAATACTCTGCATAATAGGTGGGTTCAAATGTTTTACTGTTTTGAATATTTCAATACACAGAATTATTTGACGAGCAACGAGCATCGAGCATCGTGCACAGCATCCTCTAACTGTTGTGATTGATGACCACTCTGACCACTCTCGTTATGTTAATTTATATTAGAAATTATTAGAAAAATGAAAACACCAACACAAAAACGCAAAGGTTGAAAAGTTTGTCTGTTACAAGGTGGGCCACAAGATTGCGGAGCAGCAAAGATTATAATAGATAAACAAAAAACCTGTTCCCTAAGAAGTACTCCAAAAACAAAAGAAGAATAAGTCGGTATTAAAACTTAGCGGGCAATCAAAATTTTATAACCAGCTCATTTATAACAACCATAATTGCAAATCCAAATATTGCGGATAGTGAGTGACAAAGCCATTTAATACCCATTTTATGTATGGATATTTTCGTCAGCATTTTCTCTATGTTTAGAATCATTGATGGTAGAAAAACTCAGCTGTATGGTTGGCACATATGCATGTTAATATTTTATTATGTTACCCCACTCTATAAATAATATAAGCGTTGAAATTAATTAGATTATTGTAATATCTACAAGCAATTCCAAGACCAGTATCAAAAATTACGTAGATTTTTCAAATTCAGACCCAGTCCTCTTGTTCCATGGACGGACTGGTTCACCCTTTCGCACGATAACTTAGTTGTAAAGGCCGACAAATCTTTAAAATGTTCGCCTTTAGAGGCAGGCAGGCACAGTTCTTGAGAACATGTCGCAGCTTATGCAAGGTATGGAAATAAAAAAAATTTTCTGCGCTCATTTCTTCTGACTTTGATGCTGTTACTGATACAGGTGCCAATCTTTTTCTATGAAATGAAGTCCAAATTAGGCCTAAGAACAACTTCTTGGACATAGGCCTAAGTAGACTTGAGTGAGCACGTTGCGGCATCCTATTGAAGTAACCGGCTCATCTGTTTAAGGCAATGACCAACTTCAAACTTTCCCCCTTTAAGTGAATTCAAGAAAACATCCCCTTAGCTAGTGCCCAAGTTGGTTTGTTGCATAACTTTTCCAAGGCTTCTTCGTCAGTATGTCGTCCGTTTGGAAGGATACAAAAATAGATACAAGAAACAAACCTTCATGTAAGGGAAGTTCCCATGGAAAATGCAACTAGAATGTCACAAACCTTTGGATTATCACCACTTTCTCAAAACTGACATGCATAACCATGCCTCAGCTGTTTCACATTCAGTTTCACAACACACAATACTAATTGTGACAAATTTAGAGGAAGCATTACTTTGTAAATTTCTGTTCTAATCATCTCTATTCACAATCAATTAATTTGAGCCATCCAAACATCAAGTGCAGTTCTGTTTCAATCATAAGAACGTGTCCTTGGAAGCAAGGGTAAGATGCCCTTGAATTTTTAAGATACCCTTGAAGTCTTAGGCTAATTCACCTTACGTAATTAACCTGCACCAAATTAGGACTCCTTGTGGGCTTACACATATATACTTGCTTATGTATCTTATAGGCTGAAATATATTTCTGGTTAAACTGTTTTACAGATAAGAATTATGTTTATATGAATATCAACATGTGTATATTTTTTCTTTAAAGACAATTTGGGTAGCATCATAGAAGTTTGAAGAGACTTCTTCTATTATAAGCTAACAGTCCCATTAAGTGTTTTTGCCCATGAAATGGGTGATGGAGCAAAGGAAAGGAGAACCCTGTATATAAGAATCAGGCCTCTCCCAAAGACACAGGCTATGACCCGCACCTGCGCAAATCCCACAAAAAAATTTGTGAGGGCTTTTTTCTGCCCACACAGTTTTTCAAACTATTGTTCTCATTTAATCTGCACAGTTAAGCTTCCCAATGTAAATAAAGAAAACAAGGACTTACATGTCCATGTGTTTATCACATGTTAACAAACTATTTTATTAGCTGCTAAAAATTTCAATGGATAGGGAATGTGTTCACACCAAAGGAATAACATATAGCATGATAAATGCTACAAATAATTAAAGTGAGAAACATTACACCATGCTGTCAGTCAAATAGGAAACAATTTATTTTAAAGGCAAGACATATAAACTGGGCATTCCCATATGTGACCGGCAAAATCTAACAAAACTTTGCTATATTCCAAAGAAAAGTTATGTTCCTCTTTTGTCTCATTTTAAGGAGTAGTAATACAAAATTTAAAGGTAGTAATACACACAAAAATACCTTCTTCAGGTGAATAGTATTTAAAGAATTGGCAAGGTAATGTATTTTTGCCTTTGTTAATACTCAAATATAAAAAAAAACAACAGTTCTGCAAGGGCCAAATAACCTACGCAACCAAACTTGCAAGTGCTTTTTGTAGCCTGTGTTGTTTTCCCAGAGAGGCCTGTATATAGCTTGTGATGTTATGTTCATATTGTATTCCCTAAATCATATTGTAATACCCTAACAAAACATTGTATATACATGACATCCTTTCATTATTTTTTAAGTCAAGAAAACTCACTACAAGAACAGTTAGCTTATGCAGATAATAAAAGTCCAGTTAATATAAATGCAATTGACAGTTTCAATTTTCTACTTTATCAATTTTAGACACCACTTAGCACATCATCTGCTGAGACAAGACATGCATCTCTGGTAACTTTTACTCTTGTATTTTCCAGAACTTGGTTATTGAAGATTGAAGTTTTTATTTTATTTACAGAAGATAATGATTGCTCTTTATGGTTATATTTTGAATTAATTCTAATGAATAATAAATTAATGAGAATGAATATTAAGATAACCTTTACTAAGGTAATAGTTGGGGGTTTATGCCTTTGTTCCTAATGAAAACCGGAAACAGTCTATCTTCCTAAACAAAGAAATTTCAGTAGGGATGAAGAGAAAATTGCCCCCTAGTGAGTAAGTTAAAAAGGTTCTATATCAGATCATATTAATTTGATTTTTAGCCATGGATTGCAGTTGGTGCCATGGCTGCAGGTGGCCTTGGCACTGGAATGCTTTTACAACCAAATGTAGAGGCTAGTGGTGATGTTGCCCCACCTTCTTTTAGTTGGAGTCACAATGGAATGTTTAACTCACTTGACCATGCCAGGTAAACAAAGTTTATTGTTTTCTTTTACAGTTTACAGTTTGTTGTATATAGACTAGACAACATAACTTTATTATAAGAAGAAGATAAGACAAGGCTAGTCCAATCAATACATTTTTATTAAACAAGCTTTATTAACGTCAAATCCAACATATTCAGAGAAAAACATTAACAATAAGATAGGTTGATCAATATGTTATCCTGCAGTTTATAATCCTTTCTCGTCTGCTTCTTCTGACAATCTCGTTTTCAAAATTTCAGAATTTTGACTGTGTTTATATCATAAAAAAAACTAACCTGTTGGCTAATGTTAAAACGAATCAAATTGTTAATTTCACGTTTTTTATTTTATAAGAAA
The DNA here is from genome assembly GCF_057945365.1 of Rhopilema esculentum. NCBI lineage: Eukaryota > Metazoa > Cnidaria > Scyphozoa > Rhizostomeae > Rhizostomatidae > Rhopilema > Rhopilema esculentum. The sequence continues at coordinate 10,027,189 of NC_142818.1, read as the reverse complement.
ACTGCTATAGCTAAAGCCTCACAAGTCCAAGTCTCTTAATTTTGGAACATTTTTGCCCACATTCTATTAGTAAAAGTTTCTGAAGAGTTTTGTAATTGCATACATATTAGAAAAAAAGGCACATAAAGTAAACGTCAGAAACATTGCTTTGAATGAGCTTCAAAGCAAAATGTGCAGCCTAGACGAACTTTCTTGTGTACATAGCAACATGCACAGTGTAAAATCATGCACACCAGTTGTTTTCCACATTTCATAAGAATCAAAACTTAAATTTTGTAATTTTTCATTTGCATGTGGAAGTTCCTAAAAATTGTTGGCCTTTTACCGATTCTCACAAAGCACTTTCTTATAAAAAATTTTGTGTATGAAGTAAAAATTCTATGCCATTGAACCATCAATTTCTTCACTGTCTGAATAAGAAGATTCTGATTCAATGTAAAAGTTTGAGTCGCTTACGTCACTGCCTGAATTTTCTTCCATTGCAGAACATTAATTAAGGCAGTGCATTTGTAGAAACAATATTTTTGGCATGTGTGTTTTTGCATGATACACTCATAAACCACAGTGTAATCTGGGTCAAGTCATTTACAGCATAAAAGGTCAATAAGGCTGTTTAAATAAACACAGCCCTACATGTGCCATTAACTAGTTATTGCAAATGAGAAATAAGACCACAGCAGCAAAGTAAGGATGATCAGCTTAAAAGGTCAAGCGATTTTCAGACCTCAACCTAAAACTTTGAGAAAGAATTATTTAAACCTTTGTTTACAGGGGTTTTTGCCATTTTAAGACTTCGCTAGTTTTAAACGTGGTATCATTGTGTGACTTGAAAGTTCGGCTACAAGAATCTGAAGGAATCAAAAATGGATGTTTTCATCCAGAAAACGTTTACCATAACCTTAAGCAAATTAGAATATTTGTCAAATTCTCTGTCAAATAGAAATAAAAAAAACTATTGCTTGATTATCATTGTTCGTTGATAGTTGAAATATGATAAAAAATAACATTGGGCAATATTTATCACTTGAGAATAAAGTATTCAGATTATTTAAGGCGTGCAATAAACTGCACTTCTGAGCAATAAAGGGCGCTTGCCAAGGCATGGGTGTTAGGTCGCACACCATTCCCAGCATGACCTAATTATTTTGGCATTTAGTAAAAGCAGTTATTTTTCTACATAATGCAAATGCTTTTCAAATTTACGTATTGTAAATACTCTCCAGTTGGACTTGAACTACATGTAGCAAAATGAGCCTCTCGTAAGGTTCTTAGAATATGATTATGATGAAAATAATTTTTTGCATTATCCTGGTTAATTCATCGAGTGAATTAAATTGCTTTTATCAATCAAGATATGTATTTAACAAAAAAATGAAAGTTGATATTTTCAAAACTGAGTGTTAAAAATTTGGAAGTTAATCACTACAGCAAACAAAAACTAATATGTCTAAAAGTCTATATTTGTTTACTTCCTGGATGCTTTGAATTCTTTGTGTCTTTTTGTCAAATTTTTCACACCCCAGTCTTTGTAACTCAGGTCCACACTTATTGCTCCGATGGCCCTGTCATCTTTTAATGCTTGCAACCACCAATTTTGTTTGTCATCCTGCTTCTACCTTATTTGATTCAAATTTTGTTTTTAGTGTTCGGCGTGGCTATCAAGTCTATAAGCAAGTTTGTCAAGCATGCCATAGCATGCAGTATATTGCATTTAGAAATCTGGTAGGGGTAACTCATACTGAAGATGAAGCTAGGGGTCTTGCAGAAGAGGTAAGTGACATCCTTAAAGGGCCTGTTTATATTAAAGGCAGTCTGTCCCCTATTGTGCACCCCTATTGTGCTCGACTTTCACAGGAGTGAAATTCACACACCATTGAGCTTGGTCAATAATTAAACAATTTAAACCAATTAGAGACAACTTTGATTCCAGAGCTTTTGAATCAAATTGCTGTGTTAATGTTGTAGTTAAGCTGTGCTAGAAATATTTTGTTCCCTGTTTTGTTTATGTCACAGATATGTCAACAGCAAAAGAAAATACTTCCATTATCATTCAATTCAAGTAATTAAATCTTCTTGCCAATTATGTTTCTTTTTGAGACAAACAACTTGAAATGCTTTTTGAGACAAACAGTAATTACGTTTGCTCGCTCTTTGCCACTTAGTCCATCCACAAGAAAATATGCACATGGAACTTTCCAGGTGCTGTTTACTGCCATGAAAACAACGGCCTGTTTATATTAAATTTATTCTCACTAAGTTTCAATATTATCAGTATTACAGTAGAGACATTTGAAATTCAGCAGATACCAATGAAATATTTTCCAAAGCTTTGGAAATCAATTTAAAAAGTATAGTTCCCAATCACAGATAAACAGTCCTTTTCGTGAGCAAAATTACATGTGTGTGGCAAATTGCACATGTAAACAAATTTGCTTAGTGCAATCGCACTTTGAAGTGCAAACCTGATAAAATTGGTAAAAGGAGCAAGAAAGGTAAAATCCACTCAAATACGTGCAAGAGCAAAACTCAATTCAATCAATACTTAACAGATTTTGTTGCCCTTAGCAGCCATCTTTCAAAAGTCATCGTCACTCTCCAAAGTTACAAGAGCAAATAAAAGTTGTTTTCAACAGCTCTTTGCTTTCAGGGAACAATTATGTTTTTACAAGAAATCAGTTATTACACTTAGCATGCTAATGGCAACTTAGCTGAAAAATGAGACGCTTAGTTGAAAGAAGCATTCAGTCAAATACCAAACATCTCTTGCAAAAATTGGAAAAATCATATTTTGGTCAAAAGTATCAAGATAATCAAGTAACAAGGGAAAAGGATAAACAATCATGAGACCATGGGAAATTGATGTTAACAGAAAACTGCAAAAACACTTGTTTGCGAGTGTGCTGAAAAACATGTGCAATTTAACTTGCGCGTGTGCAGGCGTGTGCGGGTGTGATCGCACACGCTAAACGAAAGGACAGCATATAGTGGTAGAAAATTGCAGATTTGAGAGAGAATCAAATCTTTATATTTTACTTAGGATACTAGAAAGGGGCAATGCAATAACCTAATGCTTACAAGGCTGAGAACTCAGAATACTGCCATTTTTGTAGAGTTCTTTTGTTTTTTCCTACTGAATTTCAAATTTTCCATCTTTTGACCATATTTTTTTCCCTTGATAAAACATTCTGTTTCCCATAAAATTCAAACCAATGCTACAAATGAGTTGAGTTGCATGTTTTTGTTTATTGGTTTCTATGCCTTAGTACGTTATGGTTGCTCCCCCAAATCCTTTTTGATCAGCTGTCAACCATATACAGCCTTTCAGTTTAAGCAATCCCTTACTGCCACCATTTTTGCAATCCACCATTGGTAGTTCATTTGCTGATTTTTTATTGCAATATTATCAGTGATGCTAAATTTTAAAAATTGATTTGCAAACAGCTGTCTGTCACTTCTATTTTAAAGAAAAAGGATGTTTTGTAATCACAATTTTTTGCAGATTCAAGTTGTTGATGGACCAGATGATGAAGGGAACATGTATGAAAGACCAGGAAAGGTAAGTTGAGTATTAATTGTTTGGTCTTCCAAATCTTCTAAAAAATCCCATTTCTTGTAAGATGTTTTTCAGTGTATATTAGTCCAGGACTTGTGAAACATCCTATGGCCTAAGTAATCCTTATCAGGAACTGCCCACCCTATCAGGAAAATCATTAGATAAGCACCCCCCTTTGAACAAGTACTCATCATCTCCACCTTAAGAAATTGGTGCTTGTTTGAAATTTTAGCCAATAAGGATTAGATGAAAGTTTAAGTCTTACAAGAATGTTAAAGTATAGCATAATGACCTGTTTGAACTTAACCTTCTTTTTTAAAAAAAAATTTAATATTTCTCATTCACATTTGAACTATTAATGCTTTCCTTGAGAATCAGTCGTTAGAATGTTATCAAGGAAGATGCTAGCCTCCAGCCAAGGGAGCAGTTTTCATTCATAGGGTGTTTGGAACAGGCAAGGGAATTAGGTAGAGAATTTTAAGTAAAAATAGTTTTTGGAGCATGCAACATATTATTTTGTGAAAAGTTACTAGTTCTAAAAAGGCAAGGCAAATTTATGTGTATGTATGTTTGTTTTTAGCTTTCTGACTATTTCCCAAATCCATATGCGAATGAAGAGGCTGCAAGGGCTGCGAACAATGGTATGCAAACTAGATTTAATTCCTTATTATTAATTCCATATACTTTGAGAATGATTTTTTTCTCTTTGAATTATGGTGAAAATTTCTGGAAGTGACAAGACCTTTCATAATGCAAAAATTTTGAATAGCATTTAGAGTTTGAAACACTTAAGCATCCTTCTTGTGTGGGTTTTTCAAAAGTCTATCAGAGCAAAAACTGCATGGCAACTATTTAGTCTCCAGCCAGAAAGGAAAAAGGGAAACTAGTCACTAAAAAGGGGGTTCATTATGGCCGATCTATTACCTCTAAGAGCTGATGGCACTGAGGTCAAAAACAGAAAACATTCCCTTTCTATCTGTATAAAATCTTCTGTCATTGCAAAAAGCAAATCGTGCAACAATTTTAGTGTTCAGATGCAGGTGGAAGTATGCCTTCAGGAAATAAGGAACACGCCTGATTAGCTTCATTTTAACCAATCAGTGACCTCTTAGAATTTATTGTTCATATTGAAGTTACCCAAACAATGCTGCATTTTCACTTAAGTAAATATCTTTTTGGGTGGAGAGGAATGATAAATGTTTGTTGCAAGTGATAAAGTAGATTGATAAAAGCAGCCAAGAGCTAAACTCATTTGTCAGTTACATTTTTATTTCTCAGCATCTCAGATTTTACCATAAAAATTTATTGAATTGCAGGTGCTTATCCTCCAGATCTTAGCTATATAGTGTCTGCCAGAAAAGGTGGTGAGGTATGAATCACATTCTTCGCCTGTCTTTTTGTTCTTCAAATCCAGAAGCTAAAACCCTTCATAGAAAGTCCAAGAAAGATGCACATTGCACTTTAGATGAGCTGCATAAAGAAAGTTAGAATATTCCAACTTCCAGTTTTACAAATTTAATTCCTTTTCTGCTACTAATTCCTATTTTAAATAATAATTATATTTACTACAGTTGTCTTTTGTTAATGATAGCTATGATCAAAATGACGGCTTTTTATTCACAGTCTTTATAATACTTCCTGGGTTACTTGTCCTGTCCTGTGAATCAAACCTTTTTTCCTTCTTAACTTGTTTTAAATATTTATCGTCAAAATTAGCCATTTCTCTCTTAGATAATTTTTTCAGCAGCCAGTACATATTATCTCATTCTATGATTCCCTTTCTCCTTCACCCAAGAGTTAGAAAACTATTTTGAACTATAAACTGTTGAAATTTACTGCATATTTGTTCTTCTATCCGTGTTTTTCATTTCCAATCGCATCAACCTGAAAATTGTGAAGAGTTCGAAGATTATAATTTGATATTATTATCATTGCAGGATTATGTATTCTCAATTCTAACTGGTTACCGCGAAGATCCACCGGCTGGCATTGAAATCAGGGAGGGTTTGAACTTCAATGATTATTTTCCTGGCCAAGCCATTGCCATGGCACAGCAGCTTTATCCAGGAGTTGTGGAATATGAGGATGGTACGTAGTCATGTTCATTTCATGTTCATGTTCATTTTTTTAAATTCCACTACCTACTATCAACTAAAACTAAACAAAGTTCACTAAATATATAAAAATATAAAAGTATTACAATATAAAATAATACAAATCAAGTAGGTAGTAAAATTCTTAAAGAAGGAGCTCCCTCAGTAGCTGAACTAATCGAGGAGAGAGCCCCCCAATCGTAGTCTCTCCTATTTAAAGCCTTTTCACACGGCAAGCACTTTTCACAAGGCAGTAGTTGTCATATTCCATTTATTATTGGTAACTCAAACTTCCTAAACATTTTCAGCAACAAAAAGTATCATTATTTTACCACCGCTGCCCCTAACCTTTTCCTAGGGGCTGTGGTGTCCATTTCTAGGGGTACCTTAAATACTTTTAACCTTGTGTTCTATTTTACGTATACCGTGAAGAAAATTGGCCAAAACCTTTTCCAAAATCATCAAAAAGCTTTCTAAAAAAGGTGATGCAGCTCTTATCAGTGCTGATGTGGAAGACCATCCTCTCCACCTCCCAAACTTGACTTGTGGCTCAACACGAAAGAGCTTTAATTAATTTATTAGTGTTATTATTCGTGTTCATCGTTTTTTTAAGGGCACTGTGTCCTGTTAGTCAACCGTTTGGAGTTAATAGTATGCTTTTCGGTGCGTTCTTAGTTAAAAGAGGTTCAGGATTAATCTTACGTCTCTATTGTAAGCCCAGCCAATTGGATTTAAATGGCCATAGAATTGCATCGGGACATAGTGCCTTAAATTTTGTTTGCCCTTAAGATGACATAAGCCAGCTTCCTTTTCTTGCTTGTGATTTTTGACGCGATACGTTTGATACAATACATGGAAAGTTTCTTTTAAACAGTTAGATAGATTTTTACAACGCAATCCTCAGATTTTACTGGAAACTTGGTCTAATGCCTTTGCTGTTGTCTTACAACCTTTAAAGACAATTGGCAGCTATAAAAGTGGCTAAAGTGTGCGTGTTAGTGGTATCACATTCACTGATTGGTCAATTTTTGATTGAAAGATGGCTTAAGCCCCTTGATTGAAAGTATTTATCGATTGCCTTTCAGAATCTCCCAATCATCAATTTCTGTTTCATTTTAGGTACTCCGGCTACAGTTAGTCAAATGGCAAAAGATGTTTCAACCTTCCTTCGATGGGCATCAGGTATCTTGTTTCAAATTTACTCCAACAAGTTCTATGATATGTCAGTGATCCCTAAAATATGTCGGGGGTCCCTATAATATGTCAGTGTTCCCTATAATATGTTGGTGATCCCTATAATATGTCGGTGATCCCTATTATATGTCGGTGGTCCCTAAAATATGTTGGTGGTCCCTATAATATGTCGGTGGTCCCTATAATATGTCGGTGGTCCCTATAATATGTCAGTGATCCCTATAATATGTCAGTGATCCCTATAATTTGTTGGTGATCCCTATAATATGTCGGTGATCCCTATTATATGTCGGTGGTCCCTAAAATATGTTGGTGGTCCCTATAATATGTCGGTGGTCCCTATAATATGTCGGTGGTCCCTATAATATGTCAGTGATCCCTATAATTTGTTGGCGATCCCTATAATATGTCGGTGATCCCTATTATATGTCGGTGATCCCTATTATATGTCGGTGGTCCCTAAAATATGTTGGTGGTCCCTAAAATATGTTGGTGGTCCCTATAATATGTCGGTGGTCCCTATAATATGTCGGTGGTCCCTATAATATGTCAGTGATCCCTATAATTTGTTGGTGATCCCTATAATATGTCGGTGATCCCTATTATATGTCGGTGATCCCTATTATATGTCGGTGGTCCCTATAATATGTCGGTGGTCCCTATAATATGTCGGTGGTCCCTATAATATGTCGGTGGTCCCTATAATATGTCAGTGATCCCTATAATTTGTTGGTGATCCCTATAATATGTTGGTGATCCCTATAATATGTCGGTGATCCCTATTATATGTCGGTGGTCTCTAAAATATGTTGGTGGTCCCTATAATATGTCGGTGGTCCCTATAATATGTTGGTGGTCCCTATAATATGTCAGTGATCCCTATAATTTGTTGGTGATCCCTATAATATGTCGGTGATCCCTATTATATGTCGGTGGTCCCTAAAATATGTTGGTGGTCCCTATAATATATATGTCAGTGATCCCTATTATATGTCGGTGGTCCCTACAATATGTCGGTGGTCCCTATAATATATATGTCAGTGATCCCTATTTATGTCGGTGGTCCCTATAATATGTCGGTGGTCCCTATAATATGTCGGTGGTCCCTATAATATGTCGGTGATCCTATGAGTTGTCGAAGACGTGTCAACTGCACGAATTTTCCATGTCAATCAAGCAGATTTGAGCTATGGACTCTCAACACCTTAGCTGTTGTCAATTAAAGGAAAATAAAGCAACTTCGAATAACTGAAAAAAGTACTTGTTGAGACTAAGTCTTGAAATTGGTGCCAACTTATGTGAAAGTTTAAATGTCGGTATGTTCATTTTTTCTTCTGAAAGCCGGTTCAGAGAGTCAACGGAGTCGATTAGAATCAACTTAGTTTGTGAAGATTTGTTAATTTAGTCGATATTGAATGTCTCCTGTGTGTTGTACAATCATACAATACTTGTTTTTTTCAGAACCTGAATTAGATGATAGAAAGCGAATGGGAATCAAGGTGGGTTATTTTCAAATTTCTGCGAAAGTTTTGTTGATCGTACAGGATTCTAAAGTTGAGCTGTCGTCTTCTCACTACAAAAATATCTTTTTAGTGTTCAACCAAGCACCTTTATTGTATTGTTCTTCTTTGCGTCTTACTTCTATTTTATTGCTCCTGGTACTCTTCTATCGATTTCGAAATGTTGCAACTCTCATATTTTTACCTTAACTTTCTTTCCCAGTGTTATTGCATGTGCGAATTCCTCAATGTTTGAAATATCGTGCTACCGCACTCTCTAAGAATCTGAATTTAAATACGAAGATACCAATTTCATCCCACATATAAAAAGCCCTTTGTGACAAACGGGTGGAAGGCTTCGCTTGTCCAATCTTGTCGATTTGTTGTGAAATGGTGATCTGCCTTTAATTACTTTCATCTAAGGATGAATCAAGTTTTACCCGAAACAGTTCTCCCTCCATTTAGACCTTGAGCTGCCGAAAGGCTGTCATCTCATTAGGTATTTATGTTTAAAAGCGACCTTGTTTAGAAGTGTTCGTGAATTTGATTTTGTTTTCAACTTTTATGTCGTCCTTCTTTTCAGGCCTTGACGATCGTATCTGCTCTGGCACTCATCTGCTTATACTACAAAAGACACAAGTGGGCGGTTCTGAAGACTCGGAAACTGGTCTACAAATCAAGTTAAAACAATTTTTTATGTAGATTAACGCACTATATTGAGATTGTTTGAAAATTGAAACTTCCTATGTAAAAATATTTGCCTGGTCAGATCTCTGATGAGTTGCTCTTTTAGAAATCACAGTGTTATATGTACTAGACTTGTTATCCTTTCATTTTAAGTTCACCAGGTAATCAAACTAGGTTCTCTCCTTTGAATTTCCATAAACGACACGCAATACTGATTCTTATTTTGTCGTATGAATGTGTATGAATATTGTTGTATCTTTTGTTTGTTTTCTTTTTGCATTTTGCTTGATCAACCAGCTTTCGAAGCCTCATACCTAATCGCCGAAAAGAATCATTTTCACTGAAGAAAAAGATTTTTCACATTTTTCGGCAAAGGGTAATCAATGCTCCTAGTATCAAATGGGAATTCTTTCCTAAGAAACATATTTAGTTTCTAAATTGAGATCGAAATCTAGTATCATTGCTTTGAGATGTGACTCATCACGAATTTCTAAAGACCTTACTAGCACAAATGGCCTATCTTCATTCATGGATGAGAGGACTTTTTGATATGGGCAGCCGTTTTTATTATTATTATGTCTTTTATTATCCCTTTCTTTAAGCAGATAAAGATTTATTTGTTACCACCGTATCATTTTGTCATTTACTTTGATTTTATTTCCTACTTCCACTTTGAAGTCCAATAACGTTCAGATGTTTACTTCACTGTTTTAACCTAAAAAATTTTTCAGATTTTTCTCAAGTCCTTGATTCAAGTTTAACACATGAATCGAACAAAAGCCTTGTTATTTCCAGCTGCAACATTATTGCTCCCTGTTTCTTTGCTGCATCCAATGTTTGACTCAGTTCAACCTCAAAGCTTGAACTTTGTTTTGAAGAGCAGCACGAGATAGCGAGATCTGACGTCCAAGCTTTCTTACGGTGGGTGTGTGGAGCAACGACTGATACAAACAAAGACAACCTTTGCTAGTGCTCTCGAGGGGGTATGTGTTGATTTTCCGTTAATGCCCAGGGAACCTATAGAATTCAACCTCAAAGGTATCTTTCTGGATACCTTTGCGTGAGACGCACTCATTTCAGTTTTTTCTCACACTCATGCATCGGACCAGAATTCTCGCGTATTCATTAAAAAGTTCTTGGTAGATTCAAATTTAAACAATTTTTTGCGTTTAACAACATTTCAAGCAAACATTCTACAACACACTGACAGCTTTTACGTCTGACATTCCTCAGAGTAAATGTTTCTTTGGAAACAAGTCTTACTAGCATACCAAATTTCACTATGTTGTTTTTTTGCTGGTCAATTCAGAAATATAGCGGCAAAGTCGAAAATTGTCAACGAATGTAAGAAATGTACGCGTTCTAGACCATCGGCGTTTATACTTACGTTGAAGATTAAGAACACTGGTTTCATTTTGGAGAAAAGCGCTCATTTGCAGGGCTTTGATTTACACAAGACTCGGAGATAAGAGCGGTAATAAATTTGGGCACAACCCGGTTAGTCAACCTTAAAAGGAGTTAATAAAGATAACCTGGCCGCCGTTAGCTTATCTCTTTACCAAGAACAAACGTCCTGAATCTAAAACGTATTTTGCTAGAAAATCTCCCTCTCTTCTTACGGCCCTCCACTTTTCAACCAAGCCCTCAAACGACCCAGTCTTTCGTTGAGGCACTGGAAAAGCATGGCATTAAGTTAAGTATCTTTAATAACTGAGATTGTTTTTGATGTGCGTTTACTCAAGATAATTTTGGATACCAAAGAACTAAAAGCGTAGCATTGAAAATTATGTCTTTTTTCTGTCTGCCTTTTAATTGTCTTCATACATAACTTGGGATCGGAAAGTTTTCCGTATTTTCTATGCTTTCGGTACTGGGGCTCACATGCGCCCCTTTTTTTGTTTTTAGCTCCTGTTGCTAATCGTTTCAAATCATTTTTTTGGATTCCAACGTTGTGTATGCAAAGTGTAGTTGTTCTTGGCTCCTGAGAAGATGAAGTAACTCGTGAATATTTTGAAGAAGAGCTGCTCAGAACATTTCACCAATTATCAATGTTGAGCGATGATCAGTGCCTAACACTTTTCCCAGGGCATATTTTCTGGTTTGTCATTTAAAATGATTATGATCCATGTCCAAATGTTTTAATTTGCCGCCTTTCATAGTTCTGGTTTTGAGGCACCCATTTTCGTAGCTCAATTTCTAAGAGTTCCTTATATCAGAGCACAAAACACAAAGTTTTAACTGCAGATACTAGATCTTACTAGATCATAATATATTGCATTGCTGCATACCTTGTGTGGTTTGGTGCAGCTTCTACGCCTACGGCCGATAGTAACATTTGTGTATACAGTAGTATATTTGTTTGCTCCGCCGGGACTTTTAATGAAGGCTATAAAGGTGATACATTTTTGGATTGGTCAGAGTGCGATGGCTCGCCGTTAGTCCCGTATCTACAGGAGAACAAGAGGCTTTGCCTATTCCTGCAAATTTGGTTTGATCGGCATTGCAATATAGACCATGAGAGGTCATTTGCAGTGTATCTTAGTCACGGAACTGCTGCTCAGTTGCTTAACTTAGTTATTTGTTATTATTTGTTGTTAACTTTTTGTGTGTTTTTGTTTGTTTTTGTTTTTCTTACCATCAACAGAGCCTTAAGTATTGAAGTCGTTGATTAAATTCGTAGAAGTAGAAGTAGAAGAAGTAAAAGTGTAGCGCGTGGGGAGCCTCAACATGAGGCGAGCTGCCCCTTGGTGGGATTTGCAGTGTGGAGTGCGGGAGGCCTCAGATCGAGGTATGCTGCCTCGCGGTGGCCATAGCAGTGTAGTGTATCAAGGCCGCCGGACGCAGGTTTGAGCAGGTAGGGGGGCCAAAGGGGATAAACAGGGCACAAACATCTATTTTTCGTAACATTGGTTATTGCCAAAATTCAGAAAGTTAAAAACCCGCCCTCGGACATACTTAATTGTATAATTGCTCATGGGCGTTGAAGTCTTTTGTTTGTGTAAATCTTTCGTCAATGTTTGATTCACTATTATTTTTATATGGCATAAATGATCATGTCCACAATAGGTGTAGCTCTTCAGAGCTAAACCTTAAATCTATTTTACAATTTAAAGCAATTACATGAAACAAGAAGAATATTATAAAGTCAAATTCATTAAGTTAAAAAGATCTTAGTTCTGTGACTCCTTTGTTTTCTTCATCAAGGATGTGTGAATATCAGCGCAAAACTTGCTGAATTTAGTCTATTGTTTGATATAACTAGGTAGAGGGTTGCAGCTACTTGCAACGGCATCTTGAAAAGTATTTTGGATCATTGAAGGTCTAATACGGGTCTCACTACTGCTACGCAATGCTCTACCATAAGTTTGGATCTCAAAAGTCTATTGATTTCGGGCCAGTTTCTATTATTGATGGCTTTTAAGGCGAATTTCAGGATGTTAAATTTGTGTCTCGCAGCAATTGGTAACCATCCAATTTTCAGTATGTCTTCTGTATATGCATAGCGTTTTTTGACAAAGCTTGCAGTTGCTGTTCGTAGTCGCTGAAGTTTCTTCAGTTGACACTGCCTTGGCAGGATCAAGGATTCCACAAGCATTTTTCTCGCTGAAAAAAAAATTAAAATTTTTCATTTTGCGGAGTGCAGACAGTTTTCCGCAGCAAGTGGATAAGATGTGTTTGATATGCTTTCCCCAGTCCAAATGTTGGGCAAAGGTTATTTCCAGATAACGCGGCCGTTTGTCCAGTTGTTTGTCCAGTTGCAGCTTCGTAAAACCTAATGCAAGGTTGATTTCCTTTTCTTTTGAGTTGTGGTAGTCGTACAAGCGTTTATATGCACATAATAGATATTTGGTTTTAACTGCATTTGCTGCCAATGAGTTTTGATCAGACCATTCATTTACTTTCCTTAAGAAACTGTTCCGCAGATGTTGGGCATTTTAGTCCTTTGGATTACACGTTCCATACATTGTCGTATCGTCAGCATATTGTACCGAACTTGATAAGAAAATGATTTTCTAGATCATTTACATAAAGATTGCATATTATTGATCCCAGGATGGATCCCTGTGGTACACCAAATGCTGTAGACACAGTGTCCGATGATTTCGCATCAACTTGAACGTCTTGTCTACGGGGTGTTAAATAGCTTGTTGTTTACAAAAGGAATTCTTTGTTAGTCATCTGCGGATAATCGCATGTACACATCGACCCTCAAGTTTGCTTGCCAAATTCTGAACAGCTTTCTCTCCATCGTATCCCTTCAGTGACGAATGCAACGAAACTTTCTCCAGAAAAACATTTACATCGCCAGTTCCGTGGAAACATTTTACTTTCACATCCATATTGGAAAAAATCGGTTACAATAATGTTAGTTACTATATTCGAAAGAACTTTAGCTTACTGCGAAAGACTGTAACCGAATGGGGACGATAGGCCTAAACAAAACATAAATACACAACTGAGTCACGTGACTACTGAAGGACAGGAATACAGCAGGGAGTTCCCTACATCTTTAGCAAAGTCTTGTTGGTACATTTTCATTAGAAGTGTGTCACGAGCGAATGTATTAGAAATTTTTAAGATATCCACAAAAATAGGAGTGATAACTCACCATATTTCATAGCTCTTCTTACATCGTCTTTTATTTTTAGAAGTGAATGACCTGTACAAAAGCCTTTACGAAAACCGGCTACTGTGTTTTTATAAATATTCATAGACTCAATGAAATCGACTAATTGATTGCAACGAGTCTTTCAAATACCTTAGACAGCACGGGTGGGATCGAGATAGGATGAAATTCACTCTTTTCCGAAGGATTTGTGATTTTACCAATGGGTACAATGCGTGCTTTCTTCCATGATGTTGGGCAGTGGCGGCCTGGCCCTTTTCGCCTAGGGGGGCCAGAATCAAAATGGCGCCCTCCATAACTAAAACTATTGTCTTTTTCCTGACAATATTGGCAGTCCAGGGGCGTTGCCAAGAACTTCAAAGTGGGGGAGGGGGCTCGAGTTAATAGCTCTATTTGACTAAAAAACCAACATTGGGAAGGGTCGGCGAGAGGTTGTCGGAGGCCCTTGGTATAACTCTGAATAAAGCTTTCTTGCGAGCGTAGCGAGCTGACAATTTTTGCGACTACGCCCTTTAGATAAGCTTAAAATACATTTCAATATATTTCTTGCAGTCATTTTCTTGAAATTGTTCAAAAATTCTGCTATTTTTAAGGCATGCTTTTAGTACGCTTAATTAATTCCAGTCTTAAAATGGATTTCATTACTTTGTAATAGGGAAAAGAATCCACCCTATCGTTGTATCGTCGAGACAAATTGGTCCTTCCATGAGAAATGAAGCAATGAGACAAAATCTACTGACCCCCACATGAGCACAGGGACGCAAATAAAATAATTTTTCATGAGGGTGTCAGGACAAGTTGGATCGACTCACATACAAAATTGACTGTCTTTTAGAAGCCAATCCAAGCAGATAAACTAAATAAAAATGCGTCAAGAACATGTTTGGGGAACTTTCAAGAGACCCTACGATGTGGTAGAATGAGGGTTTTGTTTTCTTTGTAACTGTTGTGTTCATTTGGCACCTTGGAGGGGAATCCAAAGCGCCAGATAAAATATTTACCTTTATTTTGCTAAACTTGTACTTTGGGGCATCTAAACAAGCTCAAAACAAGCATACAACTCAACTAACAGTCAAGGGGCAAATTAAGGGAGTGTAGGGGTAACAAATAATGGAAAGAGTCGTTCCTAGCCAATAAGTGGAGGTTTCCAGTTACTCATAAGGCTAGAAAATGCGTTTCTAACATATCTTTGAATGCATCATGTCATTTGATACAAAATGAAGTAAATATTCCATCGAACTTTAAAGAAATATTATTAAAGGCCAAACAAAATGCAACCGTTAAGAAAATTAGGCCCGACCCAACTTTCTTGTCAAAATCAATGTATGCCTCTTGAAAAAGAAGCCTAAAGTATCTATGCTTTAGAAACATGAAGTCAATGTTTTGAGTTAAAAGTCATCTGTTTGATTTATCCTTTATGAAAAAACCTAATAAGGGCTGGTTTCATTATGTTTAAGCTTTGAATGCACTTTTTAGTGTTATTTCTTGTTATCTTGTGCACTTAAACTGTACGTTCGTGGAAGTGACTTGAGATATAACATATGGACTAATCTAGGATGAAGCAATTAAACAATCAAATTGTCTGTTAATTAGGTGTCTGAAGGCCAGCAGAGCTAAAGAGACTCTTCGAAAATCAAAATTTTCCCTGGAAGGAGGACATGAGTCCGAACACCCTAAACACAGACTGTCCCCTGACACCCTAAACACTTCCCTGGGTACCAGAGCCGCGAAAATTAAAATATAATTATTTTTTGCTGCCGTTAAGTTTTTGCGGCTCTGGTACCCAGGGTACCTAAACACAGTCTGTGTGCACTTTAGGTGCTGTGTTCTCCACACAAAAGAATTTAACTGTTAGTTTCTTGACAATCCTCTAAAAAATTGATTAATTTTTTCGCCCCTTGGAACAGTATAAATGTTTTGTCTGGATAATACAGTACTGAAGGGGCACAAAGACGTGCCCTCGAAGTAGACTGTTCTACGGGGTATGGCGGCGTGCGCCCCAATAAAGTTTTGAATTTCATGGCATCTTCGTTGTCTCTGCTGACCTCCTAGAGACCTAATAATCAGACAAAAGTTGGTCGTTTTCGGGTTTTTGGCGCCCTATACAAGCTTTGGCACCCCTGGTCCCCCGCTCCCCCCCCCCCCTTGCCAGGCCGCCACTGATGTTGGGAATGTGCTGTGATTGATAAACGAATTAATTATGTGAGTCAACGGAGAGCATAAAATAACAGTTTTCAAAGTAAGAAAAATTGATTAATGTTTTGAAATCATTTTATGTCTGATACGAAGGCATCTCTTGTCTTATTCTACATTTATACTTCGTGACCGTGCCCTTTTCCAATTTGGAGACACAGGGTGTTATATTGTGACCGGAATCGAATTTCGAGTATCCTGTACGTAAGTTGATATTGTCGAAAATTTAGTCAGGAACCACTGTACAATTCAGAGGTTCCGATGAAAAGGACGCCTTCTTAAACAATTATAATTACTAGGATCTTTGGTACTCTATGGCTCAGAATGCATTTTACTGGCAAAATGTCAGGGATCTCCTCTGATATTCAAAACAAAATTAATTCAAGACAGTATCTACCATGTATCAGACCTAATCATGTTGTGTATTGTGACAAAAAAACTTGTGCCTTTTTAAATAATTTGCATCAATTTTGTTTCCAGTATGTATTACAACTGTATATGCCTATTTGTACAAGCAATTTCTTTTTAATTAATGAATCCGGCATTTTCACTCAATGAAAATATGTTTAAACATTACTTAATTTAGAAAGAATTTGTGTGATGCTGTTTTGATTTCTTCAATGTAAGGCAGGAGGGAATTGAAAGGACCCGAACCCCGATCCCCCTTTTTCCAAAATGTGGCAGAGAAATGTGTTTCACTGCAAGCTTGATTTCAACATATCCTGAAGGGCATTTCCCCCTTTTCTGGAGGTCTTTAGGGCGTGGCTTCACGCAATTTTTGTTCAGGGTTCCAGGGAATGATTGCGGGTGCCAGGGTGTCCCTTGAAAGTGGTAGCAGAAATGCCATGAATAGGAAAGAAAACCATACGACGTCATAGCATTGAGACACTGCTGTGTTGGATGTTTCAAATTCTCCAAACTACTTGCAATCCAGTCTTGTTTCTTTTCTTTTTTAACATGATCTTCAAAAAATCTTGACATTCTCTCCTCCCCCCCTTCACCCCCCAAAAGGTCAAAGAAATTAACCTCGTTTACCCAAGAAATTCGAATTCCTGATACAAAATTGGTTTGAATAAACTACCTAACTGCGAATTTCTACCTCCCTCCGGGTGGTAACTTGCTCAGTTAGAGCCAGGTCTATAAAAGCAATTTTTGCTCAACTCTTTGCGAAATTATTCATTTGCTCCCTGGAGCAACCATACAGGATTTGCTGGCAAGTTCAACTCGAAGTTAGAACGTGAGTAGTTGGGGACATCAGCAACAACAGAGAATTGACCAAAAAGTTTTAACCAAAAATCATGAAAAAATTACTTGGTAAGATGTTTCTCCTGTAATAAAATAAAGACATTTTAAACGTAACTGAAAGTTGCATACACTTTGAGATATTTTTTGTTAATGCCCATCCATCCATTTATTCGAAACGTTTTGCAGGCTCTAGCAAAGATATCTTCCTAAAGAAATGCATTTCACAACTTTTTCACGACCATTGATTAAAGATTTTTGGTAATTTTGTGAAATTAGCTCGAATTCATGTTTAAACTTCCCCTGTCTTATCTTTCTCGAAGGCCTTGCATTGCTTCTGATAACCTGGCTCCTTGACGCTTCATGCAGCCCCATATCTACAAATGACCAGGTATGTAAAAACTAAGCCACACGCATTATAATAATAAATTTCATTTCATTACTGAAAATTCCATTGCTGAAAAATTCTTTACCAATGTACTGAATTGTCACCCGCGGCCTCTTTCTCGCTTTATTTAAGTAATTCTAGTTGCTACTGACGGCTTCTCCTTTTAGACCTGCTAGCTTCTTCTCCTGTTAACACCAGGGTATTTTTATCCGGATGAATCCTTATACAGAAATAAAATTATGCGGATAGGCGTTTCGTCTAGTTGAGCGAAATTTGCCCGTGTAGATATTTATCTGTTTTGCCCTACAAACATTTATCTTGCTATGAAAGCCTGAAAAAAATTTATCTTGATATAATTCTGTCCGGCAAACTGTAATGTAAACGGTTTTATCAGGATAAATTCATCAGGATTTTACCAACACAGCGATGCTATTCTGTTTAATTTTGAGGCCATTTAAAATGATAACGAAACGTTGCAAGAGGGAAAAATAGATTTCACACTTTCTCAGTCTAGGCCGAACGCTGCTTTGCTGCTCTTGTAGTCAACAAAAACGGAATAATTTGCAGCAGCAACGCAGTTTCAACATTTGTCCATGTGAAGTTCTTATAAACCTTCTTGCTACTTCCCGTCGGTCGTTGTGTTTTCTAATTTTCTTGATATTGTCTTCGCTCAACTTTACGATTAGGAGGGAGTCTTTGGGGTTGACAGTATTACGGTATTTGCCTTTTCTCTGTCGGTAATTCGGTAATCTCAACAAATTTTAGTAATTGACATTTTAGTAATGAAAAAATTGGCGGTGAACGGGTTTCCGTAAATTCTGAATTGAATAATATAGCAGTTTAATTAGAAATAGGGGCAAAATGATACTCGTGGTATTCTGTTGTATCCATGTTACCTCTGGTTGAATAGTCCTGAAGTTGCAACTGCAAATGGGCCTGATTTGCTTCCGGACTATTTATCATTAATTTTGTCCTCTTCCTTTTTTCACAATGTGAAATGACTAATATATAAGCAGGGTTACCGAAGTCAGCCAAAGTGACCTTCTGATCTTTTTATCCATGCGTCATATACAACGTGTCATACATAAAAAGTAAACACGATTTCAGATGGGAACACTTAGAAGGGGTCCCCCAATTTTTTGTCAATCACTACTTAATTTCAATTATCTGCTGTGTATAATATTTGCATTATCGGATAACGATAGTAAATATAAGCCAATGCTTGTTTTTACTATGATGTTGTTTTAGGCTGCAGTTGTTAAAGGTATTATTCACATATGGTACTTTAAGGTTAGGGATAAACGGGCGGTTTGAAGAACAAGCTGATCTTCAAAATAAATGAAAAATTTTAAATTTATATTTACAGTAAAAGTAGTAAAGAATCACAATGCAATATTTAGTAAACGGGAGAGAAGGTCCCTTCTATTTTTGACAACAGATTTGTCTTAATTTTTTCAATTGAAATACCTTCTACTCGGCAACCTGATGCTTGACACACCCTGAGAAATTTTTCTAGCACCGCCCTAGGCTGCGTACAAACTATACTTTCCATCGCGAAGGAGTGCCAGGGCGGAGCTAGCACCGCCCCTGAAAAACGCTCTACTGTAAACGGAGTCTTATATTAATGGTGTGGATTTTTCACTATTGTTTTTTGTTTGCTTTGCGTTTTATTTGTTGCTGGCTGGTAAGTTAGTGTGAAATCGCTTAGAGAGAGAAAAGTACAGCGAAGGCTTGAGCTCCGAAATTTTTCAGTTGACTAACTCGTTTTTAATACCGAAGAACAAAGCATTCATGACGGAGCAATTCAAATTGCTGTATGACTTCGAAGAACAATCTGGAGTCTTATTTACAAGACTCCGGATAAAGAACTTCCATAAATATAGTATATTATTTACTTGATCCAATTGATAAACGTACTTCGATTCCTACGGGTGCAATAAATCCAGATAAAAGCCACACCCATGTCAATGATATTGAAAGTTACCCTCTTTTCTCTTACATGCCTTTAACGATAGACTCCCTAATCTCTGACAACTGAGGTGGACTGGGGTCAACTGGGGTGGACTGGGGTGGACTGAGGTCAACTGGGGTGGACTGGGGTCAACTGGGGTGGACTGGGGTCAACTGGGGTGGACTGAGGTCAACTTGGGGGACTGGGGTCAACTGGGGTCAACTGGGGTCAACTGGGGTCAACTGGGGTGGACTGAGGTCAACTTGGGGGACTGGGGTCAACTGGGGTCAACTGGGGTCAACTGGGGTCAACTGAGGTGGACCTGTCCACCACACATTTTAAAATCAATTTTCCAAACTTTTCCAAAACTGGATTGAAGACATAAGGCTAGACTTCTTATTTCAGATCGGAACTTTTTTCTTTTGATGGGCAGTTACGCTTCTTTTCGGATCCTAACTGACATAGAGTATGGAGCATCAGTTTCATAGCAACTGGGTCATCAGTTTCATAAATAGTGAGAAGCTAAAATGAAAATGATCTATAAAACACTGCTTTATCGTGGTAAACAGTTGGTTCTTAGAGTGTGATCTTTGCCTTCCTTCCTTGTTAAAGGTTTTTTGGCAATAATTAACTTTAAGACTTGTACCCAAACTTTTTTAAGCTGCAAGGATAGTGAAGTTGCAGGCCCACCTGTTACAGCTGCATCATTTTTTTAGTCTCAATGTCAGACGAAAGGTCGGAAAACCTTGTTCAAATTAGTGTCGATCGAGATATGGAAGATAAAATAGACAAAGGAAGCCTCGTTAATAAATTTAAAACCATTGCTAGCTAAAAAATACCACTCTGAAATTAGCTTTTGTTATTAGCTTTAATATTCTAACTCGTGAAAAAAATACAAAGCAAAATGAAGGGCAAATATCTCCCTCAGAAATCATGCCCTAGACATCAGGAAATCAGTCATGAGGCTATGTTGCCACATCATCGAAGGCGATTTGGGTCGTTGCAATAACGGGCCCGATTTCTCGCATGTTGTTGCACAGGTTTCTCACCCAGACCCCTTTATCAGCTCCACCCCTTCATTGTCCACCCCAGTATTTTTGGGGCTGGCACCGCCCCGATGGACAAGGGTTGAGTTTGAGAAATAGGCCAATAACTGTGCCTTGTTTTGGATAGCAATTCTACCTTGTTTGTGTTTGTGTTTGTGCACCAATGTTGTGACCAAATAATCTGATGCACAGCAAATCTTGTTGGCGCACAATAAACAAATACTCTGTGTCTTTGGTGCACAAATCTCTCAGATCTTGAGTTGTGCACAGAAATAGTTGAATATTTCTATTTCATTTAAACTAATAAGTGGTCACCATCCGGGCCCCTCAGAATTCTAAAAGGCGGGCCCTTCATAAGGGGACATTTTTGAATTTATGCATAAATCCATAACCGTACACGTTATCTTTGTTGATTGGAAACAATGGCTATTCCACCTAAATAACTTTTGAAGTTATGCAAATATATTATATATATATTGAAACTGGGATCATTCATCAAATCAATGAGGGTCTCCCAAGGGTTGTCGAGAACAAGGGAACATCGCAACAAATGGTACAAAGACACGGGAACAACTTGAATTTTCCGCCGGGAACATAGGGACATTATTACTAGTTTAAGGGGCAAAGGGAACTTTTTTTATTGTTCAACGGGAACACGGGAAAATTAGTTGTTTCATTCAAAGGGAACAGAGGAACAAGTACCCCCTCCCCCCTGGGAGACCCTCATCAATGCGGCTTTTTGCTTGTCTCTTAAGTTTGGAGCACAAAATCCTTCGTTTGACGCAATATCTTGTTTGCAATAAAATTGCAACGCATTTGGTGCACTTCGCACCTACCTGTTTTTATTCCCTGACCATATGTGCATATGGTAACATTGCACAACCACAGCAACACGCGCGCATTTGGAGCCTCGATTCAAAAATCAAGACGAAGAGGCATGCAACAGGGCAGGAAGAGTTCAGTGGGGACCACAATTTACTGTTTTCAAGAAACAGTTACTTGATACATAATACATGATAAAGAATTCAACGTCATATGCATTTGTTTTGAGTATGTATGTTCTATGCCAGAACTGTGAGGCACCTTGTTGCTGGCCCTTCTTGCACTGCACAAAACTCAATGCTATGTAGCTTTAAATAATTTTCAGTTATTTAAGTTATTGTAAGTTGTTTACAATTAATATGTTTGTTGTAGTGGGAAACGGTCTGATTTAGACCAGTTTATGATTATCCCTACGTGTTTATTCTACAGTAACCATATTAGTGCAGAAACATGATTAAACAATATTTGTTTAAATTAGATTAAAACACAGTAGATTCAAATTACAAATACTTTTCTTTAAATCAAACAAAATAGACCTTCTAAATGAAAGTATTACAGTAGATACTTTGCTAAAAACTTTTCCTGTGCTTTGGATTTTTTTTACTTAGGTTGAAACTTAATCTAGCTGGTGGTAGGCACCTTTTTTGTTTCCTCTGATAAAACTTTTCTCAAAACACCCCTTTCTAAAGAAACTATGACCCAGATTTTGCAAACTATAGACCCTTTGTCAGAGAAGTCATGCATGCATGCGAGGGTAGTAATTTCTATTTCAAATACTTGTACAGTCCTGTAATGGTTATATTAACTGAGTTGAATATTGAACCTTTTTACAAGTCCCTTCAGGTTATTCAAACCTGCCAGCCTTTGGCTTGATTGTGTTGCAGGCAAATGGACAGAAAATTGAAAGACCCATCCAAAAACTGTATCCGTTGGAGGGTCAGTCAAATCAGCCCACAATTAACCCAGGAAGAAGATTGCCACAGCCTGCTGAAGAGAGAAGGCCAAAACAAAAGAAAAGAGAGAAGACAGCTTTTGTTGCTGAAGATTCATTCAGGGTAATTGACAAATTTGAAAACAATGATACAGGACTAAAGGGCTCTTATTGGCCAAGGGGGAATGTACTGAATTGTCACCCAAGCCTCATTCTCATTTTATTTATGTTATTTAAGTTGTTGCTGACAGCTTCTCCTTTTAAATGATTGGTATGGAATTTTACCGCTGTTTTTGTTTGCTTTGTGTTTTTTTGCTGCTAACTGGTTAGTCATTGTGAAATCACTTAGAGTACAGCATAGAACAGAAGCTTGAGCTTCAAAATAGCAATCAGAACAGAGCAATTCAAATTGTACCTGACTTCAAGGAACAATCTGAACTCTGATGTACAAGACCCCAGTTGACGAACTTCCATAGTATATTATTTACTTGAACCAATTGACAAAACACTTTGATATGATATCCAAGGCTGTGTCTACTTGATGCCACATAACTTTTGATCGAGATAAAAGTTATAAATAGGCCTTCCATTTACACGAGTACTGGGCTATCTGTACCAAAATGGATTCAGTTAGACATAGAACTTTTGATCCTTGTAGATAGATGATCTCAAAGTTATTAGGCATTATGTAAACAGGCTATCTGGATAAGTTCTGCGACTGATTCAAAATGAGGCAGTGATTTTGACTTAATGAGGCTGAAATTTTAGTGCCAAACTTCCATCCTCGAAACAGTGGTTGCTTCGCTCAAAAGTATTGAAATGAAAAAAATTAATTCAAAAGACTAACAGCTTGGCTTATCTCTACAATCAATGCATTAGCTGCAATCGCATAGCTCAAGGTGAAAATGGCAGTACTATTAGACCACATGTTTCAAATCAACCAACAGCAATAAGAGCTCTTCAAGGACGATATGGTACTGTCTAAGAATGGATTGAACAATTTTGAATGAAGCCATACCCTGAGAAAAATGCAACAACAAGGCAATTACCTATGTCATTGGAAAAACATGTTGCCATAAGTCTTCATTATCTGGTGGATATCTGTTGCAGTTTCAAAGTTAGCTGTTCCAATTATTTTTCAAGATGTTTGCCAGGCTATATCCTTGCATCTAGAGCCAAAATATATCAAAATGCCTATAACAGAGGATGAATAAATGCTGTGGAAAACTGTGACCCAAAGTACCCTCAGTGTCTTGGAGCTGTAGATGGCACATTTTCATCAAGAGACCAAGTGAAAATCCTAGAGATTTTCTGAATCAAAAGAAACGGTATTCCCTTAATGTCCAAGCAACATGTGACAACAGCATCTGAAAACTGGATTAATTCCCTTGTACCCAAGAAAGATTATTGGTGATGATGAGGAGGTACCAGTTTTTGTTTTTGGAGACACAACATACCCACTTTATCCTTATCTAATGAAATATTTTTCTGGTGGGGGAAACCATACAAGAGCAACATTTTGGCAACAGGCTTTGATCAGCTTGTGTTGTCATAGAAAGTGCCTTTGGCCGACTTAAGGCTTGCTTTGCTTTTGCTATATTGAAAAGTGAAATGGGTGTTGTTTTCCCATATCTACAGCATGTTATATTTATAGTTTCTTTGTCTTACATAACTGCTGTGAAACAAGAAAAGAAACCATTGGAGAGAAAATCACCCAGATTATAAGAAACCAAAGTAATGCAAATAAGCCAACAATTGAAAGACACAGAGGGAACAATTCATCAGAAATTTTTTTGCAAACTACTTTGATTGAGAAAGATATTTCCATCTTCACATGATCTTATAATTTGTTGGACTTTAATACATGATTTTAGTGTTTTACATGGAGGCCAAAATAAAAAATGGATTTGCTTTGAGTAACAAATGTTGCACTAGGTCAAATGTCTCTGTTGTGTTTGAAGCTTCTAGGGGAAAGTGTCATTGCCAATTGTTCTGTAATTCCCATATGGTTTGGATGTTTGTGGGGGCAAAAACATTACAGGCAATGTCCAGATGGTGCTCATAGTTCTTTTATTTTCTTTTGAATATGCTATCTATCATATGGACTAAAATCATGTATTATAAAAATTGGCATGTCAGGGTGGGAGCTTTTTGGAAGGTGGGAGCTTTTTGGAAGGTGGGAGCTTGTTTTAAACTTTGACTTCCATGGTGTGGGCTAATTTGAGAATAGCTTACAAATGGATTTATGGTAACTTAGTTCAACTTTTCCTGTTAACGCAAAGTTTGTTCTGTTTTATTTTAATATTGTTTTGCACTCGTAAACTTGTTAAAGCATTGAATTTGGCTGCTGATCATGTTCTCTTCTTGTCTCAGAAGAGGGCTGTGTGATTGAAAAATTGTATTCCCCAGTTAATTTGTGGTGGCATAGCATAGCACATTGGCTGTTGTTGTTGTATAAATGTCTGGGAACCAGGGTTACTGTCATGCCCTCAAGGGTAGTCGTTACTCTTTTGGCGAGCAGATAACCACAGTGAGCACTATAGACCGAGTGTCGCGACTTGACTCATATGCCTTACTGAATAAATGCGGTAACTAAAACGAGAATACTTCTTAGGATATAAGTTTCGTAAACAAAACGATACAGCAACAAAGGATAATGCTAACATACGGTATGAATAACAAAATGGTGTTTGAAAACGAGTAAAGCTATAGTAAAGTAGTATATTTCGATATATGTCCGATAGGTTAATATAATTCATTAATAACTTACAAAATCCGTGCATCCAATAGCTGCAATCGTCCGAAAACACAACGAAGTAAATAGTTACGAAGATCTAGGCTAATGTATTTCAATGCGTGTGTTCTTGCAACAGGGTTTCGTATTTCCATAACCGCAGTTGTCTTTTCTGGTGTCTCGAATTTAAACAACACGAAAGTGGATTCATCAAAGTTACTGTCTGGATAACCAAAAAGCCTAGAGATGCAATATACCTGATCCATTTGAAATGACATTAGCTAAGTTATTTAAGTTGTCAGCAAACATTTTCATTGCATCTGTATGTTGCTCTTTGCTTCCTTTGATGCTTTCAAAAGCTGCTTCTGCAGTTTTATCTCTTCTCTTCAACTGAAGTCCACTTTGAAACCTTTCATTCTTTCTTAATTCTATTAAAGGTAAGCAATAAAGTGGTGTCTTGCAAAAGGTAAGCAATAAAGTGGTGTCTTGCAAAAGGTAAGCTATCAAGTGGTGTCATGTCTTTTTTTGCTGGTTGGGTCACTTTGCATGAGTCTTCTTCTACAGGCCCCAAATCAGACTCTGTAGCAAGCAACAACAAAATAATTGCTCAACTCAAATTCATTGCTTTCAGAAAAGGGGTTCGAAGAAGAAAAGCTGTTGCTTTCAATCCCATATTCCATGCAGTTTACTGCTTGGGACCCTGCCCAAATTTCTTTGCAATAATTGTACAGAGCAAATATCACTCTCCCATCACACATTTTTAGGCCAGAATCGATAGCTAATCATAAATACTGCCTTAATCCTTTTTAATTTTGGAATTATTTTCATTTTGGTGATAAAGGCTGGATCCGAGCAATGTGGATACTCTTCTTTGTTTGCCCCAACAATATCCTTCGGATAACTAAACAGACCTTCGGGTAACAGGGGTAACAGATTACAGAAATGGAATCGTTCAGCAATTACATCGTATTGTGACCTGGCGCCTGACGGTCTCCCAGTCAAGTGAAGGCCCTGAGGCATCTGTGAATAATTTTGTCATCTTTCTCAACAAACTTTCTCTCTTGGTTGCATTTCTCATTGTCTTCTATTTTGTTTGCTTCCTTTTCCATTGCTTAGTTTTATTTGGTATTCTTGAATGCAAGGTCCGGAAAGAAAAATAAATTCTTTTGACCCCTTTCTTCTTTCGTTTGTTACATCCAAAAGCGCAAAACTGTAGTCTGTCCATGTTTGCTTCAGGGGCGGATCCAGGATTTTTGGTGACTATAGCTCAAATCTTTTGGGATCGGAACCACGCCCTCCTTGCTTGCGGGACACGCCCACTATATGGGCAAATGACAAACCATGTGTGTTTATAGTTGCTTCGTATTCATAAACTTCGAACATCCTTTATCTATTTCCAGGGACGCCAGAGAAGGGGGTGTGGGGGTACAACCGCCCCTGTTGCCCTTTGGCAGAAGGATTGTTTTTAATAAAGTTCCCTTGAAACTGGCCAATTGTAATAATCAGAGAGATTCGTATGAAATTCTGAACTTCTCAAAACATGTAAAATAATTCCTTGTGCCGAAAGTTAGCCAATGTTGAAGATACCTACAGATAATAAAATTGCAGTTACGTATGAATTTGTAGAAGCTGAGAATTATCTTTCAAAAGCCTTTTTACTCAAGCCTGCCCCCCCCCCCCTCTCGCCGCTTGGTCGTTCCGCCGTCCCTGTCTATTCCCTAGTAGGTCCTTGCCTTTGAAGCTACATTACAGGGGACCCAGGATGTGAAAACGAGCAATAGTCTACTGTTGCTTTACAGGGGACAGAGAGCGGAGAAGTAACGTGGATACTCATATTCTATTGGTTAAAAGGGCATTTTCAAACCTGACTATAGCTTCACTATAGCTCGCGCCAAAAATTATAGTACGGGTTTCATTGTCTTCGATGTCTTTTCCAGAGCAAATCCCCAGACCGACTATAGCTCGGAATATCCACTGTAGCTCAATTCTGGTTGGTTACCGTCAACAAAGAACGAAACTTCTGATTCGTCTAAGTTTTAATATTAGACCATTCTGCGCTCAGTGTTTTATATCTTATCTGGAGAGGCATTGTGATGACACATTGCCAGCAGTGCATGTTTGTTAATCGCATTTGATAACCTATACCGCTGCTTTCAAATGTGAATTCCGAAAATCACGCGGTTTTTGGGACCGAGTTAAGATGGCTCCCTATATTACGGCGGCACGGGCGCAAATTCTCCATATGGCTTCAACACATGCAGTAAAAACTTCAAAGTCAAAGTATAAAAGTTAATTGTTTTCGAAATCTGGTAGACATACTACTGGATGAAACCTATAAAACATAAATGCTTAATAAAGGTATATCAAGAAAGAACTTTTTATCATTGTTTCGAAACAACAAATAAAACTGCAGGTAAATATCGAAATATCTACATTTATTAAATATTAGAATATTGAGGTAAAACATTGTCGCGAGAAAAAAGGGTAACCTACAAAAAAATCTAGCTATTGCTACAAAACGAAACTATTACCAAAGTAGTTGCCAAACATCAAGGTTTTCGCTGGTCATTATCATTTGTGGTGAATGTATTGCCTTTTCATGGAAAATGGAAAAAATTGGCCGCTACTTTTGATTATTATGAATGTGACTTCGTGATCGATAAGGAATATGCAAAGGCTTAATTGTCGCGAGGAAAAGGGTAACCTACAGAAAAATCTAGCCAAACATCAAGGTTTTATCTCAAATTATTATACAGTTGTTATATTGAGTTGAATCCTGAATCTTTTTGGGAACCCCTCAGGTTATTCTTACCTGCCAGCCTTCTGCTTGATTATGAACCTGTGCAGGTAATCTTACAACTTAGATTAATTAGTATATTCTTTAAATTTAATTTATTTTGGACATTTTTATCTCGTGACATTAGATTCTCGTCGTCGTATTGCTTTGTTCCTGTATATCTTTAATAACATCACTCATTGCAAGATTCGCAGAAGCCGGCGGACAGCCTATCCTGCGGTTCTTCTATCTTACACACAATCTTACAACTAACGGCAAAATTAAAGTACTCAAAATTCCTTAGCAATTCCTTGATAATTTTCTTCGTGCTTCTTTAAAACAAAACTCAAGTAGCTAAGTATAGTGTCACCAGTAGGGGGAGACAAAGGGGGCAGCTGCTCAGAAAGTTGGTATCTGAGAAAAGTGCAAATCTGCAATAAAATTAGCATCCTAGAGGGGAGAGAGAGTGATATTTCAGACAAACGTAACACGCTTCAAACGATTGCAAGAAAAATTACAGCAAGAAATATTTTTAAGTGTATTTTTCAGCTTATCTAAAGAGCGTGGTCGCAAAATTCTGTCTCTATACTGAATCTTTTGCAATTTTCCCCGTTTATACATAAAATAAAAAGAATTATAGGGATTATACAGAAAGAGTCCTTCATGTTCTTAAGAAATTCCCGATAGAATAGATATTAAAATGCTTGAATTCTGAAAAAAGTCAGACATATATGAAAGGCTTGTCGAGAATCCTACAGATATAGCTTAAAAATTTTGAATACTTTTTATTTTTTTTAGATATTTGCTTCCAACTTAGAAAAATCAGTTTTTACATGTAGAGCTTTTTCGCCTGACACAATTCAAGATATAAACGTAAAAGGGATTGTGAAGGAAATCAACAGTTGTAGAATGGGGTCAGCCACAAAAAGCTATATATGACTGTTGCTGTTGATTAACCAACCATTGCCAGGAAAGAAAAGCCGTGACTTTTTCAAACACATTTACAAAAGGAGGTGTTTTCCAAAAAACTTAAGTATGTGGTTAACAAAATTTCCACTTTTGCACAGTGTTGTTTGCACTTTCTAAAGATGTAAAAGATTGACCAAACACTTCAATCAAAAAAGGCAAAGTTAGTTTTCAAAATTCTTTACCAGTTTCTATCCAGTGCTGCAAATTCCTTATGTTTTGCCAGTCCAAATGCTATTGTAGTGATCATTGCCGAACGTAATCATGTCTTCCATTTTATCAATGTCATTAACACCTTCCATTGTCTCCGTATCCACAGTAACGTAATAAACAACACCTTCGTAGCGTCCCTTCATTTTATGTATATACGCACTGTATTGTAATTTAGTTCACTTCAGTTAGAACAAAGTCAATACGTTTTTGCTATTAACTATGGTTAGAATCAAGACACGCAGTAGACATATCGTCTCTCTCTGGCTCCGTGTTCTCTGCACGTAAAATAGGACACAGCACTGGTTGGAAATGACACGTTAATCGATGGATGGATTTACTTAGTGACTACATTGATCGCCGTTCCGATGTACATTAAACTATGAAAGCATTTCCTTAATACAAATGCATGTATTATAAAGTTGTCATATTTTGGACTATAATAACCCTTGGATTCCTGATTTCTCGGGGGGCTATAAGAAGTATATTGATATCTTATTGATATCGGGGGGCTATAAATAGTTATTATAGACAATTTCACATTGTTCAGATAGGTCTATATACAGCAAGACTTTATTTCGAAAGGAGTCTTGTACCCTTTCATTCCTTTGATGAACATTTTTTCTCTTACATAACCTAGAACCCCTCATCATATCTTTTTCAGTTTTATTTAAATGGTTGCCGAAACCCTGCCATCATAAAAGGTTGAATCGAGCTTGTTTTCAGCTTGTTTTCAGTATCACAAAAAAAAATTTGGGGGATAAATACTGCAAAACCAATTTAGGTTCGTGCAACTTCATTGTGAATATACCTCGACCTTTGTTCTCTTTGGCGACCCCTCAACGTTTTATACCTTTTTCGGTCATTGACAATTTATTTCCACGTGGGATATTCTTGATTGCATTGTAAATAGTTGCAATATTTCGATTATCACTTCAGATACAAATGTGAAAGTCAGTGCATTCGTTCACTGAATTTCATTCTTAAAAAAAAATCATCGTTGTTTAGGGTAGCAAGCTTATCTTTGATATCTTGGCTGGCAGTAATCGTTCTTGTTGTCAAGAACGTCGCTAGCTATTGTGCTCATAAGGGCTGTCCAGTTCCCATTCGCTGATTAAGTAGGTGAGCCATCCTTTATTTGCTGACAATTCTGAAAAATCCCCAACGATGCAATTCTAGACGGCCGATTATTTTCTCGTATTTGTAGAGCAATTCTTTCAAAAGAGTCAGTCACACCACTAGTCCCAACCTCCGGCTATGGCCCTACTTGCAGTCTTTGATGATTGTTTACTATAATTCCAAACTTGAAAATTTTCAAAGGAATTTTCAAACTCTCAAAGGAAATTTTCTTCTCACTTCAGCCCGTGTCAGAATCATCACCGCCATCGTTGGAGACATCAGAAAGTTCCTCTTCATTACGGCCCGCGTCAGCATCATCGTTGGTGACATCAACAGTTTACTCCTCATTAAAGCCCACGTCAGAATCAACCTTGCCATCGTTCGTGATATCAACAGTTTCCTCCCCATCACAGCCCACGTCAGCACCATCCTCGTCATCATTGTTGGCATCAGTAGTTTCCTCCTCATCACAGCACACGTCAGCATCATCCTCGTCATCATTGGTTGCACCAACAGTTTCTTTCTCAGCACAACCTACCTTAGCATCGTCAACGTCATCACAGGTGATATCTGAAGTTCTCTCCTTATTAGAGCCCGTGTTGGAATCATCCTCGTCATCATTGGTGGCATCAGTAGTTTCCTCCTCATCACAGCACACGTCAGCATTATCCTCGTCATCATTGGTTGCACCAACAGTTTCTTTCTCAGCACCACCTACCTTAGCATCGTCAAAGTCATCACAGATGACATATGAAGTTCTCTCCTCATTAGAGCTTGTGTCGGAATCATCCTCGCCATCGTTGGAGACATCAGAAACTTCCTCCTCATCACATCCCACGTCAGCATCATCCTCGTCATCGTTGGAGACATCAGAAGTTTCCTCCTTATTAGAGCCCACGTCAGCACCATCCTCATCATCATTGGTGGAATCAGTAGTTTCCTCCTCATCACAGCACACGTCAGCATTATCCTCGTCATCATTGGCTGCACCAACAGTTTCTTTCTCAGCACCACCTACCTTAGCATCGTCAAAGTCATCACAGATGACATATGAAGTTCTCTCCTCATTAGAGCTTGTGTCGGAATCATCCTCGCCATCGTTGGAGACATCAGAAACTTCCTCCTCATCACATCCCACGTCAGCATCATCCTCGTCATCGTTGGAGACATCAGAAGTTTCCTCCTTATTAG
Organism: Rhopilema esculentum; assembly: GCF_057945365.1. Lineage (NCBI taxonomy): Eukaryota > Metazoa > Cnidaria > Scyphozoa > Rhizostomeae > Rhizostomatidae > Rhopilema > Rhopilema esculentum. The sequence goes on along the minus strand of NC_142818.1, from coordinate 9,995,967 downwards.
AGCCCCCGTCAGAATCATCCTCGTCATCATTGGTGGCATCAGTAGTTTCCTCCTCATCACAGCCCAAGTCAGCACCATCCTCGTCATCATTGGTGGAATCAGTAGTTTCCTCCTCATCACAGCACACGTCAGCATTATCCTCGTCATCATTGGTTGCACCAACAGTTTCTTTCTCAGCACCACCTACCTTAGCATCGTCAAAGTCATCACAGATGACATATGAAGTTCTCTCCTCATTAGAGCTTGTGTCGGAATCATCCTCGCCATCGTTGGAGACATCAGAAACTTCCTCCTCATCACATCCTACGTCAGCATCATCCTCGTCATCGTTGGAGACATCAGAAGTTTCCTCCTTATTAGAGCCCACGTCAGCATCATCCTCGTCATCATTGGTGGCATCAGTGGTTTCCTCCTCATCACAGCACACGTCAGCATTATCCTCGTCATCATTGGTTGCACCAACAGTTTCTTTCTCAGCACCACCTACCTTAGCATCGTCAAAGTCATCACAGATGACATATGAAGTTCTCTCCTCATTAGAGCTTGTGTCGGAATCATCCTCGCCATCGTTGGAGACATCAGTAGTTTCCTCCTCATCACAGCCCAAGTCAGCACCATCCTCGTCATCATTGGTGGAATCAGTAGTTTCCTCCTCATCACAGCACACGTCAGCATTATCCTCGTCATCATTGGTTGCACCAACAGTTTCTTTCTCAGCACCACCTACCTTAGCATCGTCAAAGTCATCACAGATGACATATGAAGTTCTCTCCTCATTAGAGCTTGTGTCGGAATCATCCTCGCCATCGTTGGAGACATCAGAAACTTCCTCCTCATCACATCCCACGTCAGCATCATCCTCGTCATCGTTGGAGACATCAGAAGTTTCCTCCTTATTAGAGCCCACGTCAGAATCATCCTCGTCATCATTGGTGGCATCAGTAGTTTCCTCCTCATCACAGCACACGTCAGCATTATCCTCGTCATCATTGGTTGCACCAACAGTTTCTTTCTCAGCACAACCTACCTTAGCATCGTCAAAGTCATCACAGATGACATATGAAGTTCTCTCCTCATTAGAGCTTGTGTCGGAATCATCCTCGCCATCGTTGGAGACATCAGAAACTTCCTCCTCATCACATCCCACGTCAGCATCATCCTCGTCATCGTTGGAGACATCAGAAGTTTCCTCCTTATTAGAGCCCACGTCAGAATCATCCTCGTCATCATTGGTGGCATCAGTAGTTCCCTCCTCATCACAGCACACGTCAGCATTATCCTCGTCATCATTGGTTGCACCAACAGTTTCTTTCTCAGCACCACCTACCTTAGCATCGTCAAAGTCATCACAGATGACATATGAAGTTCTCTCCTCATTAGAACTTGTGTCGGAATCATCCTCGCCATCGTTGGAGACATCAGAAACTTCCTCCTCATCACATCCTACGTCAGCATCATCCTCGTCATCGTTGGAGACATCAGAAGTTTCCTCCTTATTAGAGCCCACGTCAGAATCATCCTCGTCATCATTGGTGGCATCAGTAGTTTCCTCCTCATCACAGCACACGTCAGCATTATCCTCGTCATCATTGGTTGCACCAACAGTTTCTTTCTCAGCACCACCTACCTTAGCATCGTCAAAGTCATCACAGATGACATATGAAGTTCTCTCCTCATTAGAGCTTGTGTCAGAATCATCCTCGCCATCGTTGGAGACATCAGAAACTTCCTCCTCATCACATCCCACGTCAGCATCATCCTCGTCATCGTTGGAGACATCAGAAGTTTCCTCCTTATTAGAGCCCACGTCAGAATCATCCTCGTCATCATTGGTGGCATCAGTAGTTTCCTCCTCATCACAGCACACGTCAGCATTATCCTCGTCATCATTGGTTGCACCAACAGTTTCTTTCTCAGCACCACCTACCTTAGCATCGTCAAAGTCATCACAGATGACATATGAAGTTCTCTCCTCATTAGAACTTGTGTCGGAATCATCCTCGCCATCGTTGGAGACATCAGAAACTTCCTCCTCATCACATCCCACGTCAGCATCATCCTCGTCATCGTTGGAGACATCAGAAGTTTCCTCCTTATTAGAGCCCACGTCAGAATCATCCTCGTCATCATTGGTGGCATCAGTAGTTCCCTCCTCATCACAGCACACGTCAGCATTATCCTCGTCATCATTGGTTGCACCAACAGTTTCTTTCTCAGCACCACCTACCTTAGCATCGTCAAAGTCATCACAGATGACATATGAAGTTCTCTCCTCATTAGAACTTGTGTCGGAATCATCCTCGCCATCGTTGGAGACATCAGAAACTTCCTCCTCATCACATCCTACGTCAGCATCATCCTCGTCATCGTTGGAGACATCAGAAGTTTCCTCCTTATTAGAGCCCACGTCAGAATCATCCTCGTCATCATTGGTGGCATCAGTAGTTTCCTCCTCATCACAGCACACGTCAGCATTATCCTCGTCATCATTGGTTGCACCAACAGTTTCTTTCTCAGCACCACCTACCTTAGCATCGTCAAAGTCATCACAGATGACATATGAAGTTCTCTCCTCATTAGAGCTTGTGTCAGAATCATCCTCGCCATCGTTGGAGACATCAGAAACTTCCTCCTCATCACATCCCACGTCAGCATCATCCTCGTCATCGTTGGAGACATCAGAAGTTTCCTCCTTATTAGAGCCCACGTCAGAATCATCCTCGTCATCATTGGTGGCATCAGTAGTTTCCTCCTCATCACAGCACACGTCAGCATTATCCTCGTCATCATTGGTTGCACCAACAGTTTCTTTCTCAGCACCACCTACCTTAGCATCGTCAAAGTCATCACAGATGACATATGAAGTTCTCTCCTCATTAGAACTTGTGTCGGAATCATCCTCGCCATCGTTGGAGACATCAGAAACTTCCTCCTCATTACAGCCCATGTCAGCATCATCATTGATGACATCAGTAGTTTCCTCCTCAACACAGCCCAAGTCAGCATCATCCTCGTCATCATTGGTGGCATCAGTAGTTTTCTCCTTATCACAGTCCATGTCAGAATCACCCTTGTCATCGTTGGAGACACCAGAAAGTTCCTCCTCCTTACAGCCCACGTCAGCATCATCATTGTTGGCATCAGTAGTTTCCTCCTCATCACAGCCCAAGTCAGCTTCATCCTCGCCATCGCTGGAGACATCAGAAGTTTCCTCCTTATTAGAGCCCACGTCAGCATCATCCTCGTCATCATTGGTTGCACCAACAGTTTCTTTCTCAGCACCACCTACCTTAGCATCGTCAAAGTCATCACAGATGACATATGAAGTTCTCTCCTCATTAGAGCTTGTGTCGGAATCATCCTCGCCATCGTTGGAGACATCAGAAACTTCCTCCTCATTACAGCCCATGTCAGCATCATCATTGATGACATCAGTAGTTTCCTCCTCAACACAGCCCAAGTCAGCATCATCCTCGTCATCATTGGTGGCATCAGTAGTTTTCTCCTTATCACAGTCCATGTCAGAATCACCCTTGTCATCGTTGGAGACACCAGAAAGTTCCTCCTCCTTACAGCCCACGTCAGCATCATCATTGTTGGCATCAGTAGTTTCCTCCTCATCACAGCCCAAGTCAGCTTCATCCTCGCCATCGCTGGAGACATCAGAAGTTTCCTCCTTATTAGAGCCCACGTCAGCATCATCCTCGTCATCATTGGTGGCATCAGTAGTTTTTTCCTCAGCGCAGCCCACATCAGCATCGTCAACGTCATCATTGCTGACATCAGCAGTCCCATCTTCGCCAAACTCGACATTAGTGACATCCTCATCTCCACTCGTTGCATCTCATGTTATATGTCAACTTGTGAAAAGCAAATCAACTACAAGGCCTTTGTTTGACATGGAGCCACCACTACATATGTCAAAGAAGATTGCAATCATAGGAGCACATCTGAATGCGACCTGGTCTGCGTTTTACAATTCAGCCTGGCATATTGTATCGAACTTCTCGGCAACTAACGCCTTAGTACTGGGTCATACCGACAAATTGCAGTATGTGAAAGCTTTTACCCGATTTATGTTTTATAACTATCTATCTCTCTTTGTAGAATGATTATCAAATGTGACATTAGAATCTTAACATCGTTCTATTTCGTACTTACCCTACATATTATTCTGGCTACCGTATGCAATTCAAACACATAAGTGGATGTGAAGTTTTCCTAATAAAACTTAAGCAAGCAGGGTTCTTTGATCTCCTGAACCTGGAAAAAAGACATTCGCTATCACAATAAGACACTCTCCACCTTACCTGTAGTCTTGCATCGATCGTTACTTTTTCTACACTATCTTCAGCTTTCCAAAATAACAACTGCAATGAATGAGACGTTATTACTGGAAAACTGTTTTTCACATTTCATTTTCCTTTTGTTTTCTTTCTTCTTACCTCCTCTTTCCTTTGGTTTAACAATGCCTATTATTCTTCCTTCGTCGTTTTTCTTTGCATACAGCAATTTCCTGCCTCAGGCATTTGTCACATCTCATGTGTCCAGATATCTCATAGGAGCTTCTTCAATCCTAGCCAAAGCCCTTGAACGTCCCTAGACTTTGCATACAGCCCTCTCATCCAACGTAATTTTGAGTATTTCTCACCCAACGCAAGTAGATGCTTTGTAAACATGTTTTTTGATGTGCAAACATTTTCCTGTGATCAAATGATTAAAAACATTTGCTAGTCAACATTGTTTATTTGGCGAGGTTTGGCAAGGATTGTTGGGCTCGTTCTTCTCCAACACTATTTGCTTTCTGTTTGTATAATTTTGCTGCTCTTTCTTTCCCACACTTCCTTGATATAATGCTCGCATGTATCTTACCTCCATCGCCCGCCATATGCTTAACTGCACCTCACATAAACCTTCTGCTCTTGGAATATATGTAAATATGTTGCATTAAACTAAGCTTACTCCTTGCCTATCTATTTTTCATTTTAGTGTTCACCCACGAGTTACATATCATGGCGAAATTCCTGTTGTGGTGGCAGAGGTGCCATCAAGCTTTGCGTCAGGGTCTCGTATCAACGTGACCACTGGATATCGCATTTACCATTTAGTGATCTTGCTTATGCCGCATTTACCACTGGCAAAGTTCTCTAGTACGTTGATAAAGACTCTCCAATACAATAAGGCATATGATGTCCGATTCCCGGTAAGTTGATGAATTTATGTGCGTTATGGCATGCATGCAGGACAAAAAAAGCAGCAAGTGCATCTACAAACACTCTTAGGGACGCCGGAAGGACCAAAGGGCAAGGAGAGGGGGGTGGCAAGTTTGAGTAAAAGGACATTTGAAAGATAATTCTTTTTATGTGAATAATAACTTAATAAAATAATTTAATAAAATAAGGTAATTTCATGTGAGTCTTCCTGATTATTACAAATGGGCAGTTCCCAGGGTACTTTAACAAAAAAGGCACTCTGGCCCCTCTTGCGCCTCCTATCAAAAGGCAACAGTGGTGGTTGACCCCCCGCACCCACTTCTCCGCCGTCCGCGTCCCTGAACCCTCTTGTCCCCCTGTGGAAACGTTTTGACGTTGGAAGTGAGCGGAGAAATTGTTAGCTTCTAGTCTCCTTTTCATACTTGTCCGATTGGAAAATGGTGTTTTCTAATCGCGATTCTCAGTTTTTGTCCCTCCTCCTTCTAAGAGGCTTCGTAAAATCTTGTTGTCAATTACCTCACTTTTTAATACAAACTGCTGGTGTTATTTTCTCACTACTCGTCAATGGAAAATTACGGTTTAGGCAGAAGTTTTCGATTTTTGAAAAATTCATTTTCAAGTAGTGTCCTTTATTTTTTTAGACATTTCTGATCAAAATAATTCTTTATATACTTTTTCAGATTAGTGCCATTGTTAGAGTGGATAAGCCTACCCTCCAAGTTAGATTGAATTTCAGTGATCACTTCAGGAATTACTCTCTCTGTATCGGAAACTACATAGCTCTCGTTGCCAACATCAGTAGATGTAGCCCATTTGTGAATCTGACTATTCAAGGCTCGAGTACGTATCATTGTGCGCTTTTACGTGTAACATATTTTGTGACAGTGTTTAAAATGAGAATGCACTTAGGCCAGACCTCTCTCTTTCAGGGAAAGCTCGAATAAATAAAGAAGCTCTTGATATATAAAGTAATACTTACTTTCTTGATAAACTCCAGAAGGCTCATTTTTACTGCACCTGAAACTGGCTAAATTTTAGGCAGGGTATAAAACATATTAAGGCTATTAAGTGTAAAATCAAATTTTATGACTTTCCTTTATATAAATCATATCTACGGCACCAATTATTCTTCAATAGTAAGGCAACAAAAACGTATTTTTAAGTTATTTTATTGTTCATCTTTCTTTTCAGATGTCAAGAAGAACTTGACCGAAATGATTGTCTTTTCTACTAATCAGACATCGAATAAGATAAGAATTTTAACGGGATATGACTGTCCAACACGTACTGTGTATACATCGAATGAAACAGAGGTGACAATTGATCTGAGAAGGTGCCCTCCGGAATCCATTCGAATGCCTCATATCCCATATGGATCCAGCATGATCGCAAATGGAACTGTAATGACTAGTCTTTCTGGTTTTGAGTCTGGAAAACTTGGTGAGTAGTTTTCGCGATCGTTTTCCATTTGAAAGAAGTAGCATCTGCATTTGCATTCAAAATTCAAAATCTACTTTTAGCACGTATTTTCCTATTTTGACTCATTATAAAGCTCATCTCAATGTTTTGTGAAAGAAGTTTGGATCCTTTTGGACACTTGTGGCATACACCCTTTTCTTTTTGGCCAAGGTTGACAATGTAGAGAAAATTCAACGTCAAGGCCACAAGGTAATTAGCATTTTATAGTCAAATGAAAATGACGAAAAATTTCGGTGCAGGTGTACAACATTAATGCCGGACCCTAATGCTGCGTTTACACTGCTACAGATCACTTTTGGTACTGATCAAGAATGATGCGGATCAGGGGCGTCGACAAAGAGGGTACGGAGGTGCGATACCCCCAACATTTTGTTCGTCAGCACATTAAGAATTTTTCCTGGGCAAAAGATAGAATTTTCGCACTCACTCTCTAACCTTTTTGCAACAATTGTAAAATATTAACATTTTTGTGTAGTTGAACTTTCAAAGTATGGCACTAGAGCATAAACTTTGAAACAGAAACGCATAAAAGTAGCTGGATACACATTTTTCAGGAACATTTCATTATTTTCAGAAATTTTTTTTTTGCTGTCTATAGGTAGGTCAATCTATCAAATATCATATCCCAAAGTCTTGTTTTGATGCATTGTTTCTTTCCATTGCAAAAAGTATTTTTCCTGAGGGTGGTTGGGTTTTTCTTCCTTAAGGTACTCTACCACTCAGAGATGTGAACTTTGTTGTTTTGCAAGCTATTGACTCACAAATTTACACACATATGTAGTTTTGCATTGGGAATTCAAATTTGGTATTGGTTTTTGGGTGTGGCTCATCGTTACCATGGAAACCACAAACAATAGAAATTTTATTCTTTCTGTTAGGCTATGCCTCATTTTCCTCAAGAACTTTTGGTTCACATAAAACTCATATTGACACATTCCTTATTAGCTGGTTAGTGCAACAATGTCATTTTTTTCTGATTTTCTGACATTTAATTGGTTTGAAAGCAACTTAAACTCAGCCGTCTCAAAATTTCATCATGACATTATTCTTATAGACCATGTTTTGAAAGTTCATTTTAAATATACATCAAAACATACATCTTTATTGCATTATTCAGTTTATAGTGAGCAAATTGATATACAGCTTTACTATATAGATTAAATTATCATGAAATGAGGCAGTGACCTAGTCGGGCAGTGACGCAGAAAACAGATTGTGACAAAATGACTTTTAAAAAGTCTGAATGCAAAAAACAATGCAAAACTAGTGAATGTTGTCAAAAGTTCATTACTATCCATGATTTTTATAATTTTGAGGTATTTTAGTTTGTGTTGAAGCTTCTTGTTGGTTTTACTAAATCAAATAAATATCATTATAGCAGCAAAAAAGAAAATTCAAACATGAACGTTAATGAAAAGTTGCTATAGTTCATTCGAAGTCACACTCAGCATATGTTTCCCCTTTTTGCTTTTTCTGCTGAACCTCTTTGGCAGTACCCTTGTTATTCAGTCTTTTTCTTCTTTATTTTGCTATCTCAAAGGAAGATTTTCTTGAAATTTTTAGCCTCTGGACAGATTTTATTGTAAATGCTTTTCTAATGTGTTCTCCAGCTTTAGTACCTAAACATTTGCAAAGAACTGTTTTAAATGTTGCTCCCTTTGAAAATTGGCAAGCAGCCATTGAGACAGCTGTTTGCAGGGTATGTCTTCCATCATAAATAGCTTTGGGGCAAATTCTCAACACTGTTGAAGGATTCATTTCTGTCTTGCGTCAAATCACAAGAACATATTTTCAAAAAATCCTAATCCGAAAGCTGTTAAAAAATTGGTACAAGTTTCTTTGCCACATCTGGTGACAATGTATCATGAGCCTTGTGACTACCAGGGCTGTTGCTTTTTGCAAGGTCTCTCTGCCAGAAACTCCAGTAGTAGCACCTGGGGGACAATGTGTATGCTTGGGATTGGCATCTGAAGAGGCTAAATGAAAAAGAATTGCAAAAATTTTCTCAAGAATTTCCTCAAGAGTGGCACATCCACCTCCATTGCATTTGCAGTTCCCTTGTAGTTTTTTTAACAATTTCTTGTATGCTTTTCTCCCCACTCCTCGGTTTGATCTTCATCTTCTGCAATCTTGTATTTTATGCAAAAATTTGATAAGACCTCAAAATCAATAAGTAGGCCAGTTTCCAAATCTATCACTGCAGTCAGGTCATCATGAGAGGAGTGACCTCTTATCTACCTTGATCCGTCAAATAAAACCCCAATGTCTAAAATGTGACTGAAAAGCTGGATTAAAACCAACTTTTGAATAACTAAATAGCAATCAGTATCCCTCTTAGAAGTGTCCTTTGCAGCTGATATATCGAGATCAATTCCAAAAATGTTCATCTTCGCTTCGCGATGAGGAAGGCCTAATCGAAACATCACATTGACTTTGCACGCCTATAACAGTGCTAACGTCTTGTGAAGCTTTATCATGTCCCTCAAAGATGGCTTGCGACTTCTAAATTTTACAACTTTTCCAACTTCACTTTGGTGGCTATCAAAACAAAATATGGCGGAACACTCTTGTCAGCTGATCAGTATAGGCAGCCTGACCAATGGGAGAGCTTGTTGTTCAAAGTGAACCAATCAAATCACACCAACGTCAAAATGGCAGACTAGAACAATCCAGATCCCGAAAATTTGGCCAATGAAAATCAGTTGAAAACAAAAGAAAAAGCTAAAAACAATCCTAAATTTACCATGATGTCGAACAGAGGAGAAATTAGCTTTTCATCAATATATAGGTTGCCTGAATCCGACGAAGTTGACACGAATGGGACGGACTTTTTTCTTGAGCTTTTATCCAACATTTGCAATAAAAACCAACTGAAAGTCATACCATGACGCACTTTATCCTCTCTAATAATAAAACGGGTAGAGATATAGCAAAAACCTCTCGTACACTGAAAGATGAATACCGATCGAACATTTTTGCAATGAAATCTCGATTTGTGAAATTCTCCCAAAAATTGCCTTTTTGGAGTGGTAAAGTACCTTAACAACGTGTTGGTTATTACAACTGGGTGGTTGCTATGGAACTTTGAGACCCAATTTGCACCCCCTAAAGTACCCACAAACAACCATTATGTGCTTGCCGACAGTTTCTTACTATTTTCCCTGTATCCCTGTGATCTAAGGAACGGAAGGGGCTTAGCAACCAAACCCAAAGAGTTTCTCGTCTCTCGTTGTTTTCTGTGAAGAGTTATCTACCGAGCCAAATCATGGAAATTTGTAAAGATGAGGGAGAAAAAGTCGAGGAAACAGAAAAAACTAGTATACCAGATAAAGATGCAGGTGGAAAGACGAAAAAATATAAATTTAGGACTGCTAGAAGATGGCAAAGTAGAAAGCGGAAAGGCTTTCAAAAGAAAAGGAAAGTGGGCCTAGAAGAAAAAGTAGCAGGGAGTGGCAGCAGCCCTTGTGAGGTAAATGAACCAGTGGTGGCGCCAGAGGGGGGGCAGGGGGGGCTACAGCCCCCCCGTCGGAGGAGGCTAGCCCCTCCGTCGGAAGATAAATTATGCTTGAATTTTTTTTGTCGGAGCGAATTTTTTAAGTTTTGGCGGAAATAGAAATTTCTAAAAGGACTGTTATCAGAATTCAGGAAGCTCATCCCAAAACAACTCATCGACACATCAATTTCATGGTAAATAATAATCTGTTATAAGAAGTTTGAATTGGTTGTTTAGATGTTCAGTACCAGGTGTTTTCCGCATGCTGTTAAATTTGATCTTATGTTATGGATAGTGCAGTTCGTCCAAATCTTGCTTGCTATAACCAACCTACAACATCGGAATATTGCTACTTGGACCCAACAACTCTTGTCAATTTTGCTGAGCTTTTTCAGTCTGAAATTGGTGCACTACGCAGTGAAATTGCCACATTTAAATATATGCTCTCAAGAAAAGAAGAAAAACACCGCCCAAGCACACTTCTGCAACTAGAGGCACACTTGGAAAAGCTAAATGAAGCTTTCTTTGAGCTGCACCGGCTTGTATCCATCGCATGCACTTTGCCAGTCTCTTCAGCCGAATGTGAACGCAGCTTCAGCTCTATGCGCCTCATCAAGAGTGATCTGCGCTCACTTATGAAGGACGAGCGTCTAGACAGTCTGATGATGCTAGGTATTCATCGTGCCCGTGGAAGTGCTCTTGACTTGGACTCAGTAGTAGACAGATTTAAGGCTAAGTTCCCGAAGAGTAGAATTGCTCTGTGAAACAATTTTGATTCTTGGACTTGAATTTTCGATATGTAGAAGTGCGTATTCCACCGCTTAGGTCTGTTCCTATAAAGTTACGTTGTGTTCCAGTTTTCCTTAAGTTCAGTTGGTTGCTTTTTATTTAAATTCATACTTTCCAAAGATAGGCCCTACTTGAATTGGCAACGTTTGATGAGTTGTAAAGATTTAGAGTAGTTTTAAGCTTATCTAGAGGCAGCTTTCAAAAAAAATTTCCAGGGACGCCGGAGAAGGGGGGCGCGGGGGGGCAAGCGCCCCTCCTGCCCTTTGCTAGGAGGGGCAAGGGAGGGGGCAAACGTGCCCTTAGTAATATGTCAAAAAACGTAGTAAAAAACACGATTACACCATTTTGATAGCATTTTTAGCCAATCTAATGGGTGTAGCCACCAAAATTTTCCCGGGGGAGTACCCCCGGACCCCCCGAATTTTCGGCTCGCAACGCTCGCCTTCGGTCTCCAGTACCCTTACAATTCCTTGTCGCCCCCTAGCCCTATCGTTCTCTAAAAAAATTAGCCCCTCCGTCGGAAGTGCTAGCCCCTTTGTCGGAGGAAACCTAGCGCCACCACTGAAATGAACACGTTACAGCACATAAAAGCAAAAATAATGGTTGTGAGGGACAACAAATCGATGAAACTGTTGCCACAATTTACAAGCCAGCTATCAACAGGAGTGCTGAAAAATTGAAATCAAGTCCTTTTGAAAGTTTGATATCGACTGACGGAAAGGTACAAACAAGAAGTAAATCTTACAGAAAATCAAATGCAAAGGGAGAGCCAGTGGTGTCAAAAGGTTTCAAAATAATGGATATGGAATTGATTGCACATTGTATAAAGACAGCTGCAATTTGCAGTATTTGCAAGAGGGCAGATAGTCAGCTGACTTTGAAGGAAGTTACAAAAAATCGAAGAGGGATGGGAGAGGACTTATTTCTCGAATGCAGTATTTGCCACCAAAAGACAGAGTTAAAGACAAGTAAGAAAATAAAAGTCACTAAAAGGAAAAGTATTTATGAATCTAACATAAGATCTGTTATGCTGCACAAAAAATGGGCCAGAGAGGGCTTAAAAAGTTATGTGGTGTCATGAATATGCCACCTCCAGTTACCATGAAATCTTTTAATAACATTAAAAAAATAATTCACAAACAATCGAAAGAGAGGGCTGAGGAAGAAATGAGAAATGCTGCAAATGAGTTGCTTGATCTAGCAATCATTGAAGACCCAAAAGACATCAGAATTATGGAAGATGGTGCAATGACATGCAATGTTCCAGTAACTGTTGATGGAACATGGCAAAAGCGAGGACATAGTTCAAAGATAGGAGTTGTCTTTGTTCTTTCTGTTCTAACAGGAAAAGTCTTAGATTATGAAATAAAGAGCCTATACTGTCATGAATGTGTTGCCCACAAGAATGATGATAAAAATACAGAAGCATACAAAATATGGTGGTCAAATCATCAGCCTACCTGTAACATCAATCACAAAGGATCAAGTGATTCTATGGAGCGCCAAGGAGCAATTGACATCTTTTTAAGATCTACAGAAAAGTACGGCCTCCGATACACTACATTTGTTGGAGACGGGGATAGTAGCACCTATGGTGATGTGAAGCAACATTGTTATGATAAATATGGAGAGGATTATTGTGTGACAAAAGAAGAATGTGTTGGCCACGTTCAAAAGCGGCTTGGAAGAGCACTTAAAAAGAACTACAAACAGAAAAACAAGGGTAAAAAGCTAAGTGATGGGAAAGGCATTGGAGGGAAAGGCAGGCTCACTGATAAAATATGTGATAAAATGCAGAATCATTATGGGACAGCCATCAGGAGTCACTCTAATGATCCAGATGGGATGTACGAGTCAATTTGGGCAATTTTTAAGCATATGATTAAATGTGATAGTGAATCCCTTGAAGAGCAGCACATATATTGCCCTAAAATGCAAATCACATGGTGCAAATTTTGGAAAGATGGTGCGAAATACAATGAAGACAAGCGTTTGCTGAGTGCATTTCTAGAGGAGCTCAGACCAATCTTTGTCCGGCTGTCTGAGGACAAGCTTCTTCAAAGATGTCTCATGGGTCTGACCCAAAACCAAAATGAAGCAATAAATGGAATCCTCTGGTCAAATTGTCCAAAGGCATCTTTTTGTGGAAAACAGAAGGTGGAAATAGCTGTTTGTGAGACAGTTTGCTATTTTAATTCTGGGGCTGCTAGCAAAGGCATTATTTTAAAGAAAATAGGATTGGAACCAGGTGAGAATATGCTGAGAGCTATTGAAAGTCAAGATTGTGAGAGAGTCAAGGAAGCTGAAAGAAAAATTTCACTCAAGTATCGAATTAGTAGACGAAAGCATAGAGCTGAAAAGAAATCAAAGGGTGAGAAGGAGCCAATTGTATACAAAGCAGGTGGGTTTGGTTTATCATCAGAACCAGACTCCCCATTTGAAATAGTTCTTGATGGAAATTTTGAAGAAAAGGAAAAGAAAACAGAGAATAAGAGAAGAAAAAGCCAAAGTGAAATTTTGCAAGATGGACATAGAACGTTAAAGAAAGCAAAGCGCAGGATTAGCAAGGGAAAGGTGGCAACAGCTACAAAGAAAGATGGGGAAATTAGTCCTCCAGAAGAACCAGAAATAAAATTTGTAAGTGACAGTGAAGCACAAGAGATTATTTAACATAATTAAATGCAAGACAATGGAAGACAACACTATCATCATGGACTGAAAACGTTTAGATTTTATTTATAATTGGAAAGCTGTGTTTTCATAAATTTTCCCTGGTAAGCTTGAATTTGTTTATACAATATTCCAAAATGTCTTTCAGTAATTGTTCTAAACAATTTTTACCCAAATAGGCTTCCTTTAAGTCAATTTCTGCAGAAAAACTGTAAGAATTGAGATATTTCTTCTCAATAAGATTCCTGGAACTTTGTGGCTGATTTTCTCAAGACTGCGTTTTCGCGAGGTATATAACCTGTCCAAGTAATAATTTTAGAACCACATGATTAAACAAGGTGAAATTTGGCTTACATACATATCTTTTTATGCTCTATGCACTGAGCGAAACAGATTTCTCTTATGTTAAAGTATATAGAAAATTCTCCAAAAAAACACTTTTTTCTGTGTTTACCCCCTGGATTTTACAATATTGAAAAAAGTGTTTGTTTAGTGCAGACTTTGTCTATCATTGAACAGTAATAAATTGACAGTTTAATTATCATTTAAACCATTAAGAAATATTTCTATGGAAACAAATTAGTTCCTTGTGCAATCTAGACATTACCCCCTGGCTAGCATTAAATTTTTCAGAAAAATTTTTTTATATTCTTTTTTAATGTAATACTTTCTATATTTTGTGCAAATTTCATGATGATATTGTTTATACTTTACATTTTATGGCTTTGAGAAGTGTACCTTTGCCTTCTTTATCAAATGTGTATCCAGCCACCTTAAGATTATTTATCCTTTGACAACACCCTTAAAGAGTGAGACACCCCTCAAAACAATTTTCTTGCCCTCGCCCCCGATACGGATTGGTCGTGTTTACATTGCATTGGATCACTTGTGCCACTGATAGCCTTACCGTTTACACCATTACGGATTCGTGCTTGCCCAAATTTTTATGCAGTCAAGTAAAGCTCCTATAATATTTCAAAGTCTTCCGTGAGGTGCAAAAAATTGACCGCCATGTGCCCTACACAGATTCATAACATAGATTCATGATACCATCCTTCGACCTTCAAAAATTCTCAACCCATTTTTTTGGCGATATAATATTGATAAAGCTATCCCACGAAATTCCAACCTACCAGTCATTTCCGAAATGGAGTCCAGGCGAATTTGTTGGTACCAAATGGTATCGCTCGCGTGCTATCCGTATCAAAAGTGATACACTGGGGTTTTATGGGTCCGGATCATTTGCGATCCTTTAGCTAGGAGGATCAAAAGTGATTCGGTTAACTGTATCAGTTTTGCTACGAATAGCTAGGAGTGGTGGCAACGGAAGGCCAATCCGTATCACTTTTGATACGGATCAAAAAGTGATCCGTAGCAGTGTAAAAGGACCTGAAGGGCCTAAATCTGACATGGCTGTCTGAAGCAAAAAATTGGTCGATAACGATGATATGTTCGATAAAAACATTCAAACAGATTTTAAAATGCCCACACCCCCACAAACTCTCCGAACCTCAAAGGGGGTTGAATATTCTGCCTCAATCGAGCTAGCCGAGGGTAATGCCTTTGGGCTTCACCAATCCCTCCCACTTGTGGGGGTGTGGCCTCTACCGGTACGATGTTGATGTCCGTGCTTTCCTTGGTAGGGCAGAAGGTAATCTCCTTGTTTGCTGGAAGAACACAATGCTTGAGATTATCATGATGAGCAACAATTTTCTTACCCTCTTTGGAGCATAGTTTATAGGAGACCCCCTGGTTGGAGAGAACCGCATAAGGTCCAATCCACCTCCCCCCAAACTTCCAAGCCTTGGGATGGCGTAACCAGACGGATGTACCAGGAGCAAAGGGAGTCCATGTGGTAGAACTAGGAAACTGAGCTGCCTGTTTGTTTCTAGACTGTTCTGAATGCTTCTGAGCAGATACTTTTATACTGTGCAAGGCATTTCTTACTGACTTAACGTAATCAGACTGACTACAAGGATTTTTTTAGTGGTAGTCCTAGATCTATTTCTAGCGAAGTTCTAGGGTCACGACCGAAAACCATCTCATACGGGCTGTAACCAGTAGAGTCATGGCTGCTAGTGTTGTACGCATAAACAGCCAAGCTCACCCAGTTATCCCAGTCATCCCTGTGCTGTGAAACAAATGAAGATGGTATGTCCTGTATGGTTCTATTCTGGCGCTCCACTAGACCATCACTTTGTGGATCGTAGGCAGTTGTCCTAGATTTATGAATGCCCATTAACCGGGAAACTTCGTGCATGAGGTTACTTTCAAAGTTTCGACCCTGATCAGAATGAATTATAAGAGGGGATCCAAACCTGCTAAAGACACGGTCAACAAGGATGTGTGCAACAGTAGAGGCTTTTTGATCTGTAGTGGGAAAAGCCTCACACCACTTTGTAAAATGATCCATTATAACTAACAGGTGTTTATTACCCCTAGTAGTCTCAGGTAAGGGACCCATGTAATCCATGGCCCAAAACACAAAGGGTTCTTTAACATCAATTGACTTCAAAGGAGCCTTGTTATTGTGTGAATTTAGCTTATTTTGTGCACATATTTGACAACACTGAACAAATTCTTTGATTTGAAAAGACATTTTTGGCCAGAAAAACCGACTACGAGCCCGGTTTAGGGTTCTTCTTATCCCAAAGTGACCTGAAAATGAAGAGCTATGGATACCTTGCAGCACAGAATCAACTAATTTTACTGGAATAACGAAGACATGCTCAGACAGTGACTCATTGGTGGTATTTATTTCCTTGACGAGGAGACCGTTCACTAGGTGTAATGCTTCGAAACAATGCCATAAAATTCGTAAAGTTGGGTTCCGAGACCAAACAAAGAAAGATGGTTTGGGCAGGTCATTGGATTTTAATTCTTTTATTCTACTAAGATCAGGATCCCACCCCTGTCACCAAATGTAGCGTTTCAGGGCTCGTAGAAGAAGGCTCAGAGAATAGTCAGAAGTTTGTGTTTTCTCTTTATTCACCAAATCTAGAACTGACTACTTTTCTCAAAACGTGGTTCCTTGCAGGAGACATAAGGAAGTCTCCTGCAGTTCACAATCATTACGTAATCGGAAGTATATATGAACATTACACTGTTGGCAAAGATGTTGGGTTAAAAGGCCACTCCAGCCCAAAAATTTTTTCTGAGATTTTTGCATAAATTGGTAGTTAGTCGAGAAAAAGAAGTTATCGTGAAATTTTTTTTCGAAAAGCTTAACTCGTTTTCCAGATATAGACGCTCAAAGTTGAGAATCACCGTAAAAATACGACAAAATTTTTTTCGGAAAAAGTACCTTGTGACGTATGAAGGGACCATTGTTTCAACATTCGGCGCTATTGTTATACGTTCGCACTGAAATTCGCACGACTCGGTAGAGGCTCGGAAGAGGCGATTCATGTCGGAATCTCGGTTGTCGTTTTATTTATTTTCCTTCATTGCGATTGATGTTGAGCGGAGGCTTCCAACCAACATGGACTAGTAATTCGACAAATCAAAGATGGAAACTTCAACCTGAATGCAAATCCTCATCTTGGCAACGCAGCAAGCTTTTTAAAATGGAATGCTTCACGAATTTTCAGATGTGAATGGATTTCTGACCGAAGGCATTTCTTATCGTCGTGTCATCTCAGGGATTTCCAGGGAGCTGAATAATAATTATGTCTCACTGCATTAGAAGAAGAACCCTATTCACACAAGATGGAAACTTTCCCGTAAGTCACAATTCATCCTTATTATCATTTTACTATGTTGAACGTTTGGCGAAACTGCAGGGTGTAGAGGTTTGGAAGGGGTTTGGGGAAGCCCCCTAAGCAACGCAATTTGCCGTGCTTTGAGAAAAACTTCGTCCTCTAAATATAAGTTTTCTAACAGCCAGTCTTGTGAACTGTCCCCCAAATGGTCAGAAATCTGGTAATATGAAAAGTACAACAGGGGCTCTCAAGCAAATGTCACATAAAATAGTACCAAAAGTAGAAGTTTGCTACTTTTTTGTACCAACAAGGGGGCCTGAGCCTCCTAGCACTACATCCCTGCCAATGATCTGTGCACTACACCTTTGCCCGAGGTATAGATGTGTAACATTTTCCAGGGTTTGTCTCATGAACCCTTTTTCTTCATGTTCTACCATTTTCTGCCTTCAATTTTGGAGTTCTGCCTATTCATAAAATTGATGCACAATTTCAAAATTTTGCCAGATCAATATCCAGGGCAAAAGTTCTACTACCCCAAAGAGAAAACATGGAATTTACACCCTTGGTTTTGGAAAAAAGATGTGTCATATCCTCATTCTAATGTTAAGGCAGAATTGTTTATATTTGTTAAATTTACCTTTTTGCTATTCTAGCATTGATTCATGTAAGCATGGCCTGTATCATTTAAATTCATCTTTGTGTTACTTCAAATTAATATCCTTAGATGCTATTTGCTATAGTAACAGTGGTTGCCCTTTCACCCCTAAATTTCTCTTTGATCCTTTTAGATATCTATACTCTGAATGCCCCTGAGTGTCCAAGGTAGTGATTTCTTTGTCCATTTTATTTTTTAATATGACTCTAAAGTAAATTTCACTGGTATGTTAGTATTTATCTCTGTCAACCTTATTATTCTAGGCATAAAAAAGGTAACAAACTCTTTTATGGATCATCAGAAAGGATCTTGCACAAAAATGCTAGATGAAGGTTGGAGATTACATGCATCCTGTTATCTGGCTACTGGCTTTGTGGGAGTGATAACTTGCCCCTCTTTTCCCTACAAGAGTTACCACAAAGACCTTGACACATTATTCTGTTTTAGTATCAAAACTTTTACAAAGGAGACTATTTTTAAAATTATCAAAATTTTATAATATATAACTTGGTCATTTCTATATAAAATTTGCAAATCCACAGCTATTTTGATATTATAATATCAAATTTTGCAATAGATTATTGTTTCATGATACTTTTATAAGAACATTTCTCATGTGCAATAGAAATTGCAAATCGCTAGCTAGTTCACTGGCCTGATTGTATAATTCAATGTAGCCAAGTATTTGAATACATCAAACATGTATTTATTATTCATAAATATAGCAGGTTGAAATTCTGACAGCCTAAAGGAGCCGACAAGGCCCCTGTAATAGCTTATAGGTTAAATACAAAAATTATATTTACACAAGTATATTGAAAAAGTTGAACTATTAATATAATCTCAAATCCCTTTTTTGTTTGTATAAAAACAAATTTATAATTTTTGAAAAAGTTGTTTGACTCATGACTAATGGTAGGTTTTTAGTCTTGTCTTGAAAGTTTGTATACTTTCTTGTCCATGCCCTCGATTGTCCTGGTTTATTTCTAATAAGTCATAGTCATGTTGATATGAAGCTCTTTATCCTAATGAATATGATGAATTATCCCAATCAATTCATACAGCTTTCATTCCCGGTATACTGGCTTTGTTTTGGTCTTTCCTCCCGAATTAATTGCGCAATGGTTTTTTAGCTGTTGCACTGAAGGAAGAGCTGATGAAAAAGCGCGAATCTTCTTTTTAAAATCAGGGAGCTGGCCTGCCAATACAAATTGCTTCAAAAGCAACTTTCCATGAAAGTCTGTCAACATCCTCATGTCCCAGTCTGCAGAGTATGGCATGTGCACACCAGAGATATTTTTGTGCAAAACCCGTTGCACACCCGTATTTTTGGGTGTGGCAACTAAGATGGGTGTGGCTTGGTGTGGTCCCATAGAAAATGTCAGCTGATAAAAACAAGCACAGTTGTGTATGAACAATTTGAGATATCATGAATCTTACTTGACAAATATACAAACAAAAACTTGCGCTGTCTTCAACAGTATACTTCACATGCATTTTTACAGTGAAATGCAAATTCACGAATTTCAACTACAACAGGGGAAAATAGTCGGTGCACACCGTCACACCAGGCTTTTTGCTTGTGCACACCGGAGATCTCGTCGAAAAGTGCCATACTCTGCAGACTGGCTCATGTCTCTGTCTCGCTGGCCTACTTTGACAATTTGACTTCTCTGTCAGAAAGATTCGTGCGATAAAAAACTTCCATATTCGATCAGAATATCGAGACTAATGGATGATACTTCTCTCTTTATATCGATACCAGATAAAAGTCTGGCCTATTAACAAACATGCCGCTGCTAGGCCCTGTCTGCCATTTCGCTAGGTTCTCGTTTACCCTTTGGACAGCCGATGATACTTGCCGCGAATTTACCGAGGCCGAAAATGCCTGTGACGTCAATCCGAAGATCTCCGATATCACGGTTGAAAAACAATTCAACTCAATGACCATTTTACAAACGCTAATAACTACAAAACGGTTAGAGATATGAAAAAAATAATAACAGATTCGTTTTCAGGAGGTCTTATTACATCGTGTTCTGAAATAAAAATTTTGGGCTGGAGTGGCCCTTTAAATGTTGGCTGAAATGCTGGCTCGTTTGGCCGGGGCTTAACAATGGCAGTAAACTTCTACGGATTAATCAAATTTGATTTCAGATTGTCTGAAAATGCATTATGGAATGCTTGCGTAGCGAAATGGCTAATTGTTAGCAATGATTTATCATTTATTTCAGAATATTTCTCACAGTTGTTTGCATTTTTTTAATATATCTTAATTTTGTCTTAAATATCACCTCCCCCCCCCTAAGGTACAAATTTTATTGCAGATTTGCACTTTTCTCAGGCACCAACTTTCTGAACATTGGGAGGAGGAGCGGCCGCCCCCTTGCCCCCTCGCTACGCTAGTGCCTCTAATCTGTATTTTTGTCCTACCTTTTAGGCATGGCAATCGTATATGCTTCAGCTGATTCAAATATAGGGTATTACGAATACCAAAATTATCCGAATGGACCCTGGCATAAGATTGAACTTAGAACCTTTCCAGTAGTCAAAGCAAACAATGATGTGCCTGCATTATTTCTCAATGAAACAACAAGGATTCGCTTCAACCCTGCCAAACTTTCAGGATCGACGTGGACAGAGCTAGAAGCAATGAGAAATGCCTCTCTGCGGGCAGTTGGCTGGGATATGTCAGATACCAAGAAGAGCGGAATGCGGACAGTCAGAATTGGTCAAAGTGCCGCAGGATATTGTTCCGATTCAAAGAGATTTACTTGTTGCATGTACTTTGTGCTTACTCAAATGAAGATAAGTGGTTGTGACAAACAGCCAGGCTCAAAGATGGAATTGAACAGCTGTGGAGAATGCTCCTCAGTGGAGAATGATATTTACAAGCGATGCAATGACTGCCATGCTGTTATTGGTAAATTTTTATAATAGCTTTTTAATGCTCAAATTTAGATATTATGCTATAGCACTCCCCAACCCCCCTTCTTCGCGGAGCCTGAGGCAAAATTGACATATTCGTAACTACATTAATATTCTAGAACTCTGCGGGGTAATATTTGTTTTTAGGTTACTGTGGTGATTGCGTAATAAGTATTTTTACTAAAGGATTTTCGCTTATATTCACTTGTGCTGTAATTTCTTTCGTATAACACATTATGTAACGATTCTAGAAATATCTTAAGAAATAGTATAAATTCACTATTTCATTTTTGTGTTTGAAAGCATTATTGTGCTCGAGGCACACTGGGCTCTAGACTGAGTACTAGCTACTATAATAATCTAAGACAGTTTGACAAAGCGAATCTATGTCAGTGTATATTACATATTGATAATTCATTTATCAAGAATACAGTCCTCTGCATGTTAGATCTTGTATTGTTGTTTTTATATAAATCTACGTCGGAATTAAGACTAACTAGGCTAGGTTTCCGACAATTGTTTATGGAATTAGGGAAAAGGTCAACGAGCATGATTTTGGTCCAAGGGTTTGAGACACTGCTAGTCAGGGCCGTCGCCAGCTGTTATGCTCAAAGGGGGAGAGGGGGGGGGGTGCTCCGTTCGCATTTGCTGACAAAATTGGTGAACCATCCTTTATTGCCGATAAATCTGAAGAATAGTCGACGAAATGCCTCTGGATGGTAAAAACTTCTCGTTTTAACACTGAATTTTGTTTCAAAGTGGGATGCCACTCCCCCACACTCTCCGTAGTGATGGCACTGCTGCAAGTGCTATTGGTTTGCCATTATTATTGCCTGATTATATCAAAAAGTTATTTTATCAAAAAGTTCCATATCATATGTTTGCAGATGATTGCAACAAGTGTACAAATGGGTCTACAGGTTTAGCCTACAATTACTTGAAGGATTGCGCAGGAACGTGTTTGTACGGTTGTAATTTTACAAAAAACAATGAAAATCCAGAACTAAGAAAAATCAAATTTATCAATTAGAAAATCAACCACACCATAAAAACAAGTTTTTTGAAGATTTGAAAAAATTTTGAGCGCTCGAATGGCACTCAAAGTTTCGACTTGCAAAATTTTTGAGGAAAAAAATCGAGCTGCAAAATGAAAACTGACATTTCAATCGCAGATAAAGCTTGAACCAAACATTTTATTCTCAACTGCTAACTTTATTTGAACTTGCCGTATCTTATAGAGTAGACTGTGAAATTTTGTTTTCAGTTTCGTGCATAGTTCTAGAGAAAATAGCAATCATACCAAGATAAATCAAATTTTTTTACTTTACGTAGATTCGTGGGGCAACTGCATCAACAAAGATAATCCAGATCTCCTTCGTGACTGCCATGGAACTTATAATGGGAATGCCATTATAGATAGTTGCCGCAATTGTGTTCTGGGAACTACAGGTTTAGCCTTCAATTTCATGATGGATTGCGCAGGAACATGTGGTGAGTTCTACACAGATTCGTGTGGCAACTGCATCAACAAAGCTAATCCCAAGAGCTTCACTGACTGTACTGGGTTGTGTAATGGAGCTGCTTTTGTCAATGCTTGCGGATACTGTGTTGGGGGGACTACTGGCTTGCCTCTGAATCACAGTAAGTGTAAGATTAAAACGATTTTTTAGCCGCTCATGTAAGCACATGTATATATATATAGGTAAACTAAAGTAGCGATTACTCTAAGGTCCTTAATAGAAGGGGGGTCTTGATAGTTGGGGGGGACAGAAATTTTTCAGAAAATAAATAAGCGGGGGTCCTAGTAAGTGGGGGGGGGGGGTTCGGAAATGTGAAAAATTTGAAAATCACGTGATGATTCCTTTTAGGGGTCAAAGGAGATTTTTTTCTGAATACAATCGATAGCAAAATGACAATTATCACCATGTAATAATGTATTTTTGTATTACTAAAATGAGCAGGCTAATTATCATTGTGTACATCAGTCAGGCCTATGTACATTTTTTTAGGATATCACTACTTCTCTATGTTAAAACTTTTGTACAATGCAAACTCTTCATTTAAAAGAAACTTTACAGAAATTTCACACCTGCAAGAACAAAGGACAGATGAAATAAGGGATATGAAAGACTGAATATAACAATTAATAAACGGGAGGGGGGTCCAAATAAGCTCCGGGGGTTCAGAAAAAAATCGAAAAAATAAGTAAGCGTCCTCCCTTCTCTCCCTTCTATTGAGGACCTTAGATTAATTACTGGGAGAATGTGGTGTTTTCCCTTCAGTTGCCTATGGCGTCTTCATTCTTGATGCTATTTTCTTTACATTTTTTTGTACGGGTCTCAGTAATTCTTCTTCAGAAAAGGATGCGTGTGGCGTTTGCATGGGAGATAACGCAACTTGCCAAGACTGTGCGGGCTTTCCGAATGGCGAAAGGGTTATTGACATTTGTGGCGATTGCCGTTTGCCCACTGACACTAGTTTCAACACTGGATGTAGGAAACTTGGCCGATGCAATGTGACTGTTTTGCCGAATGATGCTCAATATGCAATTGGCTGCAACGGTGCTGGAATCGACGTATTTATAAGTGTCACTTGCAAGCTTGTATCTTCCTCTCAAAAGTAAGTTCTTTAGCACTGCTTCCTTTTTATCAGATCCTGACTTTGGGACTGGATAGAGTTACATACCCCATACCCTCATCACTGCAAAACTTCGGAAAAGTTGTTTTCGGATAAATTCGCAGGAATTTGGAATGCAGGAAACCAATACATTGTTTCTGTTACAGAGTTCAGAAAACTTTCTTTAGGATGATTTTTCGCATTATTTACCTTCCTCAAAATTTTCCTTGTATGCTTTAAGAAAAGGTTTTAGAAATGGAATTCAAGTAAAATCATCTATGGTTTGTTCTTTACCCTTCGTCAGGAAAAAGAAAGGTTCAAGCGAAACAGTAAATTCTTCCCACTTTTTAAACTTTCGTGAAGTTATACATGGCTATCCTAAAATCTACTAATCACTGGATCATAACATTCCTCCGGCTCACAGCCGTGGAGCCGTCATGCTTTCTGGACTCTGTTTGCTACTACCCATATCAGTGTCTTCTGCCCTTCCATTTCAAGATAAATGTTTTTTATCTACTCAATAAGACTTTGAGCCCAAAACGCACTTTAGCAACAAACAATATTCAATGCGGAGCGGAGGTAGTTGGTAAAATAGCATAGTTCATGTGAATTTTAGGCCAATAACATCTCCTTTCTAAAGACATTTAAAGACAAGGGATTCGATTTTACGCGATTTCTCAAGTGAGTTGCAAACAGTTTTGGATTTAAAATATGACTCGAACGTCAACCTGAAATAAGTAGACTCCTTTTTTGGAGCTAGAAAAAGTTGTTATATTTACCCACTTTGGACTATTACACGTGTTAACATGTTTTGAATAAGGGCGGATAGTGAGTAGATAAACATTGTTAAGGTATGTTGAGGGGTACCGCATCTGTGAAAAAAGTAATTTGCAAAAGATAAATTTTTCCTACTTTTGCAGTATTGATGCTGCTGAACCAAAGCTTGAAAAGTTCAACACGAAAGTCATTGGAGTATCACTCAAACTGCCATTTTCTGTCGCTGTGGGTGATTATAAAGTCAGATGTACTTTCCCTGCACAAGATCGTGTACCTCAATTCACAGACGACTCTAAGAACAGCATTTACATTTATTCCAAATCTGGAATAAGCTACGCTGGAAGAAGGCCTGTGGAACACGAAGTTGGCTTTCCATTCGATCTCACAATAACAGGGAGTGGATTTTTCAACTCAAGCTACTTGAAGTGTATAACACAGGACGGTCGGCACCTCAACGCAACCTTTGTCAGTTCAACTACTGTCAAATGCCATATCCCCGCAATAAGAAGATCAATTAACTTGTCTCTCACACTGTCTTGGTCACCAGTGGATAGAGTATTCAACAAGGCCAAAAACGTTAATGTTAGTCTATTTTCTTACGCTGCTAACATTACTAGTGCTAAATTTCAAGATAACCTTGGCTTCATTGATATAATTCTAGACAGGGCATCAAAGCCTGTAGACATTTCCAGCACATGCTCCAGCTTCTTTTCTGACATATCAACGCTCGGCACTGGAGCAATATGCAAGTTCAGTGGCCTTAGAAGATTTACAATCAAGTTGGGAAGACAAGCAACAATCAAACCTAATGATACGTTAATCTTCAAAAGTGCAAGCATCAAAGATTTCCATGGTGATGTGACAAAATACACTGTTGCTACTCAATCTGTATTTATTGCCAGCCCAGTCAATGTGGTTTATCCAGAGGCAGTGCTCACAACATCATCAGAAGTTGGTAAGTTTTTTAACAAACCAGTCTGCAATGAAAATAGCATTCTATAGTCTTCAAAGCATTTTTGTATGTAGTTCAGGTACATTGCAAAAGCACCTTCTAACACTCTTAATCCTTTTGGGAATTTTAAGTGGAGTTTTAGGAATCAATATAATCAAAACTAATGATAATAAAAAACCTATTATAGATATTAATCTTTTTATAAAAATATTATATCATAATAACTATTATTCAGATATTGTGGTTTTTGAAATAAAAAGCTTTCCAAAATATAAAAACAAAAAGTTCAAAATCAGTCTAATGTCTAGCTCTCCTCCATATTTCATCTTTAAAGTTTTAAGCCTAGCTTTGCTCTAAATGACTCCTTATTGCATCATCAACATAGCATTAGTTAGCATAATCTATCTGATACACAATCTGTTCCACAGCTAATTGTGCTGGAATCAAGCTGGTAGGACGACAGTCTTCGGGAGGTGGAGGTCGTCCATTGGAGTTTTATTGGAGCCTTAGCGTCAACAACGATGTTAATTCGTCGCATCCAGACCTCGTCGATTACCGTAACTTGCTCAGCGCCTTGCCAACTACTGCCCGGGTGGTTACACTCCCAAAAAAAGCCGGACTGGTGAATATCCCAATCACCTTCAAACTGACAGTCAAAAACTTCTTAGGAATGCAAGGTCATGATTCGAAAATTGTCATTAGGGCAAGCAGAATCAAGCCATCAATAGAGGTGGGAAAGACAAAAAGGACACACATTATTTCCGAAGTTCTGCTAATTGAAGGTACAAAACAATATTTTGCTTTCTTGCTCGACCTTTAGTGTAGCTATTTGGATCTGTTGAGCAGTAAGGTAATAAATGAGCAGATGTTTGATTTCTAGAACAACACAACTCACATGATACACAGCACACATTTCAAGCATGGCAGTTACTGAAAGTAGCAACAATTATATAGTAAAGCATTTTTAATGGGCAAAAGTGAAAGCAGATTATGGGCATTATTTCATATATGGTAGAATGGGTGTATTAATGTCGGATAGTGACCAAATGTATGCAGAACTTCATATCCAAAGGCAGGTTGAAAGTAACGTGAGCGGAAGAATGATGCTATTGATTGGTTCTTGCTTTGACCAATCAGCAACCATTAACCAGCAATCATCTAGTTGGAAAATCCAAGAGAGAAGAGAAACTGTTTCCTCTTTCACCGGTCAAGATATTTTTTTATGTAGACAGATTTAAAAAAACACCTAAATGAAAATACGTTACTTTCGATCATCTTACCTTTAGTCAACATCCGACTTTCTCTGATGATTGTAAAACGACGTGTTTCCGCCATTCAATGCTACCGTTAAGACCCCGTTTACACGAAGGTGGATTCCAGGCCTTGCGTTTACACGGGATCTCGTATTTCCGTAAACTGTTGGATCCGCTATCCGAACCCTCTCGGGATCCCTCTCCGATCCGATGCGGACCGTATGGAATGGATCCGATCTAGACCGGATCCCATGCAAATTGCGAGATCTGGTCCAGATCGACCAGGTCGGATCTGTTTACATTTTTATTCGAAAGTGTGAGATAATAGTTGTCAATTTGAGGTACTTTTAACATGTATTCCGTGGTGCACATGCGAATAATCTGTAGATCTCAACTCGATCCGATCCCGGATAGCGGATCCAACAGTTTACGGATATACGAGATCCTGTGTCAACGCAAATGGTTTGGAATCGGATCCCGTGTCAACGCAAATGGTTTGGAATCGGATCCCGTGTAAACGCATGGGATCGTATCCCCAAGTATCTGGATATTTTTTGATCTGATCTGGTCCAGGACACGTGTAAACAGGGTCTAAATGATAGAATGAATGAATGACTGTTGTTATCCTTTTTTGTTATTGAATGTGAATGATTACACACAAATGTTTTTTTTGAAAACAGATAATGAATTAAATGGAGGACCTCTTAGAACCCAGTTTTTTCTGAAGGGCAACCTTCCTTCAATGATATGAAAATGAAAGAGCATTTTTTTCTTTTTAGCGCAAGCGACGATTGATGCCAGCTGTGGCGTAGAAAGCAAAATCTTGTACAATTGGTACAGTAGCAATGGATCAACGATTAGTCTTCCTAACGCAAGGAACCTTTATCTTCCACCTAGGACCATGAAACCTGGTTTGGTAAGAATCCTTGCTCATGAAATGCTTCAAAATAAATGTTTTATTCTTCAAGAGCACTTTAATAGGCATTGTATTTTTGGACGGTTTATCTGGATTTCTTTGAAGTACCATATCATAATTTGACTGAAATTTCAGGCTACTGCAATTTAATTCAATAATTTCCAACATACCAATGGTACTGAAGTAATTCTTCAGCGCTTATGATTGTCTTGAATGGATAATACGTCTCTAGAAACTGATCTACCACACTACCACAGAAACTAGTCTACCACAGAAATTATACATTGCCCTTATCGTATTGTATGCCTGACACTTTACAAACCAAGTTCCAAGTTTCTTCATTCAAATACAAATATATCTAAATAAATCTAAGATTACAGATTCAACAACTGACCCACAATATGACAAATGAGCAATCAATATAGGGGAAGGTTGTACCACTGCAACTGTGCCCTTCATCGTGCACTAAGAATAATGTTAATAAAAATGATATAGCTTACGACAGAGAACAAGAATACGTTTAGAGGCAACTCCCGTCCCCCCTCCCCTTCTAACGACACAGGACAGCTCCAGACAAGGCCAAGACGTCCCAATAACTGTGCGAAGACCCATAATTCCATCCATAATACAGGGCGAGAATGCTTTTTGAGCCGACAGACAAAGCGCTCCCTTAGCCCCCTTTGGTGACGCCCCTGCATCACAGGAGCCAAGATACTACTACTCCTAGCACCCACACTCAAAGAACTTGTCTTAAATATGCTTGTTTTAGGAGAAGTTCTTTTAAAAGTAATCTCCTCATAACTAAGAATCAATTCAATCTTAAACAAAAATTACGACTGCCGATACACCTACTACGTTTGACAATTTGATGTAACATGCTCGCGTATAAGAATTTCTCTCAATCTTTTCCCAACACCAGCCGATAGCAAATTGTCTATATCTGGTATGTTTTTAAAACCATTTTCGACAGTGAATTTGGCAAATAATTTACAGAGTTGATTAAGTCCACATAACTTATTCTTGTTTAATTCCTTTGCAGAGATATCAATTCACTGTTACTGCCGCCTTGGCCACGGACCCCGACTCCACAGCGACTGCAACAATAACTATTCTTACTGTTGCATCACCTCTTGTAGCGCGTCTTATAAGTAAATTGTCACTTTATCTAAAACTTTGGCCTACATTTAATGTAATGCTAAAAATTGTTGTTGTTGTTGTTAATTGTTGATGTTGTAAATATTGTTGATTTTGCTGTTCGTGTCTTTTTCTTATCATCGATTGAATTTGATCGACCCATTTTAGCAGATTCATTTTGCATTGAGCAAGCTGGTGATGACCTAATTAGAACCTGTGATGATATCAAATGAACTGATAAGCTAATTGATTTGGTTGTACTTGTCGGGGAGACAAGCGAGCGAAAATCTTCAAATGAATGGGGCAACCTTTCGTCCTATATTGAAAGATTCTACGTAATGATACTTCCGTAATAATACAGGACGGAATGTCGCTTGACTAATTTGAAAATTTCTCTTGCTCGTCTCCCTAACAAATACTGCATGAAAATTCACCTAACATTCTTTGCCTTTTCATATATAGTGCCCTCTTCCGTTGGCATCAACGACATTGTGGTGTTCGATCTTTCTAAATCATCTGACCCTGATCAAACGGCAGAAACCCAACACTGTCAGATAGAATTCAAAATTGGCACAGCATCAGTTTACCGTAAAGTAGATGGCACATTTAAGCCAGTGATATATACTGGGTGTATACGTCACAAGGTTCAGATTAACACCTTCCTTGAAGGCGATAAAAAGTGAGTTGATTTTTAGCTATCTACGAAATCTTTATTACGAACGTTATACTAGATATTACTTTGAGGCGAATAATTAGCAAATTCGTTAAAATCTAGCTTCCAAAACGGATTAAAATTGAACCAATTGACAAATGAAGAAAAGGCAAAATTATACTCATAACAATGTTTATAATCAATTACTATCATATTGATAACATACTACGGTTATACTTAACAACTTAATTTCAGATGCGGTCATGCCTGGTCCCGTCAAAATATACGTACCAAACACTTAGAAAATATCCTGGTTGATAGATTCAGACTTTGGGAAGCACAGCTTGATAATGGAACTTAAAACCAGTACACGACAAAAATGACATAGTAGTTCTTTAGCTTGAATCCATTGGAGAATTCATTGTTACATTGTAAAATTCCGATTTAATTAGACAATACAAAGGTTACAAATCCATAATTTACAGTGGCGGCTCCAGCCTGGGATAAGTGGGGGGACAAAAAGTTTGTCAGGGACCACGTCCTTTGGACCAGGTCCATTCCCCTGTTTGAAACTTTTTCTTCCGGAGGAAACATCTGTTGTCTCCCAAGAAATGTCCTTTACATGTGACGATCTAGATAACGAACATACCCCCCCCCTGAGGTTTTCTCATCGGGTTTGCAAGAATCTTAAGGACCAACTTTCTGAAAAAGTGGGGGGGACTATTACATAAATTGTTTCTAGCATGTTTTATCCAAGTGATAAATTTCCCCTTTTTCATACTGTAATATTAACATACCGGAAAAGATTCACAATTGGCCTATATTGCCTAGCTTAGAGTTTTCAAAATTTTGTTTCATTTACGTTGCCCAGTTACAAACTGGCTTGATTCAAGCGAGCTATCTTCCCTTTTTCAGCTATACTGTGGTGCTTACATACAAGAAAGGTCTACGGGTTGCAATATCGAGCAAAAGATTGAAAACTGAGAAAAAAAGTCGACCCTTGGTTTACCTCGAAACGAGCAGTACAAAGAAGGTCCCTACTTCTGTGTTGTTTTCTATCGAGGCGAAAATCGTTGCCATAGATTTTTCGGGAGATATCAACTACTACTGGCACTGTCAAGGTTGTTATAATTTTCACTCCTTTGTTTTCTTTTTCCATAATTGTTTTCACTTTTATCTTTTTGCCTCTCCATAATTATCTTTTTGTTTCTTGTTTTTGACTTATTGCTGCTTTTTCAAAACCTTTTCTATATTTCAAAACTGCTTGTTTTCTATATTTTAATAAATGCAATAAATTGTTGATGCAAAACCTGCTCAGAATTCAATATTTTTTTCACGATTCACGATATCCTTGCTAATATATTTTTCACTTGTTATAACTGGACCAAAATTGACCTTCTTAGTGTGAAAGGCTTCCCAAAGCAGAAATTTTTCAAATAAAATAATCTTTTGAAATCTCTACATTTCAGAGTGTGCTGGGTTTGATTTAGAGGCGTCGAAAGTTAAGAAAAGCGAAACCAAAGCGACCAAAAAATTAAAAATAGGGGCCACAATTGATGCTACACTCGCCATCGCAGCATTCAAGCTGCCGCCAGGAGCAACGCTTTCCTTCATCCTTACCGCTTGTGGCAAGGTAGGAGATTCAACGGTATGCGGCTCAGCGGTCCAGAACATCACAACCAGTTCACCGCCTTCGTCTTGTAAGTTATGCGTTGCTATTCTAATAGAGTCTTCAATCCATTCTTAGCAAATGTGTAAATCCGATGCAGTCCAACTTCCTTTGTTAATAATGCTACGGCCACTGTATTAGATTTTAACTCTTTATCATATGATTAAACCTGCCCTTTTCTTCATCACAAAGGTGTTTTTGCAGTCAGCCCTAGCAGTGGTATTGCTTTTCAAACACTGTTCACATTTGAAGCTTCATACTGCAATGATGATGCTCCGGACAAGCCTTTGAAATACATTTTTGGTTTCCTTGACGAAAGTGGTAAGGAAAATGCAATAAATGATGCTGGAGAAGATAGTCAGTTATCAGATGTTAGGTCCAGGTCAGGTGAGTATTTTCATGTTTAGCTTTGAGAAACTAACAAGTCTTTTTTGTCTCTATCTAACGCTCAAAGGTTAGTTTCCAAAAGGCACCAACGCAAAAAATTGGCATTGCCAAAAACTGTTTGTTTATTCTAATGTGTTTTGTGAACATGGAAAACAACCAGAATAAGCTTTTGATAGAAACGTCTAACGAGGAATATAGTTGTATCAGTGCTGTATTAACCAGGGGGCACACTGGGCACAGTGCCAAGGGCCCCTAGTGTTTGTGGGGCCCCAAATCTCCTGGAATAGCTCGATTTTTTCAAAAATGGATACAAGATTAATAACGCCAATTACATCTTAAAATCAGCTCTGGATGCCCTCATTTTTTTGTAAGAAACAAAGGTCGCTGTTGAGTACTCCAGGACTCTCATTGTGACATGTGATAAAAATCCACATTTTAGGCAAACATATTTTACTTTTTGCCCACCTGCAGCCATTATCGCATTGCATCATTTTTTCAGAATAATCAAATGACCATGCTACTAATATGTACGAGAAACTCTCTGGGGAGCCTGCAAGATTTTAAGAAATTGGCAAATGTGCACCCTACGCCTTCCGTGCCCCTAGTTCGCTCAATTTGATTGGTATCAAAATAGCTGAACGCTGTCTCCGAGTTGTTTCGTTATTTTTTTCACTGGTAGAGAGAGAGTGTCCATCTTTCTCAGCTTGCAAATATTGCTTTAGTATTCTTAAAAATTGGGAAAGGTACAAACATTACCTTTGAAAAGCAAGCCTATCGCCCATTTCTTATTGAAGCCCTTTTTTGAGGGACATGCTGCTGAAATATTTTCAAACACAACGATTTGACTCATTTTTTAAAAAAAAATTCACACCTATTGTAGGAAAGGAAGAAAGCTAGGACCACCATAAAGAATGTAATTCTGGGATGTAAAGGGTGTGCCTTGCAGATCAACATATTTTATTGAATAGATTCTAAAAGATACGTGCGAGGAATGTTTGGGAACAATTTAGCTGTAAATTATTATTACTTCTTTAGTTTTAATTGATTTTATTAAATTTAGGAATACTGACTGCATATGTCAAGGTGATGGACAAAAACGGGGACAGTGTACGTCTTGAGTTCACAATCAACGTCAGCAAGCGTGCAATCCCGCCCTCTGAGGTCACAGCACAGGTTTCAATCATAGCTGACACAGCATCTATTGACATCACTGTTGCAGCATGTAAATAGCTCTTTTAATAATATATCATATTGATAAAAGCTCTTTACTTCCCTTGCAAAAATAAGACTCGTCCCTTCTTACAGTTTTTCTCCACAAATACGATTTTTATCAGAGCTACATGATTCAAGAAGTTTATTTTCATTGGATGGATTTTAAACGTTTCATTGGCTAAATGTCCGCTGATTATAAATCTTTTCTAGCTAGTGTGAATAACAAATTTTTTGTTTGAATATCGTTTTTCGATTACAGATTTCTAAATTCTGATCCATAATAATATTTCTTACAGTTTCTCACCTTTAGTTATTTTTGATGATGATAATAATAACAATAATTCATAATTTTTATATGGTTGTTTCTCTCTTTGCTTTGTTTATACTTGCATTAATTTAGCTTTTTTCATCGTTGTTTCTCAGACCAAATAACGATTCTGATCGAATCAAGTGATGTAATCGCTGATGAAAACAGTGAGGAAGCCGAAGAAAAACGACAAGCTCAATCAACCGCTCTTGCAGTGGTAAGAAAAAAATAGCAAAACATTTTCCCGTCTTAATAATTTTCCTATATCGTGTTTCAATACTTCGCTTTTTACATTCAAATATATCCAAAATATCCTTTTCAATCAACTAATTTAATTTACTGGATGGGACATGGTGTTTCTGTAGTGCCATTTATGTTCTTCCGTGGAAGTGATTTCTATCAAATCTTGCAAAGGGCTATTGAGGGTTTGACATGAAACATTCAAAGCTTTTTTGGTATCTTTACATTGGTTTTCGAAAAATTCAATTTTTCTTCTTTTTAGTGGTTAAAATTACTAATAAGAAACGTTTTCTTTTTTAGGTTAGTAGAAATACAAATGGTGTGAAAACAAGTTCACAGAAGGTGATCGTCGCAATTTCAGTTAAATCCTGTTTCAAGGGAATGACAAAGAAGAACGCACGCCCGGAAATGGTTAAGACTATGTCAAAAATCTTTGTACAGTTTGTTGTTACCGAAAAGAAAACTTCACGTAGAAGGAGATCTGTAACACCAGCACCAGTCACACCGATAACAGTGTCAGAGGTAAATATTTCATTACTTTTATCCGTTAGAGGCAAAAAAGATATGTGGCCAGTGGCGGCAATTATGGCGAGCATTGGGGAGTCGCAGGAAGCCCTCACCAATCAGCGTTCTCGTCGGGAATTTCGGGCTTTCGTCAGATAATTGTTTAAACGTTTAAAGTGCCGAAGGCCCATCCAAGACAAACCCATTTTTAAGGTGCAGCGATAATCTATTTGTGCAGCAATAAAACGCCTTGTGTGCTGATAAACAGATGAAACATGCAGCGATAAAACTATAAGTTAAGCCTGGTTCACACGGGTGAAGCAAGAGCTGAAGTAAGCGAAGTAGGCATGCGTAGTTAAAACATTTTGGATGAAGCAAGGAATGAAGCAAAATGTGAATTAAGCCGTTCACACACGCGCAAGCAAATTAGTCAAATCTGATGTAAAAGCATAGGCTTCCTTAGTCGGCTTCAGACGAATCTTTCATAAACAACGAGGTGGTCAGTGATGTGAACAAAAATGGACGGGAAAGAAGTTTTACTTTCATTTAGATACTTGTTCTAAAACGTCGAATACATAGACGAAAGCAGCTACAGACGAAAGCAGACCCGGCAGGAGGGCTCAGTTAGTTGGTCTAATGTATATCATGAATGTTCCTGAAAGAAGAAAATGGGCCGTAATCTCTGATTCTGGGATGTGTGAAATGTACCATTTTCTCTGAATTTGCCAAAATTTTATAACCTTTTTCACTGAGAACATTTAAACTTGAGCAAGTATTTTTTAATCCAATTCATGTAAGAACCATTCTATTTTTTTATACCTATGGTGAAAGGCATACTAAGGAGAGAATTCACTAAATCTGTTTATGACAACGATGCCTTTATGGTACTTGATACAAAATAACAAAATAAGACAGCTGTAAAACTTTAAATGCAACACATTGCTTACTTCACAACACTGTGTTCTATGTGTTTTATGAAGAAGTGGAAAAGTTGTATCAAATTCCAAATAATACCTTGCAATGAGTACAAACTAGCATAGGCTTAAATTTGATGCTACTGCAAAATTCGTGGTACTTCAATTGCCATTGATTTACCAAAAAAAATTATCTGTAGCATCGTATCAGTAACTTCCAATCCCTTTTGTTGTTCATCTGACTGAGAAATCAACCCTTTTTTCAAGATTATATTTCCTAGAATTCCATCTTTCACACAACCCTTTTTCAGAGCTTTTTGGAACTCACATGATATACTGAATGAGCCCACCGGGAAAGCAGCCCACGGTTCCAAAAATTCGTATTTCTAAAAATACTTTCCAACGTATCGTAAAAAACAAGGTGTTGTCTTACAGCTTTTGCAAATTCTTCTTCCTCCATGTTGTACTTGCTGCATGCAGATTATATTTTTACCACGTGACTCTGTATTCATTTCAATGTGTACGCGCTGCGTACGTCGTTCACACTACAAAACTTATTGAGCAAGCACGAGGCAAAGGTGAAACAGACCCAGCAGTGAAGCAAGATTATCAAATCGTTTTGATATTCTTGCTTCAACGCATGCTTCATGCTTAATGTTTGCTTCACTTGCTTCATGTGTGTTCACACTTCACTTGCTTCTGCTTCAGCTCTTGCTTCACATGTGTGAACCAGGCTTTAAAGTAAAAGAGAGCGAATAATCCGTATTTTTCACAAACTTTGATAGGAGACTTGAGGGATCAGGTGCAAGGAACCTCATAGAGTAAAAAAGTAGATTTGAAGAATTGAATTAATCAAACATAACAGAAGTATGGCTAAAATACTAAACTATTTTAAGCGAAAGTTGATGACTGCAAAAAATCATTCTTGAGTGTATTTTAAGCTAATCTAAAGGGCGTGTTTGCCAAAATGTTCTGCTTGCTTCGATCTGCAGGAGATCTGCCATTTCCCCCTTTTCCCCAGAGCCCTCTATGACCTCTTCGTGCCCTTGAACATACGTGATGCACTATTAGCTAGTACTAAATAATCAAACAAACATAATATGACAAAATCAAAACTGCTTGCGAATTGCATATCTTATTTCCATTCCGCAAAGATTAGCCAAACTTTCCCTTGATTTCTTCCAAACAAAAGTTTTTTCAAACATATATTCCTCTGAAAAAAGAAATAAAACTAGGTAGAAAATGAAAAAAAGGAAAAAAGATAAAAAGCAGAAAATGAACTTCAATGTTTAATTTACTGCTATTTTTTAGTTTATGTGTCTTGAATGACTTGTCAGAAGTTTAATCGGTCGACCTCCTGTATCATCAATGGTTTTAGATGAGATATCAATCACGACATCAAAAACCATTAATAGATTGGTTTCCAAGCTACTAAATTAAAAGGCGTGGTCCGAAAATTTTTCAAGGGTCCCGCCAAAATATCCCCTATTTTCATTAAAATGTGCAGTTAAAAAACTTGTCCACATTACACAAAAGAACACTTAAATGTAGTGCAAGATGTTATCTTGTTGAAAAACGTGGACCTGAGTCAACGCCCACCTTTTTACGGAAGTGTACATACCGCGCAACGTAGCGTTGTCGTGTGAATAACATTCTGATATGTGATATGAAATAAATTACTGTTGGATTTTCTTAAATTTTGACCACATAACATAAAAGAGCACAAAATACTTCGAAATAGACAAAATCTGCTAATTATGTCAAAAGTCAGTTGAGATATGGCCAATTAAAGATATGAAGTTTGCTAAAGTTATGAACATAGGCCAAATTACAGAGATTTGATTAGGAACAAACCTGTGCTCATGTGACCATAGCTCAGCTCATTCGTAATTTTTCAAGCTGGTCTTTCAGGTTTTGGTATCCAAATTCAAAAATTCTAAAAATTGAATTTTGTGACATCATCCATTGAAATCTCAATGCCCAAGAAACTGTATAAAAATAAATCCATGTGAACGGGAATAGTTTTCGTAACAAAATGGGTTAGAATCCGATGCTAAAACGTATTTTAAATCCCTTGAATAGGTTCTTAGCTACTTAGGACTTTTTTTGCTCAAATTTTTTTTATTTAGCCCCACTACATATGATGCCTAAATTACTCACTTTAAAAAAATTGTTATCAGAGTTTAGTTTATGAAAACATGTAATGAGTTTACCATTTCGTAATAGTTTTGTCTTCATGTTAATTGAGTTTTCTGCATGAAAAATAATTCACTACCTCTTTCCAATGCTAATTTACCATAAAATAATTTGCAAAAAGCAAACAGATTCAAAGTGTTAATAACTTCAATTGTAAGTGCTAGAAGATTGTTTCATAAAGATTGCTTGATCAAATTTGTTTCTTTATAATTATTTCGATAATCTCTCCTAGGCACAAACCTACCTGGAACCATTCCATACCCTTGATCCAGATAAAACAGATGATGACACTCTAACCGCAAAGAATAACTTTCTCATCCTCTTGCCCAGCCTCCTCAAAGGCATGTGCAGAAACTCTCTGTTCAATGTACCTCCTTCCGTGGCCAAAACTACGACTGCCGTTCTCCAAACTTTCAAAGTTGATTTTGGTTCAACCGGTAACAGTGAGATTCAACTGGGATGCACTGACTGCACGAGTATGATTAAAAACGCCTCTTACTTGCAGCTCGGACAGACGGTAATTGACGAGTATTCTTCATTTGATTGCAATCCTAATGATGACAACTGCACAGGAGCTTGCATTGCATCCGCACAGGTTAGTAGACTCAGCATTTTATGCAGCATTTCGGCAGTAATATGACAGCGAACGTTTTATCTTGTTTAATGATATGTTCGATTTTCAAACTTGGTTAGCTTGATGTTTAATTATCCTCAAGCTAATTATATCTATTTTTATAATAATTGAAATCTTCTCTGAATCAGACTGTTTATAAATAATAAGTGGAAAGAAGAAAGCATATTCCAAAATAGGCGTTTTCCGGCGTTTTAATAGGCGTGGTCTAACACATTCTTGGTCATGCCCTTTTCAGCCCTCCTACTTTTATATTGGTGCGCAAAGCCTGAATTGAAACTCCTAATACACTGTTATTATCTAATGCTAATGGTCATTTTGAACTACATGTATCAAAAAGAGGAACGATATGAATTTTGGCAAAAAAGATTAGTACTTCTGTGCCCTTCAATAGGAGGCTTCTTCAATTAGGCATCGATTATTCCAGACTTCTTCATTGACATTTACAAAACTCGGATTAAACGTTACTCAAATTGTGCAAGTCCAGCTGTTGCTAGCCTTTGATTTTAAGGTGCTAAAAAGTTGAAATTTGTTAAAGGATTTTCTTGTCAGCAGTGACTAGAGATACGAAGTTGTGCTAAAATTAATTTATATATTGAAGTTTTTATTCTTATTTTCAATTTAAGGCATTAATTTTTAATAGTTTCATTAATCTATCAAATATTCCGTGTCGATAAAAAGTTGAAGTTGTAAAAGTAAGCAGTGACTGGAGATAAGAAGTTCTGCTCAAATTTATTTCTATATTGAAGTTTTTATTCTTATTTAGATAGTCTCGTTTATCTATCATATACATCGTCTTATTGCTAGTATCAAGTTTTGTTTGCAAGCTGTATTGCTACAGTCCGGTGATGAAGTCAAGAACTAAATCCAGTTCGTTTCGAAAGCAAGAACAACATTTGAAATTTCTTCTTTAAATAATTTGTACATCATTGCTCTTTGTCAACCTAAAATTGATGTTCATATCTCTTTACTTTGTTATTGACAACAACAAATTCTTACGTTAATGTCTCCTAACGTAGTTAATGATAAAAAATTCTTACCAGCTAATCTTTAGTGGTGAATTTGGTAGCTTAAAGATTTGATTCAAGAGAGGGAAGATACAAACAAAGAGGCGCTATTCATTAGATCATTGTCATGGCATCAAAGATGACATGTTCTTTGTGTATTGACTTACGTACCATACCACTTTTTAGCCTTCATTAGTATCCTCATGTGTAATTTTTTCAACATAGATGCCGCTGGATTACCTGTCAACTCCTCCTGTTTCAAAACGTCTCAGTGCTGTTCTTCTCATTCAATTTTGGAATCCTGACGAAATGTATGCAGCTGAAGAGCTAACTCCTTCGGCACTTGCAAACCCAATGATTGTTAAGATGCCTCTCCAGACTACAACACTGGCTACATACGTGGTAAGTTACTGCATCTTATACTACCACCAAGTTGGTAAGTCAGGTCAGGTAAGTTAGATCGTCTTCATTGGGTAAGGCAGTGAGCCTAGCAAGGCTTTCGTTTCCAGACCGGATTTGACAGATTAGCTGTGTTTTTATCCATTTCAAGTGTATAACCCGAGGAGCAAATCACTCCAAGAAAATCTCGTACACCTTTTGTGAAAATCCTATTGTTTTATCTGACAATCCCCAGAAATCCTTTTGTTTTAGGGAAAATCTCGTTCGCTATTTTCAAGAGTGAATTGCCCCTCGGTATAACCTTCGCCATTTGTCGATGAACATCAGAGATTTTTCTTAATCAGAGCTGACTTAAAGTTCTCGTTTCTTGTCGAATGCCAATTTGAAGGTTTGCCTTGAGTCAAATAAATTAATGAGCACCAAACACTTTGGCAACCAGTTTGCCAATCCACGTATCTCTGGGATGATGTCTCAAACCTTTGACGGCAGTCACTCGCTTTGCTGACCTTTATTCATCCCTCTTTTTATTGTATTGTAGATTATTTAACGTTAGATTTTAAAATAGTGAATATACACTAATTAAGACTAACATGAAGCAATTTCAAGGATTGCATAAGAAAGTTCATTTACTGCAAAACGAGCATGCGCATTTGTTTTCAAGGAACCAAGTTTTGATCAAAGTCTTAAATTGTCTAGTATTTTGTGCTGTCTTTATTGATTACGAGAGTGAATTCCAGATTTTAGGCCCTTGAAAACTTAATGATCTGATACCATTATTGGTAGTTCTGGCTTTAAGATCTTTTATTGCAACTAACGTTCTTTATCAATACCTTGACTCATTCTCATGTTTCTGCAGTGCAAGCTGTGGGATTCAGCATCAAAGACATGGGGTGAATCTGGTACAATGACGGTGTCACAGACTTTAATAACTGTTAGTAACACCAGCTACATCAAATGTGCCATCAACCAAACTGGCTATGTCTCTATATTCGAAGGGCCGCCATTGCGTATGTATTTATTTGTTCTTCTTTCCATGACTTTATCTCATGATAATGAAAGTTTAGCTTGGTCATTAAAAAATTTTGAACTACTTATAATCTTGGGGACGACTGCATTTTAGCGACCCACTTTTTGTTTTCTGGTCGGAAGTTGAATTGAATTGAATTGAAATGAATTGAATTGAACCTTTTGATCTAGCCTGTTTTCTGAAACAATCGAAAGTTCAAATCACAGAAATTTTGCCAGTTAAGGATTCACTTTCGTACAATTGCAGTTATACGTCAGTTTATTTTGCTATCTTGGGGCTACCGTCACCAAAGCCCCGTTAATTCATCATTAATTGATTAATTTATTCCATATCAGTTATGAACGAATGTTTTCGTTTCTGCGAATCTTCATTCTCACTGTTGCTCGTGTCATCGTTGCTCGTGTCATCGTTGCTCGTGTCATCGTTACAGCGTTGAATTTTCTTACATCAACCCTACCTTAGCCTGTGCCCCAGTTCACAGCATTTTTTTCATTTCTTTTCAGTTTAACTACAAGATTACGTTGAGCTTTGTCTCTGTCAATATCCTCCTGTCTATTGGTCTTATTTGCAATATATTTTAGCCTAGCTCTGGTCATCGTGGTTTTCTTTAGCTCTTTAGTCATATGAGGCTTGTTGTTTCCCCTGACCACCGCTGTTTTCTTCGGGGCATGCTTATCAAGGATTTTCGTGATGGCCCCTTCAAATTCCTCGCAGTTGTCTATTTTACTTGTTTGGAGGCTATAATTGTCTTCAGCTAGAAAAAATTGGATCCGCCTTCACCGAGTGGCTGGATTTCGTATCAGGTGTACCCCAAAGCTCTGTTTGGCTTCTTTGTTGTTTAACATTTACGTCAGTGATTTGATATATTTCATCAAAAATACAGATTTTTGCAATGTTGCAGATGACAATACCATTAACTTTAGGGTAGTGATTTGGATGGAATTATTATTGACATAGAAGAAGATCTATGTCAAGCTCTAAAATGGTTCGAATCAAACATAATGGTAGATAATCCATCTAAGTTCCAGATGATGCTCCTTGAAACCAAACTTGAAACAGAATTTGCATTGAAATAAATGGAAATACCTTCTACTCATCAGACAGTGCTAAACTTCTTGGCGTCACAATCGATGCTGGCCTTAGATTTGAACAACACATCAAAACTCTATTTCGTAAGATAAATCAAAATGTGAAAGCAATTTTTCCTAGGGTGGCTAACTCCCTAGATATAGGCAAGGCAAAATTACTATACAATTCCTTTCTGCTATCAAATTTCAACTATTGTCCTCTCAATTGGATTTTCTGTGGAAAGTAATGTAATAAGGAGATAAATCGAGTACATAAACATGCACTACGCGCGCTGTTTTTTATTATGAATCCACCTTTGAATGTCTCCTCACAAAGAACAATGAAATAGCCATCCACACCAAAAACTTACAGAAATTAATGACAGAGATATAAAAATAATTAAATCACGAAAGTCCATCGTTCATAAAAGAATTTTTCGTACAGAGGGAGTTGAGTTATGATTAACGAATAAAGAACACGCTGCAATTTCCACCTACCAACACGACATCATTTGGAATAAACTTATTGGCATTCCCGGAGAGCATTCTCTGGAACACATTGCCTGATACGATAACAAATGTGGACAACGTATCCAAATTTAAAAAAGGCATACATGCCTGGAATGGAGACAAATGTAACTGTAAAATATGTATGTATATAAATAGTTGGTATTTATTAGTTTTACATAATTATCTATGTATATTAACTATTGCTCCAACCAAATGTAAATAAAGAGATTATTATTATTATTATTGTTATTATTATTATTGGTCGTTGAGCTTTGGCGCACAGATGCCATCGTGCACGGCTCTCGTTTTATAGCTATTTAACTGCCTGGATACTTACATCAACGGATTCAAATACT
The DNA here is from genome assembly GCF_057945365.1 of Rhopilema esculentum. Taxonomy (NCBI): domain Eukaryota; kingdom Metazoa; phylum Cnidaria; class Scyphozoa; order Rhizostomeae; family Rhizostomatidae; genus Rhopilema; species Rhopilema esculentum. The sequence continues at coordinate 9,954,313 of NC_142818.1, read as the reverse complement.
ACTTATTTTTTTATTGTGTCAACAAAGTATCTTTTTTTGAATATGTTTCGTTCGTTCGTGCTTTGGATATTGCTGTTTTTCGCAATTTGTTCGTTCTGCGGTAAAGAATTTCAGGCCTTAGGCCGCCATACATGGAGGTGCAAGCGACGGTTGGACAACAATGACAGTGGCCCGTCGGGATCAATTAACATTCCATTTATTGAAATAGAAAATGAAAGCGCGTCTGTCATCAACGAAAGAATTGTCAAATGCTCCTGTGGTAAAGAATGCAAGGGGATGAAAGGATTGAAAATGCATCAAAGGAGATGTCGAGTCATTAGCGGTTTCCAAAGTGACGACACTTTCGAACAGGTATCAGAGGAAACCCTAGACAATGAGATTGTACTGGCCGATATCTCTTTGAATGAATATTTTGAACTGAAACCTGGCGTTTGTCTTCCAAGGTCAAACGAAGAATGGACTGTCGCTAACGAATACTTCAAATACTTTTTTACAATCAACCCCATGGACCTGTCCTCAATTGATCAATCCATACAGTCAATGAATCAAGTAATTTATAATTATTTCAGAGATACTTGCGGATTTGTAGAAGAAGTAAATGAAGAACTTGCTGCAAAATATCAAGACCATGGTACCAAAAAATTGAAAAAAGAACTACAGTTATTGAAAAGAAACGGCGCACCTATCATTGAAATTAAATACGTTTCACGGCTTTTACGACAACGACTTAACTCATCTGCTTCTACCGTAGTTAAAAACATCTCAAATCACGATAACTTCATTTCAAAGAGTTTTTGGGGATACGTCAAACGCGTTCTCCAAACAAGCTCGACTCTGCTGCCATCCTTTTCCAAAGATCAATGCTCTCAGTATTTCTTTAAAATGTTTTCTTCTCTGTTGCCATGCAAAAACTTTTCTATTCCTTCATGGATTCCATCTCTTAGGGAGCCTGACCACCCTTTTCCTTTGGAGCCTCCTTCTTATGAAAAGATCACATCAGTAATTCGGCGTATGAAATCTTCAGCCACTCCATGTCCCCGTGACAAAATTTCCATCATTGTTTTTAAACGATGTCCATATTTACGCTCTTTGATAACAAATATCATTCATAATATCTGGCTCTCTGGAAAAGTTCCTTTAGAGTGGAAAAAGGCATGCACTATCCTAATTCACAAAAAGGGTAGCAATGACGATCCAGCAAACTTCAGGCCAATCACTCTTGAGCCAGTGCCTTTGAAAATCTTCACATCATGCCTGCGTGACAGTCTATTTAATTTTCTTAAAGTTAATGGTCTCATTGAGCACGAAATACAAAAAGGCTTCACCTCTAATATTTCAGGGACCTTAGAGCATACTGCCATGATGGCTCAGGTCATAAACAAAGCTCGTATCAAGCAACGTTCACTAGTTGTCACTCTTCTCGATCTTAAAAATGCATTTGGAGAAGTACATCATAATTTGATACCCACTGTACTGTCTTATCATCATATCCCTGACAACATACAGCTTCTTATCTCTAGCCTTTACACCGATTTTAAAACCTCTATCATCACAAGCCACTATAATACTCCTGCTATTCCAGTCCGTCGCGGTGTTCTTCAAGGCGACTGCCTCAGTCCTCTACTATTTAATCTATGCTTCAACACATTCATACAGTACATAAAAGCTGAAAAATACAAACAGTTAGGTTTCTCCCCACATGATCAGAACGACCGTATGTTTCAACCAGTCCATTGGTTTCAATTCGCAGACGATGCTGCCGTTATCACCAGCAATGAGAAAGAAAACCAACTTCTACTGAATTGTTTCACTCGCTGGTGCCAATGGGCTAACATGATCATACGTGTCGATAAATGCATCACTTTTGGAATAAAGAAATTTTCCACACGTTCTCTTCAGTATCAACCTAAGCTTTTCATAAACAACGAATCTATCCCACCTGTCTCGAATGGAAATTCTTTTAAGTACCTCGGTCGTCATTTTGACTTTGAAATGACAAACCAAGAACATAAATCTGATCTTTTATCATCACTGTCCAACATGCTCAAGCAAATTGATTCCCAGCCTCTACATGCAAAAAATAAGTTGCTTCTTTATCACAACTTTGTTCTTTCTAAAATCTCTTGGAACCTTACTGTAGCAGATCTTTCAAAGACGTGGGTTGTCGAGAATCTTGACAGCCTCGTATCCAAATACATCCGCCAGTGGCTCGACCTCCCAATAAGTGCTACCTTGAGTAGCATTATTCTTTCTAAAAACCAGTTTGGACTCAGCCTAACTTTACCATCCGCCAAATTCCTACAGTGTCAAACTATTTTACGCAACGCATTGAAATCTTCACCAAACGATAACATTCGCTCTTTATGGAAAAATACCAGCAGTAGCACAAATATACAATATGATATATATAGGAACACGAAAGAAGCATTAAAGGCTGTCCAGCAAGAACATAAAGATCGTCTGCAAAACATTCTAACTTCCCAAGGATCTTTATTGTCACATCTTTTTAACCAGGATCTTTCACAAATAAACAAACTTTGGTCCAAGGTGCAAAGTAGCATGCCTCAGAATATTTTCAATTTCACCATAAGGTACCTGAACAATACCCTTGCCACACAGAAAAACTTGAAAAAGTGGAACTTGAGCCAGACTTCTGATTGTTCTTTCTGTTTTCTGCCAGAAACCCTCCTTCACGTTGTTTCTGGCTGCAAAACATACCTGGAACAAGGCCGATACACCTGGCGTCATAACTCTATCTTAAACTTTCTAGCTACGTCTCTTAAAGCTGTTAATGAATCTACCATCTACGCTGATATACCTGGCTATCTTTCACCATCAATCATAACTGGAGAAAACCTTCGCCCAGATCTTCTCTTGAAGACTAACAACAATTACCTATACATCTTAGAGCTTACTGTTGGTTTTGAATCCAATCTTGACACAAATGCAACAAGAAAACACAGCAAGTATGCTTCTCTCCTATCTGACTTACAGCGAAAGTTCAAATGTGTCTCTTTTGTGAATCTTTCTATGAGCTCTCTTGGCATCTTTGGCAATTCCTGCATCTCTTTCTTCAAAATGTGTGACTCTCTCTCCATCGATCAACAACAAAAACGGTATCTCATCTCTAAACTTTCCAAAATTGCCATTCGTACTACGTACTACATATTTTGTTGCAAAAATAAACCATGGACAAATCCGGAATTACATCCGTTTTAATTTTGGTTGTTTTATTTTTCTCAGTTTTTTCTTTTACCTTACGATTGTTATAGTTTTTTCTTGTAAAACCAGGCTAGCCAATTGCAAATTACCTTGTAATAGTGAGATTTGTAATTGTAGTTTAAGTTGAATTGAAAATGAAATGTTTCCATTATTAGGTTGTAGCAATTCAATTCAACTTCTGACAGAAAACAAAAAATTGGGTTGCTAAACTGCAGTCTAGCCCAATCTTGACGGTATGATGATTACTGTAGCCAGCGAGGCCTTTCTTGGTCGTCATAGTTACCTTGTATGGCTTTTTGTGTATTTTTATGATTCATGAAACCGATCCTGAGCTCCTTCAAATATTCATGCTTTGATTGGTTATTTTCTTAGCAACAACAGTACCACCTACCACGCCTTCAACACCACCAACAACAACGCAGTCGACAGCGGGAAAACCAAGAATCAAGTGCCGGTTCTCCTTTGCTCTCACATGCTCAAGCTACTTTAACTCATCGACGAAAGACAAGTTTGAAAAGTCAGTCAAATCTGAGTGTGCAAAGAAAATGAATCTACAAGAGCGAGCATTGGAGAATTTTCAAGCGACCTGTGGAAGCATAATCATCAGTTTTGATATCGTTGGCTTGGCATCAAATGCCACCCTTGCATCGGTTATTGCCTCTGTGCATCTTTTGAAGGTAAGGTCAATGTGAAGAATGCAGGTTTTTGATTGTCAAGAAAACTGTTTTCTCGTCTCGTCTTGACGATATACTGTCTAATACACTGGTTTTCCATGATACCAAAATATGGAATATTTTAGGTGACAATGTATGTACATTAGGATTTCCTACCTTACATTAGCATCTCGTCTTTAAAAGTTGGTTTCTTTGTTTTTAGTCTCTGATTGAGAGTGGCTCACTGAGCATCAAATTATATGACAATCGGACCATAACAGCCAGCACGTCCGGTTTCATTATCGTATATCCGACTACAACCGGACCGCCAACAACTGCACCGGCTACAACCGAACTGTCTACAGCTGGACCGGCAACAACTGCACCGGCTACAACCAAACTGTCTACAGCTGGACCGGCTACAACCGAACTGTCTACAGCTGGACCGGCAACAACCATTGCCACAACCAAAAACACTACAACCGCACCTTCAACAGCACTGAAAACAACAACATCAAGTGACGATATCGCTGATGTAAACAGTAAGGAAGCCGCTCTTACAGTGGTAAGAAGAAACAAGCAAAAACATTTTTCCTTTTAAAAATTTTGCTATAAAGTTGTTTTAATCTATAGTATTTTCACATTCAATTCTATCCAAAATATTGACTCAAATCAAAGATTTTTATTTACTGAATGAAACAAAGAGTATGTTTAATGGGAAACTGATTTATTTTATGGTTCCATTTCTGCTCTTGAAGATTATTGAAGAGTTATCAAAGGCTTAACAATTATTACTGCAGAGAAGTCCAAAGTTTTTTTGGTTTCTTAACATAGGTTTTCGTTGAATTCTATTTTTCTATTTTTGTGCTACTAGTATACAAAAATACTAATAAGAAACGTTTCCTTTTTTAGGTTAGTAAAAATACATTCAGTATGAAATCAAGCATGGAGAGGACGGTCGTCGCTAATTCAGTTCAATCCTGTTTCAAGGGAATGACAAAGAAGAACGCGCCTCCTAGAATGGTTAAGACTATGTCAAAAATCTTTTTACAGTTCGTTGCTACTGCAATGACAACTTCACGTTTAAAAAGATCTGTAACACCAGCGCAAGTAACACCGATAACAGGGTCAGAGGTAAATTTATTAATACTTTTAACGGTTAAGAAGACATGTGACTAACTCAAAGGCAGTGGAATTTCTAGGGCGGACTATGGGGGCATGACCCATCAAGAGTTTTTTCTAGCCCTTTGCATGGCCACCCTAGTTTTATCTTGATATTTTGACGATCAATTTTCAAAGCTAATTAGCCTTTTATTTTTAGTAGTATGGCTCTTATGCTGATATTCTAATATTTATGCATTATTCTCTGACGTGTTCCTGAAATTTGTTACACCTTGACCATTGTCATGTCGTGGTCATGTCAAAGTAAAAACAGATGCAACCATTGGGCATAATGATTCAAATAAGCAATTATTCTCTGGAATCTTCATTGGGCCTAAATCTACGTACATTAACAACAACAAATTTTGTCAAAATTTCGTAGAACTTCGTCGATGAAACATTCGGACAACTTTTCAGCATTTCGTCGTGGATATTTGACAAAAAAATACAACATTGTGCGAGGATGGTTCAGTTGTTAGAGGCGCTGACTACAGACCCAAGGGTCTGTGGTTCGAGTCCCTGGCATGACCAAACTTTCACCCAGAGTAAGGAGAGTCGCTAGCTCTCTGTAATTCCAGGCGTAGGAATCATGAGGTGTGGTCACATCGAGAGAAAGGACCAGGACACTGTTCAATAAGCATAAGCTTCTCAGTGTCCTAAAAACTACCTTCGGAAGCTAGGTAGCAAACAATACAAACCACAACATATTGCCAAATTTTCAGAGGCAAAGTCACACAGGTAGCTTTATATTCAATCCCATAGGTACCGGAGTCTCTAACCTAAATCTTTAAGGAATGAAAGTTTATATGAAAAGAGTATAATTAAAAGTATAAGTTTAAATTTAGGTATAAGATTCGGATAGCAAAAGACCATATCCAACAGGAAAAGTTGGTCTCTAAATTGTGCGTTTTGTAGAATTCAAAATCTTGGTTGAAAAGTGCAGAACCTTGAACGAATGAAAGAAATAGCACAGTGGAGTAAAGTTAGAGCAGAAGTGTAGCCAATTAGAACAGAACACAGTTAGAATACAGTTAGAACAGAACACAGTTAGAACAGTAGTGTAGCCAGGGTGGTAAGGTTGAGAGGAGGGGTTGGGCAAAGGCAAGTTGAGCATGGAATATTGGGGTCCTCACCCCTTTGGACCAAAGATAAAGCCTTTTTCAATCAAACCAACGAGATTTTTTGCGATTAGGGATGGCGTCCGCCCCTAGCTACGCCACCGAGTTAGATATTGAATAGATCAGAAGGATACATAATTTTGATTCCTAACCTCGTGTAATTTTTCTATGCGAATTCTCAAAACTCTTGAATGCACGAATTTCGTAGTGACAAAATTTCGTCTCATTTTGAATTTAGTCAAAGAAAATTTCGTCAAAATATTTGTCCGAAATTATGTCACGACGAAGTTTTTTGTAGTTAATGTATATTGTAGATATTTAAGTGCAGATTCTGGTAAAGCTAGATTCGCCACTGCTTAAAAGGGAAGTTGCGGAGAAGCTACAAGGCAAGGGTTTCCAAACTCAAGACCCTTGTGCCCTGTGTAACTGTTCTGTCTACACGATAGCGGATTCATTTTGTATCGCGTCGCTTTTGCTACCGCATAGGCGTTCTTTTCGCACGACCTCAAAGCGATTTTTATGTAGACGTAGAAACATTTTTAACAATAATTTATGGTTCACAACCCGGAGCGTGGCATTGTCTTGTGAATATCGTGTGAACCGGTATCGTGTGAACAGGACTAAATTCCGTATCGGAATGGGTTAAAATTCGATACAAAAGTGTATCTAGTATCGTGTGAATAGGGCGTTAGGTACGCAGGCCTTACGCGCAATAATTTATTTAGTCCCTCCAGATATTGTGCTTTTACTACTCATTTTGCAAAAAAATTGTTTTAAGTTTTTATTTTATGATAGCATGTGCTGAAAAATATTTCCCTTTCACAACAGTAATCACTTGCTGTGCACAAGTTTATAGGGTTTTCGTACTTGGCAAAAATTGTTTTCCTCCCGTCCCTTAATTGCCATGAAATGATTTCCCAAATAGCAGGAAAGGTTGAAGTCACTTTTTGTGATTTGAATTAACAGTTATAGGAGACTGTTTCTTAGAAATCGCTTCGTCAAATTTGTTTTTTTAGCTATAATTATTTTTTAATCTCTTATAGGCACAAACCTACCTAGAACCATTCCATACCCTTGATCCAGATAAAACAGATGATGACACTCTAACCGCAAAGAATAACTTTCTCATCTTCTTGCCCAGCCTCCTCAAAGGCATGTGCAGAAACTCTCTGTTCAATGTACCTCCTTACGTGGCCAAAACTACGACTGCCGTTCTCCAAACTTTCAAAGTTGATTTTGGTTCAACCGGTAACAGTGAGATTCAACTGGGATGCACTGACTGCACGAGTATGATTAAAAACGCCTCTTACTTGCAGCTCGGACAGACGCTAATTGACCGATATTCTTCATTTGTTTGCAACCCTAATGGTAAAAATTGCGCAGGAGCTTGTATTGCATCCGCTCAGGTTAGTAGACTCAGCATTTTCTGCAGTATTTCGGCAGTGATATGACAGCGAACTAATGGGAAAACAACGCTAATAAATTGGCATCCTGTAAAAGCTCTATTAAGCCTGGGGAAGTTTATTTATTTTTTTAGTGCTTTAAGGGGTCTTAAAAGAATAAGAGGCTAATTAGAGAGGATTGGACTTATTAGAGAAGGGGCTAATTAGAAAGAAGGGGGCTTATTAATAAATCAAATTTTAAAGTGTCAAAAAAATGTTCTTATGCATTTTTTGTTACCAGGATATCATACAAATGTTCTCAAAAAGCTTTGCTAGCAGCTTCAAAATTGATCAATTATAATGCCCTCAAGAACATACCCAGCATTGTGTCCACTGTGAAGGTGTCTAGAGACAGTAAAAGCACAACTAAGTGAGAAAACCTTGACTCTTAATCGTATGAAATTAGAAACTGGAAGCGGAAGCATTATCAATTTCCACTAAATTCTCACATTTAGCACTTTCTTTGTTTGACATCAGGAGCTAAAGAGAGGAGCTTGATAGAGGCTTGATAAAGCTTGATAGAGGCTTGATAAAGCTTGATAGAGGCTTGATAAAGCTTGATAGAGGCTTGATAAAGCTTGATAGAGGCTTGATAAAGCTTGATAGAGGCTTGATAAAGCTTGATAGAGGCTTGATAAAGCTTGATAGAGGCTTGATAAAGCTTGATAGAGGCTTGATAAAGCTTGATAGAGGCTTGATAAAGCTTGATAGAGGCTTGATAAAGCTTGATAGAGGCTTGATAAAGCTTTTACAGTATGACATTCGTAAAACATGACTCTCCTAATACAATGTTATTATCTAATGCTTATGATCATTTTGAACTACATGTATCAAAAAGAAAAACCGTGTGATTTTTAGCAAAAAGATAAGTATTTCTATGCTCTTCAAAAAGAGGGTTCTTCAATTAATGTCCTCGTTTTCGGCATCGATTATTCCGGACTTCTTCTTTGACATTTTCAAAACTCAAATTTAAACTTGACACAAACTGTGCAAGTTCAGCTTTTGCTAGCATTTGATTTTAGGTTGATAAAAAGGTTGAGATTGGTAAAAGGATTTCTTGGTAAGAAGTGACTAGAGATAAGAAGTTTTGCTCAGACTAATTTATGTCTTGAATTTTTTTTATTAATCTTGGATAATTGTTATATCATTTTATTGCATTTTTCTTGTTATATCCAGTTTTGCTTGCAAGCTGTATGTATACAATCTCGTTTCTAAACAAGAACTAAGTTCATTTCGAAAGCAAGGACAACATTTGAAGTTTATTTCTTTATTTATGTGTACATTCTTGCTGTTTGTCAACCAAAAATTGATGCAGGCACCGCGCAGCCATTGGACTAATTGGGGCTATAGTCCCTCCCCGTTTTTGAAACAATAGGTTGGAACATTTTTTGGGAAGTTTACTCTAACTATGCTCTAACACAACATTGGAAAGTATACTCCTAAGTAGTAGCAGTTTTTCTTGACTGGGAACCTTTTTGTTTATTTTCTAGGTGTTTTCCTTGATGTTTTATTATCTCCAAGCTAATTTTATGTATTTTTATAGCTATTGATGTCTTCTCTGAACCAGACTGTTTATATAGCTTCAGTAGAAATGAAACAAAAATTTTCTAAAAGAGGGATTTTCCAACGTTCTAGAGGGTGTGGCCCTTTTTAGCCCTCTCACATTTTGACTGGTGTACGGTCCCAGAATTGATGTTCATATCTCTTTACTTTGTTATTGACAACAACAAATTCTTACGTTAATGTCTCCTAACGTAGTTAATGATAAAAATTTCTTACCAGCTAATCTTTAGTGGTGAATTTGGTAGCTTAAAGATTTGATTCAAGATAGGAAAGACAAACAAAGAAGCACAATTCATTAGATCATTGTCGTGGCATCAAAGATGACATGTTTTTTGTGTATTGACTTACGTACCATACCACTTTTTAGCCTTCATTAGTATCCTCATGTGTAATTTTTTCAACATAGATGCCGCTGGATTACCTGTCCACTCCTCCTGTTTCAAAACGTCTCAGTGATGTTCTTCTCATTCAACTTTGGAATCCTGACGAAATGTATGCAGCTGAAGAGCTAACTCCTTCGGCACTTGCAAACCCAATGATTGTTAAGATGCCTCTCCAGACTACAACACTGGCTACATACGTGGTAAGTTACTGCATCTTATACTACCACCAAGTTGGTAAGTCAGGTCAGGTAAGTTGGAACGTCTTCATTGGGTAAGGCAGTGAGCCTAGCAAGGCTTTCGTTTCCAGACCGGATTTGACAGATTAGCTGTGTTTTTATCCATTTCAAGTGTATAACCCGAGGAGCAAATCACTCCAAGAAAATCTCGTACACCTTTTGTGAAAATCCTATTGTTTTATCTGACAATCCCCAGAAATCCTTTTGTTTTAGGGAAAATCTCGTTCGCTATTTTCAAGAGTGAATTGCCCCTCGGTATAACCTTCGCCATTTGTCGATGAACATCAGAGATTTTTCTTAATCAGACCTGACTTAAAGTTCTCGTTTCTTGTCGAATGCCAATTTGAAGGTTTGCCTTGAGTCAAATAAATTAATGAGCACCAAACACTTTGGCAACCAGTTTGCCAATCCACGTATCTCTGGGATGATGTCTCAAACCTTTGACGGCAGTCACTCACTTTGCTGACCTTTATTCATCCCTCTTTTTATTGTATTGTAGATTATTTAACGTTAGTTTTTACAATAGTGAATATACACTAATTAAGACTAACATGAAGCAATTTCAAGGATTGCATAAGAAAGTTCATTTACTGCAAAACGAGCATGCGCATTTGTTTTCAAGGAACCAAGTTTTGATCAAATTCTTAAATTGTCTAGTATTTTGTGCTGTCTTTATTGATTACGAGAGTGAATTCCAGATTTTAGGCCCTTGAAAACTTAATTATCTGATACCATTATTGGTAGTTCTGGCTTTAAGATCTTTTATTGCAACTAACGTTCTTTATCAATACCTTGACTCATTTTCGTGTTTCTGCAGTGCAAGCTGTGGGATCCAACAACAAAGACATGGGATGAATCTGGTGCAGTAACACTGTCACAGATAATAACTTTTAGTGACACCAGCTACATTGCATGCGCCATACGTCGAACTGGTTACGTCACGGTCTTTGAAGACTACCATTAGGTATGTATGGTGACTCACAACTGCAACTTACAAATATAATTTCATAGCTTGAAAAAAAATTCAATCGCACAAATAAAGTTCAGTCGCACAAATACAAAATACAATTGGTACAGAAAAAATTTTTATGCAATAATGCAAAAACATATAGTTCGAATTCACCCCAAATCAACTTCAACACAGCGAAACGGCATAAAACTTAAATGATTACTTAAAAGGCTACAATGTTAATTATTGGTTGAAAATAAAATGTAAAAAATGTTTTAATTCACAATATCTAATGAACAATGGAAAAGTTTCAAAAAGTACAAGTTCTTAAATATATCAGAACAGGATGAGAAGCACTTATTTTTTACGAAATATCTTAAAGCACACTACAGCATTTTGCTTAGCCAAATGCTATCAATGATAATTTATAAAATTTGAGAGGATTTATTCATTCATAACAAAAAGTTAAAATAAGAAAAAAATTTGATAATTTTTTCTACTCGTGGCACTTTGCTTCTCGTGTGCGGCCAACAAAAGCCTTTTGCTTTCGGCTTGACGAAAGCGTGACTGGTCGCTGCTATGAAATTCGAGTATCACCCATGCGCAGCCACCCTTTGATAAACTGCTATTCTTGATTGCAAAAATAACGGGTCTGGTGTACTACTTTGTTTTCCGAAAACACACAAAGCTGGATCCGACTGTAGATCCAAATGATTATGCTGTTGAGCTACATTCGAAGCAAGGTGAGGGCACCAAATTGCAAACGAGGACACCAGTGGATTTTCACTGGATTAGTTTGTAGATAGACCAACTGGATTATTCCAACTGAAACAATTTTTTTTTCATCTTAAGAACTTTTCTTCAAAATGAAATAAAGGGCACTGTTGAACGAAAAACTATGGCACAGTTAAAAAGAATAATGGCACAGTAAAAGTAATATGTAAACCACCGTTAGTGACAAAGCCACTCTAAGCACTGACCTACGTTGATCAAAATTAATTTTCAGCTCAGACTAACAAATGACATTCATTCTAGTACCAACAAACCCTGGCTATCAAGAATCAGTATGACCTCTAGATGGTTGCTATGTGAACAAGAAATCAACCACTTTCACGTGATGATGTACACACTTCAAAAGCGTGGCTTTTACTATATTTTTACATACTTAATCTTAATTAATCATTACTGGTCAGTTCAAAATAATGCATTGTCCATACTCCATTTTGTAATATCGCACCATAAACTGATTAGCTAAAACCCCCGGGGGGCACTCCTATTAGTGCCTAGCAGGGGGGTCCGGTTAGGGTCAAAGAGGGCCAAAGCAAAAGTGCTATAAATCACCCTCAAATGGTAGTCTTTTTTGGCAATAACCCTCAAATGGTAGCAGAAGAACCGAAATTTTGCCCTTGGTAGCATCCATTTCTTTGTGCTCGCCTGGTCTTCCTTTGACAAATTTCTTCGCCAGTGACTGTTGTTGAATCGGGAAAAATACGATCTTATTAATTTTCTATAATTAATCGTAAACTAAACAAAGCAGCTGAGTAAAAGCTCCCCCTAGTAGCAAATACTTGAAATCGCCCCAAATGGTAGTGGTATTATCGAAACTGGGCCATTTGCTAGCCTTTTGGTAAGACGCTCAAATCGACTGGACCCCCCTGTCAGGCCCTAATGGGAGTACCCCCCTCCCTGGGGCTAAAACGTACAGAAAGTCGCCGGTCAGGCGATAATCGCCATTAACTTACAATCTTGGACAAAAGTTAGGAGATTCTTGCTGTTGTTGTCATTGATGACAAAACACTCAGCCCCCTTCCACCAGTGTTAATGATGATGTTAATTTGTTGGGTTTACTGACTTCCGTAATCAACTGCCATTACCCATCACAAACATTGACATTGGAGGGATGGGGATACTACTGGTTTCGATGGCAAAAACGCAGAAAATTGATTATATAAGTATTTTCTCCTAACCGTTTGTCCTGGCTTGTAGATTTGACCTATCGTTTTTGACAGGTGTCTATTGCTAATTGCGATGATACGTAGTACACTTGAAAGCAGACTTTAGCGCTCTTCAAAACAGGTTTTTATTTTTAAATCTCGTACCGCAGTTCCTCTAAGACAAGGACAAGCTGACTCCACTCACTGGATCAGTCGCTGACAAATCTCTTCCATAAATTCAAGAAGTCAAAATGTACGGATATCTGTAAAATAGTGCCCATCTCTTAAAAATCCATTCGCTTCTTATAACGAGAAACCGTTTTTCCCAATGCTAGTTGTTTTAAAATTGTCTGCTGATTTTCAAAATGCAAAATTTTTTAAACTATGCAATTTGGTCACTTTTATAAACTATGGCCGATGACATAAATGGATAAGAATTTAGGTACTATTTCACCTAAAGATAGATGATTTTACCGACAAACTAAGGATTTTGTAGACAAACCCTCTACACCCCCCCCCCCCCAAAACTTTATTCTACGGATATTACTTTATTCTATTCATTTTCATTCATTTCATAGTACGTAAAAAGAGACAGTCTTTCAAGAAAGATTTTTGTGCTTTCCCACGCTGGACGTAGAAGCTACCTCCAATTTTTCTTAAAATAACTTTATTAATCTTGATGTATCTTTTATATAGGGAGTTCTACAAGGCCTCGTTCACAAGGGGAACGTTACGGACGGGGAACGTTACTCTGGCAACACGGCCTCGCATAGACACACGATGCTTTTAAAAAATTAACGCGTTCTTTTATCGACACCGCCATTAAATACGCGATTAAAACCCTGAAATCGGAACAGAATGCCAAAAGAGGTGTCTACACGAGGCCAGAAACAACCCGTTCTGTTTTTGTTTCTTACAGATCAATTTTGAGAGCTTTTTGGGGAACGAAACATAACGCTTTTCATCATTCTCGTGTGAAATGAAAACCTCCAAAATTTCAATAACTTCTGGATCAGATCCGTGTCTTTCCGTTTCATAACCCTCTGAACGGTGCCTACGGTTTTCATTGAAGCCACTATTTACGTGCACTTTATATATTTTACATTTTTTCACGATTACTTGTTCCAATATACAATTACTATGTCGTTTCTGTTGAACCTCTTGCAATCAAAATCCACATCGACCACAGAAAACCAAGAGGACCCGTCGCTTCGCTGCTCTTGCTTCCTCTAAAGAAATAAACATTTTCATTCGACATGTCGGAATCAGATTTAACCGCCCCCGATAGATTTCACGCAATGGCTACCGATCCAGTTACCAACGGCAGATTTCTCCTTTCCGAATTAGTGCGCTGCATTGGAAAATGCTATTCCTGGTTTTAAAGAGCATTTGCCACATTTGTTATTGGTTCCTACCGATCATCGGATGCACATATTTAGATACATCTCCCCTGTCTCTCGGTCTTGTGCCAAACTGTTTTCTTTTTATCAAAGTTTTTTGTGGGAACTATGATTTGCCTTCGTGGCGAGGTCTTTTTTCCAGAGCATCTTTGACATCAGTTACATTTCACATTGCATCTTGTGCTTTTTTGATAACGAAAGTTAGCCAAAAAACCAATCCTTGTTTCTCTGAAAGCAAATCCTACAACACCAAACTTCTTGGGCACCTATTGTTAATTTGCTAACGAATCAAAACACTCTAATGTCTTATCTTAAACCGATCACAAACGTGGCATATGCCCTTGGACCTGGTCGACTTTGCGACAGAATCATTTGAGTTTATTTTTATAAAACGGTAAAATTGCTTTTTATATTGTAACCATCCGCCTAGGGGTGCAAATGAGGAGGGTGTGGGGAAGGTCACACCCCCAATAATTTCACCACCCGGTCCCTGTTGAAATCTGATAGCGATAAACTCAGTCCCAATCTACCCCTGTGCTTAATATTTCTGTCTATTACACCCACGATTAGTCCCAATTCTGCTGGTACCATGCTGTAAAGGCATATAGTGGTGGCATTTTCCGATCCCATTTGCCGACAAAGTGAGTGAGCCATCCTTTATTTGCCGACAAATTTGAAAATTTGCCGACAAAGCACTTCTATATACACAAAACTCCTCGTTTTTACAATGAAATTTGTTTGCAATAAAACTCCCCGAAGTAAAAATTAAATTTGTGGGCATATGAAAATCAGAAAGATTTAAAAAAGGAATTTTGAGGGTCTTTTTTTGGTCGCTTGATAAATTCTGAAGTTGCATACTTCAGCATCTGCCAAGATAAATCGAACCCAGTTAGTCTCAAGAAACTGCTCAATTTCTTTGTTATATTTTTGACAAATATTCCCATGATACGAAAGCAAAAATAACACCATCGTTGCCATCGATTCAGCTATTCAAAATGAAACTTTAACCTTTAAATGTAAAAATCGCAAGTACCTTTTCTTTATCTTTTTCATTTTAAACCAGTATTTGATGATTGAGTTGTAAATAGGTCTAGAAAAGTTTAGGTTTGTTATAATTGTTGCTAAATTTTGGACATTATGACCTTCTGGACTTAAAAGACATTTTACTTATCTCCAATAACAGTTTCTTCACTTTCTCTTTTCATATAAATAGATATGATAAGAATGTATAAATATCTTGAAGATGGCTTTGAAAAAAGCAAACATTTTATAACATTGGCTAAAAGCTTTTTCGTCTGACACTCCTCGCAGCATAAAACGTCAAAATAAGTATATATATATATCCATATGTCCTGCTTTCTGCTCATTCTCAGATTTTATTTTCGTTTGTCATTCTACCTCGCTCTGTCGAATCCCCTCTATTTGAATCTTTGTATACTGGAGACAGGGGCGTCACTTGAATGGGGGCATGGGAAGATGGTTCACCCCCCCCCCCCCAAACCACGACGGTAGGACCTTTTCGCAGCGCAAAACTGATTTTTGCAAGGCAAATGTTTTCTACCAACGGATCTGTTTTGTTGTTCTTTTTATGTAACTGTGATAAGAAATTAGGCGATGCTTGTAATTTGTCTACTCCAAAAGTAAAATGATACAGACTACCAGTGACACGAAGTAGAAATTGCCAGCGTGACCTTGGGGTGGATGGAATAGATTTCTAAATTGACTCTAATTTCCTTTCACCTTTAGTGTTACACCTATTTCTATGGTTACACCCTTGGTTGATATTTGTGTCTTATCTAAAAACCGTACTAAAAAAGACAAGCACCTCTTGCCAGAAAACTAAGAAACTGTAAACAGGGCCATTTGGGTCAAAATTTGATGAAATAGTTTTGCAGATTTGAGTCTTAATTTGCTTTGACTCTAACCAGAAACATGACTTGAAGGGAGTCGACTTTATACAGGGGCGTCTAAACAGGGGGGAGGCTGGAGGGGCAGCTGCCTCTCTTGCCCTCTTCGAAGAGGGGCAGTGGGGGCAAGAAGTGCCCCGAAATATAAGAAAATTCTATAGAATCTTATCTATAATTGATGACCACTTGGACAACTCTCGTTAGAAAATATTAGAAAGATGATAACACCAGCACAAAAATGCAGAGAATGAAAAGTTTGTCTGTGACAAGGTCGGTCACAAGAGGGAGAGCGGCAAAGATAATAGATGATAAACAAAAGACATGTTCCCTCAGAAGTACTCTAGGAACCTAAGGAGGATAAGTCGGTAGAAAAAGTTAACGGGCAGTCAAAATTTTACAACTAGCCCATTTATAACAGCCGTGATTTTTATAAAACCAAATATTGTAAATAGTGACAAGGCCGTTTGACAACCATTTTCATTTATGGATAATTTTGTAAATCTATTTTTCAACTGGCCATGAAAAACTTAAGGGGTCCTTGGTGGGTGTGGCCAGAAATAATGGTGTGGTCAATTGCAAAGAAGGTATGGGTTTTTTAATTAAATAAAATGAAGGCATTCTTTGTTGTCAAAAATGGAAGGTACCTTCTCAAAAGTAAACTACCTAACGAGCTTGTGATTCTTGAAAGGTTTTCTTCTGTTACTGTAAACAGAAATTCAAAATTTGTCTGCGCGTAAATTGACACAGGCGCGCTCTAAGGCCAGTCCTAAAAAGAGTATTTGGATAGGCAAATCTTCATCACAAAACTTTCTTCATTCAATCATCAAACAGAATAGGAGCCATATTTACTGAGGTAGGTTAGCTTCTTGTAGCTTTGCGACACGAGCAATGAAAAAGAACACGAACGTTTCTACCTGAGGCGCATGGTTGCCGCAGAAGAGAAAGAAATTTTTGAATTTCGATGCTTCCAGTTCACTGGCATGCACTCATTAAATCTTAAAATACAATCTTCCTCTTAGAAATAATACTCACAAGCGAAGCTATTCGATGGTTTTGATCGATTCTCTGGTATTTATTCTCGCCATTCGTGCACCCAACCCTGAAACATTGTAATGTGTAGTTGGTTCTCGCTGGTTTCAACTTGCCAATTAACGGTTGAAATATTAACGTGCTGATGAGCAAAGAGGATCAAATAGAAATGAGAATAAAAACAATTAAATATACCATCAACTATCATCCATTTTCCAATTTATGCTACCACCGAGTTTGCCGAGTAAAAAAACACCAAAAGTGTCGAATCTGCTGAGCCAATCCATCATTCTTAATGGTTGTCACACCACCACTACCCCTTCCCCCCATAGCACTATCCCTGGCAAAGTGAACATTTTTTATCGTCTGTTGACCTGTCTATCACTTATTATCTATTTATCACAAATAAGCACTTATTTTTCACGTTTTGTGAAATCTCCATTTTTAGTAATGGAGCATCCAAAAGAAGGCCTCATATTCAGCAAAATGGGGCCCTTTTTGTAAGATTAGGACCGGTGGGCCGGTGGGCCGGTGGGCCGGTGGGCCGGTGGGCCGGTGGGCCGGTGGGCCGGTGGGCCGGTGGGCCGGTGGGCCGGTGGGCCGGTGGGCTAGCCTGCGCCACAGACCATCACCACCAAGGAGGAGAGTGACCATCATCACCATCACAACCATCACCATCACTCTCCTCCTTGGTGGTGATGGTCTGTTGTAAATAGACAGTTCATTTAAACAATCGCTTTTATGCTGTTGCTGTTGTTTTGTTCGATTATTGATTTTGCTGCATACCAGCATTGCATCAGACATCAGATCACACGTTGTTCTTTGTGCCGGGTTCATGTACATTGCATCAGATATTTTTCTATCGCTTCCCTGATTGGCCAGGAACATTAAATACATTTCTGTTAACCATATTTAGTAAAGACATAATTTTAACCTTTGCCCCTAGATATTCATATATATATCATGTAGCGTAGTTTTTAGAGAGACTCGCCGAAAGCTGTTGATTAATAAAGTTGCGGTCGAAATCATTTGCCGTTTTAGACGAGACGTGTCTTCATTCGAGTTCTTCTGCCCAAGGACGTAAGTTAATTCTACTTATTAATTAGAACTCGCGCGTTTATGTTAGATCAAATTAGTGATTTAACACTGTGACGCAGGCTACGGTGGGCCAGTCCGCCTCTGAGTGTAAAGGCAACATAATTATGTTTGAGAATAAAATCACCATCTGTTGTATTTTATATACAGCAGAATAGTTTTCCCATAATAATTTTTGATGGCTTTGATGCCCTCATCTTGTGAAATGCTAGTGTGTATATCGAAAGTGTGAAGTGTGTTGTAAAAAATGAGCGCATGCCCTTTGAATCCAGGATGGAGGGTTGCCTCCTCACTCATCAACAAACTTTCTCTTGCTCGTCTCCCCAAGGGTAGGCAAACACATCGGTAAACTTGTGGACACACTGAGCAAGGACCTAAGTAAAAGCGGGATCAACTTACCTTGAGAAGTATTTTAGTGTTACGGGAACTGAGGGCCAGTTCCCAACATTTCCAACTTTTGCCAGGGCAAAATTTTTTCTGCAGGGCAAATAGGCAGCCACACCCCTCCCCCTAACAAAAAGTATGAGGTGATGCCACTGACTGGAGACATTAATCTGTTACAGGAAACCAAGACCTTCTGCTGGTAAAATACACTCAATTTCGAACTTGGCTTGCAGCAATCATAAGCAAAATAGTAATTTCAATTCACAGTTCACGCGCAAATGTAATTTCAATGCATTTACACATAATAAATTTTTTTTCGCAAATACTTGCATCGAAAATACGCAGATCATGCAATAACGCCAAGATACATTGGGCCCCCTTTTATGTCAAGATGCCGTTCTCTTGCATCGTGCCATTTTCGTCAAGGTATGTCGTTGAGTAGTGCGCAAGCGCAATGAATGATGCAACAATTCACATGTTCTCTCTTTGATCACAATGCTGAGGAATATGGTCGCAATCATGTAGAGGAAGGGGTTTTAGCGTTCATTTGATGCCCTAAAGAAGCAAACTACACTGTCGCAGTTACTGAAAATTACAATAAAAAGACTTTGATTTATACATACATTTATCGTATATTCTGTGCATTCCATTTAAAAGGAAGGCCTAGACCACAACGCGACATTCAAAATGGCGGAAGAAGAGATGGTAATTGTGAATAAAATTGTTTTTGTATTGGACTCTTTTATTATATCTTATAGCATACAAAATGGAACAATGTAATTCGAATAGTTTGTAAAAAGGTACTGTTATTCCTTATAGTTAGTGTTATTGCATTGGAATGTTCAGAGTCAACCAAACTTGCCTAAGTCGTCAGTTGGGCCTAGCAAATAATACTTCATTATTCAAGTTAGTATGTTTCTCTGTAAAGATGAATAAGATACAAAAGCAAATGCTTGCAATTTGCAGTGGTCATCACAGTATAATGTATCATCATTTGGGTCTCTTTTGAATAAAAAGCCAGGTAATAGGCTTGGTATCCCTTCTTTTCTTTGATTCTTAAAGCTTTTGCGATTTTGGTTGTTGGAGCCCACCTTTTGCTCACAGTGTTCTAAAGTCTTTTTATGGTTTCTTTGGCAAGTCAGAATCATTGTTCATAGATTAAGCCAACACCTAAGCCATTAAATGTAGCTCTGCTCCTGGCTATTTACAGTATGGGCACTAATGCAGTTTGGCACCTCTTTGAAGCTGATGGGTACCATAGTACTTTGGGTTCCTTTAATTTAATGTATGTTTTAAGGACAGGCATTTGTAGCCTGAAATTTTTTGGTATCATCAGAAGCTTCTATGTTTTCCGTGACTTTTAAAGTATCATTAGAGTCTTCTACAATAAAAGTAAATTTTAATAGATACTTGCATTAACACAAAGGATAATTTATAATTTGCATTAACACAAAGGATAATTTTTACATTTTACTTAAAAATTGGTGTTAACCATTAAGAAAGCCAACAGTTGTTGGCTGTAGATGCAAACATTGTGGGATGGGTAATCATCCTTTTAAGCTCACCCAAGCTGGTAGTTTGTTATCTTCTGAAAACTATTTTGTAAAATGGGCTGAGTCCAATTTACTTGTCATATAGACATACAGAAACAGCCTGCTTAATAATCAAACCACAAAGAAACATTTTATGTCAAAATAAAATTTTCAAGTCAATTGCCTGTTCACAGTATATTTACATCACTTGCTATTGTGTAGATTACATCTTGATGCTGTTCTCCTAGCCTAATGTTTGAAGGCTCATACAATTGTCAATGCTATTACATACCTAGGTAAAAATTATCCTTATTTATAAAGTTGGTGTAGTCTTGATATAAGTTTCTTTGTTGATTTGTAGACCTTCTTTCAGATCTCAACAATTTGCTCAATCTTACAGTTGCATATTCAAATTTCTAGTTATTTGACCCCATGATGAAGAAAAAGAAGAAGAAGAAGGTACCAGTTGATTTTGAGGATTTTGAGAATGTACCTGTTCAACCAGAGCCTGAGAAAAGTCAGGAAGCAGAGAAGAATGATAACTTAGAAGATATACAAGAGAAGAAAAAAGAAGCAGGTCAATGTCTGACTTTCTTTTTGTCTAGAAGGCAGCCATCTTTAATAGGAATCTCAGGAGACCAGTCATGGCCATCTCTAGAAAGTTTAAATGGGTGCTCTAAAAATTCTAAGAATGTTTTTTCAGGCCTTTTTTTCAGTTTTTACTGATGAGAGTGGTAAAAATGTTATCAACCAAGTAGAAAAGAGTTTGGAACACAAGAGCTGCCTACATGCCAACTCTTGAGATGTTTTGATGAAGCATTAGGCAATATGTCTGTCGACTTTTATGATGTAGACTTATGTTTAGTTTTGCTCCCCAGCAAAAATAATCTGAATTCAAGTGTTCAGATTATTTAAGATTTGCGATGAACTGCACTTCTGTGCAATGGAAGGCGTGTGTCAAGGCATGGGCGTGCGATATGATGATATTTTGCAAGTTTTCATGGTTATACAGTTTGGCATGCTCAAGCATTGGCTATTATGTTTGCATCTTTAATAATATGGGTGAGATGATAAGAAACCACACACTTTCTTGTGAAATTGCCCCTGGAGCCTTCTTTGTTGATTTTGTAAGAAAATGCTCCTTTTGAAAGCCAGACTTCTCAGTGAGTCAACATGAAAGCAGTAAATATTTTAGCAAAAACACAGAATAATGAAAATGTGTTCTTTAAAAAATTGTAAATGTGCCACTTGCCTCAATGAAGAGATTAATTTTGCATTTATATATAAAATTGCTTTTTAATCAACAGATATTGATTTGGATCTTGATGATTTTTCAAAGATGAAAAAGAAAAAGAAAAAGAAGAAGGTATTTTTCTAAAAAAATAATTTGAAAGTTTTAAGTATTATGTGTATGCCTACATTGTTTAAAAGGCTTTGTTCAAAAGGCAAGATAAATTGAAAAATATAATTTCAAATACATTGATTATTGAAAGTTATTTTTATTTCAAAGATAAGTTTGCAAATGGATGCCCATCCTTATATATTATTCATCATGAGCCATTTAAAAAAACCTCTTCTTTCTGGTTTTGCATATTTTTTGTTTGATATACTTATCATCACTTTTTTATTATTGCTTTTTATTATCCCAGACTTTTCTTTGAATTCTAGTCTTTTCCATTTGTATACCTAAAATAAAAAGTTGATAGATCTGTAAGATTCTGCAAAGTTCAAATAAAAAAGACCTCCTACAGACTGTGTGTTGCTTCATTTGAAGGCAAATGGCAGCCATTCATTTGATATTATTGCATATCTTACTGATGTTCTATATTGATGCTTGTCGTAGGAAGCATTGGTCGAAAACAATGAATCTGAAGATAATAAACAAGATAATGAGGGGCCAATGGCTGATGAAGAACTTGATCTTTCTCTGGCCAAAAAGAAGAAGCCCAAAAAGCAGCCCAAGGATGCATTTGTAAGAGAAATAAGATATTAGATATTCATAATTGAAATATATAAATGATTTTTTGATTTTGTCTGTTATGGCCCAAATAAAATAAAGGAAAACTGTTGTGTGACTAGGTTAATGTTTTGACTTGTTCAAAAGTAATTGCACCACCTTTATCATATTATGTCATGGGGACCTTGTGCTTGCCAAAACTGGTGTTTGCCAAAACAGGTATTTGCAAAACAATGTTTCACAATGCTGAATTGTCATGAACCTGTTCGATTAAGTTTATTGAATATAGTGTCATATCATGCCCAGGCCTTGTGATGAGCGAAAAGCAGGGCCTTAACAAACAGAGCTCCTTCAACTTTCTAAGCCCTCGAATGAGCATCATCAAATATCATCAATAACAAAATTTGGTTTTTTGCTTTTAATTTTTAGACAGCATAACTCGACATGTACTTGATCAATCAAGCTCCTAGAGTCTTCAAGCTAAAGCACCTCTCCTTGCAAGGCCTGATCATTCCCAATGTTTAATTTATCTAGCAGTTAGAAGCATCTAATAGGCTTAGTTGTTAGAGGTTGTCAGAGGCTAGAGACCCAAGGGTTTTTTTAAAAAAGTTGTGGAAAATTGACACAATAAATCAGTTTCGTGGCTTCTCACTTTTCTTATAGTGCACTTTCAATCCACAAGACTTATAAAATCTTAAGTTAAAAACAAGTTCTAGTTATAAGGCAAACTGATTTGATCTAAAAGCAAACTTTTTCTCTTATTAAGCTGAACAAGTCAGAGCTACAATCTACCTTTACAAACAATCATTTTATTTTCTTAACAATGCATAACAACTATCTGTTCTATGTGTGGCATTAATTAACTTTTGGCAAACATATAATGAAATATTTCACTTTGTTTTTTTCCATTTTACTGTTAATGTAAATATTAATTTAATTTTTGATGTAGCTGGTACAATTAATCTATTTACTGTTCAATATAAAATTTGCAGCTGAATAATCTATATATTCTTCTGGCCTACTAGCACAGTAAGGTTTTGTTTGTGGCCCAGCCAAAAATGTTAAATATTATATGTTCACCAGTTTGTCTATACCTGAATACCCTTTCCCTTATATATTTTACCTCTGCGCTACCTTCCAAAGTTATTTAATCGTTTACATTTTTATTGGCTTTTTTCAAGCTTGATGAAAATGAAGAGGAAGGAGATGAATCAAATGGTAAAAAGTTAACTAATAAAGTATTTTCACTGTTTACATTGTTACTATGTTAGTTAAGTCTGAATACATACTAATAAAGTATTTTCACTGTTTACATTGTTACTATGTTAGTTAAGTCTGAATACATACTATAAAGTTTTTGGTTGTTAGCAGGCCTGACTGTTTTATCTACATAAGGTAATGATTCCCCTGCCAATGAAATGTGTTGTTTTTAACAAGGATAGAATTGCTCTTTGAATGTGATAGATGCGTTTTTAGCAGAAAAACCTTAGGTATTTCAGTACATCACATGCTTTTAATATGTGGAATTTATTATTTGACCTAAATTTGCTTTTGAACAGATAATGAAGCTAAGAAACCATCAGCTGCTCTTGCAGAGGACAGAGATTACACTTACGACGAGGTCAGTCTTTCCCCAGAATTATTTCATTTTTATTTACTTATAATGAAACTGCAAATTTAACAGTTGAGAACAAATATGAGATGCTTTTCTAAAAATATTTCTGGCAAGCAACATTATTATTTATTGCCTGCCATTTGTGTTAGTAATTATATATTATTCATGTTATTTGTAGTCTTTATATGTTATTTGTGCTGTAGTAGCATATTATATTAGGAAATTTTTTAAAGTATAACCTGAGCAGATCAGTTGCATTGTTACATGACAGAGGCAGAAAGTACCAATACAACTACCCCTTGTGAGTTATTGAGCAGCATAATTTCTCTGTGATTACAAGAGACTAGTTCAAGTGGGTTTGATGTAGGAAGTATTTGCCTGGTTGAAGTATTACAGTTTTTTTAGTTTCCTTGGATTTACTTGATATTTAGTGGTGTGTGTATCAAGGGGGTAGGTGGAGGGAGCAGGGGGCCTAGGCTCCCAATATTCTAGGGGTCCCAAAACCAGCCCTCTTACACGTGACTGGGTTTGCTTGTACATGTTTATTTATACATTACCTCTGTATGTTGTTTTTAATCTGGTTTTTTCTTCATGTTTATAGAAAAAAATCCCCTCTCCCTCTAATGGCAAAATCTTAACTACCCCCGCTGGTGTGTATGTACTGAAATAACTATTTTGAAACCTTCCCATGATCATTTTGTGAGTATTTTTTCAAATAGCATTAATAACTTTAAAAGTAAAAACTTAAAGATGCTGTTTTTATGTTTGCAGCTTTTAAACCGTGTTTTTGAAATAATGCGTGCAAAGAACCCTGCAATGGCAGAAGGCGGTAAGAAGAAATTTGTTATGAAGCCACCTCAAGTTGTCCGTATTGGAACAAAGAAAACATCCTTTGTAAACTTTGCAGATATTTGCAGAATTCTACATCGACAACCAAAGCATCTTCTAGCATTTTTATTGGCTGAGCTGGGTACAAGGTTAGTTTTTTAAGGTATATATTGAATGGGATTGCTAGTATTAGTTTTTTTAGTAATATTATGCTTGAATAAATGCAAGAGGGTAAATTTATGTCAGTACTTTTGGTAAGATTGGGTATGAAGGTGTGTTGAGCAAGAGAAAAATGGGGGTCCACCAGTCCTTTTCGTGAGCAAAATTACGCGTGTGTGGCAAATCGCACATGTAAACAAATTTGCGCGTGCGATCGCACTTGTAAGAAAATTTGAAGTACAAACCTGATAAAATTGGTAAAAGGAAAAAGCCACTCGAATACGTGCAAGAGCAAAACTCAATTAATCAATACATAACAGATTTTGTTGTCCTTAGCAGCCATCTTTTAAAAGTCGTCGTAACTCTCCATAGTTACAAGAGCAAGTAAAAATTGTTTCCAACAGCTACTTGCTTTCAGGGCCTAATTACGTTTTGACAGGAAATCAGTTATTACACTTAACATGCTAATGGCGACTTAGCTGAAAGACGAGACGCTAAGTTGAATGGAGCACTCAGTCAAAAGCCAAACATCACTTCCGAAAATTGGAAAAATCATATTGTGGTCAAAAGTGCGAATCAAGTAACAAGGGAAAGGATAAACAATCATGAGACCATGGGAAATTGATGTTAAAGGGCCTCTCCAGCAAAAAAAAATTTTTTTTAATGACTTAAAAGTTAGCATCTGGTGCGTGTATTATGACAAAGTCATTGTTTTTGAAAAATTCCAATTAGTTTAGAAGTTGCAAGGCTTTAAAGTTGCACCTTTCCGAGAAAAAAAAACAACAAAAGCCGAATCAGTTTGGTGACATTCTGACGTCACAATGTGCGGCTCTCGTTCGCCATGAATTTCGTATATCCTTCACCGAAGCGTGAAGGAGTCATGGTCACGCGTTGATAACTTCATCCAGCTCCAGTTCCTGTTCCAGCTCTTCCCTCGCGTATAATTAATCGAAATTGTCACTTCAGTTGTTCTCCAGAAACGATGAACAACTAAAGGCTTCAGAATTTGTGTCTGAAATGCTCAAACTAAAAGCTGGCGGAACAGAACTGAAAGTACCATCACTTGCAGTGTTCAATTTGCGAATCGCCGTCGTTCGATTCGGTTTGAGGCGAGACTATCCGAAATACACTGTGACGTAAAAATTGCGTCACAGTGTCACCAACCAAAAATTTTTGTCGGTTAATTCAATTAAATTATCGAAATGCAAGAGCTTATATCTCACAAACTGTAAAAAAATATCAAAAAACAAATAACGAATTCGTGATCAGCAGGCTCAACTTCTTTATAAAAATTGCCAATAAAATGCAAGTGCAAAATTTGGCTGGAGAGGCCCTTTAACAGAAAACTGCAAAAACACCTGTTTGCGCGTGTGGTCAAAAGCACGCGCAATTTAACTTGCGCGTGTGCAGGCATGTGCGGGTGCGATCGCACGCGCTAAACGAAAAGGACTGGGTCCACACCTTTTGGAAAGCCAGAAAAGGCCCTTTTCAAAGATATTTTTGCCATTGGGGGAGGGGGCATCTGCTACCTCTTGCCATTCCCTTGCTATCCTACAGAGTACATAATTAGGACTTTTCATTGCACGGTGTAGAGTCTTCCAGCATCTTCCCTAGGGCCTATGCAGCAATGTAAACACTATGGACAACTCATAAACTGTTACATCGGGTTTTCTAGCAAAACAATGTGTGCATGCTTTTTTGCAGTGTTTTCATTTGAATTCTGATAAATTGCCAAACATTTTTGGAAATCTGAGTGATATAGAAATTAAGCTAAATGAGTAAAGGGCATTGTGGAAATTCCTATTATATGTTTCTTGAGACTTTAGAGCAGAGGTGTTAAACATATGGCGCAGAGGTCAGATGTGGCCCTTAGGGCATATTCTGTGGCTCTTTTAGGTAATGATATTTTAGTAATTTGACCCCTGCACTTTGTCTGTGGAGTGCCATCCCCGCCAAAGTTTTTAAAATTTATCGTATCAGAACTTATTTGACCCAAAAGCAGATGTTTTCTCACGAAGCTGAACAAATCAATTCAAAGTTTATAGACATACAGTTTAAAATGTTATTGACATTCTTTGATATCACTACCAGTTTGATGCGTGATGTGAAAAAACTTTCAGCACACAAAAAATGTAACATTTTGTGTAGATTATTTTTTTCTTACAATTGTTTATGTAACTTTTCATAAAATTTTTCATGTATTACATTTATGGCTTTCTTTATTTTCTTTATGTACTTGTAAGGGCAATTGCCCTTGTAGACTTGAAGAGGGGCAAATGCTGGCAGGTTATATACCTTGTGGAAATTTCTTCCAAATAAGACCTGAAAAAGTCCCCTATTAACAAGTTCCCTATTGGAAAAAATGAATTTTTTAAATAAGTCCCCTTCCCCTGGTAACCGAGTTGGGGTCCCTTGGACTTATTCGAATCATAAAATAATTTATATATAGCTTTGATGTGTTAAGTAGAAAATAGTACTGAAATAGTACTTTTAAGCAGTATTTTAGGTCATGTGAATTTTTTACTTTGCTATCAAGGCTATCTATTCATAAACCATTAATAGGTGTTGCTTGTGGTACGGAATAGAAAATTCCTGACAAGCGATCCAAAAATAAGTAAATTTTCTAGAATAACTAGAATGATTTTCTAGTTTTTACTAAAAGTATTAGAGTCTTAACTTATGTGGCATTTTTAAATTTGTTTTTTACAAATCTAATTTACCCTCAGTGGCTCAGTTGATGGTGGGAACCAGCTTATTATCAAGGGAAGATTTCAGCAAAAGCAAATTGAAAACGTATTACGTCGATACATCAGTAAGATTTCTTGTGTTTATATATTTGTGTTCATATATAGATATTATTCTGTTTGTTTGCACAACAGATTCTAAAATTTGGATGTACAGCCTTCATATTGATCAGTCCCTTCCTTCAACACTCTTTTATAACCACAAACAGGGCCCTTTCTTACTTTTGAAATCACTGACAGGAAATCACTGATAGTTATTGCAAGTTGAAATGGACTTATGTGCATCATTATCATAAAATTGTTTATCAATGTTTTGTCTTGTTATTTCTTAATTTGCAGGTGTTTGATGGATAACACAACATATGAACCTACCTATGATTAGAGCCCTTAGTCGTATTTGGCACTAGATTAAAAGGTTCCCATACTACAGCCCTTCAACCAGCATACATTAAAACAAAAAGTCTAAAAGTAATCCAATGTTTCGTGTCACCATTAACCTACTTTATAAAAAAAGATTTAAATATCTCTGAATGGATCAGTTTTAACCTAGATATTTTCAACTTAGCTTCAAGTGAGTAGAGACGTAGCATCAGTGTTTTTACGAGAGTTGGCATCAGAAATTAAAACTTCATTCTAGTTATCTTGATGGAAGATTTTGCTTCTATTAAGAAAGTGGATGCCTTTTAAGCAGGACATGTTAATTCAAATGCCATTAAAACAGTTTTGATTCATTTTTGCGGAAAATGGGAACCATTCCCTATTGGAGGAAAATGTCACTAGCCCCTCAAATGGGTGATAATAATGTTTTAACTGTAGGAAATAGCGATAAGAATAATGCCAAGTTTTTTAGTTTTACTTAGTTTGTAATTATAAGCCTGTAAGGAATTAACTTAGTGCAATTTAAAGTTAAATTTAGACAGATGAATTGAGTTTTTTAAAGTACTGAATGATTTTTTGTGTCTTTTACAGGGGAGTATGTGACATGCCATACCTGTAGGTCACCTGACACAATTCTGCACAAGGAAACAAGACTATTCTTCTTGCAGTGTGAAACCTGTGGCTCAAGATGTTCTGTTGCAAGCATCAAATCTGGCTTCCAAGCATTGACAGGAAAGCGTGCTGCCATGAAAAATAAGCAGTGATAAGAGAATTGTAATTGAATCTTATCCAAACTTAAATCTGGAAAAGAACTGCCCAAAGTGCTTATTTTGAATATAATGGTTTGCATACACTGAATAGGTTTAAATGCAAGCTGTTCTATGGTAACCACATGTAATTTGCATTTCTGGTCACTTGAAACACACTTTGTTGTATGTTAATTTTTTTCCATGAAACAAAGGGAATTGTGTAATAAAGATTATGTTATTTGTTTTGTGACTCTCAGCTCACAACCATATAATCTATTATACTTCAGGACAGCTGTGTTACAGGCCTAACAGGGCAAGGAATTTGACTGGCAAGTGATTGGAAAGTTATGTGATGCTTTGTTAAATGTATATGTTGGTCTTGGTTCAGAAAAAGTCCTGTTAACCTATGAACCCAGCCCTCTTTGTCCCTTTGCTGCCAGCATTTAACAATGATTTAGTGATGGCATTAAGTTAAAACTAAGGTACATTGCATCTTTTAGGAATTTTTGGTCAAAGAACTGGCTTTTTTACAACTAAATAGCTATTTGGTTTGAAATGTGTCTTGGGCATTCATTGTTCATAGACAGTTCTGGAAATTGCAATTCAAGAAATGTGAAACATTCAAACACAAATCAGTAGAACCAATCAGTAAATTTTTCGTGTGAATTTGATCAGCGCATGAAAGCATACAAATTGTTAAAGAGGGGGTCATAAGAAAGCAGCAGGAAAGGTTCAGTTGTCATATCCGATTAATTCAGAGGAATCGTGGTTTTCTACAACTAACCATAATTGTTTCTTTGATTTGTCATTCATCAGTATTTTTCTAGAGGAAAGCAAAATACAAGGAATACACAAATGCTTGTACATGCCTGTCGAATCAGTGAACCATTACAAAACTTTAGATGGAAACACCCATTTTTAAAATTTCAGTTTTCACCTTTGAGATAAAGAAGACAAGAAGATAAACAAAGTTAATTTTTGCATCATTTTGTTACTAATGGTTACAAAAAATGCTTTTTACTGAATTGAAGTAGAATTTACCGAAGAGCACTAAAATATTGAGGTGGTGTCACACACCCCACACTCCCCAATAATTCTATCCTTGTAGCATTACACTGCAAAACCTTAAGTTAAATGGTGCCATTATTTTTTCTAGATTTGTCAAATACTCTTTAGACAGGGTTGGATTAATTGACAATAATGTTAACAAAAGATTATGCAAAGGATCTTCTGCTTTAAAATACATTGTTCTAGATTAAAAATAATGAAAGGGCTGATTTACCCGTTCATATGTAGACCTTTTTTTTGCCTTATGGGCTCATAGAATCTTTCAATTTTTTAGTGAAAGCAAAATCTTTTAACCAAACGAAAGAATTGATATACATGTATTGGACCATAGATTATTTTGACAACCTTTTTCAAAAATAAAATTGTCAAAAAGTCTAACTTCGACTTTATTGAAATTGCTCTGCAAGAATTGTAGTGTATCAAGTCCCAATTCCTTTTCTGCTTAGTTTTTCTTACTGTCAATCACCATCTTTATTCAAATAAAGGTCCCATTTTTTACTTCCAAAGACAAGGTTTAAACTTCAAATTCAGCCAAACCTTTTGGCTTACTGAATTTTGATTCATTTCAAAACATCCTATTTTAAAAATCATTTGCAAAGAATAGAGGCAAAAAAGTCAATATTTATTCATAATTATAATGAACATTTTTTTATACTCATTTGAAGTACAAAGCAAACATAAGCAACATTGTGTGTTTTTTAATACAATTATTTCCTTTTTTCCAAAAGTTAACCAACAGGTCTATATGACTACTCACCCAGAGAGGGAAAATTTGAAAACATATTTGATCAAACATATTTGGTCAACTTAATCATAACAATGTAGATGACCTGTTTTATAGCGCATCGGACGCAACAAACATGCAGTTATGTTTAGAAACAATTTAAAAATTAAACTGCTTTATTTTGAGATTTTATTTATTTTTAACAAAGAGTCCTAGACAGTAGAAAAAGCTGTTATTCTTTGTTATGTAGAAAAATTCTTCATGGAATTATACTTGTTCTTCACAATAAAATTAAATCACTTAGATAAGATGAAATGACATCTGCTTCAAGAAGAAGATACAACTTTTATTTTGTCTAGGATTTCAATTTTTCCATAGCACGATTGCCAGAATGCAAAGTATGTTTTGTGCGCAGGGAATTATTTTCTATCGCTTATGCATGCGTGGGAACAAATCATGTTGCAAAATGACAGGTTAAAAGCTGCGGGATTTTATTTTTAAATAGCACTTTTAGGCCTCAAGATTAGGCGATGCGCGGAATTCACCAAAAGTCCATGTTCCAACTGCTCGGATTAATCTAAATTTGCAAAAATTCTCGGACGGGATTTGAGCAAAAAATTATTGGGTGGGGAAGGCGTTCCCCGCACATACCCAAAATTTGCAGTCTGGCACGATTGTATCATGCTGTTAAATGATTCCAACCTATTTTAACAGTAACTAAGCTATTTGCTACTCTCCAAAAGATTTTTTGAAACACATACAAAAACGGTAGATCACATACTTTGTTTACTGCCAAAAATCAATCTATGAGAGGTCAATGTCATACACAATTCTTCTAACTAAGAGAGATCTTCCATCAATTTGTAAGCTTGCTTAAGTTCAGCTAGCAATGTTCTGAATTCGTCTCCATTAACAGTAAAGGCCAATTCACATTCTTTGTCTATAATTTTGTCTTCCTTTGAAATTTTAATTTGAACTTCTGGTTCACTTATAGTGTCGTATAAACTTGAGCTTAGTACATAATCAACTCTCCAATCGACTTTCTTTAGTCTGGAAATACGCATACTTTGTTCACGAAGGATTTGCACCAGTTGTTGGAGCTTTTCGTCATATATTTTGCAGAGAGCAGTAGCATGCTCCTTTGGCAAACCAAGTTGTTGCAGTTCGTTGCATACTGTTTCCCCTTCCACACGATGCCTTGCAGAACTCGAGAAGATGAAGTTCAATGCAGCAATCGCAGCTTTAATGTCGGAAATCTCAAATTTCGCATCAGCTGTGAGCTTGGCGGCTTTTGCATAATCGATCGAGCCACCCAACATTTCCCCAACAACTTGAGCACAGAGAAGTTTCATTTTAACTGATGATATTTTTGAGAGAATGCTGATTTCTGCTAACAGCCAATCGGGGCAATCAAGATCTCCACAGAATCTAAACTTCATTATGTATAAAACAGCTTTTCAAATTTGAGGCCGGTCTTTCACTTTATCTAAATTACAGTTCCTCCTCAAACTGGTTCCTTTCCAGAGAAGACACGGAAAATGAATCACCTTAAATTGATTCCACCTTAGGACAGGGATACAAAGTTAACATAACAAAATTAATTGTTGGAAGAATGACTGAGGAACCAAGGTGGTGTTTAGTAGATGGTAATGAAAGACGTTTGTCAGCAGTTTTCATGTCAGAATATCAGAACAAGAGAGAACAATGACAGAAATTTTTAGTCACTAAAGTTTTCTCGAATTTAGGTGATTAAATGTTTGTAGATTTTACTTTCAATTGAATTTCAAAGGACTGGTGTTGGGATGGGGGAAATCCACATCACTGAAATTATCGCTGGGCTATCATCTGTCATTATTGCTCTTTTGATAGTTCTAATGGTGGTACTCGTCGGTAAGTATGTTTAAAAACTTGTTTAATTTCGAAATGTAGCTAACAAATGTGTTACTGAAATTTCGAGCCATCGCATTTAGTTTTTTACTTTCGTTCGACTGAAATTCAGTTTTTCCATCTCCATGCGGGGAGAGCGCTACCGGGGGTGCTTGGGGGGCAGGAGCCCCCCAAAATTCATTTAGCCCCCCTGTCGGCACTTCAATTTTTTAAAAATTTTACGTAATGTCTGCACTTTCATAACTTCCATTTTGTGATTAATTTATATTTTCATTGTTTCATTTTTTTCTCAGTTTTTTTTTCATTTTTTGAACTAGAATTACCACAGCAGAAATGGTGTTATATTACATCTTTGTGGGTGGTTCACTCACTGTCGGCACTCTGACATTACAGCCCCCCCCCCCAGCATTTCTTTTCTGGCCCCATCCCTGTCTCCATGCATTTTAAAATATGACACTGAACTGAAATAACTGATGCAGGTGATCAATGTGTATCCCCGTTACAAAAAGTGATCCAACTATTACACACGTATGCGTGCATTTGTATTTAAATGTTGTATGTATCAAATTTAACAAGTCAAGTAGCAAGAGAAGAAAATTTGTGTGTGTCATAAGAGGAAGTCTGGATTATCTAGCACAGGAAAGGGTTTTTGAGATTTTTATGTTACTTTCATTGGTTCTAAAAGTATTGCAAAAAATATATAAGTTGACATGCATGTCTCATATTTGAATCCAAAAGTCAATTGCCATATCAAACCACACTTAACAGCAAAAATTGAAAATGGATAAAGTAGTTCTCAGAAGAGAAATGAACGCTTTGAAAGGTGGTCTAAGTTATTATGTTGGCAGGGGTTGTAGGAGTTGATTATAACTAAAATACACCTAACAATAAGTTGAAAATGAATTAAATGGTGTACTTTGTATGATTGTAGTTGTCAAGGTTGGTTGATTTAGGTGGAGCTCTCCATGTAGAAAAAACCAAACGAGACTTGTAGAGGTAGATCATGAGTGATTTAGATTAGTCATGCTAGTTTTGTCCTCGAATGGAGATAAGTTAGGACATTAGGGTATTTCAGGTTTCTGAGTGGAAACCATTAAAGTCACACTGACATTTTGAAGAGAAAGCAATAGCCCCACATATCCCCACACTTCATAGAAGGAACAATTTTGTATTTTGTCTAAATTTGATGAGAAAATGTTGAGGGAGGGATGAGAAAATATTTTTGACAAAATTTTTTTGTGATATGCCTCTATAGCTTTCTGGCAGTAGAAAGGGTGTTGCCAAGTTTTTTTAATTTTGTCCCAGCAAAGCACAGGGGCTGACCCTGCCACTAACACTAGTGGCGCCACCACTGTAGCTAGCAACACCTATTTTAGCAACTGCACCAAATAGAGGAGGATCAATAGTCATGTCAGTATTTTCAAACTGAGTACTTTATTCTGCTTTGAAATTTGGGTTACATTTTGACTGACATGATGTTTTCATAGGTTGGTTTATCATTTGGAAGATGTTTTTGATCAAGTTCCCTTTGATTAGAGAATTGGTTAATGGTGGTACCTCTAAACCTCAAAGTACAGCTGGTGAGAATTATTCAAGGCCACGAAGAACAGTCAGGTCCAGGCAAAGTAGAAATATTGAAGAAAAGTGAGCTGATATCTCAGATTTGGAACAAGCCATTATGGTGCAAGCGCAGGCATATAAAACACAAACAAGTAAATATTTTCTCTGTTGCGTTTTACTTCAATGATTCATGGCTTTTGTAACCTTATTGATTCATGGTTATCAAAGTATTTGAAATACTTATTTTGATACACCATAAAACTGAAATTAAAATTTTGAACTGTAATCTTAATGAGTACCAAAAATGTATTGGTTCTCTTATTTAAAACATTTTTAGACAAAATATTGTTAGATTATCAAAGCCACACTATTTGTCTTCTAATAACAATGTCATAAAGAATTGCATTCACTTCGAAGGAGGTAATGAGACGACATTCTCTCACCTCACAAATTAGAAACAAACAAATAACAGTCTATCTTTAGGTTACCCAAACAGTCTGTTGGAGGTAGTGTATTGTTTCACTTCTCTCCAACAAACTGCATATTAATTGATTGGCAGTTTGCAGGCATTAAACACAGAATGTTAATTCTGAATAGTAATCAAGTTTTGAGTGTAATTAATTTAATTGATCAGTACTGTTGAGTAAATTTACAAACTTAATTTATGCAAAGTTTTTTATGTTTTGAGTTCCATTTTCCTTCTTTTGTGTGTAGGATCAGATTCTTAAACTGAATACAAAACATTTAAACGATAGTTGCACATAACGTAGCAACCTTGTCTACATATGTGTGTTTTTAAAACAAGCTTTAACATATAGTAACATGTGTTTTGTTTTGTGACATTAATTTTATCAATTAAATTTGAGGAAATATGAGATGATAGTGCTTCTATTTGCCTTCCCTTTGCATTTTCTGCCAAAACAGTGGTAGTTTAAGCTTTCGTGTCATGTTTTTAAATATATATAATTAAAAAATCATTGTGCCAAACTTAAGCAAATGTTTATCAAAAAGATGAAGAGACCTTGGAAGAATATGATATAATGATGCTGATTTTGTTTTCTATATTTAAAATAATGGCATTTTAAAATTGATACATCATGAATAAAATAAAATAATAATTGGAAAGACTGGCATAAACAGGAAGGTTTGCACAGATAGTACTTATAGAATTTTGTTAATAAAACTTAAATTTCTATCTAATTATGAAAATGTACGAGCATATCAACATGTCAAATTTAAAATCTATCCATGCTTTTGAATTTGGCTCCCATCTGCAGAACTTGAAGCATAAATGTAATTTTGCATAGCTGTGCAGCTTTTGGCAAGTTGTTGGTAGTTTCCCCGAAGGCACTTGATTAGCGTCTTTTGTGATTTCACCCTACTCTGTAACCGTCTTGTCTTTTGTTGGGAACTTTTCAGTTTTCTCCTGAGTAGGATTATGTGATCAGTACTTTTATCAAGTCTTGCCTTCAGTTTCTTAGGAGTATCAGCAATGTAATACTGATGGTCAGCAATTTCTTTTATGACTTTTTTTCCTTTACTGGAGCACTTGTTGTCATTATAAGGGGTTTGATTACCATAAGTTTGTGTGGCAGTATTTCTGGTAGACAAAGTACCATTAGCATCAAGATTTCCAGCTTCCTGTGTTACTTCCTCTGAACATTTTCCATTATTGATAGTATTTGCACTAATACTTTCTAATGTATCAACTTCCACAGTTAATTCTTGTTCTTTTAATAACTGAAAGTGGGGAAAACATTATCAGTTGTGCACAATAACGGTTTGAATATGGCTTTTTTCACTTTTTTAATTTCTATGTAATTACATATAAATAAAAGCAAAAGGAAACAGCTTTTCATAAATAACATCCTCAATGATCATAATAATGATGCATGAATGATTTCACTCTAGTGGGCAAAGATTTCTTGAAAATAGAAGCTTTACAATTTTTAAAGACTTTTTTTATAACAATTATAAACATTTAATTTTTTTCATATCCTCAGCATGGGCAAACCTATAGACAGGCCTCTTTGTAACATGAAAATAGGCAGCGTGCAGCATTTCGCATGTCTTGATTACTTGGCACATGCGATAGCCTGCAATACGAACAACTTTTTTATCATCATTTGTCATTCCTGTTATCAAGAAATATAAGGTACTGCTTTAAAGGAACCTTGTGTGCTATAAACTGAGCAGAAACCAACACTGGAATGATGGCAGTCCTTTTTGTGAGCAAAATTACGCGTGTGTGGCAAATCGCACATGTAAACAAATTTGCGCGTGCGATCGCACTTGTAAGAAAATTTGAAGTACAAACCTGATAAAATTGGTAAAAGGAAAAAGCCACTCGAATACGTGCAAGAGCAAAACTCAATTAATCAATACATAACAGATTTTGTTGCCCTTAGCAGCCATCTTTTAAAAGTCGTCGTAACTCTCCAAAGTTACAAGAGCAAGTAAAAATTGTTTCCAACAGCTACTTGCTTTCAGGGCCTAATTACGTTTTGACAGGAAATCAGTTATTACACTTAACATGCTAATGGCGACTTAGCTGAAAGACGAGACGCTAAGTTGGATGGAGCACTCAGTCAAAAGCCAAACATCACTTCCGAAAATTGGAAAAATCATATTGTGGTCAAAAGTGCGAATCAAGTAACAAGGGAAAGGATAAACAATCATGAGACCATGGGAAATTGATGTTAAAGGGCCTCTCCAGCAAAAAAAAATTTTTTTAATGACTTAAAAGTTAGCATCTGGTGCGTGTATTATGACAAAGTCATTGTTTTTGAAAAATTCCAATTAGTTTAGAAGTTGTAAGGCTTTAAAGTTGCACCTTTCCGAGAAAAAAAACGACAAAAGCCGAATCAGTTTGGTGACATTCTGACGTCACAATGTGCGGCTCTCGTTCGCCATGAATTTCGTATATCTTCCACCGAAGCGTGAAGGAGTCTTGTCACGCGTTGATAACTGCATCCAGCTCCAGTTCCTGTTCCAGCTCTTCCCTCGCGTATAATTAATCGAAATTGTCACTTCAGTTGTTCTCCAGAAACGATGAACAACTAAAGGCTTCAGAATTGGTGTCTGAAATGCTCAAACTAAAAGCTGGCGGAACAGAACTGAAAGTACCATCACTTGCAGTGTTCAATTTGCGAATCGCCGTCGTTCGATTCGGTTTGAGGCGAGACTATCCGAAATACACTGTGACGTCAAAATTGCGTCACAGTGTCACCAAACCAAAAATTTTTGTCGGTTAATTCAATTAAATTATCGAAATGCAAGAGCTTATATCTCACTAACTGTAAAAAAATATCGAAAAACAAATAACGAATTCGTGATCAGCAGGCTCAACTTCTTGATAAAAATTGCCAACAAAATGCAAGTGCAAAATTTGGCTGGAGAGGCCCTTTAACAGAAAACTGCAAAAACACCTGTTTGCGCGTGTGGTCAAAAGCACGCGCAATTTAACTTGCGCGTGTGCAGGCGTGTGCGGGTGCGATCGCACGCGCTAAACGAAAAGGACTGGATGGAGAAACTGTTTCTGTTCTTCTTTAGAGATGCTAAATTTAATATGTTTTTAAGTTTCCAAGAAGTAATCATATAATTGTTTTGCAATCATTTGAATAAATCTGATGTACTCATGTAAAGGTAAAGTCTATCCGTATGGAAAATTGTGCAGCACTGTGTAACCATGATCCAACTATATAACGCAGCCTTAAGTATGATCCCTAAGGTTGTGCATATCATAGCAGATATTCATTAAGCGCCAATTGATAAGAGGAATTTCCGTAGAGGTAGAGGAGAGGAATCGAAAGACAATAATTATTGTCCCTCTATCGAGAAAAAAGACCGCAATTGTGTGGCAAACCTACACTTTTCTTGGATTTGGAGAAACCCCCTTTGATACTCATATCATGGGATGGGTGCCTTGCTGTTTGTTGGGGCTACTTTACTTCTTCAAAACATCTTCAAAACAAGGTTTCGAACTTGAAGGCTTTTCCTGGCAATGTTTTGTTTTCAGACCTTGCCCTGGAATAGCCACAGGGAGTGATTTAAGGAGCACCTGAAAATGTAAACTATTTTGTTCCGCAGAGAAATATTGTTTGAGATTAATGTTGATAAAACTTAAACAATCTTTTCAATTGACTGAAATATTTTGGTTTATAAGATTTTAATGAGTGTTTATACTACAAATCTTCTGAAGACTAGATTTTACATCTAGTTCCTTATAAGGCCATGTCTACACGAAAACCTTTTTGAATCAAAACATTAATTTCCAATAATAGTAAATAGAACCTTAAAAACAACTTGGGGTTAAATCATTAAAAAACAGAATCATGTTTTTAAGAAAACCCAATTTTTGCAAACAGCAATTTTACAAAAAAGTGTGAAATAGAGCACCTTGATTTCATGGAGTACCTTTATTTTGCATGTGCAATGTTTCCCATTCCCCAGACAATTTGGTTGTGTGCAATCACACACCTCATATTACAAAGACTGATTAGGGTTTTCATTAAAATGAAGGGTGTTTTGAAATATCATCAAAGATATTTTTCAAAATAGATAAACTAAGAGACTATGACTGGCTTTCATATAATACCCTTGCATAATAGAAAAATGTGTACCTTTCTTATAGCTTTAGGCAACTGTTTGAATCGTGTTGGAACTGCATTGCATCTCACTTCAACTCTTAGCAGTCCAGAGCGATTTAAAAATCTTTCTACAAAATGATCAGAACATATTTTCGAGTAGATAGTTGGTGACCAGTCTTCTCTGTACATGTTTGAAACCCACTTTTCCCTTCTTTCTGGATCATATGGAAATCTGAAAAAAAATTAATGCTGATAGATTTGCTACAAGAAAGCTTCATCCAGAGGGGGATCCAGAGTGAGTTCCTTGGTGCACAGAATTCAGTCAGTTTTCCAACATACAGCTAAAAATAGTGTTGCCTGAAACAAGTAATATTTAAATTAAAAACTGAAACCTAAAAATTCTAAGTTTATCACAGTCTCTTCAAAATCTTAAAATTGCCAGTTTCTTCTCAGTCCTTATTTGGAAACGATTTTCCAGACACTGTGGAGGACAACAGCAGTCAATCCTGGAACTCGGAAATAAACATTTTGTGCCTCAGAAGTGAATGAATTGAAACAATAAACTTTTTGTTTGGAACACGGATGTAACTCGGTCAAAACAGCATCTGGAACTCGGAAATGATACTATATTTGTAAGAGAGCTGTACAATGGCCCATAGTTCATTGGCTACCTATTGTTTCTGTTCTATTGTGGAACTGCAAAACATTGAATTCGAAATGGCGACTGCATATGTCTTATACTCATGACCATCGCAGCATTCTAGCAGATTATTAAGCGTTTGAGATAAAACTAGGAGATATGGTTAATTTTCCAGGAGTGTTAACTACCTTTGCTTTAAATTGTAATCTTTGATGGCACAGAAAACCTATGCTCAGATGGAACACCATATTTTGATGAATAGGCTGGTGTCTACGGAGGCAAAACAACAAATTGCGAGCAAAACAAAAGGGAAAAACTTTGCTGTGACATCCAAAACAAACAAAGGGTATTGAGAAAAGGAGGGGGTTGAAAAATTTTTTACAGAGGCGCTGTTTTTTGTCGGAAAGAAATCTAGAATCTAGATTTGGTGAGTGGATAGTACCTACCCCCCCCCCTCCTTCAATGGTGCCAAAATGCATAAATATGAATAATAATGTTGTCTTATGCATAATGATAAATGCATTATCTGAAAGTCCCTAGCCTTGGCCTGGAACTCAGTCCGGTTTTTAAGCCTAAAAGTACTAATAAATTACATGGATGCAGATGAAACTACTTTCTGTATATTTCACTGATGCTTGCAAAATTTTTACCCCCTCTCACCATGCTCAGTACCTTTGAATAGGCTTCAGTGACAAAAATCTTTTTTTCAGCATCAAAACAGCACATTTTAACAATGTGGTAAAACAGATAAGGGATGAGGGGAGATTTTTCAAAAAACCTTTCGCTTTGTGCAAGTGTTCAAACAGTTTTGGCAAGAATTACATCATTAATGATGCAACTTTTTGTGAGAAAATCAGCTGTGCAGTGGACATATTCTACATACTGGCTGGAAAATGTATCAATATTTGGAGAGATCTTGGTTACATAAAGATGTTTTTACAAGTGTGTTTTTTTGCTTCTGTTGAAATCATCCAGGGTATTCATGTCAACTGTATGCCAAAAATATTAGCAGTTAATAAAACTGTAAATATTGCATGCCAGGCAAAGAAAACTGTGTAATAAAGAAGCTGTGGTGTGTGATTCTTTATTTTATCCCTTTTCATGTCAACTATGTAATTAAGTCTTACGTATGCAAAAAAACTTTTTATTGGTTTGCATGCCGAAAGCCAAAAAACCTGAGTGTACGCCGAAAGATCTTTGAGCCTAAGTACCTGGAATGTACAAACTTATGGAAATCATGGTATTCAGCTATTTAAAGGTTTCTGCACAACCAGCATGCTCCGCAACTATATTTTTTGAACCGGCCCTAATATCGTAATGCATCAAAATACAAAACATTGTAATGCATCAATTTCTCAAGACAAGGCATTTCTAATTTTAACATTTCCAAACAATTTTAAAGGGCTTCTAGCTTATTATGATCAACGTGCCATGTTCATGAACAATGGTTGTTGCTCTGAGTCAAACTGAATGAAGAAAACTCTGCCAGATGCAATGTTATGATTTTGAAAACTTTGAACATTTGGCGCGAAAATTTAAGGAAAGTCCGTGACTGAAGCCAAAGAAACACCCAATATTTAGAAAAGCGTGTAAAACCTCATATAAGAGAGCTCCTTCAAAAATTCCTACAACTATTTTCGCTACTTGTTGAAGGTGATCCTATAATTATGGATTTAACAGTA
The DNA here is from genome assembly GCF_057945365.1 of Rhopilema esculentum. Classification (NCBI taxonomy): domain Eukaryota; kingdom Metazoa; phylum Cnidaria; class Scyphozoa; order Rhizostomeae; family Rhizostomatidae; genus Rhopilema; species Rhopilema esculentum. Next base: position 9,913,725 of record NC_142818.1, on the reverse strand, counting down.
AGTTTATTGCAAGAAAGATGGCCTGATCACGAAAATGAAGTAAGGATACTGACGAGTGGAAAGTACGAGGAAATTTTCTTTTCCTCTGCGATTCCTCGTCTTCACTTCCTTCACTATCACTTCTTTCCTGATCCACCTTGTTCTTTTTTCTTTTCCTGCAGCCAAAGGCACAACATTGCGTTCCTGTTCTTCTTCTTTTCCCCATCTCCCATATATGTCTCAAAAACACCTTCGATCGACGAAGTCTTCAACAGTCCCAGAGTTCCTTGCGAACTTCCTGTCAAAGCGAGGCATCAAAGGGACAAAGTAACGAGACACGTTTGTTCCATATTGGAAAGTAACTTTTAGGCCATCGTTTGTACACAGACTTTTTTCACGTACTCGCTTGCCTTCTAAACAGTTCAAGGATGAAATCTGTCATAGTTTCTATTTTCGCAGCTTTTATTTCGGCATGTCTAGCAGGAGATGTGGCAGAACTCACAGCTTCAAACTTCGATGCCGTAGCTCTCGATCCAAACAAGGATGTTTTAGTTGAATTCTTTGCACCATGTAAGTTGAAACTGTGTTCTTTGTAAACCCGACTAACGGGTTATTTGGATATCTGTTTCAATTTTGTGAATTTTTAAGAAATAATGCCATATATGTTCCATTATAATCACTACTGTAATTCCTTTTTGTAGGGTGTGGTCATTGTAAAAGACTAGCTCCAGTATATGAAAAAGTTGCACAGACGTTCAAAAATGATAAAAATGTATGTTGAAAATTGAGATTTGCTACCAATCTCAAATTTTAGTTTAAATAATTTTTTCACTTTCCATTTTTGTAAAATATTTGTTGTAATATGCCATTAAAAATTATATTCCTATTTTTGTAGGCTATAAAATAAGATGTAACCATCACATATATACATATCAAACTTTCAAGCAATGATTAAATTTCGAATTAAAAATATTCAACACTGCAGTTTCCCGGGCGGTTTCTAGCCACAGCCAGTGTGGAATCCATTTAGCTACAAGGTTTTTCATTATCTTTCTAATAAGAAATCTACAAGAATCGGAGATGTGAAATCCTTCCATAAAAAGTTCAATTTCAAATGCAAGGGTTTTTTGTTTTCTCAAGGAGCGATATTGGCAAATTTTCCATCTTGTTAGCAATTAAGGGGTAGCTCACCCTCTCTGTCAGTAAATGCACTCAGCACCCCTTTGAGCTGTAACTTTCTTGAGTCAATGTTGAATGAGTTGCCAAAATTTGCTACAGGCAGAAGCTTCAAGAGTAATCGAAGAAGGAGGACCAACCCTTTTAATTTTGTATACTGTTTACTTTTGATGTATTTGCATTTTTTTCTTGCATCTCTTTGCATGGTAGAGATAGTGCATTAGGAGAATTTCCTGCAGGGGCGGCTAAAAGTATAAAAGTATTGGTATTAGCCTCTGAAATTGAGATATCAGAAGGCCCCTACTAAAGGTCTTTAAACTATTTAATATGTTTTGATTTAGGGAATTGGGAAAAATAACCTTTTCGATATGAAGTTTTAGAATAGTATTTGGCAATACCATATCTTACAAAATCGTTTGAAGGCAATGGCCCCCATTGGCCCCCAGACAATGTTGACCCTGTGGTAATGTAGTTCATCCAGCTAGTTTTGGGCAAAGGGAAGGATTGGTCCTTTAAAATACAAACATATTATGGCTGCGTCAAACTACTCAAGTGAAATTGTGTTCTGATACATCGGTTCAAAATTTAGTATCTTGTCGTTGAAGCACACTGACTGTCACAGACCTCTAAAACTCCCTTCCTTGTTCACAGAATCTTTGAACAGACCAATCCACAAATTCAAATTTTGCATAAAGCTAACTCTGTAACAATATATATATTGTTTAAAATTTCATATTTTGATTAACAAGTTATGATGGCATCAAATTCCTAACAATCATTTTCTTTAGTGTGTTGTTGCAAGCGTGGATGCAGATGACAGTGTTAATAGGCCCCTGTCTGAAAAGTGAGTTATGTTTACTCTTTGATATTCTGTGATAACATAGAATTGAAATATATATAATTGAAGTAACCAAATATATCAACCTAAGCCTTCAGCTTTAAAAGCATAAGATTTCTAACAAGGAGCTAAATTTTCTTAAAACTGAAAAAGTAATTTCACAAAAGAGGGAAGATTTCCAATGCATCAGAATCAATTTCTTTGTTTTCGGCTCATTGTTTCTTGTTTTAGAATTGTTTCTTTTTGTTGTTTGCTGTACTTACTGATGATTTTAATTTTTTTAAGCAATTACTATTTTTGGATATCTTTGTTAATAATTGTTTCTAGATATGGCATATCTGGCTTTCCAACTATAAAATTCTTTCCAAAAGACAACAAAGATGGAGAAGAGGTCAGTCTGTTTTTCTACCTGCTTAGTTTTTTTAAAACTCTAGTTGCATTATGAATGAGTGCTGATAAGAGAACCCAAGTTATATAACTCTTTACCTTGGTTTAAGCCATATCAAACATCCTTTGCCCAAAGTCCTTTCATAGTTTCATTTTGTCATATGTTTTTCTGATAGTGATAAAAAAAGACAAACGAGAAAGCTGAATGAGAACCACAGCTTATGACTAAGGTGCGACTGACAGGCCTCTTCAATATAATGCTGCAAAGTTTTCCTAGACAACCCATAAGCCTTCCTGGAAAAGGCATACAAACACACTTGCATGCATTTATACACCACCCCCCCTCCCTGGTTGTTATAGGATATATTGTGTCCTATGACTCTAGAGTAATCCTGATACTAGAGAGAGAAAGGCGACTTGAAGAATAACATGCGACTTGTGCTTGAGGTTAGGGATTGACTGATCTTAACACAAAGAAACTATACAACTTATACACATATGATTTTGAGGTTAAACTATAATGAGGTTATGTGGGCAAAATGCCACACCTTGAGCTAATTTATTCCAAGAAAGGCCTAAAAACCCCTTTAAACCATGTTGGAAATCATGTATGACTTTGCCAAGATGCATCGCCATGACCAAAAACACTATCAGCTGCAACCTGCGAGCAGAAATATTTGAGCTGCAAGCAACCTTGCCCACATATAAATTGTTATAGTATTATATGTATGACATTGAAGTTTTTGGTAGTCCGGTGACATGGAAGTCCGGTGCAAGCAATGTCATACAAGTTTTCCAGAATGGTCTTTTTAATTTTGTTTCCAAACTATGCAAAATATGTTATTTTTGATGGCTAAGAGGCTCCCAAGCAATTGCGATATAGATATGCTTTCTGAAGTTACTTGCAACTAAGCAAGCTTCTCCTTTTGAAGTTCTGCCTTCTTTATACATTTCCCTAAATTCAGTTTTATTAATAGTTTTTGTTTTGTTTCTAGTATAATGGTGGAAGAGATGAGCAAGACTTAATTGACTTTTTAAATAAAAAGTGCAAACTACACAGGAGAGCTGGTGGGGCATTGAATGAAATGGTATGTGTTTATTTGTATATATTTGATGTAATTTGGAACATATTATTATTAAGAGAGTTAACAAAATATTGGGAGAAGCTAACAATCAGTTGCTTCCTATCTAGCTCTCTATGTAAAGGAAAAAGAACATATTTTGCAAATATTCTAGCTGGGGGCCACATAGACACATTATTCTACAGGCTAGGTGGTAAAGGGATTAAATTTTCATAAAGGTATGGTTTATATTATATTTGATACTTATTTTAAATGATCAATGCCACAAAACATCTGTCAATGTGATCAGGCCTGGCCATAAGATTTTTAGAAGGGGAGTAGTAAACAGATCTCCTAGTAATTTCCAGGTGAGCTATTTATAGATATATAAATAGAAGTGAGAGGAAATTTGTTTTCAAAGAAGTTAATTTGTTTTTTGAACAGTTTAGGTGAGCAATCACCAGCCCCCCTCAAGAATTTGAAGGGAGCCAGGATGGGAGCAAGAGCCATGACTCTCCTCAAATGGCCAAGCCTGAATATTATGTTTACTCTATTTAAATACATGTCTTTGTCAATGAATTTATAATTTTTCTGAAATTCCTATCGTTAATTTATGTTTTTTTCACAGGAAGGGAGAATAGATAAGTTTGACGAGCTTGCCAAGAGATTTATGACTGAAATAGTGAGTTTTATTTTTCCATTGTGTATTCGTACAACTACATGATCTTTTTTAACGAAAATCATCTTAAGCTAAGAGCTAACAAATTTCTGAAAGTGCTAAATACTTAAGCATTCAGTTTATAGGTTCTAAAAATTGTTAGTAACATAGTTTTATCTCTGTAACATATTCTCTTACCAGGCCATTTTGTTTCATGCCAGCGATCACCCTCACCATTGTCCTCATCATCAAATTATTAATGCTTGCTATTGACCGCCCTTTCATTAACATGTCTTGCCCACAAGAAAATGGAGGAGCATTGAAGAAATGACCATTATCATCATTGCGTCAAAAATTTTGGTTACAAATTTGCTAAAATCGCACGCAGGCTAGTCATTTGTGGACAGATAATGCACAAGTTCCCCCTCAGGTTCTGAAGAACTTCTTTTAACAAATATTGTTGGATGGGTGATGACCCTCTTAAGCTAATTCATTCTTCACGAAAAGGCTTTCCTCTTACCCTAAAGTATCTTGTTTTTTGTTTTTGTATTGATAATGATTTTCCGCCATTTATCTTATTTTAAAGGCAAAAAGAGATGATATTGTGAAAGAGGCTACTGCAGCAGTTGATGGGGAAGCTGATCAAAAGTGAGTTGATAAAGGGTCAGCCCCTTGTTATTTGAGGCATGTGGCTATGTGGCTATTTTTTGTCATGCAGCAGTTTCACAGACAGTTCTTTATTTAATAGATACTTTTTAAATTTGATTCCTTGAATGCAAATCATGCTCGAACTGGACAGTTTATCTTGTTCAGTTACTATTCGAGGAGATCTATGTAGCCTTTGATCCGAGATATATGAAAGTTTGAGGCTAGTGAAATGTACGAAGGTTATGTGCTGGCTGGTACTGTGATATGATAGGAAAGTATTGAAGTTGGAAAGAAATAGGCATTTTTAGCTGCTCACTTTTAGCGTATAAACTCAATTCGGAAATTAATAACACGTAGGGACATTGAAACATTTTCAATTTATCATGAATTGACCATATTTTTTTCAAATAAATATTATTACTTTGATATATTTTTCTACATCCAAATAAATCATGAAATTTATTTTGGGTTTGCAAGCTCATTGTATAATACGAGTTACAGAACAATGGGAGTTGAATTTTTTAGGAAATTGTTTCTCTTCAAATAACGACTCCTTTCTACCAGGTTCTTAACCTTTGAAAATCTTTTATTTGATTGAATATGAATATGCTGAAGGACAGTGACTTGCATTTGAAATATCTATCAAGGCGTAGTCATTCCTTCAGCCATATACGCAGACAGTTATATTATATACTTACAACATATAAATACTTAAGTTATTCAGGATATGTTTCAAGAAAATAAGGAAACTTAAACATTGACAACCTAGTCTACCACGATCATCTAGTTGAAAACTGCTAAATTACTTACAATGATTTTCAATGCTGAAGATCACAATTAATTACCATTATTTTTTTCCAATCTTGCCAACATGTTTATCGCAACCTTTATCCAATATGCCACATACTGGGCCATTCAAGACGTGTAAAAATTTTAAAAAGGCAACATAAACATTGCGCAAGCACAGTATAATTTTATAATAAAAGTAATATTGACATTCAGTAAGAGCAGCGCGTTTCATTTCATTTGGATGTCCACTTCAAAAGAAAATGATCAGAAGACCTCGACCTATTATCCAACGTGGTTTCCAGAAAACCTACAAAACGCCCTGATGTCCACCCTCGTTTTTCTGATTTCCATTATCATGTAGTTAACAATTGTGGAGAGTGGACTAAGGAACACAAAAATTTCTATGGGACAGACGCCCGTATATAGATTATAATAGGGCTTGCTTGATTAAGAGTTTTTTGTGTCATTGACTACATGCCATGACACTCTTTTGTCAACCGAAAACCCTACAATACAAGACAGCTTACATATCTTCTTCTGTCAAGGCGTAGTCATTCCTTCAGCTATATACGCAGACAGTTATATTAAGCCACTTTAACAAAAAGAAAGCAATTCAAATAATAATGACGACTTAGGTCATGTGTCAAGAATGATGTTAAAGCAGTGAGGTAATTTAGCTAGATTTACAAGACTTAAGCTTTATGCATTGTTAAGGAGTTGTAATGATTGTTGCTATACTTGAATGTGTTGATTATCTTGGTATTGTTTGATGCTTTCAGGGCTGCACAGTATTACGTTAGGGTGATGCAGAAAATACTTGAAAAAGGAGACAGTTACCCAAAGACTGAATCTGAAAGACTGGAGCGCATGCTTAGTAAGTATCTGACCAATGACCGTATAAATTTGTTTTAGTGATGCAAGGTCTCGTTCAAGGACCCGGTAACTCAGCTGGTTTTTCTCATGTGTTTATTTAGGGCTATCTCAACCCATTACCTGACACAGAATTTAGACTCTAGAAGCAGTCTTCAAATGGGTATAATTTCATCAAGGATTTTTATTCTCAGTTCACCAGTTATCAAGAAGGGCTGACCAGACTGTGCACTTTGTGAAAACGATCCTCCAAATGCATCAAAACTTTTGCCTTTTTATACCTTTGTATGTTAAAAAATAAAATGCATTTTTCCTTCATTCAGAATGTTTAAAAACTTATTTAGGGATTAAAATGTGTTTTTTGTGATTTTTGCAGGCGGTCAAATGAGCAGTACCAAAGTTGATGGAGTGTACAGAAGAAAGAATGTTCTTGACCAGTTTGTTGTTGCAGTGAAGGAGGAGCTCTAAAACTTGCAGATGAGAATCTAGAAAAGAGGAATGTGCTTCGTTGTGATGTTGATTTGATGAGAAGAATTACCAGTGGCATTTCGAAGTTATTTTCTATTGAACGTTTTACCGCGAAGTTAAATGTATGAATTGATGTGTCAAAGGTCTATTCGAAAGTATAAGATGTACAATATTTAATTTGTCTTTTTTGATCCTTTGACTTTTTTAGCTTTACAGTGACATGATGTTTATGAGGGGGTAACCCTTTCTTACCTTCTCATATGTACCCATCATCTAGAAATTATATAAATAAAAAATACTTCATCTGAAGTTTTTTGAAAATCTGAACAAACGCCTATAGCTGTAAAACCCCACAAGGCTTGTGGATTATGCGACCACTTCTCTTTCCTTTTCTTCTCTCTTCTTATTCTCTTTCTTCCTCTTCTCTCTTCTTATTCTCTTTCTTCTTCTCTCTTCTTCTTCTCTTTCTTCTTCTTCTCTCTTCTTCTCTTTCTATTTCTTCTCTTTCTTCTTCTTCTTTTTCTTCTTCTCTTCTTCTTCTTCTGAAGTATCTTTTTTGCAAGGATGGAGTAATTTTGAACTGCAACAGAGTTACCAAATGCAAATTTTAAGTCCATTCAGATTCACTAGGCAGGTTTGTTTTAGGATTTATGTCTTAACTACATCATTTGAAAGGTAATATTTATAATTATTGATGATGTAACTTCAAAAAAGTGAAAATCTTCAATTACCGGTTAACTCTAATTTGGTGACTGTTGCAAATCTTAGGGTTTTGCATAGAATGAACAGCTTCATTTGATAAGTTGGTATAATAAGAGTAATAGTTATTGGCCATGAATAGAATCAATGCTAAGTTTGCTACAAAGCTATTGCATTCGACATCAAGGTGACATCAAGGTGCAATAGGATGGCAAAGAGCTTTAGGATGACAATATATCTTGCTACTTCTAAAACGTGGCTTATTGTTTACCAACAACTGTCTTGCCCTCTTCTTCAACACATCCAGCTGTCATACAATATATTACCTTCAAGTCATGTTAAGGGATTTTTAAGAAATCTATAGCTAACTAGTAACAGCCCAAAGTGCATTCCATCTTTTCTCTCCGCCGCATATTCTCTCCAGGCATATGGGCAAGGTAGGATTCCACGCCAACGCCACTTTAAGTTGAATTCTCAAGGAAAAATTTATGTCGCTAATTTCATCCATGTTTTGGGAAAAATTATTATCCGACAAAAGTTTTGCGTGAATATTTCCAATTTGATCATACGTTCTGAAATTCTTCGACATTCGCTTATTTTCTGTTTTTAGTAATTCTAACTCTTTTTTGTTTTAAACAGCTCATAAACCGTGTGTTTTCACAAATTGATTTGAAAAGCGAATACGGTAAACTTTGCTTACTGGCATTCTAGTACAGACTACAGAATTAAAATTCAACCTCCCGCCAGACCATTAAAGCAATGATATCTCCGCCAAAAACACTGGCATGAAAAAATCTGATTTCTAGAAAGTAAGCTTTATTCAGCATCAACTTGTCTGCTAAAAACGCTGGTGACTGATGGTACAATTATTTGCATTTCTAAACCAGAAGAACGCTTCTAATACTATTTTCGCATGATAAACACACCATGGAAAACTCCTTGTAGAAAACTTGGGCATTATGGAGTTTAAAGTCGTGAATTGTCATGGTTTGAATCTTACTTTTCCAATCGAATACAGCTTTGGAGGCTCAAGGTGTTGATTCTACTTTGTTGGAATAAAAATGTTGGTGTGCTTCCAAGGCTCTTCTTGTCATGGTACCTTATTGTTTCTTATTTATGATAACGATATCGAAGAAGCTTTCTTTGAGTACAAGAGTTAGCGAAGGCCCTGTAAGCCAAAAATTATAGCATACTGTCAAAATATAAAAGAAACGGAGAAAAATAATGCTTAACCCTCGCCTAAAACAATAGCAGTTCAAAAATATTCCATATAATCAACCAAAACTTATTTTTACATTTTATGTTTAGGTATCATATTTCAAGGTAGGGGTATCCCAAAGATTTATTGAACTTTAACATATAAATTGAAAATTTTACTTTTCATCGTATGTATCAAAATTTCATAGAGAATTTAACTGTGACATTAGTTTCGCAGTTCGATGAAGGTAGAAAAGTAAAGAAACCTATTTTCGCCAACTAGATAGAATTTTGTATTTTTTTATTACGTCCAGCCTCAGTCCAGTGTAACAGCAAACATTAGAATGAGGTAGGACATGAATGGAGATTTTCTGCTTGTTGTGGGACCTCGTTGCACCGATGATATTCTGTTATGGAACTCCCACAGATTGTTGTTTCAGTGTCCATTGCAGTATTTTTTTGCTTTATTGGAATTCCAGTATGGTGGCAGACAACCAAAGTTTATCGAGCAAATTTGCCTTTTGAGGAACTAAACGCGCTAGCAAAGTCTGTTGCACTGACGGTAAAAAGTAGGTGGAATATTTTCGTTGACCAGGAGATATTTCAAAATAACTCAAAAAATATCGCAGGATTGAAAGATGCTTTCGACCTAGCAGTTAAATACAGGTTGGCGAGCTACAACGTAGAATCAAATCTCTCGTTTTTGGAAAAAATAAACGCCGATTTGAGATATCTTATTGACACTTTTGATGGAACCCCAGAGAATGCATATACATTGAGCAATCTTGTAGAAGAACTAATTGGAGATGAAGGAGACTCTAAAGATTTATTACAGCAGAACGTCTTATTCACTAGAGGGAATAACTCATTTTCAGGGCCTAACGACTGTCACCTGATTTTGGGTACAACCAATTTGATTGCTCTTTTGAACAATGCTCACCTTAAAAGTGACGATTTGCAGAAGTGCATGGAAAAAATTGCTTTAGATTTCAATGGTTTATATCCTGAAATTAAATTTAATCTGACCAATAAAGATGCTTTGGAAAATATGAGCAAAATAGCACCAACTCACAGTGCAACTGGCCTTGAAATAGCCTTTTCACTGGCAAATGCAAATCCTTTTGATTTTACCGTTGACTGGAACATAGAGGAAGCAATAGAGGACAATTTAAAACCATTTCTGAAAGAGTTAGCCTACTTTGGACCATATGTGGTGACATCACAAGTACTCAATTTTGTTGATGTTGGGATATCTCCAAAGAAATCTAAAAAAGAGGGGTATTTTTACTCAAAGAAGATGCTACCTTTATTGATAAACCCTCTCCAAACAAGGCTGAGTGAGTACACATCAAACAATCCAATATTGAATTTCATCTTATATGTTCCACCAAATTCAGATATGCCACTAAAAATAAGAAACAAAGGGAATAACCACAAAGCTTTCCTGAGTCCAAGATGGGGAGGAGTTGTTATTAAGAATATTGACCTTGATAGCATTGGTACATCTGAAAATGAAACTGTTAAACATGTTGACATAGATGTAAAGGAAGACATGAAAATGTTTGTTTTGCAGTTCAGGGAGTTAATTGGCTTAAGTTACAAAGCTACAAAAGGTAGGACAGTCTCTGCTATTGACCGACGTGGTGTGATGAAATGGGAAATGTATCATTTGCTACTCTCAGAAACTGTTTCTAATCTGAAGAAATCAACATCAACACTTGTTTCACTGACTGAGCTTCTTGAGAAAATCTCAAACATTGTGATAAGGGATGATATCAAAGAGCTAATTGAAGCTGCAGTTTTGAATATTACAGACTCAAAAAATTTCCTTGAAGATGGACAGATAGAGAAAGCATTCAACTCATCAAGGGCTGCTGTATTCAACTCTGAAAAAGCATTTTATGACCATTCACTCCTAGCTCTCCTTTACTTTCCAGATGACCAAAAATATGCAATTTACCTTCCCTTGTTCCTTCCAGTTGGTATACCAGTCATTTTATCATTTGTGTATGCCATCAAATCTATTATTGATTCTAAGAAAAAACCTAAGTCAGAGTAGCCTTCTACAGCAGTTTAGAAGTTTCTTTATTTTATCTTGAAAACATTGCTATTCAGTATTCATGCATTAAGATTAAGATTTAGACATTAAGATTTTTATGTAGCAAAGATCTGAAAAGTATTGTTGGGCTGTTATATCTTTAGCAAGCACAGATCACACATACCACTACTGCAGATCCTTGTTTTTTTGCCCCCTTGAATAAGTTCCCCCTTAAAATGGGTACAGCATTAAAATTTAGGAGCTGCTCCATGAATTGCTAATCTGTTAAGTTCACTTTAATTTCAAAATATTGTTTTATCAAGTGGGTTTCATTGAATCTTTAAATAAACATCAAGCTTAAACCTTCTTCTGTGTTCATACCTTTAAATAAGCTGTTTTTGGGTAAGCACTGAAGTCAAAAGGTCTGAAGATTAATTACAGGCTCTTGCATGCTTGATCAAGGATTTAAGCATGCCACAGGGGGGCCATGGAGCCATAGCCTTAGATAAGTAGCCCCCTTTTTTGCCTCCCCCCACTTTGAATTGGTGGAACAGGCTATGTGGAAGCTTATCAGTTTATAGGCAGTTTTTAGAAAAGGTTATAATACAAGGGAGGCACTTTTGAAAATCATCTACAAGTTGTCATACAATTAGCTTGTTGTAGAGATCGAAACAAAGTATAGTTCTAAACACAAAAAATATATTTGAGTCCAAGATATTTAGAGATTTTAATTGTTTTTGACAGTCTTTTTCCCAATGTCATGTTTATTTTATATTTTTTTTATTTGCTTCTGAACGTTTTAGCAATCATTGATTAAATGGAATGCTCTCTCCTCGATTAGTCCTTCTACTGTAATCAATGGTAGCATGAAAGCGGTTTCTTTTTAACATTAGCATTAAAATTTCATTGATGCTCTTACCGTAAAATTTTCATATTTGTTCTTACCATAAATTATCGATTTTGGACCTTTTTCAATGAAAACTTTTGAAAATGCAGTGCTAGAGTATAAAGTGCATTAGATGTCAAGTCGAATAAATTTTATAAATGAACATCATTAAATCTTGGGAGGTATCTCCAAGTGCACGTAAACTCTATGTGACATTTGTGTTTATTTTCAATGTGTTGAGAAAAGGGATTTACACTCCTGTAAAATATAGCAGATGCCCCTTTAATAATAATAAAAATTGGTAATTCTTTAGTATTTCATTGATTGTTTGTTTTCTTAAGTAGACACATCTCGGGGGAGAGAGGAGGTAACTAATGTGTGAAAAGGAAGAACCGCAGGATAGGCTGTCCGCCGGATTCTGTGAAACTTGCAATGAGCATAATATAAATACGAGGATAAAATTCAGAAACAAAGCAAAACGGCGACGAGAATCCAATGTTATGAGATGAGTTTTCCAAATAAATTAAACTAAACGAATACTAATATTTTGCCCCGGCATACAGGGCTTCATCAGAGTAAATGAAACGAACGAGTGAGGTAACTAAACCTATCTTTGGACGGCGACGTGAAATTTTGGTTCAAAATTTGGAACGATAATTACACACATGTCTTAGAAAATGTGACCTGTAATACCGTCAGGTAAAGAAGATTTTTCAATAGACAACAAAATCCCATGCTCTAAAATCTTAATATTACACATATCTCATACTTTCATTCCTAACTGGACATTATTTTTGTTTGTGCTACAATCACTGCCAAAAGTCTTGGAACACTAACGTCGGTTTTCAAAGGCAAATTCAGCCACCCCCCTCTCCCCCTAAGAACAATGTTGATATACTATAGGAAAAAGGGAGGGGTTGTGGAGTACACTTTCTCGTGTGCTTTGTATAATATTTTCCATACTTTCAACATTGTTTTGGGGGGAAAGAGGGAAGGAAGTAGTTGTATTCGGGAAAACAAATGAAAAATAGAAAAACACAGCGAAAAGTGTTGGGTGTTCCAAGTAATTTTGGCAGTGATTGTAGATTTTCCTCCTAAAAATTTTGCAATATTTTCCAAAATGGTACCCATAATTCTGCACATTTCTTCAAGTGGTTTGCATAATTTTTGACATATTTCAAAAACTGATACCGATAATTCTCATTTTTTGAAAAAAAGTACCTTTAAGTAATGGCATGTCCCCGTACCTCAAATTTAATAAATAAAGCCTCATAATTTTCTCTCGGCCTTTTCTAGGAGCCACAATGCCTCAGTGCTCTAAAGGCCTGGCTAAACGAATAAAACATCCGTAAAACATTATTCACTATTGTTGTACCAACAGTGGCGTACCCAGGGCTGCAGTAGTTAGCCCCCAGAAACTTTTTGGACCACGCCCTTCAAACACTCGCAAATGCGGGGAAACGCCCTTTTTGCGAAATTCCCCCCATTATTCAAATATGTTAGGTACGGTAAATAGCAAAGCATTTTACATTTTACGAGTCATCGGACCCCCATCGGACCCATTTTTGCCATTCTTAACCTGAGCGAAATCTTTGTTTGTAATGTGGTCTCGTTTTCACCAAAGCCTGCTCCAATAAGAGGTTTTTCTAGGCCTAATATTTTGGCATTCACATGCAACGTAAAGAAGGGAAAGGAATACAGAAATGCTCGGGTTCAAACTCACGAGGAGACTTGATCCAGGTCTTATTAGGTGTACGCAAATTTTTACGGCTCAAAGGAATATTGCAAATGGAAGCAGAAATAAACAAACAACACTTGACTACTGCATTGAACTTGTCAGGTAACATCATTATATGACTCTTTTTTAATGAATTAATTCTGAATAATAAAATTACATAATAGTTTATCTAGAACAATAAATGTCAAACCCTCGAAAAACTTCATGATTTTCAAAAGGGCGTTGGACTTAAATCAAAGGCAAACTGAACACCAAAAATTATTGATAAAAAGAATATTTTAGCATCAACTAGAGCAGCTGTTTTTATAAAATTGTGAAAACCCAAGATGGTGTCTTCTTCGAATATCCTGACCTAAATTTTCAAAACAATCATTATCAAGGAACTAATTGTTTGCGGGCAGTACTAGCAAGAGCTATTTCTAGTATGACTCTTTTTTAATGAGTTAATTCTGAATAATAAAATTACATAATAGTTTATCTAGAACAACCGGCCTCTTAACTTCTCGTCTATCTATCAATGTGTTGTACAGAACTAGTTATTGGCATTGCATTCAGTGTTTGTTAGCAGCCAGACTGTTCCCATTCCGCGTGCAAATTGGCCGTGTCGAGAGCAGCAAAATCACCAGGTAATGAAACACCAGAAATTTCAGAGTGAGGTTGACTTCAGGCACGCAGTTCCAAATGTTAAAAGTGACAACTTGTCCGCGCAAGAAATAAACTTTCCAGTTTGGGTTAGTAAGTTCATCATAAGGAAATTAAGAGAAAAACAAATTACATGGTTATACACACAGTGACCCAGTGTGCCAAATATGGCAAGTGCACACCCGAAATATTTTTTCTAAAATTTCTCTACACACCTGGTAAAGGGAGTGGCTTTGTAGATCCAGGCGTGACAAGGGTGTGGCCTTTTGCCTGGGCAAATGAAGAATCATGTTTCCTTAAGATCGACAAAAAACTATGAATCATATTCAGTTTCTTATTGATATCTTTGGGCTCTAGCTTAGTTGTGCAAACTATATACACAATCAAAGTGCACACTTATACCAAAGTGCACACTTGTGTACTTGAAATTTTGTTTTTGTCTGATATCTGGTTGGAAACTGTTGTACTCTGCAGTCCAGGCTAGGAAAAAATGGACAGGGCAGGAAAGTTGGCAGGCTTTGATGCATAGACCATGTCAGAGATAATGACGCCAATCAACACAAATGGGACAAAATTTGAATCAATTCAATGGTTGCCTATATCTTTAAGATTTCTAAATTTCTACGTAACACAAGCAAGATCCATTGTTAATCAGCAAAATTCAGATTTTCATTCTTAAAATTTTTTTTATCTATTTTAAAGAAGTTTTGAGGCAAAAAAATTAGAAGAGCTGCCTCTATCCACAATGAATTTTTTGCTGATTTACCCTACCTGAGGGATTCATATATTCTATAGAACAATATAATTTCACCATGGCGTTGCAAACAATGAGATGGACTATGGGAAGCATATGAGCAGCATGTGTTGGATTAATAAACATTAGAAATTTCACGATGAATAGTTCAGGAAAAAAATCAGTTTGGTTTAGGGAAATCTTGAAATTCATTGCTTAGCCAGGAACATTCTCCACCCATGCACACTTTGTAGAATAGTAATTTTTGTCTAGCCTCATCTGTTTTGGTTTATTCTTTTGTGGAGATCAAAGAATTCTCATGGTTGGAAAAAGAAAAAGAAAGGAGACTGTCCTTGGCTCTGTTGTTCTGTGGCTGCAAAGTTTGGTTTCCACATCTTTTTGCCCAGGGCATGTGATTGTTATTCATTCTGTCTTTTCAATGGACGAAAGAAAAATGAAGCTAATTTAAAAGTAAATGTCAAGCTTGCTCATAAGCATTTGTTTGGCTAGACTAACACCATGTTTTGATTTTGAAGGAAAATCAGCTAACTTGTCCTTTAATTATTAGTCTATATGGGGATTATATATGTTCAGTAAATAAACATGAAATATTGAATTTTCAATGTTTATTTTCTAATACTTTATTATTTTTCTAGTACCTTTGCACAGTGCTATTCAAGTTTCACATACAGCTCCTTTGTGGCAGAAAGCTGTATCTATTTTGCATACACTATGCAACAAACAAACCTTTTCGTCTTTTACTTCTTTACTTTTTTATGATTTGTGTATTTATTGCATTTTTTTAAATATTTTTGTAGCATAATTTTTGTGTCCTTCTTTGTAATTTTAGCTGTTTTATTTTATTGTGGATTTATTGTGCTCAAAAAAACTTTCAACCATTAAAGATTCTATTTTCATGATTTTCAATCAGCACTTCTTTTCAGGACAAATGACTTTGAGAACTATCTGTGCACATTGAGACTTCCTGATAAAGCAAGACTGGCTGCATTTGCAATAAGGGCTTTCAATGTTGAACTTGCTAAGGTAAAAAATATGAGTATATATTTGCTATTTTCATAAGCAGACAATCTAGTCTGTGCTTTTTCATGAGTGACAAATCCGATTGGGATATTCTCAGTACAATTAGCTACTCGTAGATTTTATAGTTACTTTTCATTTCTTTTGTAAATTAAAATTCAAACCAAATATTAAACAATATCTTCTCTGCAATGATAAAAAACCTTTATGTGTTTTTATTTGTGTGTGTATGAAGTGTTTTTTTACATAGTGGCAATGCACAAGGTCATTTAACCACCAGAAACATTTTAATACCTTTAGGTGAAAGACAGCGTGAGTGATAGACACATTGGAAGCATGAGACTGCTGTTTTGGAAAGATGTAATCAATGAATTATATGAAGTAAGCACTATCAATTTGTTTCCAAGATCTTTGTTTTCTTCCACCAGCAGTTTAATGTGAGTGAATATAAAGATATAACACATTCCTGAGGATCTCATTAAGTATGAAAATTAGAGTTGCAACTGAGAACTGCCCTTTTCTTCATGCCAAAATGTATACAGCTCCTCGTATACAGCATTCAACACAATATAACTGACCAGTTAAAAAGTGATCTCCATTAACTTTCACAAATTATGGTTTAATATTTCAAAATTTGACATAAGAAAGATTCTTAACATTCGAAACTACAGGCTTTTTGGTAAGATATAAAGGTGAACAGGAATTAATAAAAAGTAACACCAGTGGAAGAAAGTGATATTCAATTAGATGCAGCACATATTCAGGCTGTCTAAACTTACATAAGTTTAGTTGTTTGTAGCAAGTCAAGAGATTGTTGAAAAGTAGTTACCTAATGTTTTTCATTTTTGTGTAGTCTTAAATTACAACCAGGTTATTTTCTTACTTATATGGCGATAATTAGAGTAAAGATAATTGGAAGCACGAGCAGTTTCCTATTTCAACCGGGTCTGTGCTCAAATTTTCAAAAAAAATTGGACTTCCTTATTTAATCTTGCCTTTACCTTCAGAAACTCACATCTCATCACAGAGTATCACTACTTGGAAAGCAAAAGATTGTATGAAGGTACTTTATATTGCTGTCATAGGACACACAGAGGCGTAATTGCAAGGTGCTAGCATGGTACTTGCATGGGACTTGCATGGAGCTTGCATGAGGCTTGCACACTATTGCATATGAGCCACTCGACTTACTGAATGTAATTTGAAGATCGAGCGGTGTTTGATTATATGTGTTTTCACATTTTAGGGAAAGCCAAGGGCACACCCAGTTGTTTTGCTCCTTGCTCAGGTGAGTCCTGTTTCAGCTGAAATAGCACCGATTTTGCAGAAAACGCAATTAGATACTTTTTGGCTTTAGGCTTCATCAAATTGAAATGTTTCTTCTTGTAAAGCTAAGCACCTTTTTTGTTTCAGTTAAAATAATTGACTGCTTTTATCGTTTTTGTTTTGTTTTTTAGGTGATCCAAACAAATAAGCTCAGCAAATCATGGTTCAGTCGTTTGATTGCAGCGAGGGTATGTGTTATTGGAGAAACCTTTAGGTTATGTTATAATGGGAACGTTTAAAGATGTGTTTTGGTTGAGAACGGCAGATTGATGCCCTCTTATCATGCAGATTAGAATGATTCTATCAATTCTTAAAAGATTCACTGATGGTGTATCAACAACCTCTCATCACTATTAACTCCATAGCTCCTGTTTTGAAGTCGAGATAAGATACTTTCGATGTTTTTCATGCTTTGTTCTTTCGTCGGATGGATATTATTATGCTCTTTTATGTGGCCATGGAAGTGGCGAGGGGTCTGCGGTTTTGAAACTTATGTCACTAAAAACGTCTCTATGATAGCCCTCTTAATGTCTCCGGTCTTAACTTTTAGCTATTTCTCCTAATATCCCTTCTAGCCTTCTTAAATTTTCCAAATCATTATTGTCATAAAAAACTTGTTCTCGTCGATTAAAGGAATATCCACATAGAATGCAGATGCCATATTTAACGTGACATTTTCACTTGAAGACGATGATGTAATGCTTTAAAGATCTTCTATTATTGTTTCTTTATTTGTGAAGATCAATTGTAGGCTATTCGATGTTTGGTTTAGTCTATGCCTTCCTTATTTCAACGCGTTAGCAAAAGAAGGTACCTTGATTGTCCCTAGGATACTACTTGCTGATTGTTTTCCTCGAATGATGGTTAGGCCACCATTCCACATTATGACTGGTTTGCTAAAACAGCAACACATGGCCACATCTCTTATCACTTACAGTCTTTATCCAATTGTTTACTTTCATGTTCTACTTTATTGTCGACCTAATACTCATGCTGTCATAAGGTAAACTCTCATTTAACCAATTTACTTTCTTTACAATTTTCTCAGAACCATTCTAGAAATGACAAGCATCTTATAGGCTGAGACAGTGAGACAGATATTGTGATGCTTTTTGCCCCAGGCTGGTCTAAATTAGAATGCAGGGAGTAGCCATCCAGCTTCGATTTTCTTTTAGTGGTCTGCTCTTGCTGATGCTTTGGGTTTGCTTCAATCATGCACAGTATCTTTGAAGAGATTAATCATGAACTTTCGTTTCTCGAATCTCTTTTTCAAGTTCACTAAGAATGGCCAGCTATTTTCCTCGCCCTTTTTGCCTAATTGGTGTATCCTCAAGATTTCTACTACACTAAGCTTCTTTTTTGTATGCACATTTTGTATCCTGTTATTTTATTTGCGTACTGCTCTACTGTTTTCTTCCAAATGATTTTCTCTACTTTTATCTAGCGTAGAAAAGCTACCTGGGGGTCTCAACAATTTACACCGCCCTGTAGGATCTAATTTGAACTCACTAGGAGTGGCCTGGTCTTTTCCTTCGTGTTCTCTTCCTAATCGGCATATTTTTAAAATCACCACATTACTAGCTCCATTTGTTCTATACACAGTTCATTGAAAACTGTCATTTTGCTTTGTTGATGGAGATGGTTATGCACTTTTAGACATGTTATTTATGGTAATGTTGCAGATTGACAGTTTTTTCACACACTTCACCATCACTCGAGTTATGCTTTCTGCAACTGTTGGCCCTGATGACGTAACAACATCGGTCTCAGGTAGCAGTACCAAAGCACAGGCTGCTTGCTTACTTTAGATGTATCCTTTTCTCACAGTACAGCATATCTCTTGTACTTTGTAAGCCATACCTTTGCAGGCAACTTATGCTCTTTCACAGTTTCGAGTAGCTTTCATGACTGGATTTTCGTTTAT
The DNA here is from genome assembly GCF_057945365.1 of Rhopilema esculentum. NCBI lineage: Eukaryota > Metazoa > Cnidaria > Scyphozoa > Rhizostomeae > Rhizostomatidae > Rhopilema > Rhopilema esculentum. The sequence continues at coordinate 9,894,630 of NC_142818.1, read as the reverse complement.
AACAACACCGTAATATTTTTCTGGAGACGTCCCCTTAGAATGCGCATCCGAGCGTACTTTACAGACCGACATCATCCTTTCCCTTTATTTTAATGAACTTGGATTATTTTAATGAATCAGTGTCTGTCTCGTATTTGAACACAGAAAACGTATTTGAACGACACCAAGAATCAGTATTAAACCGTATCCGGACGTGAAAATATAGCAAAGGGTCTAAGCTTCTCAGCAATAAGCTAAAGTTTTATTGCATTTTGTGTCGTCGTAATTGACGCCAAATGTACTTTTTGCAAGCCCTATCAATGGCTACCGCAGGATTGCAGAGCTTCTCTGTATTCAATTTACAGAGCTCCCTTAAACAGAAAACATACCTGCCTCATTTCAAAAAACAGGAAAAACGACCTCGCTTTTCGTGAGTCTATTTCGGAAGATATTTTTCATTTCACGGGGGTAGAACATTCAGAAAAATGAGAGAGAAAGAGAATTTTCGAACATTTTCGTCCTCACTTTGATACTCTAGAAGAAGAAATAATTTCGTTCTTATAATTGTAATTTTTATCTCACAGTTTGTCAACTTTGCAGGAAAAAACCCTGGATGATAAACCATTCATGACAATAGAAGAAATAGAGATGTATGGTGAAAATTCCGTCTCGCCAGTTCTATACTTAATTTTAGAAAGTTTAGGTGAGGTTAGTATGTGTTTATTATCATCAAAAGATTGCATTCTAGGAAACTTGAGGAAAGACAAACGCATGTGCAATCTTTTCTATTACTGCTTTACAACATTAAGTGTTACCAAGAAAAGTTTCTTGAATTCTCTTCCTTTGAACACTTAATAGATCTTCAGTTCTAATTGTTTAATCGGGTTTTTACTCTTATCTCTACCAAACAAACAACATTGTACAATACCCAGAAAATGTTGCTTTTTTCAATGATGACTTCCTCTGTACCCCCCCCCCCCCCCCTTCCCCCAAATTAAGAAGATATGGACAAGCGTAAACCGTAATATGATCCTACTGTCAAGTTTAGATGATAGCAATGCTTTTAGGGTAAGGGGTTTTAGTTGTATTTAAATAGAAAACCCTCAAACTCTTCGTTAACAGAACAGTCCGTCGAAAAATGAGATCCTCTTATATTCCTTTCTAGAAGTCATGTAAACTAAAGTCAATTATAAATTAATAAAACCTTAATTGTGTAGAAGAAAAACCACCGATTAAACGAAATTCTGAACTGACTCTGAAAGATAATCTTTCTATCAGTTTTGCAGGAAATTATTGGCTGTTTAATTGATTAACTTCCAGGAATAAAGGATATAAATACAGATCACGTTGCCAGTCACATTGGACGTGCGATTTCCTTGACAACCGTTTTACGAGCTGTGCCATTCAACGCACAGAGGCGAAAAGTATTCCTTCCTGTGGATTTATTGATTAAGGTACAAACAGCTGTTTTACTACTTCTTGTACCGCTGCACTTATTCATAGAGAAAACAAATTAACAATTTTCATGTATATATCATGTAATTTGTATTGACTGGCGATTGTAATGGCTTGCTGGATCAATATTAAACGATACGTTTGCAACTTAGATCGAGAAGTACTGGTGTTTCTAATGCTTTATCTATTTTTAAAGTAGCTTAAATACGTAATAACTCAATGATCAATAGTGAATCAAGGATTTGTTTCTGCTTAATATAATGTCTTTTATTCAATTGACTATGCTCATATTTAATATTGCTTTAACAATAATTGTTCAAACAAGTTTTTTTTATAAATTTCATATATTCTTAGTAACCAATATAAGTTTGTACCTATTTATCACAACGTTATATTATCACAACAACCATTGTTATGAAATTCCTTGTTCTATTGACTCTTGTTTTATTAAAAGTGATTTCCAATTTTTGTGAAAAATTAAGCTATTAACTTTAGCTGCTGATTGATATTTTCTTTGAATCTTTTGCAGTATAAACTGCCACAAGAGGATATTATACGACATAAAAATCCACAAATCTTATCAGATCTAGTGTATGAAGTTGCCAGCCAGGCCTTTTTTCATCTTGAAAAGGTAATTTATCATCCTTACCAAAAGGCGTTTAACAAGGAAATGCACAGTGCAAAAATACCAGAGTTTTATAAATAAAACTCTAGCATTGCTAAAACACTAGAAAAAGTTAGATCCTATGAGCAGTAATGTTTTATTTAGATATGATTTGAAAAAGATGAAAGTTATTGCCAATGTAGATGACTTCTGTGAATACAACTCTAAGATAACAAAGTAAAAGAATTTAACGTTATGGTATGGAATGAAATATACTCCTTTGTTGCTTGGCATTGGCTTTTTAAATTTTAAATTTTTGATAGATTTCTATTTCTTAACAATGATTTATTCTCGATAAGATTTCCCATGATCAGTTTGCTGACTTTGCAATCTTTGTGTTGCAATATTATTTAGCCAAGTAAATTTAGATATTTGTATTTATATATATTCTCATGGACTCTTATGTGTTTGAAGTCTTTAAATAGATAGTCAGCAAAAAAACAACTTGATTAGCGTTTCGCTATATGATTCTTCAAAATCAGTTCCTATATAAATATATATTAAGTTCTGCTTTCTTAAAAATTGTTAGCGATACTCTGAATATCGTTAAAATGTTTATTCAATTTACAGCCAACATACTTTCTTTGTTTTTCAATAATTGTTAAACGTTTGATAAAGTAAGTTTTTCACACTGTAGAATGTTTAGATTGCACGACAATGTAAATTTTGCCGCGTAACAATGTAAATCATTTAAAGACAATGTAAAAATTGCCGCTTTGGTAGATTTAGACTCTCATTGGCAAAGAATGAAGTTCTATACGAAATTGTGACAAATGCTCAGTCCTTGCTGATCGACTGTCTTTTGTAGGCGAGGAATTTGAAGAACGGCTTGTCGAAAGAAGCGCGAAAAGTATGCTTGTCTGCGGTATGTATTTGCTGCTTCGTTATTTTTATATATTCATGAATTATCCTGAAAAAATACAATTAAGTTGCTAACAATTACATGGAAAAAATATGCCTGAGTTTTAGAGACTCGATAGCCTATTAAAAAGAGCCGCACCACAAAGCATTGCTGAAGCGTTGGTGGGCTGTAAGCCATCCAACAAAGTTGCAGTAGAAATGTGAAGTAAGGAAAACCATAGAAACCTCGAACCGTCGGCTGTATACCGATTTCGCCCCATGTCAGAGCTCATAAGTACAGCTAAACTGGATGAGGACCCAATGCTGATCTAGAGCCAGCATATAGACTGTCAGTGGCAATGCGACACTGATAATTACATAGAAGACTAGGTCCCAGGGAGCAAGTGAATACATTGCTACGTTGTGGCCTTTATGTTCTGTTGAATTTTTCCGTTCCCACGGTCAAACTGGTAATAACCCAAGTACTTCCACGTTCCAAAATTGTTTACTTGTTTACTCACTTTTGCAAAATTTTCTTGTGAACGTTTACATATATGATAGCTTTGTTTTGACCGACCTGATCGATTGTTATAATGTTTTAACAACCTTATCGTTTGCAAGATCCTAGAAGCTATTTTGGTTTTCTCACAAGGTGATTCTGCCAGGCCCCAAATTTAAAATCTAATCACAAAGTTCTTTGTTTTTTTCAGGTGCCGTGCGCATTTTACTTGGATAAAATACAAAAACTGAACTTCGACGTTTTTCATCCTAAATTACAGCAAAGAGACTGGAAACTAGCGGTCAGCATACTGTCTCAATCAATTTTAAGCACATTTTGAAGCTGGTTTGCCTATCTCTTGTTTATCTAAACTTCCTTTGAAGTAAATTTTTTTCTGAGTCCTATAACAAGGACCTCCGAGAGGTTATGGAGGTCCTGGGGCAAAACCGAAAGGCGAAATTTTTGTGACCACGCACTTTGGATTTGCTTAAATTCAATCATTTTCTGGCAATCGTTTGAATATTTTACCGTTTTGGTGTTACTTTTAATTAATTCTATTTTAAAACGGAATTCGACACTTTATGATGCCCCCTAGACATCGAGGCCCTGCAATTTGCCTTCTTGCTCCCCTCCTCTCAGTGGCCCTGCCTGTAACGATCGCTGGTTTTTAACTGTTGTGTAAGTTGATGTGAGATGACTATATAAAACTGACATAAGAACAAAGTCGTTGCTTTTTGTATTATATCCCGGTGTCTGCAAATTAGCCTGTGCCTCAGTCTACAAATGGGGCGCAGGACTGGGGCGCAGGACTAGGGCGCAGGACTGGGGCGCAGGACTGGGGCGCAGGACTGGGGCGCAGGACTGGGGCGCAGGGCTGGGGCGCAGGACTGGGGCGCAGGGCTGGGGCGCAGGCTACTGCAAATGCAATCGGCCTATAAGTTCTTAGATTCTCTCGAAGTATCGTCTTCTCCCATGTGCTGCTATTTTCTACTTAGCAGACTACTGCTGCTATTTTCTATTTACCAAATCTACAAATTCTACTTAGCTTTTCAATCATTGTAACATCAAAAGGTTTTTGAAGGCAAACTTGTTACATTTTTGACATCAAATGTTTAGATCAATAATGCGAAAGTAGGTAGAAACGATTTTTGTTTGTTGAATGATGACAAAGTTTGTAGATTTGGGGAAAATCAAAATCATTGGTAATGAAAATACTAAAACAGGAAAAAACGATACGTTAATGTTTTCTTTGTTCCTGATGAAGCTATTCATTCGGTTGTCTTCTTCTTCGGGATGTTGTTTACAGCTTCACCAATATTCTCAAAGTTCTTTGGTTGCTTCTTAGCAACTTCGAATTGAGTCATGTGTTCAAATAATCCATTCTGAATAACACGTGATCGACTAGCTTCAGCTGATTGGTAAAAAGCAAAGACAAGTTCACCAATGAGTGATTCGCATATAACGTTGTAGATGTTATTGTTTAAACTCATTCGACACCAATTTAAGAAGTTTCGAGGCGACCTTCTCTGATTAAGGCGATTACTTGAAAAATTCAATGTTTTTTATTTCAATGATACCAGCTAGAAGTGCTGTTTAGGTTTTTTGTTTTCTCAAAAATGTCCTCCTCTGCTCTTTGCTTTCCTTGGGTCCGGTTGATACAAACTAAGTTGCGATTTTTACTGCCGAATATTCACTCGTAAATCCCATGTTGTGTCCTTGAATCAATTATTTCCACCTTCCATGCTTGTCGAACATATATTTTCAGTTTTCGCACGATCATTTGCTTCATGTCTGGATTCCTCTCTACCGCCGAGCATAACTCTGTATAACTTTTAGGATTCAGTTCGCACAAAATGTCAGCAAATGCTTTGAAGAGGTCCACTCTTTGCTCCTTTTTCAGATGGGTTAGAATTGTCGCCACATCTTCTTGTGTCGATTTACATGTAATGGCGGCAACAGTTCCACCGAATAATCCTCCGAGAACTACTCCCATCGGCCCGCCACAGATGCCGCCGACTGTCGCCGATGTGCCTGTTAGTATGCCGCCCTTTGCATCGTGATGCACCATGACGCGGATATCTTTTTCGCTTGCAAGCAAGCTGAGGAACGATACGAAATCTTCTGGACTGACACTCATCTCTACCTTTTCTGATCTTGTTACTGTGTGAACTTTTTCTGTTGATGGTATATGTGAAGCGAAATCTAGATAATAGACCCTTGTACTGTCAATTTCAATAAAACCACACATAAACATGCGGATTGGTGTCGAAACTGAATTTTGTGAACAAACGAAAGTTCTTTTACCGAGTTTAATGCAAATGAGATAATACGAAATTTCTGCCTTTGCTTCTAAACAGACCACGTGCCCGTTCAAAGTTCGCATTCCGGAGACCCATAATGCGTTGCTATGCGAATCTCCAGCCGTATGTTTTCTTTTGTTTGATAAATGCGCAGAAGGTTGAATACAATTTCGCATTTAAAACCTTTAAAAATTAGTTCTTCAAAGTGAAGACTTCGCTAAAGACTTGATAATTAATGAAACGAAGTTTTCATGTAAATAGATTTCACAAGTAAAAGCTATTGTGTTTTGTTTAGGAGCAGGATATATAGATCGTAGACAAACTTTCTTTTGTCAAGGAAAATCATAATTGATGTCTTATAAATTCTAGTGGCATAGTTGGACCCGAACAACAAATGCCCTTCATGGATTTTTGCAGAATGTAACGATACAACACTTTGCAAAAAAACAGTTGTTGCTTCTTTTAGGCGGTTGAAAAAATACTTTATAAAAAGGTTGTCGATCAAGACAAAGTCCTTGACAGTTTAGGAGACTTTCTTTGACAATTCATTTGGTTTTGACTTAAATAATTTGAAGTTATCGATTTCGCTTTTCTAGTTTCCTTCTTTGATGTTGTTAGCCTATTCCAATTTACCCACGATTAAATTACAAATGGCTCTGAAAAAAGCAAATATGTTAAAACATGCTGAAGCTTTTGGTCCGACACAATAATTAACGATAGTTCTAAGCTATAATGTATATATACCCAGTTGTCAATCGAAAAAGGCCAATCCGAAATGCAAGCATAAGACTGTAGAGATTGCCCAATCAGTGCCACTTGCATAGATAGGAAGAATTGCCAATAGAGTCCAACGCTGACCTGTTCTGTCCACACAGACTCTGTTTATTTCAAGGATTTTCCATTACTGCAAAAGTCAGTCTAAAAAGGTACTTTTGGTTCAAAAGTGGGCTCGAAATCTAAGTTTGTATTATAGAATTTTGTTTGAGAAAATGAATCCGTAACGGTAAGCTTCGACCATATTCTGGAGAGAATTACAATTTTTAAGCCTGCAGAACTTCGTCTCATAGGCGAAGTGGAACTGTTTGTTAGCTTTCACAAGTTAAGCCAGCAATGTCTGCATCTGCAGAGAGAACTTACTCGATGGCTAGACGGCTAAAAACCAGGCTTCGTTCGACTATGAAAAATGCAGATTCAATAACCTTGCAAATTTGAACTTTCATAAAAAATATAGCAGATATGATGTTCCTCGTGGACCTTCCTAACGTTTTTGCTCTAAATGAAAACAGGCATTGCAACGTCGGAAAGTTTACTCTTAGTGATTTTTTGTGGTAACAGTTCTTCTTGACTGGAAGCCTTTTGTTGTTCTTTTATTTTATCTTGTTTGATGAATAAAAGCTATTCCTTTTCATAGTAATTAAAATATTCTCTGAATCAGACTGTTTATATATAAGAATGGAAAGAAGCATCACCCTCAGCTAAGCCCTCCTCTAGTGCACGGTACCTGCTGCCAGGCCGTATAACATAATCTCATCATGTTTACAAAATCTTTTCTGGCTAGGGAATCAGATGGTTACAAAAGTAAGGTCATTTTAAGACCATTTAAATTTAATAGACAATAATAACAAGTCGCATGTAAGTAAATCTATATTAGCCATTTCAAAATTATCAAAACTTGAACAAAGATCAACATTTTTCTAGCTTGATTTCTTTTTCAATACACTTTCTACTCTCATCAATGCTTTTATCTGTCCTTTTTTTGCTAGTAAACTAGAGTATTATGTTGCCTACGCCTGGAGTAAAAGACCTTAGGAATGAGGGTTGTGACAACACCTTGAATAAAATTCTGTCGCAAAAACATTTTTCCAACTGTCATTAAACCTGGTTCCTTGATATGTTATGCTAATTTATTAAAAAAAATGACACAAATTTAGAGCTTTTGTAAATTCTGCCAGTTGCTCTTTCCTGTTGGATAGGCTTCCTGATGCATTTCATCATTGCACATATTTCATTAATCACTGCACAAATTGGTCATCACTACTGTATGTTAAATTTCTCCCATTTCACAGTAGCTGTATTTTTATTTTCACTTACATGGATTCTAAATCTGCTGTTGGAAAGATGACGCTTCTCTGCAAATTATCCAAAACATCGTATGGGAATTTACCTAATGAATTAGAGACCTTAAAAATTATCACTGATTCTTCTATACAAGGGAGTGACAACAAATGACCAACCAAACTTAACAGGTAAATACAGTTTTTGTTAATTTTGAGTACACTATCTATCTAATATTGTACACTCAATAACAGAACACTTGTGTGTTAAGTTGTTAATTTCAATGTTTAGTGCTACATTTACAATAACTATAGTTAGGAATACATATTTGCTGGAAGGTTTGAAAGATCATAAGGTTACCAAAAACATTTTCTACAATGTTTAAACATTAACTCGTGGTTGCTTAGGCTTACTACAACTGTATGAATGAAAACGATATAATTTTTAAAGAATTTGGAAACAATGTATGACACAAAAGCTTTTAATAAGTTTCATCAAGAAAACTGAATTTTTCTTGCCAAAAGTTCATCAAGAAGATATTGTTCAACATTTAAGTTTTCTCTTTGGGCATCAGATGCAATACTTTGGTCCCAACTGAAGTTAAGTATGGCTGCTGGTGCAAGTTGTAGGGCTTGTAATGTTTCATCTGGCATCTGAATATTTTTTCCTGATGCATCTGACAAAGCAAATGGAAGCCAATCATTTGTAAGAGATTCCCGTACACAAGCCAAGACATCTGAAAACCTTTCAGAGCTGTAAAATGTGCCTTCTAGTATATGTCCATCTGGGAATCTAACACGAATAAGTGTGAATCTATAAACCTTCTTCTGATTTTGAGACTCTGCTTCTCTCATAGCTTGGGTCCTCAACATTTTGCTCTTTTCTACTGTTTCAGATCTATTCTGTTGCTCTCGCTTTATTTCTTGACCAGAAAGACGATAAAATTCACTTGGAAACTCCAATCTCCCAGCTCCAGGCAGTGGCTCATAAACTTTTACATTTCTATCTAATGTAGGCTTCAGTGGCTCTGCCTCATTCAAATAGCTTTTGATCACTTCAAGCTTTTCAGCTTCCATTGCTATGCCTTCACTTAGTAGGTAATATTCTTCTGTTTTTGAGCTGTCATCGGAGCTAGGGAGGTTCACTTCGACAAAACCAACAGCCATTACCAGCAGTTCTCTTGCTCCTTTCATATTGGCCACTCTTTCCTGAAATACTTTATTATTTTTCCTTATTTTACGGTACTTCTCCTCACTTGGAGACTTGATAATGTTTTCCAAATACCTGTTTAATGTTTCAATACAAAGTTTGGCTTTATCTTTTGGATTCAAAGTGTGAATCATTGTTGCAGCTATCATTCCTGGCTCTGTTTCAAGCTCATGATAGAGACATTTCTCTAGATGGTCTTTTATTTCAGTCTCAGGAAGAGTTACTGGGCATATTGGGCACGCAAAATTGATATTTGAAGCCACAGGGGAATTTTCGATGGGAACTACATCTGGTATCTTCTTGGCGCTTTGAGATGCCTGTAGGTCCTGCTTGACTTTCATCTTCACATCCTTTTTTATAGCATGCATTTCTGAGGCTCCTGGAACTGGCTCAGACCTAGTTTTCCAGGACGTACTCGCTGACTTCGGTTTTGCACAGGCAGTTTTTGACTGTGCCTCGATACGGGCCAAGGCAGCTGCTGCAGCCCTGTTTGTGCTCTCGCTATGTTGGGGTTTCCGCGTACTTTCCGCCTTAGAAGTGCTGCTACTTGGGGCTGCATGATCCTGTGTTTTTCTTGATGGCTCGGATAAGCTATGTCCTTCCCCTGCTTCCTTAAATTTCTTATTTAGCTTGAGCTTCTGAAAGAAATTTTTTATCCCCGACATTGTTGATGTTCACTCCCCTCGATGGCCTAGAGTGTTTATGAAGTTTCCGGTCATGGATGATTACGAGGTTCGGCACCTGTCACGCTTCTCCCTCCAAGGGAAGCATTTTTAAAACATTAAAAGTTTTAAATAGCTTTGATTCCTTGGAAACAAATTATTTAGCCGTAAAAAGAAACTTCCAAACAATTATACTGCAAACTTGTGGATCCATTTTCATAGCAAGTAGAGCAGAAGACTTTAAGCAAATTTTCGAAATTTTCAACTACCAAGCAAGGTAACTGCGAAGCAGCTTACGTCACATGACCTTTTGGATATTTCACCAAGGCCTAAATACTAGGGATAGGAAGTTTGGCATTCGAAATTAACTCTGATGGAATTTTGATGACATAGTTTATCCGTAGAGCATCGATTCAGCAACTTTACTCCACTTTGTGTAATTACGGAGGATACGGCAACATGAATTACTTCCCAGAGTTGATGTTTAATGTCGACAGTGGTTATCTAGAAGGCTTGGTTCGAGGTTTCAAATCGGGCATCTTGACACGAACTGATTATTTGAATTTGATACAATGTGAAACACTTGAAGGTAAAGAACGCCATTGTTGCTACCTTATATGAATCTTGTTGATTGCATTTATCTATTTGGAAATGTTGTTTTTCAATAGATTTACTGGAATTTTTGTATACAAATATTATAAACAAAATATTGCTCTATTTCCAAAGTGAAATAAGGTATCACAATCACTTGGGTTACTCTGCCTTATATTTTTTTATAATTGCCACATTTTAGAAATATGCTTAGGGGTCACACAGCAGGAGGGATTTCCCGTGGAACAAAGGATGTCAACTCTATGTTAGACGAGATTTAGGCCCATCTAAAACCATTTTTATAAGAAACTGGGTGCACTTTAGTCAATAAAACCATTTTTATTTTATAAGAAACTAGATACACTCCAGGGTGGAATCCATGTGAAGCTCACGCCGGACACAGGGGCGAAACTTCACTAGTTTCATTAGGGGGGTATGAAGCTTAGATGCCTGACGAAAGGGCGTGGCATGCTTGATGAAAGGGCGTGTCATACATGAACTTCATTTTTAGAGCACATCGCCTCAAGGGCTGAAATCATTGGGAAGCCCGAGAGAGGGTCTTTAGGCTCAGGCTGTTTGTTTAAAGTCAAGAAATATGCCTCTAGTTTTTCTGGTGTTGGCTATAAACATTTGTTTCTGAAAAGCAAGCATTTGTCAGGCCTGTCTTTTCTATAAAAGAAAAAAAAGTCTTCACTTTCTAAATCACCTAGCTATTAAGAGAGCAATTCAAAAAAGGGGATTGAAGTAGGGTCTCAATTTTATCAAAGTGGGACACCAAAACACAGCTAGGAAATTTCAGAATTTAGAAACAGCTACACAGATTACATTCTTTCAACAAAAAAGAGCTTCAGTTGCATTTTCTGAGTTTGATTTTCAACTTGCAGTTGCTTTGTAAGGAATTTCAACATTTTTAGACACCCAAGCACAAAGTACGTATCTCTAAATTCACATAACAAAATCCCTCAAGCAAAGGAAAGATTTTTATTGGAGGTATTTTACACGTACACCTATCATTAAAGCTCAATTTTCATGTTTTCGTAATCATGGATTTTGTTCAGAAATAGAATAAACTCGAAAGATTTTTGTAATTCATATCTTAACTACAATTTCTTGATAAATTTTATATTATTTCCCGCTTGAACTGATTAAGCTTTCTGTTACTTGTTACAGTTATTCAAATCTTTTTAGTTAAAAAACTTTGGCGTCTGTATGACCATTTTCTAGTGAAAGGTGCAATACTTTCGAACTGTAAGTGTAAAACCTTAAGATAATTTTGGGGCTTAACTCCTTATGAATGTATGATGACAGTTTCATACATTTGGAAAATAAAGTATTGATTGATTTTTCTCAACAACTTTGATTTATGATGCTTTTAAAACTGTCAGTGTTCCATGGGCTCCGAGGCAGAATGGAAAGGGGGGGGTGGGGGCTTGTCAAGGGAAATTTTGGACATCACTAGTGTCAATAAAATCATTTTGCATTATAAACTTGTAGTAGGTGTAGGTTTTAGCGAATCATTATAACCTTACTGTTTGCTTTGCATATTTACCAGGTTGGAAAACTTGTATGATTTTGCTGATGTGTCATTATCAACTACTGTTCAATCACATTGCCTTCAAATTTTTTGTGATTGGTTTTTATTTAGCCCCTCCAAAGTCATCTATATGTCTTCAGTGTCATTGGTTTTTTCATTGTAGATCTGAAACTTCATTTGCAAAGCACAGATTATGGGACATTCTTAGCAAATGAAGCAGGTCCACTGGCAGTATCTGTTATAGATGAAAAGATGAGGGAAAAATTGGTGGTAGAATTCAATCATCTCAGAAACCAAGCTTTTGAACCACTTGCAACATTCATGGATTACATTACGTAAATATATTGGTTTTTCCCTTTTGATTATCATTTATGTTTTAACTCATCCAGTTCTAGCACTTTTTCATTCCAGAGTCTTGCTGTCAAAGTAAACTTTTCAGTAGATAGACAGTCAAGCAATATGTCTCAAGTTTTCTTGCTAGAAACTTTGCAGTTAAGCTTTCATGTGTTGGAAATCAAAAGAAATATATTTGTGCTATGCAAAGTCCAACTTATACAAATGAAAAACCAATATGAACATTGAAAAACTAGAAGAAAAACAGTTAATGCAAAGATATCATTTTGCCTGTTGTAGAAAAAATTCTTATTTCTCAGCTGGAAAAAGTTCAGCCCTAGCCGTTTTAGACCACTATAAACAGGTCAGAAACAGTTTGTTTTCCCTTAAACAGGGAAAGACTAGGCGAGAGGCTAATGAGTGGTCAAAAACAAGATCATTCTTCCACTGAAATTACTTTTGTTGCACACCTGGATATAAACTTAGTCATCAACCAGCAAATTCACTGCTTGAAATATGTTTAAAATAGTCATGATCGTTTTTTGTTGACCATGGACATGAAAATTTGTATAAAGACATCTTGGTTTTGTTATCAAAATCCAGGACAAATCAGGCCATTCTAGGAAAGGCGTGCAATTGCACGTGTACACCTTGGCAAATGCCTTGTTTCCCCAGGAAGTGCTGTTATCACCTTTACAGAAAACATTCTTAGGTCCTGTTTAAATGACAATATTTCCATTTCATATTGTATAAAGATTCCTAAAAAGACACAACATTTTTGCCTACTTGCACAATAATGCTGTAGTGCAACAGAATTCCATACTGCGGGCAGTATGCCTTTGTTTTATCATCTCTGCACAGCAGTGTTTACATTTGATATCAGAATCAAACTTTTACACAAGCAAAGAGATGTATTGAATTGGTTTCATCCTGCATTAAGAGCGTTTTCATTTTAAAATACGAAAACTGTATGAAGCATATCAGATTGGATAGTTTTCGTGTATAATAAAAGGCTGATCCAGTATGAAACCAATTGATGTCAACTGAAAAGAGTGTCGTGTAAGCAGGGCCTTAGCGCGTTCACACTGTTAGGTTTTCACTTTTTTTCTGTCTAGGGAGAGGAAAACGTCCATTTTTGTGCGTTCACCCTGCTTATAGAAACGGAGTAAATAAAGAGACCTGTTTTTTTGGTTTTTTCTGTCCACACTGCCTCTGTTTTCGTAAATTTGTTTTGAGCGTTTCCAAAAACCCCTTTTTTGCATTCAGACTGTTCACAGAAACAGAGTAAAAATGTCTGTTTTTGTGGTTTTACCATTCACACTGCTTCCATTTTCCTAAATTGTTTTAGAGGGTTTTGAAACACCACCATTTTTGTGTATACACATTGATCCAGTGTGTTTTCAAAAACCTCTGTTTTTGTGGGTATCAACTTTTGATAGTATTGCGATAAACCTCCAGTTTTGTGTCATTTTATTGTCGTTTCTGTGTCGTTTCTATTCTTTCTAATTAAATTTTTATATTCCATTTGGTAAATGGCTTTGAAAAAAAATCTATACCCTTGTACAAAATAAAATTTAACTTTTCAAATAGGTAACATTTTCAGACTTTGTACTTTTAATAAATCTTCATCATGCTAGATTAAACATAGCACCCCAATGCACCCCTTGATTTGTCAAGGAGTGTAATTCACTGCACCCCTGCAAATTCATTCCTGGTATGGCCTGACAAATGTAAAACTCTTTCACAACAAAGTTTTAGCAAGAAAGAAATAATCATTTTGAGATAAGTTATAAAGAAAAAGTCTGAAGACTAACTGGCCACAATGAATCTTCAAATTTGTTAAAGGGAAATTTGTTAAAATTGGTATTTTGGGGATCAAGATCTATGAAATGTGATATAAGAAGCTGCTGAAACAGGTGGCATGTCCACTTATTAATGGGGTTTTCCTATTAGCATGAGGCCGGAGATACACAAACTTAGTTTGACCTTCAGATCACCCACCCCAATCCAAATTAGTTTCCTTTGTTTTGCACCACTGTTCAGTTATACTAAGCCTGATGTGCTACGAGGAGGCCAGAAACTGTTTTTGGGTTTTGGCAAAGGAGCTCTCTCAGAGGTTAGCAAGGACAATCATTTTGGATTGAACTTTAAGTTGGGATGAAATACAAACAATGGAATTGGCAACTGGGCTATATGACTTTTATCTAAATTTTCAAGATTAAGTACTTCAGATTGCTTTTGCATGATTTAACTGGAGCCTCAATACTGCCAGAAAACTAACAAAGATCTAAATCGATCACAAATTTGCCTGAGACTGGGTTCCCCTATCAGTTTCCCTATCACCAGACACTCACCTTTTTGTTATGGCAAATATTTTAAAGTTTCAGATAATATACAACAAGGTCTTGATCTCCCCAAATAGTGTAGTGTTTTTAGATTTGAGAACGTTCTAAACCTGATAAATTAAATATAAAGCTGGAATTCGGCACAGATTTTCCAATCTTAGTTGGGAATGACAAGAAAAAATGCCCCACCAATTGAGCATTGAGAGTTTCTTGTTTGGGCAAGTCCCATAGTGTCACATTGATCTGCGGGGATTCAAAATTTTTATGTTGCTAATTATAGCATGGAATCTATGTTCCAAATTTTAGCCTAATATGATTTTTATGTGGGTTAAATTGTAATTGAACTACACAATAAACAAGGCTTTATTGTGCAATTTTAATTTCTCATGGTGAATGTCTTGCTAAATAAAAATCCTTCAACAGCTACAGCTACATGATTGATAACATAATCTTGCTGATTACTGGTACCCTGCATCAAAGATCAATTAAGGAGCTGATTCCAAAATGTCATCCTCTTGGAAGATTTGATGAAATGGCCTCCATTAATATTGCATCAACACCAGCTGAACTCTACAATGCAGTTCTTGTAGACACACCACTAGGTATGTTTGACTGCAAATAATAAAGCCATGTACAGGGAATTTTCTAAAGCATATGGTATTTAGGAATAAAGTAGAGCAATTTTGTCACGCTGTGAGTAGGGTAAGGGGATTGAGAAACGTTTTCTCGTGCATTTGTTATCAAAACAGTCTTTCAGAAATTTCAGCCACAACCCATAACTGTCAATTTATAAATTTTTGAGAAGTCTACTCGAATACGTTGGCCCCTTCTTTAGTCATTCAAAACAGATTAAGGTTTATTTAAGAAAACACTTGGTTGCATTGTAAATTTGATTGTATTCTTTTTATCTTTTTCCAGCCCAATTCTTTGTCGAGTGTATCTCAGAACAAGATCTTGATGAAATGAATATTGAAATAATTCGCAATACATTGTACAAGGTAATGAATTTTCTCTTAATCATTTTGATTTTCTGTCTTTTAGGCCAACAGTTTGTTTTCAATAAGTTGTGAATTCAAAGGGTCTAACCCTTTGATAGTGTTACCCTTTATTGATAAATAATAGTGTTACCATTGCCGAGTAACAGGAGTTATTTCGTTATCAAAATCCTTCTTTGCTCCGACGTTTTTCTTCTTGCATGTCCTATTCATAAACTTTTTGATATTTTTCGTAACCTTTTTTTGGTAATGCAGCCATGTATAATCGTAAGTTGCTAGAACAACAATATTGCTATCCCCAGTATGTTTAGATGAATGACCAAAGACGATCTTTAGTTAGTTATTATTTTCAAAAGCGTTTTTTAAAGGATCATGTTTTGATTCGTACATTGTAAAACTGTTTTATTTTGCTAATATAATAAAAACTGCTTCAATCTTTTAGTGGTAAGTCTTTCATTATTATTTTTAGTCCTACCCTGCAAAATTTCAGGGAATGAAACCTCATGGACATGCCCTCTCTGTCAGTTCAAAACCTCTTTTGCATACAATAAGAAATATCTTGCTTAAAGATTTCTTGTTTTTTTTCAGGCCTATTTGGAGAACTTTTACAAGTTTTGTCAAGAACTTGGAGGTGCAACTGCCGATGTTATGTGTCAGATTCTTCAGGTTTGCATTTTTAGTACAGAATTTCTGGAGCAGCAAATCTTCCTGTAAAAGTTGAATGACCTTGGAGCCGCTATAAGTATTAAATACATACTCTTTATACCTAATTCCTCCAGTTTCAAAGTTTTACGATATTGTATTGTTGTAAAAGACAGCTCCCATTCAATAAACAGAGATATCGAAAAGTATTTTATGCAGGGTATAAGGAAACTGTTTCAATTGTGTTTTTTTAAATGAAGGTCAGTACTTACGTCCGCAATCAAAAGCTTCCCATAAACCGTTGCTTGTCATTTTTAGTATCTTCTTGTACCAGAAGCTACAATGCTTGAAAAAATTCTTGGTACCTTGTGCAACAGTTTAACATATTTGTTTGGTACCTAACCCTAGCTAAAACGATGTACGCCTAGCTTCAATAGTTTTCCTGGTTTGAATGGTCCTATCGTCCAGTGAAGGCTTTGAGGAGATGATACTATTTCTGTTCGATTCAACCGGTAGGAAATGGTTTTCCGAGAAAATGCCAGGTGTTCTAAGAACTTTGAATGATACTGTAGATCTCGTTATACAATTTTTGTCAAAGCTACATAGCAGGTGAAACCATGTATTCTCTATTGCAGTTTGAAGCAGATCGTCGTGCAATCATGATAACAATCAATTCATTCGGTACTGAACTCAGCAAAGATGACCGTGCCAAATTGTATCCAAAGTGTGGGAAATTGTACCCAGATGGCCTATCCAGGCTGGCACGCGCAGAAGGGCCAGAGCAAGTCAGAGAAGTAGCTGAATGTTATGCGGTATGTTTGATAGGATGGAACTATTCAAGTTTGTGAAATTTTTCTATCTTACATTCCAGTCTATAGAAAGTAATTGAATGCATCGTAGATCTTTTACTCTTTTCATTCAGGTGCCCCTTCTGCCTAAACCTCTTGCGGATTTTTACTGTTAACTCTCTTATCGGTTTTTATGCTGCCATTCTTCTGAAAAGGGATAAAGTTTAAGTAATTTTAAATGCTCAATATTTTAATGTTAGGCAGAAAATATCATAAGCTTCCTCCAAATTTGTATGGATATTTTTAAAGAGGGTTAAATGAGAAGGAAGGGTAAAATAAAAGGGAAGGTGGCTTTTCAATTCCAGGCCTATTGAAAGGAATAAAATAGATGGAGAAGTGTTAAAACTGATATTTACGATATCATCCTTTTGTTATTTTGTGAGAAGATCCTTTGAGAGCCCATTTCCCACCTCTTAACGTTGTTTTGATTTCTAGGATTATGCCATGCTGTTCGAAGGAACTGGAAGTAACCCTGGCGATAAAACGCTTGAAGATAAATTCTTTGAGCATGAGGTACCTAGCATCAGTTGTGATAAATTTTACAGTTTTATACCTTGTTTAAAGTAAACATTTTTTGCTAAATTGCGAAAAGTTGAAACTCAGTTTGGTGCCAGCTTTGGAAAGACCTAATCTTGCTGTAAAGCAAATATAGAATTTTTGCAAATAGTTTTAAGGGCTTTAGTGTCGGAAAGATTCTGTCCCTTTGGTCACACCACATGCTAGAGCATTTTTGTTTCAAAAGTATATGAATATCTTAGAGGCCAGATATTCACTTCAAAATACCAAGATACAGCGTTGTTTGAAGTCATTCAAGACTTTTATTTTCAATAGCACAGAACATCGGATAAATTTTATGTTCAAACAAAAAGCTGTTTTCATCAGTTTACCAAACGTTGAATGTTATCCAAAGCTGGATAGGTTTTGTGTTTGTCCTATATGTGGATCGAAAACATCCATTAACGATGAATAAGCTCTGACTGACCAATCAGCGTCTTCAGTCTGTTTATTCTCACTCCTCGCGACGGTTCCGGTTTTTAGTGCTACTTGCGAGTTCAAAATACTCCTGCGCCACACTGACGATTTATTTCTTTCCCTTTCCAGGTTACTTTGAATATACTTTCGTTCATGCAGCAATTCCAGTTTGGTGTGTTCTACTCTTATGTCAGGCTAAAGGAACAGGAATGCCGCAACGTTGTCTGGATTGCAGAATGCATTGCCCAGAAGAATAAGTCAAAAATAGATAATTATATCAATATTTTCTAATGTTCTTGGGTCCTATAATAATTGCAAAAGATTACAGTCAAAGTGTATAATAACGTTTTCTTTTCAGATTTAATATTTAATGTGACGATTTCTTAGTTACCGCCTATTGATGTAGGGCTCTTTCAACCAATATTGTATTTTCTCAAAGATTCTTTATTTGATGGCGCAGATGTGGTCCCCCTTCTCTTCGCACTTGGACAGTGTACTTTGAATGGAGACATGGTTTCCAACTATTTTGAGATGAAGACGCATCTGTGGATAACCTTAGGACAACCTTTCATAAGCTTTCTATGACGTCATTTGTTGTGAGCAGAATCATCTTCTCTGAATGCACCAACTCATAATTTCTCCATAATTCTTCCATAATTAAAATGCTCAGTTCTATAGCTACTTTTATTTTTTCATATTTCATTATTAATTAAGAATTTCGATTTCAATTTAAAATGTGAAAAGATTTGTCATACCCGTCTTGATGTTATTGTCTGTTACGAAGCTATTGTCAGTTTTGACCTCACTGGTGATAGGAAGGACCAGCTTATTTCTAGGCTCAATTATGACGGTATAAGCATAGTCATAAGACTATGGTATAAGTTAAAACAGGATCTCCAAGATGTGGCGCCCAACCTATGCTCCTCTTGTTTGTAATGACAACTTACTCACAAATGCCCTGGTTGATTTTCTTCGTAATCATGCTGAATTTTTCATCAGTGAAGTTTTAATATAAAACAATCCCCATAAATCGTCTCCAGCTAGTATATATTTTTTCATATATTTCCTTGACTAGTCGGTACGATTCCAACAGCAAACCACTTTTTTTTATCAATTTTCTTTTTATGATAATTTTCAGTAACGTTCTAGTTCTAGAAATCATCATATTTAATATAAAAAGTCTGTAATTCTTGCATTGATTCATTTAGTAATTGAATTGTAGAATTCCTTAGTAGAAATTCGTAAGAAATTGATCTTAAGGATAAATTTTGTTTGTTTGTGCAGTGAATCTACTTTGCCTGTACACTACTGTATCAATTGAACAGTTTTTCAGCGGTACAGAACTTGAAATAGCTTTGTAAAAAGCAAACAATTTATAACATATTGGCTAAAAGCTTTTTCGTCTGACACTCCTCAGAGCATAAAAGAACACGTTGAAAAATATATATCCAGTTGTGGATCGAAATAGGCCAATCAGAAAAACGCAACCACAAGACCGGTATAGTTGTCCAATCAGTGCCGCTTGCCTAAAGAAAAATTACCACTGGAGTCCAAGAGAGAAAACGAACCTAATCTTCATTTGCAAAATAATTGAATACCCTTTTATTTTGCAAATATTTAGGAAAAATGAAACCCGGTGATGAAAAGACAAGGCTTCTCCACGTGTCACCGCCTATCCACAGTAAATGATTCCAGTGTGTAAGAAACAGTATGATCAGTTGCCTTATGGTCTTCTTAATAAACGCTGAGATTGCAACTTGGAACCGTCCTGTTCTACACACCAAATGTATCCTCTACGGTACCGGACACTTAATAGCAAACAGATGAAGAAGTATTTTAATTAGTGATAAACTGATATACATTTTACTTGAAAGATACATTGCCAAATCATCTCTTGGTCTAAAATCAAAGCGTGAATTTTCGCAAGGTCGCGATCGCTTGTCATTGACTATAATCATGATAACGCGAATTGTATTATAATCATGACACTTAGAGCTTAGCTTGTTACGAAGCTTGTTTCTGTTTCCTGCTATGATGTAATAGGAATCGCCTCGTAATGATGTTGAAATGAAAGAAGATGGCTACATGGCCTAATGATAACGGTCTGTTCGGTAATGTAAAATTGGAATGAAAATATTAGACAGGTTGAGGTAGTAGATTAAAGTTTTTCGTTGTTGTCAAGAACATGAATTGAATGAAGAAATGGAAGTCATTGCTCAGCATAAAGAATGATATGAATTAATCTGAAAATCATCACTCTCATTGATCGTCAAAGCCTTGGCCTGATGTGACCACCTAACTCTTAGGTCAAGGGCAAGCCTATAAAACAACTGTCAGGAAAAAACTTATTTTGCTTCCAAATGCCGATTAAAAACAAGGAAGATTAATCCAGTGGATAAACCAAAATATTTCCATGAAAATGTATGGTTTCGGTACGAATGACCAAAGCAGAAATGGGACGAGGAATTCTTTTCAGTTCCCAAAATTTTTTGAGACAATGCCCATGGTGAGGACAAGTTCAAACGATTGGTCCGACAGAATTTCTAATGGGCTGGTTGGCGGTGGTTTCAAAGAAAACATTAGCCTTGGAGTAGATGCATTTAAAAGATTTAGTGAGTTTGAAGGTGAGGTTTGGTTTTTAAGTTCTTGCAATCTCCACGGAATGTTTGTGTGTATATGGCTTGGCGTAGATAAATAACTTAATTATTCAATGATTAGTTTTTTCATTTTCCAAGATAATAAAGAGGGAAAACAAAAGCAAATTCTTAAATTGCTTATTTTATGTCAAAGTTTGGCAGAATATTGTCATTTGTGATCCTGCAAAGAGTTATTAATCAAAATTCTCAATTGTCCATGGCCCAGTCTAAAGACAAGGTGACTTACAGCGGTATTAGTGTTATTAGTCTAATAACAGTTTCTTTCCAAAGCTATATGCATAGTGGCCCTCAATGTTTGTTTTCATAGACCCTGATTTGGGTTCCTGCTTGGAGGCTTTGCATATCAACAATAGTCCTTGCTAACATCTTTGTTATAAGGATGACGTTTCAAATAATGTGAATAGCCAGTACCTTTGTTTTTACTCTGTAAATGTGATGTGTTCGTCCTACAAAAGCAGGGATTAAAGCCATAGTATTTTACTGGCCTCCTCTGTCTAATAATGCATTCCTGATATGTGTTGCTCACTTCATGAAACAAAATCACTAACTAAATAACTACCATTAATCAAATTGGTGCTGTTTCCTTACTAGATATTTCACTATATGCAATTTTAGTTCTGAAAAACGGGAACTCTCAAGTTCTCATAACAGGAGTCTGGGATCTTTGTACTTAAAATTTATTAATGGGGGTAAAACCAGATTCTATATGTTCTTTATAAATCTTTCGTATTTTTCAGACTCGGATTTGTCAGATTTTCCAAGTAACCCAGCAAGTGAAACCAGTGGTAGCCCAGCCTCATTAAGTACAGAACCAAACAACCATAATGCTGTCCAGTTGTTTCAGCAAGCGGTTCCAAGTCACTTGTTAATTGTTGCTCTGCTTGAACACATATGCACTCTTTATGACAACCAGCATGATAAAAGTGATGAGCTATTTCAAAGTAAGTTTACTTTTGATCAGTGAGTCTCAATAAATTCAGATTCCTTGATTTGATGTACAAAGAGCTAAGGTTTTATTTACACGAACACACAATTAATCAGTCGAAAATATGGTTTAGGTGGAGAAAAGATAAAACCTTCCTTTGTAACTTACAACTCAGATAGTGGCTATTTATTTGAAGGTCTTGCAAACCAAGAAATCAAGTTATTCAGATTCTTCATGAAGGCTGTTAATATATATAGTAGAAAAGATTTGTCACCTGGTTTTTTTCTCCAATTTTATTTCTCACCTGGTTAGGTTATTATCAATTTATATGTAGCTAAGCATGAACAAAACATTCCACTGTGCATTCCAGCTGCTGTCCAATCCATATAACAACACAATTTGCTGCTTTATAACTGTTTATCAACTTAACAGTTTCAATTTTGTTAGGTCTGAGTTGTTTTTATTGAAACACTGTTATCTATTGCAGTCCTATGTCAACAGCTTTCAACAATGAAGGTATGTACTCAGACCTTTTCACAAAATAACTCCACATGGGTGGCATACTGTCTGCATTGTCCAGCCTATGATCTCTTCCAAGTCTATCATCAAATTAAGCAAAACAGAATAAGGTCACAAGTAATCTGTTAGACTATGCCATTGTAATGAATCTCATTGCAATGAAAAAATTCACCTTTTATGATTTCATGCTTGAAGTGTTCCATGAATGTAACTGAGGTTTTAAAAATTTAATTAAGCTTAAAAGATGTTTTGTTACAAATTTCTATGCCTTATTCTCACAAGAAACTTTTTTTTCATTACATACAACAACAGTATATTAAATGTTCTGCCAATGTATTTTCACTAAATTGTCATTCTCACAGTTGTTATTTTGAACATATTAATATATACATAGCTCTATTATAACTCTATATTTTTTTCTGCTCATTTCTTTGGACACCAGGCACTGCTCTCACCATTTTGTGCATAAACACGTGTAGTAATTTTTTTATAAACATGTGCAAGTATATAAATGTACATTCATCTTAATAATAACTTTTAGCTCATCCCAGCTTTTGCAATTCACGATGAATTCAAACTGATCCGTAGCAAGTATAGAAGTGCCTTAAATGATTTGATGCAGTTTGCAGTTGCAACTACTCAAAAACAGGTAAATTATGTTTCATTCCAGCATACATATCTGCATTTAGTCAGGTGAGTTGTTGGAACACCCACTTCCTTGTATCCTTTCACCATCCATCTTTGTATTAAAAATGGCTTTGAAAAAGGCTGACAATTTGAAACATACACAATCTTTTCATCCAACACTGTTCCGAGTATAGCAACTCATGACGACATAGAATGATTTTTGGATCTCGATCGTCATTCCATCTAGCAACTTTAGCTTCTATCTACATGAAAAATGAAAAAAGCTGCAGTGTAGACAGAAGGAGCTCGTTTTATTCTTGGGACACCACTGGTAATATTTTCAATAGGTAAGTGCACAAACTTAACAGTAATGTGCTCACCTTTCTGATTGGTCCATATCGATCCACAACTGGGTATGTGTACCTCCTAGCTTAGAGTTTTCTATCTACATTCTGACGTTTTATACTGTAAAGAGTGCCAAACGAAGAACTTAAGCATGTTTCAAAATGCCTTTTTTATTTTTTTACCACCAAGAAATTGTTTGCAATTTTGTATTCTGTACGATCGTACAACCTCTATTGTTTTGTTTTGCCCTGCAAGGGGCATGTCTTTTAATCAATGCATTGTTCCTTATCTATTGGGCAAATGATGTCTGCTTTCTTCTTATTGCCCCTTCCATCAGTCTTTAAGGTCTTATTCCATCACATGCCGTTCAAGCTCTTCTCCATGCATATTTGTTTTCTTTTTCCTTGAGATCCTTTGTAGCAAATGATAATACAAATGCATCATTATTTCATCGAATTCAGGTCTTTGGAGGTCCTCTGAAAATTGTCTGACGGTAGCTATACTACAATGAAATACCACTGCGTGATTGTAGTTTTCACATCGCTTAGAATAGAATACTGCTTTTTCAGCGAGAAACTGAAGTTGTTGAAAGGCCCTTGTCGTGGTATTTATCTGAAAGGTAATGATTTGTGGTTTTTTCTCAAGAAATTTTTATACTGCTTTAAAATCGATGCAAAATCGTTGAGCGATTTGAGGCCATGCCGTTTCAATTCTTGGGTCACTCTCCTTTGGGATTAACTGCCTTTTTAGTAAGACCCGTTGGAAATAGGTGGTGGAATAAAGAGTTGGCAATCTAAAGAGAAACACATGTTATTGATGACGTAATTAAATATCACTGTTTCATTGCCCGAATCATTTATATTTCATACCGATTACAGTAAGGTTTTTAGGTGTATGAAGGAATACTATAACGTGATTCCAAATGTTTTCTATTGAAAGTTGAATGATAAAAGGAGAATGCACAATCTCATTCTACTGAGTATTTGTAAGTCATTATACCTAATTTGTTTTGTACTTTCAACGATTTCTTGATTTCTTGCAGCTCTGTGAAGTCAAAGAGACAAGGAGGGAATTCAGTCATCCATACCCCTTCAAGGTATAGGGAGGAATTTGAAGAGATTGATCAGCTTGGCGAGGGAGGCTTTGGGTCGGTTTTTGAAGCTGTGAACAAATTAGATGGGAAGCGGTATGCTGTTAAAAAGGTTGTGCTTGATCAGTTGAACGCAGTCGAATGCTTGAAGGTATTACATGTACATTCTCCTGTTGATGATTGTAGCAAATTAATTTTACATTTATTCGTAGTCCAAGAGAATGATTAAAGGAGTGGTTTACGTCTTGCTGCAAGGTTTATTTACCTGTATTGTGATAGAGCATTAGGGGGAGAAAGGACATGAAATAACTGATTAATAATAAAGAAAGTCACAGGGAGTTTGATATGTTCTAGTTACAATATCTGCAACT
Source organism: Rhopilema esculentum (assembly GCF_057945365.1). NCBI lineage: Eukaryota > Metazoa > Cnidaria > Scyphozoa > Rhizostomeae > Rhizostomatidae > Rhopilema > Rhopilema esculentum. Next base: position 9,870,173 of record NC_142818.1, on the reverse strand, counting down.
TTAAAAGTAGCAACCAAAATGCAAAGACAGCGTAATAAGATACTTTTCTTCTGGCAGTTCTTTGAGTGTAAGCGTCAGGTAATGACCAAATGTTCAACTCTTCATGCCTGGTGTGGTTCGAAAGTGTCACGTGAGAGGAAGAGTGGCGTGTTTGATTGGTTCATTGTTTTTGACCAATCAACAACTGATAATCCCTCACATAGTTGGACAGTCTAACAGAGAATGGTTCAGAATAATTCGACCTTCCAAAGACTTTGAGATTATAGATTTTTGTTCGTAGATGTCAATTTTGCAGTGGCGTAGCTAGCGGTCATGCTTGTCATGCCGGGCATGACCATCTATTTCCAGAGATAATATTTTTCAAAAAATTATATTTTCGTAAGAATATAGTCGTATTCTCCTGATGAAGTAGCTCAGGCCATTCGCCTTTGGAGCCCTATGGTTCCACGCAAGAATATGGAGCCCTCCGAAGGCGCTCTTCTATTGTCGGGCATGACTAAAACAGAGGGTTTCCAATTTAGTCATGCCCATAACTATGAGCATGACCAAACCCTGTGTTTTAGTCATGCCCATAACGCTGGTTCCCTATGTTTGGTCATGCCTAACAATAGGAGTGACGCAGGAGAGAACAAAGGCTAGTCATGCCATTTCGAGAGGGCATGACCATCATTATAATCATCAGAACCGTCCTGTGTTATTTTGTGAACGCGAATGCGAGGCATCAATGGCGGCGCTGCTATGTCTAGATCCACGAGCTGGGAGGTAATTCTCTGTAAGTAAAATGCAAGGAATAGCTTATTGCCAAGCAGCCACGACTCATGTTAATCTCCAGAACATTTATGGCAATGACAGGGTTTTTCAGCCTTCATGGTGTTGCACTGTGTGGAGAAAGTGACAGGCACGAAAGGCCATTTTTGGACATAAAATCAGCGAACAGGATCATTTTATGCAACCAAACCGAACTCTCAGCCTTTTCAGTATTCAATTGTTACTAGTTGAACATTTGCAGAGAATCTTCTTAATTTAATGAATGTCAAATCTTGGTCTGTTCACTGGAGATGGATGGAGGAGATAGCAGTGTTATTTTCCAAACCAACAGATTTGAGAGCTTAAACTTTCCAGACATTTAGCAGCATATTCAGAAACTGTTAAGCCCTTTAAAAGCATTGTTACCATATTATTATTAGGACAATAAGATTGTAGTTAATGGATAGGGAATGCCAAAACTTGCTTAAAGTTATTCTTCAATTTTATTACATGCAATAACACTGTTTTTACACACAATTTAAGTCAAACCCAAACTCTACTGACTTCACTTGTAATTGAAAGTACCTTTTTACTACTTATAGCTGTTGAAATAAAATGACCAGAGACAAGTCAAGCATGTTACTGATCTTGTTAGTTAAACAGTTTTATTTCATTATCTCAACTTTTGATGTATTTAAAAATTTACAAGATCAAATTATTTCATTTACAACCCTTGTTTGCTAGATTTAGTAGGACAATCCAATCATGTGGATATTTACCACAAGTATATGTGGAAACATCAATGTTTTTGTTAAGCTAAACTTAAACTTATTAGCTAAACTTATAGAAACATCAAGGTATTTTTCTATTAAGTCTAACTTTGCAGAAAACATTTTGCAACTAGGCCTATCCATTATTTCAGCTTCCTATATTTCATATCAATATTTACATTGCATATTCATTTGCCAATTTGTTTTATTCATCTATCAGTTCTATTGGGGTTGTTAGTTAATCGTGATGGCTTTAAAATACCTTCAATAGATTGATAATAAGTCTATTTGTGGAAAAGATGACCAAAAAGCTCCCATTCAGTTTCATGTGATTTATTGTTTCATTTACAAATTTTAGCTTATCTCTAAAATTTACAAATGTATTTCAGCCTGCAAAATTGAAAAAAAAGGAGAATAACTTAAATTTTGATTTAAGCTAAATTTATCTACTATACTAAACTAATGTTTTTTAATGTCTTTTGTACAGTTCTGTTTGGAAATTGTCAGAACTCTGTCTGTATAAATTACCAACAAACCAAAACAGTGTCACAGCTATAAGATAAAGGTCATTTCATGGTGTAACAAGGTGATTTCTATGAAATAAGAAAAGCTCATTCCAAAAGTTAATCAAATTTTTTTTTATAAGTCACAAGCCTTAAAATTAAAATTTCCAAAAGGAACTCATTGATCAACTAAAAAATTGGGCGTGGTAAAATTTGGCCACACCCATATTTTTTTTAAATTTGAGGGGAGGGCATGACCATTGCTATTTGGCTAGCTACGCCACTGCAATTTTGATGTATGATACAACCACGTAGCTGTAGATTTCGGCTAGGGTGAGCAAACTCGAGCGAGAACCATACCTCGGGGGGGGGGGGGGGGCTGCAAGCCTTTAACAAAAACAAACAAATAAATAACAAACAGATATATCTGGAGTAAATCAGGGTTACAAATTTGAGTCAGAAACAGAAGAATGAATCAATTACGTATGTCAAAAAGGCAAACTGCAAATTGTTCGTAGCCACTCAGATGAAAATTCCTCGAAAGATATAGCTCGAGAAATTTTTTCGAAAATCTGGGGCTAGATTGTTCATGATTTGTTCTTAATTTAATAGGGTGTAAACACTGCGAGTGCTAACACTTTCGCTTTAGGGAGATGTTCAGGCCTCATTTGCAAGGAAAGTGAGTGAGACAACCTTCATTTGCCGACAAGTTTGAGTATTTGCCGAAAATGCACCCACACATGGCCAAAAACCCTCGTTTTTGAGATAAAACGTTGTTTCTATTTGCATTTTGCAGAAGCTCAGTCAGAGCTTGTTCTTAATTTGTTCTTAACTTTTGACCAATTTTGAGACTTGTGTTCTTATAAAATTGTTCTTATAAGGAAAGGGTACATTTCGTCTTCTTGGAGCATCATTCCTATGTCATAGATGTAAAAAAGCATCCATCCCTTGCCGAAGCATTATCGCACGTCTTTGCGATTCTGTTTATCATAATCAGAACTAGAGCAGCGACTTCATAATTCTCCAGCAAAAACCTGTTTCCAATGTCGTTGGTCTGCTTGAACTTGCATTGGCTCTACATGCCACCTCTCTTTATTCTGTGACGCCACAGCTGCACACATTACATTTGAATATTTCAAGATATGGAATATTTTAAAATTAAACAGGTTTTAATTTCGCTTACTTTTCAGAAATAAGTGTCCTCGGAATTTTAATCATGGCAACTTTTAAAAATATCATTTGGTAAAACTGTAGCCAGAGCGAAGAGTTGTTGGCAAAATGTTCATTTGGGGGGCACAGCTCCCCCGTGCCCCCTGCATCTACGTGGCTGGTATAATATAGCCTATCGATGTTGTTTTAAAATTATGTTTTGTTGTTGCAGACCCTCAGGGAGGCAAAGGTACTTGCCAACTTGGATCATCCCAATATTGTTCGCTATCATGTTGCTTGGTTAGAATATGCCATAGCCGAAAAGAAAAAACGCTCTCAAGGTAGCAACAAGCTTTGCTTCATGTTTATTTTTTGGCTAATATAGTTTCTAGCTAATACAGATTTACCTAGCTTCGCTACTTTTTTTAATTTTTTGCGCAATACATTCATGTCGATGCAACAATTTTCTCACCGTAGCTTACTTAATCTCGCATTCAGAAAGAGGCATGTTTAAGCTATACGTATACTTCAAGGTTGCCAAATTTACGGGTTCATCTACAATGGGCTTCAAACCAAAGTTATAGAAGATATTAGTAAGATAGACAGGATGATGGTAAATATTGAATGAAACGTCACGGAAAATGCTTGATGTCCATTTACATGCGTTCACCATTCCTTTAAAATTATAACAAGCAAGAACTTTGAAGGTATTTCGAGAGGCTAGAAATGGGGGTCGTGTGGGCTACCCTCAGTATTTTACGTAATTGGTGGCACTGTATGGTAAATAATTGTTAGGGTATAGATAATCTAGTTGTTATCAGGATTCGTCTTTCATAGCAATATCCGTTGTTTCGCGCACATTTTGACCACCTTGTGTTTTATATTTACTCTGCATTAAAACCCGACATATATAAATCCTGTAGCCATTTCCACTGAAGGAAACTTTGCAATTTATTAATCCTAACGCCAAAACATTTCTAGGTCATTTAGAAGATCTTGAAGTATCTCAAGAGTCGTTGGGTTCGTCTCAGTATTTGAGGTAATTATGAGGACAGTAATTTTATTACTTCGATTTTTGAAATTTACGGCTCACACAAATTTAAACTTTGAATGGATAAAATGAGATTAAACCTAATATATTAAATTTACTTGATGTTTGATGCCATAATGCTTGCTCCAAGCTTTTTTCGAAACTTGTTCATTTCTCTGCATTCTTTGACTTTTTTCGAAAAGCTGTTAAATTTTGCTCTGTTTACGTACTTCCTTCTCAAGAATAGATTTTTAGTGTCTTCCTTGCGTGACGTCACTGCTTTGTTGTCTTATAACGAGTGTGATTGCCTCTCATTGGATATCTAGAATAACGTAGCTTCTTTCTCTTTTTGTACAAGAATGTAAATTGTTTTCGTTTAGGCCACCGGATGACCTATCAGAAGGAAGTCTCTTCTGTTATGATGGCGAGAGCACTGCGCTGGAAAAAAGCGATTCCCTGATCTTTTTTGAGAGCGGAGGAGAAACGAAAAGCAATTCAGACCAGATGCACTTTGGGACTAAAGCTGACTCCTACGGTTTCAGTGGTGTACAAGTCAATGTCAGAGAAGAAATTAGAACTACCGGTAAATCTTCGAAGCTCAGTATTTGTATTCAGTACCTACAAGCTACTGTGTCCTTAACTGTTCTCGTAGCCACAATCTTGCCTTTTTGCAGAATTTTCCAGTTCAGCGTGAATGAAGTATTTCCGCTGTGTCAACCGTGTTAAGTACTTTCTAATATCTTTTAGAGTCAGTTTTTTATTGTTATGCTATTTTGAATGTTAAAACTGGCTGAAGTCTGTTTCTGAGCACATGCAATTTTTTTTACTTAAATTCATTGAATGGTGCTACTTACATAGACGTGAAAACATAATTTGCTGCAAAGGAGATGCCCGCCAAGTGGGAGTCCCCAGCGAATAAGTTACGATAGATTGCAGATATGTTCATTCCTTGAAATTTTATGGCTAACTTCCATTGGGACTCATGCTTTGGCAAAAAGAGAAAAGTTGTAGTTGATATTGTCTTTCTGGTTTGGATTAAAAACGGCTGCCTTTGGAGCTCAGTAACCTTCAGTATTTTGTTACGATATCTTCTGTCACTTAATTGAAATATTTTCCTAACTGTAACATTGTTTTAGCTTTAAGTATTCTTTACAATCTTTTTCTTTATAAATTTGATGTTGATCTTTTTGTTCTTTAGACTTTGGTTTGCTGCAAAAGGGACACCTTAGTAACACTTTCTGCAAAATTAAAGACACAATTACCAGTAAAACAGCATTTCATTGTCGAAAACGCATGCTGACTGCAAACCCTGATTTCAGAGCTTCTGATAAAAGCGATAATCTAGCTGTCGTAAGGCGATTATCGCCCCAAACCTCTGGATTCCAGGACGACCTTTCCGTAAGTATTTCTGTAAAAACACGGGTCAAACTATGTTTTCTATCTTTTTTACTTTTTTTAATTACTTTATCTAATTTTTTTGCTCTTATTCATACTTTTGCATCCCTCCCTAATTAGTTTCTCAAAATTTTCTACTCTTTAACCCGACCTATACAAACATGCACCTTGAATTTCAAATAGGCCATTAAAAGTCCCCTGTCGTTTGTCCTCATTCAGTGAATTATCTCTTTAATTTGTAGTATTAATTAATTTTTATCTTTGATCCGGCCCAAACTGCTTGAAATTGATCCAGAGTAGCTGTAGAAAAGTGGAGCCAATTTTTTTCTCTTTATACCAACTTTTTTATTTTTGCGATTTAGACCAAATTTTCCCCATACTGTAATGAAATAATTCCGCCTTTTGTCACATGTCATGGTAACTGCATCGATTTTAAAGATGCATTATATGGGACATAAATTTTGTTGTATATCCTAAAGTTCAGTTGGCGGAGCTAATGATAATAGAATTTAAGAGAATCCCTGTTCAGAATGTAACATTAGACAAATTTTTATCAGTGCTAGTTTCATGGACATTTTTTAACATAAGGAAAATCCAAAATGTCTAAGCTAAGACTCCTGGTAATTTCTTCATCAGTATTTTAAAATAATTTGAAGTTTTCTTCTTCTTTTTTAGACCATTGCAATTGTTATGCATATACAAATGGAATTGTGCTCAATAACATTGAAACATTGGTTAACTGACAGAAACGAAACAATTTCAGATCATGGTGGGTTTTTTTGGTGTTGATGCATATTTCTTTATTCTTTTCTATTTGCAAAAGTGAGTTAATGCTTTACTTTTGTATTTATACCTGTTTATTTATTTGTCAGGTGGACAAGTTGATTGGAGTAACAACTTGAGAATCTTTGAGCAGATATTGCACGGGATTGACTACATTCATCGACAGAGCCTCATGCATCGAGATTTGAAAGTACGCTCTCTGAATCTTCCTTTTAGTATGCATGCTGCTAGTCTGGCCACATTCAATTCTGGAATTAGGCCCTATTTTGCCACAGATCTTTCTAAAAAAGAGTTAATGTTCCATATGCATGCCAAAAAGTGTTCTGCTACAATCAGTTTTAATATGTCTAGGCCATTTTGTTTATGTAATTGTTTTCTGAATGCAGGGTAGTATTCGCCAGGTCTAATTTATTGTTTCCCAATGCTTTGAGATAAAAGCCAACACGTACAATTTGGTTGTGATTTGAAACTGTCAAGATAGAGCGGGGCTGTTCCTTTTGAGCTGAACATCGATTTGAAAGGACTCATCGCATCAAAGCTCGCATCTTTTTGTTTTGCCATGTTAATGTAAATTGTTATTACTGTTTGGTCTCACTTTGCAGCCCTGCAACGTGTTCCTGAATCAGAGGGATTGTTCAGGAGACATCGGGGTTAAAATTGGAGATTTTGGTTTGGCCCGCGATGCAGTTTTCAACCCAATGGACCGTGAAAGAAGAAACGCGTTAATTGAACTGTTTGGTACGAAAAAGACTTTTTTATTTCAATCTGTTAGCCAAAAAGATGGAATAAAAACACTGAAATACCAATTTCAATACGTTAAATTCTACTAAAAACCTATTTTATTTGTTACCCTGTCATAGGGTAGTTGATAAGGCTAGTGTTTATATCTATCAGGGTAACATAATGGCTTTGTTCGTTTCGTCATTTTACTTTCTCTGCATAAACAACGGTGTATCCTAACACAGCTGCCTACTTCTAAGTTTTTCTGTGACTTTTTTATCTATGACAGTCAATTCCAGATGGTCTCATTTTTTCTTCCGCTTTTCAAAAAGGCTCCATAATCTTTTTAATCGTCCACTTGCTTCTTAGATTCGGATAACGGACAGTTGGCGACGAAAGGGGTTGGTACCATAACGTATGCAGCACCTGAACAATTAGAAACTAATACATACACCAAAAAGGTAGCTGCTTATTTTCGGAGTTTTCTCCATTTATGTTCAATTATTGATCAATTAGTAGCTTATCTATCCATATTTTGGATGGCAGAATATTTGGTTGAGTGAATCTTCCTGGTAATGTTATTGTTTTATTGATGTCTCTTTCCAGTGAAGTAGATATACTTGTTATTCATCTTTACATGCTATTCGGCATAACATTACCATGTGAGCAATCTTCTGATGGCTTTGAAGAACAAATATTATAAGCTTTTTCGTCTGACACTCCTCAGAGTATAAAACGTCAGAATAAAAAACGCAAGCACAGGACCGGTATAGTTTTCCAATCTGTACCGCGATCCACAACTGGATATATATTTTCCATCTTGTTCTTTCGGACCCTTATTCTGACGTTTTATGCTCTGAGGAGTGTCAGAATAAGGAGCCTTTAGTATGCTGTAAATTAACAAATATTATATAGATAGCTTTATCACACTGCCTTTTATTGTATGTCAGTCTTAAAGAATTTTAAAACAAGATTTGCTAACACCATCATCAGGAATGTCAAACGATGTGTAGCCACCAAACATTTGCTCTTCAACGTCGCTAAACATGCAACTGATAAAAATCTTTCAAGGGACCTATTGGAAGGCCAAAAACCACATGGCTTAATATAGTTCTGAATGGCATTAGATAGTATCCAGATATTCTGCTAGCTAGACATAAACGATGATATAGACAGACTTGTAACGATATAATAACGCTATTAGCAGCATTATGTCAACCAATTGGAGAAAAGTTCAATAAGATTTACGTTGAAACCTTTTGGCGTGGTACCCTGTCCATTTTGTCATTTTTACGGCCTTGCCACTTGTACTTCTAACGCTTAATGCTAACGTAGCAAACACTATTAAAATTTTTGGCAAGATTTCTATTCTTTCTCTTTTTAGGCCGATATTTATAGCTTAGGTATAATTCTATTTGAATTGTTCATGCCGTTCAAGACCGCCATGGAGAGACACGAATTGTTTAGAGGCCTACGCAAAGGAGATCTGCCTTGCCAAATTATGGAGAGATGGCCACAAGTGGTAATTTCGCTTTTTCCTACGCCTAAAGCCCTTTCATGCTCTCACTGGTTTCTCAATGAAACTGAAAACAGAAGCACTCGATTGGTTCCCTGTGTTGGCCTGGCCAATCGGACACCACTTTTCCTTACAAGCTTAAGCGTAATGCGTTGTGTTTGCTTTTGATGCAATTTTGAAGTCACGTGGTACAGAAGGCTTTCTTACAATTAGCTCTACATCCATTGAATGCTTGGTAGTATAACGGCTGGCTTACATGTCTTGTCAGATTGCATGTACTGTCATGTGACCAATGCTAGTTTACTGGCAGTGACTATGACTGAACAAAGTAAACTTTACAGTACAAGTAAAGAACAAATCGGGCAACGAGGTTGATCTTTGATTATCGACGGATTATTAAGAAATAGAGCAGTGTTTTACTCTGTTTAATGTAAACATGGGCCTAAAATTATTGCTTATTTGCATAAATGCTGCTGAAATGCTATTTAATTTCGCTGCAATTTGACTTTGACCTGAGTTGGTTTAAAATCTTCTTCTTTATTCTTTTGAAATGCTTTTCCTAGGGCGATTTAATCTTGAAGATGACCGAGCCCAGCCCATGGAAGAGACCAGATGCACGTGCAATTTTGAAAATGCCGCTTTTCCAAGACAAGGACAATGTAAGTGGGCCAATTATTATTCCCTTGCTTCAATCAGTTGTTTATGAGCAGTTTTCGTGTGATTAAATTCCTTCTACACAATGTTCTTCGTCCTGTGCCTTGATATTTCTTTTGCGATGCAGATTTCCATGTAACTCTACTTGTACCAGATTGATTTGTGCTGTGCACAATCCTTCTTTTATTCATAACCAGTTTGAAGTAGCAAAAGAATGCATTTAGATAATTGGTAACCGGACTATGGCTATGTCGTATGAATAACAGTCGTCTTGAGCCTGAAAATCAGAATAGTAGCTTCAAACATTCATTGTTTACACACAGAAGCGTGCAATTTCCAGTTTAGCAATATTTAGTCATCTATTCAGCCATGGGCATGCTTTGAAATAGTCTCAATCTTTGCAGATAATTTCCTTTCTTCGCTTTGACTTGCAAGAGAGAGACAAAGAAATAGAACGTCTAAAGAGAGCGTTGCGGGATATGGAACTGAAGGCTAGTGGCGCAAAGAGACCTTAGAATAATCACAAGCAGATATAAGGAAAGTGCTTTCATTTGTCTGTTTGTGGTTATGAAGCCATGATGACTGTGAAGTTTGATTGTGTATCACTGGTGAAAGACGGCAAGAAATGTTTTGATAACAAATTAGGAATTTTTAACGTTGTTGTTTAATATTTGTATCATATTGAATATTTATGCAAGCAATTTAATACATGCCAACACAAATGTATGACCAAGAATTTATTTTTTACATGAATTTACAATTTGAAGATCTAAATTTATTCATATATGCGCTGTTCCAGGCCCACCAGTGACTCAATTTTGACTTCAGATTGTTTACACGAATGCAGTACGAAAGCATACCTTAATGTTTTCCCCTTTTTATGGAGACAGTGATGCTTAGACTGTGTCGAGGTATCAGATGCTGTAAAGATCTAATAAAAACCTTCTTACCACCTACTGACGGTACCTGAACCATGGCCATTCTGCAGTTACCATCCCTGCCTTCTATCAGTTCAACAACTTTGCAAATCTTCCAAAGTCCATGTTTCTTTTGGCTACACTTCAACAAAACAATATCATCAACATTATTTTTTACTTTATCTGAGTTTTGCCTTTGCCTCTGAGAGGGAAGTTTAGTTTGACAAAGATGTTTAGGCTGTTAAAGAAATTGAAGAAAACTCAATTAAAGAAAGAAAAATCATTGTGCTCTTACCACTTCAAATTTCCATAATGCCATTTGAAACTGTTAGAAAGCATTTCATTTTGAAAAAAGAAGTCTTCCTTTGCGAGAAGAGAATGTTTATTTATGGAGAACAATTTTTGTAAAAAAGCAAACCTCAAACATTTTGCCAAGAAATATTTATAAATTGCCAAAAAATAACTGTGTTTTAACCAATTCTGAATCTCCCGTTTGAAAAAACAAGAAATCTAATTTGATAGGAGAATCTATCTTTGGCGAGATGAGATTGTTTTGTTATGGAGGTCAGTTTTTTTATAAAGTGGAGAAGTTGCAAAATTGTTATTGTATCAAAACGCAGTCTTTAATCCGAGACAATTTTTTATGTATCTAATTTTGTTTACTCGGCTCCTACAACAGTTCAATGATCTTAGGAAACTTTTGGCTAAAAATTACCATTTTGAGGAAAAAACGATTTGATATCCTGAAACGTTATAAAAATCACCAATAGGTATTACAGATTGTCGCCCTTTAAGGAGCTTTATATAGACCAACTTTCCAAAACAAATACGGTTTTGGTACAGTAGTAAAGTAGTGATAGTGCCTGTTTGAGAGGACACTTGGAGGGTGAGGTAAGTTGCCGGTTGTTCATCACCTTGTCTTCACCCGGCTCATAGCTGGGCACAAATTTGACTGCTAGGTAAAGAGGGGGAGATTGACCAAGACACAAACATCAACCTGACGGATAATGGCTTAAACTGCTAGGCCACGTCAATCAACGCGGCCTGGTGTTGATTCGATAGTTCAAAAAGAAATAATATCCTTAGAGTATACTCGATTCTTACTACATATGGTATTTTATTAAATCAACGGATAATCTTAAAGGTGTAAAGTGTCAAAATTAAAAGCATACTTTGATATGTATTAATATTTAAGTGACAATGAAATTAAGATCCTTATAATTAAAAAAGAAAATAAACCCAACAACCAGCAAATTACCCGTAAATATGTTTTACAAAATATATGTTATCAATACCTTGCTAAATTATGAAGCAAAAACTAAACTTATTTTTTATAAGAAACAATACATTGACGTTCAGGCTATCTGTTCTTAATTCTTTTGAAAATTTGAGGTTGGATAGCTCTCAATTTGTTCCGACATTGTCTTAGTAAAAGAAATAGGCTTAAAATTTCTACTCTCCTTTCTTTGGTGGGATCTTGACAGGTCATGCCAATAATTGGAAGGGTATGTAAACAAACTTTGTTCAAAATTTCATTTCACAGCACCTTTGCCTCAGCTTGTTTTTACTTTGTTTTTTTACCAGTTTCGAGGCTCGTGTTCTTATAAACCTGTTTTTATGAAAAAGGAGATTTTCATAAAAGGAGTTAAGGGAGATTTTCTCTTATTTGCAGTTGCTTCAAGGCGTGTACAGAACTATTTTTCTCTCCTGCATATTTTACGCTTCTTTCTCACAAACCAACTAACCAAGTCTGCCATTTGAAGTCTGTAAGCTCTATTCTTTGATAGAGTATAAAATATTACATTAGGTGGTCACTGGAAAACGTAATAACCGAAGCACAGTATATCACATGATGCGGTCACTGAAATACCTTAATAATCGGAACACAGTGTAATATATCGCATGACGCGGTCAATAAAATTTGGTAACCAGAATAGGATGTGATATAATACATGAGGCAGTTACTAGAATAATTAAATAACCGTAACACAGTGTAATATATCGCATGACCCGGTCAATAAACAATTGTTAACCGGAATATGATGTGATATAATACACGAGGAGGTTACTAGGAAAATTAAATACCCGGAGCACAGTGTAATATATAATATCACGCAGTCAATTAAAAAAATTGTTAATCGGAATAAGATGTGATATAATACATGAGGCGGTTACTGGAAAAATCAAATAACCATAACCCAATCAAATTTGCCTAATAAGAATTTTACTCACAGAGCGTTTCCCGAAGAGAAAATTTCGTTCCGATTAAAGTAAGCAGTGGTGATATGATAAAAGTCTTGGGGTGGGATCGGAAGGGTGGGATCGGAAGGGTGGGATCGGAAGGGTGGGATCGGAAGGGTGGGGTCGATCAGATCAATCTGATCGCCCACTGCATAAGTTTAGGGGTGGGATCGGAAGTATAATTAACTTAAAGTAGCTAAAATGATCAAATTCACACGATTTTTGCAAGTTAAGATAATTGTATCAATTGCCAAAAGTAGGAAGGGGTGGTGGCTGGTGAACAGTAGGCTGTGCCTGAGTTGTTAGTTTTGGCCGCGCATTTATCTTTTTTAAAGTATCACTGATCATCTTTGGCTGGCCTATTAAAAATAATCATACTATGTCTTTTTGAAGCATGAATATGAAATTTCAGCGTGAAATTCTTGCATTTCAAAATTTCAACGTTCAGTTAGCTAAACAAGGAAAGATTAGAAAAGCTAGAAAGTATCTGAAATACTACTAAATATTTGGGGCTATCCCTTTCATCTTGAAATATGACGTGACTTGAGCTGGTACTTCTGCGAGGACACATTTTGCCAAGGAATGCGGAGGAGCCTTCAATTAAAAAAAACGAATACACGTAACATTGAACAAAGTTTGATGCATTAAGTCAAAACAAAATATGAAACAACCAAATACAACTGTCGGCAGCAAAACCCAAATACGATTGAATTGCGCAAAAATATCAAGAATCAAAAAGAGATGATAAATAAATTTCTTAGCTCAAAACACATCAATTAAAGGTAAGGTAGCGGGACAAACAAAGGATCAAAAGCCTAGATTCTGCAAAATACGCGAAAACAAACATGTTTTCTCCTGGTAAGCGATCCAAACGTACCAAAAGTAACACGATAGCTCCAACAGGTATGAATACCTGGCCCCATCCACACAAATATTCTTGGCGATAATTTTTTTCTGCATTTGACGAATACACTACTGTATCCGCAACGTTATTGATTCGGGCTCCAGAGTGAAAATCCAATAACGTGTGGACAAATCAAATAAAGTGTGGACGAATCAAATAAGGTTCGGATGAATCCGATAATGTATGGACGCTTAAATCCAATCTAATAACGTGCGGAAGAATCTGATCGTGTGTGGACGAATCCTATAACACGTGGACGAATCAAATGATGCATGGACGAACCAAAGGAGGTTTGGACGAATAAAAGAAGGTTTTGATGAATCCGATAACGTGAACGCTTGAAACCAATCTAATAACGTGCGGACGATTCTGAACATGTGTGGACGAATCCTATAACAAGTAAACAAATCAAGTGACGTATGGATGAATCAAATAAGGTTTGGACGAACCCAATAAGGTTTTGACGAATCCGATAAGGTTTTGACGAATCCGATAACGTGTAGACGCTCGAATCCAATCTAATAACGTGCGGTCGAATCTGATCATGTGTTGACGAATCGATAATGTGTGGACATTCGAAACAAGACATTTTCAATATGGTGAGGTAATTCTGGCTTGCATACTTGATGGTGCATGCTCTGAAGAAAGTATGGAGAGTGGATTGATCCTCGGACACGAGTTTGCTACTTGCTACGTGTGGATTGATCCTCAGACACACCTTTTAGTAAACTAATTAATGTTGTGTGACTTACCCCTTTAAATTCTCTGAAGGGCACAAACTGAACAATATCTCTGGCAGCTGTTTTCCCGCCAAATGACAACCTGTGTTGAATGTGAATGATTCTGAAAATAATTTGCTTTGGCCTCCATACGCAAAACAGGGCAGGGCAAAGGCAGACAGAAACAAACAGAAAGCTTAAAGGTAATTGACAGGTACTAAAGTGGCTTAAGCCACCTATCATCAATATCAGCCAATGAACAAGCTTGTGAGTGTTACTACGCTCACTGATTGGTCAATCGTTGATTGACAGAAGGTTTTGGCCAATTTAGTATTTTTCGGTTGCCTTTAACAAGGTCTTAGCAAGGTTCTAAACATTTATTACATCTGGAAAAGTGGTCATTTGTCAACTCTCCCAACCATAAAAATATCAGTCTACTCGCCTAAATATTGCAATGAAGGGAACCATTCACCTCTTGTTTTGGTGACTTCAACGTATGATCCAAAAACAACTTAGGAATATTTACATAATATATTTACATAAATGCAAATCAATCACAAAGAATTACAGCAGGAAAAAGCTTGATCCATACTTCATATAAAAGGCATAAAAATATTTAAAATTTCTCCATCCGAGTGATATTATATTTTCGTTCGTTTATTTCCGATATTTCACGGGGAGGTTATTGGTCATTCAGCCTACTGGACTTTATCCTTACAAAATCTTGATGAGATCAAGACGACCTAACAATTACCGTTGTTTGTCTGCGTCGAGATACTCCATATTTGAAAAATTTGCACTTCCAACACCAACAATAATGATAGACAACGGCAGGTATGAGGCTTCAACAATGGCTTTGATTGTTTCATCCATGTCTGTTATTTCACCATCCGTTAATATCAAGAGTACGAAGTACGCCTGTAAAATAAAGCATAGTTTCGACTGATTCTGCATTTTGAAAGATATTTCATATTCTTGTTAGCGGAACCCCTTATAATTACAACAGAACGATGCTGAACAGCTACACTAACAGTCAGAGGTGGAAAAGGAGCTGGCAATAACAATGTTGGCAATGTCGGCAGGCATGGCAGTGTAAATCACGTGATTGCATATTTGAGCTTTCTGATTGGCTCATTTGCATGGGATATAAACTGTCATACAGACAGCTGAATTTATTGCCAGTGAGCACTTTTGTTTTTTTGCATTTTCTCTTCCTCCATAGAGACATCTATAGCATTATAAAATTACAAAAAAATCTTCTAGAGGAGACTTACATTAGCTACCCCCGTCTTTGACTCCTCTGCTGCGAATCTACTAACGTGTCGAATAACCGGACTAAAGTTAGTTGGTCCGTATAATTGGACTGAGCGCAGTGCATTCTGGTACGCATCAAGTATTCCGTTTAGTCCTGAAAACGTACACATGTAATTGAAAATGGTAAAGCAAGAATGTAGAATTTATTAACTGGCAATTAATAAAGACGTTAACAGCGCGAGGAAAGATAAAAGTCAATCATAATATATAAAACCGAACTCTAGAGCGACTTTTAGACTTTTAAAGTGAGATAAAATACCGAACTCTAGGGAAATCGTGGAGACAATACACTTAACAATTTGCTTTCATTTCATTTATTGCTTTCATGCAAATGTTATCACTAAATACTAAATCTTATTACCAAATCAAAGATATCGATTGAGTTCATATCTCATAGATTTTTTGCAATTCTGGAGATGGATTCTTGTAAAACATTAAAGCAGCATAAATGAATACCCTTTTGGTGCTCTTGAGCAGCAAGAGATTTTTTCAAATATCAGATTTTTCAGTGATGTTGAGTCTTTTCATATGCGGACACAAAACTAACGCTAGCACAAAATAAATAGTGTGTGGCATTATAGGTAAGTCAAGAGCGCACGAAAAATCGAAATTTCCTGATTTGGATATCTCGATTGTTTTTGCTTCAAAGAAACTTATTTGAAAGTGTTAGGCAAAAAATTAAGAAAAAAAACATGAAGTCCGGAGCTAAGCTTATTGTAAAACACTCAAGTAAGACAGAAAAGCAGGTTTTTAATACGATCCGAGATTCAGCACCTCATCAAGGCAAAGAAACCAGAAACCTTTTTAAAGGGGTGCTAAAATGGCGGAGACATAGACATTACCTTTAGATAAAGGCTGCTTTTAGTATACGAATAAAATTGAATGGAATTTAGTGTACGAAGAATTGGGTAAACTACGTGTTTGAGAAGATTGAGTTTAGAAAATGTTAAGATGCATTGATTCAACGAGGTTTTGACTTCCTTAATCAATCAAGGAAAATTTTCAAGACCATTGAAGATTCTAAAATTAATGTCTCATCTCAATGTGATAAAATTTTCTTACCTGCACAATAGGGATTTGCAAAGTCGAAATTGAGTGGAAATTCGTGATGCGCTTCCTGTGATGAATAAAAAGAAAATTTACTACAACTGCTTTTAAAAGAATGTTATGTTCATAGAAGGAATCCAAAAATAGGCATAAAATCAACGTTAGTTACTCGGACCATAAACCATTTTTCAATTTTATTATAACCATTACACATCTAAATGTCTAAGATAACAACGGCAAAAGTTTACTTCGAAAGAAGACTTTAGAAGAAAATTTTGATCGTAACTGCATGTGTTTCTTTCTGTTTCCCCCATTGTTGTTGTAGTGGTTAATGTTTATTGTTATGTTGTCTAGATACTTCGTGTAAGATATATAAAGTTAGAAATCATTAGTGCAGCAGGCTGTGAAGTACGTTGCTGTTTATGGTATGACTCTGGTTTGGCTATAATTTTTTTATTATGATAGTACTTTGACTGCACTGCTATTACCTCGAAATCACTCACAAGATAATATACAGTACTCTAAGGTCCGGAATAAGCTGAGGGGGTATTATAAAACGGGTCGACTTTCAAAAAAATTAAAAATTGAAAATTGTTATTTAGTGTATACAATTAAACTTCAAACTTACCGCAAAGTTTGGTGGGATTCTAGCCCCAAAACCAAGGGCAGGAAACATTTTATCCCTAACCAAATAAAGAGATGAAGAAAGTCATGTAAAGATAAATTAATTTTTTTCATCTTATATATATATTTCGCTACATATGAATTTCTATACCATATCAATGATATTTTCCACTATCTACTGCAACGGGTTAGAAGTGATGGCCGGCATGACGATGTGTGCCTTGCTCAGCTTGAATTATGGCATCCTGAGCAAGCTACATTCGTATTGCTTTTCATTTTCAGTTAAAAATAAGACAAAGTAACATGCATGCACTCTTTGTATCACTCTATATATTGAAAAGATTACTCTATATATTTGCTTCTAAAACTTTTCAAAGCAGGAAGCCACCTCGATGTTGTGAATACTTTGATTTTTCAGTAAGTAAGGGGCAACTCCATTGTTGGCCCTTACTTACGTTTTCAGTTTTTGCTGAGCAGGAATGATAAGAAATCGCTATGAAAAGAAAAACGACAGTTTCAATTTATCATAGCTTGAAACTGACAAGATGATATAAGCAGTAGCAAGTTTTTTGCAACTTCCAAATAAATTTGTCCATAGGTCAACATTGGCTCAAGAATTCAAGTGAAAACAATTTAAGTTCACTGGACAAGCAAGTTCGTCTTTTCATTTAGGCGTTTTTCAATCTATGGATTAATCTGCCTAATATGGCCTTATCTATGTATGAATCTGCCCAATCTGTGAACTAATCTGCATAATCTGTGGATGGATCTGCCTAATCATATGTCATCATACATGCTTTATACTATTAAATATGATAAAAATATAAATAGTATATACATAACAACGTACGTATCATAATCTTGAACTACTTCGCCGACTGAGAGTAAAGCGACCGTGTACTCGTTGGGTTGGTACGGGTTTATGTAGTGTAGTGAGGTAGTTGCATTAGGATTACCATTGGATGCTGTGAAGTCAATGGCAACCTAAAATAGTAATGAATGCTGCTATCAATCGACAATGAAAACTTAAGACTAAATCACCATGGTTCACTTACCCAATGGAAATTATTGCAGCATCATTATTGCTATTGTCACCTATTTCTGGTACTGTCTCCTGTAATATGGCTAAAATTTTTAAAACCCCTTAGCAATGGTGATAGTTAAATGATTTCTCAAATAACCAGAAACTGTTACACATTCCACAATAGTTCACTTGCATTTGTGAAACGCCAGGTTTTCTTTCCAGATTGTCTTCTCCAGGCATACATAAGGTTTTTCGGAGATATTCACTAATAAACTATTACAAGAATACTAACAAGAAAAAAGTAAACCTAGGATGTTTTTAAGTCAAACTAGACAAAAAATCTGATAAGTATTGTTAAGACTATCGAGCAAGAAAATGATGCTAGGAACTTGGCATATGCTGTGCCATAAGCAAATCAATTTTGGTCAAAAGACTTGTACTTGAGATTTCGTAAAGTTTTGAGAAATCTTACCGTAAAATGGATTTGGCAGCCATGACTCAAATAATCAACAAATGAATGTCCTTTCAAGTACTGAAAGATTAAACAAAGAATGTCAGACAGAAGACAATAAAATACCAAAGAGGCAACGTATGCGCTTTACTTGCACTTAAAACAATACTGAATAGAAAACAAACAAAAAATAAGTGCAAAATTTTCCATAGCTCAAAATATATGATAATATTGAATGTGGTATTGCGGTGATTAGAATTGATGCTTTTTGTACGACATATTGCTTTTCTATTCTGAAAAGATATATAGAGTCTTGAAAAAATCATGCTTTGCTCATAAAAAGGCTGTCCAAATGTGTCCAGAAAGACATTGCAATCAAATGATGGAATGAGGAAAGATGCTGAAACAAATAACATTTTATACTTTATAATTATCAACACTTTCTTTTTCACTGCGCAACAGATATTTTAAGCTTTCCTCAATTTCATCATTCGCCAAATAGCACAAAAGGCATACTAAAAATTTAAAAAATGGCTTAACTAACCTTTGAATATGATAAGATGATGATCCCAGAATTCACGTAATTTTTCTTCTTCTGTTGCTTCTTTGGGTTAATGCATGGTAAAGATATCTCATGCTTACTTGCCTCAATCATCTGGCGAACATTGGTTGTGCAGCTGCCAATCAAATCATGGCCACCATCATCATCATGATCATAACAGTCAATCTAAAAAGGAAATGGCAACATTTACAAAAATAGCTGGGGTGAAGTGATACAAATTGATTAAATCTGCAAATATCTTTGGGATATAGATTTTTTCTCATCTTTCCTATGCAGTTTTTCATTTCTTTTATAAAGAAATATAAGGTGCGGCTTTGAAGGAGACCTTTTGTGCTATAAACTGGACAAAAACCAAGGACATTGACAGAAAACTAATCTTGTTCTTCTATAAATAAGTTAAATATAATTAGTTAAGAAAACTTCCAGGTAGTATTCATAGAACTGCTTTGCAATCATTTGAAGATATGTCTTGGCTGGAGCGTAATATTAGATTTTGTATTGAAATTGAGCAGAATATTAGATATGTCTTGGCTGGAGCTTTTGTTTTAGGCCACACTTGCTCCTCAGATGCCAAATTCTACAGCCACTAATGTTTCTGACTTCTTCTGCAAGTCTTAATAGGTTTCAGCATATTCCAAAACAAAGTTCTGTCCAAAGCCTGAATCTTTAGAACCAATTGGAAAAACTTTCATGTGCCTAGCAGTTTATATCTGGGAAAGTGATGAACAGATTTAGATTGTTTATCTGTAGAGAGCTTGAAATGTGAAACCACCCACAAACTGCCACTGGCCAGCTTTGATCTGGTCTTTGACCATCTGTTAGCATCATGATATCCAGCGGGATAGTGTGAAAGCTTGCTATTTGTGAAATACAAGATATATACTCCGTTATTTTGATTGATGGGTGAAAACCATTTATTCAATGATCTTGTGCAAATATTTGGCAGTATCTCAACTACTTTCACTATCTGCTATAAAAGAATAAATAAATTTCAAAGAAAATGATTAGGGAATTGCAACTTACCTTTATAAGTCTATCCAGGTCACCATTACAAAGTTTCTGGACAGAAATCTCAAAGGGTTTCCAAACTGGATCCAGAGTATTCTTTATGACCTAATAGAAAAATCAGTCCCTATAAAACTAAGTGAAAAGAACAACCTTTTATTGCATTAAAGCGAGATTCTTCCAGACTCTTATAATTATTGAAATAATAATTATGTAATTTATAAAACTTTTTAAATCCTGTTTGAAATATTCAAAAAATTCAAATTTGTTATGTAAAGGGTAATTTTTTTAGTGCTTATAATGAATCAATTTTTGGTTTTTGTTCATAATTTCAGTACAGTCTTTTGATTGATGTTGATGTTAAGATTAGGGATCATTTTGGCCTACAGATTTATATAGGAAAAATCATGATTTCTAGTAAATACATATCAGCAATGTATGAAGAAGACAGAATATGTCTTGTGCTAGTAACTGATAAACAAAAGTATGTTTTAAAAACAAAAGTATGAAGATTGCAAGGATGAAGTATTGTCAAAAATATGACCCATTTACTGATTTCGCTGAATCCTGATTTATCAAAAATAAAGTACCTCTGTTCTATGTACAAGCATGAAACCTCCGTCTGCTGATGATCTTGAAAACTCCAGAAAAGGATCTGATTTTCCAAGAAAATCCTAGAAAATAATTAAAAAAACTAGATACCTTCATTTAGACAAAAAAGTTTAGTAACAGACATATGACTGTCCTCAAGAGTGTAAAGGGAACATGGTATTTGTATTTGTTAGTAATTCCACCGAGAGTATCTTGAAAGATAAACTACAGTTGAATGAACATAACAAAACAACTTATATTATCAGGATATATTACTAGGCCACATTACGTAATCAGCATGACTAAGCAAGGCTTATCTTAAAGTGTCAATCAATGATACTATGAGTCAAAACATGATAATAGTAAATGTCTTGTCAGTTACTACCAAGCCTCCAAAGGTAGTCTTTAGAAAACCGGAAGCATGTTTATTGAGTAGTGTTCTGGTCTTTCCTCTAGAGGTAACCATACCTCTCAATTCCTACAACCTTAACTATGAAGAGCAGGGGACTCTCTTAAAATTTATTGAAGAATGATTATGCAACCTTAATTATAAACAGCAAGGGAATCCCTTAAAATCTATTGAAGAATTATTATAAAAAGTTAGGAAGTTTTGAAATTAGGTGCAACTTTAGTCACTTAATCATCACAACATCTAGAATTGTCATTTCCTTACCTTTTTATCCAACTTATTTGCTTTGAAGGAAAGAGAAATCATATCTGTATTGCTTGATATTTCCTCACATCTTATCTAAAAGATAAAAAAACCATCATCAATTAAGCTGTTAAACCTTTACCTTGAAAAAATTACAGAAGTACAAATTTATAGTGATTAATAATTTTATTCACTCACTGTTATTGTTCCACAGCGACCAGATTGAGACCCAAGTTCTTTTGTAAATTTTCTGGAGGAGGCAATCTATTAAAGAAAACAACAATTCTTTGAAGATGATTTTACTCCACATATAAATTATCTAAATCAATTTCTAAAAAATTTAAGTAAACATTAAGTTTGGTAAAACTCTGGGCATATATATTATTCTAACATATTTTTCAATTTTAAAAATCTTTTATATTTCTCAGAAAGATCCATTCAGTTCATTTGCAGGTTTCAATGCACTAATAGACTCAATATGTATATATGAACAACTTCATGAAGAAATAATTTATTTCAAATATTAAAAGTTACTTGGGAAAGGTTGCATTCAATGGAGCCAAGAAAATCTGCACTGTGTAGACTTGATCTGGGGTCATCAGCATCATAAACACTGATCTTAACTTTCTGGACTTCCTCAAAGAAGTAATCCACAACAAACGGAGTGGCAAAATTTGGATTCTCTGTATCCTTTATTGTTTCAGTTCTGCCACACTGCAATAAATTTTTTGAAAGTGATCATTTTGATTTGCAAAGTAAACAACTAATGATAAAATCCATTAAAATATTTGTTAAAAACATATCTTCACAGACAAAATTTGTATTTTAACATAAGATCACAGTGTCACTACAAAAAAGTGTTTTAGTTTTGATCATCACAGCAACAAGTAGTAGCAATGTCTTAACTACCACAAGATGTTATGACTTGCCCTCAGACTGAAAAATATTTTTTGTGTGCAGATTATTTTTCCTGCTGCTTATGCTTGCCTAGAACTATAAAGACAATGGCTTAACAAAAGCCACAATCACAGCAAAATGCTTGTTTAAAATGTGATGTAAATAGGCTTTGGTTAGTAGACAAGTTTTTCCATGAATCTGTCTTCCTTTAAAAATATTTTCCATTTCTTAAATGATAGTAAAAAAGTTAACCTTCTGATTGCCCTGATCTAGTCTAGTAGGGTTTTAAAATTAAAATTGCATAAGAATTTATGTTGCCAAAACAAGCATTTGTACAGTTGCTTACTAAAGTTACTTGGTGAGAGGTATCTCATCAAACTGCTGTATGACACAACCCAATCAATTTCATGAATTTGCCCTTGTGAAGCTACAGACTTGACTCTAAGGGTAAGAGCAAAAAAGCAAGCATACACTAGCCTAATAACGAGCCCATTATTCTAAAGGAATTAAGAATTATTCTAAAATACTCAACCATATTGGTAACGTTTCCCCCAGTATAAGGCGCCCCAGTATACGGTCCAGCCCCAGTATAGGGATTGTCAATCAAGATTATGTTCTTAAGTGCCGCCAAAGCCGTTTCGGTTCGTTATCGTCGCGATGATAGATAGAAGTTATTTCAAGTCACAGCGGCTTCTCGGCCAGTAGACATTCAGCCATACACTTTCAGCAAGCGGCCATGTTGTAACAGCCGTACTTGAAAGACATTCGCGTAGCTCACCTTTAAAATATTATACCTTTAAAACTCATACAAAATATAAGTTTAGTTGTTTAAGTTTCGTTTTATTTTGCTCGTACCAAGTTTTGGTGCGACTATCGAGCCGAGTAACGTGGGAGCCTTTAGCAAGAATATAGGGCTCGCTCGTTCAGCTGACAACTACGGGGGTCAAATTGTTTCTAGGATACAGTTTTGAAAAAATCTTGACTGAAACTGTTTCGCCGGCCAATTGAAATCGGTGCACTTGCGTTTAAACTTTATTTGTTTTATTGTTTTGTGGGGTTCCTGGTGTTTAATGTTGCTTGCCTTGTTTATTTGACGAGCATTGACTGGGGATTTTTATGAACTAGAAGTTAGAAGAAAGAGGGTTTCGCTATGTTCTCAAGGTTGCAAATCAACCTTTTGATTATATGCAGCATTCTGAAAATCAAGTCCACATGTCACATTGCGTTTTTTGCTTGTTCAAAATTATCTTCCCCAAGAACTACACCTCGGTTGTGGGAGACACGCGCGGGGCCTTCACCCCCGGGTCAGACATAGAGAATTCTCAGAGTAGCGCGGACCTCTGTACACTTTTGCATAAATTTTGCCTCTTGTATGACCGATTATACCTTTAAAACTCATACAAAATATAAGTTTAGCTGTTTAAGTTTCGTTTTATTTTGCTCGTACCAAGTTTTGGTGCGACTATCGAGCCGAGTAACGTGGGAGCCTTTAGCAAGAATATAGGGCTCGCTCGTTCAGCTGACAACTACGGGGGTCAAATTGTTTCTAAGATACAGTTTTGAAAAAATCTTGACTGAAACTGTTTCGCCGGCCAATTGAAATCGGTGCACTTGCGTTTAGACTTTATTTGTTTTATTGTTTTGTGGGGTTCCTGGTGTCTAATGTTGCTTGCCTTGTTTATATGACGAGCATTGACTGGGGATTTTTATGAACTAGAAGTTAGAAGAAAGAGGGTTTCGCTATGTTCTCAAGGTTGCAAATCAACCTTTTGATTATATGCAGCATTCTGAAAATCAAGTCCACATGTCACATTGCGTTTTTTGCTTGTTCAAAAATTATCTTCCCCAAGAACTACACCTCGGTTGTGGGAGACACGCGCGGGGCCTTCACCCCCGGGTCAGACATAGAGAATTCTCAGAGTAGCGCGGACCTCTGTGCACTTTTGCATAAATTTTGCCTCTTGTATGACCGATTATACCTTTAAAACTCATACAAAATATAAGTTTAGCTGTTTAAGTTTCGTTTTATTTTGCTCGTACCAAGTTTTGGTGCGACTATCGAGCCGAGTAACGTGGGAGCCTTTAGCAAGAATATAGGGCTCGCTCGTTCAGCTGACAACTACGGGGGTCAAATTGTTTCTAGGATACAGTTTTGAAAAAATCTTGACTGAAACTGTTTCGCCGGCCAATTGAAATCGGTGCACTTGCGTTTAAACTTTATTTGTTTTATTGTTTTGTGGGGTTCCTGGTGTTTAATGTTGCTTGCCTTGTTTATATGACGAGCATGAAAAGTTCGGCTAATTTAAACGTAATTGACATTAATTGACAGTTTTGATTTTGGTCATATATTGTTTGTTTCATTATTTAGTACTGGCCAATAATTTATCAGCCATTCTATGTCCAAATTTTGCAAAAAAGGCAGTGAGAGGTTATAGAGGCAAATTCTTTCTCTGCACATTCAAAATGGCGGATATGTGGATAATATTATGCTGAATCAGCAAAAATTAAAATAACTATAATATCTGAATGAGCAAAGATATCAACTTGAAATTTTCAGGTTATTTTCCTCTCAAAATGCTAAGTATCTGATAGGAGTATCAGGAAAATTTGAGAGGGTGCATTACATGACTGTCCCTCATTGGCATGGAATGACCCTGTTACAATTATCAACATATCGCAGTCGGATTTATTTATTTTCAACTCTTTACCGTAGTTCTGATTAAGGAACAGGGAAATTATTTCGGCAGCCTCTTCGTAGCCTTCACCTCCGCGCGATGCAAAAATTTCGATTAGAGTAATATCCTCTTTCAATACTAAATTCATATTTTCTGCATAAACGGACGGTAATTTTGTATTCCTAAACATTGCTAGCTTTTCTGCAATTGACCCATTTTTTAGTGAAGCTAGTAAGAATTTATTCAAACTTTTCAAATTAACGTCTACTGCAACTTTCTTTTCGCATGGGCTCTCAACTGGTTTCAAACAAATGGGTTTTCTTTTCCCTTGTAAGGTTGCAGACTCTTTTTTCCTTTTAGAACCCTTACTCATAGCCATTTCCTTCCTCTTTTTATTCAGCGGGGCATGTTGTGATTCTGTTTCGCTTCCAACTGCAGTGCAATTTTCGCACTGCAATGTTCTGCCTTTTTATTACTGCTTGGACACATTCTACGTGAAACCATTCATTACAACTATCGCAAGCAATCATTGGGGAACCCCGTTCATAAAAATCCCCAGTCAATGCTCGTCATATAAACAAGGCAAGCAACATTAAACACCAGGAACCCCACAAAACAATAAAACAAATAAAGTCTAAACGCAAGTGCACCGATTTCAATTGGCCGGCGAAACAGTTTCAGTCAAGATTTTTTCAAAACTGTATCCTAGAAACAATTTGACCCCCGTAGTTGTCAGCTGAACGAGCGAGCCCTATATTCTTGCTAAAGGCTCCTACGTTACTCGGCTCGATAGTCGCACCAAAACTTGGTACGAGCAAAATAAAACGAAACTTAAACAACTAAACTTATATTTTGTATGAGTTTTAAAGGTATAATATTTTAAAGGTGAGCTACGCGAATGTCTTTCAAGTACGGCTGTTACAACATGGCCGCTTGCTGAAAGTGTATGGCTGAATGTCTACTGGCCGAGAAGCCGCTGTGACTTGAAATAACTTCTATCTATCATCGCGACGATAACGAACCGAAACGGCTTTGGCGGCACTTAAGAACATAATCTTGATTGACAATCCCTATACTGGGGCTGGACCGTATACTGGGGCGCCTTATACTGGGGGAAACGTTACCAACGTTGCTCAAAATACTTATTCCTTTAGCATACACTGAAAAATGCAATTATCAAACCAAAATAACAAAATTAAATGAAAACATAACTACCTCTTGCCACTTTTTGCTAACTTTGTTGTACATGTGGAGTACAGCCATGGGGTCTGAATGTGAAGTTGCATCCATTTTCAGCAATCCTGTGCATGAAATGTACAGTTCCATTCTGCTTGCAGGCATCTGTTGGCTTGGTGCTGAAGGTGGGTACGGCGCACTTTGGTATCCGGGAGCAACAGGGTTGCGTACAGCAGCCATATTTTCTTAAGCTGTCTTCAGTGTGAAATCTTTAGGATGTTAGTTAATGATTGAACAAAAAATAATTTAAAAAATAGCCCAGATCTCTAGCATCCTTGAGATTATTTCCGGCTTTATAGGAATTGCTTTAACTCCTGCTTTCAAGGATCGGTGTTTGTTTGTGAGACCCACCTGTGATGGTATCTAAAACGAGGCAGATGTAACATGGTACAATTACATCTAGGCCCAACGACGAATAGGATGGCGTGACCGGGCAGGCTCTCTTCGTTATTTGGAGTGAAAACTAATCAGCTATTTCTTGTATAAACTGAAATATTGCTGTTTAAAATAAATTTTTAAGGAATGGCACAGTATCTTGGCAGAGTAGTTGGGACAAAGATGGACAAAACCGCGAAGGTGATGGTCACAAAAATGAAACTTCATCCTGTTATCAAAAAGGTGATTTTATTTCGTCAATTGAACCAACCTGTTAAATTTAACTTAATGCATCGTTAAGAAGGATTGGAAAGTTTCTTGAACATTTTACTCTATGCAATTCTCTCAACTGATTGTGAAAAATGCAAGGGGGACATAAATAATTCCCAGTCTGCAGCATCATGACAATCCTCTACAAGATATTGTGTGTGCAAAAGCAAATAAGAATGTGTGCAAGAGTGCTAACGAAATGTGGAATGTGTGCACACTATTCAGTTTCATTTGAACGTTTACGGCACTCTTTCAGTAGGCAAAATTTGGGCTAAGAATGGCTCTCGCCATATGTGAGACCATTTCACAAAAATTTTACTTCATACTATAATTTAGCATGGGGGTACATTACATTGGCATTTTGAAATATCAAATAAAAGCATTAAGATATGAAATGATGCCAGGGCAATTCTATGGTAAGGGTGTGGTCCCTAAAAAATTTTCTGGGGAGTGCCCACAGACCCCCTTTTCTCCTATTTTACATACTTCTAATTATTCACTAGTTCCCCCTGAAAATAAGTGGCTTGCATGTTATTTTTATTCACATACAACAAAAATGGGAGGAGGGGTAGAATCTGGAAAAACCACTTTGCTCACACCTGCACATAGCCAAAGTGATACATAATTTCTAACTTTGTTTGCATTAATCCATTCTGCTAACAAAGACTAGATTGTTGCTATGAACTTTATTTTTGAAAACAAATTTTTCTACTTGTGTCAGTGAGATAATTCTGATACTGGTTATTTAGGCAACCATAAAATCCCGATTAATTAGCATTTTATAAAACAGCAAACTAGTTGCTAGCCTTTGTTGTCACAGGCATACAATTGCCCAATGGGAGAATTCTTAGTAAATAATATCATTTCTCATAATTGATCTTTTTGCACCAAATTGCTCAAAATCAAGGCAAAGTCTTTGAAAATAGAGATCAATAATGAATAATGCTCCTTTATAGCCTTAACATGGATGAATTCTTCTTATATGCATTCTTTTCATTTTTTGATAGTTTTGGAACCATAGAAAGGTTTACTTTGCCCACGATGAAGGCAATGATTGTAAAGACGGTGACCTTGTGCTTATCAAGGAATGCAAGCCTATTTCAAAGAAGAAGTCATTCAGAATCCTTGAGATTGTTGAGAAATCACCAATGACAATTAATTTTACAACTGAGTTGAACAAAGATTCCAAAATCAGTTAAGATGTTTTCACTGTCTATTTGATATTTTGACAACTTGCTAACCTAAGTGCAGTAAAGTTGTGACAAATAATACAAATCTATTGTATGTAACGTATGTATGTAATGAATATTGAAAGTGGATGACTTGACTAAGCTTGAAAACTTGCTGACAGCCTGGTTCTCAACTTATAGATTCTAAATGTGTAAATTAACAAGACTGACAAATGTTACATAAAATTCTGAGTTATAAAATTTAAGGTGAAATACTTGTGTAAACGACTAACTAAAATTTTAAAATCACAATGCCCATTCAAACAAGACAAGATCTTGGGATTTAGTCTTTTCAGTAAAATACAATTTATATTGTCCTTCTTAGAATTTGAAAGACCTTATGTGGCCAAATATTCCAATGTTTTGACATGCAGAGGTCCTTTTTCTCAGAGTACCTTGTTTGATGTTAGTGTACATAAGATGGTTACTAAAATTTCAACCAGAAAGATTAATACCAGCATGTTAGCTCTTTTTTATTTATAAGCACAAATACAGGTGTCTTTTCTGATTGTTTTAGGGATCAAATTCAGCTCTATGAGTATTGGGTAACGGGGGGAACTCACAGTTGTATTTATTTGATAACCTAGTATACCCAAAAATGTTATAATCACCATGTGACAGTAAATCAAAAGTTCATTGAAGAAGATGCACCTTTTCATAGACAAAATGAATATCTTTGAAAGGTGAGGGGGGAAGCACAAGCAGGAAATAACAGAGGGCACCTTCATGAGCTTCAAATAGACATCTTGTCTTTGTTTCTGAAAGTAAGTGTGGAGGCATTTATCCCCTGTGTCCTGCGATTCCTAGGTGTATGCACTTTTTAATTTTGAAGTACTTTGGTTTGCTCTAGTACTAGACATAAAAAATTAAAAGAAAAAAACTAATGCGGATAAAATTGAACCATATGCCTTAAAATGAATTGTGCAAAGTATAAATTACGGGGATGTATGAAAAAATTTGCCTAAAAGCAGTCACCAAAAGGGACTTGTATATGAAAAATATGGTAAAATTTGAACTATTAAACTACTTCACTTGCTACCAACTAAATACTTCTTGATTCCATTGATTTACATGCTCTTTTGAGTGCCTTTACTTTACTTTCCATTGCCCTAGTTTCCTGCTCATAGCATTGCCGGTCTCAATGCTCTTTGTTTGAGTTAAAAAAGAAAGTCATTTTAAACCAATATTAAAATCATTGCTTTGTTATAACAATTCTATTTGTGGCCTATTAGATCCACATCATAACCATCCATAATAATCTTTTTCTTTAAAGCATCTAACTCACTGTCAAATATGTCACAACCTCGCACTTCCATAATTTTCAAGTTCTTCATGTTTTCTACAGCATACCATATTCCACCAGCAGTAACTTTAGCATTCCCAGATATATTTAGATGCTCAATCTTCTCAGTATCCATGAAATTCTCCAGGTCCCTCAGGTTATTGTCATCAAACTGAGGAAGCTCCACAAGACAAAGTGTTTTTGTGTTATATCCACCTTGCAAGATTGCTTGAAGATCAAAGTCAGAGTCATCAGATTTCCTTTTTTGCAAATCGATTTGAAGATTGTTCAAAAGTGGGCACATCTGTAGCAAACTATACTTCTCATGCTTACCTCCAAGGCTAATCATTTCATTCATAAACTTGTCATTATGCAATGCATTTCGTTGCATAACTTCTTGCCAGAGAACATAAGGAATCCATTCAGTTGCTAGATAGGGACAGTGGTTAAGAAACAGTTTTTCAATGTGTGAACAGTATTGGGCAAATAATGATGTCCTCAGATCAGATATTCCAGAAAAATCAATTGAATTTAAACCGTGCCCTGCTCGTTTTAGAAACCTCTTGATTACTTCTGAATATTTTTTGATACTGCAATAAGAAATATTCAGGTTCTCTAGCATCTGGCAATTCTCAGCTATAACTTCTAAAGATTTTTCAGTAATACCTCTGCAATTACTCAGGCATAATGCCTTTAGATTGGGACATGAGGCTACAATTTTGTGTACTGAGTTGTCATCAATTCGATCACTGAGTGTCAGGTCTATAGCTTGGATTGAAAAGAATACATGATTGCTTGCAAACGCCTCAAAGTTAACTGCTGTCATCGGTAAAGATATATGCTTTATCTTCTTACAACTGGTAAAAATCTGCAAAAGTATGTCATCTGTAAGGGCATCTGCATTGCCAAGAGTTAATACTTGGATATTGGTCAATAACTTCATTCTTAAGAATGAGTCAGTATTTAGCCTTTCACAGTTGGAACTCTGAAAACATAAAAGGCTTGGACAATACCTGACCAAATTGGCAACAAATTCATCGGACATGTTCTCATTGTTAAAAATGAGGCTTTCAAGGTTTGAGTAGTTGTATGGTATCAAGTTTAACATTGACTTGGAATATCTTGTACCATCAGATAGCTTTAGGCTCTTTATTTTCTACAATAAAATAACATTAGTTATACTCCATAATAAAGCACCAAAGGTTTTTAATCTTTTCACACCATGAAAAATAAGTTTTCACAAAACTTGGCTTATGCCATTAGCAGACCTTTTAGCATTGGGTTGGCCTACCTTTTATTATAGCACAGTGTTCATTTGGCTTAGCAATGGCTTACAACATAAAATTTGCATAGGCTTGGTTAACGTGAGCTCCAGAGCATCAAGTAAGGGATTTTAAGAAGGAGCGTTGCTGGTAAGGTTTGTTGAACATCTACACTACAACTGGAAACCCCTAAATTGAATTTAATCACGTTAGATATGCGCTCAGAATTGATGAGGAAAGGTGCCGAATTGACGATTTTGCCACTATTTTTGGTATTTTGCATTTGAGCTAATTTGGATAAGATCAAAAAGTTTATAAACTTACATTCAAAAAGTATTGGGACAAATTCAATAAAAGAACTATGGTGTTCTGCTATTCAGGTTTGCAATGGAACATTGTTCAGGTATGAGCAGGTAATTTTCAATAGTCTAGGCCTGTGTATCCCAAAAATGTGGTTAAAAATTAAAAAAAGTAATTTTACTTTTAGAATCATAACTGCTACAAAAGAATTGGATTCTTACAATCTTTCTATATACAATAGCAAAATCTGCAAAAGAGTTGTTTGGCCTAAAAACGGAAAACTCAAATGGCCTGTTGACAATTTTCTAGAGATGCCAAAATGAATTTGATTTTTTAGATTCACATTTGCATAATAGTTTTGCATAAGTCTCAAAGAAAGTTTCCTGAATCAACAAAAACGTAACAATGTCATGAAATTATTGAATTTGTTCAAGCTGCTTTTGAAATGGCATAACACTCGGCAAAGCCACAGTATCCGTCATCGACATATAATTTTTGCTTTCAGAGAGCATTTTTTTTAAAGCTGAGCAATTTGCATTTCTTAGGATTTCATAGCCACGTTTTTGCCTATGATTCTGAATTGAGCTTCTAAATGACAATAAAATGCCTGGTAAGGATTCAAATCTATTACTTTGCAGTTTCCTCAGAAAGGACCTTTCATCTCTTGATGTTGTGAACTTCTTTTGTCTGCCAACCCTTTGGTGAATTGTTTACTTTTCTTGTAAGGAAAAACCACAAAAGCTGCACTCATTGAGCAGCCAAGAAGTGATGCAATTTCACGGGATTCATTCATGTTATTTTTGCAGAAAGCAATTTTCCAAGCGTTTCTCGTAACTCAGTTATTGACTTTTAAGAACTTCCATGCTTACGTCTCAAGTCCTATATAAATTGTATGGTTGATGTTTTGTGAATTTCTTTTCATAAATAAAGGCATCAAAAACATCAACAATGTCTTACGAAAATTTCATGGAAATTGTCGCCATACTTTTTTAATGAAAAAGATTTTTAAAAAGACTTTCCTAATTTGTTCCATAAAATGTCTTCAAAATTTTGAAGTTTGTCCCAATTCTTTTCTTAACGTGAGTATATTTTTAATTTGGCACCCATCTGTATGGCCCTATCTGTATATTTCATTCACAATACAAGATATCTCCATCATTGCCATTATTGGTGTTTTTGATGTGGAGGAGGGCAAGTGCCTAGGCCACATTTTGTCAAGATGCAGATTCTATAGCACTATGATTTCAATCAGCTCAAATTCCTAGCTTTAAAGAAAATACATAAATCTGTTGCACAGATATTCCAATAAATATCAAATTCAGGGATATCTGTAGCCACTAATGTCACAATACAGCAAAACAAGAACAGAATTCTTTACCTTACAGCGTTTCAACAAGATCTTCAAAATACTCTCACCAAGTCTGAATGTTGTCGATTTGGAAAGATCAATTGAGTCCAACTGGGAATGGAATAGAAGATGAACATGCTTTGGAAGAAATTTATCATTTTTAACCAAAGTATCAAATAATTCTTGTGTCAAACCATGATCTGCAGAAAAAAGTGAATACACAATGACAATTAAAATTCATTATTACTGTCTGTCAAAAATTTTTATTTTTATTGGTATTGTCCTATTTTTATAGAAACTTTCTTCATTGTTTTAAATTTTTATATTTTAACTACATTTACTGAAAAACCCAGATTGGGTGAAAAATTATAACGGCAACATGTTTCGCATTATTGGCAAAGCCATTGTTCCATCTATCAGTTTGTGAATCTATCTACCAAATAAACATGACAAACTGCTTTTGTGTAGACAGAAGAAGTTCGTTTTCACCTTAGGACTCCCTTGGTAACATTTTCGATAGGAAAGCGGCACTGATTGGACAACCTGCTCGTTGAGTAAATTTTTGAAAAACTGCCGTCAAAATTCTACCGCGATCGTCAGTTACGAAGGCTTGAAACTGTCCCTTTCAAACCCTTATAATAATAGAAGGGGGGAGGGAAAACATAAAAATGACAGTTATAAAAATTACTGTCACTTTCTAAGCATATAAGACTAGTGATAAATGGATCATCATCCAATAGCCCTATTCAAAAATTGAATCTTCTTTTTTCTTTAGAATTAAAAAAACAAACAGGAATTTGAAGAAAAGCTACTTACCGAGTCCTTCAAAGGGGCCTAACAGATATAAGTAACTTTCTGGATCTTCAGGAATCATCTCAGCCCAGTAGCTTATGTTCCTTGCAATGAATGCAAGTGCTGTAACTTTAAGACTTCGAATTCTTCTGCTTTTCATTTTTGCATGTTATCTAGGCAAAGCCAAACCACTGTCAAATTCTACAACCTCACAAGTTCACTTCCGAGCCTAATGCCTATCAAGTTCACTTCTCTGATCAAAAGCCTCTTTGTCAAGTTTACAATGCGCTTCTATATCATTGGCGCGATTGGCGCAGGCGCTTCTATATCATTGGCGTAAACCAATCAGAATTACTTTGAGGCTCTGTTCGTGGAAGAAATTGAAAACTAAAGTGTTTTGGGCTGTTTGGAAAGCATGTTGGGAGCTTGCTACAAAAAACAACTTGTTGGTGCTTTGTAGGAAGTAGGTGAGGAAACAATATTTTGATAGCACTTACAACTGAATTCTTACTCACATATACACTTACAAACTTGTAACAATTTCGGAAATATTTTCTTGTAAGCGTACGACTAAAACAAACACTTCCATGTAGGCTGTAATTGTTCACCAAACCACCCTGGCACTCACAAGCTCCGAAAGCGTGAAAGTTAAGCAAAGAAAACATTACGTTCGTCTATCCGAAATAAGAAATGTTAGACACGCAGGGGAACCCAATGCAGAGCAAAGTTTTGTGTTTGGTTTAGCATCGATTGAAGGCTAGTTTGTTTTGTTTGTTATGCTTAGGTATGAAGTACTGGCTGATATTGATTTATGTTCACCTGGCGATTCAGACGATTCGTTCTGACGATTTGCACACAAACCAGGAAACACTTTATAGACGTAGGAAACACTTGAAAAGTGGTTGGGAATATGTAAGCAAAATGAGCACCACTGTGAATTGCAGATAGCCTCTGTTTTTGAAAAATGGGGTACATCCCCCTGTGTCCCAGATGTTAACAAGCCTTCTGTGCCCCAATTCCCTTTTGTTTATTGGTAACATATTTTTTATTTGGGCAACGTAAGACATCCCACAACTTGAAAAACTGCACAGTTTTTCCGAAAAATTGATGAAAATGTTCATATTTTTATTGATGGATAACTGCATGCTACTGGGTCTTTTAGATACTTGTTAGGCATTTCAAATGATGCCAAAGGCTCAGTTTTCTCCAAAATCACACTTCTGTTTTTCATCAATTTCATTATTGAACTTTGCTTCATTGTTTTCCATAACTTGTATTGAGTTTTTAATCTTCCTCAAAGTTGGTGCGTTATGGAAAAAATTAACACCTGCTGCTTCAAGCCTCTGCACTCCTCCTCTTCTCTTAAATTAGTTACAATTTTTACTGATATTTTCTCAATTCTAGTTGATAAGCAATGGCAGGAGCTTTGGATTTGGAAGGACAGCTATGCTCTGTATGCTGGGAAGGAAATGATTTCAGGGTGTTGCAGTGTGGCCATGGGTTTTGTTTAGAATGTCTCAGAGCACTGTATATGAATCATGATCACAAGATAGTTTGTCCAATGGACAGAGCTCCAGATGAAAGACCACCAGAAAGTCTGCCAACTCCAAATCAATTTCAAGGACGACTCTATATTCAAACAGTTGATGATGAAGTTTATGTCAATATGAATCAACTTATTGATGCCCAAATTAAGCAAAGGAAATGCACAATCAAGCAACTTAGAATGATTGTTGCATCACTTACTGGGCATGAATTCAATTGTGCTGGAGCAAAGATTGGTGGTAGTGCTTTAGGGGTACGGATTTGTTTTTCATTTGCAGTCATCAAGCCTTCTCAAAAAATTGAAATTTGTGCTAAGGCTGGTGAAACATACTTGAAAGTGGAGAGGCCAAAATATCAAAGTCTTGAAAGGGCTTAGGAAAGGCTGCCACCAGGGTTGGTGGTAAGAAAATTTTTAGAATCATGGTGTCTTAGGGATGGCCAGAAACTGTATCTAAAATTAATTTTGACTGAAGGTGTTGCATAGTCGCGTCTATTGTGATGTTGACTTGGAATAGAAAAGTTTTGCAAAGTTTTAGAATACCACTATCATATAGCTCGTGATGAAACCTTTTTTTTAGATTTCAAAAGTATCAGAAATAAGATGGGGGAGAAAAATAAAGGAAACACAGATTATTAAAAAACATTAACGTTGAATTATCAATAGAAGAAACATCTGATCTCAACTTTTTCGGAAATTAAGTGCTTTAACAAAAGTTTGAAAAGCCTTCAAACTGGGCTTGCCAAAATGAGTTTAAATATAATTTTTAATTGCATCAATATTTTCTGTTTCTTAGTAGGAATGGATTATCCAAATGATCAAACTCTGAAGTTTTCTTGATGATACTTTTTAAGAACCAATCTGCCCACATTTTATTTCTCATATCCTCAAAAAAGTTTTTTCCAGCTGTTCCTTTTCCTTCAACAGCTGATTTTTCTCTTTTTGTGATGTTTCTGAGAAAGTTTTTGTTAACAAATAGACCCAAGTTTAGGCAATGGAAAAAATGAAACTCCGTCAATTTGTGCTGGCACCAAGTTATTCTGGACTAGATTTCTCGATCTATTTGCTAAGCCAAGCTGTCACTCGTTGTAAAACTTAGACAATGATTGATTTCTTCGATCTATTTCCCATCTTCAATTTTATTTATGTCTTCTATGGTAAAGACATAGCAACCATAGTAAAGCCATGGACACATTTAAGAGAATACCAGGCAAAGTTACTTATAGAATCATATACTACATTTATTTCCACTTTTGCCTAAAATGTTTCTTAAGCAGAAAAGTGGGGGGGGGGGGCATGCCGGCCCTGGTTATATGACATTTATTTGTCAAATAGAATACTTCTTTTTTGACACATTAAAAGTACAATGTCTAGTTTATAAAGTGCAGGAACTTTAATAGATCATTTTTTTCTGAACATTTTTAATTTTATTGTTTGTCCTTTAGATTGGTGGTGCAATCATGGGCATTGTTGGCATCAGCCTTAGTTTGACTGGCGTTGGGGCAGTTGCAGGCATGCCGCTAGCTGCTACTGGTTTTGGACTAGCTGCAGCTGGGGGTGTGACAGCAGGTGTTACAATGGTAGTGGAAGGAATCCTCAAGAAAATTGGAATTGATAAAATCCAAGAGGAACTGCAAAGAGACTACTTTAAGGCAGAACAACTAAAAGTTCTTTTGTACAGAGCAGCAAATGATTCCCACTTTGCAAGAAGATGGAATATTTATGGTTTGGATATCGTATACATTGGGAGTTTGATACCAAGAATGGCAAAACTTGGCTTAACAACTGCTGCTGGAATACGTATAGCTTTTGGCATTGGGAGAGCAGCCACAACAACTGCATTACATGTTGCTGGGTTGGTATTTGCAGCAGCACTTATTCCACTGGATATAGCCCAATTGATAATCAGTTCAATAAAGATTCACAAAAAGGAGCCATCAAAAGTGGTACAAGATATTTCAGATCTGGCAGATGTTTTGGAGAAGGAGCTGAAGGTGTTTCTTATTGATGGGGGCTTCTTTAACCTGGTTTATACAACTGATGGCTGCTGGGCATACATAGAGGTTTATGCAACGAAAACAAATGCATTTGAGCAGCAGAAAGAAAGAGGCTTTCTTTTAGCAGAGCTGGCTGAGTTTGGCAATATTGTTCATCGAGGAAGTGAACCAGATGTTCCCAACAGAGTCAGGAATATAATCCAAAATGAATGGTACAATCACTATGACGAGTACTTGGCCAAGGTTTTGGAAGAATCATTGAGTTTAGGGCAAGAATGACCCCTCTTCTTGTGATTTGTCTTTGCTTTAGCAAAATGTACACAATAAAGATCTGGTATCAAGGTTAGACAAGGGAGCTGAAATTTTTAGAATAGTTTGTAGATTTATTGTAAGAGTGCATGTTTTTAGGCATAATCCTGATGTTTTTAGGAACACTGTCATTACCTATTTCTCTTTAATAGTACTTTTTATTTTTACTGTAATTTGTAAGAATATATGATCTATTTTTGAATGTATTTAAGAGTTTGGGCCTTTTATAGAAGCCCTGTACAGAAATTTTTCTACACCTTCTCTCTCCTCTAATCTTTGCATCCTAAGGTCTTCTCCTCAAAATGTCATTGTTCTAATCTTAGTAAGCTCCTGCCAGTATAGAGGGGTGGGAGGAGTAGGATAAAGTCCCTGGAAATCACCTCATATTGTATTGTTGGCAGAATTAAGCACCTTCTTTGAGTGTCCTTTATCTTTGATTTTTAGGATATTAAAGCAATAACTAAAACATGATTCTGTCACTGGACAGCAATTACTAGAAATCTTAATTGTGCCAAAAACTATGATCACAACAACATGTTTAGGATAACTTGCAGAATTTGGTTGTCTTTCTGTACACAGAAGGATTTTGTTTTACACATTCTCCATTACTTTTTGATCAATTCCTTTGGTAACATTTTCGATTGGCAAGCGAAGCTGACCTGGCAACCTTTTACAGCCAAGTGCTTGCGATGCGAATTGGCCTATTTCAATCCACAACTGGGTAAAAATATTTCCCTACCTAGTACTTTTGATCGTTGTTCTGACGTTTTATACTGTGAAGAGTGTCTGATGAAAAGCTTAATTGTGTTGAAAATGTTTGCTGTTTTCAAAGTCATCTTTGAAGATTGTGGCATGGAACTGGTTCGGTACCTTTCTTCCTCTAACAATTGAATATTGATAAACCCCATCCATAGAGGTACTTTCACGAGAAACAGAAGTTGAACAGATACTTGATGATTGCATAAAGCGTGAAAATTGGAGTTGCAACTTAGAATTATCCAATACTACACACCAAAGAGGAATTAATGGACTGGAAGATTTCCAAGGTCAGGAGAAAACTTTTTGAAAATAATTCAAGAAAAATTTTCTCTATAAATGAACAAATTACCTTGAATCAAAGCTGGTAAAGCCATGTCCTTAGATTAGAAGTCTGCTGACCTAGAACTTTGAGCCAAACTAACTTTTAACTACCTGCCATTGACTGAAGATTTTGGAATTGAAGAGCAGTTTTTTGCCATAAGTTTGCATAGAGCTAACAAAGAGGAAAGGAGCAAAAAGGGTCCAATGCTGAGGCTAAAAAATATGTGATAAGAATATGGTTAATCAGTGATCTTGTGTTAAAAGCAAATTGACATGTTAAGGCAGCTAGGCAAATAAATACACACTTATTGAAAGGTATCAAAATTGGTTTGTGAGTAAGAAACTTAAATAGCAGGATAAACATTGTTCTGGTCTTGATATATTGCATCTAACTTTTTGGATATTTAAACATCTAGATTGACATTCACTTTCCTGAGCAAAACCCGCATCGTAAACTGCTTTATTTTACCCTCATATAAATTGTTTACTGTCTATTTTCTCTAACACAAAAAGCACAAAGCTGTTGTAATTAAATGAAGATTTACAATAACTTTTACAGTTGGGACTCGTTCAAAATTACATATAACACATTCATGGTAGGTGGGAGCTAAGCTGGCTTCTTGTTGCATATATGAAATTAAGGTTAATATCCTGCTCAACCATGGTAAAGATGTGATTAGAAAATGGTCATTAAAAATGATATGTAATTTTTGAACGAGTCATTGGATAAAGTTAATTCAAAAATTCTATAAATACATGTATGTATGCATATATTATAAGCAACCCCGATTTATATTTAGGACTTAACAAATTAAATACATAGCTCTATCAAATCAGAGATTTTCAATGCAAACCTTTTCTACGTACTATATCAAGAATACAGATGATACAATTCAGGTCAAATTTGTCTTATTGACAAAAAAGTTATCAACAATGTTTTGAATAAAACTGAAAGCTTTTTATAAGTCTAATGAATAAAATATAATATAAGCAATCCTCATATACAAATATTGAGGTCCTCATTATGAAGGACATACCACAGGATGTATATTCAAATAATGTTTGCAAAGAAAAAACCGCAGGACTAGGTCATAAACCTTTCAACATCCACTGAATTTTCATATATCTACTCGGCTCTTTTTTGGATCACTAGTAGTAAAAAGGAGGGTATTGGATGTGCTTTCCTTGCTTTCTTCATTATAAGAGAGCTAGACTAAAGTTCAATGCTAGCATCATGCTTTTTGCCAGCTTACTGCTGTTCTGCCACCGACCTTCTTTCTATTGCTTCCAACACTCTTGCTCGTCTCTCTTCTTGGTCTTGTACATTTGAAAGGTGTGTCCGACTTAAGAGGTGTGGAGACAATACTTCTGTCTGCGATGAGGATGAATGCTCTCTACCCATGCTTGTAAATCGCCTAACAGGGAAGACAACTAGTAAGAATCGGTTGCAAAATTGCTCTTAGCTTTGGCTGCAATCAGTTAAAAACCAAATGCGACCTTCCTAGAGAATTGATCCTACAAAATTTGGAACATGTCAACCCCAAATGCATCTGGAGGAACCGCCCCACCCTGTATCTTATACATGAAAATGGTTGAAAAATCAACAGGAAAAGAATATGAGTCAGTTCCAACGTCAAAAAGTTTTTACTTCATATCCAACGCTTCTTGCATCTCACAAACCAGATATGTAAGCCCCATTGCTGGAGAGCTTATTGTTGAAATATTTCCAACTATTCCTGTTTACAATTTGCAATTGCTTAACGACTGATTGATTTATGTCTAAATGCTTATATTCTAAGTAAACTCTTAGACATTCAAAGTTGAAGTTAAATGGTACAAGCTAAATGCTTTATGAATAAAAATCATAATGGGGAAAGAGGAGGGGGTGTTGCTGGCTGCGCGAAGAGTGAGCCATCTGTAGCTCCTCATTCACTTCTTTGTTATAAGGTTTTTGGTTCATTTGAAGGAAACAGAGGACCTGAACAAAAGAAAATATCAACCCTCCTTTTATGAGAGAGATTTTCTTCGAGCGTCATGTTGTTCATAATTTGAGAAACAATAATGAATTTATGCTACCAAGGGTAAGAACAGCCATTTACGGATCCGAAACTTTCAAATATAGAGGGCAACGTCTTTGGCTATCGTTACCTCAGAACATAAGGAATGCTCAATCTATCAACGAGTTTAAGAAAGAAATTAAAAGCTGAAATGGTACCAATTGCACGTGCAAACTTTGTAGGACGTTCGTACCACAACTTGGATTTTTGTAATACTATCGTTTTGAATTGGTCCGATTTTTATAAAAGTACACTTTTAATTCTGTTTTTAATAGTTTACTGTATGCTTGAAATTTTAAGTATTTAATCTTGTATGTATATATTTGATGTAGTAGTTTTAACAGTTGGCTTGGATTAGCTCATTTCACTGTAAATAGCTATGTAGCGCCAACTTTAAATAAATTTATTATTATTATTATATATCTATTGTTTATTTGAGTTAGTGTCTACAAAATAGGGCTCAGTACTGCGACGCTTGCCCCATTGCTACAGTGTGTGTTTCTTTATTGCTTTTTTCAGTGAATGAGTCATGCATTACGTTAATAGGTTTTTTTGCATTTTTCTCTTTAAAAATAACTTCTATTGTCATAGAAATTAGATTTTTGGATTTGACCAATCAGAACCGACCTTGTAAAACTTCTACAAGACCCAAAGTTATGAGCGGACAAAGGGGAAATGCCTACCTTGAAAAGTTTATTCCCCACTAAAAATTCTCATTTTAGCCATTTTCAAAGTTCACACCATTCAAAACCAAACACGAGTGGTGACACTAGCCAGAAGTGAACCAGAAGTTTGCGTGTACATGGTCGATGCAGTGTAATACTACGTGGTCGATGCAGTGTAAACGAAAGTGGGTTCAACCTGGGTTCAACCCAGGTTAAGGTTAACCCAGGTTGAAAGTTTTATTGTAAACAGGGCCTTTGTTATTAAGGGCATAAACAGCCCAGCCAAATTCAACCTCAAGTGAAAGTTTGTGATGCTGTAGGCGATCCATTACGACGTTGTGGACGCCCCAGAAATAGCAGATGCTAATCATTGACACTCTAATTACCATTTATATCTACTAGTTACGTAAAGCACACACAGATTTCTGTCTTGTGCTTTTGAGAGTCAGCAGTCAGCCATGGGCGGTTTTGAAAAACAAAGACTGACCTGCAATATTATCCGTTTCGGATTGACGTCATTGATTTTGGATTTCGCTATCTATGAATCTTTCTCAAAAATGGACTTCAGAATTGAAATCTTCATTTTCAAATTAGTTTATACTGAAAAAATCATGTTGTTTGGACTGTTCA
Organism: Rhopilema esculentum; assembly: GCF_057945365.1. Classification (NCBI taxonomy): domain Eukaryota; kingdom Metazoa; phylum Cnidaria; class Scyphozoa; order Rhizostomeae; family Rhizostomatidae; genus Rhopilema; species Rhopilema esculentum. The sequence continues at coordinate 9,828,908 of NC_142818.1, read as the reverse complement.
GTCGCGAGTTACCTTGTTTTGAAAATTTAGATATTTCTTTAGATTTGTCCGGAATTTGCTGCTGCAGTGACAAAGTTTCACAACAGCAACAAATTCATGGATTAATTCGCGGTCTGACGGCCCAAACAACTTGAAATTTTCAGCACAGACTACCTTCAACATGAAGATTCAAATTTCATGATCCACTTTTGCCAAATGTAAAGATAAAAATTGCCCGGAACAGAGAATAACCGACTGCTAACATAACCGACGAAGCTGAAGAATCCGGTAAGGATAATCCGATTAACGTCATGTCATACACATCGAGGAATTCTTTGACCGCATCAAAGAATCACAGGTCGTCTAGCGTCAGGGAACGCTCTCCTACAAATATGACTTCCAGCAAAACATGATACCTGTCCGGATTCTTCATGCACGCCAAAATAACCTGCAGGAGCGCAGCAATAATTTTGAAATGGTCTTTAAAACTTCCATGTTACATGCCCTTGCTTTAATGTTTTTAGCTGAGAAGAGAAAAGGATGGGAAATGGCCCGTTTATCCAATGTCGTTACAATGCTAGCACTAGCAAAAATCTTTAAAAACCGGTCATCAACCTGGTTTTAGAGGCACTGTCCAGTGGCGGATCCAGCCAAAAATCTGACTACCGCCGAAATGAGATAGAGGGTCGACCACACCCAATTCCTGGTCACACCCGGTTTTCTAAAATGATTATTGCTTTTTATAATTTCTTATGTAGACCATTTTCAAGAGACAAGTGGTGCTTTACTGAAATTATGTATCCTTACAACAAGCTTGAGAAGAAATAAATAATCTTATTCAATATGGATGGATATTCTGAAAAAATTTACGGCATTTAGCCAAGGAACACCATAGAATTAGAAAAAAAGATACATTTGGCAGAATTTTGAAGTGTCGCCTAAAACTCGCATTTAGTCGCACAATTAGTTATGAAAATCAGACCTGTTGGTAATTATAAGTTTAAAGAGCCAGATAAAATTTGCAATTATTGAGAGCAACTTTTGTTAAACAAAGAATCATACTTTTGGCGAACATTGTGGGCCTGACTTTTAATCCTGATGCCTTCTTAAATTTTAGAATATTCGAGTCTTAATATTCTTATGAAATATATTCCTACGAATAGTTGCGTATTGTACGAAATAATGGGTCACATCGGCTTTGAAGTTACAGTTTGCCCACTTGCAGAATATGTAGGCATCCCCCCATCTTTCTGTAACGTTTGAGTCGTGTTGAGCGGCAGTACTACTCAATCCCCCATCTGAGCGGTAGTCAATTCGGTTGTTCATTGGTTGTCAACAAAATTTGTATGCATCCCCCCCCCCCAGGTTGGCTGTGATTTCTTTTGATTCGATTGGTCCAGGCAGGCTGACTACCGCTCAGTGCAGCTCGAATCCGCTCTACAACGACTCAACCCCCCTAGCTAGCAAGCCATGGATATCTGTCTTACATTACCGATTGGACACCTGACACTAGGTCCATTGTATAGTCAAACCAATCGGGATTAGCACCTTTCCACACAGGTATGGTACCGATATCGTGTAAACGGATGGCCTAGCAACCAAAGATATTAGCCAGGACATTTCGATGGATTAACTTAATCTGGATACAGGATGAAAAAAATAGAAAAAAGGAGATGTTTCTTAGAAAAAGCTTCAAAAGAAGAGAGTCACCTTCTTGCGTTGGCATAGATCTTCTGACGCCTGTTGCTAAAAGCCTGTTGCCTTCTGTCTGCATCTTCATAAAACTCAGTGCAACTATCGCTAGTGTCACTGGCAGTTTCCAGTGCTGATGCACTGCTTGTTTCAGAGATTCTTCTTGAAAGTTCGCTTTTATTGTCGTCTAGGCAGAAATCTGGTTGGTTTATAATTATTAATGATAAATGCGTAATATCCAATCAGCGGAAAGTGAGCAACGATGAATTAAAATAAGAGTTCAATGACGTGAACCTCCGCAACAAAGGAATTCAAAAATTATCCTAAAGATAAAGGTCAACATATCGTCATCAGGAAGACAAGCAGATCTGTAACAAGCCAGAATGGAAAGCGAATTACCTGAAGGCCTTTCTTCTGACGGGGTTTCTGTTGTTTGTTCGTTGTTGGAGATTTCATCTGCCAGTTCAGAGCGCTGAAAAAGTAATTAAAAAGTCAATCTAGCTCCATAAAATATGCGATATGCATAATTATCACTAAATTTTAGGGCTTAAACCGTTCCCAGACGGAAGTCAAGGAAATTCACGACCCCAATTACCCAAGCGGCGGTTCGACTGAATATTTGGAAAACTGCATGATTCTGCCCCTTAAGGCCTGTTTATATTAACACAATCATCCCACCTTTAGCCATAAAATGGCAGGTGGGATGAAATCATCCAGCTTCGGATAAATCGTTTCTCATATAAATACATGATAGAAATTACAAAGCTTTGTATAGGAAGCCTGGAACTCACCTCCCAGCCCATAGACTGAAAGGTGGGATAATTTTGCTCATACTAACAGGCCCTTACAATATTGATAGTAAGCTCGTATTTTTGTTGTGTTACGACGGGTGTTTTTTCATTAGGAAATTCCGAAAAGGTGTACAAAATATTTTTAACAAAGTTTTTCCCTGAAAATGTATAGGACGAGATTAATTATCACTAATATACAAAATTCATACATTTCACACGCTACAGAAAAATATATCGTTGATCAGCATTAATCCTTCAAGAGTTCGTACAGTAAATTACAGCTGCAAAGATGTAAACTTGATCCGTCACTCACGTCACTGTTGAAAAGAATGTTTCCTTCCAAAATGTTCTCTGCTGTTGCTTCAGAGGAATGGGTCCGTCTGACGTCATCGAGAATAGCATTGTATGGTATACTTGGAAACATAGTGTGAACCTGCAGGGCCTGAAAATTTTTATGATACAGTTGAATAGGAAAGTCAGCAGAGGACAAGTGCTTACTTTGTTTAGTCGTTATAAGGACAATTAATGAATGACAAGGAGATGCGATTCAATCAATGAGATGCCGTTCTGCAAATTTCAGACTTACCGTTGCATAAAAATTGAAAATTGAAGCTACTGACGTATCAAACAATCATTTAAAATATGACAGACTGGTCAGAATATCATTTGAGCCAAGATAATACAATGACCTGACAGAAGATCAATTCATAATTTATTTTTTCTTCAACTCTCTATGATTAATTAAATATTTCAAGACAATGACTTATCATGCTATGAACATTGAAGAGGGAGTTTGCCCTCTGAGTCCAAAGGTCAAAACTTCCTCAAGAGACACGCTTTAGAGAAGTACGAGCAAGAAACTGCCTCGAGAGACAAGTCCTAAACCTTTGTAAACAAGAAACCCTCATGAAAAATCTGTTTAGTAAAATAGTAGTTTTCATCGTTTTTTAAGACAAAAGCGTCTGTTCTAAAGTTAGCTGGACTTTGGACTGTTGTTTGATATATATACAAGCGTAGATTTGTATGTTCTTGTTCATTATCGCTGAGTTAGGAAGACAAACTTGAGGTGAATGAATCAAAACTAGAAGCTTCTCTTGTGTTGATATGGACGAGACCTCTGAACAAAAATATCAGATAATCATTCGAAGACCCTTTCATCTAATCATTTGCAATCGAGAATCAGACTATCATTTCATTCAAGACATATCTTCTTGCAACTACTTAACTTCTGTTGTTGCAAAAAGTTTCCTGTTTTTAAAGCGAAAGGCTGACTGACCAGGCCATGATTTATCATTAAGCTTTCATACCATTTCTTCCAGTTCCTGGTCTGACGTTTCGTCAAGATTGCCTCCATGAAATACCTCAATTGAGAAGCTTGGGAACCAGTTGGCGATTCTTGTTCCTAGAAAAAAACATTACATTATTTTTTCACTCCAGAAGGGGGCTCAAAATAGAGGGTGTATATTTTGCAAGGGAAGGGGCTTATAAAAATTGAAAGTTGAGGTGTCTTTTTGAGTTTCAATTTGCTGTCCAACAACGAAAAATAACTAGCAAAGTCTAAGAAATAGTTATATCTCATGTTTAAGTGTGTAGAGGTTTGCTTTAAAGGGGGATTTGATACAGGGGGCCTTACTAGAGAAGGGAACTTTAATAGAGAGGGCAGCTAAAAATGAGATAGATTTTACAGTGAATAAGACTAATAAATAAGCTTCACATGAAGATCTTTGCGCAGTAGATTTTTGAAACTTCTTTCCTGCATTAACATTCCTTTACTGGAATTGAAATAATTTCAAAATAGCGTAATAGTACGTTATATATCAGTATCATCGAGTTATTTCTTGCTCAAAACCAACAAATGCATCACAAAGCAAAAACTGAAAGATAAACTTACCATCAAAATGAAAAAAGTGATTCCTGAAAACAAAAACAAAACATCAACTACTTTCATTCGCTATTTATATTAACAAAACACAAATGCCAGGAGCTTGCACAAGCTGAACATCGTCTATTGTAATGAAATATCATAACAAAATCTTTTTTTACAAAGTAGAAAATAAGGAAGAGCATATATTCATTAATTTTCCTTTCATTTATCTTTCGTCCCTTTCCTATTCTTTCAAAATCACTTTCATCCCCGTATACACTGTTCCTCTCTTCCATCAATTTCTTTCGAGGTCCTCCTCTCATTTTTCCTCGGATAATTTCCTTACCTGTTTTGATAGATAGCTTATTGCTTTCTGTTTTTATCTTTTTTGCATTACATTTTCATTTCTCTGTGGCTCTCCCTAATTTTCCAACCGATTCTCTATTATTCCCTCCAGTCTTTTGCCCTTCTCCTTTTCATTTCCCCTTCCACTCTACGTATCACTTCTCTAGACAATTACAGCAAACGAAGACGGTAGTGGAACTTTTTGGCCACTCAATCTGTCTTTGAAAAAATTTTGTCTTTTGGCTTTTGGATCCACACACGGCAGACTTTTGTCTTTAAAAGATTGTCTACGAAAATTAAACATGTTTAATTTTGAAGACCGTCTTTGAAAGACAAAAATCTCTGTGTTTGACAACCGCACACGGCAGATTTTTGTCTTTAAATGGCAAAAGACAACAATCTTTGTCTTTCAAGGACAAAAATCTGCTGTGTGTGCGGTGGGTTTTAGTAAAACAGTCATTCTTAAACACTTTACTACATTGGAGTTAAGATGCTATAGCTCACCTGGAAAACAGTAAACGGTCCTTAACATGATTGTCAATTAGCTAAAAACATACCGCTGGTTTCCACGGGCCTGTATCTCTGCAAACTGTCTTTGATCAATATCACCATCCAAAAGTGGTTGGTTCGTACTTCGCTCGGGCAGATCCATCAGTTCTGCAAGGGACATTCTGCAAGTTGGGCAAGATGTATCCTGTTGAAGCCAGGAGCACAGGCAAGACCTAAAAGCAGTCATTCGCGATCAGTTAAACTCACTACCCGGATCATTTGAAATCAGTTTTAACAATCTACATTCTTTCCATCTTTTTTAAAAAGTTTGAGCTCAAAAACCCTCGTAATCTTTGGGAAGTTTTTCTAATCTATTCAGCATAGAAGCTTACAACAACAAGGTACATAAAACACTACGTACGAATTACTAAACCACACTACAAGGACGGAATTTGGAAAGTTGGCAGCCACTAGGCAGCAATACAACAGTGGGGTGTTTTGAAAGTGGAAAAAAATCATGGGATGTCCACGTGCTTTTAAGCATCATTGGGGCACAATCACCCACCATACCATTTATATAGGAAATTTAATTCTGACAGATACTCCAATTTTCCAATAATTGACACCCCGTTTACACTGTGACGGATAAATTTTATCCGCATAAAACTTGTTCGGGTTGATTCGCGTTTACACTGTGCCGCACAAATTCTGTCCACTTTGCCCTCCCGTTTATACTGTGCCGGATAACTGCAGTCACGTGACCAAAATCGGGCACAGAACGTCCAAAACGAAGTCATCTCTGGGCAACAAAATAACAGCTAAATTCCCGCCAACGTAAAAATACTTAATTCCTCTTCAGATTCGTCTGCTTTTCTTCAGACGAAGTCCGAAGATATTGTCAACACAAATTAGGCAAAGTTAGTTTTAATAATTCGTTCTCTGAAACAAAATGACGCTGAAATAGCGAAGAAAGTGGGGAAAGCTGACAAGGATGCCAATTTTACGTGGACTAAGGAAGATGCTGCACTTTTAACACGAGTATTAATCGACAACAAGGCAGCCAAGATGGCGAAAGGTCTTGATTGGAAAACAGTGAAAAATAAATAGGAAGAAATTGCCAATCGCTTTCGAGCAAGATACTATGTTAAAAAAATTAATCCAGAAAAAACCGTTTACATTGTACCACATAGCCATCCGAACTAATTTAATCCACTTCCCTAGGTGAACTAATTTTGTTCGGATAGCCGCTCTCAAATTCGTGCGGATAGCGTGGGTCTAGTGTAAACGCGACGCCTATCTGAACTAATTTTGATGCGGATAGAATCTATCCGGCACAGTGTAAACGGGGTCCAATTACTTTGCCCGTTTTGTTGGCAGATATTTCATCCGATGAAAAACCGTGCCACTCCCCCTTTCCCACAAAATGACTCAGCCTTTGTAGAATAGCTTCCGGGACGTTTGGCGGAGTTTGAGCCGTAAATTGTTGTGGTAAGGCCCTTACCATGATAGTTCATGGAAATTCTCACAAATAAAGAGGTAAACAGTCTCAAAGTAAAACTCCTGTTTGTTAATTATAACGGTCTTTTGCAAAATACGATGAAAATAAAATATCATCCTTTGCAATCATCATATACTTGGACATTTTAAAAGTCTTTACAAAGAAGCTAGTATCTATTGGTAATTACATGAAATAACTCTTTTCCTATAATATCTTAAGTGGAGAAATCAAAAAGGGCAGAGATATCAAGACAGCTAACGAAGTCAGAGGCTCTCTATTTCTGATCAGCATAATCAATTGTGAACCCGTTCAGATCTGATGCATTAAATATCTGGCTCTAATTTAACATAAGAATTAGATAATAAAATTGTTGCTTACTGGTGGAAAATGTGGGAGCATGGGAGTTTTCTTGCACTTTTCATGCCATCCCAGCAAATTGCACAATTATCCTCGAACTGAGCTAATTCGTCTTCATCTACCAGGGCGAACCTAGCAATTTAAAACAAGCTATTTATTTAGTAATGAAGTCCAGATTAAATGCAGCAGCTTCTGCCTAGCCAAAAGTAAATAATTGTGTGTATCTAAAATGGTGGAAGCTTCTGTTATTAATGCCTCACTGGTTCGAGAAGGCTTATTTACCAAGATTGGTCAATATGAAAACCCTCTAAAAATGTTTCCTTTCTCTCTTTCTTTGTTTTACTTTAAAAACAAAGGCAAGGCTGGTGAGCTCTGGAGACGAATAAACTTTACAAAGGCCAAACTTGTTTGGACATAAATAAACACACTGCTTTATCTATAAGCTCCTGACCTTATCAATTCATACTTTTGCACACACATGGAGTTACTTTACATAACGTACAAAGCCTCTCCGCATTAATCAGATCAATGGCTGGTAAATGGGAATCAAAACGTTCAAATCTATTACAAGACAAACTGGCTCCAACACCACTACAAAAAATGTCTTTTGGTTCTCGTGTTCCAACATTTTAATGTTAAATATTTAATGAAACAAAAAATACAAACCTTTCTTGCACGTTTTTAATTATTTTTCTGTATCTTTGATGTTTTCTTAGTTTTTTCTTCAAATCAGAAAATATTGTTCGAATGTTCCAATAAAGGACGAGGCTCGCCATGCTTAAGAATACATTCGACCACAGCTGCAGAAATTAAATTTTCGACATCAGGTTAAGCTTATCACAAGGCAAAATAGTGCAAATTTAACATCAAAAGCCATTGCACGAAGATGATAGCTTGTGTTTGCAATTTCGACTTCAAATAAATTAGAGCAGCACGGTTGTTCGAAATCGGGTCTTGTAACATTTTCAACACCATTCTTCTGTTATCGAATGTTGAATTTGGAAAGACACAGTCGAAAAATTGGACATAAGCTGACAAACTAATTGAAAAAAGACTAACTGATGAATTTCGTAACAGTCAACCAGATATAATCTTTTCACAAAATCAATAAATGAACCGGGCTTCCGTTGCTTTGAGAAAAATATCCCCAGAGTTATAAAGGTTAAAGGCAAGTTGAGAATTAGTTTTAAGCAACATGTCCATTGTAAAGTCCAACCAATTGAAATTTAATTTCTCTGCCAAAATGCGTCGGGACATGGTGCCTCTAAGAAACAAAAGCAATACCAATCTCACACATAAATCACTCATTGTTACTGGCTACACGTCATCGGGCACAAAGATGCTAGTCTAGGGTCATAAAGCATCAAATCGTCAAATATTTTCACCTTTAAAAACGTTGAACAATTATTTTTGGCTTAAAAGGAAGTTGGATTTTATTATTCTGTACAGGGAGCTATTAAATTGAAAATGATGCCTTGGGTACAAAAGGTGTACCATCAATGATTGAATATACTATTACATTTCCTTATTGATGTTGTTCGTACCATTAACAGACCTTTCTTTGCTTTAAGAACTCGCAGCCGTACTGCTTCTGTGACTATCAATCTTATTGTTGTAATAGCTCTTTTATGTCACTTTTGTGATGTTAAGCTTAGTAGATATTTAATTTTAATATTTTGATAACATTCCTCGGCTGGGGGGAGTGTACAATGATGATATTGATTTGATGATGATGATGATGATGATGATGATGATGATGACGATGATGATGATGATGATGATGATGATGATGACGATGATGATGATGATGATGATGATGATGATGATGATGATGACGATGACGATGATGATGATGATGATGATGATGATGATAATGATGATGATGATGATGATGATGATGATGATGATGATGATGACGATGATGATGATGATGATGATGTCAACGTTGAGCAAGTAGAATATACCGTTGGAGAAAGGCCTATATTATTACAAAAGACAAATTTCTAATTCCGATTGTAAGGCTCAATAAAATGCAAAAAGTATTCTGAGATATATCTCACCAGCATATGAAGATGATGAAGCAAATCAATGCCATGAATGAGGCATTCAAAGAATAGATCAACATAATATGACAAGGTTGTTTTGTTTTCCCAATTCTCGTCACGAGCTAAATCAACCATCTGAATCATGTACCTGAAAGAAAATTTAATTGAAAGTTAATTGACAATGAACCTTAATACACAAAAGCAACATCTAATGCTAAATATATTGAGAAAATGGAACTTTTGTTTGTTCTACAAGTGGATATGAATAAATCCTAGCTTATTGATGATCATTTTGACGTTTTATACTCTGAAAGGCTTAAGACAAAAAAGCATGTTTTAAAATGTTGGCTTTTTCTAGGACATTATTAAATTCTGTATCGCCAATATATGGTCTGCAAGAGGTAATGAAAGATAAATGATAATTGACAATTGAATGGCAAAAGAAAAAACATTTGCTTTGAATGCTAGAAACAATGACAAAAAAGGTCCTTACTTTGCAAGAATATGTAGACATTCCAACCCAAGAAGAATACACTAAAGAAGAATAAAAATATCAAATATGGGTTATAGAACAGCTTTAGCAAAATTCAGTACAAGCTGTGTGCAAGGTAGGATGTAGAAGGTTAAACACGGACGCCTACTGGTTCCAGTCAGGCAGTCTTTAAATTTAAAAAGTAGTTATCCTTAACTTTGAAAATGTAAATGTTGCTGGGCTATAAAAAAAGCTGTAGATAAATTTATGTTGCAGAAAGTATTCAAATAGAAATATATGTAGAAGCTATGCAAGGCCATCAAGGTGAACTCACAGTGGAGGTTAGGAACAGGGTTTTGAGAGAGACAGTAGCTCAAAACTATATCAGAATTGTTGAAGTTTTAAACAGCCGTTGAAATATAATAATTACCATAAAACCAGCTACATCCAGAGCATCTATTAGAATGCTACGAAGAGCATCTTGAAAGATAAACTACAGTTGAACAAACATAACAAAACAACTTATACGACCAGAATATAGTACTAGGCCACATTCAGCGTAAGGGCAGTAAAGCGTGTTCACAGCATGACTAAGCAAGGCTTAACTTAAAGTGTCAATCAATGATACTATGAGTCAAAACATGATAATATTAAATGTCTTGTCCCTCCCACTTGACAAATGTATATTGGTATATTAAGCCAAACAAAATAAATATTATAGCAAATAATAAAAAGTCATTTCATTATGGTTTATCAGTTTATTCAACAGTCTATTCCCATCATTGAACGCAATTTTTGAAATCTTTCTTTTGCAAGTCCTTTAGTCAAATCCTGTTGTTCTGTAGGACAATATTCAAGCATGATATTGTTCTTTTCAATTGCTTTTCTGATATGATGATACCTTATATCAATATGTTTTGTTATGTTCGTTCAACTGTAGTTTATCTTTCAAGATGCTCTTCGTAGCATTCTAATAGGTTATGGGCCCAGATCACGATTTCTTTGTCGGAATTGTATCGGTATTTTAATACAGTTTACTGGAAGCTTTTTGAAGTCTTGTCGGAATCGATCACAATGGCTGTTGCAGGGGACATCAATTCCAAAACAGAAACGTTAACTGGTGAGAATTATCACAACTGGAAGTTCCAAATGAAGATGTATTTAATCGGTAAGGATCTGTGGGAGATAGTAACAGGTATTGTCCGAGACCGTATCTGCACAAGAACAGCGAATATTAAAGAAGAGAGAAAATCAGGCCTTGGCATGCGTATGTTTATCCGTGGCAAAAAGTCTTCAAATTTACGTGCGATCTGCTAAAACTTCGAAGGAAGCATGGGACAATCTTGCTAGTCATTTCGAAGAGAAGTCTCTTTCAAAGAAAATATTCTATCGAAGAAAATTGTATTCTGCGCGCAGGAACAAAGGTGAGAACGTGATTACCCATATAAATTACGTTAAAACTCTTTCGGAACATTTGGAAGGAGTTGATGACTCTATCGCTGAGAAAGATTTGGTGATAATTTTGATAAGTAGCCTCCCTGACGAATGCAATCATTGAATAACAGCTTTAGAAACGATCGCTAATAAAATACTAACGTGGAATTAGGCAGTGGCGGATTTAAGGGGGGGCAACTAGGGGCAGTTGTCCCTCCCTCAACGAGGTGAAGCAAGTTTGGCACCCCTTTTTTCGAAATTGTGCGCCCCCTTTGAAGAATGAGAATCAGGTGAAAAAGTTTCTGAGACCGATAGGTTAATTTTTTTCAAGAATTACCTGAAAGTTATGTTGTTTATTCCGAAAATGTATCTGAAATTGTTGTATATAGCGTACTCTTGTCACCAATTTCGACAATTTTTCAGCGCCTCCACTACCAAACTGCCCCTCCTTCAGATTTGCTCTGGACCCGCCCCGGGAATTAGGTTCGCGGTAGGCTTATTCATCAATCTGATAAAATGCAGAATGGAAGTGCACAGGCTGGAAGTAGTAACTCTACCCAGGAAGCTTTAAAGGCAGTCTGTCCCTTATTGTGCTCAACTTGATTTTCAAAGGAGTGAAATTCACGCACCGTTGAGCTTGATCGAGAATTAAACGATTTAAAACCAATCAGAGACAACTTTGATTCCAGAGCTTTTGAATCAAATGGCCGTTGTAGTGAAGCTGTGGCTAGAAAAAATTGTTTCCTGTTTGGTTTGTGCGACAGATATGCTAACAGCAAAATGGAAATGCTTCCATTATCATCATTCATTTCCAGTAATTAAATCTTCTTGCCATTCCCGATAGCTTTTTGCTCGCAGTTTCAAATGTCGTCCACTACCGCAGCTAGGCCAGCCAAAGCAAGCATCGTAATCCGTTAAACGTTAAGGCGGGACGACCTATTGTTCATATTAGCCAATCATTGACGGGACAAACTGCCTTTAATAAGCAGTAGAGGACAAGATCAGAAGAAGCCTATAAACTTAAAAATGGTCAAAAGAAGCCGCCTAACGCCAAATTTGCGAACAAGGTTGAAAAAGTCTCCAGGAGGTCTCCGGAAGTTGCTTTAGCAACAGGAGGTACCAGCATGGAAGGTTAAGAATAGAGGATTGACTCAGGAGCCTCGCAGCACATGACGCCAAACAAAAAAGGAATGGTGGAATACGAGAGTTTTAGGACTCCTGTAAAAGTAAAGCTTGCTGATAACAGCACATTACTTGCCTATGGAAAAGGTATAGTGGCTTTATTTGCATATGATGGAACACAAAAGGTTAACGTAACCCTACATGATGTTTTGTTTGTTCCAAGGATTCAAAACAAGTTATTGCCTCTGCCAACAATGACAGAAAAAGGGGCTGAAGTTCAGTTTAAAGGACAATATTGCAAAACAACAATTGATGACAAGTCATATACCATTGGCAAAAAATATGGAAAACTGTATAAACTTAACTTAGAACCAGTTCAGAATTCTTGTTTTGGTTCTACAGCTGATGATGACAGAAGTCAATCAATATAGCACTATCGGTTAGGCCATTTAGGAGCTGACAACATGAAGAATGGTTGATGGGATGAATTGTAGCATGTCTGAATTAGTGAGTGAGCAAGTATGTCAAGGTTGCCTCATGGGAAAGCAGCATCGCGATGCATTTCCGTCATCAACTCGAGCAGCAGAAGTATTGTCAACAATACATAGTGACGTTTGCGGACCAATTAACGTGGAATCAATTGGAAAGTCAAAGTACTTCGTAACATTTATTTATCGATGATGCGTCTTGGTATACCCACGTTTATTTCCTTAGGCACAAAAGTGAAGTGCTAGAAAAATTCAAAGAACTTGTAAACTGAACAACCAATGAGACTGGGAATTAAGTCAAGATACTTCGTACCGATAATGGTGGTGAATATTGCTCCAAAGAATTCAAAAAATACATGAGAGAAAAAGGAATTCTACAGCAAACAACGACTCCAATGAATCCAGAGCAAAATGGTGTTGCAGGGCGAATGAATAGGACAATTGTGGAAACACCTCGTTCTATGTTACATAATGCTAAACTACCAACTTCATTTTGGGCAGAAGCAGGTAGCACAGCTGTATTCTTGAAAAACCGCAGCTCAACAGTTGCACTTAATAAGCAGACACCATTTGAATGCCGGTATGGTGAAAAGCCAAATGTGTCAAATCTTAAAGTATTTGGTTGCATAGCTAATGTGCATATTGTTGATAAATATCGTCATAAATTTGATGCTAAATCGAAACAAGCTATATTTGTTGGCTACCCAAATGGAACAAAGGGGTATAAGCTTTATGATCTTAAAGCTAAACATTTCATTCGCAGTCGTTATCTTCCCAGAGAGAGACTTTCATGACTTTGATACAACTGTCTTATCAAAATCTGATCATATATGTATTGAGTTTGATGATGAAATTAGTCCAGACGTTGATGGAAATGTTATAGAAGAAGTGAATCATGAAGTCAACCACAATATCTTGCCAGTGGGAGCAACATATGAGGAGAACTTTATGAGAGAAGTTGCAAACTTGCAAGGTGCAAGAACACATTCTTCTGCTAAGCTGGCTGAGAAAGTTAATGAAGAAAACGAAAACTGTTTCATTGCTGATATTATAGCAGTTGAAATTGATGAGCCAAGAAAGATCCAGGATGCATGGACTGGAGAACATGCTAGTGAATGGAAAGAAGCTACTGATGCAGAATACTCATCATTAATCAAAAACAAAACATGGGACTTAGTTCCAATCCCAAAAGGAAAGAGCATTGTTGAGAGCCAGTGGGTAATCAAAGTTAAGAGGACTGCAGATGGCTCTGTTGACCGCTTTAAGTCTTGCTTAGTAGCTCAAGGGTACTCACAAGCTAAAGGAATTGATTACCAAGAGGTTTTTTCACCTGTCATTCGATACTCTTCAATATGCTCATTACTTGCATTGGCAAACGAGAACAATTTATAAATACATCAAATGAATTTAAAAACAGCATTTCTTCATGGTAATTTGGACAGTGAAATCTACATGAAGCAGCCTGAGGGTTATGTTAATGCTGATAAACCAAATCATGTATGCAGGTTAAATAAAGGAATCTATGGTCTAAAGCAGGCAGCACGGTGCTGGTATACTGCAATTGACTCATTTCAAAAGGAAAATAGATACAAATGTAGCACTGCTGATTCCTGTCTCTACATAAAATCTGAGAAGAAAGCTGATGGACAAGTCAACTTTGTCATCATTGCTCTATATGTAGATGATCTTCTCATTGTGTCAAACAGCAATGTCATGATAAATGCAGAAAAGAAGCCTGGGAATACTGGGAATACAGAGCAGCTAAGACACTCATGATAAAACAATCAAAATATTTGGAAAGTATTTTGAAGAAGTTTGATATGGAGAACTGCAAGCCAGTATCAACTCCATTAGAGCCTGGTAAGAGGTTTGTGAAACTACAAGAAAATGAGACCCCAGTTGATGTTCAAAGTTACCAAATGGCAATTGGCTGTTTAACATCTGCAGCAACTGCAACTCGACCAGATATAGCAGCAGCAGTGGGAGTTCTTTCACAATTTATGTTACACCCAAGCAAAGAGCATTGGCAAGGAATAAAGCATATATTTCGCAACATAAAAGGGACTGTGAACTATGGTCTTAAGTTTGAATCCTTCAGTAAAGTTTACTTGGCTATTCTGATGCTGATTGGGGTGGTGATTTGTCAACAAAAAGTCAACATCAGGCTATTTATTCAAATTTTGTGGTTGAACTGTTACATGGAAAACAAAGAAACAATCAGTTATCGCCTTATCATCAACTGAGGCAGTGTACATAGCTTTATGCTCTGCTACACAAGAGGCAGTCTGGCTGAGGAGATTGCTTGAAAGCATTGGTTTTGTGCGACAAGAACCAACCACAGTCTATGAAGACAATCAAGGAGCTATAGCACCCTCAAAGAACACAAAGAACCATGCACAAACAAAACACATTAAGGCATCATTATATCAGCACCAAAACAAAAAAATTCAAATGATTAAGTATTAGGAAATGATTTTTCCACAAAATGTGCTTCAAAATGAGAAACAAATATTTTTATCTTCCTACCTCAGCGAGCATAAATCCAAAGATGCTCCAGTTATTGGCAAAATTTGAGTAATATGCAGCAATGGACATGCAAAACGTGGATGAAAGAATAGAAATCACAAGGCACAAAAGCTTTTTGTGTGACTTGCGTAATGCGCTTGGAGATGATAAAATCTGCAAATGATGATACAAAATATCAACAAAATATAACATTAACTTAAATGATATACATAAAACTACAAATAATTAACCAACACTAAAAAGAAACTACACTTTATGTATGTGGGGCCTCTGCATTCATCAACGTAAGCATAGGTGACAACACCATAATAGGCACTGCACAATGTGTTCTAAAACACAGCTGTCATTATTGATTTACTGATTCTTGTTGACACTAATGCAATCTAACTTGCATATTATTATAGCTTTTCCATTTATCAGAAAGTGAATAATTCCAGATTTTTTAAGAGAATAAGATTTAAACAAAATATCTTGACAAATGCAGACCTTCCTGAAAATGTTAGCTGCAAATTTTCTTTCCTAAGCCAGAAAATCTATCAACAACACAAATTCCTAATTTGATGTGTACTTATATCATTGGTTTATTTACTTAAAGAGATATTGACAGAATAATTTAGATACAGGATAAAGACAGTTAATTGACAAAATTTAAATGATTAAAAAAAATGGCGGCTCCAGCCTGGGATACGTGGGGGGACAAAAGGTGTGTCAGGGACCACGCCCTTTTGGGCAACGCCCTTTCCCCCTGTTTAAAACATTTTCTTTCAGAGGAAACACCTTTTGTCTCTCAAGAGATGCCATTTAAATGTGACGTTCTAGATAGCATACACATACCCCCCAAGTTCTCTCGCAAAGTTTGCAGGGACTAGTCCCCCCATTCCTCCCCGCAGCTCGGCCACTGATTAAAAATTGTCAAAATAAAAACTTACAAATTCAAATCTATCTTTACAAATTTGGCCAAAAATTTTCCAGAAACCAACCATGGAGAACCAGGCCAGCCAACACATAACCTCTGTAACTGTTTGTGCATTTATCACACCAAAAACAAAAATAAACTTGTAGAAAATGTAATTCCAAAAGCTTTCTTGTAGATGCTAGAAAGGAAATGAAAATTAATTTGACAACTTTTAAATTCTGCTGAAAAATAAGTGAAAAATAATAATTTGTAACAGTAAGTTGAGAAATGATTCATGTGCCAACAACTTTATTCGGGAGAATAAGTGCATTTCAGTAACCTACAATGGCAACAACCCCATATTTAGGCTTTCATTACTTGACACAACTTGACCATTAACAAAATCAGCTTATCCCAAGATATACGATTACAAAACCATGCTAGATGATGATAATTTTACACAATTATACTTTGAATGCTAATAGTTAGAATTGACACTAGAAGACAAGCTATGAAAGCCAGGTGTTCAGTTCATTTCAGTTCAGTTCCTTTTACTATAAATTTCACTACATACAAATAATCAAAATATTGAACATACAGGCCACAAATTATAAATACAAAATAACTATAAATAAAAAAAAAATTGGCTATACGAGATTAAAGAATTTTTATGAAGGAATTTTTAAGGAGGAGCTCTCTAAATAGCTAAGCTAATCGAGGAGCAGAGCATCCCTTTGTTTTAATGTACCAAGGGTGTTAGTAATCCAAGGAGTCCTATCTTTTTAAAATATATGATTTGAAAACTAGTTTCTTCATGTAACTTAAATTTGGTGTAAATGTAATTTCAATAGCACATGTTACTATAACATTATTAACTAAATATAATAACTATATTAAATATAATAACTATAAGTCTATGGTAAGTTCAGGTTTCTAGCTAGATTAGACAATGAAAATTAAAAGGATATGCAGATTCTTCTTGGAGAAAAAATTTTACCTGTTCCTCAATAGCCTTCAAGTCTCCAAAAACAAACCTCTGAATGATTTTGCCAAAAAGAAATAAGCAACAATAAGCCATATTTACACTTGACTGAAAAAAAGAAAATTTGACATTCCTTAACTTTAAGTCAGGATAAAAAGATTCAAAATTAATTAGTACATAATATTTCTTTAAATATGTATGTTGCATGCGTTGCAAATGTAACAAGTAAATGCTCAAAACGTTGTGTTTTTAACAATCAAACTATTATATTTTCATTCTGGTACTAAATAAATTTGCTAACTATAATATTTCTTTGTCTATATACACTCACTTCCTAACAAGAAATATTTTTAAGAAACTCATCATTGATGTTGCAGCACTGGAAGTGTTGCATTGTATTTCAGGATTTTGTTCTTTAATATCCTACTTGGATACCCAATTTTCAAAGCTGGCTGGCCTTTTCTGGGCAAGAAATATTTAAAATGGATGATGCACAAGAGAAAGGTGATATCTTTGACAAATAATGATTTCAATGATTTGATAAATAATGTTGATTAAATAAGAAAATAATGATAGAGCATTAAGAGTTATTAAAAATGAATGTGAATATAAAAAATTTCTACAAATAAAACATTAAAAAAAATTATAAGCAAGGGATCATCAAAATATATCATGTTTGTCCCAGTTAATGGAATAAGAAATTTCTTATTCCATTTATAGGTTGTGGTAAACAGGTGTTTTCAGGATTTCATTTGCCTTTGGTGTGATAAGTAGTTTTACATTACTTGCACTGCCATGGTGTATAACTCACTGATGCCATAACCTAATTTCAAAATCAGAATGAGCAAGATAAAAAAGGAACTAAGATGAAAGCCATACTAAAATATCAAATTCCTTGAATTATTTCTTGAAGTTTTTTTGGTTTTTAATCTATATTTTTGTCGAAAAAAAATAATCTTATCGATATGTAAGCAAACTCTGTGAGGGTTTTTCCTCAAGATGGTAGCGACCAAAACAAAATAATTGATTTCTGAGCAGCATCTAGAAATAATGTTTTATCACAATGATAGGAAAAAGCTATCATAAAATTGCTAGTATCATTGGATGCACAAAGACTGCCGCTTACGAGATATGCAAACAAATCAACAAACAAGAAGACTAAAAAATTTTTCACGGTCAAAAAGGGCAAGATCTCTTGCGGCACCAGTGTCTGAGCGTTCCACCCTAACCAAATTTGCATCAAAACTTGTTTGCATCATTATGCAAAATTGCATTAAATGTTCATAAACAACTGAAGTTTTAAAAGCTGTCGATAAATATTGCAAGGAAAATGATAAAGAATTGTGAATGAACCCTTGTACTGATTGATTCCAGCAAGACTTGCAACTTGGTAAAGAGTTACTGTGACTTATGGTCCTGAACTGCATGATATGTCTGCTTTGCAGGAAAGTTTTTGATCTGTCACTTTACTTTAAAAATATTACTATCACTAAGTTAAAAAGTCGTTATTGTCAGCCTAAATTTGTTTTTGTCTGAAAGTGCAATCAATCTTCTAACTGTCCGGGCACTTTCATGAGGGGGGTGTATACCCTTGGGTAACGCCTCTATTTTCATCATGACTTTTGCCTTTAACCAGTAAACCTTCCTTTCCCAACTTAACAGACAATTTTATTTGATAACAGTTGAGGCTTAATATACTACAGAGGGAATTTGTGGAGCAGGAATTCACAAGCAGCTACCAACCACGGCAAATATACAGAAGTAGTGTGCAATCTTTATGTGCACAAGCCAAACTGTACACATGACGACCCTCAATTACGCGTTATTGTTCATGGTTTTTGCTTGTATAAAAGTTCAGAATTTAAAAAACACATCATTTTAAAAAATTAATGAAAGAATGTCGTAATGACAGACTTTTGAACGAGAAACGTTTATCTAAAAGATGCGTTGATTTGGGTCAAAATAGACAGAGGTCATCATCATACCCATGCACAAAAGCCATTCCTCCCAAGTGAGCTTACAATGTCTTCATCTTCGTCATGATCTTTGCTTCTGATCGAAAGCAGTCCCATAACAAACAGTGAAAGACTAAAGATGGTGTATGACTTCAAGGATGGCAATGGCAAATGCTCTGACAGGAAAATTGGCATTTTGATTGATCTTTCCCTTTCTCCTATCAAAGCCAACTCGATGATATAAACTTAAAGACTTATTAAGATTTCTTTGTTAAGCCATCAAGTTGTACAGCAAATAGTCCAGAGAGTATTATGCGCAAAATTTTCCATTTTCATGGTTTCCCTTGAGTCATTAAACCATGTTTATAATTTGAAGTTAGAAAGCAAGTTGAACAACAAATCTTCCGTTCCTCGCCAGTGTAGTACGTAGTACAACAACAACTCACAAATGCAGCGTCGCAGAGGTCGACAAACATCGCAGACCATAACAACAAGAAATGTTTTGTTTTTTCTTGAAATCAGCAAAACATACTTATTGCAAGAATGTAGTTTTCTTTTATTTTCTTCTTCATCTTGTATGGTCATTCTACATACGGTGGCTTCAAAAATTTGAACATGAAATGCCAAAAGTTTCTTAAAAGTCTCATCATCTTTTGAAACTTAAACAATATCGTTTTTAAAATTTTCTAGAGCAGTTAGTAAGGTCTGTTTTGAGAGAAGATTAAAAAATGTTTTTTGAAATTCGTTGTTCTCATTGTTATCATTCTTTCTCTGTTTAAATACCATTTTTGAATTGCTCCAGGGCCTCGCGGTCCAGTGGGCCTCATCAAGTAATGAATTCTGTTTATTTGACATGTTTAATCGATTTTGTTTACGTGGGAGCATTTCATAGTGTTCTTTGTGGTTAAAATTATCATAGTGTTTCATAGTATCATAGTATTTTATAGTGTTTTTTCATATGTGGTTAAAATTATCTTTTATGACGTCATACTTAAGAACTCTAGTTGGTTGTTGTCACGTTGTTGTTCTGACATGTTAAACCCGTTTTGAAAACGAGTCTGAAGCATGGCGCCATGATCACACCCTGGCGCAGTGATTGTTTTAACTCCACCCTCGACACAAAGGGAGCAATCGCGATGCTTTTGTTACCTGATACTTTTTGTTCAAGCCGTTTCCTTCTTCCTTCTTCCTTCCGTCATAGGACGAGAGAAGTGACGCCTCATTCGTTCAGAGAGACCTGAGAGAAGGACGCAGAAACCAGGCCAGGCCTCAAGTACCAATCCTGTTGCTTGAAAACCAAACTGAAAAGCACAAAATGTCTGCAGACCGAGACAGCATCATGCCCGCGTACGAGGACGTCAGGAATGATTCATCTGAAACTACATGGT
The DNA here is from genome assembly GCF_057945365.1 of Rhopilema esculentum. NCBI lineage: Eukaryota > Metazoa > Cnidaria > Scyphozoa > Rhizostomeae > Rhizostomatidae > Rhopilema > Rhopilema esculentum. The sequence continues at coordinate 9,808,586 of NC_142818.1, read as the reverse complement.
AAACACCTTTTTACTGTGCTACAGTATTTCGTTTGCTTTGGATTGGACTTCAATTTTTCTAGTTTACTAAAGCATTCTTCCCAACTAATGCACGTGAAATAATCCTATTTCCTACATAAACTTAAAAAAGAGCTCCCATTTCAGATATTATGGCTTCGAAAAATTCGTAAGTGATTATTTGCTTTTCTGGCTGAAGTAATCTGGCTTAAATCGTCTGGGCCTAGGCCATGTTTAAGAGGGTGTGCCTTCACACATAACGATGCTTGTCCAAGACGAAAACGAATCAATTCCAACATAAATCTTGATGTTTCCTCGTTTTTCAAAAAACTTAATCGCTCAAATGGGTTTAATTTACCACATTCATTAGTTAACTTATTAATTATATTTTTAATCTAATGGCTGGCACTCCTCGCCGGTCCGACCGTAGGTAGTATTTCCTTCTTAGATTCTTACGATTTTTCAATGCTCCTTTTCCTTAGCCTTATTTCATTTATCTTTCTCCTTCCCTTACCTTTCGTGTAAGCTGTCGAAAGGGTAGTTGACTGACACGATTTTCTGTTGAAATTTGCATATAAATTCAATAGAATTAGAAGTTTATTCTGCTGAGAAACTTTCTTTAACTTGTAACACGTTTTCCACGATTTCAATTTATAATGGAATAAATAAGGTGCCAAATCTAATTTCATTTTACAAACAATATATTCTCTACTCCTTAGATATATCTCCAGATTTGTTGGATTGCCTTTGAAAATATTTTCAATTCTTTGCTAATAGAAAAAACTAGTTTTTTGTTGGTTTTTTTGATAGGGCTGCATTCTCATATTCAGAAGATGGAAAGACCATTGCTTTTGATGAGAGTGGAAATGATTACTCGCAGTTTTTAGCAAAGCTGAATGGTATTTTTATATAAATTATTTTGTAGATAGATGCTTTGATTTTTGAAATATTTCAAAATGGCCTATCACAAACTAGATAAAGTTGAAAATTTATCTGTTTTGTGGTGATTTTAACTTGTCGATGACCCTTTTTATGTCAACCAAATAGATACCTGCTGTTAGTGTTTTGATTAAAACTTGTTTGACTGAAAGTGTTTATCTAGGAATTAGTCATGTGGCCTGCTCAAGGACCCTGATCTCTGCTATTTTTGCTTCACATATGAATATGTGTACATGTTTGTAAGTGTGCTGTGTTTGTTCTCTTCTGGCTCATTCTCTTGTAGGTTAGCATTGAAAAGCTTTTATCCCCAATCAACCATGCAAGGGGACTGAGTTGTTAAATAGCATAAGGTAGTGGAAACTTCTTACTGGAAATTAAGCAAAAAATTTATCGGCTAAGAGCCATATAAACATGACATGGTATAAAATTTATTCAGTTTTATTTATGGTTATCCTTATTGTGCCCTTTATTTGTTGACTTGTTAGTATGGTTTCTTAATCATATTAGTTTCATTTATTGAATGTGATTCTTGATATAGTCCTTGCAGCCATTTAAAGGAAGCCTGACCAAGGTCAATATACCATTTTGCTAAAGGCATGCTCAAAGAATGGTTTGCCTCCAAACTTTTATCAATTGCATAGCATCAGGAATTTAACACTAATATGGGACAGGGGACTTATTCCAGACTTTTGTTTGGAAGCCCATTTTCCAGTGTTGCTTTGTGACCGATTAACTGGTTAAGGAGTGCCCAATTAAATGGAGTACCTGTAAAGAGGTCTTACAAGAATATCCATCTTGAATCTATTTTCTAACCCTCTTTTAAGATTGGTATTGGCAAGGCTTGATTGTTAACTCTGATTGATAATATTTATCTCCAGATGATAATCGTGTGTATGGATTTGTACGGATGGAAACTGGAGATGAGATGAGCAAAAGAGCTAAATTTGTCTTCATAACATGGATTGGCAAAAATGTCTCAACATTAAAAAAAGCGAAAGTTAGCACTGATAAGGCATTTGTGAAACAAATTTGCAATGTAAGTTATACCTGATAACAAAGGCCATAGCTTCAGTTTGTAGAACGGGACAGTTACCACTCCAGATTTTATGCTTAATGTAGTAGGTAATCATCAGTTGCCTGATGTTCACATTAAGTGTGAAACTGAGAGTTGCAACTTGAAACCATCCTGTTCTAGGCACCAAAGCTTGTCCAGCCCTGATCTGTAAACTAATTTGTTTTAACTTTATGTACTTGGCTAACTTTTTATTATGTTAGTTACTGCAATAGTGAACATAAACTCAGTGGTAGTAAAGCTGCCTGACAAATTTTGCAATATGTTTATTAACAGCAAAGTAGACTAATTGGTGAAAAAAAAATTCTCGTTATGCCAAGAATAAACAACTACAAACATAATAGAATATTGACTGATATTTTGCCCCAGTATGCAGAGCTCTCTCAGAGCTACTGTTCTTTTCAGACTATCTCAAACTATTATCAAGTACTTGAGTTATAAGGAATTAGAAGCAATACATAATTTGTATTTTCATCTAGTCATATTTAGCTCAGAAGTTTTTCAGTTTTCCAATTGGCATTGTTCTGGTTGCAATGTGCCTTTTCCAATATTAGATATATCATTTGATCATATTTCATAAAGTTAAAAGAAAAACAAACAATACTATACAGTATATATATTTGCCTTATGATTATATATCTATGGTTTAAATGGCTCTGATGAAGGCTTTAAGCCGAAACAGAAGAAACTAAAACTGCCTTGGCTACGGTGAGATCTCCAGTGTTGGCTTCGGAGATTCATCGCTCATTTTATTGGGCCGTTTGGCTCAGTGGAATGAGCGGGGGTTTTCGACGCAGCAAACTGGAGTTCGATTCCGACCAAGAGTAGTTCGATACAATTGGGCAGCACCCTTTTGGAAAGAATTTTCCTCCTGTCAGCATTTGCCTTATGATTATATATATATATATATATATATATATATATATATATATATATATATATATATATATATATATTGGTAAAATATAAATATAATGAAGAATGGTTTTCACCTGTCTGAAGCAGAGTGCTGTTTGTTTGATGACCTAATAAGCTCATTATGAATAAGGGTTTTTTTCAAGGACTTACAGTATAATATTTGCAAATATCTTGATTAGGAAACAACATCCCTGAATTCAAAGCGATTGCTTTAATTTTTCTTGCAGAATTTTGCTGTTGAAATATTGGAAAGTGACATTGATCAACTTTCTGGTGAAAATGTCCTAGCATTGGTTAAAAAGGCTGGTGGTGCTAATTATGGGACTGGTGTACGAGATTAAATTTTTGCTCTGCTGATGATCGTAAACTACAGACTTTTCTTTGCATAGATCTTTACCAAAACTTCTAACGAAAACTGACAAAGAGGTTGTGATTTAGAGAAGTGATTTATTCAAAAGTTGAGATATGTTCCTAAGATAAGAAAAAGAATTAAAGGAACTGCTGTAGAAAAGGATAAATCAGAATATTCTTAAAAAAGGATAAGTTGATTTTTATTTTTGTCTGCACTTCATCTAAGTTACATTTTATGATGCCCGCATCAAGTTTTTTCTATATAAAATGTAGGAATTAGGAAACATTTAAAGAACATTTGAAATCAAGGATATTGGAGAGTCTGTCCCTAGACTTTTTTGGATTTAAACTTTGAAAGTACCAGTAGGTGATTTTTTGAAAGTCTTTTTAATGTGTCCCTTTCTACTGTGTTGAACCCAATAAACGCCTATATTTGTTAATTTCATAGTATCTTGCAATTTAAATTTGTCTTTAAATAACTGGGAGAGTGTTGTATTTCTAAGATACCATTTGTAGTTATCACTGAGAATCAGAAATAACATTTTTTGCTAAGATAATAGAAGACTCTTTTATAATTGTTGCTGTTCTCTTTGTTATCTCTGTGAACATTTTGAAAATATGAAAATGATTGAAATTATTGATGCTGTCTGGCTTATGGCTATTAATGCAATCATCCCTCAATCAGTACATGAGTTATACTCTTCAGAACTTTTGGTTCCAGAACAGTATTTCCCTTACTCCTGGACGTGCTGTTGATGCTTGAGATGCCAAAAAGGTAAATTAAGTATTTCAAATTTCATGGTAATAGGACTGCTCTGTAGATTCCAACAAATGCTCTTAGAGAAGTAGATAAGTTAAAATGATAAGAGACAATGAGAAGTGAAGCAAGATATTACAAAAAAGTTAAGTTGGGTTACTTTGTCTATCATTTTACATTTGCTCTCATCCACTTTATTCACCAATAAAATGGCCTGGAATTAATTTCTTAAAAAAGGCCTTGTTCAAGTCTGTAATCTGAGGCGCAAAGTAAATTTCAAGCATCGTGACCAGTTTACTAAACGTCACTTTGACAGTGAACAGTTTACTTTGACCGTAAACAGTTAACTTTGACTTCTTAGAAGACACCAAGGGCCTAGAATGCCTATCTCTGTGCTAGAATACTGGAATATTAAATGGGATAAGCTGCAAAGAAATTTGAACGATTTTACAAATTTCTGATTATGAGCGCATAAAAATCTTCCTCCGACAAAAACCTAAACAGTTCTTAGTTTACCTTCCGACGGGGGGGGGGGGGGGCTAAACTTCTCCGACCAGGGGCTGTAGTTCCCTCCCCTCTCTAACGCCACCACTGCCTTTGCCCCCCCCCCCCACCATTCTAACCATACTGGCTACGTTGCTGATCCTTTGGGCTTGAAAGAACGAATGATTTCAAAAAATTTGCAGAGACCCATGTTAAAAGATTGTAGCCCTTGCTTCAGTCAATATACACTGCGCGTGCGTTGTTCATAAACAAATTGTCAATTTCGATATGCTGAGTATCAATGTCGATATTTTACAGAAAAATAAGGTACCAGAAAGCCTCTATTCTATGTTATAACCTCGGTTTATCACTATTTGAATGTGGAACCAAAGTTTGTAAATTAATTGGCTCGCATAAATTTCGATATGCTAATCTCGAAACTTGAACAAATTTTCCTTTACTTTTGAACATCTTCCAGAAACTCTTCGAGCAGGCGTCATTGGCCTTTGTAACAGTAGAAAAACAGTAAAAAACATGTTCACTTTTCATCAAGACCTCAATATCATCAGGAGAAGGTTGACTATCTGTTCCAAACATTTCAAAATTGCTCAAAAATTCGCTGCGCTTTGATATTGCTTTCCAGAATAACTGTTTACCTTTTCAGGGCCTCCGAAGAAGGGGGGGGGGCATGGCCCCCTCACTTTCTTGCAAAACATTAGAGCTTTTTTTTAAAAACTTATGTGAAGATTGTTATATTTTCTCTTGGCCCCTCCACTTTCCAACCTGCGTCGAAGCCCATGCTTTTTTGATAAATGCGGACACAATCGTTGCTGGATGATGCATGAAGTCCAACAACTCAGCTTATAATTGAAGACAATGTTAAGGATGCCAAATCAACAATTTACTGCTTTTTCTGCCACTGTCAAGCAAACTCTAACCCCCATATTTCTTAGTTGATGGTGGTAGGTAGGCCTATAGCAAATCCCTAACAAGGAAAAACGTTTTGTAAAGATCAAGATTGTTGATTTCAGTTTCTAAGAAAGACAGGTTGTAAGAGTCTGGGAAGCAGAGAGACGGTAGAGTGGGGAGGAAATGAGTTGAGGCACAGAGTTCATGAATTTGTCAAAGGAATTGAGAAGGGTGTGCATTGGAAGAGTATCTGGTATTATGCACCTATCTCGGGAGACCTAGGATCATATCTTCGATCTTCAAAGAGCAAATTCCCTGGTAAAATTTATCATCAACTAAGAAGATGGCGACACAGCATCGATGAGAAAGAGACGGAAGAGACTTTGTGAGATTGCAGTTGTCAATATCGAATTGGATTGGATTGGGTTTGTTAAGGAAGCAAAAGGAAGACTTTGGAGCGCAACCCCAAATATGAGAGCAGTACTTTGCCGATGGACGAATTTAGGACCTATAAATTATTCAGGGTTGTAATGCATAGAAGAATCCACCTGCCCTAGAGAGGAGCCCAATATCTTTGGAGGGATGTTTAGAATTGGAAGAAATTCGAGATTTCTAATTAAGTATGGTTTTAGTTTGAACAAACCTAGCGAGATTGTCTTTGCCCAACTGCTCTATTTTTGCCATGTCGTCGGTGAGAAGCGAGGCCAAAATATTTCTTTGAAGAGTTGATGATAACAAAATTATGTTTAGAATCGAGGAGAAAGGAAAGCTTAGATAAGTCTCATCAGCAAAATAATTTATACTTGTAGCGGTGGAAGTTGGTAGGTCATTTATGAATAGAATGAATAAAAGAGGAGATATGAAAGAATCCTGTGGAACACAAGCATATTAGCTAGAAGATCAACAGTAAATTTCTCCTGGGGAAAACCATACTTTTGGTGAGAAGGGAGCTTATTGGTGTCAGGAAACGTGAGTAGAAGTTTGGTCCTAACTGCTTTAGAAATTAAGGAATTGATTAGAGAAACCTGTTCTCTCAAGGGCACTCTCAAAGAATATTTGTTAAGTATGAAAGATCTTGTGAAAAGTATTTTTGACCAGCAGATAAACATCTTGAGAAATACGGATAATCAACTAATGACATGAATTTGTGGAATCGACACGCAGAAGGAATAAGTTAAACTTTAAATTTTTTACTAGAACTCACAAAAACAATGTTTAAGCATGAAAAATGTACCATTACGCTCAGAATTCCGCCGTATGAGATCAAATTTCGAAATCAGCGTATCGAAATTGATGAGAGTCAATAAAATTTAATACCTTTTGTTCCACGTTCAAATTTGATAAAACAAGTTTGCAACATGAGAGAGAGGCTTCCTGGTACCTTATTTTTCTCTAAGACATCGTTTTTGAACTCAGCATATCGAAAATGATAGAAACAATTAATTTACAAAACTATTATTAAACGTTCCAATTTTGATGAAAGTGAGGTTTGAAATTAAATAGAGGCTTTTTGATACCGAATTTCTCCCTATAACATCAGTTTTCATAATCAGCGTATCGAACTTCACCTAATAGAGTTGGTCTTGCAAATTCCCTCGCAGGGTGACAATAGTCCCCCTGGCTCGCCTGGTCTAAAATTTCGTACAAAAAAATTTTCGAACAAAGATTTGTCCAGACGTTTTTCAAAAATAGATTTTAGTGTAATGTTATCTTATATGCTACACTTATATAAAAAATTTGGTTCTTTAAAATCTGTCTATCAACTTATTTCATGAGTATTTCTCTGTGGTTTACTGTCATTCTGTCAATGATTTAATAATGAAGTATCAGTTTAATTTACACGCAACATCAACAGGTACTTTTCAACAGTTAGTTAAAATTTTGTTTGCTAGAATATTTGATGGTGAATTTGTTCACACGTTATCAATGTTAGCCATGCATGAAAAATTCAATGAAAATACAGTTATGCTATGACAATGAATATTTTATGTTAGTCTCTCCTTGACCGTATGAAATTGTGCACAAAATTCCTCAACCCTTCCATGTAAGAATAAGGTTGTAGATGTGAATATGATATTCAGAATGTGGATGTTACAAATATATTTTATCAATGAGGATATTATCAACGAAGGGAGGATAGAATTATTGGGTAGGGGCCAGAGACGTAAGAGATGGGGCTGCAGCCCCCAATCAGTCAGAATATATTTTCAGGCCCTTTCTTTGATATCATGAAGATCCCTTGATAACACGAATATTAGCTATTTTTCATTCATCCTTGTATTCAACACCCAAAAATTCTGTGACCCAAACCACGTTTTCCGTGACATTGTGTGAAGCCCTCTCTTTCTCATTACAAAATATTACTTAGCGGGGTATTCAAAAACCATTCAAAGCGTAAGGTAAGTTTGGGTCTGACTTACTCAATTAGTCCACCTCATTGCATTCACTGTGTGGAGCTGCAGATGCAGACTGTATATCTCAGACAATAAGCACAGCGACAAAAAGAGACATTTTATTAATTTATATTTCGACGTCATACCCAGAGTCGACATAATCGGTGAAACAAAGCTAACATAATCAGAAAGAAAAAATCAGTACGACACAATGGGGTGGACATAATCAAAAAGACATAATCAGTTATTTAAACGTTTCGACTCTTCTTCTTGAGTACTAAAGTCATTTTCAATAAAGTACTTCAAAAACAGCAATTTTTTTAGGACACGTGATTTACGATCTTTGTTGCCCCCCCCCCTTCCCCCCTCATAAAAAATCTTCAAAACTTAAGAGCTCCAGAGGTTTCCCATTCTCGGTGCTGCCTTACTTAGTCATATTGAATTGCTTTGAAGACCTGTCTTTCCATAGTTGGAAAAATTCACTGTTACTTTAGCATTGCCTAAACAATAGGCAAGCTTGCTCGTTAATTATTTGAAGACTTGAAATTCAAATATACATACTAATGCAAATCCGAGTTTTCAGCTGCCGCTTTTGAAGAAGATGAATCGCTCAAAAATCAATATACTATGTCAGAAAGAAATAATTGCAATAAGCCTCAACATGCACAAGATTTTACCTTTTATTTCATTATCCTTTTATTAAAAATAGTTTGATTGAAAAGGATTTCCTTTTCATCGGCTTTTACTGTCGAAGAAAGAAGCTTATTGCAAATAAAATTGTCAATGAACTAAGAAGAGAAATATTATGTAAAGGTTTGCAAAGGTTGCCTTCTCAATCTCTATGGGCATACCTTTAATCTGACTTTCGATTCAGCATTTTTAGTTGTGCATAATCAGAGTACAATTGTGCTTTTAGCAGATGTTTAGACAACAGATCGTTTTCAGCTCTGCTGCTTTTCAAATAAACAAGACCATCTTGTTTTCTGATTATCGAAGCATCTGTCTGTGGCGTCTGAAATGAACCTGTCAAAATACTTAGTCGATCATTAGAAGAAGCTCCTACTAGATGTAGCACTTTGGAGAGCTGGCTGTTGTTATCAGATCGTGAGTTGCTTTCGTAATCATGTCCCTTTATTTCATAATAAAAAATAAATTTGGCAGAAAGAATTTTAATACTGCAATATACATTTATAATGGTCTCCACATCTCTTTTTATATCATAGACGTTCTTTCTTTATCATAGTTAAGATGAAGTGTTGTCCAACCTATCTGATTACAGGTATGTTTACAAAGAATTCGTTTCTTGTTGCTTTATTCAGAATTGCATGTCTTGTTGTTTGAGCTTAGTTCGTTAATGCGGTTCTGTAAAATATTGATCCAAAGAAAAATAACAGCACAAGATAAAATATTCAACACAGCGAAAATTTGCCAAGAACTGGGGAGCATGTTGCAGAATGAGGGGGGTAAAACATTTGGGGGGGGTTAATCATGCTAAGAACAAGAGCAGGGTTATTTTTTGTATGGTTTTAAGTACATTTTGAAGAAATTGTTTTGAGGGGGGGGGGCTAATGCCCCCAGTCCCCCACTTTCATTGTCCCTGAATTGTTATATGCAAAGTCTCGCATGTATTGCATAATTTGATGTATATATTGCAACTTCTCTAAGCAACGACTTTCAGACGATATGCGCTATGACAAGCTGCTTATCTTGCAAAATTTTCATTTTAGTCTTTTTCCTGATGCCAGCCTTAGCACAGAGTGATTGGCTAAAAAACGTAACTCGAAACTACGACAAGAGACTGAGGCCTAATGCTGGAGGTATCAAAACCGTATATATTTTTAATTATTAAATTGAATGCCTTATCTCAAAGTTCTATGCAGGTACCGACCGTCCATCTTCTTCTGGCTAATTTCTTGATGACAGCATTCTATACGTTGCCCTGGGTAACAGACAGTGAGGGTGGCACCTAGGGTATCTATACATTTGACATCCACTGCCTGTTACCTCGAAAATTTACTTGTCTCGAAACAATTTTTACTTCTTTGACGAACTGGAACATATTCTATTTCTCCGAAAAAATTGGGTAATGAAGCACACCAAGAAAGTTTATAAATATCAGATAATATCATAGTAATGCCATAGAGGTTATTTGATACCTGTGTCGCCTATACTTTGGCATGATCATGACCTTATACTTTGAGTAGAATGGAAATTACCAGTACAGGAGAAGATTGTTTGGGAGTTGGGCTATTAGCTTCTTCATAGAAAATGAGTTGATGTTTCTTTCGTTAGGGAAAACTTTTAACTATCTCTGAATTTCTACTCGTAGTATACTCAAACCTTTGCCAACCCAAAAATTGTTAGCACTTTTTCAGTAGAGATGACTTTGACTTTCAAAGAAAAAAGGGTTTACGATATTTCAAAGGTGATCATATTTTAAGTCAAATAACATAAAGACCTAGGATCACTTACGTGGTGGTTGGGATCACTTACGTGGTGGTTGGGATCACTTACATGGTGGTTGTGTTTTGAAGTTAGAATGTTTACTACAGATTTTTCTTTTTCAGCCCTGTACATTTCTAGTAAATGCAACAAATTTGATTGGCAAACCCTATCATGACTAGCTTCGTTGTTAGGTCATTCAAGCATTTCAGTATTTTGAGCTGATTTCTTCTGGCACATGTACCAGAGCCACGCCGGAACCAGGGGCAGGCCCAGTACTTGGGCCCCTTCCTACTTAAAGCAATAAACCCAAAATTCCTTGAATATGGATTAATGTACATAAGCTTTTCTTAATTCACTTATTCTTCTTGATATTTTCTTATTAAGAATCAGAATTTAAAAGGAGACAGTTTAAGTTCCAGTAGACCCCTCCCTGCTTGCGAGGCAAGAGGCAATTGCCTCCTTGTCCAACTCTCAGGGCTGGAGTTTACACTCAATAACAAACCATAGAGTTTGCAATAGAGTTTACAAAGGTAGCATATTTGTATCTTCTCAGCGGAGTAAAACCTCATCCTTTCCTTTCAAGGCTCTGCTGTGAATGTAAGTGTGCAGATTGGCATAGTCTCTCTCGGACCAATAAATGCTAAGGATTTTGTAAGTAAAGCTTTGTCTTATAAATAAGAATCTCCCACATTGTTTATGCAAACTTTTCTATAACAAGCCACTTCTTAAAACCTATTTTTGAGGAACGTATGCTGTTTACCCTTTTCGTCATCTCGAGTGAAAGTTTCATTAAACTACCGTAATTGTAAGCGTATTTGTACAGCATACACTTTTCAGTAAAAGGGGCTACTGTGATAAATCAGGGTCCTGTTGGAACTAAAGTTTGTAAAATAGAAAATTGATATTTGCAATAGACAAGAATAAAAGCTGTATAAACGTAAAAACAACCGGGTTCTGAATTCAAAAACGAAGTAGTGTTATTTTCATTTTCCCATTGATAAAATACTTTTTATTCCTGAAGTCACTTAAACAGGGTCCAGAAACTCGAAAAAGGTGATCTCAGAATGAAATTGCTTGAAAGTGTTCATAACTTGGGGTCTTTTAGATATTAAACACGCTCTCTACAAAACACCTTTAGGTATTTGAAGATTGAAGAAAATATTGTGGAAAGTAAATAGGAAAGATATTATAATAATATTTGAATCTAATTTTCAAAGACATTCGAGATTGACATGTATCTTCGTCACTGGTGGAACGACCCTCGTCTCAAATCTGATGCAAATTTCACGTACAATTATAATGGTGATCCAGCGGACATCATTTGGGTTCCGGACACATACTTCGAGAATTCGAAAAAGACAGTCACCCACCACGTCATGACACAAAACAAAAGGGCAATTATCAAGCCTAATGGCGATATTTTTGTCAGTATCAGGTGGGTAGCAAACTCATTTGAGAAACAATCTTTCCTCACTGATAATTGATAATTTGAGAAAGAAACTTTTCTCTCTGTTAATCTGCAAAGAGATCTCTGTTATGACCACGTGCAGCCTAATTCGGTGACAAACTTTGTCCTTTGGAATTTTGGTCAAATAGTTTTGATATCTGATCATTAGAAATACTTTTAGAGAAATCAAGATTTGTTCTAATCATTGAAATTTTGCATCATAAAATTTTGACTTTAAAAGGGATAATGATATGCAAATCATTTGTCAGAAGATAGAAATTCGAAAAAACAGGTGGTTGAACGACAAAACTGAAACAAAATTTTAAAAAACATCTTCCAAATCTGTCTGTCAAATCAAATTAAGCATCCTTGAACACAGCATTTTTCATTTTGCCTTCTCCTATGTGTCATCATATCTTCATTGTTGTACGGCCTGTTCAATATTTGTCATCGGACAGTAATTTGGTTTTTATATATTGATTCTACAGGGCCACTGCGACAAGCTCCTGCCCAATGGACCTCCGACTTTACCCATTTGATACCCAAAAATGTCGTTTGATTCTTGGCAGCTGTGAGTTTATGGCTTTCATTTTTCTTTTCTATTTGGCTTTGCAGTACAAAGCACTATTAGACCACTAACAAGCTCGAGGCAAAGAGAAACATGAGGGGGGCACAAACTGTAACAGTATATAAACCAACAAAGAATTTTAATCCATTTTGGAGAAAGTTCCTTAGGGATTTTATCTTTAGTATAAGTTCCTTAAAGTTCAGTCTACTATTTAAAGGTTCACTATAAAGTGGTTTCTTATAAAAGTAGCGTGTAGGGGAATCTGGACAATGATTCCTCTAGTAGTGACTGGGAACGAAGAATATTGCTTTACCATTTATGATGTGATTTTACCAAGTAGCTTACGTGATTACTCTGACCGAAAATTCATTGTTTCGGTTCAAGTACATTTTGGGAGTTATTTGGAGGAGGATTTTGGGAGTTCAGTCACTAAAGCCATCTGCTTCTGAGGTTTCCTGCCCAAGGCTAGGACTATGTACACATATTATGTGGCTTGCTTATTCGAACTACTCCAAGGCAGGTACAAGTGAAGTTTATGCTGCAGGTGCAACCGTTAAAAAGGAAAAAGAACAGGTGAAAGTTAATGTAATGCTAATGTTGTTAAGAAGAGCTTTAGGAAGACAATAGAGCTTCTTTCAAAATCTTTTGTTATGGGTGCTAAATTTTTTTCTTGCCCCTCCCCCTAATTTCAAATTTGTGTCGGAGCTCACGGAGAATACTTATTTGGATCATCAGAAGACCAAATAAACACTGCTCTGAGTTCCAGAGCGTCTAGTAGGATAGGAATTGCAGAGAAAGAATGGTGTGAGAGAGCGTTGTTGAGGAAAGAAAACCTTACTAAACGCTCTGGAAACTAAAACACAGAATAGAGATATCTCTTCTGTGACCAGGGTTAGTAAACATCCTCCTAAAGGATTCCTTGGATGGATGTGAATTAGATCTCGCAGCAGAATAGACATGACTGTCTTTGAGAGAATGTATGATCTTGGCCTTTTCTATCTTGCAAAATATTCGGAATCAAGACTCAAGAATACTGATAGGATTTTGCCAATTTTGCCTCCTAAAGTTTTTAAGGAACATTTAGTTGACAACAACCACATTAACTCCAGATGTATGTTTCTGTGAGTTTTTCCGAGAAATCTTCTGTACAAAAGTATATAGCTTTCAAAATCTGAATTTCAATACTGCGCGCTTCCCCGTACCCTCGCTGTTTGGTGATTTTTCTATATATAGCCTTTCTATATATATAACTTTTTCGAAAATTTTGAATACCAATGGGCCTGGTTTTGAGCCTTGCGTTACACCAAGCAATATCTACTGATATTTACTAAATTTTGAGCCAATATTTTAAAGCGATGGCATCCTCTCAAATCTAACTTTCAAATGATCGCTTCTTTTATGGTACTTGGGAATATTCATTCAGATGGTATTCAGCATCATAAAGTCACAAGAAACGTTCTGCTTAGACTTTTCTTGTAACTGCATTAAATATTTCATTGCAAAAAAGACTACTACTGTTTGTAATAAGACTAGAATCATTTCTTTTTAAGGATAAAATGACAGAATTTATAACTCCAGCTTATAAACGCTGCGAAATTTTTCAGCATTCTTTGTTTCTCAGGAATTTCTGAATTTCGATGTCATTAATTTTACAGGCCTTTTGATAAGAATTTATTGGTGCTTCCCTTTTTCTGCTACTGTGAATTTGTCTGTTTTCCAGGTTGTCAAGTAGAGAAATGAAAAAATCAACCATAAATGGACGGTTATCCTATGGGCTAGTACAAAGCAAAAACCGTTCCCAAATATTAACATTTTAAACCATTAATATAAAAATTCAAACTAGTAAATGCATTTAGCTGGAAGATACTTGAGCTATGCAGTCTGAAATATCATTGGATTCTCTTGTCTGGTAATATGACGATTGTCAGATGTCATACGGAAAGCTGAACTCAGTTAAAAGCCTGGCAAAAAGTTGAACTCGGTTCCACTTTTAGTTGAGAAGATGATTTTGTCATGACGATGCGATGTTTGTCAATGCAAAATTTTCTGGCGATCATCCTAAAAATAGTCCAGTGGAAATCATCTATTGAAAGCCTTATCAAAAGTGCGGCTCTTCAGAACTGAGATAAACTGCTTGTCAGACTTTCGACGATCTTCATACTGCTAGCAAATAAAAAATCGAATGATTTTTCACACAGCATGGCTCAAGAATTCATAGTACAGAAAAAGGAGTTAGAAAGCCTTTCCTTAAACAGCGTGATACAGTTTATTTCGAAGCTTTTATGATCACTTTTATAGGCTAAAATAAATTACGCTCGTTTTCTTTATAAGAACATACTTTATAGCAATACCGAGGCTCGATTTGCCACAGTAATGAGAGGGGTGTAAGAACATGCTCAGTCTCAGCATATGGTTTTCCAAATCATCTCTCTCGTTAATAAAAAGCTGCAATGCACAGCTCAACAAGGGCACCATGCAGCGGAACATGAGCACAGTTTAAGAATTCAAACAACCTTTAAGTGGTACAAAATTTGAAAATGGTCTTGAAAAAAGCAAACTAAAACTTTTCGTTTGTCACTCTTCAGAGTTTAAAACTTTGGATGATTTTCTGACGGGACCCTTTAGAAATCTTTGCTGGCCACGCCATAATTAGGTAGCAAGAAGAACAATCAAGATCGATATCTCATCTAAGACAATTGATGATACAAGAGGTCGACCGATTACACTTTTGACACTTTTGACAAGTCGTACATTCATTTAATTCGGAAGAACTTTTATTCGGAAGAATCCGGTTTATATACAGTTAACTGAATATACAGTTTTACATAAGAATCCGGAAATTAAATATACAATTAGTTAACAAGCAGTTTTGACTTTGCTCATATATTGCTTGATCGATTATTTAGTACTGGCTAATATTTTATCAGTCATGCTATGTTCAAATTTTGCAAAAAGGGGTCGGAGAGGTTATAGAGGCCCCTGGGGTAAAAAGAGAAAACGCAGATCACCTGCGAGCGAAGCGAGCAGAAAATTTGACTGCACTAATTGATTGCAATATTTCTGTATTAGGTGCTTTCAAATTGTGGATGTAATCATTGATCTGCAAAACAAATTGCTGGAAATATTTGGAATCTTGGGCTGCCCCATCGGTTTCGGTTTACCTTTTCTAGCAATCTCGTCAACTGCGTCCTCGCACTGCCTCGTAATCTTCTCTTATGTTCTAATTCTGCTTGTCTCTCCTTCTTCGCCATCCTTATTTTTTCTGACAATCTGGCTCGGTGGACCATGTTACGAGGTTAATATCTGTGTGCACTGGTAGCAGAAATAAAAAAGATTTATTGAAATTGATTTTAAAGCAGCGGATAGTATAAAATTGTCTAATTAAGCGGGGGGCTGAACTTGCGTAATCCTGTTAAAGTTCATCTTAGAAACCCTTTTAATTACGATGGTTATTAACTAAATTTCCTCAACACACGGTTCCCTTTCGAACGGAACAGTGTAAACAGTAAACACCTATCCGAGACGATTTTGTCACGGATTTACAAAGAGGTCTTTTGAATGGCATTTTCAGGTAATCGAGGCTTTGATTCTGGCGCAATTTTTTAGATGAGGGAATTGTCAAGATGGCTGCTGAAAATCCAAACTACGTTGCCAATTTCCTTATCGCCTTGTTAAATTCAGTGGGGCCTCATTTTTTGTGACTCTGGCACCCAGGATGGCTAATCACATGACTAAACATGATTGACCACGTTGTTGTGATGGATTCCTCGCGCCAATTTCATTGGCTGATCACGTGATTTGTTTACTTTCTATTGTTATATTCCTAGCTTGATTTAAAAACTTGTGCTCTTTTTGAGTAGAACTCAGTTTGGAACCAAATACTTTGTGTAATATAAGCATGAAATTTCACTCTCTATTTTCTAGACTCTTTCTCCGGGAACAATTTGGACATGAACTGGAAAAAGGACCCTGTCACCATTGACACAGTTTCTGGTTACGTCCAGGTTTCTTCTTACGTCTTCAAGCGATTCGATACAAGGAAGATCAAATACGTAATGGGGAATCCACCAGGTAAAACAGACTCATTTTTCTCTTGCCCATCAGTGGCGTTTACCAAAAGATCTAAGCAGTTTTAAATTGATCTTTTGGGAGTAAACTGAATGTAAAGCATGGTAAAGGGGCAGATGTCTTGAGCTCAGTCTATTATTTCATAAAAGCGTATCTAGGCCTGAGCCCTGTATCTCACAGATGAACATCTTAGCTTTCTTTTTGGAGCTAAAAGCTCTTTAAAAGCAACACGACTGTTGTTTGCAAGTCATCCGAGAATCCAAAATCAGTCCATTAGCATAAGTTTGGAAAATCATTATCCTTTAAGGGGATACTTCTGTTTCGTCACTAAGTCTAAACCAGGATGTAACTAAGGACCCTGACTCTAAGGATTCCAATGAAATCGAGGTTTTTTATCAGGCTATCTTTCCCAAGAGTTTCACGTCACGCCACTGTGTATACTGTCAATAAACTGCATTGTCATAAAATTGCAATCTTCCAAAACCCAAAAATCTCATAAATTTCCAAAACCCAGAAAGCCATCGCCCTCAAATGAGGAGCCTAATTTTAATCCTTCGACAAGAGCTGCTACTCATAAACTCTTCAAGATCTTTGACAGGCATCGCAGAGCGTTGAGAAAAGTGGGGGCCTAAAAAATGGGGGCTAAAACCTAATAAGTGGCTTGACTAGTGATTCATCGTTAATTTTTTTCATTTTTGGCAAAAAGTGGGAGGCTATAGCCCCCCAAGCCCCCCTTCTACTCCGCGACGCCTGATTTGTAACTTTGTACCTTTGTAACTCTTCACTTCTCTTACCTAATCTGCATGAATTTCTTCATAGAAAGCTTCATCGTTCTGGAATGCATTTTTACATTAAAGCGTTCGTTTGTTTCCAGTTTGAGCAGAATTTACATTCCAAGCAGCTTTCTCGTTCTGCTTACATGGGCGACGTTTTATCTTCCTAAAAGCGCTGTTCCAGCAAGAGTGACTCTCATCGTAACAAATTTCCTAGCAACTGTGTTTATCATGCAAAGCACAGCATCGCAAATTTCTGATGTTGAATACACGACTGCTGTTGGAGTCTATCTGCTCAACAACGTCATTTTCATCACGTTGGCGCTCTTCGAATTGCTCTTGGTTCTCAATATCCGATGCCGGACAAAGGTACTTCTATACTGTGGCCCTGCTCACTCCTTACCGGGCCCAGCACCTACCGAGTTAACATTCGTGCCACAAAGGAATTCTGTTCACACGACAACTCTGGAGTCCGATACTCATCGTACCTACTCAATGAAATAAAACTTAAGTAAAGTGAAATCGCTTCGCTTTGGATGTGGGATTGAAGCGTACCAAATTCCTTTTGAGTTGGGTGAACACATTTAGGTTTTGATGATAATGCCCTGATCGTAACTGACGTAAGATAGGCTGTCACTCTTGAACCTCCTTTTGAGTGTGAGGTTTTGCGCAGAGACTTTAGAGATAAGACTGCATGGTACGCAGAGTAGCGTTGCCGTGTGAACCGAAGCAATGAATGAATCCAATATCTTGTAACAAGCCTCCATGTCATTTTTTGGATTGAGTTTGTGAGTCAGATACAATATAGATCCGGCATCATGTGCAATTGCAAATAATTTTCAAATAATTTTGCAATTGCAAAACAAACAAATATTGATAAATCTACAGCTTCTCCTTCAGGGCGGTGACCAGATTTCGTTAAATTCTCTTACGAAGTTTAATTGAAACAATTGAAAAATTGCAAATACTTTTGGTTCAAAAAACCTTACAGTATTTTCATGGAGGTAATTACAGACAATATATTTTCATAAACTTACGTGCAGGCCCACTGAGAAGAGGGACAAGGGGCAATTTCCCTGAGTCTGTATGAGCGAATAAAGGATTTTTAGATGGCTGTGCACTGCAATGAAAAATTTTTTCTTCGTAGTTCCTCTCGATGAATTAAGAAAATGACATCTCTAGATAATGACAAGTTAAGGTTTTCAAAACGTTCTATTACATGCTCCCTTTACACCTTTTAGGTTGTAAGACTAAACCTCATGAACGAAACAGCATTGAATGGACTACGTTTAAACCTCTCAAATTTTTCTTTTTTATAATAAAACCTGATGAAGCAAAACCCGTTTATTTTCTCAGGGTGAAGGCAAAACAAAAAACAAGCAAAGCCAAGACAACGAGACTGAACTAGGAAAACTGGCAAACGATAAAAACAAAGATGAAGTGTCAAGCGAACAGGAGAAGGAAATTCAAAAGTTTCATCTGGTTGATCGTTACGCAAAATTAGTCTTCCCTACTTCTTACTTTATCTTCATTGTCGCTTATTTCAGTTATTTTATACCCAAGACGTATGACTGAAGCAGCTTCAAAGCAGCTCATGTGTTTTTACACTGTCATTCAAAATTACGAGAAAAAGATTCAAAAACTTGGCGGAGGAGCTAGCAGGACTTCTTGAACACTAAAGAATCCCAATAAGAATTCAATTGATATTCATCATAGAATCAATTGGTGAGAAAAGCTCAAAACACAATACTGTACCCTATATTACCTTACACTGGTAGTAACCCGGTTTAGCTTATTAATTCATATCAGATTGTAGTTTTAACTAAATTTGTTGTTATTCACTTCTTCAAATATTCGCACCTTCAAAAAGTCTTGGTTCAACCACTGATTGAATACTTTGAAGATAGTACACTTACGTGACAAAAGCATTAGGACAATCGCCTCTAAGCAAATTTGGTTAACCCTTTGCTCAAAAAACAACATAGAAATTCGGTGGAACATAATGAGATTATTGTAAAAATAAACATAAATTTGATAATTTGTAGAAATATAAACTTTTTAGACAAATACAATTTGCTTTATTTTGTATTTTGCCGGATGACCTCCAGGGAACTAGGCAGCCGCCATTTGCACTGGAACTCACTGAAATACTTTTGCAACAAAACATCAGTGGCGGCTCTTGCTAATGGGCATCTGGGGCAATGCCCCCTCAAAAAGATTCAAAGGAAATCTATGATATTCATATTTAATTTTGAAGATAGTCTTACTGTGGTTAATTATATAAGTTTGTATCTCTTCTAGAAAAAGCTCCTTGCTATCCCGTCTCATCCTTAGCCTCGCTTCTGGCCCGCTAGTGCTGTGGCCTTGAGCGATGATGTCATTTTACGGGCAAAGTTTTTTTTGCCCCTAGCCGACATGCGTACAAGCTAATTTTCGACCTCGAGCATTGCGAAACGTGGCCTGTGATTGGCTTATTTGGAGGAATTCGGGGCAAGAAAAATTTTGCCCATAAAATGACATCATCGCCAAACAACAACCACATCTATATATGCTTTTTCTTCTGCGCTCCATGACGATCAACATCGAACCATGAATACAGTGAAAAATTTGCAAACTCGACCTTTCTATCGATTATCGCAATATTGATGGTCTGCCCTCCCAACTGTGAAAGTCACGAGCCGCCACTGCAAAACATCTTCGGATACAGGAGCAAATCTCAAGAAAATTTTAAAAGAGTTTATTTTTGGTCTTAAAAGATTCCATTTCTTGGATATTTTTTATGAAAACCAGTTGTTTTCAATCACATCAAGGCTTTGATTTTGAGAGGGTTATTGAAAGACCATTATGATATTGTTTTTCGAAATTTTTGTCACAAATTCAACATATCAAGGTTTAATGTCTTACTTGAAAATAAAAGGTCTTTGCAAAGAATCATTAGTTCTTTCTGTACTTGCCTGGGGACTTTCCACAAATAATTGGGCAAAATACTCAGCATTTCTATCATAGAAAGGTAGGAAATAAATTGAATTGCTAGGATTTGCATTTTTGCTGACGCCAGTTCTAGAATCCCGCCAAAACAGCAAGACTTGTTCAATCAATGTTAGAATGCTAGTTCTGGAGCCGCCATTTTTTTATTCATCGTCCTAATACTTTTGTCGCGTAAGTGAACATATATCTTCTCCAATGGGAATCTAATTAAATGTTAACTAGATTGTATTATCATGAATTTATGTAACTATTACCGTGTAATATGGTCAGTTCGGTGTTCATTTTTCATTTACCTTGTGTTACTGACGAAAAAAATCGCTAAATTCCAACGAGAGAAAATGCAGGCCATCTTTCTCTCAAAATAACTACAATTGTACAATTTCTCTTCCACTCAGGTACTTTATATATGTATTTTAAAGGCTTGAAGACCGATGAGAAGCTCACGTCCACTGATGTTCACTGCTACGGCCTTGTAAAAGCTGACGCCATTCGTCAATGATGAAAGGGCGGGAAAATGAAAATGAATTCATTTATGGAAATTACCTTATCTGCGTAAAAAAAGTTTCTGGTTTTTTGAAAAGATTCAAGAGGATCCCCGATCAAAAATGTAAGAAAATGAAATGTTTAACACAGCAAAGTAATTATTCGTAAATGATGCATATTCCCCCCTAATTATTATAAGGGTTTGAAAGGGACAGTTTCAAGCCTTCGTAACTAACGATCGCGGAAGAATTTTGACTGAGTAAAACGGCAGTTTTTTCATGAAATTATCAAAGATTCAATTTTTTGAAAGAAATTTAGATTACCTTTCAGGACATTTTGCACGTTTATTTTTTGTTGGTAGTGGTAAAAACGTCCAAAATAGGCCTAAATCTAGCTGAGCGACACGTTTGTTGTCATATTTCTGAATTCTGATTGGCTAATGGGGTATGGAAAATTTAGGTCGCTCATCCAATCAAAGGTTTGAAACCTATGCTGACGAGCATACAAAATAATGTTTAAGCTTGGTGCGCATGGTCTTTGACCTCAAGAATGGTATAGGGTTGCCTCACTCATTAGTACAAGCCTCTTGCTCGTCTCCCTTTGATATCTCAAAACATTGCACTGTAGATAATTTCCTTTTATGCAGAGTAAAAAAAACAAAAAAATTTCCAGAAATCATATCATAGTTATCAGTTTTTGTTAATATCCATTAATCCATTTATCAACAATATTTACATTAGTCTGCGCACACAGGCAACAGAAATATATAAAAATATTAGTGCTTACTGCATACCCGAGAGTCGAGTTTCAAAGCAACAAAAAATAATACAAAAATGCCAATAGTTCTGAACAGTATTTGCTTTAGATAAATTTAATAGTTGACAGGATTTGGTCTTGCTTTATATTATTCTGTTCTTATGCATTTGTAGGTGAGAAATGATAAATTATGGCATTAAATAAAACACTAATTAAAATTAAACCTTAAAGGCTCTTTGTCATCTGTTTGATCAAATATTTTAACCTGGTTCTACTAGCGAAATCGACATACACATTCTATTGTTAAGAAAACTTTTGTTTGTTGGTTAAAGGCTTGCAAATATTCAGTGGAGCGATTTTTCCTAAAAGAAGGATAATGTGGTCTTCAAATCTTAACAAAAGGGGGTGGGGGAGGGTAAGTCTTATAGAGCGGGAGTGATTCTAAGGGTGGATAGTTGTGGCTCTATAATATTCAAATGTGTAGGGGACACTATCTTCACGATTTACTCAAATATGCTCTATAAAAAATCTACTTGGTCTTCGATACGATATTACAGGTAGAAGGGGTTGCACCAAAGCTGCATGTTGAAGCTGTGGCTAGCATTAATCCCATTTTTGTTCGCTTTCTTGAAACCAAACAAAAGTTTCTGGATGGGTTTCCGGCTGACAAGATAAATTTTCGTTCTTAGATAAAAGGATGCAGTAGATGTTTGCTTATAAGAAACTAGAAAATAAGAAGCTCGAGGCAAAACTTAGAAAAAATAAAAAACATTTTGTAGCATCAGACTGACTGAACTGCTCTCGTCGAGTAATGCAACGGATCATGGAAGGCACAAGGCTGAAAAAACATTGGGCTGAATAACGGGAAGTTGATTTTGACACAAAATGTTTTCCGCACGAGAAACAGAATTACCGTAACAGATGAAAGGATTGAGCTGCTCTCAGGCTACTGAAAACTTACAGCAGGTTGCCATATTGCATTAAGAGATCATTTTAAAATTGTGCCAGGTGATTCAAGATCGAAAATCCACATAAAAACTTGAGGGAGGCACTTTGTTAATACAAAAATTGCCTTTATTATTATGCAACTTTATTTCAGTCAGTCGTTCGCTTTGCGTTTGTTTGTCACATATAAATAAACTTAAAAATATAATTCTAGTAAAATCAACGATGAGAGTCCGTTGGGAAATCTTCTGAGGTAGGTAGAATCATCACGTGACAAGCAGCTACATCAGTAATTCTTAGAAACTGAATCCAGTTATATCCCATAATTCTTTTCTCATACCCACGTGACAAGCTGCGAGACCTGTAAAAAGAAATTGATCGGGTTTAGGAGACAAAATACTTATGGACCTAGTTAACGGTAGAGTGTCGAATGAGCATTGTTTTGGTCCTACCACATGTGGATAGCTAGAGGGCACATTGGGGCCAAGAATACACCCTCATTAACACTCAGAAAAGTTCTAGACTGCTGAACTAAAGGAAGTTAATTTATAAAAATAGAGCGTTAACATGAGCAATGTTCGCACGTGAAAACTGATTCTAGAAAAATAGAAAAACGATGAGATGACAAACCTCTTTTTTAGACATCTGTGACAAGCGCCTCCTTCGCATCCTTGACTGTTCATTGCCACTGCGGCTCTTTTCAAGATTCTCCTCTTCTTCAGGTGGAGGGAAATCTTGCGAAGAGTCTTCTTTGCTACCGCTGACGTCATCGGTACTTGAAATCAGCATTCCCTGCACAGTGTACCACAAACCATCATTTACAGGATAACCTTTTACTTCATAGTCATCAAGAAAAACATTCTCTGTATCGTGACAATTTACTTTTATATAATTGTTGTTATCTTTGGGAACAGGAGCAGTTATTCTTCCTCCGTCGTTTAGACCAGAGGTCAAGCGAGACTGGACCAAGTCAGGTGTCGCAGTTGAAACAAAATCGGATTGCCGGTCTTCTCTGTGTAAATCTTGGTCTTGTTTTGAATCAAAGCTTTTTGCAAAACGAACTGGAATTTGCATTCTTCGATTCTTCAAAATCTGCACATTCCCGATATCACTTTTAGTTTTTCGTACGGTCTCGTGAGCTTTCTTGTCGCCAACTTGTGCAACAACAACATCATCTTCGTTGTCATTGCAAAAGTCGGCGTCCAGTCTTTTCTGACGACGAATTTTTGACGAAGTCCTTAACATTGAAGGGTTACCTCGTGATTGACAAGTAAACTGCCGTTTAGTTTCTTTAAATTCCTTAGCGTTGTCACATTTGGAATCCTCCTCCAAAAGTCTGCTTATCAATTCTGTGGCTAAAGTGCCATGGTATCGCGGGTCAGAAATATCCGAGGCAGACTCTTCTTTCTCATGAGGAGGACTGCCTGTAATAGTTACGTCATCAGAAGAGCAAATATTTACAGAGTTTTCTGACTCACTTTCGGTTTTCGATATTAAGTCACTACTCTGTTTTAATGATTCGTTCTCCAAATCGTCATGCACTGTTAGAACTGCAGGCAGCTCGCCAACAATCGTTCTGTATAAGCCTGTGGCGGCGCTTACTGACTTAGACTCCGATATAGAGCTATTATGATTAAGCCTCGGTTTGGGGGCTTTTGTACAGTAAACCATCTGGTCACTGCCATCGATTTGTGTTGAAATCTGCATATAGCCTAGCCTTATTGGGTCTCCCATTGATGTTATCCCAGAAATGTTTACAACCGAGCTAGACGTAGAGCTCTGGGAAAAACTACGAGAGTGCAACGAAAAGCCATCACTTTGATCACGTTTAACCACTTGTGAACACTCATTGATTTTCACTGTCTTCTTCGTTATCACTGAATCTTTTGTTAAGGTTTCTGTTGACCTGGAATCACCGGCGCGAATTTCAGCCTCCCCGCAACTAGACGAAAGATAAGACGATTGTGACTGCATTGCTTGGCCAGAATCTGGTTGTACATGTGGTATCGAAGCAAATGCGGGCAATAGTATCGAGGCACCGACAACACCGGGTTTGAAAGCAGAGATCGAATTAGCAAGCTTGGCGATGGCATCTTGAGCACTGTCAAGGGACACCGACCGCGTGCGGGTGTTTTTGTTCAGCTTTTCTTTGCCGCCGTTATCTCTGCTATGCAATGCATGCGATATCACAGGGCTAACTGCACCAGCAGATAAAGTTAAATCCATGGCAGCAAACAGTCCAGCCAGTTTCGCGGGATGCGAGGATTTGACCTTGGAAACGCTGCTTTTGCGCGAATTTGAAGGCTCCGGCCGAGGTGGTAGATTTTTACTAAGTTCGTAGGCCAAGAAAGTTGGTTCTCCAAAAATTCTTTGCAGCGGAGTCAGGCAGACATCTTCGTCTTCATCTAAAATGAACAAAAACAAAAATGATCAAAAACAAAAAAGTAACACGTTATACAAGAGCACTTAAAGAAGTGTCAGCTGCTAAGAATTGTCAATGAAAACGTGATGGTTGATTGTTCGTCATTAGCCATAATGGGATATTTAAAGAGATAAATCCATAGACGGTGCTTCTAACTAGAGGAACAGCTTTTAATAATACCTTGCCCAGTGGTGGTGTTATCAAATGTGGCAAGCGCTGCTCTGGACCCTACAGGCATTGGATAGTGAGCCATCGGTTATCAAGTTGCCTCTCACGCCGCAATCCTAATTTACATTGAAAGTTATGCCAAAAAAATTACCAAACACAAAAAGTAAATGATAACAATGTATTCAGGGCAATAATAATTATTAATAAATGGTGACATCCTTATTGTATAGTACTTTTTATACCTGCTGTTTCACTTAATTCCGTCACATTATTTATCCACAAACCCCTATCAATATTACAAACATAAAATATAAACTACGGATACTAAAAAATAAAATAAATATTGAAGGATAATATATCATAAAAAATCAATAATCTTAAGACTGCTTTCCTAGGGGTCGTGCTTTGTGTTACGCTCGGTCTGGAAACATTTTTTTATTTCTCTTTTGAACACTGAAATTGTAGAGCTGTTTCTTATTTGCAAATGAATTGCATTTCAGGTCTCTGCACCAAGGTACATAAAGTTCTTTTGCAACAGTTGATTAAAAAATAATTTTGTAGGTTATTGAGCTGTAAGTTTTATTGTGTATTGCACCTTAAGCACCACATCACTGCGGCAACTTAGTTTCACAACAAATACAAATAATGATATGACAATAAATGATAAAATGAAAGAAAACAGAAGATTTCGAGCAGAGGCTTCATAATAGCCGGGACAGTATTGTCTCTAGGCGCATTCTGAGAAAACGTGAAACTTCGGGGTTCTGTCTGAGAGCAAAAGTAGGTCCAATTCAAACAGGGTCGGATAAACTTAATTATTTTTCCAAAGTAAGGTCTCATCTGAACTTCAGGGGCGAATCATTTTGAAACAAACTACAAAGCGCCAAATATAGCCAGGCGACAGGGTTAAAACCAGAATGAATGAATCAGTTCCAGAATACTATACACAAACAAATGGACAGCTTGAATTGACTCTTTGTGAAACATCCAGAAAGGTATAGAAAAAGGATAAGCCATCTTGAGGTTTCCGGAGAAAAGCCTTGCAAAAGGTATTTGCGAAATAAAGAACAGTCATCTTGCTTAATGCCGAAAATACACTTAGTGAGTGAGCAAACGTCTTGCACGAGTTTGACAAATGAGTAATAGCGACCGTGCTGTAAATAAGATAGCGATCGAAACTTAAGCCACTTTTGTGAAGTCATTAGGCGTCTTTTTATAACTAAAAACCAATCAAACTAAACTTCAAAATGTTGGCAACATTTTTTATTTAAATATTGAAGATAGTTACTTTTTTTGTAAAACATTTGCAAGATCACATTTAGGTGTTGGAGTGCCAAACTGATCATTATACGCCTTGTACTTGGTGGAAAGTGGCATATTTTAAGCTATTCTTTATGCCGACTCTTTCACAGCTGTTCAGGCACTTGAGTGTACCGGTTTATCGCGGGATTCGGGTATTTTCATTTAATGAGAAAACGAAATGTTGTTTTAAGCACTTTCCAGCATTATTTGTTCCCCTACCAACATCACAATTTGTTGGAAAAGATGAGCTTGAAGATTTGTGACACATTTTGTTGATCCAAAGTTTCCGAACAAAAGGTTTAGCATATTCTCCAACAGCAGCGAGGAAAATGAGCAGTTATAGACACCGAAGTATAAAGTGAGTATCCCTGAGTTAATTTTAATAACATCTCGCAAATCGGTACAAAAATAAACATTTTCACTGCAATCATCATGTACTTCAAGTACTTCAGGTATCGACAGGTACTTCAATCATCATGGCACAATTTTGTGTTCTTGCAAATTTTGATATTGTTTAAAAAATAGGCAAAAATCAAGAGTCTTCTTGCATTTGCTATTTTCATTATTAAACCATGATGAATTTTCCATTATTTTCTAACTAAAGAATCATCTTACAGCTTCTATATAACTTGCAATAGCTATTTGAATATTGGTTATCTAAAATATTTTGCTGCAGCGCCACCATCTCTGTGCAATACTTTTGCTAACTAAGTTTATGATAATGAGCGTGAAATGCGACAGCTTTTATTGTAGCAGAAAGGTGCACATGACCGTGCGGAAGATCCACCTTTACTCCCACTGTTTTGGGTGGCTGCAAAATTCAACGTTAACAGAAACCATCAACATTTCGACTTCGCACAAGATCTTCAACTGAAGGCCGAAAAAGTACCTTAGAATCTAATACGACGATAATTGTGAAGAGGATTTCTATTGGATGAAAATCTCAACAGCGAAAAATGAAGGTGAGACGGCTATTAGAACATACAGCAACCGCGGGAGCAATAAGGAGTGTTGGGTTGGCTAGTTCTTTAGCATGGTAACCTAAGCTGTACACGGCCTAAGCTGCTCACTATAGCAAAAAGCTTCATTTCAATGCATCGAGATATGTAATTTCTAAAGGCCGTCATTTTAAAGCGAACACACCCAAACCACAGGAAAATTTCTTCAACTGTTTTAAGTCAGCTAAAATGAAGCCGCGGAGAAAGAAACGAAATATCAGCACGAGAAATGGACATCTGTTGCGCAAACTGATCATTATCCGATGCTGCATTCCCAGAAATAAGGCTTGCAATCGTGCTGGATGATCGTTCAAAATCTTTGTTTTGATCCTGGTTTTTACTTTGATAACTTCTTGTAGACCAAGGATAGGTTAAATACAGCAGTTTTGAAGCATTTACGAACTGCAAAACGCATCAAATACTCATCAGATAAATTTAGGCGCCTTGTTTTGAGTAAAGTGCAAAAACATTCGCTTCTCGAACACAGGCGGCCTATCAATACCTTTATTTGCTTTCAATTCCGATTATTCCAGCATTTTTCCAGATTGCAGCAATATTTTTAAGAATATACGTCAAAGGAAAGAAAGGATAAACCGCAGGTTTTTTATGACGCAAGCACTACCCTAAGGACATCAAAGACTCTACTTGTTTAACCTTTATTACGACAGAAGATAAAAAAACAGGTGCTTGTGACCGAAAATGGTAGAAAGCAGAAGATAAACAGATTTCTAATATTTATGGGACCTAAACATAGGCATTCTGTAGCACACGGACTCTGATCAATAAATGATAAGGTCGTTTTTACTGCTGACAGAAGAAATAATTTTGGGAAGATTCTTCTTTTTCTAAAGTACACCGAGACTTGGTTCTCCAAAAAAGTTAGAACAGCGTATGAACGTGCCCAAGCCTCCGATGAAGAAGTGGAGGAAAAAAACAATTTGTTTTTGTAAATGTTATTTTGTGTTGAAAAGACAAAGCAGCTAATAAAACGTGCTAATTAAAACATCATGCAAAACTCATAATTGGCGGTCTTAGAAACAATCTTTTTAAAGATGCAGTAATAAAGAAACTATTGAACATTTGCTGCGGCTGCGAACATTTGAAAAAAATCTAAAACAGAAAAGAATCAGAAACCCCAAGCAAAGGGAGACAGTGAAAGGGACCTTATTCAACATTATGGGATGAAACAAATGCACGGCCTTCAGACTTCCGAAAGCAACAAGACCCAAATCAACTTTACAAACGGCAACCAGGAAGAAAAACAGCCGAATACTGTTACTGGCTGTAAAAAAGTAAGAGCAAGAAAACAGGAATGCCAGCGAAAATAGACAAATATTGAGTGCTGCCAGCAACCGAAACACTTGCACTCTTAAAAAAAGTGAAATTAGAACAACATTCACATCGCAATTGAAGATTATGTAAAGATT
This sequence comes from Rhopilema esculentum, assembly GCF_057945365.1. NCBI lineage: Eukaryota > Metazoa > Cnidaria > Scyphozoa > Rhizostomeae > Rhizostomatidae > Rhopilema > Rhopilema esculentum. The sequence continues at coordinate 9,779,977 of NC_142818.1, read as the reverse complement.
ATGTCACTGGTATACTGTTTCATTAATGTTATTGTACAATGATAAGATTTTTGGCATTACCTGTAGTTGTAGTATTGCTTCAATTATACTTAATGACTTTTATTTATTCTGTTTTAATCGGGAAAACTGCAATTTAGCTAAACAGTTGGCCTAGAACTTTATTTGGTAGACATTCGGGAACTATGGCCTAGAACTTTATTTGGTAGACATTCGGGAACTATGGCCTAGAACTTAATTTTGTAGACATTCCCACCACTCACCCCCTAAAAACATTCAAATAAGTATCATGCGACAGATGAGGGCGTATATATTGAAAGAAATGCTTTTAAGTCTTTTGTAACCAAGACATGTCCAGTTTCTCTGTGAAACAATAGGCACGTTTCCTTATAAAGATTGATTTAGCTGAAGTGGTATGAAGCATAAAGTTTGGCTTCTCCAAAAACCAAATAAAAGAAACGATGCTCGTCTGTTTCATTACTTTCAATATGATCTGCATGATGCCATGGTAAAGCATTTTCTGATGTGCATATCAAAAGCCCTATTGGTCAAGAAGATACCGATTCATTGCAAAGTATTTCCTAAAATAAAGTAAGATTACACGGTAGACAATTTAAAGGTTACTCACCTGATTCGGATAACTTTATGTTGAACTGGGCTGCCCGTGCCCTGGCAACTGAAGCATGTTTCGCTGCAGTTGCGGCTGCGTCTTTAGCCGCTTCGGCAATTTTTCTCGCAGATACGCCTCTGGACAAAGCAGTTTTACTTTTCTCCACAGCCAATTTAGCAGCTTCGATAGCACCGTCAACAGCTATTCGAACTTTCGCCTTGATTCGCGGTGACCTTAAATTGATGCCTTTCTTAACCGTCGTAAGTAGCTCATCGTTTCGCCATTTGCCTGATAATTCTGAATTCGATTGGACAATCACGCCGTAGCCATCTCGTACATTCTCTCTCCAAGAACCAATGTATCGACTGCCATCGATATAGTCACTGATGCCGTAAACATTACGACGATCTGCGATCCACTCCCCTTGAATAAGAGATATTTTAATTAAAATGGTAATTTCTGAAAATGGTAACAAAAATTCAGATCTAATATGCACTACCAAAATATGGCGGTGAAATGACAGAGAGAAAAAGGATGGGAACAAAATTTGAAAAAAAACACCAAGACTATTTTTGTTATTAACAAATAAGGTATTAGAATCTGACCTCTTGTATTGGAAATAGCTAGGGTCTATTTCTAAAATTACCAGCACTACATTTGCAATCTGATATTTGTTTTTAGCTCAAAATGACATGCCATGCAAACTCACCTTTGTAAATTTCTCCAGAGGTTGCACTGTTGATGCTGACATTGAGTGAGTTGCTAGAAGAGCTTTCACTCATTGTGCCAAAGCCACTGCTATGACTCGTCATATCAGTCCGGACGGAATCTTGTCCAACGGGGGATCTTCGCGTATGGGAGAACAAGCGGTGGGGCGACAGATCATTGTCTATTGTGTCACTATTTTCATTACTGTCACTGCGAGAACTGCCGCTTCGCGATTCACCGCTTCTCGATTCACCACGCAAAGAAAAGTACGCGCGTTTGAAGAGAGGATTCGGTGATGCCGAGCGATCCGTTTCATAATAATCGAATGAATTATCACGTGATGTCTGCAGCGATGAAGCTGCGTTTTGGGATCTTAAATCTCTGTTATCGTCGTTGATATTTCGCATTGAGTTAGCTTGTTGTCCACCAGGGAACAACAAAGACATTCGACGTGGGAGACGATTCATTTTGACTGCGTTGGCGCTCGCTTTTATCCCATAGCCACCTCGAAAGCCTCGTTTCCACTGGCCCATATAATATGCTGAAATAAAGATACAAAGAATCACAATGGGAAGCATAGAAACAAAAAACAAACTTCATGATCAAGTTAACTACATCGAATTACAATCAGTTAGTTACATTTTATAGGAGGCAAAAAATAATAGCTAAACTACATACTAATTAAAGCCTGATATTTATAAAAAAATATACTAAAAGATTTGCTCAAGAACTTATCAAAATGCTCATCCGAAAACGTTTACTGCAATCATCGCACTGACCATCTGTGTTGTTTTATTGTAGATACTGGTGTTAACGCGGAGTGTGTGAATTTTAGCAAAGGCAGGGGAATGTGTGAAAGTTAGCAAAGGTTATCAGTGGAATCAATAGGTAAAACGAGCACATGATGGAAGAAAATTGGTTCGAGGAACTGTTGAGCACATTTCCTACACAAAAATAGAAGGAAGAATCGCTTCACTGAATCTTTGCAAGTTATGGGTAGTCGACCCTCTGTGTTCTGGATGAGACTATCTACTGAGAGGACGAAGGTATAAAAAAATATGTTGGGGAGGGAAGGCGATTCGTGGCTTCTATATTTTAGGGGGGGGGTGCCAATAAAATTGTTGGTTTAACAATATTAAAGTTCTCAGCGAAAATTCTCAAACCAACCCGGTAGCCTCAAGATAGAGTTATGGCTTCCAGGCCTTTAGCTACGATAAAAATAGATGATGTTGGACTTTTGCAGACTATTTTAGGCTTTAAGGTATATCTGAATAAATTAATAAAAATTGCATAATTTACAGTCCAAAGCGCTCCCTCTGGTGGATGAAATTCTATCGCTTTCAACTTTGAAAAGAGACTAAACCCATGACGCTTAGATTGAACATCAGGTTTTAAAATTACATTATATCACATCATATCTAAAATTAAATCTCCTTTTATCATATGTTGTAATTGTTTGCATGGGCGGAGCATCAGATAAATGTAGGTAACTTTACTGTGTAATTCAGTCTTGTCGAAAACTTTTGCCGCACTGTTACGCCCTGGTCAAACGATCCAACATTTCACCCAACATTTCGCCCAACATCATGTTGGATCGTTTGACCACCTTGTTGGGTCACCCAACATCGTAAATTTCGATGTTGGACGAAATTTGACTGAGGTAAAAAATGTTGGCTGCCGACGTCCAACAATTCTTTTGTTTAAAGTGTTAAGTGAAATGTTGGATCGTTTGACCACCTCTGCCAACATTGTTGGCTCTGCGCACGCGTAGTCGGTAAAAGACCGCCAAAATTCAATCATAGCATTGTTGTTGACTTCTCGGGTTGATTTCGTTCGCTTCGACTCTCGCTCCGACGCTCGCTTCGATTCTCGCTTCGACTCTCGCTTCGATTCTCGCTTCGACTCTAGACTTTGTTTACAATTGATACCATTTATAGCTATGGCGGCAATTGCCTTTCGTTTTCTCGGATCGAAATGTGGCGCATCGTTATGTGCGGCCATCATCGTAAGCGTCTGGTGTGCCTACTGTTGTTGAGCAACATCAATGTTACCTACTACCCATTCCCTTTTCGATCTGCGCCAGAAAATGTTGGGCGAAATGTTGGGTGAAATGTTGGATCGTTTGACCACCAACGTTGGATCACCTTCCAACATCGAAAAAAATGTTGGGCGAAATGTTGGGGGAATTTTTGGGCGAAATGTTGGATCGTTTGACCAGGGCTTTAGAAGCCTTGTCGCTAGTTTTGTTGTTCCTGTTGCAGCCGTGTCGTAGGAGCCGTCGCTTGTCGTGAAGAAAGCCTATTCAGCAAACTCACGTTTTGTAAAACCCCCTTTCAAATGGATTTGTAACTCTATTCAAGGAAGAATCACAGAAAAATTCAAAACATTTTAGAAAATCGAGCAAAAATTGAATACGTCATCTAGGTCCAAGCTCTTCAGCTTTATTGAAATATTACAACTTTTACAGGTTTAGATGCTCATGGGGTCATCACTTTCAAAGCTTCTTCCTTCGCTCTCAAAATAATCTGTTAGTAAAACGGCATCCTTTGAAAACCGTTAGCTCCAACAGCTGCGTGTTTCTCGCAGGACAAAACATAACAGTATTTCAATCAATTTAGGATTTCAGACATCGAAAAATCATTTTAGTTGCTTAGGCTAGCGCTCTCATACAACAAGGGATAACAGTTTTATCCTACCTACCAGAAAACAATAGGGTTTTCACAGACATTGTGAAGACAAAGCTTACGAGAATCAATGATTACTGCTTTATAAATATTAACTCAACATTAACATTAATTCATTTATCTTCCACAGAATTTATGCAAAGAGCACAGCTTAAAAACATTTAAATTAAAAATATAACCAGAAATTTGAAGTCGGTATAACTTTCTCAGCACCAAAAGACCGTAAAAAAGGTTGAGTTCAGCAATGAATATAATATTATTTACAAGAATTATGTGCTTCTTGCTTATTGTGAATTCCCTGGTTCTAACGAAATATCATTAATTTCGTTCGTTTTATTATGTTTACAATACCTATGACAATACCCTTGCCCAATTTTTCAATAAAGACGTCACATTTTTCTCAGATCTCTCTGCCACTCTTTCTTACGGGCCACGATAAAGAGCGTGCACAATTGTCAACATCGAACTATACATGGGACAATAAAAACAAAGTAGAAATACATTTCACAACAAGGGCGAGATAACAGGGGTGAAATAGGGGGCTTGAGCAACCACAAATTTCTTACGCCAATAAGAGTTTCCCAATCGTTTATGGTTGTTTCTGTGTAATGAATTATAAGCAATGTAACGGCACAGTTATTCTATGTCCACGAATCACGCATCACAAAACAACTACTAAGTTCATTTGCGATCGAGTATTAGTTTTATTCATTTTAGGACTTTATAAAACGTAATTGAAGGACTTTATTTTGAGCTACAGTTTTACTTTTTGTAAAAAGCATAGCGCCTTCTCCCCGACATTTCGAAACAGATCCTGGCCTTTCCACGAAAAGATGGTGTCTTGTCTGTGTCTGTATAAGTCTAGGATGCCCTTGAAATGAATTTAATACTCAGAAAGAAGGACAAATCCCAAGGACTATAAAGAAGCGGATAGCAAGAAACGAGAATCATTTTAGCTTGAAACCAAATATGGTTTAGGTCTGCTATTATGAATTCAATGAAACTGGTTTGCCAACGAAAAATAGGAAGAATTTGATAGAAAAAGGCGATCATATGTCATTGAATGACTGCGCGAAAACACGTGGAATCATCAACAGTTTTGTTAGGAAACGAAACATTTGAACAATGTTTTTTCTAAAATAGAAATGTATATTAAAGATAACTATCATCTTTCTTTTCAAGTATTTCTTGCAATGAATATTAATGGTCTCAACGCTTGTTGACATAATCCGGCGATAATTGAGTTGTTGTAGCGAGAAAATATATATTTTAGGCAAAACTATACAATCGCAAAGTGAAATCGCTCTCGACACACCCAAAAATCTCAATTGAATACAAATGGACCCAGTAATTTGATAAAGAAATGATGTGTAGGCGACGAAGAACCGTTGGTTCATTAAATACAAAAAATAATTAAAAAAACATCAAAACAGCAAGGTCGTTCGAATGGCACTCAGTTTTATCAAAAGCCAGCTACATAGCCAGATGATTTAGGAAAACTACAAAATAAACCAAAGTGTATTTTCACTAATAAGCGCCTGGTCTCTAATAAATACCGCAAATAAACGCCTCTTTGAATCGCATAAAAATCTAAGAACGACAAGGGTACTTAAAACAAGGAATACAAGTTACATTTAGCTTGTACCTAGTACAAGATCTTTCAATATGGAGACAGTTACTACAGCGAAAAAGTTTAAAAAAGCAAAACTCTGGGGGCTCTTCTTTCTCATTCTTTTCTCTGGTATTTGACCTGGGCTAACAACGGCTCGGGGAATTACAGTGCTTAACAGAATAAGGCCTCTCTATCTCAATGATGTTGCTTAGGTCACTGAAAGACAACAGCTCGAAACAGTGTGGTGTGCATCGACATTTTAAAAGAAAAGCGCGGGTAAGAGGCTCAAAGCATAAAATTTAGAGGCTCAAAGCATAAACGAGAATACTATTTAATATACATCTTAAAAGTTCATGTTTGAAAGAGAAATTTAAAATAAACAATCAAGAATGATTTACTTTGCATAAATTAAAGCAGTTCTTCTTACGATCAACAACATTTTAGCTTTGAAGTTGATCTTAAAGGCGATACTTCGATTGGATATTCAAGCACGCATGACTGTTCCAACTGTGCTTGAGTTTTCCATTAACTAGACTGCTTGATAATTCAAAACCTTCCTTATTCAAAGAAGAAATTCTCCTTTTAAAACTGTCATTGTTAACGCAAGCAACTTTTGAAAATAGAGCTTTCGATAGCTCAAAGAAATTTTTTCCTGTTTTATTTCTCGTTAAAATCGTCATACGTTCGGGGTAGGTTCCTAACCAGCACTTAAAAGTATCCTCGGACGATCTATGTTCAAGCCTATAGACAACGTCCGGCAATACCAATTCTGTATTAATTTGCTCAGTCTCTGCATACCTGAATATCTGTAATTTCTATTAAGAACGTATGCAAGGAAAGAGTACCACCCACATTAACATAAAACATACATTTGCCTTGGTGGCGAAGCACTTCTCCACACGGAACGATTATCTATCAGATAACATTCGACAAACTACTACGATTGACCCATCGCTATTCCACATATAATGATTCTAATCGGATATTCATGTATTTGTATTTGAACACCTTGCCCAAAATAAACAAAAGAAACATTCATACAAATCACAAAAATAGATCTTTTTTAAGTAAGAGATTACAGCTGCTGTGACCATATTGCCTAAATCTATGTTCACTTGATAAAATATTCAAAAGAACTATTGCTTAAACAACTCCTTCACAGTTCTTGGCAAAATACAGGAAACTTACAGATAACCAGGTATTCATACACAAAACGTGCTCTTTACAATGAATCTGACATATAAATCCATATATTCCATTAGCATATATATTTGGATCTCCCTTATGTTAGGGTGCATTGCATTATGATTTCACATTTCTTATCAATAAACTACCTTTCACAGAACATGGTGCCATTTGGGTAGTTACAATAGTATAAGTTTGGCGTTGTTTGATTAGAAAAAACCCAGATATTTTTCTAGCCCAAAAACAATCAAATAAAATCACCATCAATCACGAGTTAGATTTAGGATTTGAATTTTTTTAACGATCTTTCCATTTACGCTAAAATTTTATAGTCAGATTTATGCTATCTCAAATGAAACTTCATATTCCAGTCTATTTTTCATCAAAAAAGTTAAATTGCAATTTTTGTTTTTCCAGCACTATAATGATTTATAAAAACATGGCATTTCTGTTGATGTTTGAAAAGATTTAGAAATTTTGCAAAGTTGAGTCATTGAACTGTGTGGCAAACCCAGACTACTGACCAGAACATCAATATTTATGAGAAATTACTTTAACAGTTGGAGACAGTAGTATAATTCATATATTGTAGATAATGAAAAAACAAACCTATATATATTGAGCCTAGGCCAAATACATTTATGGTGCAAGGTTGACTCCACTTGGACATTTCTTAAACCCACTCTATTTATGCCAGACCAATGGAATTTTTAAACTTAGTGAATAACCCTAAAAAATACACTGCTCCACTGTGGGAACAAGGGCACAGTGTGATTAACTTTTTAAAGCAACAACAAAGCTCAATTTTTCTCTACAAAATTTCTTAATATCTAAAGCAGAGCCTAAAGTAGGTCTAGATAATTGTGAACTTTTCAAGCTTGCCATTAGACAGTAGTAGAAAAAGCTACAAAAAAACAAGCCATGGCCAGAGAAATATACCTAACTTTGAATATAACAAACTGGCCACCCTTGAGAAGCGATGTATTCTTGCACCCACAAATGAAGAAACAGTGTTGTTTGCAGTCTTACAACAATTTTAGATGATGCTTTTTTTCTATAAATTTTGCTGAGATAACAGTGATAAGATCAAATCAAATGTGAAAAGCATTGATTTTGTTCTTGGATGCAGGTGCAAGGTGGCATGATTCGAGAAAGAATTACCACTAAGGTTCCTTTCTGTTGCTAGGTAATTATCCATTTATCTTTAAGAAATTTGTTTGTCTACTTGTCTCTCAGAGTTTGTCTTCTTGTCAAACTTCAATAAGGGGTGTAGCAAGCAGAGATTAGGGAGGTGTGAAGTAAATCCTCCCCTCCTCCACCAATTCATCATGAGTATGTCTGAAATAAATCTTCTGTTTGTCCACACAATCGTTAGCTGATCAGTAAAAATGCCTATCAGTAGGTTAAAAATAGCCCCAAAAATGTCCTTTCTGGTGAATTTTTCTCTTGGCGATCTCCACCCTTCTAATCTTGAAGGTCAAAGCTATGCAAATTCAAAATACCACAAACACAAAACGTCCAAGTTTTGCTTCAATGGATAGATTTAAGACAAATGAATAAGAGTGTTGTTAAAAAAATGAAACAATGGAAAGAGGGATCTGTCAATTGCAGCTTAATAATGTCAGCCTGTTGTTCTTTAAGTTATAGCCTGCTTTTTGCCATTTATTTACTGAGGTGATGTGTAGGACTAAACCCTCTTTAAATAAAGAAGACACATAATATTATGTGTGCACCTCTCAATTTTCCTTATTCTTTCATGCCTAATCAATATAGCTGATTGTTGTAATAGTGCAAAGGTTGCTAAACACGACTGTTTTAAGAGAACTGGATTATGTCATCTCCACAAACGGCTTACCGGCCAACAGCTAGGAGACGTGACAAATATGAAAAAAATGTTAAGCTCCAGTTTACAGTTTACCTTACTGACATTCAATTTGGACCTGTATGACAATGGTGACATTTTTAAACAGCCATTTTGGGACATTTAAATAGCCAAAGTAACATTTACTGATAAAGATTTAGATAATTTTGCTCCTATTCCATTTACAATTAGGTGAATTTCCCAGCCAAACAACCCTCTCAACAACTTGCAACTCTATCAAAACTAATGCAACTGTCAAAACTGAGGGTATGACAGCCCCATAGCTAATCAGCCATGTCCTTTGGTACCAAATACGCTTGAAATTATGTAGCCACAAAAACTCAAAGCAAATAACATACTGCATAGGCAAATTTTTTCTGCTTATTTTTTCCATAGCGTGCCCTTAGGGAACATTTGTCCAATTCATTCCAAATCCATTTTCAAACCACTTAATGATCCTTTACTGGAGGGGTTTAAATAATTCTGTACACAGTCTATTTTTATCAGAATGGTGGCAAATGACTCAAATTGCATGTGATTAACCCATATTACCACACATTTTTACATTTGGCAAAACAAAATATCTTTAGGTAATTGCTTAGTAACTCTGAAATATATTTCACTTTCTGCAAGTACATGTTTTCTTAAGAAAAATCAATTCTTTCTTTGCTCTTGCTCGGGTTTCACTGCTGAAATTTGTGTGATAAATGAAAATACTACAAAGCTCATGAATCTATAGGGTTTCAAAAATTATAGCTTTTTCAGCCATCCTTTGAAACATTTTACTGATCAACAAACAATTTTTTATATTTTTAAAGATCTTCATGATACAATGTCACTATTAAATTGCAGACATTTTATAGGTGCAAAGAGAATTCAAATGAAGCATAAATGTTGATTTACCTACTTGCACAGGTAAATAATTACTTCTTTAGCTATCAATTTTTGCTAATTGCTGCATTAATTTTTAAATTGCCACCTCTGTTTTCATGCATGTAAATAATAGCTGCTATTTCAGAAACCAAAGGAAGGTGGGCTCGTTAGAATTGCCAATAAATAAGTTTATGGATAGCCATCTCCGGTAACTTTATATAAAATAGAAGTCCCCACGAAATGTGTACAGACGGAATTTTTTTCTTTCCTTACAGATACTTTCAAGCCATTATTTGGTCTGAAATTTATTTAGATTTTATTATCTCGAGGTATGGGTAACCTAGCGACAAACAAACCGTTTTAGAAAAATATTGACACACAAAACAATTACTACTTCTAATATTTGTTTTTACTGTTTGTTTTACCAGACCCGATCGGGCTGATGGAATCCCAAGGCAAACCGTAACATTCCGACCAGAAATGGCTGCATAATGATACTTTTAAATAATCAGGTCTTGTCTGAAAACGATTAGTTCGATCCCATTCATCAACAGAGAGCAGATGACGAGAATTTGCTTTCCACGTTGGCAAATCGCTTGAAAGCAACGTTGAATTTCACAAACGGAATGAATCAATTCTGAGCTTCGAAGGACTTTTGGTTATAAAACGTTACATCTTTGTATTCAGTAGCTTTTATTATCGAACTTAAACGGATTTCCATTAAGCTCTGTCGGAATGACATAATTTTTTAACGAACCAGTCAGTTTGGTAAGACAAGACAAAACGCCACAGTGGCAAACAAAAAACACTATTCACTACCTGCCATGGACTAAATTTTTTTGCAGGTATTTGATCTTTTGAGCATAAAAATAAAAATTTTGACTAGTAAACTAAAAACTGGCAATTCTATTTTGTGCCCTGAAATACAGAGAGAAGGGCATTAGTTAAAAAACTTTCACGGAACGACTGCACGTAGCAGCTTATGTGAGTTTAGCTAAGTTTATAATAAAAAAGGTGCATTTGAAACAAGAAAAATCCCCTTGGAAAAGGATAAAGAAAAATGAAAACGTACCCCCATCGTTGTAGATTTCTCCACCGTACCCATCTTGCAAGCCAAAAGTCCATGTTCCTTCATAACGCGATCCTGTTTTTTTGTTGATCAACACGCCACTTCCATGCCGAAGTCCGTTCTTCCATTCTCCAAAGTAAGTCCATGTAGGGCAATCTTCCACCCCTAAGCCATTTATCTTACCAGCTTTCCACTCTCCTTTATAGACATGATTGTCGGGCCAAAGATAAACTCCAGATACTTCAAATCCATTACGCCAAAATCCCTCGAACCGTCCCTGATTCTTCGGGCCTGTACACATTCCATAAGAATGGGCTTTTCCATCGAGCCACTCACCACAATAGATTCCTCCATCATCGAATTCAAATCTACCTCCACTCATCAGGAGATATATTCTCCTTCATGCCAACCTTGTGTTACTATTTTAAACGCAAATAATACAATCAAGGGACCATCCTCTCTCGTTTATGAACCGCAACTGTCAGATGCCCTCTCTTGCTGCAAAGACAGTGACACAAGACATGAAATGCGCCTTCGCCGCGTACACAGATGCACCTAACGTGGTAACAGGTGTCGGAAAATTCACTGCGAGAGAAGAGGCAGATGTTCAAAGTTTTTGGACATTATATAAGAAATAAAAACTTCCTACACTTCTTCAGAGCTCATGCTTACTCAAGGCATTTATTACAAAAATGAAATGCTCATTTCGCCAACAGAAATTATTCTCACTCTTTGTTAAAGGTGTTTGCCAAAATAGTCGTAGGAGACAGCTGGGAGGGGAGGGCTGCAGCCCCCACTGTCTAAATCGCATTCCAGGCTCTATTCGGGCAGTTCTATCTCAACGAAGCTATAAAATTCGTGCAGTATCCATACCATCCCACCAGCCCCCGCCCGCCCATAAATGTTTCATTCGCTTTGCCAATGTTTGCCAAGTGAAAAGACATTTTATGGCTGCACAGTACCACAGAAAAAGGCAGAAGGACAACTCCATTCATAAGTGGCAATGCTTTTCGCAAGCGCATGTGTGAATGTATTCGAGGCTATCGAAGTTTGTCATCGGTGAGAAAGGTAAATCAAGGCAAATATTCCATGAAAATGGCAAAAGATGCATTTACTCTGGAAAGGAACGATCACATCGATTGTTGGTGTATGGTTTGTCATTTATCCTCTAAAATGAGGTCAACTAGGCGAATTACAGTAGAAACCTGCGTGTAAGAACCTACTTTTCCAGAATTGGCAAGACAGGTTCTTGTATTATGAGGTACTTATTGACAGTTTAGTCTAAAGTTAGTCTCTTAGTTGGTCTCTTAATTTCTACAAAGTAGATATTCTTGTTCATTATCAGAAAAAGTATTAAATCTGGTCTAAAAGCTTTTTCGTCTGACACTCCTCAGGGCAAAAAACGTCAGAATAAGGCTCCGAAAGAACACGATGAAAAATATATACCCAGTTGTGGATCGAAATAGGCCAATCAGCAAAACGCAAGCACAATACCGGTATAGTTGACTAATCAGTGCCGCGAGCCTAAAAAAATTACCACTGGAGTCCAAGAGAGAAAACGAACTCATTCTGTCTACACAATGACGGCGTTTTCGTTTGTATGTAGATCGACTCCAAAACTTCTAGATGGAAGGACGACCGGGCTCTGCCAATTATCCGAAACATGTCGTCATTATAGAGTTTTGCACAATCTGGGTTGTCTAAAAGATGTTGACCGATGGCAGAATCACTTGTTTTAACAGTGTTTCTAGACCTACAAGATCGAGGAGGCTGTTCTCTTTAAGGGCAGTTTTGTTTCTTATGTTGGAAGGAACATGCTGTTTTATCCTATCCCCCAATCTTTGGGTTGTGTATCCTACGTAGCCAGAATCACACTGGCACGTAAATTCATAAATGATGGAACTTTTTTGGTTTGTAGGAACGCAATCCTTTTGAATGGATGGAAGGGCTCTCCACTCTGGTTTTCTTTTGCGTAGAGAACATTTCCAAACACTAAAATCTCTACGGGCTAACAATGACATCTTTAAAGTGTTGGCTACAAGAAATTTATGATAGGATAAAACCCACTGGCTCTGAACGACCACAAATGTATGGCCTCTCTAAAATACACAAGCCGAACGTCCCACTTAGACCTATCTTGTCTATGATTGGTTCAGCACAACAAGAACTGGCTAAGTGGTTTACTGAAGTTTTGGACCCTGTTCTTCAAAAATATTCAAAACATTGCATCAAGGATTCTTTTACGTTCGCTGAGTTCATGCAAAACTTGAACATCGAAAACAAAACATCTTTCATGTGTTCTTTCGACATTAGTAGTCTTTTCACAAATGTTCCTTTGAGTGAGACCATCAAAATATGTGCCGACGCTTTGTACCGGAGCGAGCTTGATAGCCCACCATCCCCAGAGGAAGTATTCATTGAACTGATGGAAACTGCAACACGTTCAGTTGAATTCAGTTTTAACAATGAAATGTACCAACAAAAGGATGGTGTCGCTATGGGTAGCCCTCTGGGACCTGCTTTGGCCAATATCTTTGTTGGCTTTCATGAAGAGCGTTTGTTTGTCTGCGACCAAAAGCCAGGTGTTTATTTTCGCTATGTGGATGACCAGGGTTGCCAGGTTCGGGATTTTATCCCGAGATCTCGGGAATATTCAGAGCTGTTGGGATTTTTCTCGGGAATTTTTTTCGGTGAAAAAATCTCGGGAAAATTCTCGGGATTTTTAGAGAATGGATTAGAAAAGTTTTTCAGAATAGATTTGTTAGTAACAAAGCATTCATACGAGAATAAGAGCGGCACATTTCATCCACACTTTGCTAGTGGCAAGCCCCACTACAGACACATTAGTCCGTGTGGATAGCAGTCTTCAATGGAGAGGTGAAGATTGCTATAATTTCAAAGTCACCCATGCTATGAAAAGGAAATTCATCACAGAAAGAATTTATAGAGTCAATGCAGACGATGACTTTGTTCTTGGTGATGGACTTCTCGAATAGAAACTGCTAAAATACCCTAAAAATATCGAACTTTATTCAGTTACATTGTTATGTTATTTAATAAATTTTATCTTTTATCTTCAGTGTCATCAGTTTACTTAGGATTGACAGCTATTTTCGTCTAAAATGGTCTCCTTTTGTTTCTTGTCACGCAACTGAAATAAAAATGTCAAGAAAAATTTTAACTCCTTTGTCAATGCTTTGGTCCGTACAATTACAATGTTGCACAAGATAGAGAAGTTGAAAAGTCGTTGCACAGAGGTCAAAATTTTGTCCCTGTGGTAAATGACGTCATCAGAACATCACAAAAAAATCTCGGGATTTTTTGAGAAAATCTATTGCATTCTGGGATTTTTTATGTCTTGATGCGGGATTTTTATAGATTTCAATCTGGCAACTCTGTTCCTTACCATTTTTAGGTGTTTTGGTCGAAAAGTCTAACACTGGCTTTCTTACCAGTGTATATCGCAAGCCTACTTTTACCGGTCAATACATACGCTGGAATTCATTTTGCCCAAAACAACGCAAAGTCAACCTTGTCAAAACTTTAGTACATAGGGCACTTATGATCTGCTCGAAATCTAAACTGCGCGCTGAACTGGAAAAATATAAAACGATCTTTGTGGACAGAAGACGTCATTTTATCTTATACTAAGGAGAAGATCGCAAGTTTTTAGGCTGTTCAAAAGTTTGGTTCGCAAAAGTGCCCAGTTTATTTGAAACTACTTTGGATTGGTAACACTTCCTTGTGATTCGAGAGTCAAATTAGGCAAGCCATAAATAAATGTTTCTTTTCTGTCAATCCTCGCATTGTTTACAGCACTAAGAGAGCCCTTCCATCCATTCAAAAGGATTGCGTTCCTACAAAACAAAAAAGCTCCGCCATTTATGAATTTACGTGCCAGTGTGATTCTAGCTACGTAGGACGCACAGTCCAAAGATTGGGGGATAGAATAAAACAGCATGTTCCTTCCAACATTAGAAACAAAACTGCCCCTCAAAGAAAACAACCTCCTCAATCTTGTAGGTCTAGAAACATTGTTAAAACAAGTGATTCTGCCATCGGTCAACATCTTTTAGACAACCCAGACTGTGCAAAACTCTATAATGACGACATGTTTCGGATAATTGGCAGAGCCCGGTCGTCCTTCCATCTAGTAGTTTTGGAGTCGATCTACATACAAACGAAAAAGCCGCCATTGTGTAGACAGAAGGAGTTCGTTTTCTCTCTTGGACTCCAGTGGTAATTTTTCTTTAGGCTCGCGGCACTGATTGGTCAACTATACCGGTCTTGTGCTTGCGTTTTTCTGATTGGCCTATTTCGATCCACAACTGGGTATATATTTTCCATCATGTTCTTTCGGAGCCTTATTCTGACGTTTTATGCTCTGAGGAGTGTCAGACGAAATAGCTTTTAGCATGTTGTAAAATGTTTTGCTTTTTTCAAAGCCATTTTCAAATTCTGTACCGCAAATAAATCTGGTCTGTTCTTCATTCTAAATATTTACTAGTGTACCAATGTTGCCAAAAGCACACAAAAAACTGATCGATGATAAAGTACTGTATATAAAATAGTAGCAATAATTGTTTCACAATAACAGTTCAAATTTAACGTACATTGTGCATTTTGAGTTCTATTTTAACAATTCAATATTCGGTCACTTTTTTGATTTTGCTAAAAAAGTATGCAAATTAAATTTTGAAACCCCACATATAAGAACTTGTTGGAAATTGTTTGGCCAAACAGGTTCTTATATTTTGGAGTATTAAAAAAGCAAATTTTTGCCAGAAGGTTCTAACATGCGTGATTTTACTTTACATGGCACACACACCACTTTCTTTGCAACACACAAATCAATTTGTAACATATACGGAGCGAAGTTCGCACACAGACAATGTCCGCACGCGAAAATTTGAGCATACATGCACAAAAATTAACTTGACCTGATACACACAGATATTTGTTAATGTGCTTTAGAAAAATTAACAACTTCGAAGTTCAAAAATTTACGTTTGTGTACACAATTTTTTTAATGTACATTCACATTTTTTTTAAAACTGCATGCACAAATAAATTATTTTTTGCCGCAATGGTGCGCCAAGGACAATTGCTCTCCTTGCGTCGCAAACACAACAAAGAGACCGCAGAGTTTCGCTTCTTCTTTTCTCTATTCCGTGAGAGAATTTCTATTGATAATATTCCAGTTTTGGACTGAAGCCTAGAGATGCGGGATTTGTTTCCAAGGGAGCAGGGGGGGGGGGGGGCCTCGTATCCTTGTAGAATAGAGTTGCTGTAGGATAGAGTTGCTCAGGTTACCTTAGGACAGGGTTGCTCAGGTTGGGTCTAGAATTTGAGCAAAAGTTAGTATTTCGGGTCATGAAGCTTTGAATAATTTTTTGGAGTCTCCAATATAAAATAAGTATAAAACACAGAGAAAAACTACAAACTTTCTTGTGCAGAGCATAAGAGAAACCATGCTTAAGCTAAAAGTTATTTTCGTTGTTGGGGGGTTTGCACCCCAGTCTGGGCTCCCTAATCAAAAATTTAAATGAGAAGCCCCTAAAGTCTGTATTCCTAAATAGTTCAGAAGCTGATAACATTTTCTATTCAAAACAACAACTTTGTCTGGTTATGTACAATTTGTATTGATAAAGTCTTCTAGGATTTTATGCGGGTAGGTCGCAAAAATATTTCAAAAGCAATATTGAGGAGTAAACCCTTGCCCCCTTTTGCGTCAACAAGTGTGATGAGCCTCCATGGCTCAAGGAGCATTTTAAAGGCATCCTCATCTCAAAATAAAGCTTCTCAAAAACCTCGCGTAACTTCTCAAAAATTTATGTTCAAGACTGTTACGTATAACTTCGCTCACAGCGGTCCTGCCGCCGCTTATAACTGTTTTAAGCTTATCAAAGCAACATGACTTTCCAATCATTTCATAACTGCATAAAGAAGAAACCAAAAAATCTTAATCAAAAATAAAAAGCAAAATAGTAGATTTTTAAGCAGCAAAATTTTGACAAGACGCTTGTTATTGTTGCTGTTATTGTCGCAGCTGTTGTTTTGGCAAAATCTCTCACTAGAAAATGAATAAATTTCTCAGCTGACGCGACCACCATACGACAATAACAACTACAGCGGGGATGTATTTTTTGATACAACTTCTCGTAATTTTTCAAAAATTTATGTTTAAGACTTCTATGTTTAACCTCGCTCACAGCGGTCCTGCCGCCGCTTATAACTGTTTTAAGCTTATTAAAACAATGTGACTTTCCAAATTTACGAATAAGTATCTGAATAATTATTTAAAATAAAGGAAAATAAAGACAAAAGCCATCGTAGCTTTGCAAGATATCATTTGATTTTAATTTGTTGCAAGTTTTCTTGCGACGTTCATCGAGTAGCTTTGCCAGCGTAGACGCACATAATTTCCATATTTAAAGACACGATGTGTGGCGAAGGCCTTCTGTTTTTACAACAGGCAACCCAAGATAAAGAAGAAACTGATATTATATGATATGAAATCGTACTGTCATGATATTATTTATGTATGAATTAGGTGCATGTTGTTTTGAAGAATTACGGTCAGGACATTCGAAGAAGACACCAACTTGGGTCTTCACAATTTTATAATAACAATAACAGAATCGAACTATTTACAGTAAACATAATCAGCATATACATACTAACGAGAGCTATATATAGCGTGTCCATATTCAACAAACAAGCGTGAACAACTGACTTTTAATTGCATTATCCGAATTCGAGGTCTGGGCACGTGTAAAAGGATTAACCGGGTGTTTCTCCTTCACAACACATGTCATGACAACCCTGGTAATCAAATTCCCTTCCTAAAACAACTGCGGCATTATAAATGTAAGATGGCACCCATTCAGTGAATGAGATTGTGATACAGTATTCATTTCGTTTTCGCTGAAAGATGTTCCCAGAAGAATTTTTGCTAAAAATTTAAAACTTGGACTTGCAGAATTTAATTTCAAGAGAAAATATCTTTGCTTTTTACCTACCAATAACATAAAAAGAGGTAGACTTGTTCGGATAATAATTGAAAATTTTTGACCACGCCCTTTTTAGATGTCACAAAGCGCTCTTTTTCCTTTAAGAAACGTCAACTTTCCAAAATAAGCGAAGACTTCGCTATCTTTTGATTACGTGAATGCCATTTCAAAATCATAGAGTCAAAAGGTAAGGAAGCTTGCCCAAAATTAGACGTGTAATTAAACAGCTTCTCTATGAAAATTCTGTGAGTATCCAAAGGGTTCTTCCACATTTACAGCTCTACTTGGAAAAAGAATCATGGTAATGAAAGCTATGGGAAAAAGTGTGGTTACATTAAAGGCTCTAGCGGATTTCTCAGAAGCATTAGAAACCATTTGTTACCAGACATTGATTTCTTGAACTGTTTTTCTGAGCACTTACTAACCTACTTGGGTAATTTATTCCTGCCAAAACTATCCATTTTATTTTACGATATTTATACAAATAGATAAAGTATCAGTATAAATCCTTTTTTCAAACTTACGTGTTGAATATTTAAAGGTATAGTAAGAAAATGGGTAATAAAAACTTAATGGCAGCTTTTCTAGGTAAGTGAAATATAATGAAGACAAAATTGGTATTGGTTCTGTCTCCGTGCTTTGATATCACTTTAATGGCGATTTATAAGCACTGAGGGCAGTGGCGTAACGGAGGCATTTAGGCCCCGTTCACACGGGAACGCAATCGTTCCGTTCCGTTCTTCTCCGTTCCGAAAAGCGTAACGCTCAGGGGTTGTGTTCACACGGGAACGCTTCAAATGACAACGTTCCGTTCCAAAAAGTGGAACGACAAAATAAGTGATACGAAAAGTGGAACGGTACGCAATCGTTCCGTTCCGTTCCCGTGTGAACGCGCAGAACTGGTCCAGAAAATGGAACGATAAGAGTTTTGCCCTTGGCGCATGCGTCTGTGTTGTTGTTGTGGGAAGCAAGAGGTGACAATAAAAAACTCAGCGAAGAAAATGGAGGATTTCAAAAACACCATTGGGCTTCTTGTAGTTTCACTTGCTTCACTCACGGTATTACTAAAGCTCAACATAGCGATAATTTCTTTTACAAAGCATGCATATATACGGAGAAAGAATCTGCTTCTAAATATGACAAAAAGGAAAAAAGACGGGGTGTTTTAACTGGTCAAACATTTCTTCTTGCTACAAAAAACAGGAGAGGTCGGCGAAGCATGTGGGAAAGACATTCATCTTTGCGGCAATTTGTTCGTACCTCCTACGTACTTTCATCCATTCCAGGTTACTGTGGGCTTGGATAAACTGGTAGTCTTTCATCACCTCACCTCACTTTGAAATTCCTTCCTTTTAGGAATGGCTTCCATTTTCCCACGAGCTTGCTTATTTTGGGGCGCTTTTGTATTCTCCATTTATTCAAATTGTTTAAAAAATTCAGAAATGGCTCAAAGATAAATCGAAATGATGAAATCTATCTCCATTATGGACATGCGCATTAAAAATCATTTGCTTATTTTGACGCGCAAATTGCAGAACGGAACGATTGCGTTTCCGTCTGAACATAAACAAAAATTGATACGCAATCGTTCCGTTACCGTGTGAACAGTATACCTTTCCGTTCCAGAAACTGGAACAAAAATGGAACGGAACGATAGCGTTCCCGTGTGAACGGGGCCTTAGGGTCACAAGGGAAAACTAGATGGTGCATCTAAACACAAAATGCAAGAACGTCTAATCAAACGCTGTCGTCCATTTCAAACACAGAGCTTGACGTAAAAATGACAATTTCACTCTCTTACTAGTAGAAGCTTCATTTGATCAAATCTTAAAGCTTTTAAAAATAAGGTGAACTTCAGGGAGTCTTAATGTTAAACATGGATACAACAATAATTTTGAGGCCCATTTTGGTCGGGTGCCCTTAGTTGTCAAACTAAGATGCCCTAAACTGCTTTACGTCACTGACTAAAGGTAAACGTAGTTCATTATTGCTTTTTGAGTCTAGGCTGACCAACGACATTGACAATGATGGACTATAGATTATCAAATGCAACAATGAATGCAATAATGGTGTGCTACGTTTACGCTCGGTCAATGCCGAAAAGCACCAGAGGTGGGCAACCTTTTTAAAGACTGGGCCAGATCCTTGAAACCTCTTTTAAGCGGGCCAAAGGTAATAAGAAAAACGAATACGGTAGTTGTAATAAAATGATAATAATAATAATGGAAATTTTTCATTCAAATTCAACTAGATTACACAATTACAAACTTAGTTAGTTTGCAACGATAGATAAGACTGTCACAATCGTAAGTGCAAGCGGGGAAACTGAAAAAACCAACCAAAATTATAAAGGATGTGCTTTAGGACTAAAAGGGTAATCCTTTATGTATAGATATGGAACGAAAGTGGATCAAGACAAGAGCCTTGTGGGAGACAGCTATGAATATTGCATATGCTACAATGCATGCCAGAAGTCCTGGAACACTAACGTCAGTTTGCAAAGTCAAATTTAGCCTCCCCCCTCTGCCCCATGGAACAATATTGGTTTCCTGTAAAACGGATTAAATATGGAATTAGGAAGTACCTTCTTTTGCGATTCTTTCATGATACTTGTCTAAACTCTCGACGTTGTTCTAGGTGAGAAAAGGCGGAAGTAGACCTTTACTTTTCGGAAAAGGAATGAAAGATTTAAGTCGCAACACAAATTGCTGGGTGTTCTAAGTATTTTTGACAATGATTGTTGGTGGTGAAGTATCACTAACCTTGCAGAATTGTTTACTTTATCCTCCTTGACCAAAATGAAATGTTAGCGTTTTCAAAATGATCCGTTACTGTTGCCCACAGTTCGCCTTTACGCTTCGTTTGGGACTGTTTTCTTTTTGTTTCTTTTTGCGAATGTACGGGTTTTCTTATTGGAAAAAGTTTAATGTAAATTGGAAAGGCAGAAAGGAAAGTATTTGGTCATAAAATTGGAATGTTGCAAGCGATGTCTAATTCTGTAGATGTTTTCATACAAATGCAAATAACAAATATTTCGTGCAAAAAGCTGCCTATAGCTAAATCTAGAGCGATAGAGCGAGACACGCCCTCCGATTCTTCACAGATATATCGTAAAAGGTAAATCTAGAGCGATAGAGCGAGACACGCCCTCCGATTCTTCCCAGATATAGCGTGAATGCGTGGCTATAAATCTATGACAATTGTATCCTTATAACCAGCAGGTTATTTCATGAAATAATCTTGCTTGACGTCTTCAAATTCCTTTTAGCGCATTAATTTCTCGAAAAGGTTTCTATTGTATTATAAGTGTTAATGGCCCAACAGAATGTAAGCCAAATTGTTGTTATTCGACACATGCATACAAGGTTCATTTCAACACCGAGAAATGACGCAAGGGTCAGCCATTAGGAAATCCCTTATGATGGCCTTATCTCTAGTGGGAAAGTTAAAAGCATCTATAAGAAGGCTGGACTTATTTGAGGATCAAACTTTCATCGTAGCCAAATTCCCATGATACTTTTGAAAACAAATTTGGCTGGAATGACGTAACGTACGCATAGCTAAATGTAATTAAACAATGTCTCCTCATTGATTGAAGATGTATTCATGAAAATTGCGTTGCAAAATTTTGGCCTTGAAATGTATTCCATAAACTAGCATTTCGAAAACAAGTAAAATCTCTACTGCATGCTTGGGTTTTACAACCTCGATTTCGTTTGCTCGTATGATTTTAGCAAGTCTGCGTTGTTTACTGTTACGTCAATGCCGTCATTGTGAAGGGTCAGTCGGTTAAACTTTTTGGCAGAAACCAGATACTGGGTTTCTGATACTTGAAAGTAGGCAACGCGCCGAGAACAAACAATAATAAACACACACGTAAATTAAATGTGGTTTGTTTTCCGGGAATGTCGGGAGTTGTGTCGCTATTCTGGTCCTTGCAACAAAACAACATTATTGTTGTCTTTGATAACTAGTAGCAAATTCAATGTTTTTTCCGATTAAATATTGTAACTCTATATTCAGTAATAGGCCATTGTACAATACTATTTCCAAAAAAGCTCTTTATTTAGGCTATTCATTTTTTGCTCTGATAAAGCCTCGTATGCGGGGGCGAAATATTAGCCTTCATCAATTTACGTGTATTGATTGTTGTTCATTCTCGTCGCATTGCGGTGTTTCTTATTTGCTACATTTTCATAATTTTTCGCCGCAAGAACTCTTTGGAGTCCGCCGAGCAGACTGCTATCGTGACCTTTTCTTTATTCACATATTCTTTATTCGCTAGAGCATTTGTTGGACACTGCCTCCAGCTCAAATTCATGATAAAAAAACCAGGCTTGCCCAACGCGTGGTCCGCTACAACGCATCGTTATCTCATGTGGCTCGCGCCGAAGTCAAAGTTGATAGAGAAAACTACATTATATTTATTGAGGTTGTTTGAATGCATTTATATTATCCACGAGATCAAATCAAAGCATGCACACTCAGGGGCGTCACTTCATACTTTTTGTTGGGAGGAGGGGGGGTTGGTAACTGCATTTTTGCCCTGCGAAAATTTTTTTGTCTTGCTAAATGTTGAAAAAGCCATAAAGGGAAATGACAATTAAAGAGGGTTTGAAGCAGGGGTGTAGTGCTATGAAAATAACAAAGGGGACCCTTGCACAAATTGTTTCGAAAACAATAGCAAAAGTAGAAATTTGCCAATTTTTGGCATCAACAAGGGGGCTCAGCCCCCTGGCCCTCTAGCTCTACAACCCTGGTTTGAAGCTTTATCATTGTTAAATGTGGCCCATGGACGTTGCAAGATCATTGTTTCCTGTCTAGTTCGGTTTAAGAAGTTGTGATTGTGACTCTGTCGAATTGCTGAATTGTTACATTGATCCGATATCTCCTCATTATGTTTGAGAATAAATAGCAGAATTTGTTTGATGTATAGTTCAAAGTATGCAGCGGGGTGGTTCTCCTACAATGATTTTTATGGCATCGTGGCAAAGCTTCGCTATCCTGATCTTGAAAAATGTTTGTGCGTAGTAATTTTACATCTTAGCGTAACCAACCATGAGTTCAGTGGGATGATAGTGTGTGGTCTAAAGCAAATTATCAAAAAATTGTCAAAGCAAGATTTCGACGTCTTAGAACAAAAAAACAACGCAATTTATCATTTATTATCCTCAATAAAATAATCAGACAATCGCACCATCCGTATAAAAAATATTCTTAAAACACACTGAGATTATTGCAAAGGACAAAAAAATTACAAAATAAGTTGTCGCAAATCCCCATTCTAGTCCTACAATGGTGAAATGATCTTGGAGATTAGTTAATCCACAACTAATTTTGTGTCTATTGCAACCCATCTCACTGCCACACCCCTGCATTACATATTACTATGCATCAAATTCAAATGTTCCACACGCTATTTATGTGCAGAAATGTATTATTTTTTGGGTGAAGAATTTTATACACCTCTACAGCCATACTATACCAATAAAATCGTACAAACATACAGTTGTTCAGTTTGAATTCAGTTGTGTTACAAACAACGCTTCAATTCATTGATACACCTTTGCGGCCATTATCCCTGGATGCAGGGATGGAGGGGAACCCAGTTGTAAAGGAGCATACTGATCATAAGCCCCAAAAAGCTCTACCTGGCGAGGACTCAAATTTCAAAGCACAACATGCATATTTATGTGCCTATATATGAAGTTATAGATAAAAGACAGTATAATATGTCTGTTCTGACACATGCTCCAGACATTTGGACACACCACTCAACAACAAACTAGATTCCAGATCTCTCCCGGCAAAAGACATTGTTGCAATGTCCGGTTGGTATTGCATCAATCTTTTTCTTAGTTTTCTGACAAGCTGTGCTTGTCTTCTTGCATGGCTTCAAAAAAGGTACAAATATCAACCACACTTAAATCTGAAGTGAAATAAAATCAGAATCAATTTTGAAAACAATTCCCTCCAGACCAAACTATCACTGACAATCCCTATTTCGTGTCACTGGTAGTTTTTATCGTTTAACTTCAGAACAGACAATTTCCAAGCATAAACTACCTTTTCGCTACAGTTGTATAAGAATGACATTAAAGCATATCAATTGGGAGGAAATACTTACTCTGCTAAAATCAGTTTTGCCCTGCAAGAAGGCCATATGTTTGTGGTTGGGGGGTTAACCACCCCCCATACCCCTTCAAGTGACGCCCCTGTGCACACTAACGTGCAGATGCTATCTAATATCTTTCAGATATTTCAAAAGGTGATTTTTTTACAAGAAAGGCATATATAACTTTTCTAAAAGATGGAGGCACGTGTTCACAGTGCCTCCCCCAGAGCCACATGTCCCTATAAAGAGTTTTTCCGGCGACTCTCTGTGACGTTTCAAATTTCGAAAACATGTTTCTGCGAAGGAGCAAATGAAATAGAGGTTTCGTGTGGAATAAATCTTGAACTGAACCTAATTACCTAATGGCGATGGAAAACTAACATTTTGTTGGTTTTTGATAAAACTTCAAGCTTCATTCTTCCTATATAATGACCGAAGCTATACCTGTCGAGAAAATACTTGGGCCCGAATCGGAAGAACGGACAAATTATCAATCAATTACGGAAGTAGTTGGCGAGGACCCTCTAACAGGAGACAGGGAGACCAACACCCAACAGGATCAGATAAATAAGAATACAGATATTAGGGAAGACAATTCAAGGGAAATGGCAAGAATTAGCTTGACCTGTTGTAAAACAAACTGGTTTGTTTACGATGGACTCGGTATAACATGCGCTGGAATTACATACGGGCTTATATTTTACGCAGTTTTCGTAGTTATTGGAGTAATATTGTTGACTGACTTTCCTGCGTCGCCGTGGGCCTACGTTCACTCTGTTCTGTTTACTTTCATGGCAATTTTAGCGATCTCGGCTCATGCAAGATCTATGACAACAGACCCTGTAAGTCGTAAGAAAGTGCAATGTTTTTTTCCAAAAGAAAAGATTGACTAAGTTGTAATATAAATTAGCTTTCTTTGTCGTGCGGTATGTCCGGTCTAAATTGACGTTTTAAAGCCTAAATACCTTTTTGAATCTTCACTTGTTTCGTTCAAATTTGAAGAAATTTTTTTAACAGTGATATGTTCAGATTTGGTGTTTTGGATTGCTTTACACGCCAGACAAACATTATTTATTCATGGCAGCCTGGAGATTCCAAATATTTCACAAGAGGATTTCGCCTCCAGATTTGACATTGCATAATCAGAAAAGAACCACAAACTCAATGTTTAAAATGAGACTCACACCAATTCGTTTTCAAAGCTGAAAAACATACATTTGAATAGATGAATTGAGAAATTAACCATTAGCTAAAAATGATTTCTGTTCACATTTTGATCACATTCTATGGTGTTGCAAACTGTTAAGTTATATTAGTGGTCAAAATATGTTAAAGGGTTTTGAGTTTACGTTGGTTTGGCAGTTGACCAGTAGATTGAACACATTGAGTGATTAAGAGCTGTTATTCTTTTGAAATTTTTTGTGATTATAAAACTGGTTTTTTAAAAACTAAATATAAATTATAGGCTTGCAATGCATTCTTTCACTTAAATTTTAGGGTGTAATCCCACAAGGAAATTTCACAGAAGATAACATCAAGAGCTTAGGGTTTAGACCTGGTGATGTTGTATTACGATGCACAAAATGTGAATGCATCAAAGTGAACAGAGCACATCATTGTAGGTAAGTTGAATAGAATGTTTGCTTATATAATGCTGAAGTTATAAATTGTCAAAGTATATATTATTTTTCAAAAGCTTGAATAGATTCTGCAATTTGTCTTTGTTTTCATTAGCTGACTGCATAGTGGTTAGTTGCATACTGATATGAAAAGCTCTACCTAGTTAATTATTTATGCTGTAGTTAAGATATTGATTTAGATAAGGTTTACATGACCTATTCAACAAGTTAAGCTTGAAAATATGGTTTGTCCTGTAAGTGCCCAATTTTGTAGAATTCCTTTCTTTAGTTGATTCATTATGCCCCTTATTTTGGATTTCTATTTATGGTTAGCTTTATATTTGTGATTTCAACACTGTCTGCATTAGGGTCTGTTTTAGTAATTTTAAGGTAACAAGCTAGATTCTAGCAATGCCAAGGCTCTCAGCGCCATTCCACATTTGCATAATGCCATTGGAAGTAAATATAGAAAAATGAAAGAAAAGGATTTTGTGCTGTCTGTCTTCCAAAAGACCAATCTTCTCATTTTCCCATCAATGTTTACTGTGTACCCTTTGGAAACTAGTGACCTGTTTCTCTTCTTTATGCCTTAGCTCTCTTAATCCATAGCATTTCAATATATGTTTCAAGAAACCGCAACAGTGCTGCATTCAATACGATTTTACCACATTTTGCAGTGACATTTTAGAGAAATGTCTCTAAAATTGACAATTTCTGGTCATATTTTTGGATTATAGATAAGACAAACAATTCTACAATCCTACTCTTGTTTTTTAAGCATTTTTATGTAATACAACGTATCTTCATAAAACTCAAATTTTCATAGCCAATATTTAATTTGTTAATGTAAAGCTTATTGGTGTTTAACACTGCAGACCATGGCCATTCATTGGCAACAGCATACTAAAAGCATGCTATTGGGACAAAGCAGCTATTGATCTCCTTTAAGACAAGGTTGTTCACTCCTTTCAAATCCTTCGAAAAATAACCCCTTATGTATCGCCTACAAATATATCAGTTGTTTTTAGATATTCTTTGCAATGTGTGAATTAGGTAAAGTTTACTGAATTTGTTTGAATCATTCACGTTTCAGGATTGTATTTGTAGCACTCTCATGTAGGACTTTGATTTCAATCATATGCATATATTTTTATGTTCTGAAAAACTTTGATTGTTTTTCATCTCTTTTCAGCACTTGTCAAAGATGTGTTAGGTAAGAACAAGTCATTTTTTGCTTTTTTTTTGGTAAAATGAGCTTTTTCCTTGTATCACCTTTGGTATTCTTCACAAGTTAACTAAATACAATTACAAGTAGATAATCTCAATTTGTTCTTAATAGTTTGTTTATTTTTGATTTTCTATATTTGATTTTCAAGCATTATAAATATATAATTATATCAACTTTATACTACATCAAAGAATATAAGAATATATAGATCCTTTGTTTCAATGTTTGAAACACTAAATAGAAATTACATCAAAATTCAGGATAGTGTTAAAAAATTTGAAGGTCAGAAGAACAAAGTTGAAAGTTTAGCTTGAATGGCTATATGTTAGGTGACAAATTTGATGCTGATCCCTATTAATGTATAAGGATATGAAACAAAATACAATCAATTAGAATTGTGATTCAATGCAAATTTCTGTTTATCGGTCTGTCAACTAGGAGAAGTTTTACACACTTTGTTGCAAAGAACAAGACAATTCTAAATTGTTTTGGGGTTATTACAATTCTGAGGCACAAAAGCTTTTTCGAATTATACTTCTCTTGACTCCTAATTATCTATGTCTGTTTAAAATGAGCATTTTTGTTGAAAATGATATTTTTATGTTGCAGAAAAATGGACCATCATTGCCCTTGGTATGTATTGGATTAATTGTATTATGACTTAACTGACCCATTAGGATTGATGGAAAAGGAGAAATATTACAATCCTATGCTCATAGTCACCAACTTTTTGTTCTTTTGGGACTTGGTGTTTATGGTTGCCATTTGACTGTGAATTGTCCCTAGAATTCACAATAGGCTTTTTGGTTGAAAAAAATAATGAAAAATTGGTGCAAATTATAGTTATTATAAGATTCCTTTCATTAGAATGGAAAGCACTACCATTAGGATCTGTTAAGACTAAATATTGACAAGGAAAGCCCTGGGAAGAAATTAAAAGATTTCCCTTTTTTGTGGGAAAAAGTACAACTGTTGGCATGGAAAAGTATCTGGTTATATATGGCAACAGGAGAGACCATGTGCAGACTGAATAATCCACAGGTTTCTCTCAATGGCTTATTTATCATAGTTATCATAGATATACATCTATCATAGTTATAGCTCTCTTCTTTAGCAGTTATACCTCCTTTTGTCATATTAAACATTTCATGCCTTTATGAACGCCTACCAAAACTACTGTCATTGTGTTTTGTACAAACTTGATATTTTTCTTCTAACTTGATATATCAACTTGACAAACTTGACTTCTAACTTGACAAATTTCTTGTAGTTTTTACTGTGTTTCCCTTACATCTCATGCTCCATTCTTTGTAGGATCAATAACTGCGTTGGGGAATACAATCAGAAATTCTTCATGCTTTTTACTGTAAGTGACATGTTATTAATTGGTTGTCATTTGGGGATTTTGATATACAAATAGTTTCATATTCTTTTGTGGCCAAATGCTGCTAGTATGCAATGGGTTTTAGAAATCTTTTGTAAGTGTAGCAAAACAGTTATTCTGTGTTTGCAACAAGGAGCAAGTTTGCTAGAAAGCTAGATACCCAAGAACAGAATGCCATCAAAGCATAAAGAATTGGCACTTGGCTCTATAAAAATTTTAAATGTCAGTTCTTTAAGATTATGTCATCTCTAAGTAAAGGACACCGTACAAGCTGTCAATGCTGATGATAGTGAAAGATAATGCAGTTATCAAAGAAATGATCACAATCTAACTTGTTCCCGATATTTCTGATTATTAGTTGTCACTTTTGCTTCAGGCACGATTTAAACTGCTATTTAAGGATATAAAATATAAAAAACATCTTTGGAGTATGCTAACAAGCTTTTTGAAAGAGGTTGTTAAAAGGGCTTTTTTCCAAAAATATTTATTGGTCATTGCTGTGCTTCTATAACTATGCATAAATTGACCAATAAATAGCAAAGTACCTGGATACAAACATATATGAACATATCTCATATATGCTTTGTAGTATTTAAGGCAGCTTACTCTATGTTTTGTTTTATTTTTAGTTCTATATCATGTTGATATCTATTTATGCATTGGCTCTTGCTGTCAGTTATGTTTTCTCATGTGCTGACAAAGAATGGAAAGGTTTGTTCCTTAATGGACAATAATCTTTTTAATATTTGGTACAACAAGATTTGAAGATGGCTTGAGATAGCAAACATTGCATACTGAAGCACTTTTCGTATGTTACTCTTCAGAGTATAAACACCGGGAAATGACCGAAAGTGAGCAGAAAATTACTGGTTTTTTGCTATTTTGTGCCATCTTCAAATAATCTTCTCATGCTGGACTTTTTTATTTGGATACATCACAATTTACATCTAATATTCTGATGAATACAACTAAATTCGAATGGTTAATACTTCTAAAATTTTACTACAAAGGAATGTAGAAGAAATGTAGAGAAACGAGTTTACTACAAATGTAGAGAAAAGGGCACCTGATTTCTTTGTGAGGTGTACATGTCAAGTACACATTGATAGTAAAAAACAAAGAATAAACTTTTTACCCTTTTAGAGCTTGCAATTAGTTTGATGCTTTATGAATGGTTGTCTTCATAGCATACACAAGTTGCATCACGTTTTGCCTCGAAAATTAATTTTTAAAGACACATTGGAGAGGCAAATCGGTTCAGGGCCTACCTATAATCGTTGGCTAATGTTTCCTGCTGTGCAATGAAAAGTAGTTTTATATCTTGTCTTTTAGCCATTGCAAAATATTGCTTGCAAATCTGTTCAATGATATTTAATTTAAGCAAATTTACTCCACATTTCTCATCAGTAGGTTTTTTCCATATTTATGATGAAAATATTTTATTTCGTAGATTGCACATACTTCTCACCTCCAGCAACCATAGTTTTCTTAATTTTTCTGGTTTTCGAAGGCCTTCTTTTTGGGATTTTCACTTTGGTTATGCTTTGTACTCAAGTAAAGGCAGTTATTTCTGATGAAACGGTAATATTTTTTTGTTTTTTAAAAAGCTAACTTTTTTTGATGAATAAAATGATTTTTGACTTTTGGCAAGGCTATCAATCTTTTGTGACATTGAAGTATCAAGCAGAAAGTGATCTTGGGGAGTGGGATGAAGCTAAGCCTAATTTTGAGCGGGACGTGTGATTTTGTTTCAAAATTTGAACCTTTAGTTCTGCACACGTCTAAAATAATGTGACCATAATTCCGCAACATGATGAAAACTATACCCATAATTCCGCAATGGAAATAGCATTTTCAAAAAGCAACAATCAAACGAATTTTGTATGTCATTTGCCCCAAAATTTCAATATTACACATATTTCATACTTTCATTTCTAACTGGACATTCATCATTTTGTTAATGCTAAATTTCCCTCCTAATAATTTTGCAATTTTTTCCCAAAATGTTACCCATAATTCTGCATGTTTATTCGAATGGTACCCATGAT
Organism: Rhopilema esculentum; assembly: GCF_057945365.1. Lineage (NCBI taxonomy): Eukaryota > Metazoa > Cnidaria > Scyphozoa > Rhizostomeae > Rhizostomatidae > Rhopilema > Rhopilema esculentum. Next base: position 9,749,971 of record NC_142818.1, on the reverse strand, counting down.
ACCGCACATATTTAAGAAACTGGTACCAATAATTCTGCACAGAAAAAAGTAACCTCTAAATAATGACACTTCCCCGTTTAATGTACCCCCGAGAGAGCAATATTTTATTATTTGATGAATAATTGTTTTATCATCTCAGCATAGTGGTGGGATTGATGAAACCACACCCACACGGAATGCTTGTTGATGCTTTAAGCCTGGTTTATAGTTCTGAACTTATTAGCTTATGCTGAATTCTGCACAAGGGTAAGCTTTGAAGCATACGCCTTTTCATCTTGCATATCCAAAAGCGTAAACACGTAGGTTTTCCGCATGTCCATGCTGGAAGCTTGAAACAGTATGCCGTATAAGCTTTTTCAGTTGATAGTTTCCAGACATGCCGTCGAGGAATGTTACTCTTGCCCTTCTACTTGTACGAAGAAAAGAAGAAAAGAAACAGCAAAGCATGTCGGTATATTCTACCTATAAATAGCCATTTTTCTTGCTCCTGTCCAAGAATTCCCTCTAGCAAGGAATCATACATGTGGAGGTATTTAGGGCCTCCGACGAAGGGGGGCATCGCCCCCTCACTTTTCTGGAAAACAATAGAATTTGTTTGAAAATCTTTTGTTATGGGTGTTAAGTATTCGCTTGGCCCCCCACTTTCCAACCTGTGTCGGAGCCCATTGTATTTTTGTATGTCTTCACAAAGTTCCCCTTCAAAATCGGCCATTAAGAAATTTTCCATACGGAAGGCAAAAAAAGTTCTCAACTCTAATCTAAACTGATTTCTCAACTCAATAAGTTCAAGGCATACGGGTTTGCGGAAAACAAAATAAACTTCCGTGCGACAAACGTATGGCTCTGATGTGGGGCGAAATGTAGCCTTCGCTAGTTCTTTTGCAAGCCGACACCAGACAAGCTGGCGCCTCTCGCAGAGAAACAAGGCGTTTATTTTAGTGCATACATGATCAGCAAAAGCCCAAGTACATTGACATATAACCGGCGCCCAGTCTTTTCTAAAACCGCAACAGCAAAAAGACTGCGTGCAGGCTAATTGAAATATGGCTTAAAGAAAATACCAGGAATGTAACAGCCTTTTCTGTGACGCTTATTGCGTCCAATTTGCTTCCAGATAATTCCAGGAAAGTTGTGGCAGAACTCCTCCATGAACTGCCGACAGGCTACGGCTGTAATGAAATTTTTATTACCAAGGCACACGTAATTATGCATAGAAGCAAAGAGAAGACTTTTAGCTCAACACTGGAATGAAATTAGCTTTCAAATAATTTTAACTAGATATAAAATCCTTTTTCAATATTTGTAAAAAAGCTTGTAGCGTCCAGGTGTAGAGTCGCTCTCTAAATTAACTGCTTTTATCGTCATTGCTGTCGCACTACACAAGTGCATTATGATGCTTATTATGACTTATTAGTGTCATTCGTAGTCAAATAATGTCGAAAAGCATCAAACACATTTAGATCATCATAGTTTTAGGGCATTTGCAGTGAATTTCAACTCACTTAGTTATCAGCACAAAGATTGTGGCAGAACTTGGGAAAATCTACTGATGACGTCACAAAATTAGCAAACGTCAGCAATTATATGATACGTCTCGATTATATGATACATCAATTGAAAGCTCTTGAAATGCGCATTCACATAAAACCCAAAATTGCTAAATTGTACAATTTATTTTGAATATATAACGGATTTGTGACTGTTTTTGCTGTTATCGAAAACGTCATCAATCACGTGATACCGAGGCAAAATTTTCTTGGTCCCATCTTGGATTCTCAATCTCCATACGAAAGTATACCAAACCATCGAGATCATCTCGGTTAGGTGAGAAATCAGATTTTCACAGCCATAGCCCTGCCCATTTGAACTGGGCTTTAGTACTCAGAACGTTCCGAGTATTTCTATGAAAATCCCAATGGAAAATCCTCAGCATATCTCATGGATTAGTCGCTGCAGATGAGAAGTCGCTAGTCAAAAAGTGGTGTGACTCAGTGCACGACAGATTTTTCACATCGATAAAATCCCTCGGCACGCCACTAATCAATTACGGTAAAATAAGGATACTCTGGATCCTGTCCATTGCAACAAAGACTTTCAATTTATTTAAACCCATTCAGCGTAGAGTATAGATAGGATTTAGTGAGGTCGTGGAGCGTTCAATTCAAGATCAACCTGGAGAAAATGGTAGAAAAGCGAATTTTCCACTATCCAGTGCAGAATTTTTTCCTCTATAACATACTGGAAATCGCCCAAAATCGACAATGGAGACAAATTTTATTGAGGTTCATAACATATGCGAGGCCGCATTCGATAATCAAATACTTGTAGCACAACTGAGGGCATCAGTTCAGACTCGAGTTCAGAAAAGCAAGAAATCTATTTTCCTTTTTAAATTGTAGATTTACGCAAGGAAAAAGTCTCCTATTCTAGGCCTGAAAAATAAGCAAGAGGGCTAATAAAGTTATTCAATGCCTTAGCAATTTATTGGGGGGGGGGGGGGAGGGGAGGCTATTTTGGGTATTAGGGACTTGCCAGCCAAAGATGTAAAGTCCTTATGTGATTTCGATATTAACACAGGCCATTATTTCCTGATAATTGGTACAAATGAACGGCTCACCTTCTGGAAACAGGTAATCTCTGAATAAAATATGGCAGAATCGCTAAGCAATTTGGTCGATATATGTCGCAGTAGGGGCTAAAGTCAGTTCAAAACTTACGACTAAGGCCCTGGGCATTTCTGGGGGTGTCATAACTGACCCTGTCAAGACAAGGAATGATAGTGTAGTCAAGGAAGAGGCTTGTAAATCATCATAATTGCCATTATATGCGGAAATCCCTAAAAGTTGGTTGTCATATAGTGGAATTCGTTTGCGATCATAGCGGATGCACTGGCTGTATTCGTCAGCAATGTTTACGGGTAACCAGTTTTCATATCGCGTACAGCTGTTCAGCATTCGATGATTCTTTGCAACAATTATTTAAAACATTCGATGGCATGTCACAAGCGAAGTACTTATTTGGTTTTTTGGTTCAGTTCTATACTTAGGTTCCTTACCTTTTAGAAAGGTAAAGAAATTCTCAGCCAGAGACCAGAAAAGTTGTCCACCTCCCCACGGCCAAGAAAATCTTACAATAAGACCCTCCTAATTTTTGATGGGTTTAAAATTGGCGTGGTCAGGATATTTGGAGTACTCAACTAGTCTTGATTCCCTCGATTTGCAACTCCTTTCTGCAAAAACATTGTTTTAAAACTTGTAGCTTGTCTTTGATTAAAGACATTTTTTAAAACTGAATAAAAGTTAAATGTTTTTTCAATTAATACAAAAGATTGTCAAAATTTAAATATATAGATTATAAACAGTTAATGCCTGAATTTCACAGTGCAAAACAGTTCTTTAAACATATTCATATTAAAAACAGGTCTTTAAGCATTTTTTAAAATGTTTCGTGTGGCTGTATATTTAAAACCAAAATGCAATATGACTTTTTAAACTTACTCAAGCTTCCAATTTATTGGCCACTTCCTCAATAAGCATTTAAGCATTTTTTAAAATGTTTTATGTGGTTGTATATTTAAAATCAAAAGGCAATATGACTTTTTAAACTTCCTCAAGCTTCCAATTTTTTGGCCACTCCCTCAATTTTTCTTTGCTTATACACCTTTCCTTCCTCAAAATTTCAAAGCTCAAACGCGTTGGAATGACACCTTTTTTCGTTCATTTTAGCAGATAACTGTTAAATCTTTTTTGAACTAAAAACTAAGATAAGTATTTTAATACTGTGATCTCTAATTGCAGACAATTGAAAATTTAAAAAGAGAGAAGAGAGAAAAGGAAGGAAGTTGGTAAGATCCATGTTTTATTAGTTGTGTCACATTTATTGTGTGATTCATATTTTATATTGTGTGTTATTTGTTACTTTTCTGTTTTCTAGGAATGATTGCACTTTTTAAACCTCGTAAACTGAAATATTCTTGCGTATTATTTTGCCATATTAATGAAATCTTAGGTTAGTTTTGTAAGCAGGTAGGTCCATTCTCAAAATTAGGCATTTTTCCAGATATCCATCTATACATATTTTTTGTATTTATTTAGAACTTTATGACGAAAATTACTTTTTTCGGTCTGTCATAAAGTACTCGATGCAGTATAGACAGAGTTGTACACGCTTGAATATACTTGCGCATGCGCAGTTGAGTACTCTTGACAGGATCTCACAATCAATCTGTGAAACTGCTTTGCTGCTCTGACAGCATGGCTCGGATCTCGGATTGTGTATCGGACAAGCTATGTGCTGCACTGATGAACCCACGAAGGGCGAAACAGTACTGTCTGCAGATTGAGTAATTATATATAGATCTATATTTATTGACTAGGCCAAGGCTGACAGAATGAAGTTATTTTCACAACTCACAAGGGTGCTGCCTTAGTCGGAATCGAACTCCAGTTTGTGGCATCAAAGGATCAAAAGCCGCGATCATTCCACTGAGCCAAACGGCCAAATGAAATGATCGATGACTTCTGAAGTCATTCCTGGAGATCGTCACCGTAGCTTGGGTTTCTCAGAATGGCTGCTCTAAGCTGCTACTAAAAATTTCATGTTTATTACGATGACTAAAAATACAATAGTTATTCCAGTTCCTCAACGTTACATTTGACATAAACCTTGTTCTAAACCTTGTCTTAGACTGGGGTTTAGTATGACTCTACTAGTACCATGCTAGGTTTTAGTTTGATAAACATAACAGCTCTCTACTGCTGAAGCCTGAAATAGGTTATAAACCTGATTTTTTTATAATCTGATGAAGGCCTTTCTTCCAACTTTAATATTAGGCAAAAATACTGAAACAAACAATTTTTTTAGTTTATTCTACCCACTTGGTTCGGTTGAATGTGATATTGTAAAATTCATTCGCAGGTGTCTTATTTTAAATCGTTAAATCCAACGTGAGACTCCTACGTCAAGATACTTGACGTTACGATAAGCTCTCTTACGGCCTATTTTCGCTTTTGGCATTTAGTCCTGATATTATGAGAGTTAAGGTCTGAAGGTCGGAATTTTTAAAGAGGTCAGGCCTAATTTTTAAGCTTCTCAGGCCTGCTTCTTCCTTTTTATTAATCTTTCTTTTTTCGTTGCCAGGCAACATCGTCTCCAGCAAGTGTTTGGTGGGAAGCTTTCTGTGCACTGGTTGTCTCCGTTCAGTTCAACGCCAGTCTATCGAAGAAGAAATGAGTTTGTGTACAATGATGTGTAAATTAAAGTTAGAGTGTAGTGAAATGTAGTGTGAATTTTAAAACCAGCTTTCAAGGGCTTGCAACAATTGTTTTGATATCCTATTGTTAGCACCGCGGGATAATGCACCATTTTGCTTTGCATGTCAAGAGTTAACGTCGATATAAATGTATTCTTTAATTGTTAAGCATTTTACTTTTCATTTGCCTTTGGTATTCCATTTCCCCAGTTTGAGCATTAATTTTAAAACAGCACTAGGATCTTTAGATATATATATATATGTGTTTGATTTCTTTCTTTAAAACAAAGTTTTGGTACAGCTGAAATGTGCATTTTTATGCGCACTGAAGACTCAATATATTTTACAGTCGTTATAGCAAATACTCAGTTGCCTCAAAATGTATAACAGTTTTGCTTTCTTAATACAAGGAGTTATCTTAACAATTTTTGGGAAAGTTTTGAAATAGTATGATTACCATAAAAGCTACATGATTATGTACTGGCTTTTGTGGAAATATGGGACGATTTGGTACAATTATCTTTTAATGGATGTTTGAGTTGTTAATGTACTTTTTAATCATTGGTGGCTGGTGGCTTTTTTGCTGCTCACGTGGCAGATGAACGATTGCCCTAGATTTGCTGTTTTTAATTCGTAAATTATATGTAAGAATCTACTATTTGTTGAGCCCCCCCCCCCCCCCCGCCCAAACCCATCTTAAACAATACGATATTGCCAAATTGAATACTATATCATTGCCGCTCTAAATCTTATTGGAAAAAAATCATGTTGGTAACTTTTAAAGCCATCAATATTAAATCGGGATGGAAAAAAGTATCAACAACGTAAAGGATGCTATTTAGTCACAGCGGCGTGAAGAATACTATTAATTCTCAATGTCGTTAAATTAAACTTGAATATTTATAGAATTTTGTAACAATTCATCAAGGTAATACACTGCTCTCTTGAGCCATGTCCCAATTAGACTGTGAAACTAGTCTAAAGATAATGTTTATCGTGTTGCTTAATCTTGTTTTAACGAAATTTTTTAAGATATTCCTGCGTCGAACTGATGGATGCATAGACATTAGTGTCCTATCATTAGACGATTCCAGATAGCCATTTTCGAAATTTAATTCAGGATAATGTGAAAACGTGAATCGTGAGAGGTATAAACGAGAGGGCAGTTTTTTGCTGTTTTTAGTAAGATAGTGTAAAGGGGAAGTAAAATTAAGATTTAAAATCAGTAGAAGGTAGAGATGTGCATGACCCTCGATCATTCGTTATCCGAATGCAGAACAGGATTGACTTCCCTGTGCACTCAAAAGGGGTCGGTATGTGAGGGTGGCACGTTTTAGGGTATAGGTTGAAAACGTAACTGAGTTGGTAGAGCAATAACTTACGGCGTTGGTCGTGGATTCAAGTCCTGCCCTTTCCGTCTTGCTTATATTTTCTCTCGGCACTTTCGTTACATGAATATCTCAGCCGAAACCTACATATAGTTGAATACTGCAATCAGATTTTATATGTGTATTTGTAACTTTCTTTCTTAAAACAAATGCCCCTTGTTGCAAATTTTGTTGTGTTTGTTGACTTTTTCTATGCCTGTTTGAAAATTACCTTCATCCAGATTCGATTCAAAATTAATGAAATTTGAAGACTTTGAACTAATAAAAATCGTCTGTAGAGTAAGAATACGCTGTAATAATTTGGAATATTGCGATTGGAGAGGTTTCAAGATTTTCGTTTTTTCGTCCAAATTTTATCATGTTTAGGTACCACGTGTTATGATTAAAGCACGCACATGGCGATCTATTTACGTTTTCAAATTTTGGCGCCAACTGAAATCATGCGTGTCACCTGATTGTTCTCAAAGGGCTATTACAAAATTATTACAGACGATTGGCTGTGTTATTATAATTGGGATAGAGGATGGCGGGAAAACATTTCTTTTTGTGCATTGGCGTTTTCCGAGGTTTGCAGTTGCACTTTCGCATGGAGTGGAAAGGGTGTGCTTCGTAGAATAAATAAAACCTTTTAGAGGTGTTGATTTAGACTAAGTATCCAAATTCTGGAACTCGTTGAATTCATAAACATTGCAAAACCATGACTTCACGGTGAGTATTTTAATAGTTTATTTCAATTCCTCTCGGAATGGTTACAGCACATCGTTCACATTACATGCCAAGCTTAGGCTCTGTCGACATGTTAAATGCAGTATTCTTCCCTTTTGTTACATTGCCAGTATGAACTAGCCCTCTCGATCTTTTATAATGTTTTTAACTTATAGTTAAACGTCCAACAGGAAAAATCTTTTGAATGCTATTGGCCTAGCAGCGTGTTTGCACATATCCATGATTAGGGCTAGGATAATATCACATTTCGCTTTGATAGCAGACCCATAACATTAAAGGTTTATTTATATTTTTCAGAGAAACTGTGTCGTCAAAGGGAAGAAAATCTAACATTAACGTCAATCGAAACAGTTGCCAGACAAGAAAGAGGAAAGGGCGGGCTTCCACGTCGACGGTAAGGGTGTTTGTTTCGTTGTTGTTTATCTTGTGTTTCACAATATCGCGCCTTTTTAGGCATACTTTTACAAAGGAAAATTTAGAATTTCAACAAGACATGTTTATTATTTTGCTTTATTTTATAAGGCTTTGATCTAATTCAAAAATTTGGAAGGTTTAAAGACCAAGTCACGAAACCCACAAAGATGGTATCTAGGTTTCTAACATTGCAGGAAGAACTTGCTTGACGAGATATCGGTGTTGCTCGAAAATTATCGTTTCGGGGTTGTAAGTGAGTTAAAATAAGGTTTCGAAGTTTGACTGGGATGAGGGATATTGTGTATTTTTTGAAGCTTTCTTGACAATACGTGCAGCCATTTTGTGATATTCGAGCACACGTATGTGGAGGACTAGGACTAGGGACACCTGGCTAGCAACCTCAAGATGCAAATGTCTCAAAAGACTCGTGGTGGGTGCTATTCTCTCGAGAAAGAAAAAATTCAGGCTTATTTCCTGCGAGCTTTCACTGTAAAATAATCCTTTCTACTAACCTACATTTGGATTTTTTGGATAAATTTTTTTGTCACTATCCTATTTTTCTCTTGCCAAAATAGTTTTTTTTCATCAATAAATGACAAATCATTTTATATTTTCAACAACTTTATGTTGACAATTCTTCATTTTACACAAAGGCCTTTCATTGGCAGGGAGCAACCACACATGCCAAATTTTGCATCTTTTTGGGAAATTTTTTGAGTAGACTTTGGGGTGACTTCCCAGGGAGGGGGTAAATTTTAGTCTTATGTATAGCTTAAGGGGGCCATGCCTCCTATATGGGTGGGTCAGAAGTCTTCAAAATGCCTGAATATGGGTCTCCATAATGCATTATTTTCCATAAAAGTGGGTTAGCTTTACTGCTGAGGAACATCAATTTTGTGTTTACATAATCCTTCCTGACCAGAGCAATGTTTGCTATGTAATGTAATATGCCATTTGTAGTTTGTCACTTTTTTAGTCTCTTCCATGCTATTCATAGTTGATTTCATAAACCAAAAAGCTAGGTATTTTTTTTTCTTTAAATCTCTAAAAGTGGGTAATTTTGCTATGATTTGGGCAGTATGCCCCCAAAATCCCTCAGTAGTGCTGCTAAAAAGTCACTCAACAAAAAGCAGTCGTTGCCTGATAAATTTGAAAAAATTGGTTATAACAAGGAATATACATAGTGGCATGCATATCAATCAATTTGGTAAGAAAACCATGAAGAAAAAAATGTTCAATCTCCAAAAAGTCAATTTTTGATTTTTTAAAATAGTGTAATATAGGTACTTATTTCATTTTAGGTCAGTTTCATTTACATTTGTTTATGCTTCTCTTAGTTAGGGAATATGAGCTTGTCGCGCTTTAGTTTTTCATGTTGTCCGGTAACGTAATATTTTACATGCCCTTTTACCCTACAAAGTTCCCCTGCGTATCTTAATATATCTAACACCTCCTACTAGATCATTTACGTATTGCACAATAGATACCGACAATAACACCGGTAATTATTGATGTTAGTTTGCTATATTGTAATGCTGTTATATGAAGTAGAGTAAGGAGAAACAGAGTTAGTTAGAGAGAAGCGTGGTGCTTGCGAAAGGCCACTGCTATCAAACATGTAGACACTAACTCACACACACACAGAACGGTCATGGATGGAAAGGCTAAGAAAGGGCTGATGGCATTCAACCCGAGTGGCTTGTGAAAGCACTCGAGGTTTCGTTTCATATATATATAATTTAATGGCGTAACAGTGCTTGTGAAAGGCTGTTTAGTACCTAAATTTCAATATTGTATACAAGAACATCTTAGCCTTGGATGGAACAAAAAGAATAGATTTGGTGTGTCAAAATGTGTTGTTTATTCGCTCGGTAAATCGCTCAAACAACGAATGGTGTCAGAAGTTTTACAAATACATATATATCAGCAGAACATTTTACAATAGATTAAGAAAGATTGAGTTATTTTCTTTTTGAAGGATCCTATCCTTGGTTGCCTGCTTTAATAAAGTCCCTGCCTGTATTCCAAGGCACATAAAATGTACCCCAGGATTAAGTTCTAACTTTTAAATCATGTTTGTTAGACTGAATCACTTGGCCTAACATGAGTTTGTACAAACAGATCTTGTTTGCTATAATGATACTAAAAGCATGCATGGAAATCCTATATAGGGAACTTGATTTTATTCACGATGGCTCTTTTTAAGGACCAGGTCAAAAAAGTGGAACATGTGGAAAAGTTTAAATTTTCCTTTAAGCTTCTAGAATGCAATTACATAAACAAAGCAACAGAGCTCTTTCAAAAATTAAAATGTAAGAACTTATTTTTAAAAGAATGAGAATTCCGTGTTTTCCCCATTTTGATTTTGTATGAAGGTGAAAATTGAAAATGCAGAAAATGCGGAAACCTTTAATAACCAATCATATTTGTTAATTTGATGAAAAGAGAGGTATATAATGATTTATTAATCCTTTGATAAATTGATTGATTAATATGATTGATTATAAAAGGTTTCACCCTCGTTCAAATTGAAAACATGGAAAACGCGGAATTCTCATTCCTTTAAAAAAAGTTCTTATATTTCAATTCTTGAAAGAGCTCTGTTGCTTTTTATGTATTTGCATTTCTATGATGCTGGTTGATCCATTTTATTTTTGTATATATAAGGGAATAGAAAAAAAAATTCATGATTTTGCATTGTATGAGGGAAATGTAAAGTTGTGGCATTATGATGTGAAAACAAATTGATTTTATAGGCATACAAATATTAACCAGGCTTCTGTTTCATCATTTTCCAAAATTTCAAAATGATTTTAGTTTTTCTTTTTTTTTTAATTTAGTGCTCTTTGGAAGAACTGTCTCTGGAGGCAAATGAACTACTAGAAAGTCCAGCAAAAGAGCCAAGGCTTGATCTTGAGAAAAGAAGATCTTTAAGGAGCTATAATGGCAAAAGATTCCTAGAAGCAAACCAAGTAATCTACATCAATGAAACAGAACTTTGTGTAAATAACCGTTTTGGGTCTGTTTTGAAAAATGGATCTCCCTTACCACATTTACCTTGGGCTGACCCTAAAGATGTTTGGGAAAGAATGAAGAACAGAGAACAAGACTACAAGAAAGATTTTCATTATTTAAAGAGGCACCCTTCATTACAAGTTAGAATGAGATCAATTTTGCTAGACTGGCTTATTGAGGTATATTATTGAAGATTCTTAGATTTTCAATATCACTTTCATGTGAAATTTAATTATATCAATTCAGGGTATAAATATGTAGCTCTTGATGTGCATTGGGCATAGAGTAACATTATATCCATGGTTTATCCTATTTCTGCTTCCAGATACTTACAACTTCTTTCTGGATAAAATCAGCAAACTTTATCATGTATTCCCATCTTCCTTCTTTCTTGGGCTACACAAAGAAACCTTCCATTTAGAAGTTGACTATGTTGGACAATATCTCCACTGCACACTCCTTTCCCTCTTAGAGCGTTGCTTCTCTCTAAGAGCCTCCCTTTTAGGGTCTTCCCCAAAGAAACCAACTTAATAACACATAGCTGCTTAAAATTTGTCTTTTCTGTGAGACACAATATGCTATTTAATTCTCCCAGTTCAGTAATTTGTCTTAGTGTTGTAGACTTGAAAGCTGAAGTGTTTTCTTTCCCTGTTATCATTTGATAATCATAATTTGTAATTCACTGTGTTTTTCATTGAATGAGAGTACACTGAATAGGTTTTGTATTATCCAGTTTCTCAACTGTAAGATTCACATTCACTTAAAGCTGTTGTGGTGTAAGTCCTAACTTAGGTGCCTCATATTCATGCCACCAGTTTTCTGTTTCTCAGGTTTGTGAAGTGTACAGGCTACATAGAGAAACCTTCCATCTAGCAGTTGACTTTGTTGACCGCTACCTTTCCTACCAATCAAAAATAGCAAAACAGCGGCTTCAGTTAATTGGAGTAACATCTTTGTTTATTGCATCAAAAATTGAGGTGAGAGAACTAAGAGATATTGGAATCCTTGTGTACTATTTTGTTTTTTATTTTATGTATATTTTTTCTACTAAACTTCATGATAGCAAAATGAAATATTGTATAGGTGCTGTTAGATTCAAGAGACAGGAACTGGTTTGGCCAGATAGTCTCATTAAGTATGTCAAAATAAGCTAAAACCATTGGCAAATATGTTAAGATAAATGCCCTAGGACAAGCTAGGTAATATGCATTGGCAGTGAACCTTTTACATCCTGTCCACACACATATAAAAGTATGATAAGTTAAGCAACATATATCTAAATTTTGAAATTGGATGTAAGATCTCATCACACTCTCTATTAGGACTGTTCATGTTGAAAATCTAATGCATAAAAAATTTCCTTTTCATGAAAAATGATGTTCATTTTTTTTGTGTTGGCAATGCAGAGTTTGTCTTTTTCTAGGAAATATATCCCCCCAAAATAACCGAATTTGCATATGTGACAGATGGAGCATGCACTGTTGAAGAGATTACAAAACAAGAACTCTTGATTCTTCAAGTAAGATCCTGTTTATGTTAGGATAATCTTTTAAACTTTGAGCCAATTCCATGCTGCTTTTCAACTATTTGCAGTTTTAGCAGTAAAATCTGTACTGCCTCCGATGCTCAACAAGTGTTGGCTATCTTTGCTACCTCAAGATAATGCTAGGCATAGCCTTTAATTGTGTTATTAGCTCCTTTATCAGAAATAATGTATTCATTGTAAAAAGCCACCCATTGCAAGAAAGTTACTTGTGAAATTGCAGAGCATGGCATTTTTAAAATTTGTATATGCATATTGTCTCTGATAATCACTCACTTTTTGTTTGACAATAGTTTGTTTGATGCTTGACAATAAACAATAGTTTGTCCTCTTTCTGTTTGAATAATAGTTTGTATTAAGTGCTATTAAGAGCAATATTTTTTCAGTCGCTGAAATGGAAGCTTAGTCCAGTAACCTCAAATTCATGGTTGAAAATCTATCTTCAAATTGCTAGTAGCAAATCGTCAAGACCTCAAAGAAATAAACCAGAAACACATTTTGAATTTCCAAGATATCCTGCAATCCAGTTAGCACAAGTTTCACAGGTAAGGGGATGATCTCTACAAAGCTAGAGAACCATAGATATTTCTTGCTAAGCTAAATGGCCAGTCAATAGCCAAGACTTGAAGTTTGATAAGAATTATCGATTCGGAAAAGGATCAGAATGTCTCTGTCACTTTTTAGAGTTCAATTAATACATTTTTGCCCAAATAAAATGATCAAATCTACTTTTATTGATTGTAATTGTTTTTTAATTGATTAATTTGGTTATGTATTCTCTGATAACTTTGCTCTTTTTTTAGTTGACAGATTTGTGTATCTTGGACATCCAATCTCTTCAGTTCCCAAATAGTGTCATCGCTGCTGCAAGTCTTTATCACATCTTTCCAAACCTTGATATCTCTTTAGTAACTGGTAGGTTTAAATCAACAATATCTTTCTGGTATAAATGAACACAGGATGCATGTTTTATCCCTATGTGTACTTTTTTATACCTGAATTATTCAGCAGAGAAGACCAAATAAACTTTAAGTATATGCATGTTATTGACTTCAAGTATATGCATGTTATTGACTTGTTTATTGATTGCTGATTGAGTGATTATGTGATTACTGATTGAGTGATTATGTGATTACTGATTGAGTGATTATGTGATTACTGATTGAGTGATTATGTGATTACTGATTGAGTGATTATGTGATTGATTGATAATGTTTATGATTATACCAATGATAATATTGTTGTTTTTTCTATTTTCTCATTATGATGCCTGATAACTGATGGATTTCTAATCGTTATTAGTATTGCAGACGAGCCAGTTACACGAAGCCTCTAAAAAAGCTCTTTCACCCTTTGTGTTTAAGACAAAACAAAATTAAGAAACTGAGTACCTTATCTAGAGTTAAGTTTCTTTTAAAAAATGGTCAAAAAATTTTTAAAAGCTGTAACGGTTTCAAAGAACATATAATGCCAAGTATCAGTTTCCAATAGCGTTTTCATTTCAATAACGTTGGATGTTAACACTGTTTCGCTAAAACGACGCAGTTACGCTAACACGACGCAGGCTCGCTAAAACAACAAATTTACGCCAAAACTATGTATTACGCTAACACAATGCAGTTTCACTAAAACAACGCATTTACGCTAAAGCTATGAAGTTACACTCACACGATGCAGTTTCGCTTAAACGACGCATTTATGCTAATTCTATGCAGTTACGCCAAAGCTATGCAATTACGCTAAAACTACGCAGTTCAACAATCTTTGCCTTTTAAAAAAAATCGGTACTATTCATATTGCTTTCCTTTAATCATTATTCCCATCTGAAAACGAAATTTGATATTAGAATAAATAAACTGAACTGAAGAAATAAATTGAAGAAACAAACTGGATAAAATTCAAGCCACTGCTATTTCAAAATCTACTTGACTCTTCAGCTGAGCTGATCTCCATACTTGTAGTTTGCACTTTCTGTTGTCTGTTGCGGGCAAAAAATCATTTTGCGAGGGCAGTGATTAATCCGCGCAAATAACTTTGCGAGGCTGCTAGCAAGGGTGATCGCCCATGTGATTCGAATAAACCTGATTATTACTAATCTTTTGTTTTTTCCTTTTCAATTATTAATTATTGTTCTCACTTTTATTACAGTTTCTTCTTCTAAATTTAGGCTAACCAGTTGCAAATATCCTTTGTATTAGTGAGATTGTTAATTATAGCTTAAATGTGATTGAATATGAAAAGTTTCCACGCTAATGATATTGGTTTTTATCATGCAAATTTTCAGGTTATCAACTAAAAGATCTATGTAAATGTATTCAATGGCTCGTTCCTTTTCACGAAGTTGTAAAAGACAGAAAAGTCAATAGCATCAAACAGTTTGACAAAGTAAGTTATTCTTCTGTTGTACCAAGGCTGCAATGCCTCCCAAAGTCTTGGAACACTAACGTCTGTTTTCAAGGGCAAATTCAGCCACCCCTTCCCTTATTGAAAAATATTAGTTTGCTACTTTAGGAAGCACTTTTTATCCCGCGACCTTTACAATGTTTTTCTCAACTAGCAACATTGCTTTGGGGGATAGGGGTGTGTAAGCAGAAGTATTTTGGATAAGAATTCTATCAAATACAAAACTATAAAAACACTATGCAAATTGTTGGGTGTTGCAAGTACTTTTGGAAGGCATTGTCCATAAATGAAAGTTATCTTGTACCATATTGTTCTTTTAGGATAATCAGAAGTCTTATTTGTATTGCCCAGCATTATATTTATTTCTTAAAGTCGTCTGCCGCAGCTTTCAGGAAATTTCATTGCCCATAGCATTTTGTCGAGTGCTGCGGTGCGAGAACGACTGGAATTTGCAAGAGATACATTCTTGTATGGCAAAGTGCATCATCAGTGCTGATTGAAAAATTATTATTTGGTGATAATGAGAAGTTGACTTTGATACCTATCAATTGACAACAACATCCGAAGTCCTCTGATGTGTTATTGGAATTAAGTTAAATAGCCTATCGGAAAAATTCCCAAGATGCTTTGTTGCCGTTGTTTCGTGTCATTTTAAATGATCGCTGCTTTTCCTTATTATTTATGGCTTGTTTGTATACCTTCATAACCACTCTGATACCAAGCGTTTGCAATAATTTAATATTTATGTTTCAGATTCCGTTCGATGACGCACATAACATCCAGGTTCATAACAGTGGGATTTCTTTGTTGGTAAGGCTTTTATTATTCTGTTCCATTTTGAAATGCATATTACTCTCCTCTCTCTTTCTCTAGAGTTTAGTATCATCTGTTGATATTTAAACTAGAATATTCTTTTCGGTAAAAATTTTAAGAAACTCACATTTGTTCCATAATGGCTCTATATATTCTGGATATGAAAGTTGACCGTAATAAATATACCCCTTCTACAAGAGCAACGGATGAGCCAGTGTAGGGAAAACGTACAAAAGGCTAAAGCTCACGAGAATCTTTAAACAATAAATTTGCTTCAACTAGACGTATAAGTTTCTTAGAGTTGTTAAAACGAATCATTATTTCAGGATCAAGTACATGAAAGAATGCGCAAGGCATCAACAATGGAAGCGATAACACGGACTAGCCCAATCCAGTACGAGGGCATTTTAACCCCGCCCAGTAGTACGAAAAAGGATTATTAGCACGTGTGAAATACATGTGTAAATTGGTTATATAAATGTAGATTTATATGATAATTTGTGCTAGAGGTAGCCGGCCGATAATTTATTCACGTGTATCTGTAGATTTCTATGTAGATCAAGAGGTATTCAATCAAACGACAGCCTTTTGTCGAAACGAGCTGATATTCGCTCGGTTTTATCATAATATGTAAATGCATGCTCCTTAACGGACAATAAGAGAAATTTCGACAGCTATTTTAAGTTACCGAGATGTAACAAGAAATTTAGACATGATTTGTCACCAAGATTCTTCAATTGATTTACAGGGTATTTACTCTTTTATGTATTCGTTTTAGAAATTAATCTCACCCGGAAAAGCCCCTCTTGAAGGCACATTTATCGTCTTGTCAACAAAACTAATCTGTAAATAAAATCTTCAGATAAAAAATATCAAATTATATTTTAATTTCCTGGAAATAGTTCATCTCAACGTTTGGGTTTTCAATTTTCTTGAAAGAGGTCCTTTTAGTTGACTTGATAAATGGTTTTCTCGAGGTACAATTTCCTTATCTTGGTAAAAAAAAGTCTTTATAAATACCCTAACCAAGTCGAAAGTCTCTCAAACTAGACATCCCTAAAATGATCAAAAAAATTGCACGACGACAATAAATCAAGCATTTTAATTTCGCACCTTGAGTAGTATTTACTCTTCGTGCTATTGTGTTTAAACGTTTTGACCCTTTGCAGGAGCGTTTTCAGCCTTAGAAATATGCGTAACATTTTTGGCACTATTTTAAGTGTCCACCTTCCCAATTAAAATGGATTTTTCAAATTTTTGACTTATCTTCTTTTTTAAAATAATTTTGTAAAAAATTGCTCGTAGAACTTATAAAAATTCCACGAGACTTAAAAAATCAACCCCCCCCCCCTCCAATTTTCTGGCTGGCCAGTGTCAATAAATTTATATGCTCTATGTTATGCATATTTCATTTGAATTCCTGCACTTTCTTTGATAAAATTGTTGCATTGTTGATTTTATTTCTTCACCTTAGGGATATTTTTATCAATTATTAATATTTTCAAGTGTGTATTCTTCCGATAATAACTTATGAATTTGATTTCGCAGTTTTCCTCATTTCTTTCAAACTCCTCAAAATTAAGTGCCTATGTTATGCCTGCAGTAAACAATCTTTTTTATGCAATCCTTGAAACTGCTTTATGTCAGTTTGAATATCCGTACATTCGCTACTGTAAAAGCTAACATCAAATAAACAGTGATTGAAAAGGGACTGGGAATTCTAACAAAGCACACACTTGCACCAAGAAGTGTCCAATGCTCTTGGGACTTTTTCATGGTCACCCGACACTTTTACCATTTCATTTGGGAAAACTATAACAGAAAAGTAAACTGCCCATGTTTGAAGGCATATTTCTCTCGGGATTGCCAACTGCAAGGAACCGTTAGCGGAATTGGTAATCGCAATTTTGGCTAAACTACAAAATTATCACGACATGGTGTGGTGCGTAAGGCCTGCATTCACCGGCAAGCGCATTCAGTCTGCAAGGCACGGCAAACGCATGCAGCCTGAAAAGCCGATAATGGTTAGATACAGGTAAGTTACTATTTATAAAAACTGTACGAAGAATGTGCCCCCGTGAAGCTTTGATTCGCCTAGCGGATATGCAACTTCGTTTAGAGCAATTGTGCAGTTAGGCCAGCATTATTTCTAAATTTCGTAATATTCACATGATTTAATTGTATCTCAAGTATGCATCTTATGATATTATTTTGTTCTGTTTTCAATTTAAAACTATTTTGTTTGGGACCCATCTGTAGACTTAGCCCTAAATAGTTTTCTAAAGCGTAAAGCCTAAATAGTTTTCTAAAGCGATTCGTTGCAGTTCAAAGGTAAGCAAGGTTCATGCATATAGTGCAGTGAAAAATATTGTATCTATATTAGGAAATTGAGAAAATATTGTCATGTGATCACATACAGGAAATGATTTGGGAGCTTATTCTTTTAATATGCAGATACTTAGTGTTGTAAATTAACTTATTTTCTAGTTTTTTGGCCTTAATTTAGACATAAGGTAGCAAAAAAGAAATTTCTCTTCCGCAGAGGTGCAGGTTGTTAGCGTTTCATCTTTGTATCCCCTAAAATCATCCTAAAACCCAAAATAAAAAATGGCACCAAAGTTTTTCGCAACGAGTTGATGTTAAATAGCGGGAAAATGTATGGTGCCCATAATTTACAACAAAATGTCACTGGGGTTAAATTTATCTACAATTGAAACTGGACTATCAGCGAACCCAACCACTGGGCCATCGTCGCACCTTTCGATATGTGACATACTTTGTTGAAAAAACGCAAGGCAATAAGAAAATGGCTTAGAAAAAAGCAACCATTTTACGACATATTATATGCTAATTACTAAAAGCTGTTATTCAAGATAATCCTTCAAAAACAGAAAGGCATTACCTTGAAGAAACTCTCATGATAATCTAGATATAACTATTCTAAATATAATTGAAAAAAAGAAAGAGAAATTAAGACATCAAAAAATGACCGTAATCTTATTCGTCCGTCTAGAATTGTGAGGCACTAAAAACTTTACTAGAGTAATATCATTTCAATATACGTAAAAGAACCTTGAAAATATGAAACAGCTCCAAAATAAAAAGGTTTCGTTAATGTATTGATGTCAAGAACTTATTTAAGATCAATTTGCGATCCTAAATTAGATGTAAGAAACGACAAACTAAAAGAAGTATGGCACAATCAAAGTGATAATATTACGAAGCAACCATGATTTGAATAACTACGGCTAGAATAATATTGAAGAATTGCGAAAACAAGTCGAACAAAATGTTTGCTTCTAAATCTGCTTCAGAAAGGGAAATCCATAATCGCATTTTTGAATCGAATTAGTTTCATCGCAGGAAAGTTTTTTAAGGTTTTAAGGGGTGAAAAGGTAATTTAACCTTACGGAGCAGGAAGGAAGAAAAATGAAAATAAGGTGCTACCTCGTTGGATCATTATATCGTGCTTTAAGGAAACAGGCGGCTTATAAGAAATTTGAGCACGAGAAAACATTGCCTTTCTAACGATGAGCATTGCCTCCAATAGTAGTATAGTAGGAAACTGATCACTGCTCCCACCAAACACAGTAAATTATCACCAGATGTTACTGTTGCATTCACTAAAGACACCTATACTGACAAGCGAATAGGGCCTGTCTGAGGGGCTTAAGGCACAACAATGTATCGAAAGGAATAGTATTTTGAAAAAAAATATTTTGCTTAAATTACGATGCCATTATCAGATTCAGTAGGACATATGAATGCTAACTTTCTTTCTGAGTAGCAGAAATTAATAAAACTTAGATTAGTTAACTATTTTAAACACATTTTAACAATTTCTAAAGTTAGATATTTGCGAGAAAGTAATCTGAATTAAAACGCTTAATGATAGGGCCATCAATTCTTCTGTCTTATTAATGATCCCTGCTCTTGAAAAGTACTTAACTTAGAAAGGGTGAAATATGTCCAAGTTTATTTCTTCCCTATACCGATTCAAAAAAACTTACAAGGAAACCTTTTCTGATACGTCACTAAAAAAGATTATTTGCCTCTTGTAGACAGAATTATTTGCCTCTTGAAGACAGACAACCCCAGATAAGGTTCTCTTGAACACGGAAGAATTATACCTAATCGAAACTACTTCTATTCTTTGATCCACTAAATCTAAAACTGTAGGCAGCAGAAACTAGTTTAATCGGCCTAAACATCTTTCTGACGACACTGCTTTGTTTTAGCGATAGTGACGCATTAACTTACACGTCTTGTGTTTATTTAAATACTCAAACAAACTGCCTTGCCATCCTACTCATTTATACATCGACAACGGACTGCTCCGATATAAACACAAAGATGCATCTTCAAATAGACGCAACACTTTCTCTGGGGTATTCTTTGAGTCAGATTCAGCAAAATTCAAAGGTGTGTTATCAAACCAATCTTTAATTTCCGGACATTCGACAACCTCGGGTACATTATGGCCTTTTTCTCCACCTAGAAAAACCGGAAAGTTTCAGCGCAGTTCGATTCATTAAACTTTGTTCATTGGTTATTGAAAACAAATTGGTCAAAGGTACGATTTGTGATCCATGTAGAGAAGCCACAACATGGTTGCAAATAAGCTAAAGGTTTGTTGTTGAGAAAACAAATTACACAAAAATATCCCAAAATGTTCTTCGAAATACAACTTTACAAAGTCAGAAATATCGAATTCAATTTATAGAATCATTTTTACTTTCAGATTTATTTCAATCAAAAATAAGTTGCATATTTGATCTGTTCTGAATATATAGAATGACTAAATTTTTCATTCGTCCACGACATCACAAAGAAGACGAAAAAGCGAAATGATCAAATGAAGGAGTCACAATTAAGGAGTCATTCTTTGGGTTGAATAACACGCGCTAGAGTTGTTGAGTTCTATATACATGTCAATTGGCCCCAAGAAAGGGGGTTTCCTAACTCATAAAAATACCTTTAAGAAACGAGGGCATAGGCAAGAAAAGAAATCCATCAATTTTCTTTTTCCTGAACTCAACGGAGTTGAACGGGTTCCGTTTTCAAAAAAACAAATTGGAAAAACTGGTAGGTGATGTGACATTTTGCGAAACACGGTTTACACATTTAGATTCAATGAATTCGACAGAACTTAACAAAGATCTCCTAAAAATCATGTTAGCAATAGAGAAATTTGAGGCCAAGGTTGGAGAACTTTGTGGCAAAATTTAATTGTCAGATTTCAGACTGGGCAAAAATCTCTTTAACGCATTAAGAAAATTTAAGAAAAGATATTTGTGCATAACATATTTCTAAAAACTTATAAAAAGATGCAGCCATAGCCAAAAAAGAAATATCAATTGCAGCAAGGACAAACGAAGGTTTTTTCTTACCGACTCGATCGGCCATGCTGTCAAAAAACATCCATTTTTCATTGGCTGAGCCACCAAGCTTCGTAAATGCAACGTAATGACTTGTTTTTATGCAAACAACTGCAAAAAGCTCAAGCTTCATGATGTCTTTGTTTACACTGTATCCATTTTCTTTCTGCGTTGGCAATTTTTTCACTTTGTGCTCAACCCTCGCCGAATGCTGGTGGACCATATCATTACATTTTTGACAAAAGTAAATAAAAGGGTGTTCCCATCCAAATGAATGACAACACTCTCTACAGCTCACGTCAGCCAGATTTTCACAGATTAAGCATGTAAATGATGCTGCAATGAAGAAAGTTCGCATTTCAAAAGAAAAAATAAAGAAAGAGGATGCCATATAAATTTGTCATGAATGAACAAAATGGGAATCTATAATTGTTCATTCAAATGATTAACGCTGTTACAACAATTTTTTTGATTACATGCTTCTTTTTATGAAAACCCCTTCGGTAAGAAATCGGACAGGAGATTTGGCACCCATTTTTGGCATAACTAAGAGGCGCTTGATATGGTGTTTTGTTCCATGTTATCAGATGTTTCGTCTTTGGGTTTATAAAAAAATGCTCTTCGCATCTGGTATACAAGAAACTTTAAGAAAATGTTGTCTCTAAAATAACAGAAGAAGATTGCTAATCTTGTGCTTAGCTTATTATAAAAAATGCGCATAATTTAGGAAAAAAACATGAATTTCTAAAAAGTAATGAAAAAGCATAAGGGAACATTCATAAACAAAATGATACAAAAACACCAAGTTTCAATTTAACTCAAAATCTCGTCGTTATGAAGACCTCCCGCATGTACTCTACACCAGACGAAAATATCATAAACGCTACAATTTCTTGGCAAATAGATCAAAGAAACCAGACTCACCAGACGTCATAACACTGGAAATATCAAGAGTACGATTGACTCTGATTCTTTTGTAAACTTTTTGCATTCCTGAACGTGGAAGTTGGACAACAAAAACAGATGGCACCTACGAAGGTGGAAAAAAGGTTTACAATAATAACAAAAAAGACAGTATCTTGATTTTATCTTGAGGATCGGATGTGCACCCGATGTCCGCTACAACGGATTCCCAAAGAGACAAGTGGAGGTTGTTTTCAAAATATTGAGACAAGAAACGTCTGAAAATTGAGGAAGAAAAGATAGGAACATCCGTGATGATGATAATGAGGATGGTTGGACTAAAGATCGCCTGTTATTTCAAGGATGGCCTGTATAGTCTAGCTTGTCTAAGGCTTCATTTGAATGTTACTTGTCATTAGCAAAGTTTTCACAACAGCAACGAGATGCTTGTCCAGTAATATAAAATTAGTTTTGCATTGGTTTTGTTTTATGACAACTGCGGGTTATCGTCTAACGAATGTAAATTTGACCAATCGCCTAGTTCAGGGGCCCTTATTGATAACAGTACATGTAGTACTAGCAAGGTTTACCCTGTATAAATAGTTATTTTATTAGTGTTCCACAATTGAAAGAGCCAGTCTTTGTTTACTGTTGCGCAGACTCTTGCTGTGGAAGGGTAGAGTCTGTGTTAGTCAGATGGATTCTGGAATGTATAAATGACTGACAATACACGCAACTGTTTCAAAATGGTTTGCTACATGAACCAGAAATATGGACTTGACAAGACAAAACCCGTTTACACTGGCACAAATACAAATTGGTACTGATTCGTTTTCCAGTTCCAGTGTAAAAATATACAAAAATCGGTATGGTTCGATCAGTTTTGCATTTTCGCAAGAACTGTGCAGATTGAGTTGCATTCAAAGGCAAAGTCATAACAGAAATGATGAAACAGGGGTTTAGTTGCATTGAGTCATCGTTTGAAGAAGCATTGGTACGTAAACAAGAACGGATCAAAACGTTTACACATTGAAAAGGGGACACCAAATTGGCCTGAATGAAAACAGAGTCCATCATACATAATAAACGCTTTATACAAGCCAACCATTGTAGATCAATAAAACTATCTAACCTCTTCCAGATAGAAAAGTCCAGTGTGAAATGACAGCTCTATCAGGTACTGCAAAGTTGGCACCGGGTTGTATTCTTCTCGTTCAACCCAAATTTGATAAAAATATGACGCATCGACACGGCCAGTGTTCGTTCTGCGAAAAAAGGGAAACGAAATTCCAGAAGTTAAACACCTTGTCACGTTAAAAGGAGATAGTCTTCGGTGCTTAGAAAACTGTAGATATTCAAGTGCCTACTAGACACGCAGTGGCTCTAAACCTGCCAGTTCCATTCCCCCTCCCCCTAAGGCCCCTGGTGTACTTTCTAATAAATCTAAGTGATATGTAGGATATCTTCAAAATTAAACCCAAAGTTGCTCTTTCTCATATAGTACTGCCTTTTCTAAATTCTCAGCCAACAAGGAAGGGAGGGCGTGTAGCACTGTCTTAGTAAAAGTTGACCTCACACAAAGGTGAGACTCAAACTGAGCATAGCTACTTTAGTTTATAGGGGATGTGGAGTAAATTTAGGTTTTTAAGAGATGTTATCCACGTGTGGAAAATAGTGTCAAATAATTCATAGACCTACTAACATAACATTTAGGTGCAATTGTACATTTTTCAGTTCCAGAAAACCTGTTACTGAAGGTTGTGATTTCAATAAAAAAACAGTAAACCAATCAAACACAGTTATCAGCTGTGATGCATACATATTAACGAAGAAATAACAAATAGAAAATACTTTTCTTAAGAAATCTGATGTTTTTCCTTAAAATAATATGTGAAAGGATAGTCTATTGACTATAAGATTTTGCTAATTTTTTTGCACTTATTGTTGTTATTCATTGATAATTTGTTATGGTTTTTACTGATCCGGCTCACTTGACATCTTGTTAGGCCTTATGTTGCTCTTGGGCTAAAATGAGTTTGGCATCCCTGGCCTACAACAAGGTATTACTGTTTCAAAAGCAAGGTCAATCAGATAAATCACCTTATTTTTAAAAAAGGGTCCACTTTCAATACATCTTTGAGAAGCAGCATAAGAAATTCCTCTGGATCTAAAAATTGGAATTTCACTATTAAGAACTGTAACAAATTAGCAGCAAATAAAAATGCTAAGAAAAAATTTGTGAAAAAATTTCCCGAAAGTAAATTGTTTTGACGCTATAACGACGAGAGCAAGCATACCTTTTTCTTCGTTCATGAAGCCTTGAACATTTCCAAGCCTATCAAGCCAGCCTCTGAGTCTCAAAATGCTTGCAGCGTTAACAAAGCCCTTCCTAAAGTAAACCATGATCATTATTTCAATTAAGAAGCATTGCTGTGCCTTTCGGATCAGTTGCGATTGATTTGTTAGACGTCTGCTGAGATCTACACTAACTGGAATAAGTCAAGTGAAATCTCCTAGCCTCACTCAAGAGTTGTCCAGTTATCATTTCAGGGGGAAACTAGAGCTATTACTCAACGTCATCTAATCTTGCAACACCACATATAGTTAATATAGCTATGTAGTGAGTCGTAAACCTTTGCAATATCGGCTACTTAGGACGGGCAGCAACATGTTTTTCGCTTATTGAAAGAATTTGTACAAAGAAACCAAAAAACCAAATAAATGTAAAATTGCATCTCAACCATAGGATTAAAAGAAAAGGGTTTGTTTAAGTTCGATCATAGGTTTCTTTTGTCATTGTAACGTGGTTGATTGCAAAGGCCTTAAAAAAGTAACGAGTGCACCAACACACTCGGTCTGGTCATCATGTCGGTCTGGCAACCGATATCCTTATTTTGGTCAGAGAATTCTAAACTGTCTTGCAAATTACGATGACGGAAGTATAGCAATGATGTTGATAAGATACCTTCATGTAAAACACCTTCAATCAACCAAATAAAGATTGACAAACCTGTCATGTCTTGCAGACAACATTTTAGATTGGGGGTTCAGGGATGTTTATGCCCTAATTTTCGAAGATTGCTTCGTCAACTTACATCCACTTTCGGTTTATCGATATTTAGGTTGCCATCGTATCGAGCAAAGGGCCTAATTGCAAAGGAAATGAGAAGCGAACGTATAGCGAAAGAAAAGGGTGTCACCAAGATATAAATTGGCATTTCCCAGAGACAAATAAGCATTACACCAGAAAAGTATGTTCGTGAATAAATATAGTCTACTACTATAAAGACTTACGTTCTCAGTGGATTGACAATCGCATTTTTTAATGCATTCCTGACCTGTTCATACTCTGGTATGTCATTATCCCTTTTTTTCCTATACAATACAGAGTCGAAGGCAACGCTGAATGCAAACATAGCAAATAGTGTCGCATCTAAATAACATGAATTGTGATGCCCTTGAATTCCTCGCATTTTGCCATTCGGAGCTTCCTCCGGCGTTACTGGTGGTAAGAAATTCCCCAGTACTTCTTCAACATCTTGGTTGGCTGGTAAAGCTGAAAAGGAAATTGATCAGGTAGGTGTTGCAAGAAAAGCAGTTATCCAATGGTTTAACAGATCCCCGGTTCTTCCGAAAATTGCAATATTTACGATTGATGGGTTCACAGATGTAAGGGAAACCTCTTTACAGTAACAAATTCAAGGCCGTCGTTCATACTCAAGCAACATAAAATAGCAAGCAGTTATGTATAGCAGCCTTCAAGTTCAGAGAAGACTTACACGATATTAACATATTACTATAGCCTGGAAACCAGACAAGAAAGACGGGGCTCATGGTGACGTCATTAAACTGTCACTGGTATTGTTAGAAACTTTGATAAAATGTTTTAGTGCCCCTCTTAGCTCGGAACCTGTGACAGTTTGTACCCTTGCCCCTTCACGGCGGGCTACTGTGACGTCACATGATCCTAAAAGTACCTGAATTAAAAAAACACATTCTTGTCTGTCGTTAGAACCTCTGTAGATCGGGGATAGCTTGGAACGCAGCAAAGATGCTTCCAGTTCTTGCAAAACTGTAAGACGCGACTGGAATCGTTGGGGACCGTTTGGGATACTAAGCTAGTTTCATATGTCACAGGAGTCGGGGATCAGAAAAATTCCCCGATATTTATTATTCTCGAGGTAGATAAGAAGTAAGCTTTAATCAATGCTCTAACAAACTGCAATTGTATATAGGTATCATGGAAAATGTCAACGTCTCAAAAGATAATGCTGTCACAGAATAGAGATTTTGCAGATGAAAAACGCTTAAAATACCATAATCCACACAGACGTTTTGCTTTGATAAAGGATATAACATAGCATATTTTAATACCACGATTTTAGCACTCTGTTTAAAGGCTGTGCAAAGCAGAATGATAAGAATAGGAGAGATCTCCCGGCTTGACTTTCACTTTTAACAGGGTATAACAGTAAAAGTAACATCGACATTTTTGTCGTACGCTGAGCTATTTGTTAACTCGGTTTGGAGAAAACCAATGCTTCCATATCGGCTGGAACATTTTATATAAGAGACCGCCAAACTTTAGGAGCTATAGATTATTAGTGGAATTGAGAGGTCATAGGAAAGTTCAAAACAACAACTAACTTTCAGCTGATAAATTTGAGATGTAAAATCTCTGCAACACTTATTTAGGCTCCTATGTGTATATTTAATGTGGGTCATACTAAAAGCCGTATAGCTCCACAAAGAAATTAGCCTACAAAGAAGGAAATACTCTCTAAAAGAAACAACTTTGAAATGTTCAGTCAGACAACATACCTTCGGGAGCGGCCATGCTGGCAAATCGCTTATCTGTTTTGAGGCTTCTATGCTTGGTGAAAAATCCCCGACCAGGAGCGCAATGAAAGTATCGCTTTCCCAGCAAAGAACCGTCTCCGGCAAATTGCGAGGGCTCTTCCTGCAAAATATCAATGCGATATGAATATGACATTAAAACGGCACGAATGCAATTTGAAGGCAATATAATTGCACTATCAATGTAGTACAAATGCATACAGTACAAAGTTAATATCAATTAAGTTTGATTGAAAAATGTTTGCAACATTAATGCAAGTAGGAATGCAATACGAGCGAAGTACGAATACAGTATTAATGAGATAAATGCAATATAGATGCAATCAAATGAAATATCAATGCAATGTAAATGCAATACGAATGTGATATGAACGCAGAATAAATACGATATTAATGTGATACAAATGCTATATTAATGCCGAATGACAAAATCACTGCAGTTTGAATGCAATATCAATGCAATATAAATACAGTATCAATGCAATACCAACGCAATATCAATACAGTATGAATGCAATATCAATGCAAAACAAATATGAATGCAGTATCAATGCATACCAACGCAATATCAATACAGTATGAATGCAATATCAATGCAAAACAAATATGAATGCAATATCAATGCATACCAACGCAATATCAATACAGTATAAATGCCGTATCAATGCAATACGAACACAATATCAATGCAGTATAAATGCAATATCAAGGCAAACAAATGCAGTATCAATGCAAAGGGAATACCAATTCCAGGCCTGCTAACAATTCCTGGCGTGGATCTCCTTCACGAAAGCCAATCCACCGGATAACACCATAATGAGCCACTCCGATGATGCTAACTTGAACAACTGAGTTGACTTGAAGTGTAGGGTCTATGGCATCTGAAGGTCTTCTATACTCATTTGACACAGCATCTAAAATTCAATCGCTTTAAAAATGAGGCAAAAGCAGCAAATACATAATAAGTTTGTGAGGCGGCTTAACAGGAGAACGTACAGTTTTGGGATAATTTAATAAAACATCGTATTTTGGATGGGAAGTTGTTGCCTGATGTTCTACACACCAAACAGCGTGTATAGCTCTGCCTAAATGGCAATCGAGCATTTTATGACAGACCGGTAAACAGTAACTTTCATCAGTACTCTGATTATACTCGCCACCATAAAAAGAAGTTTTAGGGTTAGCGGCAAATATGAACTCTGGAAAATCAATCGGTAAATCAAGCCGCAACAATTTTTACTTGTTGAAATAGACATGACACTATTTAACTTCTCATCTCAACCATATTTTTATCGACCAGCTGAAAGTTAAAACAGACGTATTATGAATATCACTCTGGTAATTTAAGTCATGTTTGATATATACTAAAAACAGGAAGCTGAAATTGCCAATAAACGTATGACCGTTGAAAGGAATGTTGAAGCTGACTTTTGAAAAGGCAATTTCTAGAACATTTCATTAAAAAAGTTTATCCTGCATCTTTCGGTCAAAAATTTCTTGCCTAAAAATCTTACGGTAAATACTGAAGCAAAATTTGGTTGTACTCTTTCTACTAAACTAACCTCTTCTTTTACTGAATTCTTCTTCATATCCACGGTAGGCAGAATCTTCAGGGACGACGTCGATGCTAATTGGAGAATCTTCAGTAAAATTTGTTTTACCAACTTGCATAGTATTCTTGTTTCCCATTAAATCCTCGTAAGAATTTTTCTCACCAAAATAGTTATCGTGAAAACGTGGAAGCATACTAGAATTGTTATCTTTAATATATCTGGAAATGCCAGGAGCTTTTGACGGAAATGAATTACTTGGCTCAATCTCCTTATTGAGTAACGGGTCTGTTTTGCTATCAAAGTATCCGGTCTCTGCAGGTATGTATCTTGTAAGCGAAGAAGGCTGATTTTGTGACACACGATTCAACTGCAACGCCTGTTCTGCAACAATGTCATTTCTACTGTGAGCTCTCTTATACTTTCTTCCCTCAGAGACTCTTTCTGCAAGATCAATTTTTGCTAATGAAAACCTTACACAACCGAATCAAAAATTTTGAAAAGGATTTTACAAAAACAGAATAATAAGTGTCAACAAAATAAACTTAGTGAGCAAAAGTATTGAACAGGTTTGACAAATGAGTAATGGCGACCGCGTTGTAAACAACATGGTGATCGAAAATAAAACCACTTTGAAGCCATTAGGCGTCTTTTTATAGCTAAAAACCAATCAAACTAAACTTCAAACTGTTGGCAACATTTTTGTTTTAAAGATTACAAAAATTTACTTTTCAAAAAGTAAAAAAAATTAGCTTTCTGTCGGACAATCTTGCAGCCTTTATCAAAAAGTTTAGTAACAGGTTCTGTTAATCACAACATCATAAGTTCAGAAAAACATTTGCAAGATCACATTTAGGTGTTGGAGTACCAAGTTGATCATAAATGGCTTTGCATTCGGTGGAAAGTGACATATTTAAGCCATTTTATTATGCCTACTCTTTTACAGCTATTGAGGCACTCGAGTAAACCTGTTTATCACGGGAATTTTGGCATTTTCTTTTAACGAGAGGATGAAATGTTGCTTTATGCAATTTGCTGCATAATTTGCTTCTCTTACGTCGCAATCGGTTGGAAAAAATGGACTTGATGATTTGTGACACATTGCTGCAGTGCCGCCATTACTGTTTTAGCCTGTGCAATACTTTTGCTGACTAAGTATAGATACAATTGCCCTATATAACATTGAAAATTTTTTCTATCGTTATATAAGAAAGTTCATATGCAATCACTCCAAAAAGCTGTTACTGTTGTAGTGTTAGATGTCTGGTGACAATTCTGTGTGTTCCACTGCCAACCAAGCCACCCAAGAACCTTAAATATTTACTGACAATTTAAAACTAAGATTTAGAGTTTTAAAATATAATATAAAAACATGAAAAGAGGTTTTTTTAAATTTACCTTTTTCGTGTTCAATGAAATCAAACTGGTCTTGAGGATTGGCATAATAATCTTCTTCAGATAATATGGCACTGGGTTTTGTGAAATATCCATGATTGCGCTTACAATTAAACAATTTTTGACCATAAAAAGTACCATCACAGCTCCCCTTAGGTGAATCCTAGAAACACACAAGTAGCAAAATGAGCCGTTTACATTTGCCAAACTAGAGCGCATCATCAACATAGCATCATTTTTTATTCCAAATACCCTATATGATTGCAATGGACATATTTAAAATGCCTGCAAAACTGGATTCTTTAAAGTTTGAGACCAGACCAATGACTCTATAAAGATGATAAAGGAGAAAATTAATTCATTGCCTCATTGCTTTGGCCTTATTTGGTGCGTCTGGCTAAATTAATTCATTGCCTCAATTCTAAAAATAGATATTTTTGATTATATAATTTTGTCACTCTAATGTTTCTACAATTTTATTAGATGATATTTTGTAGGCTTCTATATTGTGCCATACAATGGCAAAATTGCATTACTAACGTAGACATGATTATACCATTTTCTCTTTAATTAAGAACCTTTACAGAAACATTAATTGTACCAAAAAACAACACTTTAAGGACGTGCCATTTTTAGGTTGATTCTATATTATATTCACTTGGTGTATCATAGCCAAAGGTTTCTGTATCACAGCAACAAAATTTAGAGCAAGATGTTCCAGTTTTCTACAAAACTTGATACATTTTGGTAACAATTTCTATTCTTCTGCTTTTTCTCTATGATTCTTTTTCTGATTGGTTAATTTAAAAAATTATATACTTGATGTAGCACAGAAAAAGCAGGGGACAGAGTTTCTCAACTTTAAATCATACTCCATTCTCTGTCAATAAACCATAAGTTTGAAAAATTGAGAAACTCACCAATTCGATTCCAATTTGCACATCTTTGAGAAATTTGACCTTCCCAATAAACTTTATAGTTCCTTTAATAGGCTTGTCTTCAACAAACACAACCACCCTTTTTCCAGTCTCAAAATTGTCCCACTTTTTCATTGGTTCAATTGATGTGGATGATGCTTTCCTACCTTTATTATCCTTTGAATATGTTTTTGGGCCATTGAATACCATGTGGTCTACAGTGGTCATAACTTTATTTTCATATTTGCGCATAGAAATATGTTTTGACTCTTCTTTTGAATCCTATAACATATAACTACATTAGACGAATGAAAAGATATCATAACTAGTAGCAGATTAAATACAAAACATATAAAATAAGGCAATGTAAACCAACTAAAATATGTACACTTAAAAACCACTGGCTTCTAATAACATTAATCTGTCCGGCTTCTAAACAGAACATCCTTACTGGGGACTGTCACCAAAAATGACTTACAGAAATGAATAGTGCTGACCCTTCTTTATTATCTAATTATCTATCAATATCAAGAAATGCTTACTGTGTCCCAGCATCAGGCCTTTTTGTTTCAGATGGGTGATACCCCTAATCCTTCTCAAGGCCCTTGCAGAATAATTAGTGCAGGCTGTTGACTGCATTTGCAAAAAAGAAGTCTTCTTCAGAAGAGACAGGGAGAGCATTTAAGGAAAAGTTACATCCTGTAAGTCACAGTATTCCTTTGTGAAAGGTCAATTTGTTAATGAAAGCAAGCATTATTGCTTCATTATTCAATTTACAACAAAACGTTTGCTTCAAAATTGGCGACAATCACACAATTAGAAAACCAAAAATAAAGCTCCAGCCCTAAAGGACTTTCCTTCACAAATATTGCTTGATGGGTGATCGCCTTTGTAAGCCCATCATGCAGGTTGCTCCTCATCCTAGTGAAAATTGTTTACTTAAAGTGGTTTACTTTAAGTTTTATTTTGTTCATACCTAATATGGTGCCGCTATCAAGTCAAGTAACATGGGGGCCTTTAGCAAGAATATAAGATGGCAACTATGGGGTCAATTTCTTTTTAAGGCTGGGTTTTGAAAAGATCTTGACTGAAACTGTTATTGTTAGCCACTTGAAATCGGACACTTCTGTTTTAATTTGCTTTTTCTAATTTTTTTTGACAGACCAACACAACTCAAACTGAGAGGCCTGAACACATGCTCAAACAATTATAACTAGGAGTCTTTAATTTTAGGTACAATGTCATTGATGACCATGCCATATTCTGTGGCATGGATCCCATTCAATATTTCAAAAGAATTGTTCTCATGATGCCATCCTTACAACTAACACCTTACCATACACAGCTGCTACTCAGAATTATGAAAAATCTATGATTATCCAGTGCTGACCAAGTCTTCAATGTATGGCAATTCTTGACAAGGTCACACATATTCAAAGTCATTTCAGGTATGTTTTTGCTTATTCCTCCTTTTACCAATTGGCAATTGATCACATTGCTTTTAAAAGAGGTTTCTGATAACATTTTCTCCAAATCATAATTGCAAATTAGGCCTGCGTGTGTCAAATTTGGACCACTATTGCCACTAAAGCCCCGCATTTGCGACATAAAAATGACATCAAATACAAGTTGGTACTTACATCAAGTTGTACTAAGAAATATTTTCCTGGTCTATCTTCTGTCAGTGTTTTTATTTCTTTTATTTCCCCTTTCCTCCTAATTCCATCTACTTTGACCTCGCAAGAATCGTTAACTTTGGCTGCCAAGGCATCGTTGAGAAATCCCCGCTTTGAAAACAACTCGAATCGTGTATAACCGTCTTTTATGGGCAGTAGAAGGTCGGCAACATCGTTGCTAATTTCTGTTAAATCCCCAGTTTCTACTTCTAATATTCTGGAATCATCACCAATTGAAGAGACCAAAATTCTGTGTAAGTCGGTTGGCTGCTCGTCATCAGGGCCATCCTGAAAAAGATCTCCTTTCAGAGCAGGGAATGAGTCGTTTGCATTAAACGTCTTTTCAGCAAGGTACTTTTTCACATTTCCTAGCTTTGATCTTGGCACGATCTTTCCTGGCCTATCCTGTCTTAGAATGTACTTCCTTTTCTCACTATCCATTTAACATGAAAAGGAATAACATTAGAATAAAACCCCTTTTCACTCTGTTCAGCTCACAAGGTTCCTTCTTCGTCCATCTTGACTCTACCTGACGTCATTGTTATAAATATAAAATGTCTAAGCGAGACAAATCGTGAAAACGAGTCAACTGAGTTCTTGGAAAAACTGGGCATTCATCATAGTCAGCTAGCTAACGTACATGACGTCATACAAACTATGGCAACCTAGTGCATGAGTGGTAGTATGACGTCATCGCATTCCAATCATTTGATGAAAAACTATATTGCAAGCGGCATGAAATTTAATTGTTATGTCAACTGCCAACAGTTATCTGAAATTTAAGCAACGGCTTTATACATAATTATCAATGGTAGTTACTCCAACTCAGGCGAAAACGTAAGAGAGAGTTTTCGTAGCTGCACACGCACTAAAACGAGTTCTTTAGATTCAACTGTAAGAAAGTGCTTCAAAACAGGGTCTATTTAATGCTTTAGAGTAGAATAGACACTTTTTTCCGTTTTTCTCTGTTTGTGTGTGCTATGAATTGAAACCCCTTGGAGAAAAAGCTAAATTCCAGCTTTAGCAGAAAATTCCCCGAACGAAGTAAGCAGAAAATCTGGCAAACACGCCCCTGTAGATTAAGCAAACTACAGAATGATTTCATGCGGTCATTTTCTTGCATTCGCCTAAAACATTTAAGGTAGGTCACTGGTGGTATAGGGCTCTCGAGCTTTTTTTTAGTTCTATGTTGAGATTGTATCAGTTAGAGATCTCAGTTTAATGTAATCTGACCAAAGTGATACTGTAGATTTCATTTCAAGTTAGAAAATGATTTGATTAGCCGTTGCTATGGTAACGAGCGATCTTTTGTTTCTGAAAATCCAAAATTATGCAAGGTACAGGCGCCAAAATAGCTTTCGCATGAGCTGCATGCAGAGCAGTGTTATGCAAATTAGATTGATCCAGACGCAAAAAGAGATTTGGAGTGGGCCCACGCAGATTTGGTTGCCACGCAGATTTTAGTATCACACCGACCTTCCCTTACCTCGATATCCCTTGTCACTGTTTTGCGTATGAACTGGTTGGTTGGAGAATAAACACAAAAATCACAGGCATTTTTGTATCGACAGCTTCCTATTTTTTGTTTCTTAATGTTAGTACTTTAAGTTTTTTAAGGTTTTCTTAAATACCTTTTTCAACGCACCAAGCCGATTTAGAAAAGACAAGATTCTAAGCAAAAAAACTGGATAAAAAGTGAAGCTGACAAACAGCCGTTATATTGAATTTAATTTTTTTCTTTTGCAAATAGGTACTCTAATCGGA
This sequence comes from Rhopilema esculentum, assembly GCF_057945365.1. Lineage (NCBI taxonomy): Eukaryota > Metazoa > Cnidaria > Scyphozoa > Rhizostomeae > Rhizostomatidae > Rhopilema > Rhopilema esculentum. Next base: position 9,715,978 of record NC_142818.1, on the reverse strand, counting down.
TAGCGGAATAAGGGTGGCACATTTGAAGGAACGGGCTTATTAAATACTCATTGCTAAAGATAATGGCTTATTTGAGAAGGGGATAAATCAAATATGTAAATTTGGTTTATGACATCTGTTCTACTACATACAAACATGGGTACGTTGAAGAGAAACAGGCGGAGTAGTTTGGCTTCCTTTTAAGAGTCCCGTCATGGTCAAAGGTAACCTATCCCACCATAGGTAACCTGTGGTGAAATTCAAACCTGTCAACTCTCCCGGTTTTGCCGGGAGACTCAGGATATTGCTTGCTTTCTCCTTTTCTCCAGGTTTTTTATGATTTTCTCCCTGTTTTTTCTTGTCTTTTTGCTGAGGTTTTCTTATAACAAAAATGAAATGACTTTCTTGCAAAAAATGACTGCGAGAAATATCCTGGAATGTAGTTTAAGCTAATCTAGAGGGCGTGGTCGCAAAAATGTATTTCATACATACCTGGGGCCTTAAGCCTGAAATACACGATCAGTTTTTATCAGTTTTTTGACTGACAGTCTTCAGTTTCACCAAGATCGATGTCCTCCATACACGATCAGTTTTCTTCAGTTCTAGACAACTTTTCGCCGGCCTGGGCATGACATATCGTGGGCATGACATATCGCGAAGCATTTTAGTGCGCTTTTCAAAAGTTGGTTTGTTTGTCAAATAATGCTATCAAATTGAGCCCCCCATTTGATTTTCTTGGCGCCGCCCTACCCTGGGAAAGTATACTTCATCCTCTGTGTCTAAATTTTTTTGCTTCAAGTACTAAAAATTCTTAACTTTTTCTGATTGCCCAGTACTCGCTTTTTAAAGTGATTTTCTTTCACAAAAAATGAGAGTAGAAGACTATTGACCTTGTACTGCAAAATAGTATACAAAAACACACCATTGGTTATATCATGTACATGACATATCAGTTAGTAGCCTTCACATGAACCCAAAACTGTGCTTGAAATTGTAACCTTTACTAAAATCAATCTAAAACTAAAGCATATTTTACTCAGATTATTGTAAGCTTTCAGCTTATCAGATTATGTTATATGTAAATTCAGATTTATCTAAAAAAAAGAAACTAAACACAGTATAATCTTATATTACAATCAAGATATTTTAAAATACAGTTGAAAATTTTTTTCATGTATTTGTCTTTTGTTGATTCATTTGGAAAAGTAGAAGTAAAATCCGGTATAAATTCCCAGCATCAAAATCACCAATGTCCCAAGCAGAATTAATCCATCCTATTAAAAAAATGAAAAACAGTAAAATTCAAAGAAAATGAAAATAGTTAAGCCTGAATACAAGGAAAACAGAATTAGCTAGCTGGCTAACGGTCACATGGCAATTTTATGCATTTTAAAAATAGTCCAACAGATTTGTACAAATGATTATCAAAGATCCCATTCATGGGTTCTTGGAAATGGCAATTCAAAAACGAGCAAGTGTTTTATCTTTCTGCTTAATCCTTCTACTTTTTTATCATTCCTATTTTTTATTTATTGATTCCCTTCTTTATTTTGCATGACTAACAGATAGATTCTTAGTGGATGTTGAAAAATCCTAAAGGACTTTGAAATGTAAATTATTCGTAACTTGAAAGGGTGCTGGGCAAACACTGTGCTGGATTAAGACATGACATAAACATGGCAGGCCTAGAGAGCAAACAAATATATAAACAGTAACTGAAAATGTATGTGATGAGCAATGGTGATGAGAGTATTTAAATATTTACTGGAATGTTGAAGAATCTCCTAAAAAGTCTTGCTTAGGCACCAGGGGCAGACACTTTGCCAAACATTAGGGGGGCAAGCCTATTATTTTGATAAGATGATGTCACATTTTCCATTGTTTTAGAACAAAAGACCAATATCCTCACAAACATTCGGGTGACTGCCCCCCTTCACTCCTGCAGGTATCTGCCACTGTTAGAAATTGTTGTTTCTATAGACACATAGGAGTGGGAGACATAATGGCTTGAGGGCTACACCCTCTCCCCAATCAGAGACAATTTTATCTCATTAAGCAACAATATTTGGGTAAGACCCAAACTAAGCCCCCTAAATGTCTAGCCTCTGCTATGCCCATGTTTAGACACTTTCAAGCTGTATACTTTGAAGCATAATCCCAAAAAAAGAAATTAAGGGAGAAATGTCTTTTACTTTATAAGAAAACAGGATACATTTAGTTTGTATATAAACTGATTATTTACTTCAGTCAATGGACTGTTCACTATTTTTTCTAGATGGCACATAGAATAAAGGACTCTTGATGGCCCTGGAAAGATTATTGTTATCGATTTTACCTCTATGTCCATGTCATGGGTTACTTTCTTTAACAAAGTTATAAAACTCAATGAAGAAATGCAATAGGCAAATACATACTTTTAATGGCGACTCTGACTTTCTTGCTTGTGCCTTGCTCCGAATTGCTAATGTGTCTCTTTTACTTTTCCCCTTGAACTCATGTTTTCCTGCAAAAATTCATAAAGAAGATTTCGATGATCAACTTGAGCATCTGTTTTTGCACTTTTTAAAACAAATTCAATAAAATCTTTCCATTGAAGTCTGAAGAAAAGGGATTCTATCAGTTGAATTCAACAAATTCTGAATATGTAGAAGGGACTTAACTCAGGTGTGCTAACCCTATGAATATATGGCTAAAAATGCCAAGCAAGCAATTATGTATGCTGTTCACACTTATTACATGATATTCTGTGCCAAGTCAAAAAATGTGTCAAAGATAACAATACTTTAATCCTGACTTAATGAAAAGAACATTTAACATGCTTGCACTCTGTGAAGAACCTGCAACATAAATTTTATAACCTTGGCCCTTATTGAATACTTCAGTATCAAAATTTACAAAAAAGTCGAAAAACATTTGAAGGCTCAAATTCTTATAGTGCAGTTGTTAATTTGGGTTTTGAGCAATCTGAAAAGGAGGGGCAAATTTTTGAAATCACGATTTAAATTTAGTGTAGGCTTATTAAGTTTCCAGGTGCCCTCAACTCAAAGCCCTACAGTGTCAATATTGGCATGTTTTATTGCCATTAAACATAATCATTAAATTTCCAACCCACTCCACTCCATGCAAGTCCAATTGAATTAGCTTCAAGTTTTCAGTCACAGGCACCGCGGAGCAGGAGCTGCCCCCCCACTTTTGCAAAAAATGTCAATTATTAAGTAATAAACTACCAATAAAGCCTCTTTTTATACGGTTTTAGCCCCCCCCCCCACTTTTTTAGACCCCCCCCCCCCCCACTTTTCACAACGCTACGCGGTGCCTGCATCCATAATAAATGTAGAAAATGTGTGTGTGATTACAGCGGTACGCTGGCATCAAAATTTGTGTGTGATTGCTTTAATTCAACAATCGATTTAGATCGTACGTTTACCTAATTGCTTTCTATATTTATCAACATCTGATCTCGCATGGTCAGCATCTCTTCTTCCCATATTAAATTTTAGTACGAACCATTTTTCAAAATAGGCTCCTCTACAATTCAATTGTTGTTTTTGCTGTTGTTGTTGTTCCACTAACCTTACGTGGAAAATTATGCGTCGTGTCGTAGGAAACTTTATTCCTTGCGCGGGTGCGCGGGCAAGTTCACGCGCCTGAAATCATGCACTTTTAAGAAACTTGTATTGTTAATAATGTGAAATGTATTCAAACATGGACTCTGCGCGGCCAATATGCAAAAGTGCGCGGATGGAAAATTTGTGTGCGCGGGCAATGTATCGCGGATACGCGACAAAGTTTCCAGTCTAGGTACTGCAGTGACGAAAATTGAACAATCATAACAGAAGATTTTTACAAAAGCTCTATTGCTTTGCAAAAAAAATGTGGGGGGGGGGGCCTTCGGCGGAGGCCCTGAAATGGAAGGATGAAGGATACATTTTGCCCCCAGTTGGCTGAGGTCCCCTTCTACATTCTCAAATTATCCACATTTTTACTTTTTGCTGGATTTTTTTACGATCAAGATTTGATTGTGCCAATATTGTGTGAATTCAGTTATTGGATAATGAATTGCAATTTTTCATATAAGAATTTGCAACAGAATAAAATTTGACAAATTGATGAAGATAAGAAACTTTATAAGGCGAAATTAAACCTGCTACAATGCCTGCCAAAAGAACTTGGAACACCCAACAATTGGCATTGCATTTTATTTCTTTAATTCCTTTTCCGAAAAAAATTACTATTTCCACCCACTTCCCCCTAGAACAATGTTGATAATTTAGAGAATAAATAAAAGAAGCGCAAAAGAAAATGCTTTCTAAAATATTAAGCCGTTTCATAGTAAACCAACATTGTTCCCGGGGGGATGATTGATTTTGACATTGGAAACTGACGTCAGTGTTCAAAGACTTTTGGCATGCATTGTGGGTGTACATTCTCACTTCTTCCCCAGAATGTATTATGATCTCTTTTTCTTCTTACTCTTCATCATTTTGTTCTTCTTTTTCATATCTTCTTTCTCCTCTTTTGCTAATCTTTTCCCCTTTTTTCTTCTACTTTATCATTAACTTCTCCATCTTTCGCTTATTTTTTCATCTTCTTTCCATTCCTTTTCTTTCCTATTTTTCTTTCTTTTTTTCTTTTCTTCCATCTTATTTCATCCTGCTTATTTTCTACCTCTTCTCTTTCCACCTCTTCTCTTTCTTCTTCTTGCTCATCTTCTTCCTCTTATTCTTACAGAATTGACATCGTCATTTTCTTCATCCTCTTTAATCCTTCTTCTTTTCTTTTTCTTCCCCTTTTACATCCATGCTTTTTCTTTGGCTTTTTCACTTTTCTTTTGCTTTTCTTTCTTCCTCTTTTGCCGCTTCCCCTCGCCTATTTTTCATTTTATTTTTATTACTTTTTCTTGTTATCCTTTTAATTTGTTCCTTCTTTTCCTTCTTCTTTTCCTTCTTCTTTTCCTTCTTCTTTTCCTCCTTCTTATCTGCTTCTTAATTTTTGCATAATTCACATGTTGCTCCGGTTTACCAAAAGTCAACGATGCGGATCATTCTTCTTGATACACTTTTTCCGTTAGCATTTTCACACTTGTCTTCACTGCTTGTGCTTCTATTCACACAATCGTCCTATCTTATCGCTTTTTCTTCTTTCCGTCTACCAAGATTCATCTTCATCGCCTTCAGCCTCACTTTATCGTTCGTCATCTCATCTATAGTTTTCACCATATCACTCAAGTCTTTCCCCTAAGCTGGCTACATTCACCTTTGCCTTACTGAATATTCATTGCCCTCCCTTGTTTTCCCTGGCAAATGATTGAAACAAATGATTTTATTATTTTTTTCTTGTTACTTTAGCATGGACATTATTGCTATACAAAGAGTGAGATCAGTCTGATTATTTCGAACGATAAACGTGCTGCATGTCAAAAGATAGCTCAAAATGTTGGTGCTGAAATTGATAACACCTTTTTGTTATGACAGATAACTTACACGAAAACTTAGGCTTGTTCATACAAAAACCTACACGCTAAGATTTCCCTAACGAGAAATTTTTTCCCAGTCTTTAAGAAAACCATAAACGCATGCGAATACTCATCTTATACAAGATGGATACCTGCACACCTCATAAGAATATTCTCATACACATCATATAACATCAAATACAAAGTAATAAAAATTACTTCATACCTGTCTGTCATAAAGTGCTTAATGCCGCATAGGCAGAGTTGTACACGCTTTTAGTGTATAGAACAGGACGGATCAAAATTGCTGCTATTTACAATTACAGGTCAGGCATTGATACCGATTTCTTTTATATCTTGTATACATTAACAGAAACCTCCAATCTGTATAAATATACTTTCAAATTACCTTGGATCTCTCTATCTAACGAACATTACTCAACGTATAATTAAGGATTATGTCAGTTCATACTTACAACGTAACGTGGTTCCATATAAACAAATTTAGTCGTGTGAAAAAGGATTTATTGAGCCAGTAAGCTCGCATGATATCAGTGTAGCTCCTTAAGACATAGAATTATCGATAACGCTATCAAAAATACAAAGTCCTTTCGGCTTTGTAAAAATACAGCAATATCAGTGACCATTTATTCAATTTTTCAGAAATTCGTATTAAGCTTTCAAAGTCACTTAAATTTCAACGGTTGCAAAAAGATTGCCGTCTTATTGGATGACAAACGGTTAGCCTAATTTCTCCATAGACGATGTCCCCATCCGAAATCAAATCTTCAGAGGATAAGCAGACACATTCTCGACTAGAGGCGCAGCCTGCACAATGTCTTTAAAGTGCCTAAGACAAGCTCCTAGAGTATGCAAATTTATGCATGTGATGATTATTCATGCAGATTATACTGATTTAGCAAGGTAGCGGGAAAGAGACACGACTATGACGTACCCTGAGTAACACTTTTGATAATAGAAAACATCCCAACACGAGAATGTAACAAAATCTCTCTAACATACGGTTAAATGTGTAAATTCATAAAGCTTTTGAAGCCAGTTTGTACATAAACAAAGTAAATAGCTATTTATATGATCCATAACCAGGAGGGTTCTAGGATTTCCTCACTTCTTCACCATTTTCATAATGTCTTGCGTAGTGAACGGAGCCTAAAATCAATAAAAACAATGCTGTGATCATGGAGCTGAACTACATTGAAAACCGACAGGGCGAAACAGATCCTAACCTAGTAGGTGCATTTTTCTCCGTTTCTCTCATTACAAAGCTGGTGCACGTTTTATCTTCCCTGCCTTTAAGATTTTCGTTGTTATTTGGGATTTGGCGCGAGAAAAAGATAATTACGGCGGTAAAAAATCTGAAATTGACGCAACTTTGAGCAAGGACCTCTCATGTAATAATTACTGAAGCTTTTAGAATTTCAAACCAGCATTAAAGCAGTTTGGTTGCTCCATTGGGACAGTAAGCTACGTTGAGATGGTTATTTACGTCAAACTTTGTTATGACTTGATTTCGAAAGTCATAGAATCAGTGCGTATTGAGAATTGAATCTCCTCGTACACACTGTCAAGTTCTTCCAGCAACAAAGAACCTACATTGCATCATCTACATACAAATGACGAGCAAATGTAAAGGATTTACAGCTGCAAAAAAGTGGCGTTGCAAGTTTTACATTATAAAATATCTGTTTAAAAACTGTTTACATGGGATGGGGAGTGATACTCAAGCTGTCATTACTTCACCCAAAAGGAAAATCCCGAGCATTTTGGAGAAACTTTGGATTTCAATTAGAATTTTCCAAGTTGGCCTCTTGCAAGCATACATTAGAATTCGTTAGTCTCAAAGAGTAATGTCCAAACATCCCGTGAACTTCGCGACTTAATTTTTTTCAACTTGTTCTTTCCAAAGAGCTTTTTGGTATAGATTAATAAGGAAACTTCCTATTTTTACAGTCTCTCGATTCTACTCAAGTATCAATGTACCAGCAATCTGTGCCATGAACATGTATAATTACCGGTAATTGGCTGCTACACTGAATTCAGGAAAGATGGTAGAAATAACCAATATAAACGTGCCCAGATCTAGGTATTTGGAACTTTGATTTTCGGGCTAAGAATAAACACACATGGATGCTTCTTTTAAAAACGATCTTCAGCAAATTTACAATGCTTTCATAATGACATTAATATCAGATCGTAGCCTAACCCCATGAGCAAACTTTCTCTCTGTCACGTATTCTAAATGTATCTTGTTCTCTTAGATTGGTGCCATTCTCACTGCATAAGTATAAATTTTGTTCACCTATCCGTTTAGCCAAGCTACCTTATTGTTCTGTAGCAAGCAACAGCACTCATCAACGCTTACTTTTCTGGAAAAAATCCACAAAGCTTTGTCCTAACGTTTCAGTGTCAAAGATCTTCATCCATGCATGAATTACACACTGCTCTAGTTCCACCATTATTCATGGTTATTTTGGGTGCTATCCTTTCCACGTTTTTCAATGCAAATCTTTCGATACATCACAATGAATTCAAGCATAATCAATAGCTTTGCTATGATTTGAGCAAATCACCATTCAACGTAGGAGCATCGAGAGAGGAGAGAAAGTGAGAATTTCACTTCTGCATAAGTTGACAATTTTCTAGAATCTATCTCATGTTTTACCCTTGGGCCCGAGGAAAATCTCGAAGGCCCAACTTTTACGCAATACCAAATTCTGCGTCCCACTAAAAAAATACAGCTTGAACCGTTTTGAATTCCTCATAAAATCCTAAAAACACTCAGCTTCAATCAATATGCTCCAACGTTACCTTACTTGAACAAAATTTAATCGTCTTTTACCACATTTTCCGGTAGAAACCCACATCACGAAAATCTTACCAAAATTGAAAAATAACTTGCAGGGTCGCATGCAAGGAAGGATTAAAAGTGTGGCGTGAGATCTCTTTACTGGCATAATGGCGAACATATTATCTACATCCACACGGAATATATTGTATCCAGGATTTCCTCAGAAGGTCGTTCTCTCCACAAAAATGAGAAAAACATTCTCAAAACTCGAATCTCAGCTTTCCAAGTTCCTTGCCCCATCCCTGTCATGATTTATATTTTACATTAGAATAGTGAATTTATAAGTACAACAGTTAAAAACCTCTATTTGAGATCACATATTGAAATTTATTGTTAGGGCTAAATTTTAAATTCTAAAGTTGCGTACAAAAATTATGTCATTGAAAAATAATTTATCAAATAGACTTTTCGTACTGCAATTCTAGTATGCTATGTCTACGTTATTTTCTGCCATCTTTCAACTAATTTTTATCTACATGGAAGTTTATAAAAGATAGTTATCAGGTAATTGTCATTTTCGTTGGAGATAAATATAAGTCAGTTATTGTTACAAACAAGTTTTTATTGAGCTATTAAAAATTCTAATTGAAAAAGGAACATAATTTCATTCTGTGTGTTTGGTAGAAAACGATTGCTTGGATGATATTTCCAACTGCTTCATAAAAGTGTATTTTGTGATAATTAGCTTGGTAATTTATAAGAGGGGCAGACATAAATAAGCTTATAATTATTATCTTACTGAGAATTTATAACTAGCTAACTTTAGGTTTACTTCATTATCCTTTTAATATACTTATTCATGGAAAGTTTTAAACAATACAAGTCAGGAAATTTGATAAAAATATTCCATATCGCACCTTCAAGGGTTTTTGTATTGACTTTGCAAAACATCATGGAAGAAGTGTTTACCATTCTGAAAGTTTGGTTAAAACTGGTCAATAGCTATTCAATTTTAACATGGTATGGGAATTGCAGATTGATGTCTACTTGTGATTTTGAAGCTTCTTGGCACACAGTACTTCTGAATTTTGGAAAAGGATCCCCTTGACGAAAGCCATCAAATCTATCAAAGATGCTTCAAACACACCATAATTGCACAGAATTTGATTCTTGGTTATGGTGTAAGATTCTCCAAAAAATATATCATATGAATATATGGCAAACATATACCTTGTAAAAGAAAGCTACAAAAGAGGGTGTCATTGATGGTTATTAACTGTGACAGGAAAATGCAAACAGTTTGATGCAATGTAAATTTTCAAGGTGTACCAATAGCTATCAGATCAAAAATTAACCCACACTAATGCTACAAAAACATGGATGCCTTGGAAATGAATGAGTGATAAAAATATGCATCCAAATCAAAATGTTCATATTTATTTTAAAAATCTTGAACAAAAAACTAACAAACAAATGTGTACCTCTGTTGCCTCCATTGGCTCTTGTTTTATCCTCCTTTGTCGTTCCTCAAATTCTTGAAGTCTCAACCTTGATTGCTCCATTGTCTCTCTTAGGTGTTTTTCTTCTACCTATTGAACATAAATGATTAAATAAGAAAATTTTCCAATGTTGAAAATAACAGTTGGTGATGGGATGTTTACATAACTGACTTTCTTAGACTGCTGTGAGCTGTTGAACTTGTCTAATCATAGTAAGATCAATGACCCTCTTCATTGCCCATTTCTTCCCAAACTCCCCTGGAGCTGCTTACCTCATAATTCCTTTTTAATGTTTTAACTTTCAATTGTCTAAATCTATGTTTAAAATTTTTTTCCTGATATGCCTGTAGACTCAAATGATAACTATTAAACACTGTATTTTAGCCTAAGTATTATTAGAAATAGCACTTAAAAATGTATTGTAAGTAATTATGTAACCCCCGTCTAGCCTGGTTCTAGGGTAGTTAGTAAAAAAACATGGCGGTCAAGTTCTTACTCGCAAACATCTTTAACTTTAAATTTTAATATGAATGACTGGCTGCTAAATGATAAAGACTGACCAACTGCTGCTAGCATTGGAGGAAACTTGGGGGAGGGGTGAGGGGGCTGTCATCCGTCCAATACTTTTGAGGACACTGGTCTTTTGTTCTTAATCAATAGGAGAATGTGGCATCATCTTGCCCCTCCTTAAAATTTGATTAAATGTCTGCCACTGATTGCAAGAGAACATTGGGTGCATGTAGTCTACAAAATTAGAATGGAATTGTGCAGGCCTTTCTCATTTGACCCTATACAGACTTTCAAAACTTTAGTTGAAATTTGGACATAGACAAGGCTCTGATTAAGAAGTCACATGCCTACATGATAAGGCAACTGAAGGATATCATGAGCATCAAGTGGCTTGATAAAATCACAAATGTCAAAATCCTGTTCCATGCTAACCTGCAAAGTGTGGCTGATATTCTTATAGAGAAAAATATTACATGGTTAGGGCACGTGCAGAGAATGGAAATGTCTGACTCTTGCTCTACCTCCAACTCCAATCACTGCCAAAGGTCTTGAAACACTAGCGTAGGTTTTGAAAGGCAAATTCAGCCATCCCCCTCTCCCCCTAGCAACATATTGATTTACTATAGAAAAAAAGGGTTATGGATTATACTTTTTCTTGTGGCTTGTATGATATTTTTCTATACTTTCAACATTGTTTTATGGAGATCTTCCGTCAGACTGAAGTCAACCATAGTACAGTCCTAGTCAATTTGATGACTGAGAGAGAGAGAGAGACAGACAAAGAGCTATCACGTCTTCTCACCTTTGAGTTACTTTCATCATATTCTAGAAATCCAGCACCATCAAGTCTTTGAACATCAACGTAGCCTTTGAACATGACACAAACACCATTCATGATAAATCTGCTTTTCAAATGAGCCTGTGAAAAAAATCAATTGATGAATGGAGTTCAGCATAGCATACCCGTGGGGTGATTATATCTTTGAATTATTTTTAAAAAAATGATTCAGTTTTGGAGATAGAAAACATTCAGATAGCCATAGACTACCAAGAGATGGAAATTTCAGTTCCCTCTATCAAATTGATTATTTTTTTTACTTCATTTAAGATAAACATGTCTTATGGAAAATCATGTCATAGTTTTGAATTATATCAATTAATAAATTGCAAAAGAGCTTACAGAACATAACTAAGTTAAATTGAATGCTGAAATTGCATTGTAGACAATTGTAAAGGGTTGTTAAATTCGTTTTTGACTATAAAATTCCTAAAGAGCTTTGTGTACTCAAATATGGCTGTCAGTCAAGGAATTTTCAGTACCGAGCCTTAGCCAAACTTTCTTACGAAAAATGTAGGACTAGGTATTCAATCTCAAAGTCTAAATGCTTCCTGTGTTGAAATATAAAAAGTAATGTAAAATAATTAAAATATTCTTAGTTTCAGAAAAGGTCTTTGTGTTTTTATAAAAAATTTGCCTATTTGTTATAAGGTTTCAGCTAGAGCCAAAGCACAATCATAGACAGTGACTAGAGAGTGAATAAATCTCATCAGAAAGAACTTGTGTAGGAGAAAAAGCAATTGTGACTACCTTTCCAGGTTCTTTATCATAATCTAAAAACTCTTTTGCTGGTTGTTCTGTCTTCTTTTCCTTTGATTGTGGTCCAAGGAATAGGAGAATGTTTGTTCCATTTGCTACAAATGACTAGACAAAAATCTACATGAATAACTTGAGAAAATAGAACCGAATTGCATAAAAACCTTTTCAAATGAAAATTATCCTGAAAAAGCCAAAGAAACTGATTCTTTCTTTTTCATTTCTTAAAGTTTATCAGAAAGTTGCTATTTGAAGCTTTCTTTGTTGCAAAGAAACAAGGCAACAAAGGAAAGAGCTCATAATATATTTACTTTGTATGTTATTTTACCATCTTGTAAAGTTAAGATTCTAATAGTTTAGGGAGTGATAAATAGGGGGCCTTTAGTTTAGGTAGTGTTCGAAAGAGCAAGGTTTCAAATTGATGACTCAAAAATGCAAAAAGGAGCACCTGGGTGAGCTGCAAATAGTTACTTTATCTCTCTTTCTGAAAATAGGGGCCCCCGGTTCCTATGTCTTTGCCCATAGAATCATGAACCAAGATTAACACTGCTCATGTTTTTAACAACAAGTCAAATATACAAAAGGTTTGCCTAAATTGTTTGCTATTGTTTAAATATTTAGCATGAAAAAATATTTTGATATGACTGCAAAAGTTTACTACAACTAACAAAATAATTTAATATCGTGATCATGATAGCAAAAATTTTGCTTCAAGACCCCCTGAGGAAGGTCAACCCCATCGATTATATCGTAAAGAAACTTACTATTGGACATCTTCCTTCTCTACAATCAGCGTGAAATCTTGAAACCCTTTCTTCGTGAGACCTGTCTCGATATCCGGTATATCTCACCTGAGAACAGTAATTATTTTAAAAATATTTTGATGGCATACTAAATTTAGAGACCTTGCAAGAACAATATAGCCATTGTTATCAATGGCCAATCGATGATTGGAAACCATTGCAATGTTGCTGTCTCGAAAGCAAAGTACGCTCTCAAGTTTACAAACAAGTCGAGGAGAAACAAACGATAGAGTATAGTAAGTATTAAGTTATTAAGAACAAAGGGATGTCTAAATATCACCTGGTTGTAAATTCAATGACATCACGAAAGAATAAGTTTCGCGAAGACCGAACCGATAACATTCTAGCTGCTAAAGAAATACTTTGATTAAAAACAATATTTATCAAGCTATTGAGTTAGCTTTGGTCTTGTTTACCGTTCAGGTGATAACATTATCTGAATCTTAGTAGTGACACTACCTGCAAAATAGTTTACAGAGAGATAAGGGCCTAATGAAATATATCATGGAAATTATTGAAACGATTATTTGAGAAGTGAAGAGAAGTGCATACCTCCGATTCCCTGGAGAGTTTACGAAATAATTCATCGTTCTCAAACTTCGTTTTTTGATCAGGTACAACTCGTGTCATGTTTAGCATCAAGGCAGTAACATTGCATTGAGACTGTGCTTTCGTGCGACAATTGGGGTGCAAGCTTGGGTTTTCAAACATGCATTCATATTCAATAATTGCGTGAAACCGCAAAAGAATTTCGTGCAATGGAAAGCGATCATTTATATCGCTTCGAGTTTTAATTGGACAATTTGAAATCTATTGTTTCCCCAGCACATGTCAGTGTCTGTCTGAAAATAAGTGGTTTGGCATTGATCAGAAATGAATGATTATTATCAACAACACCTTGCTAAAACTCAAACGCGAACTAAAAAACTCAAAGACCAGATTAGATCAGTTCTATTCCACGTTTTTTATTATTTTGCGCTTAATTTCAATTTCATCCTCACGTATTTCTTATTTTTGTATTCGAATGTCCTGTGTATCAGTAGCGTGGATAGTGGGAGTCAGGGAGAAGGGGCCAAAAACCCCCTGTAAACAGTTACTTTGTTGGAAAACTTCTGGTCTCGTCGGAAATTTAACATGGATGTTTAGTTTTTTATCCAATTGATATGGTTTATATTTTGATAGGAAAGATTTTGAAGCTGAATAAACATAAGAGTATCTGATGAATGTGCCAAAAGATTTTTCATTTCAGTTCTGATGTCGTTATATCATGTTCAAACTTATGAAAAAAGATAAATGCTTATCAGATTTTTGTCGGAAAATCTGAGTTTCTCGCCCCTCCAGTTTCTGTCCTTGATAAAGTAATTAAAGCCTCCGTACCAGTGATGTGCCTAGACAATTTTGTTTTGGGGGGGGGGGGGGACCTTCAGAAAAAGTGACGAACTTTACTTTTTTGACCGATTATTTCTGCATAGAAAATTCATTAACAATGAAATAAATGATCATATACACACTAACAAGTAAGAGCAAATGATGGCTTGAAAAGGAAATTAAATTTGCGGAAACTGATATTCCTGGATTTCGCGTTTTTGGGTGAATTCATGAGCATCTTTTTGCGAAAAGCCAATTATCTGCTAAAATGAATTACAGCTTCTTTTGAGCTCTTCATAACAATAATTGCAGCTTATAAAATTTTCACTAATCTATAGAATTTTATAAAAATTGAAGCGTAAATATGGTTGGAAGGCCGCCGAGAGGTTTTAGAGGCTCTGGGGCAAAATGGAAAGACGATGCCCCAGAGACGATGAACATTTTTTCAACCACACCCTTCAGATTAGCTTAAAATGCATCTCAGAAAAATTCTTGCAGTTATTTCTTGCAATCTTTTTTTACAGTCATTAGCTTGCCTCTTATAGCAAGTTATTTGCGATACCCTCTTTTTTGTACGAACCAGTGAATACGAGTTCAGGCTGGCTGTTTTTTCAAAAATCTGAGGGTTGATTGTTCTTAATTTGTTCTAAAATTAAAAAAAATAGTGAGATTCCTAGCGTATTCGCTCAAGGAAGATGTTCAGGCCTTATTTGCCAAAAAAATGAGTGAGACAGCTTTCATTTGCCGACAAGATTGAAAAATCACCGAAAAAGCACCCACACATGGCTAAAAATCCTCGTTTATAAGATAAAACGTTATTCAAAATTGCATTTTACAGTAGCTCAGCTTGTTCTTAATTTGGTTTTAACTTTTGACCAATTTTGAGGCTTATGTTCTTATAAAAAAAGAGTGTATTACAAAAAAGAAAGTAGACTATGGCCAACCATGAACAATAAAATGAATGAATTGCAGGTTGAAATTTGGTCAAACTTCCTAATTAATGCTAGGGTCAGCTGCATGACCAACTTTGATTAAGTTTGCAGACATTTAGGGCGTGACGCCCTCCCCCACGCCCCCTCCCCAATCGGCACATCCCTGCTCCGTACCTGTAGTTGGCTGTTGCAATCGCATTTGTAACTGTAGTTGGCTTTCTGTCGCTATTCTGCTATTTTTCAATTTTAGCTTAGCTGTAATTTTAGCTCTAGAGTTTTGTTGAATTCCAGCCTGCCTTGTTTCGAATGTTCTCATTTTTAGAGAAATCTCAGCCTGATGTTTCTTTTAAGGGTGATTCTTAAAAAACGTGTATCTTTGGTAACAAGCTCCAGCTGGGATATGCCACAATGCATTTTTTTTCAAAATACCAAACTCTACATTCTATCACAAAAGTGATAAGTAAGTTTCCAACTAAATACCCACCATTGCAAAGCAACTAACATGCGCAAACATTACAAATTAAAACCTGTACTATATATTTTATATAAAACTAAAAAGATTTATTAAGAACATCAACAATCATGACTATAAAGAAATAATGCCCTTTTGTATCGATGCGTGCGACACATCCCCCTAAATATTATTGTGTCTTTTGGTGCATTTTGCTTTGATTCAGTAAAAAAATTTGGTAGTCAGTAATTATCAAATTATGCCAAAATTTTACTTTATATATCTTCTTATCTTCTTTGCCTTATAGTTAAAAACGAAATTGTAAAAATTGGCGTTCCTATCATTTTCTTGGCACTTGAAGGGTGTGAAACCAAAATCCAATTGTTTTCCCACACCTCCCATCCTTGCTTTTGAAATCCGTCTCTGCACACCGAATACTACTTCTCTGCGCTGTCAACTCAGGTACTCGTCTAATCAGTCAATACTCTATTTTTTGCAAAAATATTTTAATTTTTGTCCAGCCTCGATAGCCTGAACAAAAGTTAGTTTTTAGCCTTAATATGTTCTGAAAGTATCCTTATTTCTTCAAACCTGATATGGTTTGCATTGCCTGCCCTCTAATAAAAACCACGCTATCTCAAAAAACAAAATACCAGTCGTGCGATCCTTTGTCACGAACATCGTAAAGCAGGTAACGGGATGAAAAATGACACACGAATATGCGAGCTACAGCTGTGCAATATTATTATGATATTCTTAAAAAGTGGATGGTTCTGAGTCTGGATATTCTTATTTAAATCCTTGTCAAAAATAAATGTAATCATCAATCAGTCATCATCGCTTAGTCAATGCACAACATCACACAGCCAAACACTAATCAATAAAGCAATAGATATTACAATTCTTTTTACTTGTTTTTACTACTTAGAAATCGTTCTTTTTACTTGCTTTTAGTTGAAAGGTTTAGGTGAATTTTATGGGGGCCTTATCAATTTTTGTTCTCGGACCTCAAAAGAGCAGTTGATGGCCCTGCCTACTACATGTGTTCTTTGTTATGAAACTTTTGGGGGTTTGGTTGGGGGCAGATATTGTTTTTAAGCAGTATACCGTTTTTTGTTTCGCGGGCCCATGGCGCCCTCACATTTAGGTCATTGTCCTAATACGTTTGTCAGCTTTATGAAGGTAATAAGTAAGTACCAGTCAAGGTAAACAATATGCCTCTTTCCCAACGTTAACTTGCAAGGTGCCTAATTATTATCTCTTGACCACATTTGATCTCTGTCCTTAACCCTCGATAATAGAACGGGGGCTTGCATTGAAGAACAAAAGGTCTCTGAACTGGTTACGACTCTATCGACAATGAAGGTTGTCAGAAAGATTTGAATGTCACTTTAAGATAAAAAACAAATCGTCAAACAGTCATTTGCCTCAAGATGAAATTATGAACCTGCAAGTTTTACCTGAAAAGTCCATCTTTCTTATAGTTCTAGCGAGAATGAACTAGAATTTACAGAATAGGAAAAATACCTGGTTTTCAGGGTTTGCTTTACCCGACCCCCGTCTTACCACCCTACCGTGACAGGCTTATGCTCTTTTGGTCGATCATATTCTAAAAAATTTGCATTAAGATTCAAGAAAATCTAGCCACATTTTCTGTTGTATGAACTTTTACTTTTGATTGAAACTTAACGATATAAGTGAAGCCATGAAAGTTTTGATATTTTTTCAACTATTTCTAATAGCGGTTGCTGATTCGAACAAATATACTGATTCGAAATGTACGAAAGATGAAAATGGGCAAGAATTCTGTGAAAAGCCTGTCGAAGAAGAAGATGATGAGCCATGTGTCTACGAGGATCCAAAAGAAAGTTTGTTTCAATGGGATCCGGTCGAGGTAAGGCTAACGTACGGTTTTTCGAATCAACATCTCTGCTTTCTTCTAGGTATGGCAGTATCACTTTAGTATATTACAATTAAAATTTAACACAATTACAAATATAACATCGCCCAAAACAATACTGTAATGAAGAATTGAAAATAAAGTCTAAATTTTGAGCTACTCAGCTGCAATATTCCGAACTTTCAGGAAAGGCAGAAGATCTTCGAATCGTCCTAATTTTGAATGATCGAAAAATGGCCTTAATGTTATAGTGTAACGAAAGGAAGCCTTTTCTTATCAAATTGAAGAAGGTGTTATCATTTACAAGGCAGTTGAATTGTTTGATTCTTACTGTCATTAAAACAGCTGATCTGTAAAGCTGTGAATAAGTCGTATTGTGATGCCTGGCCTTAGCTTTTAACCATACTGAAAATTTATCTACATCATTCGTGCTGGGAACAGAAATTTTTTGAAGCTAAGGCTGGTAAGACCACTGATAACAGATGTTAGAAATGTCTGTAGTCCTAGGGCAATAATTCTAAACAGAATACAGTACTGGAAATTGGTTTTTATCAAGTAGGTAAGTATTCAAATGCGACTAAAAAAACCAAAGCCATTCAAAATAAACAGTGTCAAAGTGTCAGAGGTACCATCAATAGGTCGAAAGATCGTCTTTCTATAGTGGCCTTCTACAGATACAATCCTGTTTCTGTTGGCCGATCCACAACTGGGTATATATTTTCAATCGTGTTCTTTCGGACCCTTATTCTGACGTTTTTTACTCTGAGGAATGTCAGACAAAAAAGCTCTAAGTAGTATGTCCTGAAATGTTTGCTTTTTCAATGCCATTTTCAAGATACATTTCTCTCAAATATTTCCGCTTGTTTAAAGCATACAAGCTGCATATTATTACAGATGACATACTTGCTATATTTCATCATATGCTTTTTTCGACAGACCTCTTGCTATCGTTATTTGCATTTTTAAATTGTTAATTTGTTGATTCTCAGTCTCCAAGATATACACAAAAGAAAAGTCTTATATTTCTGTTCGCTACTTTATGCTCGAAAATCTTCAAATCAAACTTTTTAACAGCCCTTTATGATTCCTGTAGCTTTGTATAGGCCAGGACACATATTGTGAAGGGCCTTTATTGCATGCCTGCCCCCTCTCTCCAAGAAATTTCCGTTTACGTTTTTTTCGCTAGACATCCTTTTTGTCACATTTTTAATTCTGAAAGATTTAAAAACATCGAAGAGCCAGGAAAGTTAACATGTCATTTTAGCTGCTTGCAAGTCAAATATCAATTTTTTCCAATAAATGCGATTGCTGATGATTTAAACGGATTGCTACTGGTTGCACGTTTCCTGGAGACCACTGGTGCAGAACAGACCAATCACAAATGCCTCAACGTTAAAAAAGTTTTAAGGAAATAATTTTATTCCTGGCATTTTTGAGCATAAATTAAACACTAGTGAACATTTATATGTTACTTAACGGCTCATTAAGACAGTTAAAACAAATATAGAATTATTTTCTAACATCTTACAAAAACTAATGTCATTAGCTGCAGGAATCTCAACTTGCTCGGAATGAAAGGGATTTTCAATGAAAGCTTGCTTTTACTTCTCAACCCCTTGAAGCAACAAGGAATTTTTTGACACAGCAAAATCATCGCAGCAGTCTGGCAAAGACGTTTTGCTGGAAAACCAGTCTAGAGCACGTTTATAGATCCCCTTTTTTACACAAAACATGGTAACTTAACAAGCTGTTAATCAAATAAGCAACAACATGATTGATCACATAGATCGAGCAACTCATGTAGCGGGTAATAACTGATTGAATATCCGCAAAATGTTTAACTAATTACTGCGTTTAGGAAAATGTAAATTTATGTAATTTACGCTCATTAACAAGACGTTCTGTCACATTCACCTTTACTGTCAATTCTCGATTAAAAAAAAATCTACCCTTTACTATTGTTGTGTGGACCTCCATTTTGTTTAGAGGGCTCTTGTTCAGGATATTTTCTTGCCCAAAACATTTTCTTTTGTTGACATGATATGGTAGACACAGATGATAACTCACTGATCCTAGTCACATTCCCAAAAAGTTACTAAATGTAAAATCATATTGATAATATTAATCATTATCAATTAATCACATAGTCTTTTAAAAGAAAATGCTGAATATTGAGAAAGTATTCAACATACACTCATTTTTGCTTATAAGAAACTGGCCATAAGAAACGAGTACTGGACAGTCAGAAAAAATTAAGAAACTTCAGTACTCGAAGCAAAAAAGTTAAGAAACTATTAAATCGTGATAAAACTGAGAACAACAAAATTTTGTAAAATCCAAGAACAAGATTGCCCTGTTGGTCTAGAACTTAAGACACAAGAGATAAGAATATACTTCCCACATCAAAAAAAAGCATCGGAACGGAAGCGAATCTCTTGATGTGATAAAAAAGTCACGAACATTTCATAATATCATTCATGGCATCATAATTAAGAAACTCTTAAGAAACAGTGATCATTGAAATTTCCAGATCATTAAGAAACTGGAGTACTCAACATCGACCTTTGTTTCTTATAAAAAAATGAGTGTAGTCGATAATGCTTATATTCAAAAAAATATTTAATGAACAGAAGTAGTCAACTACAAAAATTATCAAAAAATTGTACTGACAAACAATAAAAATTATCATGAAAAATGAAGTGAAGGCAAGAGAAATTCAAAGTAATAAAAATAGTTGAAATATTAAAGCAAAAATCATGGCTGGGTATCAATTCGCCAACAAATAAATCACTGTGTGGATGAGTCGATTACAACAATTATTTCCGGTTCATGTAATGTTTACTTCATGCTATCTGTTTCAATATGGGATACTGTGAAACTATGAATTTTTTAAGACTGTCGATGAGATGTAGTCTTTGCTGCTTTAAAGTCATGTGATCTTTGACAGATTGTCATTTGTGCATGATATATCATTAGGAGTGTCTGAATTTTATGGCTTACATTGAGAAAAGTTTAAATTTGTATCTGTTAAGGTTGGTTATGTCAGAGAACTTGAGCTTGAAGAAGGAAAAAACTACAAGATGATTACAAAAGCATTGAGGCCAAGACTTTTTGGTAAGTTCCAGAATTTTTACTCAATGAAAACATCAATTGAACCATTCCTTTAGGGGTGTAATAGTTTTTATTTTGCTGACGATAATGAAAAAATAACAGGATATCGTTTTAAAACTGAGATAATCTTAGCAATAGAAATTTTATTGATATAATTTATTGTCAATCAGCTGAAAAATGAATTCATTTTCATGGTGAATCAACTAATGCGACCTTTTTATCGCAACTAGCTTCATTTTTTTGAACAAAAGACTGTCCGATCTTTTGATTGTCTAAACATTTCATCACCGCTAAAAGGAACAACCTTTCAAAGATTATGTAAGAAATAGTAGTTGCTTTGCGTAAAACGTATCAAAGCCAAGTAATTTTTGATCACCCTCATTCAGCATCTTTTTTTGGACAATATTTGAAGTCCAAAGTTAATAGGACCAACATTGAGTGCCTGTAATGTTTGAAGCAATAGAGACCAGGGTTATAACGACTAAACGTGAATGCATGCTTATAAGGAAATTGAACCTTTCAATGCTATGCCGAAACAAAAAATGCAAAAAGACTGTCTATGAATGGTTCAAAGAATACCCCCTATTTTGAAAGATTTCGCCTCTCTTCACTCTCAGCCTTTTGGGATATAGAAAGGTTGCTTTGTCCCCATCTAGGGGGTTGTTTGGTGTTAAACATTTCAGATGACTTTTAAGAATAATTCTTGTGGTTTAGGTTTTAGGATTATAAAAGATTAAAAATTTCTCTAATTTTATCAATTTTTTGTCAAGTTGTTTTTACTTTTTATTCAGTTCCGTGTCGTTTATTTGTTACAAATTGCTAAAAACACTATCTGTAATATCGATTCTGACACCTTGTTTCGTCAGAGTATTGGTTTTCATATTTATGCAAAAAGTGTAAATTTATTCAATCTTTTCCTCTTTTTTATTGCATAGAAATTCCAGACTTTTTAACAGAGGATGAATGTGAGCACATAATTGCGATGGCAGAGTCCAGTGGTATGCAAGCGAGTGGTTTGCACATGGATGAAATCTCAAGAAAAAGTCAAAACCAAGTACATGGTGAAGCAACATTTTCTTAACCTTTTTGTTTTTTATGTCCATGCCCGTGTCCGCATCTGTGTTTGTGACAGAGTCCGTGTACATGTCCGCATCTGTGTCTTTGACAGAGTTCGTGTACGTGTCCGCATCCGTGTCCGTATCCGTGTCCGCATCCGTGTCCGCATCAATGTCTGTGTCCGTATCCGTGTCCGTGTCCGTGTCCGTATCCACCCCTCAGATTTGAAAATATTCTTATCAGAGGCCTCAAATTTGGTTATGAAATGCCATTACAAGCTTTCTTTTTTTATAATTCCTTGCAAGTGATCACAAAACCAAACGAATTGCTTGTTCCTCTTCCAAAACATTAGAGGTACAGATATCAACTAAAAGAATTTTGCTTTTCTTTTCTTTTGAATTTGCATACCATTTCTTTTGAATATGGGTATTTAAATCTTTATTTTTGTAAGCAAAACTTGTATTCAGGCTTTTCTCTGTAACGCTTTTTACAAGACCATGTAAAGCAGTCTCAACAGACTGACAGGGGCTGTCGTGGTTAAACAATGTAAAAAGCCACGAAGAAAATAATCTAATTGGTGGCACAGAAAAATGTTTCCAAACCATGTTATCGCGTGGAACTCGTAAGACTTTCAAAAATCTTGTCCTTAGCAACAAGGATGCCTTCTTTTTTGCAGGACGCTCAAAAGCTGAGAGCAATGTTTTCTACAAATGGGACAAGAATAAGGACGGAGTTATAACGGCTGAAGATGTAAGTAATCTTATTTCAAATAACTGCACAATTTTTGCTGTCGTTTACATGCAAAAAAATCACCGCACGTTTGTAGCAATTTACTCTATACAAACGTAGAATATGTTTGATTTTCATTGAGTTTCTGCCTTTATTTGAGGGGTGACCAGGGACGGATTTACCGGGGGTGCGACCCCCCCCCACCCACACTTATTTTTGTTCGATAAATTTTGCTTCAATTCGGTAAAGAAAGCTTTGATAGTAAATAGGAATACAATGATGCAGAATAGTAGCTTTATTCATCTTCCGATCTTCTTTATCTTGAAGTAAAAATATTGGCGTTTCCATCAATTTCCAGTCACCTGAAGGGTGTGGCACAAAATCCAATCATAATCTAACACCCTTTCCTCCAAATCTGTCCCCGTGGTGACTTAATTTTGTCTAGCCTTTTCTCTATTCATAGCATTTGCGTATGGCAACAATAATTCATCTTCACGTAACGTATGATTCGTTAGCTTTTTTTAAATTTGATTTTCTTTTGATGTTTGTTTCCTTTCCTCAGGTGAAAAAGTTTGCAGTTGACACTCGATATTTGTATTTAGAGGACCAAGATATTGTTGAAATGTGAGTAATGCTTTAGAAGTGTCAATCATTGCAAATTTCCATAAATGGGAAAGAAATTAAAAATAATACAGGAATCTCGCAGCTATTTCTGCATGATCAATTCAATCATATGGATGCATCATTCTTTTCTTTTTCAATATTGTTTGGACCCAAAATGATGGTAGTCTGAATAGAAGGCTTTATTACCGTTATATTTGGTGTAAAAGTAATAATGACGCGCATGTTTTTTTATGAGGGAGTAACTAATTTCGCAGACGACCCTTGCTTGCTCTTCTTCCCTACATTGTACCTGACAAAGCTTTAAACTTCTTAAAAAATTTTTAAAATGGCCGAATACCAATATCGGGCCTAATTATTATAATGAGAACTATAACAATTATAACGTTAAATTTGTTTTACGTTGACATTACAGAGCTATGTGCAGAAAAAAATTTAAATTTTGCTACACTTGCTAATCCAAGCCGACGGCGATAACTCGAACAATCCGATTTCTTAGATCGCTTGTCCAAATCATCTTCAAACATTACTCTTAAAAAAGATTTCAACCAAGTTTTCATTTGTTATTTCTAATTTTCAGATAAGTGCGACACACATCTCTAATTTCTATCCATGTTGAACATTTAAAAAGGAAAGGCAAGGTTGGGGTTAGGTTCCGCTTATTTGTCGTGCTAAACTTAATTAAGTTCCATAGTTTAATGTAGTTTTCTTGGGCGCAAGTGCAGTACATAAGTTGAACAAGCTCCTTCGCAGCAAAGGCGCCGTTTCACCGCCATCAACAGGCAATGCACAACCATATTGCATTCAGTGTCATTCTTTTCCTTTCAAAATGCAATCGAGTTTTGAGCGAAAACAGTGCGGCGGTCTTACGGCCTAAGTTGTAGGCTTAATCACCTCCAGGTGCTTATCTAGCTCGCCTTGTGCTCAATCTTCCCTGTCGAATTCAAATTAAGCAGCAGTTACGCTGTGATTATATCCACTGAGCTAGTAGCGAGCCACCACCAGCTGCAAAGCACTGTCAATATTGTAAACACGATTTCTTTAAAAAGCTGTATTTTCATTTAAGGTTCAAAGAACTGAATATCACTGAGATCGATGACGGTGAGTGACCTCAATAATCCGGAAAAGTTTTGATAGCTAAAATGATGGCATTATGACGAGCCCTCTGCCTCTTGCTGTGCATCGACAGTCAATATTGCTCTACTGTAAAAACATGGTCGAATTTTTGAAGTACCGTCAGTGTACAACAGTAAGCATTAAAAACAAAGCAAAATATTTCAAGTTATCGAAAGCTCGATTTAATCTAAACAGGAATAATTGCAAAGGAGCAATGTTTGCTCATATTTTGGGGTGTTCGATGTATCAGGCAGTCTGAATATTTGATGAATTTTTATAAGCTGAATTTATTCCTATATAATCTATTCGAATTTTTTTTGGAAAGAAATTTAACCTCTTTTGGTATCGAAATGAATACCTTTTAGTAGTTTAATTTACATATTGTATTATTGAAGAAAGTGCACTACATATCATTATCAAATCTATTTTTTAAGTTAATATCTAAAATACACAAATCGTTCTATCCCTGCCAATGACAGTGCAAAAGACAGAAAACCAATAATGGTGCTTACTTTTGAAGAATTTACTGTTTCAAAAGGATAAACAACAATCAAGAAAAGGAATTATCTCAAAAGACATAAAATGAATTGGAAAATTTATCTAAATAGGCAACCAAGAAGAGACAGATAATATTTTAGTGTAGCGGTCAAAAGAAAAGCCACATAAAATTGTCATATCGGATAGCTCCCTATTACATTTGCAAAAATGATATCTAGCATATTATTCTTTGAATACACCTTTTAGATTGTCACAAGTAAAAGAACTTTGGAAAAGTTATGATTAAGATATTAAAGAAAATTTCGAAACAAACCAAGCTTCGAAAGTTTTTATGTTACTCAAATTATATAAATATACATCTAGATCTGCTAGGCTATTTTACCAAAATCCTACTTCAATTAATTATCGATATTCCACCAATATTTAACTAAATTTTTTTTGAATGAATAAATATCTTCATCAGTCTTTATGCCAACTAATGTTTGTAGTTATCTTTAGCCTTTTTATAGGCTTTTATGATTTTCTGCTAATATTCAATAGCATTCGGCCTAGAAGGACGCTCATAATTTTCCTTGTTAGATAAATAGTTCTAATAGTCATTTTATCCCATTGCAGGTAAAATTACTGAGGAGGAGTTCGAAACCCTTAATACAGATAGCTTAAACGAGTACCTGAAAAACCTTAGAGAGAACCATCCACGATTTCGAGATAGATTTAGCGAGCAAACATGGCTGCAGCAAGGAAGAGTCGCAGATCCAATTATGAGGAAGATAAAGAGCAGGTAGAAATTTAATTCTAAGAGGTCAATAAGAAAGATGAAATAGATATATGGCGAAAACTGAAAATCGCTTGAAAGAATTTCAAACCGCATCGAGTTGCAATAAAAACGTTTTCTATTTACACAAAGCTGTTTACTTTCTATTTACTCCGTCTAGGCCAAATTTTGATTTGTAAAACGGTGCTTGACTTCAAAACTGTGGTAGATCACCCTTTTGCCTTCTGGATTTCTCAAATGCAGACTATGTTGCTTGAAAGACTAGAAAACTGAATCATTTTATATTTTCCCAGAGTACAACGACTCACCAAACTTTCTAAAAGGATTATCGACGGTTCAGAACAACTCCAGGTACGCTTTTCTTAGTTTTCCATTTTATTGTTTTCACCACAGTGAAACCTTATATTATATTTTTATTTCGGCTGTGAATATTATTTTGGTGTTTCCAATGCCTGATCTTTATGAAAGTTTCTTGTCTTTTTCTCGGCCTCTCTCAGAAACTGTACCAGAATTTTCTTAAATTGACTTTTTATTAGTCTTCTTTCAAGTTTAAGCCCCATATATTTACTGACCACATAGAAGAATCACGTGATCAGTAAATAACGTGCAATAAACTCCTTGCTAATTAAGCTTTATTGGGTATAGTTTGCGATTCAACAAGCCTGAACTACCCCAATTTCAGAATTAGTATCTCAAACGTAGTGCTGCATCATTCGAAGGTTAACATTTCTGCTAGGTTCAAGAGATGGCCTTGTTTTTATCACAAAAAGGGATAAACATCGATAAACATGGTACTAAAGTGTTCTTTTCTTCTGACACCTTATTTGGAAATCAAATTGGTTAGTGGTAAGTTCAGGCTATTGCAATAAATCCTCTTTCACATTTCGTCAATAAAGATGGCAGACGAGAAGAACAGAATAATGTTTTGACGTTGTGCAAAGTTATCTTGCAGTGCTCTGCATTGTTTCTTAATGCCTAAATGCATTATCTAGACAAGCAATTTTTCTTTGATAAGTTCTTGGCAAGTGTTTTTTGATCGAAAAACTGCACGAAATGATTAGTCCAGAGACAAGAAAAGATTTCAAATACATTTGTCAAGTTGTCTACTAGGGCAGGTTTTCAATTAATACTTTTTCACTTGGCAAGCGTACTTTTCAAAAACCTACATTTAGTATGCTTGTCAAGTAAAAATTGCCAAATTCTCCCAATTTGACCCAGTCTTCAAGAGAAGAGACTCTTGTGAAGGAAAACCTGTACGTAGATAATGTTGGCTCGTGTAGAAGAGGCTGAAGAAGCCAGGTTAGCATTTTATTTGGCAATTTCTCATAATCTTTTTAATTAGTTATCAGAAAATCTTATCTTATCTTTAACTATTTGAATTATTCATAGATGATTGTCTGAAAGAAATTGTAAAGAGTGTTGAAAATCAACATAGAAATGATGTGATCATTTGCAATCACTCTCGGCAATTTCGTTAAGTACAACTCTGTCTGTAGGTCGATGATCTTGTAGAATACTTGGCTTTATATCGCCAACTGAAACCCATCTAATTTTTACCACGTCACAATCAAACCTTGGATAAACGAACACAGTCCAATGCTTCACTTGTTCAGCCATCTCCTTAATAATCGCATGTAGTTGTCAAACACTGCTCAATTATTGTCGAATTGTTTTTTGCTATCCCATATAAAAGTTTACACTAACGATGTAAAAACTAACGAAATATTTTGCTATATAAAGAAGACGATACCAGGAGGAACAAAACATCATGACTACTCCTTGGTTTTTAACATGGACCTAAAAGACAAATACAAATAACTAAAAGAAAAATTGCAAGAGAGAATATGTTTAACAAGAGAGATAAATTGCAAGTTTTTGTTTCTTATTCAAAACTTTTGGAGGCATGGATAAATTCTAGCGTTGCTTTGATAATTTTTGCATTTGAATAGAGAGATAATTGTTCATGGTCGTACTGGATGAATTCAGGAACTTTTTATTTGAGGGCCTTATTAAACCACGAGGCAACAATATCGCATTTACACTGCTGCGAAGATCCCGTCTGTCTGCTTTATGGCAGAGCAAGAAATAGTAATGGTGTTCGACGGGGATCAAAAGTTTTCATCAGATCATTAATTTTACTCGTTGTTCTGGGTTATGTTCAGCGCTAAGAAGTTAATTAACTAAATGTTGTGTTTGTTCGCCTACATTCCATTTCACAACGCCAAACCTCAAACTTCTATCACTATTTTGAACAAATTCTTAATACACAGATCAATTGAAAGAAATATCAGAGACACGGAGATGTTGCCTTCTTGTAGCTCGGATTTCTATGCAACCTTTTACTCGACGTTTTAGTCTTTGAACCAGCATTTTTTCTCAACTATGCATAAACCGTTCCAATAACTTTGAAGCGCGTGCAAAAAAAGCTAATCTACGTAGCTACTACACGGTTTCGAAAAATTGCGGTATTTTTTCGTAATAAAATATGTTTTATCCAAAGGTAATCAGAGTTAGTTGTATTCGCTGTAGCGTGGCAATTTTGTTTTGCCTGTATCTCCAGTTCTATCAAATACCCAGATAAAGAGCTAATAAGATAGGTACAGGTTTGTTAAAATACGCGTCAACTTATCTTTCAAAGTTAACCTAGATAATTTTTAGGCAAAGGTTCAGCCGATCCTTGATAAAAACTTCTTAGGATTTTAATTTGTTTGCTCTTTGAAAAGGGAAACGAACAGCTGCAGTTTTGTGTTATTCTATGTTGCTTCGATATTGCATATTTGAATGGTCATTGAAGTTGTGGTAGAGCTGATTAAAACTGCGTGAAGTTATTTGTAGATTCAGGCACTCCTGTGCTTTGCATTGAAAATGCAAATCGATTTTGTGCGGTTGAAAAAACCAATATTTCTGAATCATGAGGAAAGTCATTTTCTTAAACATTTAATCAAGAAACTGAAAGAGAACTGTGAAAACATCTGCTTCTCGGGTTGCTTCCCTGTAATTCGCATGATAGGATCCTTGCCTTTAACAAAGCATCAACCTATAAACACATAGAGCGTCAAAGTAAACTAAATTAAGTTAGAAATTATGTTTATTCTTCATTGATAATGCTTGTTTAACAAATGTTGTATTGTTATGTAATTTTAGCCTTTGTTGCAGTTAGGGCTTCATATCAACTTAACACTTACTGAAACTGTAAGGAAGAATTGTCTGTCCTATGTTTTCATATCTTTCCAAAAATAATTTGTTAGAGCTGTTCAAAACTTTGTTTACATATTTAGACCACGCCCCTGCAGATTGGTATTGCAGGGGCGTGGACTATAATACAAGTGTTGACTTTGGGACTTTTGAAAAGCGTTGTGATGCTTTGCTCTATGTTTATAGGTAAATTTTTCTTTGCTGTTTGTATGGTATTATACACTACCAGTCTCTTTACTTCTATTTAGCACAGTGAGTCCTTGGCACCAACGATAAGACCAGCTTTTGTTCCCTTTTTTGACGCAAGGGCCAAAGACGTCTTTATCTGGGAACTTTGGCTGAAAAAGACACCTTTCCTGCTGTTGATTGCAACAAGAATTAGTTGCAGTCGTTTATTTTCTTACATATTAAGTATCTGTATTGAGTACTGCTTGTATCTGCATTGCGAAAAGTTATGGCATTATGGTAGAAATCGGCTTCTGGGGGGCTGTTTGCCCGATAAATTTTAACCTAAGTTTATGTTCAACTCATCTGGCGGTGCTAGACTAGATTTATTTGCTTAATAAAATCTCAACTCAGGCTGAGCTGACTAGGTCATCTGAAAGGCACCATCTTTTATGCAGACGGATTCTTAAGAAATGGTGCTATTAATTTTTTCTGGACTTTTTGAAGAATATTTTCTTGCCCTTTGACACGGAATTCATAATCAGTAATATCACCCCGTACTGTGACAACTTTTGATCCAGTCAATAATCTTTGCTTGTTTATGTCCAGGTTGTTCATTACAACGTCAATGGGCATTATCATGCACATTTTGATGGCCAATCGAAAAAGCAGTTTGGGCATTTAGAATGCTGCCACTTTGTTGCTGATGGAAAAACAGAATGCAGACTTTGCAGGTAATTGCCTCTTGGAAAGTTACTAAGCTATCGTATTTACATTACTCACGATTAATGAACGCGATCATCTGCGTTTGCATTGCGATGAGCATTTTTGCGTGTCAAAGCAATCTTTCGAAAAGAATTATGAGATAGTATTGATAAGTTTTTGTAGGATGCCGAAATGGTGGACTTTTCCTGATGCCGAAAACAAAGCCTAACTCTGAGACCCTGATCATCTTTGCATGTCTCAGACTTTGCATGGCAACCATACTGAAAAATTCTTCCACTTTTTTATCTACTTTTGTAGCAAACTTTTCAAGCGATTTTACCTGATGGTTCAAGCTACAACCAAACTAACTTTCCATGTTTAAGATTGTCTTGGGTGATTGATTTAGATAAAGATTAGATAAAGTTTCCATAATGAGGGACCATTATGGAAACAAGATTGTATTGACCTTTTTAATGCTATCCCTGCCATTTTTAACCTGGGGTGTTTTTAGTCTATGCTTTTAACTTCTATCTGTAAATTTTATATATCTGTACTTAGATCTTTTTCTTAATTTTAAATTGTAATTTATTTGATGGAAAAATTAAACATACATACATATAAAGAATAACTGATTTAAATTTTAGGTACATAACAATTTTGTATTACCTTAATGATGTCGAAGAAGGTGGAGAGACTGCATTTCCCGTCGCTGATTCGGAAAACTACACCCATTCGGTATGTTTTTTCCCTTTCCCCTCCAAATATTCAATGACGAAATCACCTTACTAGATACCTCCTAGGAAAATAAAGCGCAAACAACTTTGCTCAACATTCTTTTTCTCCATAAAGTACATTGTGACTACGATCCCAAAAGGCTAGCTTCTATTGAAACAAAACGCAAGTCTTATGAATGGTGATTGAAGCCAAGTGCGCTGTAAAAACTCTCGTCTGTTTTTCTTTGCACACTATGATGTCATGCTATTTTCAACTTTGAATCAATCTACTTTCTATTTTTAACATAACAATATTTTCTACTTTATTTCATTGCGACCTTCAATGCGGTAATTTACCCTTCAAAAGTAATTCTCCCACTTAAATTCAATTTTGTTATGCTTTTGTACAGGATGTTTGTAGATCTATCAGTCAGTTGTTTCTTGCTATCTAATGAAATGCAAACCGTTGCTTATAAATCATTTGCGAATGAAAAGTTTGAAAATTTACAGCAGTTCTTTATAAGATACAAATCGACCTTAACACTAGCAACTTCTCTTTGTTTTTTTTTCAGGATTTTCAAATGAGAAAAGACGGTGACTTTTTCAATCTGAGCAAATTTTGCCACAATGCTACCTCATTGGTTGCGCCTAAACGAGGCAAGGCTGTCATGTGGTACAACCATCATGTTGATGAACATGGATGGCTAGGTGAACGGGATGACCATTCGCTGCATGGAGGCTGTGACATAATCAAAGGTGAAAAATGGGTCGCAAATAATTGGATCACGGCACCAGAAGTCGACTCGTACCACAGAACAAGCTTGTATGCACTAGCAGACCATATCCTTGCTGGATTAGAGGTTTGAAACGAGCTGTATCAAGTCGAAGGTAAACATACTTGTCGCGAGAACGTTTGGGTTTAGACTTTCGAAAACTAAAGATAAAACAGAATTTTAAAATAAAACGTTTAAAAGCTGCTTAAAAGTAAATCATTTACAATAAAAGAGGAAATAGAAGCAAAATGTTGGTTTAAATTTAATCACAACCCAAATTCTTAATAAAGCTAAAAATATTTCTACCAGCATGTATTTCAAATGTATCGCATAACGTAATTTAACTCCTTAATCGTTACGAATTGAAGACTGTTAAAAATAAAACTGTTTTTGTTTCATAAATTACCTGTTAAGATCTGAGCAATATAAAATACCGCGAAAATGCAGCGCAGATTGCAACTTCCTAGAATTTTTTTCGAAGTTCATTAAAAAGTTAATGCAATATTAACATAAATAAGCCGCGAAAGTCTTTTAGTCAATACTACGGTGTCATTTTCAATGTGTCAGTTTTGCTGCTCTTGATGAATCCACATGGGATTGAAGAATCGTCGTCGATCGGAGTGGTTTTTCTTTTGATAATATAGAAAAACCGCTTCAGGAGACTTCAGGGATGCTCAGAAACTCTAATGGGGATGGCCGATTAACTTGAGAAATGAAGAAGTCTCCCAGGGGCATAATAAGTTCGTGGATGCATGAGCTCCGTATAAAGGCTGCAAGTGAAGAAGAAAAGCCGTTTATCAATGAATTAGTCATTTTGCAAGACAAATTTCATACGTTCCTTCTCGAAAGCTTGCCAGTTTGTTGAGCCAAAACGCGACTACCGCTCTACGTTTTCTCTTACTTGGTGGCTGTAGACATGCAAGACAGTGCAAAGATGTACGCAAAAAGTGAGTAAATCTGCTCAGAATGGGCGTTTTTCATTAATCTGGCTATTTAGCAGGAAACATGCTTGAAGAATGAATTCATTTTGTGAATTTTAACGCAACTTTCCAAACATCTTTTTTAAAAAGACTGTTTACTGCTTGAATCTGACGTCATCAGAACTATTTAAAACTGTTGAACTCCAGGTATTCATCAAAAAACCGAAAAAAAACGAACAAACGAGCGAAAAGATTTTATGTTATTCAATGAAAACGTCAATTCTCTGCTGTTCTAACTCTCGAGAGTAAGAACGTCGTTCTTACTCTGCTGTCTTTTGACATCTTCAGTTAATTTTTAACATAAAATTCAAAATCACCCTCAATATCATATTTTTCTGATAAAAAACTTCCTGTAGCATAAATCAATTTTAAAACCTTCTTGCATCCTTCTGAAACTTGCTTGTTTCATTGTTAGCATCAATAAAAACGAGAAGCTTGAACGTTTCTACCATTTTTTATTTGAGTTTTGCGCTACTTCAAAGGAATGATTTGATTCTTTCTTTCAACGCAGAAGGCATTCTCAGAACGAATTCGACTAATCTTCCTTGTCTAGTATGTGGACTTTATTATTTATTGAAAATGAAGATTTTTGTCCAGATGACCTGGACAGAAAGCAATTAGATGTACGGGATTCGACTTTATTGCCCATATTTTTTATTGTCCCATTTGTCCTGTTTTGTTTGTCCAAGCCGCATGTTTAATGCCATGTTCAATAGAATTCGGATGGGCATTATAATTTCTGCAATGAAACATTGCAATGTTTATTCATCATCATGCCAAGCCGAGGATGATTTGGAACCTAATATATCAAATTGAACAACACTGACCTCAAACAAATCGAAGATAATTCTGGAAGCTAATTCTAGCAAACACTCAAATATCGTGGCCTGGATCCTGGATCTCTCCATAATATTTTGTTTACAACAAGCTTAAAAGCTGTCCCACTGAAGTTATTATTATGGTTGAAAGCTCACATCTAAACATTCTATCTAAGCCTTTGCTTTCAACTTCTTACTGTTGTTGATCATTTGTTTGGCCTATATATCTTGAATTGCTCCCGAATGATTTCTTACAACTGACGTTTGATAACGTGTTACATCGAAAGACGCCACTCCACCTTCTCCGTTAAAGCTAGTTGAAACTTTTCTTTTAAAGGGCTCTGCGTGACATACTGACGTAAAATCAGCACTAGTCATAAGTTACGCTACCCACAGTGCCTTGCGATGTTAATATTTTTATCTTTGCAAAGCAAAAGGAGCAAAAATTGCGGCAGTTGCCCTAAAAGGTATTAGCATAAAACACACCAAGTTTGAATAAAAATCTGATTCTTAGAATTCCACCACTGCAATTCCCTTTTGCCTACAGCTTCCAACCTTGGAAAACTGGAAGAAAAATTGCTTAAAACGGTGGTAGCTTTTGACGATCCTCGAGTCATCATTGAAAGATCTTTGCAAAAATTCACTTAATCTTGGTTTGTAGAAAATGTCAAAAAGTACTGTATCTTTTTAACACGTGTAGCAAAGTTGAGGACAACAAATTATAGATTCAATGCATTTTGGTAAAGAAGATAAGCAAAAAGGGAGAGGCAGAAATATCTCAGTAATTTAACAGGATCATTTTCTAGTTTGCAATAAACAATTTCAAGAAAATATGGAACTCATTCGTACTGCAATATATCTTCATGGTATGGTGGGTTGTTCTACTGACAAGTTCCATTGTCATCATTCTTGCCATCACGGATTATTTAAAGCTTAAATCAAACTGATAAGAAAATATAACACAAACTGAAGCGATTCGCAGAAAAGCAAGTTCATTAACTTCGAAAGCTTTTCAAACCGCTTGACTTTACTGCAGTTCAAATCTCTTGAAAAGCGGAAGAAAATTCGCCATTTTCCCTCGTTCATCTGCATTGTCTTTTTGAAATTCATTAAATATTAAATTAACTTTTCTTTGCAATGAAAAAAGGAATTGAAGTGACCTACAACATAAGATGCGAATAGTATAAGTCAAACTGTTTGTCGTTTGCCTTTCAACAGAACAAGGCATCACATTGATACTATACATAAATCAATGACTTTAATCTAATTTGCTGTCTAAAAACATTCGATATCATAACGTTACTCTCTTTGGCCTAGATTGATCTTCGAGGCGAGCTAACAGCGCCAGGTGCTATAGAAGAAGAAACCACATTTCAAGCCATGTATAGTGTCATGCCTTGACGTTAGGTTATTACCATAATCAACTCCGCTGTCTTAGCTAGAAACAAAGCATAACTCAAAAATCGCATCAATTATTCATGTATATTTAAAACATAATTATCAACTAAGAGTCTTTTGGCTTTTGCGAGAACACGGCTTTATTTGTGGTATTTGAGAAGTTTGATATTAGCAAGTCTCGCTTATTTCCAGGAGATTTTAGCATGTTAAACGCCTTCTTTGTTATCTCGCATCATGATGTCTCAATGCGAATCCGGTATATCCTATCTCACTTCAAAGGCATAGTTTGAAGTATCGTTGTAACATGAAGGAGGATACTGGCAACAGTTCTCTTGGACCACTAGCAAAGGAGCGAATGCCGCGCACTGTGCCTGTTTGTTTCTTTTGGAATTTACCAGAAGATGATGAAGCTCCTCTACCGAAAGTTGAAGTGATTTTATACAGGGCGAGGGATGTATTTGATGACAGGTTTCGATGTCTTTCAGAAAATGAGGAAAACTTAACAGATGGCGATGGATTGAAAGTAATCAATCTTGCTCTTGCCCAGCGCTGGGTGTACGAATGCGATCAAGGCGGAAGCGTCAGCAATCCTAAATGCAAAGAATCTGCTTTCATGAGACGGGTCTTTCTGAAGCAAGGTACATATATTTATCTGTATCGAGTGAACGGATCTCTTACAGTTAGTGATGATGACAAGGTCACCAAATTAGCAACCAAAAGAGAAGTGAATTTCATCGATGTTAGATCAGAACCACATAACTACCGCGATCAAGGTGAGACTCAGTGATTTACTAAACTTGCTTCTCTTTTTACAGTATTTTTACATACATTTGAAAACTGTTTACATTCTTAATTCTGTAAGCGTGATGGTCATCCAATTTCGCTGAGACAAAAAGAAAAAGATTCAGACATAAAAGCCAATTTCAGTTTCTTTTCTGTTCAGGTTATTTAGCTCTAGCAAATACTAATCTGATTTTGATTATATCAGACTTCAATAGTGATACTCCCACTAAGAATATTTGATGTACACAATTTGCACACCACGTCAGTGAGATAATTGTATTTAGCTATTGCGTAGAACGTGCTGCTCTGTAAAAACGAAGAACAAGGTCGATTGAACGTCTGCTTGATAGGACAATATTTATCTTGCTCTGCTGAAATATCAGACTAATTATCATCCAGTATGGCGAACAGGTCGTGTCTTTGTTACTGTCTTATTTTTATAAGCCATCTTATAAATACAGATGTAGATTTCAAAGGTGATTCGTGATGCAATATTGCTGCATTGCGCGCAAGCAAAAACGCACTTCACGCCGCACAAATTCTGAAAAATATGACAAGTACTTTAAATGTGAAGACCTCCCAATATTTTAGAATAGACAAGGCTCATATGTGAATTCATAACTCGAAATTTAGCTGATGAAAAATTAACAAAAGAAAGCGATTACCTTATTTTCTTTTTAAAGAAAATGTGGTTGCAAATAGCACTTGGAGCAATTTCTTTTGAAAATCAAGTTTAAAAATTAAGTGAGCTTCGCAAGATTAACCTTTGAGACAAAATTATGTCCAATTGAGACAAAATTTGTTTTTACTGTTTGAAACTTTTAAATCCTTTGAAAACTGGTCGCCAGCCATGAGCACGCGACCACTAAGTGTGAAAATGTGACGGGGTTGGGTTAAGGCACAAATTACACCGGTAAAAAAAAGAGAAATCTTGAGGTGTTTTTAATCTTGGCTTTTCGTATAATTCCTTTTTCTACCCTTGCATTAAAATTCGTAGCTTGACGCTGTAGCTCAAAACAGCAACCTCAATTGATCGGTTTTCTTGTCGTTTGCTTCAAGAATCCTTAAATGTACAAAATATCACCAAAACCTGCATTTGCCTTAATATCTCGACCTTCTCTCCTGGGTTTTTAATCGTTAGCTGCTAGAAATTTGTAAGTTTTTTTCTTGTTATTGATTAAAGAACTATGAAGTAGTTGTGATAACTTCGATGGATATACTTCGTCACCACAAAAAGTCTTGTGGCAAAAGATGTTTTTTGGACATTCTGTTCCTTGAAGCTAGCGCATTCAATTGTTTTCTTGCTGATCAATTTGGCAATGCTAAATTACGTATAAAACATGCGTCAATTTCTTCTACACTTATTGTGAATTTAGTCTCTTTTCTCGACCCTCTATTTAGAAGACATTCCCGCTTCATTAGGATCTGTTGGCTGATTCTTTCGCCGCATGAGAGCTAATGTGGTAATATCCCTGATATCTTTCAATAGACTACCATTATACGTTAAAATTTCTATAGGAATTATAGTCAACATTCTATTGATATCTCTTTTGAATTTTTAGATGTTAATGACCAAAGCTCAATTGAACGCAGTACGTCCGCCAATGTTCACTTGGATAACATAAACTCAAGAGTCGAGCTCTTACGGGCATTTTCTTCCACAAAGGATATGTATCAATTGAACATGACGGTGAATGGAGACACCGTATCTCCCTTGGAAAGAAGCATTTGGAACCGAGTCGAAAAAGCAATGGCAGCCAGATTTAATAATTGCAGTGAATAACTACAATTTGGTGTGACATTTCAGTAGCAATTTACATCCAACAGTTTGAGAGAAAGAATTTTCGGAAGCATTCAATGTTTGTGCAGGAAGTGAGAAAATAATCTTGGAATAACTGTAAAAATTGTCCTTTTTAGCTTCATGATATTCTAAAAACTTTAGTGTCTCACGATACAAAGAGAATCATGAATAATTTACAAACAATAATTTCATTTACTGCATTAAAAATAAGAGAATGAAGCATCTCAGCAATGTTGGTTCTAACACATTTACTAGTAAAATGACTGAAATATGCATTAAAAATTGCTTTGTAATAACAAATTGGTTCATTAAAATAAATTTTCTTTTCATTTACTTTTTAAAGAATCAGACTTTTGTCTTTAGATAAATAATGATTGAAGTAATTCTGGAGTTTAACCAAATGAATTACATATAAGCACAATAATATTATCAACATAACAATAACAACAAACAATGACACCAGCAAATTCAAGAATCAAAACAAAGCAGCCACAACTGGAAAAGCATCAATCACTTATTTACCTCACCAGAAAATGCCAATTTTTAGCTTGTTTCTAGGGGTTTCAAAAATTTAAAGCTAAAATTTCCTGACCATTTCATAAGTTCCAACCTTTTTCTCAAGAAGCATGGTTCAGAAACTGATATATTATATGAATAATTCATATATAACATCAAAATTGGTCATGGAGTGATTTAAATATGACCAATTCAAGCCAGTACCAGCAATATGAAACATTTCATCACCAACACTTCACTTCAGATTGCTATGCTCCAAATTAATAGTCCAGTATAATGAGGTCAACATTGATAAAAATGTATAAAATGTGCTGTTATACTGCCATGATCATTCTTAAAGTGTTACTGATAAGCAGAATGGGGTCCAACACATTCCCAATTTTTTATTGCTGGGTGGCCAAATGGTTGGTTGATGAAATCGCTCAATGATGTAAAATAGGGACAGTATTGTCTTTTCCTGCATAATTACTATTGGTGTTTAATTTTGGCTCATTTAATCAAATGTGTCACATTGTTCTTACTCTGCCATTACAATTTGTTTACATTCTGAAACAAAATAAAATTAAACAATCATTTCAATTGGATGCCTAACCTTTAAAAAATTGTATTATTTTGTAAGCAGTCCACAACAAACAAATACAAGCCATCAATTATAATAAAAAGCACCTCTTTACCACGTTGTGTTGTCTAAAATTGCTTGTTCATTTATTAGCGTTTCGATAATTTTAAACACATCTTTAATCAATCGGTCATCACCTAGAATACCATTATGCTCAGCACCAGGATACTCTTTGTCATTCAAGGGCTGTTTTGTACTGTTTTTCCACTTCAAGCACCCTTTAAGACTCCGTAGGTTGACAGTGCCATCACCATCATCATGCTTAACATATGGCTGTTCATCTGGGAAGTCCCCTGGTCCATAGTACAACTGCCCTGGTGTTTTCCTACCAGACCCATGCAA
This sequence comes from Rhopilema esculentum, assembly GCF_057945365.1. Taxonomy (NCBI): domain Eukaryota; kingdom Metazoa; phylum Cnidaria; class Scyphozoa; order Rhizostomeae; family Rhizostomatidae; genus Rhopilema; species Rhopilema esculentum. The sequence goes on along the minus strand of NC_142818.1, from coordinate 9,677,964 downwards.
GCAGTGCAAGGGAATGCCAGGTGGAGTTTCTGTCCAAGAGGGTAATGACTTGCGAATTAATTTTGATCCCAGCTCAAACCCAATGTCTGTGAATAGTGCATCATAGTCTTTGACTGTGTAATTTCGAAATTCATTTTGAACAAGCACCTATAAAACCATTTGATACTGTTTGAAATGGAGATTTTGCATTATAATTAAAACTTTTGAAAGTTTATGAATTGTCTACTATATCTCAAGTTTATCAATATTGCATCAATACCTCAAGTCTACCTTTTCAAGCAAATATGTAATTGTCTGCCTTTCAAAACAGATCATTACAAAAGGGGTTTAGTTATTCAATGTGAAACATAAGAAGCCTGCGTTCTTGTAATGTAAAAGAAGAATGTACCTCATCTGGTCCCCAAAACCCTTCTGCTGGCCTTATAAATGCCAAGCTTGTGTATGTTCTCTGGGCAGCTCGCATAAGAACTGGGCTGTCAAGTAAAGATGGTACACCAAATGGGTCTCCAGATATGTAAGCTCTTAAAGACTTGACAGCTCCACCCCAAGGTCCTGAAATTGTAATCCAACTTGCAATGTATTTATTTTTCCATTCCTGGGTTTGTCTATAGAGGAACAGAAGGCTGTATGGGCATCCCATACTTTGTGAAACCAACAAGATTCTCTTGTTTTTGTTTTCAGCAAAAGTTGTTTCTATCAGTTTTTTGAGTTTGGCGAAATATTCATTTGCATATTCTGAAAATAAAATTATTAAAAAGTGCATTAATGAACATTTTCATAATAGCAATAGATTATCTTTATTATCACAACCATCATTATCATCATTATTGTCATTTGTTAGTAGTCAAGAACATAACCACCAATAGAGCCTGAAAGTCCCCAAGATAAAGAAAAAATAATTTCTATCAGTCTCAAAGTAATGGGATTTTTTGGGATTTTGTCTCTTATGATGAATTGTAAGTATCTGCACTACTAGTCATAGATAAGATTACGAGAAAGCCTAAAAAAAGCAGAAATAAAGTGAAACCTGGGCCAAAGCGGAAATCATATGGTGCAGCTCTGATGCTTTTGCCTCTGACATAACCAAACTTGTCAACTAAGCTTTCCACAAAAGGTGCAAAATACTCTCCAGGGTGTGACAATGCAGGATCTAAATATTCTATTGATGAGGTGTCTCCAAAGCCAGGGACTCTAATAAAGACTCCTGGTGTGTTTTCCATTCTTTCAGTTGATTTATTGTAGACCAACCTCAAATATAAAAAGACAGATCATCACAACTAAGTAAAATATTTTTTCAGTTTAAGGCCTTTCGTTTGACGCAAGCGATCACTGGCGATCGCATAAACACTCGCGCAAACCCAATCATACGATCGTTTGATCGCTCGTGCAAAACAATTTGTAACAAATTATTTGTTCACTATCAGAGTGATCACTCAAGCAAGAGAAATCATGCGAGCGATGGACCACTCACATGGGCTATTTCTTACAACAGTCCTGCAGTTTAATAAAATTTCAGAAATGAAATGACTTAATTAATGGGCCACTACTTCATAAATCTACAATCAGTTTAGCGGCAATGTGGAAACAGCAATATTGCAGAAAAAAACTAAGGCTATCAAAATTAAGAATTTGTCAGCCTTTTGACAAATAAGGTACAGCAGCTGATTCAGCCATCAGTTACAAAGCATTAGGTAATTTTGTTCTCTTCTGGCATTAGAAGAATCTGCCCTCGTTGATATTCTTATTTTGCCAGTTTTCACCATAACAGAAAAAAGTCAGTGCAAATTAAACAATGCTGCTACCATTGTCCTATGATTGAATTTCCACATCTATATCTCGGTCCACAACTGGAAAAATATAAATTTCCTAACTTTTCATCTTTTACAAAGTTTTATACTCTCAAGAGTATCAGACGAAAATCTTAACTAAGTTTCAAAATGTTTGTTTTTTCAAAGCCATTTCAATTACTCATTGATGGTAGACTTTGAATGAATTGATGACAGAAAAAATAAAAAATGAGTAACTTTGAGGGTCCTTTGGAACATAACTAGAAATAATAGCTTCAAAATTTTGTTTGAAAGATAAACAAAGTAATTTGATGAGAGGATTTTAATTTAAGAGAAAGCTCAAGTTTCAGTGCTAAGAAAGTTTTGTGTTTAGATCAGGAAGCTTGCATCAACATCAAGATAAAATGGCATGCTGATTATGATTTGTTACTCAGAGTGGAATCTATATCTGTCATGCCAAATATCTCTAGCAGACATGAACCTTTTTCTTAGTTTAATGACATACTGTAATTTCCTAACTTTTCATAGACTTGGCATATGCTCTCTTCTCTGTTGGCAAGTCTCTGGTGTATACAAAACATGGGCTCCAACGCAGCTTGGGAAGTGGAGGGGCCAAAAGAAAATATTACAATCATAACCAAAGTTTTAAAAAAAATATCTATTGTTTTGCAAAAAAGTGAAGGGGCCATGGCCCCCAGCCCCCCCTTCCGTCGGAGGCCCTGCAAAACAAAGAGCCCTCTGGCTTGTTACAATTTGGGTAATTCATGCTATTGGTTTAGTGTATCTATATTCCATGTATCTATATCAGAAAACAAGAACATTAGACATACTTCATGTCATCTGTCCAGCATTCCACTAATGGAGGAGCTACAAATTCTTCCAAGTTGAGCCATAATGTGTACCAACCATATTTCTTGTCACACCACCAATGCAATGTTCTGGATCTGTTTAAGGATGCCTGCAACTGGCTACCACCGATTCCAGGAACTGCAAACAAAGAATGTTTTCATATAAGTTGCATTGCATGGTTGAATCGTGGGTTCATGCTCTCAGCCTGAATGTTTTGAAGTGTTATTGTCTCTTGTCCTTAAGGTGTTGTCAACCATCAATATTGAAGATTCTAATAATGTGGCACTCTCTAGAGTAAAAGCTGGCAAAATATGACCTTAAATTATTGGAATGGTAAGAAAAAATTGTGACTAAATGCATTCGAATTGCTTCCAAATAAAATGAAAAACATTGTACTTAGGCAGCCACGAAACCTGAAGAGTTACCTAAGATTGTTATTAATCTCGCCCTTTGTCCTAAATGATGTTGATGTGTTTCTTTATCTAGTAGCACTATATTAAAAAAATTCTAGCCAGAATCAGTTTCAAAATTAGACGATCGATAAAAGGATATATTAGCAATCATTTTCACCAGAGTATAACGGAAGTAAAAAAGCCAAATTGAAAATAAATATAATTTCAGTTCAACAGTTAAGTTTACCTATTATCACTGGTGGTATCGCTTGCACCATCAAATTTCCAAAAGCTGACAATATTACAAGGGAAAGTCCCAACCAATGTTTACGAGCCATTTTATTTATTCTGAATCGCAATTTCTGCGATCGGCAGAAGATCCTTGAGGCTTGCTATCTTCTTGCACCACGAAAGCTGCAGGATGGCGTTGTTGTGAATAACTCGTGACACTAAAAGCCATAAAGCATTGGCTCTCCAAGCTCTGTCCCTATTCTGTGGCTCAGTTGCCACAATTGTCCCAAACTTTCGTCACGTACGCCATCACGCTATCTCCAGCAGCTTTGTTTTGACATAACTTGTTGTTGTTGCTCGATATAAATATAAATTTAGATGACGTAAAAATTTCTTCGCGAAGGAGCCTCGCGTGCTTTCCTTATGAGACGGGGATTAAAAAACGATTGTCTAAGCAAGGGCACAGGAAACGTCCTATTTCCTGTCAAAATCAGTAAAAATTCAAGAATAGGAGAGCATTCATAATTGTGCAAATGCTATTTATGAGGCCGCTGGTTCTTTTCATGCCAATCATATCCTACATTCTCAATTGGTTGGTGAGAGACAAACATGGGGTTTTGACTGAGATATCCTTTTATTTCAACCCTTTTAGTGATTTAGCTAATCAAACCTAACAAATTTCGAAAAAAATACGATGGAAGACAAAACAAACCAGCTCATTGTGTCCGGAATAAACATTCAACCAAACTTGAAATATAGCTAGCTACTGTGGTTGTCATATATGCCACTTTAGGGAAAGTACAGGGCCTCCTACGAAGGGTAGAGTGCTGGTGGGGCAACAAGACCCTCTCCACCCTTTGCGAAATGAAAAACCTCGGTACAACATATTTTGTTTTTCGCTTGTTATTTGCGTTTGCAGCCACTCCAATTAATAAACTTCTGTAGAGATTTGTAATTGGTATGTTACCGCCTTGTGTCTAAGAGAGGAAGAAGCAGTAGTTATCGAATGAAATAAGATTTTTACTCTTTTGAATAAAGACATTCTTCTAAAAATGTTCGTTTTCCACAATTTTGATTGTTCTGATCACAAATATTGCCCGGGAAAACCCCAAGACCCCCACTGCCTAGCCTCACTCCACTCGCCCCCCCCCCCCCCATTTTTTCCCTTTGGTTACGATAAGGCCTTTCAGGACGATGGTCATAATGAAGACACAATTAGGATAGAAATTACCTTAATTGGCCGAGAGGAGTAAACCGGTACCAGTCCTTTTATACTTGCGACCATGCAACATGTACGTGAGACAGGCCACATCATTCTCAAAAGAAACATGTTGCCCTTGTGATCACCATGTTGTCAGAAACAATAAACCACCCAAAAGACCGTAGTAAATTTGTCGTTTCTGCTCAGAAGCGTTTTCATGAGCACAAGCAAAACCATTAATTGATCAAAGAATGCAAGCACCTACACCACTTTTTACCGTAGATTTTTGTAGTTAGGAAAAACAAAAAAGCAATGTTTCTGGGTAGGTGCTGGCATAGCTATTGGACTCTTTTTCTTCTACTTTTTGCACTGTCAAGCATATCTTGTCATCAGTCTAATGATTTTTGTGAACGAGATGAAAAAACTGGATCATGCAAAAAGAAAGATTCGACTCAAGATCTGAGTGAGGACGAGCCTTGCTGGGACAAAGAAGAAACATCGGTAAAGCCAGATAGTTTGGAAAGTCAACAAAAGCTAGTCAGACTAGACGGCGTCAAGGTTGATATATTTATCATCATATTTTAAGAGCTATGCTTTTTACGAAATTTCTGCACCAACTTTTGACAATTGTATTACTTTCTGGTTAAGAACATCGATTGAAGTAAGAAACGTAGATTGTCTTATTGATTATTTATGACTAATATAAATTCGGCACCTCCAGAGGAATTGCTATGATTAAGCAAATTATCGGGTACTGTGTTTTTAAATCTGAATTTATTGAGAGCCATTGATATTTACTCTTTAACAAACACAATTTCAAATAAATTTTATCGCTTAAAACATAGTCACTATGCTTAAAACTTCTTTTTGTTCAAGTTATAAAATAAAAATTCCCTCGTATCATTTTAGCGGCCATTTTGATCTCGTTCTAGAATAATTTCATTCTCTCCTTTTTTTACTTTTACTGCAATCTACTTAAACGGTTCAAATAACATGATGGAAGGTCCATAGAATTTTTAAAACAGTGGCATAAGGCACATACATTCGCTTGTTTTCTAACTCACAAATCTCGAAAGTGATCTCAGACTCCTTAACTTAGCATTTTTCAAAGACAAATCGTATTGAGGGGATTGTCACTACATTTAGGTTGGTCATGAGCAATTCATTGAAGTTGATGGCACAAGGTACAAATTCATTACAAAGTCTATGAGACCCCTTTTGTTTGGTAAGTACTTTTCGTGAATTGGTTACAATGAATATATTCTAGAAGCTCGATATCTGAACAGCATATAGATATAATGTTCCACAAAATGCAATAGTGTGGTTGAAAATGACAGAGTTACTTTAGTTGCATGTAATAGTGCTATCAATTTTTAGAGTAATTTTTCATATTCTTAGTTTCACGCGTAAAAATAATCTCAGGAGATTTATTCAAGATCAAATGATAACGATAATGAAAAATTTACAAGAAAATCACCTTAAAACCCTCAACTAGGTCTCTTTCTACCTTTTGCCGTGGGCAGCCTTCATAAGCAATTGCCATTAATTTTTGAGCCCGTCCCCCTCCTGGAAAAAGTATAAGACTGCGTCTATGTTGCTTTTTTGAGATTCTTGGTTAATATCTATAGTTACCTTACATGCAACTAAGTATTTATATAAAATTTCCCTTGAAATAAAGATGATCTTTAAAAAATTTTAGAATAATGAACTGTGCCGAGATGTTTGCGTATTTCCGTAGTGTAGTCCTGATTCTATTAGAAAAGTTAGACTTGATAAGAAGAACTCGGTTGTAGATGATGCATATGTCTTTTTATGATGCAGAAATCCCCAACTTCATAAGCAAAGACGAAGCTGAGGAGATCAAGGAAAGAGCACAGCTCACAGGAATGTTTGACAGCAAAGCCAAAGGAGGCCTAACAGAACCGGACTTTTTTAAACCTAGCGGAAGTAAGTAATTCTAAGATAATTCATATCATAGAATAGATGGTTTCAGATTTGCAAATGAATCTACGCAAAGACAGCTACGTCATGAACTAAATTTCTAGTGCAACTGGCGAGCTATGGTATTTGCAAAGAAACTGTTCTTTGGCTCTGGACCTAAAATTGTGAGTTATTTGTATTCTAAGTCTTTGTTGAAGTTGCTTTGGGCTGGAAAACCAGCTATAAACATCACTGTCATTATGATTACTGCATTAAATTTCTGGCTGTATTTAATCTATCATGTGATCTTCCCTGTTCGTTTTCTCTCTATGGCTTCAACATCATCAGCATCCTTACCTGTCATTTGTTTTTGTCTTAGGTCCTGGAATATCTCTTGGACCAAGTGGAAAATTTGAGTTTTGGGACTGGAACCTAGATGGAGTAATCGACATGAAAGATGTATGTAACATCATCAAATCAAGCTTTAACTGAGTCAACTTTACAGTTGTGTTGAATTTTGCACTTGCATTCCGTCTTCCATTTATCTGAAAAATACTGTACTATTAACTCTAAAATACTCTAATAAGTGTAAATGATAACTTTACTATTGACAATCAGTGACTATTATACTTTTATTGAAATGTAAAAGATGTATCATTATTATATAAAACTTTGGTAAGTAACAATTGCTGGTAAATTTGGTAAGTAACAAGTTGTGGTAACAATTAGCATCGAATCCATTTTGGGGAAAAAGCAAAGAAGATAAGCAGAGTTTCTAGATTTTTTATAGCACAGAATAAACGTAGAATCCTGCGCTCAATTTGATTAGGATGCAATAAATGTTTCTGTATATTCTAACTGACGAATTATTTTCATATCTAATTAGATTAAAAGCTGGACAAGATACTACAGTTTTATTGTGATGAACGAGACTGACATACATGATATGTAAGTGTATCTTTGGTATATTGATTACCATAGACAGGGTTATAATGTCAGCTTGTTTTTATGGCTGATGTTAACCTAATTAAGACTGCGTCATCTGGCTTATGTTATGCAATTTCTAGCATTGAAAAAAAATCACAGAAGATTTATTTTTCAATTTTGATAACAAGGCATGCAAAAAAATTGGTAGACTGACAACAGGCTCGCGGTCAATGAAATTTATAATTGCTCAGAAGCACTCTAACACAGCTAATCTATCAGTCTAAACATGAATCGTGGAACGATTTTTAACAATTTTTAATGTTTTTTGAAAATTTGAATAAAAGATTCTGAAAGTAGATGCATTTAGAGGCTCTCCTCATTTTCAATGGCTGTCTCTGTGGGCCAGACAGGCATAAAACTATAATTGACCCTAGAAGTCAAACAGCACTTGGATTAAGTAAATGGACTGATCCCTCCTACTGACATTTCCCTGGTCTTTTTGGTTTAGAACTTGATCCTACTGTAATCAAGATGGATTTAAATTTTGTAATGTTCTTATAGGCAAAAGAGCTACTTCTCTTTGTGTTAATTCACAGGGTGTAGTGTACATCCTGTATCTACTGACTTGACATGAATTTTAGTGATCAGCCACGTATTTTTAAATGTGTCATTTTGTAAGATTTTTCTAATCTAACGAACGTCCTTGTTTTTCAGGTTTAAAGCTATTGACTTCGAGCATTTTGATGACGGTATGTCATAAACCTGTTCACATCTTCCATAAATGAAAATTTAGAGTGGGAGTTTATAAGCACATATAAAGAACGATCCTGATAACTTTTGAAATAAATATAAATTTCAATATACACGAGCAATGTAGATCAGGACATCCGACGTCGAGGGGAGGGGGGGGGGTGGCCCTCACATTTTTTTGCAGAACAATAGATCTTTTTTGCAAAATTTTTTGATACGAGTCTTTAATTTCCCCCCGGCCCCTATGTATAAAGGTGTACGTTGCAAATAATACAGCTTTGGTATGTTTCTAGACGTAATGAGGTTGAGGCATTGGCTACATGAAGTATTATATCTTTATTTTAGGAATCATCCCCTGTCGACAAACTTTTAATGGATCCCTTTAATCTATAGTGTTCTATGATATTATATATACTAACTGAATGTACCCTTTGCTTTCTTTAAACGATTTTTGGAAATCTGTTTTGTTTTTTGCAAGGTGTAATTACAAAGGACGAATTCTTGATATTAAGCACACAAGGAGTCGATGATTATATCAACCAGCTTGTTAGAGATCATCCTCGATTTCGACAAAGATACAGCGAACAAGCGTTTTTATCAATGAGCAAGTCCTTCAGCAAAACGCTGCATTTGATCCGTGAAAGGTAAGGAGGCTAGTAGCTAGGAGGTTAGAAATTCAAAATTAGATGGAGGCAATTTAAAGTGATTTGCCCCTCTGATGGGAGCCCTTTGGGAGCCCGGTAGCCCGGTTGGACAGTCTATCATTGAATTGAATGTGAAGCAGTGATCACGCTTTTCCAGCACTTGTCTGAACTAAATTCTTTCCGGGTTTAAAAGATCAAACAACGGTTTTTCTGTCGTCTACTGTTTCATCCAAAAAATTCTTTCAACACAATCTATACAAGAGTTATATGCCCTATTTTGATGACCTCTTGTCTGAAGTTTATACGAGATTTGTTCATGAGATTCATTACAAGATGCCTTGCAAAACCATAAAAGTTTGGTTTTTAAAATGTAAATTTTTAAAAATTTCGACTCTCTTAGTAGAGTTGATTCCATTTGATAGTAAAAATTCAGATCATCATAACAATAAAAACAGGTACTAACGATAATGATTTGGTATATAGATTAGGACGGTTTAAGTTTCAGAGCTTTACTCCTAATGCGATGGTCAGGATGATGTATACTTTCGTAATACGTGTGCAAGTTCTACCTCGATGCTAGAAGTTGTTCAAGTACAATTGGAAAGGAATCTCTCAAAATTTCAGCTTACTCTGAATCAAAGTTCCGAAGACAAGTTTATTAGACAATTTTCTTACAATAAAGTTCTCTTTGGTTTTACTTACTTTTATCCAAGGTTGAAAGAAAAATTGGAGATGCTTTAAGTATAAAAAAGAAAATTGTACCAATAAATTCCTTAAAAAGTGGAATGTAAAATGTAAGCTTATCTTTAAAGAACTCTCGTTCACAAATCTTATTGCTTACTTGGAAAATTCACAGTAACTATTTTTTGGAGAAAATCCTGCACGGTATTTGCAAGGGTTCAGGGGCGTAGCTAGTGGAGGGGTGTAGGGGGTGTAATACTCCACCCAATACTTCATGAATTCGTTAGTAAATTTTCAGTTTGTCTATAAAGCCATTAGTTTGTCGGTAAAATCATTTACCAGTAGGTAAATAGTGCCTAAATCCTTCTCAATCTACGTCTTCGTCGGTAAATTTTTCTATTGATGTCCCTCCACCCCCTAGTCTGGAAGGTCAAGCGACGCCACTGCAAGTGTGAATTGCATCTCGCCCCCATCAACAGGGGTTTTAATGGGCCCCTTTTCAGGGCCTCCGATGAAGGGGGGCCGGGGGGCCACGGCCCTCTCACTTTTTGCAAAACAATAGAGCTTTTTTCAAAACCTTTTGTTATGATTGCCACATTTTATCTTGGCCCCTCCACTTTCCAACCTGCGTCGGAGCCCATGCTTTTCTTGCTAGAATGACTTTGATAAATCGTTTATTTAAGATAGTAGCAACAGGTGTTCAGATGAAGAGAATTGTAAGAAACATAAAGTCCAACCACAATATTGGAGCTTAGAATATGGTCTAGTCTGGGAAGTTTTTCATTTTTTATACACCTATTATAATCAGCGGGTGAAATTTTAACAATTAAAAAAGTTTGGTGAGCTCTTGTCATACGATCCATCATGAAGGAAAGATTGGGCAGTATGGAAAGAAGCAACATCTTCTAGAACTTCACGATTTCACGCTTTTTTATGTCATCAGACATCACGTTTGTTTGATTCTATTAGATTTCTACCCTTTCTTGTTTCCCTGTGCTTAGAAAATTCAATCAGTTGGTTTTATTTTCTCTAGTATTGGCAGAAAAGCAATTTGCTTAATAACATAGGGTTTAAATATGATTTCGTGTTTATTTATTGTACTTTATTAAACCATAGGGTCGTAAAGTTGACGAAACTTCCCCGCAAAATTGTCTATGGCAGCGAGCATATGCAGGTAGTAAAGTACACAACATATGGCCACTACCATGCACATCACGACAGCGAAACACACACCAGAACTGACGTACCCTGTTGCCACATGACCGACACTGAGACCGTGCTGAAATATGGAACTTGCAAACTTTGCAGGTAATTAAAGCTTCTTTTTCATTTTGAAAGTATTAGAAGGATATCAATATTTTCTTTGATAGGCTTGAGCTGAGCTCTACCTCAATAAAAAGCTCTCTGATCCTAAACAAGGGGAATCCCAAGCCTCCCCCTCCATGCCCATAGCACCCCTTTAAACGCATTTGAAATCGAATTTTTAAAATAACATGAATCGGATAGGTTTTTAATTAGTTACTCTTTTTCAGGTTTGTCACGATAATGGCGTACCTAAATGATGTTGAAGAAGGAGGAGAAACAGCATTTCCTGTTGCTGACAATGCAACTTATGACTATAATGTAAGTGCGAAAATTAATCTGTGCATGAGCTATGTTTCGCCTTGCAAGAAAACATCTCTGTTTGCTAAAACTGTCGCACATTGAAATCTGAACAACAAAAATTCTGATCTGCGTAGACAGAAAGCGTTCAGTTTAGCGGTAGCTGATTGGTTAAAACATGAACCAATAAAACACACTTTCTCCCACTGTACAATTCGATCAACAACTGCAGCACAATGCATCCTGTTTTCCCATTCTATGTTGAAAAGGTTCTAAAATCCAAACTATAGAGCTAGCGGTATAACTAGTAAGAGTTACATCAAAAATTCAGCTCAAATTATTTAAGTTTGTTGGGGGGAGGGGGTATTACCCCCATGCAATGCTACAGTTACTACTGCTGTTTCTTATCAACCTTTTTCGTCTCAAAAAATTTAGCTTGCCATAAGATTACATGAAAACTAATTGACCCCTTTTTCACTATTTTCTTATGAATTACATTTATCATTATGATTATTTCTATTTTTTCAAAAATCTCGATTTTGATTTCATCTATATATTTCTTATCTTGAAATTTATTCAGAAATAACAAATTTAAATGTGTATCATATCAAACAGAGGCATATGGCTTGGTAGCTCCTTATAGTATTTTTGTCATGTGTTTTAATCTGTGGGGGCTCTATGTAATCTTTCACAGATAATACATTGTTAATTATCATATTGTTGTTTCAAATCTCGATAAATTCCATTTCTTGCATTTCTAACAGATAGTGTAAATTGAATTTATCAATGTAGTAATCGTGCTGTGAATAAAATGTTTGAATTTAAGTTAAGTTCGTCATTTGCAGTCATTCCGCAAGAAAGGCAAAGGGCCAGAGGATTCAAAAGACTTGTATAACCTCAGCCATAACTGCTACTCTTCAAATCTGGTTGTAACCCCCCGTGCGGGTACAGCTGTAATGTGGTACAACCACCTTGTCGACGAGAAGACTGGCTGGCTTGGCGAGTTGGAAGATCGTTCTTTACACGGGGGTTGTGATGTTAAAAGAGGAGAGAAGTGGATTGCCAATATTTGGTTAACTGCCCCCTACGCAGATTCTGTTGATATGCCAAGCATGTATTTTGATGAGGAGGATTACCTGGAGGCTCAGAAACTCTACCTGTAATTAGCCTACCTGAGCGTTAAAACTGATATGGAATTTTTAGTGTTGTTTTTTAAGTGAATTTGATTCGATGAAGACACTTCGTTTTTTTTATTCCCATTACCTTGCACGGCAGAGGGTTTTAAGTAATAACATCACAAAGATATTTCTAAGTATTTTTGAATAGCCAAAAGTAGCATCATAAAATACCTTTAAATTGGTAAAATTATTTAAATGGTCTAGAAATTGAGTTATGGCCACAAAAGCACAAGCTCTTTACCCGTCAAATTACTTTAACCTTTCTTGGCTCTACATTTTGTTATGAACCAAGCCAAAATGCCATTAATTAAACGCTCATAAAGAAATTTCTACTAAAATAAACAATGTCTTTTAATAATGTCTTCCTAATGTCTACAATAATTTTATAAGCCCCCCTCGTAAAAGCCCCCACTCTCGTATAAACCCCATCGAATAAGCTCTCTCTCGAATAAGCCCCTATCCAAAAATACGAAAAAAGCCCCCAGGCTAATTCGAGGATTTATGGATTGGATGGCTGCAACCGCCCTGCGGCATACTGATGACCTTGCGCAGCACACCTTTTCCCGTCGCCTGAGTTATTTTCACGTTGCGCGTTTCACGTTCACGAGTTATTTTCGCGCGCTGTTAAAAGTAATTCTAAAGAAAGAAACTCTTTTCCTAATGAATTCACGCGTACACGTCTGACAAATCATTACTAATTTTACACACGGGCCTATTATTAGTTTGCAGCTTCGCGGCCTTGGTCATATGCGCAAATGTGGCTTAAAGATTTTATTTTAGCGAATGCGGCTTCTACAAGTAATGCGGCCTGCATCTTTCAGTTAAAATTTCAAGTGGTTCTACTAAGGTGCTAAATAATTTGTCGAAAGATTCTTTTTGTGCAGAAATTTTGAAACTGCGGCCACTGTTTTTGGCTCAAGTTCACGTGGCGGTTAGCTTCTGTTTCCCGAGTATTAATTCCTTATATGTAGAAATAGGCTGGAAGTGTTTGATCTTAAAAAGTACCCGTTAGGGATCAATTGGGTATCGATCGATGAGCGATAGCTACCAGATTACATACATGCAAATCCCGCCACCCGCGCACGAGGTTTTAAAGACAATCACTTACTCTGCTCTGAACAAATCAATTTTTGAATGGAAAACTTCAATTTTTATTGTGATACATCAAAGTGATACATCACTCCATGGTTTGGATGTAGCAATACTTTTCGTTGCACATACAGTCGAACTTGGTCGTATTTTAATCGGGCCTTGTGTATTTAACCAGATTTATGAAACGGATAAAGTTCATAGCTAACTTCAAAACAAAAAGCTGTTTTTTAGCATCTGTTCAATTGGCTTGGTTTGCAGTGGCAGTAATTCAGGATATAATCAGTATTAAACAGAACTGGCGTCAGTAAGAGTACCTGAGGAACCCAAACTTGAAAACACTCCTCATTGTTGATATCAAACATGCTTTTTTGGGAAAGGTTTGGTGCTTTATTCACCCTTTTTGTTAGTACCTTGGCATTGAAAGAAAACCAATTCTGTGAAAAAGATGAAGCAACTGGTTTATGCAAAGAAACAGTAAATGATGAAAGTGCACCTTGTTGGTATTTTGACCCAGAACTTCCGGCAACGCCTGCGAAAGAAGAAGCTGGAAAACTAGTAATGCTCGATGGAGTCAAGGTAAGAGCATCTATTAACTCATTGCTTGAAAATCAGCATTCAAGAGATTTAGGCTAGCTTAAAAGTGTCTGTATCGTGTTTAAATACGTAACGTATCTCAATCTAATGCAAATACAACTGTAGCACTATTGCTAATGATAATGAGACAGCTAGAACGTCTTTCCTTAATACTTTGATGTTCATATGAATGAAGAAAAACTATTGAATAAAAGCTGTTTTTACGAAAAATAAGGAAAATGTTTCAATGACATCCATTATGATACTACAGGGCTACCATCTTTGAAAGTTAGGAAGGCGCTGTGCTGCAGTCAACTTTTAGAAGCTACGACTATGATCACAGCTAATAAGCATGCATTTGTGTCAGAGATTCTTTGATGTGCATATAAAACCATTGAAACTATTTGCCCACTCAAAAAGACTGATAGGAATTTTCTCACTAACGTGAAATGTATAGAATAAATCCTATGGTAAATTAAATGGTTGTCAACGCAAAATATGTCCAACCAAACAAGTACTCACTTGTTATGAGGACCCCAAAGTATCTCTGAATCTTAACAAGGGGAATTGGGCCCCGGAGAATCACTTCCATAGCATATCTGATATACTGTTTGTTGGGATGATACAACAATCTAGTTAGCAGAGAAAAAAACTACAAAATGATTCTTAGTGCAGGCCCCTCAGAATCGGGGGGGGGGGGGAGGGGGCTGGAGCCCCCCAATAATTGTCAAACTGTAGTATATTTCCTTTATAAAAGTATTAAATGAAGAGGAATACAATTGGCAGCACCCCCCCCCCCTCAATGGGCAGTTCCGACGGCACTGTAGTGAAATGTTATTGTAGCACCAGGCTATTTCTATTGTAGCACCAGCTTATTTCTTCCAGCTGTTAATGAAATCGCGAGTGGATCATGAAACTACCTATTCAAAGTGTTAGGAAAACATTGAAACTGAGTTCGCAAGAAAACAAACACGTGCAGTGGCGTGACCTTACCATTTGTTAGAATTTATGAAGCAAAAGCCAATTTATCAGCAAGCTGAAAAGGATTGGCTGTTATCTGTTAACTTCCTTTAGCATTCCTTCAATTAAAACTAGAAGAGTTCTGTTAAGGCCAAGTTTACCGATTATTGCGATAATCATTCAATTTTCATATTAGGTAGGACATGAGCAAGAGGTGAACATTGCAGACAGGAAATTCAAGCTAATTACGAGATCGATGCTTCCTCCCTTGTTTGGTAAATTTCATTCTATTATTGATTCTTGAACAGAAATTTATCAAATCATTGTTATTCAAAGATAGCGAAAAATTTGAAACTTTACTTTTCTAGAAAGAGTAGGAAATTATATTTACATTATATCTTTCAATCAAAATTTGTTTTAGATTTTTTCAAGAAAACATACAGCTCATCTCGTACTTTAATATGCAATATTTTTGAATCAAGAAAAATGTTAAAATCATTCTTTATTTAGTCATATCCTTTTGACACCAGCAGTAAGTATTACAAAAAAATTATATTCAACATTGTAATCAGTTTCGATTATGGTACTTCTGACGTCAAAGTCAACCTGCTATTAGCACAGCTTGATGTCATTGCAGCTTCTTTCAAAGTACAGGCTTGAATTTAAAAAACATAAAATTCAAAGAACTGATAAAGCAAGTACTGTCTTAATGAAATTTTTCCTTTGAACTGCTTTCATCACAAAATTCTAAATTCTAGCTCTTTCAAAAATCCAACTTCTCTTATAGAAATACCAGATTTTCTTGAGAATTACGAAATCGACAATATCATATTGCAAGCAGAGGATTCTGGGATGTTCAGCAGTAAAGCAAAAGGTGGACTCACTCCTCAGGACTTTTTTAAACCATCCAAAGGTTTGAGCTTTTGTCAATAGCATCATTCATTCAAATAACAGTTTTCTATTCAATTATAACGACTAAACATTTTTTGTGCTATTTTTTGAAATGAAAAAAGGAAAAAAGATTGAATGTTGAAAAACCTATAAAAATCATATGTATCATGAAGAGCCAATGCTGATAAAAGCTGATAGGTGCAAAGCTTATACAAAATTTCATGCTTCTTGAAGGATTTGAGGCAATATTTTGATGCTATTTTTGCAACAATTTTCATACAAAGAATGCCTAGTTAGAAACAAGAATGATAATTCTCAAGGTCTGGTGAGAGACACTATCATAAGGTTGTCAGAGCCCCTTCTATCCAATAACCAATTGTAGCAAATTTTACATAGCAATTGAAGATTATGAAGCTTTAAGCTTTGTCCAGAAATTCATGCTAGAGTTATTTCATTTTGAAGATGTCCTTCTTAGCAGGGGTGTTGTGCTAGGGAGGCTGAGCCCCACTTGTTTGTATCGAAAAGTAGCAAATTAAATTTTTTGCTATTGTTCTTTGCAGCCTTTTGCGCAAGAGCCCCACTTGTTATTTTGATAGCACTACACCCCTGCTTCTTAGGGTTTTTATAGCCTGCAATCATTCTGGAGTAAAGTAAAATTCAGACTATCATGTATGTACAATTTTTTAATACAATATTTAAGATAATTAGGAATTTAATTGCAAATGTAGTAACTGTATCAAGCGATGAAAATACAGTTTGTAAACCCTTGTGTATTTCTTAACTTTTTAGTGCCCGGAAAGTCGCTGGGTGCTGCTGGTGACTTTTACAATTGGGATGTCAATGAAGACGGCATCATTGACATGGATGACGTAAGCATAGTTATCATGTTCACACTGGCTCTGAGTCCTGCGTGGAAGAGCCTACATTTTGCCTTTCGGTCTGACATGGTTCTTTTATAATAGATGAAAAGGGGATGTTAAACCTTTTTGGGTTAATATAGTTATTTTTAGTTTACTTTAATGTTTTAGATATTTTATTCCTTCAGAGTTTTATGCAAGTGAAATTATCATCTTGCTGGCGAAACTGGAGAGCCTGGTCAGGATAATCCGATATATTCTTCCACCAAAACCTTTTCACTTATAAGAGTAAAGCTTATTGCTGAAACTAAAACAAGCCAGAACCACATTCCTTGAAATTATATATATTCAATGTTATTCTTTGTCTCCCCTATCTACAAGGAAAGGCATTTTCCAAGTTTCCAAGTTGATGGGGTTCTTATCATTAAGATGGGGTCCTATCTAAAATAAACTAGCCTCTTTCAAATGTCTTCGTGGCTGTCGTCTTCTCAGTGGCGTAGATAGAAAATTTCATTGGAGGGGCAAGAACT
Source organism: Rhopilema esculentum (assembly GCF_057945365.1). NCBI lineage: Eukaryota > Metazoa > Cnidaria > Scyphozoa > Rhizostomeae > Rhizostomatidae > Rhopilema > Rhopilema esculentum. Next base: position 9,660,899 of record NC_142818.1, on the reverse strand, counting down.
TTAAACTTTTCCACAAAATCTAATAAAAATTTTTACTTTGCCATAAATTTGAAAATAACATAACGACATCAGATCAGAACTGAAATAAAACATTTTTCTGAAATATTCAATTGTTTTTATGCTAAATTCAGGTTTAAAATTTTTTCTATCAAAATGTAACATTAAGATTATGCATAAAGGGAAGACCGTGTATAATTCCGACAAGATCAAACGTTTTCAGTCAAAGTAGCAGTTAAGCTTTACAGGGGGGTTTTTCACCCCTTTGACCCCCTCCATCTACGCCACTGCGCCTTCCCAGCAAAATTAATTAGCGTAGATTTTTGCTGGTACAACTATGGATGCATTAAATATGTGACACTTGAGTCCAAAAGAGGTTCTTTCATGCCCAATGCTTCTTCTTGACTATCGGCATCAATAAATAAACATATACTAACGACCAAGTGGCAAGTAAGGCAAGCTTGAGTGACAGAGCATTTGAATGATAATTCACAGCTACTAACAATCCTTTCGTAACTGCCATTTCATTTCAATCTTCTGAGAGTATCTTGAAAATCGGCTAACTTTTGGCATAATAAATTTCTTTACAAGTTTTGAGAAATGTCGTCATGAACAAGGCAGTACAGCCAAAAATTCATTTGAATCTCTTGATAATTACAAACGGCCGTTTCCCTTGGCACTTCTGTGAAAGGGGACACTTTGGCCTCCTTGCCTCTCCAATCAAGATGGCAAATGGGGTGGCTGACCTCCCGTGCTCCCCTCTTTACGGCGTCCCTGCCTATACTGTAGCTACGTACAGCATAAATCTGTATCAATAATCTCCAATTTTCAGTTTAGCCTAGGTGGGTTTTTAACAAATGAGCATCCTCTAGTAAATAAGGATCTGAGTTCTTACAATATTGTTGATAAACAAATAATTCCTCTTTAAAATTTGTAGTATATCATCATTCTAGACGTTCAATATTTGCATTCTGCTTTATCTAATTATGGTCCAAACCAAAATAAACAGCATATTTAAAATTAATTTAAAATTAATTTAGCTATACCATATATTTCTTATATGAAGAAAGATATAATGAAAGTATGAAGCATGGAATCAGTAATATTTCAACACAGAGGTCTGCAAGTAGGTACTTTTTACCGCTGTTTCTAATAAGTGAGTTAGGGGTGCGTGCCCTCTTTGCCCCCTGGTTCCAACATCTATGATTTCGAGAGCAACATGAGTATGTAGTGTCTATGTGATGTTGAACGCTTGGACATTGAGAGCAGTTAGTTTTCATTTCAGTAATTGTAATTTGCAATGTTTTTTTTCATAGATTTTACGCTGGAATAAGTTCTTTAATTTTCTGGTGTTGAATGAAACAGACGTGGAAGAAATGTACGCTTCTCTCTTATTTCCGAGATAATCAAATTCATCAATGCATTCAACAATAATACTATAAGATTTGATTTTACACAATACTTTTTGTTTGATTTTTACAATATCTAACATCACTAACATTAGAAATATGTATATAATTTTGTGCATGTGTAAAATGAATGAGTATTTTCGCTGAAAATAGCTTGGTATTTAGCAAGATTTCTTCTAACAAGATTTTTATTTCTAAAACTTTAGTTTTACTGTTGCAAACTAATTTTGCATTGCTTGAAATTCATTAAACGGCAAGAACTTTGATTGCATCTTAATGTCTCTTTCATAGCTACAATCCTTGCCAAAAGTCTTGTTACACCAAGCTAAAATTTCGCATAACTTCAGTAGCATCCCCCTCTCCCCCTTGAAACAATGTTGAATAACAACAGTTTCAAAGCTTGAAATTGGTCCAATGTCACTTTAGCTGCTAGGGTATGTAATAGGCTTTTCAGCCAACATTGTTTTTGGGGGGAGGGGGGATATTTCTGTATCTTACAACCGGAAGCCTTTATTTCTTCAAAATCTTTCATTGATCGCAGGGTGTTCCAAGGACTTTTGTCAAGGATTGTACCTTATTGTCAAAAGCCCCATGCAAACGGAAATAATTGATAAACATTCTTGAAATTTGAGCTAAACTTATTTTTTTCCAAAATTTCAACCAGGAAAGCGCTGGTAGGCTACTTGTATATCTGATGTGGTGCGCTGGGAACACGCGTGGCAATATGATTAATAGTAACTTTAGGTAACTAATTGTAACTATGAATCTGTTGATAACATGTCACTTTTGTACGCTTCTGTGTCGCAGACTGCTGAGGCAATGGCTAAAAAGCCTATGTTGGTAGCATAATCTTAAAAATGAAATTCAATCTTTCTCTTTCATAGGTTCAAGTTTGTGGGTGGCAGTGAGTTTGATGACGGTACGTTGGGAACTAGGCATTGTTTTTACAAGATATGTAGTTCATGACCATACTCAAATCGCGTCTATTTAGAAAATAACAGCTTTTTTGGGTTCTATCCTTATTGCACTCAAGCCTTTAATTGTCTCTGACATTCTATGTTAGTTTAAATGATATTTCTTCCATTCCTAAAGCTTTTTTCAAGCTAGAACAAGATTCTTTGCTGATTTTCCAGGAATCATCACAAAAGAAGAATTCGAAACGTTAAACACACAAGGTCTGGAGGATTACATAAATTTACTGATCCGAGAGCACCCCAGATTTCGCCAGAGGTATAGTGAGCAGACATGGCTGCCTTTTGAGAAGATATATAGCAATGTTCTTCATAACGTGAGGGAAAGGTAAGTATTCAATGAATTTAAATTTGACAAGATTTGGAGTGAGAAAAGAACCAAAAAGCTGAGAACGGGCAATGGACTGATTCTTCACTATTCGCATTTCAATGCCGATTCTCGTAATTCTAAACCAATGCCAAAATATGAATTTTTTAGCCAACATTTTTCAATGAAAACACATAAACTCGATTTTAATTGTGCGCTTTGTTGATTGCATTCGCGTCATGCATTGGTGTCCAACTCACTCTTTCCTTCTCATCGAATGTGTCTATATGCGTTATGGATAGGCCCATATTCAAGGCAGTTTTACGTTTGAATAAAGATTCATCCTTTGTTAAAGTTCTAGCAGGGGCGTTGTGGCTCCTAAAAAAGGGCCGGGAGAGAATGATCATCGGGGGGCCCGCTCTTCATCTCCAATCACAAACCACAGGTCGCTCAAAATGGTACGTACCTGGAAATCATGCACCAACGAAAAATTACAAATACGCCAGTTTTTATCATCTTTAAAGATTCGTCTGCTATATTTATTGGGGTGTATCCCCTTTTCTCTAACCAAAGTCTAATGCCAAAGTACATTCTTAACACAAACACAAACGCAGCAGAGCACTTACGTGCACGGCGAGCGAAGCGAGCTGAAAATTTTGTGACCATGCCCTTCAAATTAGCTTCAATAACATTTTGGAATGTTTTTTTCGAGTCGTGTACTACGTTTTAAATTGTTTAGGCAAACTTTTTGCGTTTAGTTAAAGTTCAGTTCTTAAATTGGAGTTCCTTGCTTTAAGAGGCCCCTAGACTTCGAGGCTCTGGGGCAGTTTGCCCCTTCTTATCCCCTCTCGGTGACTCTATTCAAATTCCACGCATCTCTTTCGCAGGGGTCTGTTTGTATATGATGACCTCCTCTTATTCTGAACTGCGAACTTGAGTCTACATGTAAGTGAGAGGTTTTCTCACTAAAATTTTACTCATATTAAATATTTTCCGGGGTTTTACAAACTTATTTTAAAGGGGCCCGCTGGGAAATTTCCCGGTCCCGCCTAGCAACAACGCCCCTGATTCCTAGGCAGCTTACACCCAAATTAAGTGAAAAATCGAACTTATCATGAAAAGTAGGTTTTGCTGATGAAATTCTTTCAGTTTCTGTGCTTTCTCGGCAATAAGTCCTTCCTCGCCTTAAAGATATCAATATCTACACCCTTACCTACATTTGCTAAGTTTTTCCCATCATAAAACCTAAAGATATGCATAAGCCATTTGCAATCGATTGGTAAATTTCATTTGATCATTTACTTGTTTATTGAACTAAATATATGGAAGCTCCAGAAGGCCTGTGTGATTTTACTGCAATAAATCACAATATAACTGTAGTCAATGATCTTTGTGGTCGTGAAATAAAAGCGAAACGATTGCAGAATGCATAGAAAGCTTTCATTAGTATATCGCGGGAAAGTGGCTAATTTGTTTTTGCTATCTTTTTTGTGTGTATACAGTGAATAAATGTCCTGTCCAGTTCTTAGCACCAAACTCGGACCAAAGCAGTGACGAAGAGTTGAATTTACCGACGAAGACTTTAATGAAGAAAAAAGTGGATGTTATTTCACTTACTGATTGGCGATTTTACCGACCACCTAAGAATCTGTGGACCAGCTGAAGATTTACTCATGAAGAATCTGGAAAGTCACAACCCCCCACCCCCTGCTAACTAAGCTTTTGGCTGTGCTTACGCAATATATGTTCTTATTTTCATTTACACCATTACTATTATTAAGCTTTAGCATAGAAAATTTTCATTTTTTTCTTTCAAGGGTGGTTAATATCACGAAGCTGCCAAGAAAACTTGTTTACGGTGGAGAGCAGCTACAGGTAAGTGGTAATTTGACATAAAGTTTTGTGTACAATTTTTATCATCCAATATCACATAGGCATATTAGAGCTTGTTAAAGACACAATGGTTTTTACATCTTTTTGGACAAGTGAGGTATTTTTGTTCTTCAATTTGTAAATATGAATCTGTGTGAATATGAAAATTGATGCCTTAATAGTACCCAATAGCAAACGCCAGCAAAATGTTCAAATGGCGTTTTATTCATACCTTGTGTACTTAGACATGTAGGCAGACATGCAAAGTTATGAGGTACGGGAGAGATGTTAAGATGTTAAAACAAGTTCCAAATGTACCAATTATCTAGAAAAAGTAAAAGCTATGTATCAACTCGTTTGAAAGTGGAATTTAGATTAAAGAAATTTCGGAAGAGCTGCGCAAGTTTTTGTCAAGTCACCGAAGCAATGGGGATTTCTAGTCCCACAATTTTACACAGACCAACCTGTATAAAGTATTAATCTCAAGAAAAGACTTGTTTTGTCAACATAAAAACTGTTCCATCTAATTTTTCTCGGACTCTCATAGTGTGCTACCTGTAAAATTCTACTAGTGTCAATGTAAATTTTCTTTAAAAGCAAGCCAGCCGCAATGCTACCGACATAAAAACACCAACGTTGTCTTTTAGACTCAAAAATTAAACACGAAGAAAGACTCTTGTCCCCCCGAGAACATTAAAATAACGGTATCATCAAGATTTCGTTCCGTTACAGTTTACACCAAGGCCACTGTTTGCTGGCAAAATAATGAGGTTTTTTGCTCAAAATAGAAAATTGAATAGGTGTGACGATTTTGACCGCTTGATACCATGCCAAACCAACGCCCTTATTAGCGTTTCTAGGTACTGTCTTTGCATTGAATCCTTCTGGTATGGGTTTAAACTTTGTGTAAACTTTTCGCTACACCTATTCCAGTTAATGAAATTAAAAAGCAGGAAAATCAATGCAAAATTGGCCACAGATTAAAGTAAGATTAAATTCTAGACTATATTTGATCTACCAGGAGCCATTGCAGATGGTATCCTAAATGCATTGGAAGGCTGGTTTATCAGTTACAGCGTCAGTTACTAAAGCTATGTTTTCAGTCAGATCAATTCGATTCAGATCAATTCCAGTCAGATCCATTCCATTTAGCTGGAATAATAGAGGTGAACCAGTGGTTTGGGGTCATTGCTCTACTCAAGGTCCTTGACTTTAAAATGACACCTGACCTAAGTGGATTCTCTGTACTGTAGTGTCAAGTATAACACTCTCGTCTTCCTGTAAGTGTTCTTCAAACAAAAAGTAAAGGTGGGGTGATGTTTTGGGTTTTGGACTTAAAATAGAATCTTTAGAATTTGTTCTAGGTTTATATAAGTTTATATGTGTCGATGAACATACTTATATTAAAAGCTGTGTCTTTTAATCCACTTGCAATAGTTTCCAAGAGTTTTTTTGGAGGAATGTTTACAATAACATTGTGAATTTGCAATAAGATGCCAATCCATCAGCTGTAATCTTTACATATTAAACTGAATCTTCCCTGAGTGTTTCATTCACTCTATTTTGCAAGTTTTACAAGTTGACGATAATCTTAGGCCTAGATTTATCTAACCATAATATTTCTTGTTACACCATGCATAACAATGATAACAGAAGAAAAAAAAAGTTTATGCATCAAAAGTGACAAATTCGTTGTACCAACTTTTAAAAATGTGCGTAGTAAAAATGTACCATTTTTAAAAAGACTTTCGAGTAAATATTGTGACTTTTATCTCTACCAGAACTATTGAATTTCTCAGGCAAAACACAACTTGAATATCTTCATAATACGCAGGTTGTGAAATATGGTCCTTACGGCCACTACCATTCTCATCATGATACCGAGACTCACGAAAGAACAGATGTGCCGTGCTGTCATCAAACAAATGTTGACATTGCAAGGCAGCATGGGAAATGCAGGATTTGCAGGTACGGTACCGTATGCAATGATTTGGCCCTCCTTTCTCGTAAGCCTCCTTTTTGTTGCATTAGAAGACATGATGCCATTTCACAAAACTAAGTCCAGACCTTTTTTCAACGCGCTACGTTCTTTCTTTTTTGGTTAAAAATTCTGCTGCATTTAAATATAATCATTGTGTCAAATAAACCTCTTTCCCCTTAAGAAGTTCATGTTTTGGATAAACGAATTACTGCAACAATAGTAAAAGATCGTTACACGGGTGCTGAAATAGAGGCATTTACTCTAGAAAGCGTTGATTTTTTTAATTTTTCAAAAAACATTTGACATGCTTCAGAATTTTTATGCGGGAGATTCATGCTCTTCAAAGCACGTTCGGCTGGAAGCAAACGAAGAAAACGCTTTGCTTTAATTCTTTGTTAAAATTTTTGTTCAACAAAACGAGATCCAGTTTAAAGAAATGAACCAACAAGGGATGACATTTCTTCTAGGGATTATGCTTGATTTAGTTGTCTTTATTTTTGTTTGAAATTTGTTGAAGAGCAGTAAACCACACTTTCTAGTTCTGCTCACCAAATATCAAGAAAGATGAAATAGCTATTGCAGATGCCTAGCTATTCTTGAACAAAGTGAAGATGAACAGGAGGCCAAAATGACATTCTTTACAAACTATTTCCAAACTAATCTGGATTTAGGATTTAGGTCTTTTGTCGTTTGTTTGTTTAAACATCAAAGATTATAGCGATAAAAAATACATCACTGTCTTGCTAGATGATAATGCTGGCAATTTTGCTAAGTTCCTCATTTCTCTACCCCGTAAGAGCATCAATTACATTGTCGAGTAAAAAGCAGAGAGTACCCAAAATTGGTGCGGGTAGTTTGTGGTTCCATGGAACGCTAGGGTAACGGCGATCCACACTTCTCGTGTTTAATCATATAGCTGCAACCAGAGAATCACAATACTTAGTTTGATGAAGTTGAAGGGACAATAGTGGCTCGCAAAGTGACAAGGGAGGGGATTGCATTCAGATTTTGGGACTTTCATTTTTCCTGCTATCAGCGGAGATTTATTTTTGCTGGCCTGCTTTTTTAATCAAGACATGATCCGTTTATTTCTTTATAGTGATCTTTATTCAACGTAGACACAAACATATCATAATTTAACCACAACGTTTCAAAGTTATTTGGTACAATTATTTGCAATTACAGGTTTATAACTATAATGGTTTATCTGAATGACGTCGAGGAAGGTGGAGAAACAGCCTTTCCTGCAGCTCATAATAAAACCTATGATGATGACGTAAGCATGCATTCCTCTTGCTTTTTATAAATCCTGCTTAAGAATCGAAACAAATTAAAGTGAGTTTCGTCATACCTCAAGTGTTGTGAATGATAAGGAAACAGACACAGACAGATAACCTATTCATGTGTAACTTTTTCGTCAATTAACTTGGCTGTTTAAAACTAGAATTGATGGCTCAGGGCAAGGGCGTGTGATGAGGGGAGCAAACAATCGCGCCAACCTACAAAAACCACTGCATCACAATTTCATTTCATTTTCTGATTGGCATCATATTTTTTCTCAAAATTACAAGTTTTCGCTCTTTTTTTGCTGATAAAAGAGTTTTCAACAAATAATTTTGGTATGACATACAGAACTTCATGTTAGACATAAAATTTGCACTAGATCCAGCAATACGAAAATGCTTCATCTAGCTTACATCTAGCGCATTTAGGGCAAGTTACGTTTTCAATACTCAGTGATATTTATTCAAGTTTCCGATATTATAAGAGATGACAAGAAATATTCAATGCAATAAGGAAAAAGAGCCAGTGAAGCTGTTAGAGATCAGATAAAATAATATTCTTATTCAGCATACTTTGGCAGGGATATGAAGTAGCTAATTATCCATAGAAAATCCTCGATAAGACCATTTGAAGTCCCATTATCATATAGATCTTTGACAAGAGAAGTGATAAATTGACTTTTGGATGACACTGCATGGCAATAATTGATAGTAAGTCTCTTTAAATGTTTAACACACCTAATGTTGCAACTGAATCTTTTCAAAGGCTCTTCGTGTCAGAGGAGACGAAACACTTCCAGATTTGCTCAATTTGTCGCAGTATTGCCAAGCTGCGAATCTGGTTATCACACCGAAGAAAGGAACGGCTGTTATGTGGTACAATCATTGGATCGACAAAAAGAGTGGCTGGCTGGGCCAGAGAATCGAACAAAGTTTGCATGGAGGATGTGATGTTAAGAAAGGTGAGAAGTGGATTGCAAATATCTGGCTGACAGCGCCATATGCAGACTCAGTGGATGTGCCAAGCATGTATTTCTCAGAACATGATTACACAGCTGCAGAAACAGCCTATAACGAAAAGTAAATTGATTAACCATTATGAAAATTTGTCTAAGAATAACGCACAATCAACGCTAACTCAATTTTTTAAAAGAACGGCATATCACATTATATGATATATTTTAGACGAATGAATTAATATATGGCTGAATGAGTCGACTAAACTGCTTACATGGTATATTCAAATTGATCAGAACTTTCTTCATAGGAAGTATTTAGAGCTGCATAATGAATTGGACGTCACTTTTCTTAATAAAGAATTAACATTGAATTAAGACTTACTAATATAAATGAATTTAACATATTTAGGTTTTTTTTTCGTTTTCCCGCACTCTCTATTAAATAAAGTTGATATATCATAATCAAGCTAACAGATTTAAAGAAAGTTTCTTGCTCAAAGTTTCGATGGGTCTACTCAAACTGTCATTTGCTTGCATTTCTGATTGGCCTACTTAAATCCACATCTGGGTATATATTTTCTAAACATTATCGATAATTTTTCTGATATTTCAACTCTGAAAGCCGTCAGAGTTATTCTTGTAAAACTATATAGATTATATTGCATGCACAACTATCTTGAAATCAGGTAATATGTGGCTTTTAAAATCGTCTAGTTTCTTTTACTGGATCCAAGGCTCTTTCGATGGCTTGTGGATTGAAGAAAACCCATGGGCGTGCTGTTACTTTGCGTGCAACGCAACGCATAGATGAACACCTTTGTTTTGGAGAATTTTAAGAAAGATGCGAGATATTTGTGACGCCACAAACTACCATCCTGTCGTGCCATGCGATTGTCTGGTTCTGTTTTTAAGTCAAAACTTGCGGAATTCTCTACACATCTCCACGACATTTTCATTTAAAAAACGACATTCCAAAGCAATCGGAAGTATCTGGGTCATTTAGAAAGAGTATTCTGACGATTAAAAAACTTGTTTAGCTATATCGTCAAGTGGTCACGCACCTTAAAAGAAAATATTGTTCAGTTTTTGCATGGCACGTCATACTGACGACACGGTGACACGAGGGTTGTTGATCTTAAAAAGTAGTTAAGATTCACTTTTTGCTTTTAAGCTCATACACATTCTATTGGCGTTTCATCATTTTAAAAAAGGAAGGATCAATTTCAATTTTCTAGAAGCACTCTTAGATCTAATATTGCAACAAGTGAATTAAATTGAAAATTATTCATGCAAGTTTTCTCGAAGGCATTTCTCGTCGTCGTTTTGCTTTGTTTCTGACTATTACCTTGTTCATATTACTACTCATTGCAAGATCTACTGAATTCGGCGGACAGGAGATCCGGCCTTTCTCATTCTTACAGAAATTAATGCTGTTTCTGTTGTTCTTACAGCTTTCTTGCATCTGCCTGCTCCCAATTTTGAAGCAGATAAAGTGCATGGATTTTCGTGTTAACGATGAACCAACATCAATATCCTATTATATTACCCGCAGAATATCCTGCAGTGGCATCAAGGTCATATGCAAACACTGTTAGGTTGAAAAGCTGCTTAGAATAAGGACATTCTTGGCTTGCATTTATATAATGCTGTTATGATCAAAGTAAAATTTCAAAGTAAAACTGTTGGACATTGATTTTCTTAGAATTCGCATAATAGCGCAGAATCCTTCAATAAAAAATCATTTGTTGGAAGAATTAAAGATTGTTACTTAATCTTAATGCTAATTTAATAAAAGACTTCAATGAACAAAAAGTTTGATTATAGCCTAGCTCTTGCTAAAAACAAGCTTTTGTTATTCTACCCTGGGTTGCAGAGCCTCAGGGAAAGAGTGGATCGGTGAAAGACTGTTCGACCATCTTTTCACTGAGGGTCTGGTAACCAGGGTAGTGCAATTCTCGCTCACTTATGTCCAGGTTCTCCGCATGCAAACAAGACCTCGGCAGCCGTTCGACTCAGAGCTTCTTAACTTTTTCATTCATTAATTCATTAATTAATTCAACATTAATTCATTCGATCTACATACAAACGTAAAGGCGCCATTGTGTAGACAGAAGGAGTTCGTTTTCCCTCTTAGACTCCAGTGGAAATTTTACATTGGCCTATTTCGATCCACAACTGGGTATATATTTTCCATCGTGTTCTTTCGGACCCTGATTCTGACGTTTTATGATCTAAGAAGTGTCAGACAAAAAAGCTTTAAGTATGTTGTAAAATGTTTGCTTTTTTCACTGCCATTTTCAAATTCACTTTAATTTTAATTTTTTTGTAAATGAAACTCTCCATTATGCGCCGTCAGACTCAAGACAATATTAAATGAATTTGGTGTCAAAAAATGCCTCGTAGAGCAACTAAAGCAAAAATAAGCAAGCACTCAGATTTTACTTGAAATAACAAACAATGTTTATCAAAGTCGGACTGTAAAGTGTTTTTTCGGGTGCACAAACAAAATTTTTAGTCTGGTGAATATGCTGATTAGATCACTCAGCCCATTTAAAACTTCTTAGTGTATTTCCATGGACGACTGTAGTGATGGCGAGCAAGCTTAATGAAAATTTTGCTTTTTTCACGCTTAGTGACCTACATTTCTTTTTGCAGCACTGGTTACAGTAATCATGGCGAGAATACGTTTGGAAAATTGGTCATTACGCTAACATTAACTATTGCGTTAATAACTTAATTTAGTAGATAATAATTTGCTGTTGAATGGCAGGATATGATAATTGGTGCTAAAACTGCCATTATTAGCAAAGCATAGAGATGGATGAATATTTTTGGTCCGTTTCCTTGGGGATTTATTTCTAAATTACATCCCTGTTACTGTTTCGCAAATAATTGTCATCATTTCTTACCAGGCCACCTAAATTAATGCCATAAATTGCAACAATTGATGTAAATTGCCATGAAAAGTCTGCCCTAGTTGCTGTTTCATAGTAGTGGCGAGAGGGAGTGACAGGGATCGCAGAAGAGAGGAGGGGGCTAAGGGGGCTTAAGCCCTTCCCCAATAATTTCCAAAATGAATTTAAAACCATAGAGAAAGCGCAGTAGTCCTAAGGACTATGAAATCGCCCTGCTCTTAACTTTTAGCATGTTTAGCCCCCCCCCCCCCCAAATGCTTTAGCCCCCTCAATCTGTAATATGCTCCGCGGCTCAATGTTTTGATTTTTTTTAATTCAAAAGAAATTGCTTTTTCTAATTACTGGTGAGTTTTCTAATTATGTCAATGCCTTGCTTGTATTTATGGAACTCGAGCCTCGGTGTACAAAAACTTTTAAAGTTAAAAGTTTTACAAAAAAGATATTTTCAAAGTCGTTTAAATTTCAATTTCGTCATTTATGAAGCAAGGGCCTTTTCATACCCCTAGGCCGAATACAGATCTATTTTGCATTTATTGTCCATGATTAACTATCAATTTTGTTAAAAATTAAAGCTTTAATTGGTATAGTTTCACTATCGTACATCAATTGAAGAGCAAGCTGTGTTCCCACACCTGGACGGAAATCTTTTCAGATGACTCAATATAGGCTCAGTAGGCCATACAAAGTGGCAAACACGGAGTATTGTAATCAAAACACAATAAAAAAACCATAAGCGCCTGAAATATCGTTTACAATAAATTTACATCATAATAGACCCATTGAAAAATATCAATCACGGACGTTTGATAAAACAAAAGCCTTTTAACGTTGTTTTCCCCATGAAGGAAGCCAGGGCAGTCAACTGTTAAATGTGAGAAATACCAGACCGTCTTTAACACACCGGTAATTCAGGTGTAACTATCAATTTGTGCTGTAACTTTTGACGCTGATACTTACAGACGAATGATTTTCATGGTTATATTTTCGTCCCTTAAAGAGCGTATTTGGTTCATAAAAACAAGGAAACAACAAGGAGAAAGGTCCCGGCGAGGAGCTATAATCATTTTACTTTTGTTTCTGTTTGGTTTCACAAAGAATTTCCTCTCAGACGTTCCTGAAACAAGTTTCTAAAGTGTGAAAAATTGATATAACACAGGCTGCTGAAAGTGATTGCAGTGAAAGTCATACCACCGGCAAAATTGATGTACATTTTTGGCTGCGGGACAACGCGAATCTGACACACAAAGCTTCCTTAAACAATAGAACAATAGAAAGAATACAATTGAGATAAAGCGAGAGAAACATAAACAAAAGATCGGAATGTGCGGGATAATCTGCGTGTTATGCAAACCTGGCAACTATTAGGACGGTGAGTAACGTTGTCAAGAGGATTAGGCCACAGAGAGCAATCGCTGATATTCAAGGCGGATGTTAAATGGTTGTGATTTGCGTTTTCGAGACTTTTATGTATTTTAAAGATTGAGAAAGCACCATGTTTAAATTTGTCGTCAAACGTAATTCGAAGGAACTCTTTCACCGCGCCGTCGCTGAAGACGATATTTTGAGAGTGAAATTACTTCTTGATCAATGTAAAGAAGACCCCAAATTCAATATTGATGAGATCAATGATGAAGGACTTACAGCGTTACAGAATAGTTGTTTCATCGGTAATGTAGATATGGTAAAATTATTATTATCATACGGAGCCAATATGAAAATCAAGGATCGTGAAGGATGGACTTTACTGCATGCGGCAGTAATGACAGGTAATTTTAACATCGTAAAGTTTTTGGTTGAGAATGGATTGAGCGTCTCCAGTAAAACTGACCGAAAAGACTTGCCAATTGATTTTGCCGAAAGCAAGCAGATCCTGTTATTTCTTGTAAAAAAAATGCTTGAAGCTGGCATGATTGATGAAGTTCACAAATATATCAAGCGAAATCCCCGTCGAAAAAAGGAAATTTATAAGCAAATAGAAATGTCAATAAAGTCAAAGCGGGACGAAATTAAAGCATTGGAAAGTTTCCCATTTACACCAAGGGAAAGCAAGGGCAAGCCCCCAAAAGGAGAAAAGAAAGATTTAGGTTCAAGAAGTAAAGACGACTCAAAACTCAATAGTCACATAAAAGTTACTACCAGGAGAAGTTATCCTGTTGATCAGAACCACAGTCCAAAAACGAAAGAGAGAGGCTACAATGAAGTTTTCACCCTAGATGTAGATGATCTACCAGAAACACCAGTTCATAAAAAATGGTCATCTTTGTCAAATATAGTTGACAACTCTAAAGCTCATCTGACAGAGTCAAAAGTAAAAATGCATAACGGGTATGAAACAGATGGAACTGAACCAATTTATCAAAATTCCACTGAAGTTAAAGCATTACTCAAGGATATAATCTCAAACAACAATGGTTCACATGACAGACAGAAAAAGCATACAGAAATGGACATAGCTAGTGTAAATTCCCATTCAACATCAGGATATGAAACAGATGATAACCAACTGATGTACTACACCAGGCCTATTAGATACTCTGATACAAATGAATTCTTTGAAGGAGTTGAAAATAATAATCACCCAGACAATGAATATTTAAAAAGGTCCCAAACGATGTCACCCAGGACAATGAGACGTTTGGAATACAGATTTGGGACACTTTTTGTCAATAATCTACCAAATGAATTTAATGGAGGAAGTTCACTAAAACCAACTGAACACAATTTTAAAAAGATTGAATACCCAGAAGTGTTCCTTTAAATTAGCATTCTGGTTTGAGATAATCTTAATTTTAGGATGCAAGAATCTTCATTTCTAGAATTTTAACTGAACAATATCACCCTGGAGGACAATTAATCTTTTACCAAAGCACTTTCTATTCAATAGGTATGTTGGGCATATAGATTTTATGACCTTTTATCAGAAAGATGAAGAATTTTTAATAGTTGTTGGTGCTCTAGGGTGTTTTAAACAGTCAATTGTTTTGTATAGTCTACACCATTTCAAATCTTTAATTGGCTTTTACCTATTAAGAAACTGTGTATTAACAACTTCCCTAAGTGCATAGGTTTTACAGTATGGTTTTATTGCAATGCTGGATTTGAAAAGCAGTTCACAGAATTTTGTTTTGTTTAAAAAATGTGTATCCTATCACTAAAAATCCAAAAATTAAATAGCCCCTTAGGATAATGACTCCATAAAACAGTTTTATCCTTGTGTCCGCAATAAACAGTGGTTCATAACATTAAGGGTTTGGATAAAATCTCTCAAAACTTGTTGATGGTAAAGGGGCCAAAATAGTTGGAGTGTTGAAATTTTTTTTACCAGTCCATTGCAAACAAAAAGTTCAAGGAGGAAGTCGGCCTTTGTACTATACACTGTTTGATATTGAAGGCTTTAGAAAATAAGAAATGATCCAGCCTTATTTGTGACACAACACTCCAACTACATTCCTTCCAATAAAGAATTTTAAGAATTCATAAACAGATTCATTTTCAGATTGGGTGCCTTTTTACTCAAAATTACCAGAAAGCTTTTTTTTTTGAAAATCAGTTTATTCCTTGAGCAGATACAAGGCTCTTTGTTGTAGATTTTACAAGTTTTGGTATTGTTATATGTTGTTATCATTTTTAATGGTCTTAAAATTAATCTAGTTTATATTGAAAAGAAGTGTATATATTGAAAGCGTTTGTTAGGAAGCAGTTTAGTATAGATGTCTATATTCTGGCCTAAATCCATTGTAAATTTCTATGGTTTGTACTGTTTCAACTTATTTGGAAAATATCACTCTATGATGCATTTTTGAGGTTATTGTCTTAACATTTACATGATAGAATTTTAATGTTAACCAACTCCAACATTTTTACTTGGGTGCATTCTTTATTGGCCAAAGATTGATCATTAATAGTTTAAAGGTTGAAAAGCCTATTGCCATTTAACTTTTGATATAAATGTAGGAAATGGGTTTCTATTCAAAATATTTCCTTATTACGACAGAGGTGTGCAGTTCTTATTGCTACTTGCATTTCATACTTATCCTCTTGTTCCATTAACCATCCTCTAAAAAACATTTTCCGTCCCATCAAAAAATGAAATGAAACTCCCTTGAAACAGCAATCAACTGAGACAAACGCCATGTTCACAGAAATACATAAAAATCAAGAGTAAATAAAATTTTAAATCTGGGGAAGGCTTCTCTACTCTTCCTTGCTTTGTCAGAAAAACGGTAAGTACCAAAACCATGCAAAGATTCAGAGGCAGAGAAGCAGCTGGGTCAACAAGCTAAAGGTGTACGGTACAAGCATGCGCAGAAGATATTTTGACATTCAAAAACGGTACGCTTACCGTGCCGCTTTCCGTTTTTGAAAGTTGAAATCAAGGCAACTTTAGATATCGTACCATTCGGAAATATCTTGCTGTTACTAGTCATAAAAGTATGAATCAAAGACTTGAATAGCAGGTGCCCTGTTGGCATGGAGAGGATAAGCTTGATACTGTTGCTTTATATATACTCTTTAACAGGGGCACCATCCTAAAAAGTTAGGAAGGGGGGGCTGTGCTGTAAGGAAATTCAAGAAGCCACACCCATGACCAAACCCTTACAACACCCAATGTACTTGCATTTGTGGTAAAAACTCCCTGTCTGTTGGATGTAGAAATCATTCAGACATTCATGACACAAACAGTCTGATAAGGACTTTCTCATTCACGAGAAATCAATATCATAACATAATAGAGGGTTGCCAGCAAATAAGAACCTATTGTTAAGAGGGGCTGAGCCACCCAAAATCTATCTGAATTTAACAAAAGGGGCTGAGACTCCTTGAGCCCCACTCCATGGCACCACTGCCCGTTGCATATTACCTTTTACAATGTAAACTGTTTATTCATTGACAGATATAGGGCCATCCACGCATTTTACCCCCCCCCCCCCATTTCGAAGAAAAATCTTGGTTTTGTGTAGATTAAAACTTCCTTTCAAATGTTCGTTTCGACCTAGCTGAGGAGGATTATGGTCTGTGACGCAGGCTAGATGGGACCATAGGACCCTGCAGAGTTTCGATATTGCATACAAACCTATCTACCACCCAGTTTTAATTTTGAAGTAACTTGTTTGGAGGCGAATTATCAAACTTGATCACAGTTTTGCGAATTTTTGCGATTTTCTCATGCTGGATTGCTTTCTCTCTCTTTTTCTTTCGTGGCAAATTCACTTTCTCTTTTCTCAGCCAATTTTTTTCTTACTTCTTACAATCATCTTTCTTTCACAGAAAGCATCGTCTACAAGGTTGTCGCAGGAGCTCAAAATATCTCACACTCATCTGAACTATGCTTTCGATCTCATGTGCGAAGATTTACAAATTATGTTCGAAAATATATAGAGATTTCGGCTTCACTGCTTTTGGCAAGGAATTGGAAGGTAATGAAGCTACGGTTTAAAAAAAAACCAAATCAGAATTTAATATTTGATAGAATAATGCCAAAGGTTTCTCAATTTTTGTTGCCTCAAAGGATAAAATATTGTACCAACGTTTTTGAAGTTTTGAAAAAAACTATTCTAGTGTTTCTTATAGAGATTTTTTGCTAAATTATTTGGCTATATTGAATGATGTTCATAAACATTTTGTGTTAATCTCCCTGCCAACAGTAAAAACTATTTGAATAATTATCTAAGAAAAATCGCAGCCCTTGAATTTCATATCATAACTCTAAAACAACTTTCGTTTTTTACTAATTCAAAAACAATTCAAACCTGTTTATACATCTACAGTCAACGTGCTTTGTTTTCGTAAGAAACGCTGTGCTCGATTTTTAAAAACAACACTAGATAAGCTGTTTGTAACTTGCAGTTTTTTTCCTAAGCCACTCGAAACAGTATCTCGAATTTCCCTTCCCTCGTATAAGCTTCCCTTGTCGGTTCTTGCCCTTTTCCTGCAAGTGAAAATTTTGGTTTTGATAACATATTTCAAAATCTTTGCTTTTTTCAAAGCCATTTTTAAATTCTGTACCACGAGAAGACTGTTTGAAAATTTTTAATAGAGTAAGCCCCCACCCCAAAAAATAAAAAAATTAGCCATCCCTGACGTGACAACTTTTACAGTCCATGGTTTTGTCCAAAATAAATAACACATCATTTTAACAACGGTTTTATTGTCAAAATGACTTCCGAAATGTTTCATTTCTCTACGTAAATTTGAAAAAACTAAAAGCGAGATTTTTATCGAGATTTTCTGATAAGCCGCTAGAGGACGAACTCTAGGATTTATGGTACGTTTCCATACTACCCTTATTTCACAGTAAACTGCACACTCAAGAAATTTTCCATTCACAACTTTGTTTTACTTGAAGTTCTCAAGGCGAAATCATTACTGAGTATTGGTCAATAGGTTTTTCTGGGTGCGAGCTCTGTTGAAATTTGCTTTAAAATCTAGCCTTTACCTCTGAAACCCTTCAATAATTGTATGCCTGAAAAATTTCAAAAATTTGTGAGCTGCTGGTAGCATAATGACCCAAAACTTAAGCAACTGCCAAGCAGTCGGGGAGGGGGGGGGGGTAGTCGGGGCTAGAACCGAGTAAAAGTAGCTTGAATCCGATCCATTTTTTATTCTTTACATTTTTGCAAAAGTTGGGGCATTCCCCTCAGCTCCTCTGCATCGCGATGTCTTAGCCCCCAGACCTCACTTTTCTTAAAAAATCCTTCGAAATGAAAACTCTTATGAGGTAAAATTAGCACAGATACACGGGAAAGAGGCTAGGCTATGGCGGGAACATTGAGGTTCTTCAAGATCAGCGGAAGTTGGCAAAGCGAGTGCTGGAAAGGCGAGAAGGTATTTGTATTACTTTGCCCAACCTACCACTGAAAAGTCTATTTAGAATACATCGTTATTGACTCTCTTATTCAATCTAAATTTAAAAAATATGAAACATGTACTGAACACTGCTTTTTTTAAATTGCTCAAGAATCAAGATTGTTACAAAACTACAATTGATTCTGTCCTGTGAGCCCAATGGGCTAATCTGGATTCCATGACAGCTGCACTCCCTTGTAAAATTACGAATGCACTCTTACACACCTGAATGCTGAGTGTGGCTTGGGCGCGGTTTTGTGGGTGTGGCTCAAATTCACAAAACGAGTTTCTGTTTGTGTGCAAAAGAGATTGAAAATGTATGTCAATTTAAATTGAGTGATACTCTTGATGTATGTATGTATGTATGTATCAGGGCCGCTAAGAAGAGGCCCTAGGGAAAAACTGACCACGCCCGTAAGTTAACTTCCTGAATAATTCCTGCTCTCATTTCCTTGCAATCGTTGAGAATGATTTACTATTTTTAGGCCCGTTTCGAGACCCCCTAGAGCTAAGGTCCTTGGGCAATGTGCCCTCTGTTTCCCTCTTGGTGACCCAGCTTGAGATCGTCAATTAGGATTATTATGTTTTTTTGCCTTTTTAAAGGTTTTTTCTAAAATTATTCTTTTTCTTGCCAAACCTAAAAGAATTTGAATTACAGCCACTGATGGTAGTTTAGTTTCAACTGAATTTCCCTTATTGAAATGAATTTCCCCTTTGAGGAAATATTGATTTAAAAACTGGATACATCAAGGAAGAAAATGTATGCAAAAACTCAATTATCACTTGCACACTTGAGATCTCATCGAAAACTTGGGGATATCAAGCTTAAAATGTTTTTCAGCAATGCATCAATGGCTAATTACAATAATG
This sequence comes from Rhopilema esculentum, assembly GCF_057945365.1. Lineage (NCBI taxonomy): Eukaryota > Metazoa > Cnidaria > Scyphozoa > Rhizostomeae > Rhizostomatidae > Rhopilema > Rhopilema esculentum. The sequence continues at coordinate 9,641,489 of NC_142818.1, read as the reverse complement.
CATTCTAAATACCTATTACTTATAATAGTATGCAGGAATTGAATCTACAAACAGCAACAAATAAAATGAATACAATCCTGGTAATATTAGGCATGCGACCATAGGCGCACGCCTTCACACCTGCCTAAAACTCTCCAAGCCTGCTTTTTATTGCACACACATTGCTAGGTTTTGACTGTCTACTCACTTTTTTCTCTCTCTTTGTTTCTTTTGATTTTTGTTAATTTTCTCTAAAGTAGTGTTTTAATTTTCTTTTGTGTGGGTTATCTTGAAAGCATATCTGGGAAGGTGGCATAAACACTCTTTAAGGCCCTGTTTCCATTACTCTGTTTTCAGATCATTCCATATTTTCTTGAACCATTTTAATTACTCTGGGACATTTCTGGATTGCATGCCAGGGATATTTTATTGATATTTGTTGCATGGCTAATCTCATACAGAATAAACAGAATTGTATAGAATTAATGAAAACTTACCAAATAATCCACCATCTAGCCACCACACAGAGACAAATTTTTAATATGGTCCATATTAAGCATCTCAAATTATCTAAAACAGACATATTAAAAGACCATGTTGCAAGAGTTCATTTTTTCTCAGTGATACATCTCATTGGAACGTCTATCAACTGCTACATATTTTGTAATATTACAATGAATTCATTGTTTTCAAAATTGTCATTGTTAAACTCAAACTCTTTTTACAGCATAATAGCAGCTACTCACAATATACAGGTGCTAATAAGTATAAGTAAAATGTTTCTAAGAAAAACTGAAGTAAAATTTATAAAGCTGATGGACACACAGAAAAATTCAATGTGAGCCATCAAATCATCAGTCTGAAATAAGTGGTCTGAAATTCAGGAGCATAAAATCAGGTAATCTGTTATGATATAAAATGTAGTAAGTCTTATTGTGTATGCATAATTAAATTTTTTTACCATATATCATTAAATTATGCATAGTTATCTATCACAAGCATATTGAATACAATTGATGAATCACAATCTTAAAGAGCATTTGAGAAGAGTAAAATGTAAGATAAAACTATCTTGTATTTTGACTTGATATGCACACCTAGAATTTGCCAAGGGCATGAAACCAAGTAGACAAATTTCAACTACAGTCTCTACCAATTTTGATCAGTTAAATATGACTATCAGGTTATAGTTATAATGTGATAGTTATAATGGTATAAATACTTTGCTATATACCAAATTTTGAATGGTCAAACAAACTATTTTATGTTTTAACTTATTCTTTATTGTAATAAGTGTACTATGTAACGTTTGTTGGTATATTGAATGAAAAAACAGAAACAGGTTGTCCAAGGAACATAGTTCTTGATAACATTGGTCCTGATTTTCAGATGCATATTGATTTAGTTATAGGAACTGGGGCACAGGAGACATGTTTAGGACTTGCTCGAAGCAAAATACAGGTGGAAAATTCCATATCAATTGTACCCTGTTTGTAAAGTCGCCCTCGTGAATGTTTCTAATAATTTACATGGGTGCAGGGCTCTATAAGAAAATCTGACACCTAAAATTTCAGGGTTCCAGGTCAACTCGTTTCCGAGCTATGACGAGTCAAAAATTGTGCAATACATTTGTTTTTGTATTGAACACTTCCAACAGACATTTTATGAGTTTCCGCTCTAGTTTGGCCGTTTTGTCCTGTGTTTCGACATCACTCATTTTGGCAAACTTTTCTTATGTCATGGAGAATTTTCCCCATTTTTTTGATGTGGTCTTTTTTTGTTGAAAATGACCACTCCATACCTTTTATCAGGTTTTGTCATAAAGATGTAGGTGTTAGCCCGTAGAGATTTTTGGTGCTTGGAAATGTTCTCTATGCAAAAGAAAATCAGAGTGGTCGATGGGAGAGCCGGTATACACATATGCCAAATCGCTTACTCGAGCTCGTCGAACATATCTATTTCGTGCTCACAGAGGTGTCCTTCAGTGTGTTGTAGTAAGGATCGAAGTATTTGGGGAACCATTGCTTGAGAAATATAGGAACAAAAATGATTGTTCATTGGAAGGAAAAGATTTGGGAGAAATGTGGCCAACCAATGTAATCAACAAAAAGCAATAAAAATGGCTTTGAAAAAAGCAAACATTTAGTAAGCTAAAGCTTTTCGTCTGACACACTTCAGAGTTTAAAACGTCAGAACATAGATCGAAAACTCTACGCTAGGAAATATATATACCCAGTTGTGGATCGAAATAGGCGACGTTCCGTCTAGTTTTAGAAACAAAACCCATCCCCAAAGAGAACAGCCACCTCAGTCTTGCAAATCTAAAATTACAACTAAAACCTGCGATTCTACTATCGGGCAGCATTTACTGGAAAATCAAGATTGTGCAAAAAACTATAACGGCGACATGTTTCGGATTATTGGTAAAGCCCGATCGTCGTTCCACCTAGCAGTTTTGGAATCTATCTACATAAGAACGAAAAACTGCTACTGTGTAGACAAAAGGAGTTCGTTTTCACCTTAGGACTCCATTGGTAACATTCTCAATAGGCAAGCGGCACTGATTGGTCAACCTCAACAGTCACATGCTCGCGTTTCTGATAGGCCTATTTCGATCCACAACTAGGTATATATATTTCCTAGCGTAGAGTTTTCGATCTATGTTCTGTCGTTTTAAACTCTGAAGAGTGTCAGACGAAAAGCTTTAGTTTACTAAATTTTTGCTTTTTTCAAAGCCATTTTCAAGTTTTGTACCACCAAAAGATTGTTTGAAAATGCATTAAAGAGATTCAAAGCAATTCTCGTGGAAATTTTGCACGAGTTGGATGGTTTGCGCAAACACCAAAAACCACTCACTAAAGTTTGCGCACACACCAAATTCAGCATGGCCTTTTCAAATTCTCCAAAGTATGCTCAATTGATGTCCCTCGGTAATTCGGTTGACAAATAATGAACTAAAAACTGTCGTTGTCTCCCTTTGACATTCACTCTTTCTCCACATCGTTTGCTAGCCATATTAGATTAACGGCTGTTATGCTTTTTGCAGATATTACTAAGAAGAACGAACGTAACGCTAAGCAAGTATAAAGTGAATTAATTGAAACAATGCTCTTTTAAAATAACTGTTACTATAGTGTTAAAATCTTTTAATCAAACATTTATTGAAAAATTAATATACGTTTCTGCAAATCTTTTGTAATTTTTAAAAGGGGATTCCATGCCTTCACCGCGAGATCCTTGATCTAACCTTTGAAATATTGAAAGTATATTCTCCATATCGTCTTAGTTTCGCTCTATTTTCGGATCAGGTTTCTCGAAACCAATTATAATCCAACAAATGATTGGATTTTGGGCAGTGATAACTACAGTGTTACAAGTAGGCTGTGGAAAAAACCCACGAGCATGCGTACAACGCCTGCAGTATTATTATACCCTACCACAGAAAATTTTATGAGCAGTGGAAAGATTTGTGGTTGCTGCCTGGAATTCTATTTCAAGGAGTCAGTCTTGTATTTCAAGGGGTCAGAATGCCAATATAGACTTAAATGATACATGATAACAAGCGTTGCGATAGCCCTGAAAATTAATTAACAAATTGCTTCATAAATTTTCGCTGCGTTGAAAATTTTTTTTACCATTTTGAATTGCACTTCGTTTGTTAACAAGGTGAATGTTCATGTTGTTTCAGGGCAAGGCTGGCGAAAATGCCGGAGAAAAGGCAGGTGAAAAGGCAGGGAAAATGCAGGGAGAAAGGCAGGTGAAATGTAGAGAAAAGGGCAGTAAAAATGCAGGGGGAAAGGCAGGGGAAATGCAGGGGAAGGCAGGGGGAAGGCAAAGGAAAATGCGGGGAAAAAGGCAGGGGAAATACAGGGAGAAAGGCAGGGGAAATACAGGGAAAAAAGCAATGGAAAAGGCAAGAGAAAATGCCGGGGAAAATGCAGGGAAAAGGCAAGGGAAGAGGCAGCCTTTACAAAGCACACAACCTTTTCATTCTTTTTTATCGTTCCAAGTTATTTGTACAGAAACAAAATTCAGTATTAAGAAGCATTGTTTTTAAATTTGCCCTATGAACAAAAGAATTCAAATCTACCCACAGAATAATTCTAAAATAAATGTATTAATAATTAAATTCTGATGCAAAACAAAAAAGACATTTTGTTTCTAAATAGCTTCACGCAAAAAGTTGAATTCATACCAAATCGAAATTAGATACTTTTTAATTCATTTGTTGATAGAGAAAGCGAGAGAAAACATATTTGTTAATTGAAAAGGTTGTTTAGAATGTTTCTTTTTCAATCGTGTTATGCATGCTTTGAAAAATTTCTATTTTTGCAAAGCAGACAACCCCAGTTCTGAATCTGAAGGTTGAGAACAGCACAAAGGCGAACTTTATCATCTCCAGAGATGGAAAATCACAAGCACTACTAAAAATCCATTTCAAACTGCTCTGCACAGCTTCGAAAGTTTTGCGACGTCTTAAAAACGTAATGTGCAGGACACTTGTTGGTTGCTCCGGGGGAGGATATTGTAAATCCTCTTAGAATGGGGGTTTTACAAACGTGAGTTCTTTGTAGGCAGAAATGCTCAAAAATACGGCAACGGCGGATAAGATCAAAATTCTTCTTTTTATGGCAATGATACTACTAACGGCTAACAACAAGTTCGACAAATAACGACACGGCTTCAACAGGCACGACAAGACTAGCGACAGAGCTCCAAGCGGTACGGGAAAACTTTCGAGAAGACTACTCCTAACTTATTAAACAGCCCTTTATATACCCTAAGCAAACCTTAAAATAATAATTACGTAATACAAAAAACATATTTACAGACGCTGATGCAATCACATCGCAAAGATGCAATTGTCACGTGATACTGTCCGTAAGGGAACCCTGTGTCGTTACAATATTCTGCCACCTCTCAAAATAAGTATTTTGTTTTATCTGCATGATAATAACACTATAGGTCATATCCAGGGTTACAATGTAACTTAGGTAATCATAGAAGAAAATAAAGAATTTCGAATTTAACTTCAGCCTTTTTACCGATCGTAAAGCTTTCAACATAATAGCTGAGAGATAAGAAACTGTTGGTGTTTTCTAGAGGATCAAAGTTCTTTGACTTTTTTACAAATCCAGAGAAAGTTCTGTAGTTTTCTTAATAAGATTTTTTGATGCCCAAAACAATTGCTTAAGATAGTTGTTCAATCTCAAACCGCCTATAGTTGGCAAAGGATTTTAGGAATAATTTGATTAAAGAAGACAGAATAGGCTTAACCAGAACATATCTCAAAATATTATTGGATAAAGCCCGCCTTTTTATGGGTCCTTAACCATCATCCGTTCAAACAAATCTCTTTGTGGTACAGAACTAAAAAATAGTTGTGAAAAAGCAATCATTTTGAAACATACTCAAACTTACCGTCTCACACTCTTCACAATATGAAACGTCAGAAAGTAGGTCAAAAACTCTACGCTAGGAAATACACATCAAGGCCGGCGAAAGCGGAAAGGCCTTCCTCCCCGAGTAACAGCTTGGCTTAGGAAATAGATCGAGAAACCTGATCCAGAATAACTTGGTGCCAGCACAAATTGACGGACTTTCGTTTTTTCTATTGCCTAAACGTGGCTCACAAGGTTTATTCGTTAACAACAAATTTCTCAGGAACATTGCAAAAAGAGAGAAATTGCTAGCGATGTGGAAGGGAAAGAAACTGACGAAAAGAAAATTTTTGAGGACATGAGAGAGAAAGAATGGGCAGATTTGTTCTATAAAAGTAAAATCAAGAAAATTTCAACACTTGATTGCATCGATAACCCATTCCTACTAAGAAAGAAAATCTAGCGCAATTGTAAATTCTATTAAAACTATTTTTGATTTTTGTTAAAAGCACCTTTTTTCCGAAATATTTAAGATCAGATGTTTCAAAACAATATCCCAAGTGTACAAATTGCTTAATTTGCTTTTATTTTAGTTGATAGTTCTTCTGTTTTTGTTGAACTTGTACATATTGATTAAACAAAGCTTAAAGATATTGCCTCGGATTTTCCTTCAGTCAAAATCCATTTTAGATACAGTCTCTGCCCATCCCTAAAATACAATAATCTTTTTCTTGCCGTCAACCATGGTGGCAGCCTTACCTAAGCCCTCTCAAGACTTTCATATTTGGCCCCTCCTTTTTCAAATACGTTTCGCCGGCCCTGTGCATCCCCAGCTGTTAGCCTGCGCGCAGAGTCGACTGGTTTTCCCAGAGATAAATTTAGTTTCCAATCAACTTGATTCATCTCTGGGAAAACCAATCGAGTCTGCGCGCAGGCTAAGCTGTTGATCGAAATAGGCCAATCAGAAACGCAAGCACGTGACTGTTAAGGTTGCCCAATCAGTGCCGCTTGCCCAATTCAATCTCCTTCTCTCTACACAATAGCGGCTTTTTCATGCTCTTACGTTCAACAAGTATTGGGACACCTTCGAAAGGGAACTATGGCGTTGTGTTGGCAGTCTTGTATACATCAACAAAATGTGCAAAAGAGTTGCATTGCAAAAGAGTTGCGAACGTTACAATTTTACCAAATTATTGAATTTACTTGGGCTACTTTTCAAACTGCGTAGCGCTAAAGAAGAAACCACTAGACGTATTTGTGATGATTAATTTTCTTATGAAAGAGAATTTTTAAAAACACCCTATTTAAAAATATATTTACATAACAAAGCCTAAATAAATTTTATGTTTGATGTTTTTTGAATTTATGGCGTACAACGTCTTGCAAAAATTTAGATTCTTAGATTCTGTGATGGAATTCACAACCTTACAGCAGGTTAAATGCTAGGTTTTTAGAGAAAGCAGAGCAACCAAAAGTCAACTATTTTGGTACTTAGATTAAAGAGAGTGTCCTATAATACAAAGAAGGAAAGGTATTGCTAAAAATTTCTGTGACAAGGATTCGAACCTGGGTTAATGAAAAATTTTCCATAGGCCCTGTTCAAGACTGTAAAAAATTGAAAGAAAGCGAATAAGTACTATGGGACTGGACCCCTGTATAGGCCAGCATGAGTCAGTCTCGAACTGATAACGGCTGGTATTCCATGGTTGTGAGATTCTTAGTTGTCTTTGAGAATGAATCTTTTCTAAAATGCATCTTTTTTAAAGTGATAAAACACACACAGAAAAACAAAAGCAAAACGGTTTTTAATCTTTGAAATTTTGCAGGTAATGGTATGATCGCACGTGAAATAAACTGCGGAAAAAATCTTCATCATTTTGGACCGAATATGGGTCAAGTCTTTAGAATTGACCTGGTTACCTGGTTACATGGTGGCTCCGAGTCGAGGTCGACTCCTGGCGATATCCAGACGTAAGAAATTAGAAACTACATTTCTCATTATCGTGGTAAACACATATCGTTATTCCAGGTAATTTTAAGATTTGAGATAGGGTGTTTTTAAAGGACGTGTAATAAAGTAGATGAGAGATTAGTCATAGATAACGGTTTATTTTATTGCCAATGTTTGAATCTTCAAAGTTTTTAGTAAGGGTGGAGTGGTTGGTTGTTGAAAAGGTAGAAGTTATTTTATTGATATCTGATCGAGACATAATTACAAGATGTATATCATGAAGAAATCAATTGATGAAGGCTCGGAATATGTCTTTCCATCAAGTTAAGATTTTGCTGACATTTTGCGTACGAGCTCAAGCAAACAAGCATTCTAGTAGAACTGCTTAGATTTGACATTATTCGTGAAACTGAAATTGGAGCCATACATTGGTTACTCAAGTGTTTTTTTCCTCTTCTGGCTAACATTTAATCCTCATTTGTTCACTGATAATCAAGTTGTGCTGACAACTTTTAAGCAGTGCAGAACACATATTGACATAGGTCTTTTGGGTTGAATCCAGCTGTGGTTTACAGTGTAAAACGAGTCCCCAATATCATTTACTAAATGATAAGCCATGGAGGCTGTAGGAAATCAACCCAGTATCCCATTTCATTACCAGATGACAACTTGCTACAATGTACTTCCAAATAAAGAGAATAAAGAACAAATTCTGAGGGCAATATATGCCCTTGCTCATTAATAAATAAAGGAATCTTCAGGAAAAAATATAGGATGCATAGTGTTCAAGTAAGAATCTATGTAAAGAAATGTCTGCTCGAATTCGACACCAATCGAATCCTGTTTTGTTTTATTCCCCTGCGGATTAATTTCCTGCTTTTAGTACTTGCGTTGATTTATAGTTTACAAGGCCACCCAAAAACAGCTAAAGCCTGCAAGATTTCATTGCTTTCTCAAGAATCAGTTTTTGTTTGCAATGATCATGTAAACTTCTTGGAAATTAAATCTAAAGGGGCATTTCGTTTGTTGCCCTCGTTAATATCAGATCTAAAGAGGAACCACTGAGATATCGAATTTTCTCTTCAAAAACGCCAAGGCAAAACCTAAAGATCTTCATGGCAAGTGTCGGGTCAGACCCTTTCACATTTCTATGGGGTCAATTTGATAAACATGAGCAGACCATGAAGCTATTTTAACAATAAATTGTTTCACCAAAGCTTACTACATATTGCTTAAGTTTGAACTGCTTTTGGATAAAAGCTAAACAGTTTTCATATTTTGCTGCCAATAAAATCCATTCTGCACCAAGAAATGAGTAGTTTTGCTAAATTTCTTTGCAAAAATAATACTGTAGAAGGAATTTTATTTTTTTGTCTTACTGTTTCTAGCCCAATGAAAAACTGAACAAAGTTGAAAGCACCGAATTTACCGATGTAGAACAGCAGTGAGCCCACGCTAGAGCCTTGTGAAACAGCACCCTTGGATATCGACAATGTAAACAAGCTGCATCTATTACGAGAATGCTGCTCGTTTTGAGAAAAGAAATCGCATTTTTCAGTATCGATCATGCCTTGGTTTGCCTCGAGAAAATATCCAGGTAACTTTATTATTCATTTCTCCAATGCTTCGTTTTCTCTTAATTTTTTCGGTAGAGTTTCAACACGAATGGAAGGTCTGGGACCCTTAAAATATGAATGTCTCCTGGTTCTTTGATCAAATGAATTTCGGTCGATACTCTGCCACCAACACTATTAGGGGGTTCGATATCAGTCTTAGGGGAACTCTTAATTTTTCAAAAACAACACCATGGAATTAGGACATGTCAAGATTAACATACCAAGTGAATGAATTTCACCATAATAGCTAACAATATTCATCAAAACAACTGTACTTGCCTGTTTATATTTTTGAGACAAGCGATAACTGTCTGATAAGTGTTTTGATGTCCAATAAATATTATATTTGCTTTATTGTAACTTTTGATGACAAAAGTAAAGTTATCCTTGTTTTCTAACATATCCAAAGTTTATCATACCCACGGTTTTACTTTGTCGTACGGCAGAGCTAACATAATATGTTGCTGAGATGGACTTATGGTCGTGATGCTTGAATTGTTAAGTTGTGGCTTCCCAATACTTATACCGGTGCAAATGTGATACCTGGCTCAGTTGGTTTATAGAGATGCATCACAGATCATGGTATCAGCTCCAACTACCTGGCGTGCAGCCTTCTGTGTCCCCGACTGCACATGTGCTTGACCGTACATGCTCTTAATTTTTTTAGTTCTCTCACCCTTCTGATCTACTAAGGTTGGGGTTTTGTCTTAATGGCTCATGGTAAAATGGTAAACATATTGGTACAAATGCACATTTTTTATTTCTTTGAAAAGCAGACACAATTTCAGCCTATTTAAGGTGATGCCCAATATGGTATTAATGTTTGTTCGTCGGCACGAGCTTTAAAAGTTCGCCAACGAAGACATTGGAAAAGTGTATTCAGACCTTAAATAACTAGCGTCAGGCGATTTCTACGCCTAATTTTCTAGTTTTCTAATTAAACAGCCTCTACCTCAAGGCACAGGGCTGAACATATAAATCCTAAGATTCAAAATTTTCTCAGATAGCACAAGAATAGGTTATATCCTTTTCCAAAGTTTGGCTGCGCCCATTTAGGAGTTGGAAATCAATCTCGCTAAATGCAAAGAAGATATCTTACAATGCTACCCCCGTGGTGTTACACTGCCTGTAGCAAGCCACAAGTCCCAGGTTTCTAGAGCCCGGGTGGTACACAGCATAAATGAATTAGGCGATCTTCAAGACTCTGTGATAGTATTTCTTGGTTTGACTTGTGGGCTGGCTTACTTCACCTCGGATCAAGTATGATCAACAAGGGGATTGATGGTTCAGTCAGCTATCAATGTTTTCATCAATAAGTACCCTTAATGAGACAAGCTTGCAACCGTTAAGGCTTTATGCTACCCGCGATCGTCTTAGGTCTTGATTCTTATTAATCCTTGTTTAATTCACCTCCGCGCTACTTTCTTTCTTCCTTTGAGCCTACCTTGTCAACAATACCGGATGATTCATAAACTCTGGGATACAGCAGCCCGTGTATAGAGCTAAAACATCTTCCCAACATCTCTGTCCCTATTTTCAGGATGATACTTTTGGCAGCCATAATACATAAGGTGTATTTTTTAACTATCATACTGCAGCCAAAGATTGGAAAGGAAAATACCTGCCAAAAGTCTTTTTATATTACCTTTTGCAAACAGCCAATAGAACCCTCACCAACTCTTCAAAACATTGTTGCTTTATATAGTTTTTAGGGCTTCGGTGTTGTCCAATTTATACCTCTCAGGTAGCTTTAACAAGAATAAGCTATGTTTCTGGTAACCTTGTTTGGAACGATTGATTCCAAAACAGGGTTTTGCAATAAGACGAGCTGTCAACTTCTTTCTAAATCCTAATTTTGACTCTTGTGGTGTTTTGCTTCAGTGTCTTTTTTTCAATAAATCCTTCTTCAGACTGAAGGTCAGTTTAGAAATGAAATAATGAATTAAACCTTTATTTGCAACTTGTAGGAAGTTACCTGAAACAGTGTTTATCCTAATCAATGCTTGGCTAATCATGCTATGACCTTTTCCTTGAACTCATTTTAATTTAAAAGAAAAAATCCTCCGTTTTTGTAAATATTTTCAGGATTTAAGGATCCCTGTGTTTTAAGTTGCATTATAAAAAGAAAGGAGAACAATAATTTACTATGTATTATTTCTTCTTAAACATTATTTCTTTTCTTTTTTTACAAAATTGAAGCAAAAATAAATCATGATTAGCTTTCATTCTTCGTTAGAAGCCTGAAAACGTTTTCTGTTAATTGATCGAAAGGAAACACTTTTCTGTTTTAGTATTGATTTTTTTCAATTTTGAATCAGCAATTGTTTGTAGGATAAGCACGAAGAGAGTTTATCTTATAGGTAATTGAGCAGGAAAGAATTGAAGTGATGTCTCCCATCAATTTAGTTTTAAATTTAATAACTTTGTTGATTTTTTCTTATATTCCCTGAGTTTCAAGGAGAAAAGATTGTTTGACCCCCTGTCCCCCGAAACGATATCTTTTTCAGTAAAAATAGTCAAAAGATCTTTCTGACGTTCTCTCTTCATTGAATCTGTTTGTCCCTCATATTGTCCCACTGTGTTTTGGAATTTCAGAAATTTGATGTTTTTACAGCATAGGTCACAATATGTGAAGTGAACCATGTCTATATGCCTCAACCCAACAACATGATCACTGTCAATCCTCTTATAAACATTCCCATGGTTCATTTGTCTTAAGAGTAATATGGTGCGGTGTTTATTTGGGGGAAGGGTTAAATAGAAGGGCGTGTTCAGCAAGGAACTGGACTTTTTGAGATTTTGTTCAGAGGACACATTTGAATGATTATTGCTTTTGTGTGGCAAAATACTCTTTGAATTGTTACACTGATTAACAGTTTAGAGTATGAAGCTATTCCAATTAAGAGATATCTGTGTTTTCAGTACTTCTTAAGATCAAGAGGACATTTAAATGCAAGAGTTTTCTAGCTATTTACCTTTGAAGACAACCAGCCGAAGATCAACCAGGATCAAGTCTCCATGTCGAATTAAACATGAAAGTAAATCTGAATGTGTGTGGCGTTTAGTAGAGTGTGGCATGTTTTTGGGAAACAGGGTGTGTTTACTTGATGCGTTTACGTTAAGTAAAGTCATATCGAGTGCGGAGGTAGATTCAAGGTTTCTTAAGTAATAAGGACAGCCATCGATGTGGGTCGGTTTTTATATATCTACCCTCCTCTTTCTCTCTGTTTATCCCTATTACACATATTACAGTTGTAGACTGATGGAAATTTCAAATAACATTTTGTTTTGGGTAGCTACCTTTCTTAAATTTGTTCCTTTACTCCGTAAGCCGTTTTTCATGGAAACACAAAATAGAAAAGGTACAGTTTTTTGGTCCACGCAATGATATGGCTTACTTAAGCTTCTTCTTTAGCAGCAGTATATTTTATTGTCGCACATTCAGAGCTGGGCTTTTCACGCCATTTTTCTTAAGGATTTTGATTTGAAATCGAATGTATGAGACTTTAACCAACCACGACCTTTTCGTATTAGGTTCCGTATTGGTTCTCGAGATCCTTTCAAAACATATTGGAGACATCATTGTACAGCGTGGGCGCCAGAAACCTGACAACTACAAGCTTTGAAATGGATCAAATTTGATTCCAGTTCATCAAAGTTGCATTAAAGCTAGAAGTTTTGCTAACCACTTATGAACCTTCTCTTGGCTGCTTGCCCAAACCACTTTTTATGGCTTGTGTGTATGGGAAACGCTTTTGATTACGAAAAACATTTCATTTGGATATTCATGTCCCTCTGAAATGCATCTGATTTCGTACTTCTCTTTAACAGTGTTTCAGTGTGGCTTGCATTGTTTTCGATAGAAATTGTACTCGTCTGCTGAAGGGGATGCTTTTTTTTGGAACACACTTAGTATAGTCAACAAATCAAAGAAGTAAACCTCTTAGAAAACAATTTTCTTATGTCATATGCAACTTGTAAGTTTTATCTTTGGTCGTTCTTAGGCTTTTACCGTCTTTGTTGTGATGCTTGTTACCATCACACGCAGCGTTGTGACATACATTGTGCTTTAAAGAAATCAACTTTTATATGACATAGTTCATTTCAAGACTTTGTTTTTCAGGAAGCTTCTAATCCTATCGAATAGAATTTGATTAACTGTAACATGTTGGTTGAAAAAGACATTTCATTTTCGGTACTAAATTCGTAAAACGTTTTGAATGATATTTTTAAGTTTGGTTGATCCTGATTCATTATAACCAATCCTGATTTATTATAATCAACGCTGATTTATTTAATATTCCTGACAATGCGAACACAAAGCGAGAAGCTATGCAACTATAATTTGGTGAAGAATCTGCTAGACTACAAAAATGAGGTTTTAAAGGGGTACAAGGTCTTGACAGAAGCATACCCAGATCACTTCGATAAGCATGCAATGTTCTAAACAAAACTTACAACAGAAAATACAACAACGGACCAGAAGAAGAAAGCCAGCAGAAAGCTCAACACTTTCTGTAAAGGATTGCAGATTCTAAATTCTGCATTCAGCCCTCCGTGAAATGCAGTAAAGAGACAGAATCAAAGACTTTTGGTATCACCATATATTTTTCTTTGAAGGATTACCTGGACTTAAAATTTTACTGACAATTCTACTTAAGCTTTATTAATCGTCATCATTTGATTTGATTTGATTTGATTTGATTTGATTTGATTTGATTTGATTTGATTTGATTTGATTTGATTTGATTTGATTTGATTTGATTTGATTTGATTTGATTTTACAGTATATATAAGATTTTGAATGCGGTTTTTAAGATGTAATCAGTTATATGATGTCATCAGCTTTATAGTGTTATGATATTATAAAAGAACTTCTACGCAGTTAATAAACTCTCCATTAATTCATGGTCTAGAATGTTCATGATGAATAATGTTCAGGGCAATTTTTAAGGATTTTTAGTAGTGGTGCATTTTTCAAAATGTCCCACGCTTAAAGACTCGGTTTACGCTAAAATCCTGGCTTGTTTTAAGGAATAGATGGGTTGTTTTCAAGGCCGCCGAGACGGGGCAATGGGAAAAATCGCCCCAGGGCCTGAATTCTGTTTTCAAATGGAAAAGTTTACTGCTCACTTCGCTCACAGGGGGCCTAAGCTTTTGGCATTGTCCCAGGGCCTCCAAAACCTCTTGGTTGCCATGGTTATTTCGCATATACACTCTTTTTTTATAAAAACCAGTAAATTTAAGTTCAGGTTGACTGTTCTTAATTTGTTCTTAACTTTTGACCAGTTTTGAGGCTCGTGTTCTTATAAAATTCTTCTTATAAAAAAAGAGTGTACATCTTGAAGAGCACCATTTGGTTAAGATGTGTTCTCGCACTTGCACTGTACTTATGCTCTTGCAATAGTGGAGCTATTTCAGCAAAACATCACGATAACAGAAAAAAGAATATTCTGCTTACCAACACATTTGCATGTCCGTTCTTTTCAAAGGGCCCCGTCGTAGCATTATGCTCGTCAGTGGTGGGGGAAGCCGTGAAGCCTGGTGGGGCGATTCCTCCACAACTGTGTATGTTAGAAAATGCCATGTTAATGTTGGCCAATTCTATTAGAAAGCAAGGTCCATTAATCCCTGTCCAAACCAATGCAATATCTGGGGAAGTTCAAGTTCAAATAACTATCTAAAAAGTTGATACATAGCAACTAAAATCAGTCGCATTTGAAACGCAGGATATCTATATTATTTTTATATACTATGCAGCAAAATACTCATGTTTCACACCACCAACAAGAGGCATAACATTCTTAAACATGATTCATTGTCCAGTTTATCACAATTTATAACGAGGTTGTCAAACCCAATAGAGTTCTAAAGTGATGAAGCCACAAAAATATATTTTTAGAGTTTTTGAATTTGGCTCCCATAGTCTGAAAGAGCATCATAAAATACCTCTAAATATGCGCAATCAGTCAAATGTGTTTCGAATTGGCTGAGATATGGCCACATGTGTATTGGTTCTCTCCCCATCAAACCTCTGTATTTTGGTCTCTGTTTATAATTTTTTTAAACAGAGCGAAAATAACAGTGATTCGTTAGCAAACTTCAAATCTTTCATTGGCAATATCTCAACTGATTTTGGACATATTTGACTAATTTTGCATATCTGGAATTATTTTTTGGTGATCTTTTATGTTATGTGGTTAAAATTTAAAAATTCTAAAAATAGGTTTTTGGTGACGTCACACTTTAGAACTCTATTGCAGAAGCCAAAACATGAAATAAGGCCTCAGTCAATGGCCAAGGAGGAAGAAAACGTATTGAACATATCAAAAGCGACTATTTTCTTTAAAGAAATGGAAATTTAGGTAGTCAGAATATTGTTAATAACTTATGTTGAAGATAGAATAGTAACTAATGGAAAAAGCAGTTGAATACTAATGAGATGGAGCCATTGTGTCATGCTGAAAGTGAAAACAGCACCCTCAAACTAAAACATACAGATAGTTTGCTGGTTAATCTTATCCTACCGTTGTTTTGATATCCAGATGAAGCAGAGAAAAGCCTCTTTGTCTCCAAAAGAGGCTTCACCCCTCGGGGATAGATTGCCTGGTTCTTTCATGTATTCAATTTCAATTTGCTTTACAAATCTTCAATGTATTTTCAAACTTGTAAGTTATCCTGTTTAAGACAATTGTTTTCCCGTAGTTGGCTCCGGAGATTTCCTAAATATGTTTTAAGATGCGTGTAGAGAAGTTTTAAGATAGATGAGTTGCTCGGCAAGATAGCCTCTGCATTTCTAAAAGAACTCTAATGACAGAACTTAAATCATTTTAATTTAAGATTCAGTGCAACAGTTTTAATGTTGATATAGGTTTACCCCAGGGTTGACCTGTATTTCCGTTCTGATCAATAAAAAGTCTTGCAGCCTTGGAAAGGTGACGTAGGCTATTACTTTTGCTTCGCGATGCGATGAATTGCTCTTCAGTGCGACACTAGTGTTGCGGTGAAACTCGATAAGGCTCCTTACCTGCTGCGATTATCGCCTCTTTCTTCAAAGCAAGGGTTACATTTGCTACGTCACTTCTAACGCAGCCTTTCGTCATCCAAACCTTGCGTGCAAACCTGAGAATCTACTTGACCTGCTTGACACTGTTGTCAGAACAGCATTAAATAGAGTTCTAAAGTGTGACGTCATCAAAAACCTATTGTAGAATTTTTGAATTTTAACCACAAAGCGTAAAAGATCACCATGAAATACTTCCAAATATGCAAAATTGGCCAGATATGTCTAAAATCGGTTGAGATATGGCTAATGAAAGATTTGAAGTTTGCTAACGAATCACTGTTATTTTGGCTCTGTTCATAAAGTTATGAACAGAGACCAAAATACAGAGTTTTGATGGGGAGAGAACCAGTAAACATGTGGCCATATCTCTGCCATTTCGTAATACACTTGCCTGATTTTGCACAATTAGAGGTATTTCATAATACTTTTTCAGGTTATGGAGTCAAAATTAAAAAATTCTAAAAATAGATTTTTGTGACGTCATCACTTTAGAACTCTATTGGGCTTCATAGGGATTGGGCAAGCCCCACCAGAGCCACTAGCTTCCAAAAAGCATGATGTTGGAAATAACAAGTTTGGTTATTAAATTTTTGACAATATGTCATACTGAAAAGTGGGCCTCTTCTTCGTCGTGCCCTTTGCGTCTCCTCCGTGAAAATTTAAACTATATCTTATATGCGAATTCTAGAGGTATCATCACGCCCAGGGCGTTGTTATCAGCGAAGACAACATCAAAATTGATTTATTTTGTAGTGTAATAAAGAATTTTTAACACTATCGATTGTAGTGAATTTTTAATAATTTACGTCTTTTTGTCCTACAAAACCCTGTTTGTTGTCAAACTCTCCTTTCCTCCACCCCTCCCCCTCCAGCTCCTATCAAGAAACTTTCCCCTACAGATCATCATCATCATGATCACCACCATATTCATAGTTGTCAGGAACTTTTTATCTTCTATATACGATATTATTATCATCAGTGATACCTTAGTAGAATAGATGTATATAGATGTAGATTGTAGATACTGCTAAAGATTTATTTTTTATCAAGCACTTTAGTTTCAGTAGGGCCATAGCAATGGTAAAGAAATAAGAGGCAAGGCTTTCGTTGAAACTGCAATTTTTTCTCAGTATATGTTGTTTGATGTTGCCTTTTACAATCAGTCACAATAATTCTTCTTCACGCTCTTTTATAACATTGGAATGGTTTTTTTAAAGTTGTTTTTGTTTTTAAGTGATTGATACGAAGCTGCAGTAGAATGGTTATTTAACAGCCAATTCACAATGAAGTATTAAAACTGGGGAATCATTCCTGTTGACGTTTGTTGCCGTTATCTCTAATCGCTTGATATTGATGTAATAGGCATCTTTCTTCGTCATTAACATCACAAAACCGTTGGACTTAAATCCCGTGAGAATTCGGTTTACCGTAAGCTGTTTGTAACACTCCACAGGATTACATTGCATATGCAATACGCCCAGATCACTTTTGTGGACATTATGATTTAACTTCTGGACATGATTTAACAAAGAACTTCGACTTTGATTTTGAATCTTTAAAGATATTTGTGCAAAGGTAAAACAGGAGATTCTATAATGAATTATTGACGCATGCGCATTATGCAGCGTTTGAACGTGATCACATGGAATTTTCACAAACCTTGTTGCGAGCCATTCTTGTCTCAACTTTTTCTAAAAGTGATCACATGAAATTTTCACAATCCTTAATGTCAGCCATTTTTGTCTCGACCTTTTTGTTAAATGATCACATGAAATTTTAGCACCCTGATTGTCAGCCATACTTGTCTCAACCTTTTCGTAAAGTGATCACATGAAACTTTAGCACCCTGATCGTCAACCATACTTGTCTCAACATTTTCGTACAGTGATCACATGAAGTTTTAGCACCCTGATCGTCAGCCATACTTGTCTCAACCTTTTCATAATGTGATCACATGAAATTTTAGCACTCTGATTGTCAGCGATGCTTGTCTCGACCTTTCTGTAAAGTGATCACATGAAACTTTAGCACCCTGATCGTCAACCATACTTGTCTCAACCTTTTCGTACAGTGATCACATGAAACTTTAGCACTCTGATTGTCAGCCATACTTTTAAGTGATTACATGAAGTTTTTACAACCTGATGTCTGCTGTACTTTTCTCAATCTTTTCGTAAAGCGGCCACATCTCGTGACCAGAATGCTACGCTGCAATGTTATATTAAGCATGATTTATTTTTAGATCATCTGCGCGTTGCAGTTGCACGCTTTGCATCTTGCATCAAGACCTTGCGACTCCCAAATGTGGTTTTTCCAGTGTTTTTTATACCGTTTCGTAGAAAAGGCTCCCTTTAGAACCCGTCTCCTCTAGTGCCATAGTAAGGATAGAAATATACAGGGACATCGTTTTCAGAAAGATAAGAACAAAAGGAATTGCTCATTAGAAGCCTTGTTTTTGGAATTTCAGAATTATTATATCCAAAGCATTTTGTGATGATATTTTGATGTATTTGTCAGTCAGTCAATATGCGAATCTGCTGGCTTTTTCGACTTACTCTGGAGAAAACATTAAAAGGGTGCCCTCAATGGCCCTCGATAGCATATCAAGTGAGTGAAAGAACAGGAAAAGTGTGACAAAATTCAAATCTAAGTACCCCCTTGGCGCTATTATTAGCACAGATCATTAAGTCACTCTTATAGCTCTGTTTTTGTCACCCCTACTTTGTGCCAGCGATTTCGCTTACACCTTCTTCTTTCGTGTTATTTCATATTCCCTTGCAATCCTTTGAAAACTCTTCCTTCTTTCTATTTAACGCTTAATTTCATTTACAGAGCCTCTTCAATTTTTTTGGCATTTAGCCCTCATCGTATACAAATTGTTTCGAATGTGCATGCCAAAGAATGTTCATCGCCTTTAAACTGCATCCATCTGCAAACAAAGTAATTTGTACTTGTATTTTGTTTAGAGATCTTTGAGGGAAACTGAAATAATTTGATTTTCTATCATAATTGTAAGATTTTGCTATATCATTTCCTCGTTTCACTGATGTAAACATGTTTTGAATTAAAAGCCTTTTGAATCGATGAATCGAGCGCTTTTTGCTTACGCTTCATAATGCTAGACAGCTGACCTATCTATCGATAATTGTACAAAAGACACTTCCTTGTTAAAGATTAAGGCATATTTATTGCAAATAATATGTTAAAAAATACACCCTTAAACACCCTAGCGAATAGCTAAGCCCTGAGAGAGGATACATTCGTTCTTTGAAAAATTTGCTTCTCGATCTTACCTATCTTTCGTCGTATTTGAAAAAGCTATCAAAACAAACGTTTCTTCTGAGAGCTCAACTTTTTCTTCGGAACTCATCGGGGTCATTAACTAAAGCTTTCAATCTGTTCCCAATGCAAAGCAACAACCACTTGATAGTCTCAAAGGCTTAAAGATAATTCAATCTATCAGCAAACTGTTCCCTCAATTCTAGCAAGGTGCGGATCACCTCTTTAAAGCAAGAAGAACTTCCAGGTCCTTTTTAGAATGCTTTATTATCTGCTGTGGGGTCTGAAAGTTTTAAACTAAACAGGGTATTGCTCATGTCCTGAAAGATGGGACAATTTCGCTCCTACTGTCAGGAAAACACTTTTCAATTTTGAAAGACTTGCTGGGGCAACAAAGCTTTTTTGACCACTACTTGTGGATTCGTCGAGAATACGCTCGTTCTAGTTTGGCTCAAATGACTTTTCACATCATCACAATAAGGGGAGATTGATAATAAATTTCTATGGGTAATCCAATTTCAAAGTGGGTTTATCTGGCAACGGAACCTACAGATAGCTGACTTCAAAACAGTTTATCAATAGGGAACCTTGATCTTTTGGATTTGGATGGAGTTATTGATAGCTCGAGCTGAATAAAGATGTATATACCCACAAAGATATTTTGAACAAAGTACTATTTAGCATTTTCTATTTTAAAGCTATTTCCCCAACCAGCTAATGATTTTAAAACCAACTATAAAAGATATACAGGGGTGCCGCTAACTGTCTCCTTCACTACCACTACTATCAGATAAGCTCCTAAACATTGCGGACCTAGAAGGTCTAATAATTTAAGGAGGCATAGAATAGTTTTTTTCACAAACTTCAATTCTATTGAGATTTTTACAAAAGCCACGCTTCTGTTTTTGAAGGCAGCTTCAAGGTAAACAAGATATAGTAAGCTTGGCACTTTATGTGTCATGAACCACAGTTTGGGATAAACGTTGTAAAGATGATGCTTTCCACAAGGTTTTGTGTTAGAAGCGGCAGCTAAAGGAATAATAACGGTTTGAGTGTGGTAGCCAGGATGAATCAGTTTAAGCGAAACGAGATATCTTCCTAAGCTATTGTGGTGCAATTGCTGTACCACTTGTTGAGTTTTCTCTAGTCCCATTGATTCCTTGTCCGTGATTACATAGAGAGTGTTCATATCAAATTTTTTCTTCTTTCTTATCAACAACTATCAGGACCGTCACCAGCTATTGTGCTCAGGGGGAAGGGGTGTGCACATGTTCCATTTGCAGACAAAGTGGGTGAACCATCCTTTATGGCCAGCATGTTTTAAAAATTTCGACGAAGCACCCCTTAATGGCAAAAAATTCTTGTTTTTTTCAAGGGGGTGACCCACATCCCCACAATCCACTGATGCAACGGGTCTGACATCAATTTATCTGGCAGAGTCCATAATGTGTCATTCTTTCTTTCATCAAGCTCTTTAAACCTCTTTCAGAGAGATAGTGAAAACGAGGCTGATTTTTTGTTTGTTTGCTTGTAATCTTATTTTAAATCGAATATATATTTTAAGCTACAATACCGTAACTTTTTTGTAGTTCTATTGCTATTGTAATTCGATTATTGGTTTTGGTAGTGGTGGATAATTTTTTTGTTTTATTCGGTTTTCTGCACAGTCTTCCACAGTGTGGCAGCCATTTTTTGTTGGCTCTGATGGTTAGATGTAGCCTCAGAGTATTTTACACATCGGCAATTTGCGAGAAAATTAGACTCGAAAAAGAAGGCATAAACAGGAATGAATTTCATAATGAATAAGCATTGCTCAACTTCACAGCTGTTTGGGGGAAAAGATCATGGAGTAGAAGGCCAATACTATTTTTGTTTAAATACTTGTTCTTCTTATCTAGTACACAAACACTTCACTCCTTTGAGGGAAATTAGACTTGAGACAACAATGGGGCTGTTGTCCGAGAAGTTAATCAACAAACCAATTGATCTGGTTATTAGGTCTCTTAAAGGCCAGCACAGCCAGAGATAAGGTTCTTAATTCAATTGGTTCCCTCCTGCGCATGATTCCCTAAGGCCCTTATGGTGCGATGCAATTTTGTTGCAAGTTCCTTTGCCCCTTCGGTGCTGAGACCCCCACAATTACATAGGTTCTCTCTTACTATGAGAAATTCGCAGCTATAATAAAAGGATTTGTTCTAATACTTAAGGTATATTTATTGAACTTATTTGATTTCTGCCCAACAACGAATTTAGTTAAACAAAGTTAAACACTTTTTTAAAGGGTCATGTCTTTTTTTGCATTGTTGTCTTCCAAACTATTCAATGTGATTCATTTGCTTGCTTCTGTTCTTAGATTTCCCTCAAAAGTGCCAAATGATCACCAGTTTCAAAGATAATAGGGATTTGATCATTTCGTTTCTACGCGTCAGGTTTAATCCCAAATATACTACAGCGTAGAGATCTCTGGGTGTTTCTTTAAACGCTCTCTTAATACACTTTCTTTTTTGTTAATGCTCAGAAGGGTTCAGATTATTAAGAGAATTTTGTCTAATCATCTTAAACACCCCCAAAAATGCTTTAATTTGCGCCCCGGAACTCGAGGTATCTTCATGATTCTTACAACCAGGTCTTGTTGGGGAGACAGAACTAGAGAAAATTTTAAAGTGAAGTGAAGGAGCATGCGCTTGGAACGAAGTTATTGTTACGCATGCTTTTTAATTCCATGACGGAGGGTTGCCTTACACATTTAAAGAATTTCGCTCGTTCGTCTCCCCAACAAGGTCATAACCTCAATTTTGCTTCAGGTACCGTTTCTTTGTGTAAGTTAAGAGCTGATCTGAGGACAAGGAGCTATTTTGTTTCCAATGTGAACATATTTCCAACAAGTCCTATATTCTTGGGTTTAGAATGAGACTGGAACCTTTAATGTGATTTTAATTGCTCAGACTTCATGTAGTGAGATTCATACCATTCATAATCATCATAAAACTCGGTTGAAGGATGGCTTCGAGAAAATGTTGTATTTCGAGCTTGAATTTTGGCCCACTGTGAAAATGTGATATTTAAATATGAAACAGTGCTATTCACAATGAGAAAGCTAATTTTGTTAAATTTTCTTCTTTTAAATATTCGCTTGTGCTGACTTTAACTCATCTTATTATGCTTGTCTTAGCATCGATTATAACACGTTTGAGGCTTCTTCAACTAAGCAAAATTAATTTCCCGTCACTGTGTCCTATGATTAGGAACCTTTTGCAAGCAGAGAATAAATTTGAGAACAAATTGCAGGCCGAAGTGCTTATAGAAAATGAATGCATTTAAGTAAGTTCCAAGCCTTTCTTCAGCAGCCACAAGTGTAAAATATTGCTTTTAAATTTACTTGCCTCTGCACGGGGTCCTTTTATGTCCTTACCAATCAAGGTAAATTAAAATTTATGCAACTCTTTTCAAGGTAGTTGGATTACAGGAAACCAAGTAGGCCACAGTTTGACCGGTTAAGCCTAAATAACCCAGAATTATTTAATTTGAGAAATCTATGAAATAGAAAGATAGCAAACTTGCCACATTTACCCAGAAGGTAAAAACTGTATGGATATCTGCACCCTTAATGTGTCAAGCTGCTACTGGAAAGTGTTATGCTGGTTGTAAATTTCAGGCTTTAAAAAATTTTTAAGATTGCAACTTTTTCTGAGCTATCATTTCTCAGGCTGCTTCCACGAAAGGGCGCCTAATATTGAAGGGTGGCGTCTTTATATTTCCCCTCAAGATTCTTGCGGCTTCTGTTCATTGGCCCTTCTATTCAAGGGGTGCTTCTATTCAAGGATAGCTTATTTGAAAAAAGCGGTAACAAAGAAGACGCACAGCTTTCGATAGAATTACAAATCTGAGCAAATGTCAAATATGTACCCGGTCCAAAGCCAACCCACCCAAAGTATTGGTGTTAAGTTGTGTTAAGACAAGAAGATAAAGTTCAATGGCAGTCATTGGATACCATGCAAAAGTGAGTTTAGATTTTCAGAACACAATTTGCGATGAAACGTTTATTGCTCAGGGCGTCAAGCAAAGTGTTTCTCTTTAAAGAAGGGGCGCTGAATAGAAGATTTACCGCCCTTAAATAATGCTCAAGTGATAAAAGTTTACTTTTCTCGTTGAATACAGATGGGGAAACTAGTTGCTAAGCTACGGGTGTTTATTGAGAGATGCAAGCAAACGCTTTGTACCCAAGGGATACTACTCAGACATTTACTTATCATAAGAAAATCGATTTGATTCTGAATTGCAATCGATTTGATTCTGAATTGCAATCGATTTGATTCTGAATTGCAATCGATTTGATTCTGATTGCAATCATCAGTCTTGATCATATTGTATTGAATTTTCATCGAATTGATTTTGATTGCAATTATTAATCGTTGTCATATTTCATCGCATTCCAATCGATTTGAATTTGATTGCAATCACCAACCGTGATCACATTGCAATCGATTTGAATTGATTGCAATCACCAGTCTTAATCATACTGCATCGTATTGCAATCGATTTGAATTTGATTGCAATCACCAACCGTGATCACATTGTAATCGATTTGAATTGATTGCAATCACCAGTCTTGACCATACTGCATCGTATTGCAATCGATTTGAATTTGATTGCAATCACCAAACGTGATCACATTGTAATCGATTTGAATTGATTGCAATCACCAGTCTTAATCTTACTGCATCGAATTGCAATCGATTTGAATTTAATTGCAATCACCAACCGTGATCACATTGCATTCGATTTGAATTGATTGCAATCACCAACCGTGATCACATTGCAATCGATTTGAATTGATTGCAATCACCAACCGTGATCACATTGCAATCGATTTGAATTGATTGCAAATGCCAATCATGACAAAACTGCATCCGATTGCATTCGATTTGATACTGATTGCAATCATCATTCTTAATCAAATTGTACCAGGTTGCAACCATCTCTCAAAGGTATGGCAGGCCATAGGTTGGATTTTTGTCGTATTTTAATGATAATGATAATTCTTTATATATTTGGCGTCTATATATTTCCCCTCAAGATTCTTGCGGCTTCTGTTCATTGGCCCTTCTATTCAAGGGGTGCTTCTATTCAAGGATAGCTTATTTGAAAAAAGCGGTAACAAAGAAGACGCACAGCTTTCGATAGAATTACAAATCTGAGCAAATGTCAAATATGTACCCGGTCCAAAGCCAACCCACCCAAAGTATTGGTGTTAAGTTGTGTTAAGACAAGAAGATAAAGTTCAATGGCAGTCATTGGATACCATGCAAAAGTGAGTTTAGATTTTCAGAACACAATTTGCGATGAAACGTTTATTGCTCAGGGCGTCAAGCAAAGTGTTTCTCTTTAAAGAAGGGGCGCTGAATAGAAGATTTACCGCCCTTAAATAATGCTCAAGTGATAAAAGTTTACTTTTCTCGTTGAATACAGTATCTCGTTGAAACGTGATCACATTGCAATCGATTTGAATTTATTGCAATCACCAGTCTTAATCATACTGCATCGAATTGCAATCGATTTGAATTTAATTGCAATCACCAACCGTGATCACATTGCAATCGATTTGAATTGATTGCAATCACCAGTCTTGATCATACTGCATCGTATTGCAATCGATTTGAATTTGATTGCAATCACCAAACGTGATCACATTGCAATCGATTTGAATTGATTGCAATCACCAGTCTTGATCATACTGCATCGAATTGCAATCGATTTGAATTTAATTGCAATCACCAACCGTGATCACATTGCAATCGATTTGAATTGATTGCAAATGCCAATCATGACAAAACTGCATCCGATTGCATTCGATTTGAATCTGATTGCAATCATCAAATTGTATCAGGTTGCAACCATCTCTCAAAGGTATGGCAGGCCATAGGTTGGATTTTTGTCGTATTTTAATGATAATAATAATTCTTTTTCCTCACTTTTTGTTTGAATGGTCATCGAAAACAATGTTTTAAATTTTACTACCATTTATAAACCGTGTTGCATTTGCAGTTTCCACTTCTCAACGAGGGGCATTGACTTGGAAATAGCAAATAATTTTTCTACCAAAACAAAATATTTCCAGGAACTTTCAGATAAGAAAGTGGGAAATCCTCCAGAGGTGGACAAGATTTTCATAAACTGATTTCCCCCTAGCTTCTCAACACAGTTGAGTTACCCTAAAGACTACTCATTCAACCCGCTCTTGCATTCCTTCCCTGACTCATCCTTGAGTGAGTTTTACTAAAGACGTCACAATTAGAATTTAAGTTCGAAATAATTTAGGATGCTAAGGATAAAAATACATTTATACCAAATAAATCTAAGGGAAAGCTCCCATAACACTTAGATACGCTCATAATCTTTTAACTAGCTTTTGTTTGGAAACATTGCTAGTTTCTTCTGTGAAACCGTCCCCCATTTTCCTTAGAAATCCCTAGAAATCCATTTTCCAAAGTGCTGTTTGACTGCTTGTGTTCTAACGTTATTTATAATAACACAATGTAGTTAATTAATCTGGAAAACTTTGCCAGTTTTTTTCAGACTTAAGACATTGTCCCATACATTTCCATTTGTATATAATTCTCTTTCTTCATTGATTGTTCGCGTATGACGTGGTTGATTTTATACCTTCTTAGCCAAACTATTGATTTTAATCATAAACCGATTTGAAGTGCAAAGTGCTAGTGCAAAAAAGCGCTGCTTACGGTCAGCCGTTGAGAAACTGTTGAGAGTTCAAATAACCAAACCTTACGCAGTTGATCCACCCTGTGGCTAGATCGCGGTTTGTTTAGTCATCCTTTCGTAAAGACGTGAAAAGCTGAGAGCGTATATCAAGAGCTCATTTGCTGTGTCTAAACTCAGAGTTCAGACCTCATCGCAGCGGACTTATGTTTCGATTCTAAACATCAAGATGGCTTCAACTTTAACAGAGAGCTCCTTTGGAAGAGCAGGTTACTATCGAATGACTCCAGAAAAACTAGAGGCGATGTTTTCCGCTTTTCTGCAGAAGGGCGATATAAAAACGGCGAAACAGCTTCTGGCATTTTGCGGAGACACAGCAAATCTCGACCGATTGGACGGGGACGGCAATTCATTGCTGCATCTTTCTTGCACCAAGGGAAACACCGAAGCAGTAAGGCTGCTTGTTTGTGAGGGTGCAAGTTTGGACTTAAAAAATTTCCAAGGCAGAACAGCTCTTCATTTGAGCTCAGCGAAATCACATGCGACGGTGACTAAGTATCTAGTGGAACATGGAGCTGATGTTATGGTTTATGACAATGGTGGGGAATTACCCCTTGATGTTGCTGGCTGCTTGGAAACTGCTTTGATACTTGTCAAAAAGATGGTTGCTTTGGGGTATAATGACCTTATTAATGATTATCTGATACCTATAAATTTTTCGAAAAACAAAATAGATGAAAGAGAGCCAAGTTCATCTCTAATCAAATCCTTGAAGGACCAGCAGAAATCCTCACCCGAGGATCTGGCAGTCAATGAGGCGTTGGAGAATCAGCAGGGCTGCCGTTTTCGATTGGAAGGCGAAGAAGATACTGAGCAAAAACAGGTCAATAAAAGAGTTGCAGACAGCGATGAACATTCGGTTTTTCCACAACAGACGCGCCGATATACCTTCCCATCTTACTTGGGATTCATGAGGCCTTCAGGATCTATCTTGAAGCGATCTATGTCCTTCTCGGGCAGCCAGAAAGCCGAAGAAACGCCTGAAGAACCAGCTGATCAGAACGGAAAAGGTGACAGAAAATCTGGAAATAGGTCAGTTACATTTCCATCGGATATTCTTTGCCAAGTGTGTATAATGGACAACGATTATAAAGACCTGAAAAGACTTATCCTGTGTGACAAAATCCAGGAACTAAACAAATTATACGCCAACGGCATAACAGCGTTACATTTGGCTGCCATTGAAAACAAATACAAATGTGCCGAGGTTCTTATTGATTGTGGTGCAGATATAGAGATGACGGATCCGCACGGATGGACGCCACTTCACGCCGCTGCATTCGCCGGTAATATCAAATGCGTCAAAGCACTTTGCAACAAGGGTGCAAATATCTGTGCAACTACGAACAATGGTGAAACTGTCTTTGATTTGGCCGTGACGGACTTGATTAGAAAATACTTGAAGATGATGACAATAAGACTTGTTATGGACGAAAAACGACATTTACAAAGAATGGACTCCGTATAAATTCCGCGTCTGTTGATTCAATATATAAATGCTTATATTAGGCTTTGATGTAAATTTTAAAATTGAAATTTTACCAGCAATAGATGTTCTGTTTTAGCATCATGTTGGCGACCCGAACAGGAATTATCCTGGGTCTCAAGTAATTTCTCTATTTATTTTGTATATTTGATCCAGTTTGACCCACTTTTGATGTTTCAAAAGGCTAAGCTTGATAACCTCTATGCAATGAAAGAGACAACCCTATGTTTGGATCGATTTTGTAGACTTTTCCCTGTAAAAATTATTAAAAAGCTGTGCTTTTGTTACACGTTAAAAAATTGTTTAAGGACTTTCACAGAAAGGCCTTAAAAGTCAACTGAGAGTATAAACAGAGAAAAATTGTTCAACTATTTGCTGTAATTCCCCCTTTCTAGATTACTGCGTTTTCCTCACGGCAATGATTCATCACAATACTATATTGTTTTTTGTGGTCTTTGCCTTGAACCCGTTAACCTTTTAGATTCTTTTCTTGCCTATAAGATGTGTCGAATTACGAGCTTCTCTGTAGACCTCTCCTGACCTAAAAACCCTAACCAATCGCAGCCCTTTTCTTGTGCTTTGTCATGTAAGTAGCTGATTTTATCTCAGTACTTTTCTAAACAATGTTCCCCTTGGTAAATAATATTTTTTCAGAATACAATCTAATTTATAACCTGGTTGTTTTCTGCATTCTTGTCTCTGATTATATGGTGAAGCCTGGATGATTTATGGTTTATACGATGGAGCAGGGGTGAATTTCATATTTGGCAAACAGGGTATAAGCTGGGGTGAAAATGGTTCGGTGGCGCAGATCTGCAAACTAAAATGACGTTCTTTAGGTAAAAAACAAAATGCGACAAAACTGTTTCTAGCAAGTGCTTGAGCCATTTGAGAAGACACATTTCGTATTAGTTGAAAAACGTATATTATAAACATATTTCTTGGATTTGCCGACAGAAAACCACATTGTATCACCCTTTTCAACCCTGTTGTTAATGACTTTAGTTAATAAAGAACATTTATTTGTAGATGGCTAAACTTGCACTAGCTGGGGCAGGTATCGTTGCTGAAACTGATAATGTTGACATCAGCGCCAATCCGTAACATTGCTTCGTGCATTCTTTAAGGGAGGGGTTCTCTCAGAAAACCAATGTATCAATTGTCTGACCTCAAAGTCAGCATAATCTATCCTGTAAGCATATCTTCATCTCCTCATTAATTTCTTCCAGGTGATACTTTGCAAGTTATAACCTATATGGACTCATTGCTGTGCCCTGTTTAAAAGATCTAAATTTTGAACTCCACCCCTTGAGAAATCACGGATTTCATGACATAGGATACTTCTTTATAGAAAATTCAATATCATAATTCTTCACATAATTCTTTTCTTGACCTTATCGTAATCATTTGTCTATGTTTACAGCCTATAATATATCAAAATTAGTCATTTTGCTGAGAATATCTTTATATTTCTTAATTGTGTTAATGAGTTAGTCTTGTGCCAGGATACAGAAAAGAAACTACAGGCATTCAATCTTGTAACAGAAAAGCTTAAATGATAAGAAATTGCTTGTCTTATGAATTTATAGACTGGCCTTACTGCCTTGCTTCCTCGTTTTTTTTCTCTTTCTCTTTTATTCTTTGTCCTCTGAGTGAAGATTTAATGTTACTATAATAATGTCACATCTATGGATTCTTTTACCAACAAATAATCATAGTAAATTATAGCTGAATTGTAATGTAGACTTTTAGAGTTACGCATTGCGTATGAAGCAGTGACGACAACGTTATAAATACATTCATACATACATATTTATTTTATTGGGAGGTTTGTTTACTGGCAGCTAAGCAAGCTGATGTGGACCTCCTGTCTGCTAGACAAACACAGATAATATCATACAACAAAAGTGAAGACATTTGACCTATTTCCATTGTTTCGATTAAAGTTAAATATATATAAAATCAGAATCTTTCTTTAAAAATTGTCCCATTCCTTTAGTAAATGAAATGGCATTTGTCTTCTTTTGTTCATATTAAGGATATTTTTTTAACGTTTCAATGGTCGAATTCTTCTTTTCCTCGCTTAATGGATTCCACAACTTAGGACCTCTAAAGGAAATTGAGTTTCTGTCAATTTCTGCTCTGTACCTAGGAATCCTGAGTGTATGATTCAACCGGCTACTGTGTCTTTCCGTTTTTGATTCAAAAAGCAAATCGAAGGAAGCTAGCAGGCTTTTTAGTTTGTACTTTTACATGAACATGAGGATTCTTCTTTTATTTTGGTAGCTTAAAGAGTCACATTTTGATGCATTCAACACCTCACTGTCTTTCACAATTGGTGGAATCCTCTTAATGACTCTTGCAGCTTGTACATGGATGTTCTCTAATTCTTCAAATAGGCTTTCACTGATTTCTTAACTTTGTCACTTTTGCACCAAATGATTTACGAGTCGATTCAATTTGGGGTTCCATGTCAATTTGCTGTTATGTTGATCAATGCTCTATCCGATCAATGTCTTATTTTTTAGGTAAATTAGGCTATTGAGGCTTAGTAGAAATGCAGGGCCCACGCCACAAAGGAGAGGGGGCAGGGGGCCACGACCTTCCCCACCTTTTTGCTAAATAAAAGACTAAATACATTTTAAAGTATTTATAAAGTTAAACCTTTAGATTAAAAGAATTAGGTCTGGAGGGGGAAGAGGAAACATTCTTTACATAGCTGGACCCTCTAGTTTAAGAAAAGTGGGGCGGGCCCTGAAATTTAGGCAGTCGATACAAAAACTGTGTCTTTTTGCTGTGGGTTGAAGGCTCAGAATCATTACAGTTTTCCATTTTGCATAGAGTTTTCCAAACCACCAGGGCCATGCTTATCAGACAATTTACCAAAGCTTGCCCAATAAATTACCTGCTTGTTCCCAAAGATTGCCACGAAATATGTTTATGCAAATATATGTTGTTAATTTTTTGAATCAGAGCATTTGCAAGGTGCTGAATTCTGATTCAACCCTGGACCCTATCGCCCATGGCTTGTTATTGCAGGATTTTTGCGACCTCTATTTGTCCCGGTTTATTCCAAAAAATCTTAATGATAGGCAAACTTGAGACACACTCTTAAGACAGTGGCTCCTTCTAATATTTCTTAGGTTGCATTAGAAACTGTTGAAATCTGCCTCCGCCCAATACTTCAATGCATTAAATAATCACGGGGATGTTGATTTATGTTACAGACACGGAGGTGGGAGCTCAGTTTAGGAGGAGCGTAAGTTAAAAGGCTAAAAAGCTTGTTTTTCTCGAGTAACGAGATGTTTGTTTAAAGGATTGTCAAAATGCTCGAATTACAAAATGCTCGGTTTATGCGAGTTTTTTCAAAATATTCTTTCAAAGTTTTTTCGAGTTTTGCATTTGGTCTCAATTTTTGGCTACATCGGCAGTTGTAAACAGAAAACAGTTTCAGTTAACTTATTTGGTCTTTTCGTAAGAAAGCAACGCAAAATGGGCAATGCCGTTAGTTTCCAGAGCGTCGCACTGGGCAGGCCAAGATTCCTCAAACTAGTCATTTCATTTTCCCACTATTGAAGGAAACGACTTCAATAACCACCAGTATGTAAGATAACATTGATTATTGCTTAAAGTTCGCAGAAAGTTCGAACAAAAAATGCGGATTGTTAGGAGATTGTTAAGGGACCTGAAATTTTTGTTCGAATGAGTAAAAGTTCAAAATCCACGAGTTCTAAATAGACAGTAGTATCAAAGTGAAATCGCAGTTAGTTTTGACATTAATTTTGACACCTTGCAAAACTGTTTCTCGAAAGGAAGGCCAAAAGTTTTTTGGTCCGAAGTTTGTTGTTCTTAAAAGGTGCATTCTCACTTGTTGTTGCTTTGTGTCTTTTTCAATAATTTTATGCCTTCCTTCGATAATACATCTCCCAATAGTGTACCGGTGCTCCGTTATTTGAGACATGCGCCGAACTTAACCTGAAAAGATTATTTCTGCATCAAAGGCTTTACTTTAATGACATTGACAATTTCATGCTTGATCAGGAATTCAAGATTCAGCATAAACTGGCTGGGGTGGTCTTACTTAGTATCATATGTATATTCTTCAGAGATATTGGTGATAATTGTTTGTTGTTTATGATGAATGCTGTATTAACGATACTTGTAGAAGCATGAATTTGATCTATATTCAGGTGATTAGTCAGATTGGGTCAAAGAAGCAGTTAAAATAATCATGAATCCTTAAAGCTCCTTATGGTATACAAGCGAAGTATCGTGCTCTAACGCACTTCCCACAGAGTAAGAAAAGTGACATCCAATTCCTCTTGACAGCCCAAAAGTTGTTAGATTTTTCAAGTAATTGTCGGGCTGTGACTTGAAATGCTCGTTTTTATTACTGTTTAAAAGTATATTTTCTGTATTAAAATAGAAAACTGTTTTATCTTTCTTTGACATTTCTGAGAACAAAATCCAATGTATCTCTCTCTCGATTTTTAGCCTCCTTATTTGGAAACTCTGTTACCGCTAAGATTTTAAAAAATGCGCCTAGAAAATGGGTAGAGTTGATTCCATAGGCAGGCAGTAAGTGTAATCGAGTCGATTTTAGTCTTACCTGACAACAACTTGACCCCAAAAAATTGATTCTTTAGTCCCTCACAATTTCAAAACAGTTTCATTTTTGAAAATTGGTCTTATAGAGTGAAGTTATTGTTGTTTTAGGTTGGCGGATTCGATGTTTTTTGATGGATTTTTTTTAGATTATTTGTACTGATATAGTTTCAGAAATATGTTAGATAACGGGCTATGCTTGAAACGTCGTTAATTATTTTAAAAAAAATTTCCTGGTACAATTTACCTTCATTGATCGTTATTTAAATTCATCATATTGTACCGCACGCATTTTAGTATATTTATGGAATCTTTATGTTATTTCTGGTTCACAAAATGGAAAGGAATATTTTGACAATAACATATTCAATTGGCTGTTGCACTTAAACTTTAAAGCTATTTAAAGCCAAATTCGGAACATGAACGAAGTCGCAACGGCCCAAGAAACTTTTTAGAATGAACAATGGTTACCAAGGATACCATGTTACTAAAGGATGATGTCAGTGCATGCTTATAAGGAGAGGGAAATTTGTACCGTTCCATGCAGTAGCTTATGAAGGTTCAATAATGATTTGAATTGCCAGGGCAACCAATGTTCAAAGTTTAAAGCTTGGAAGCGATATTCCTTTTTCAGATGAAAAATCTTTCTTGCCATAGCAATGATGAACATTTTATTAGGCTTTAAGTTAGAGCTTTCAGGCAGCGTTGCTAAACTTTGAAAAAAAAAAGCGAATAAGCTCTAACCCTCATAAAGAAATTCCCGCAATTACAAGCTCCCCTTGGCTAAATCGAAGGACCATGGTAGTTGGCGAAATCAGCACTTGTTTCCCTTGAATTTTGTAAAAAAACTGTCACTGTCCTTTTTCATTCCATCTTCCCGCCCTTTTTCCTATTTTTCTGGTCATGTGGTCCAGTATTCTACTAAGAAGGAGCTAGCCTCGTTTCCGATTATTTCCTGCTAGCCAATCGGATAGCAGTTGTTTGAAATATAGCTATCTGATTGGGCAAAATGCTACATGTGCAGTTATTTTGAAATCGTCGTTGAACTTAGTTTTTAAACAGAGGCGTTGCGAGAAGACTGGATTTGTTGTGCTGTTGAAAATTCAAATTCTGTTTAAAGCTTATTTTGCTGGACGATGGAGGTTGATTCTGATTATGAGTTTAATGCGCCAAAATATATCGACTTCTTGTCAAATGAACCCGAAAATGAACAGATTGACACCTGGTTTGGTGAGTATATGAAATTTGGAGTGGTTAGTGGATTCTGGTTTCTCGCGCGTTTCTCGATTGATTGTAGTCTCCTTTTTACCTTGATCTAAAGACTTTTCTATATGACTTCACTGCTAAGATGACGATCTTGTTGAAATGTAGCCTGAAGCTCATTGAAGTCTTCGCTTAGTGATCACAGTAATTTTTTTTGTGGAACCTCATTATTTTCAGTTGATTCAAAAAAACTAGGCCTGCAACGTCTTTGTTACCAAAACACATGCACCAAGCTCGATCGTATAACCAATTAATCCTGATACTTGTCAAGCTATCAATGATGAATTGTTAATTTCGTTTGAAGTCCATGGCTTTCTTTTGAAGAATATTGCACATATTTCTAGCGCTTATCTGAAGATACCAATTGACACGACCTAGGCCACTACCACCACCATGTTTTGTATACGAGAGTCTTCACAAAGCTAAATAGCGATATACTAGCTGATTAAAATTACTTTTGATTGAAGATGATTAGAAGATGATTGAAATTATTTTTGAGATGAACAAGGTCGAACAAATTTTTCATTTTATGGATTTAGAAATTTAGACTTTGTTAGGATAAGAGAGAGTGGGGCAAGAGGGCGCGAATTTTCTTGAAATGTCGCTAGTTTTCCATTGACAGATCGATCAACACACCGAGGCTTGCAGCTGCTTGTTGTTTGTGACTGGTTCAAAGTATCTTGTGATAATGTCTTTTTCCTTTAGATGAGAATCCAGATGGTCATGAAGGTGGGATAAGATTTAGCCAAGTCCCCTACATTGCTCAGCATTTTAATTACCAGGCGGCCACACAAGCTATTTCAGCTGCACTAACTGCCACGGATGGCTTTGAAGGAGTTTCCAGAGATGAAACAGCTCAAAATGAAAGTAACTGCAAATCAAATCAAAACATTGAAAATCAAGTATCTCATGTCGAATCGGATAACACACAAAGTATGGTTATTTGCCAGGAACAGCAGGATTTAGGTAACGCTAAAGAAAATACACCAGACAATTCGAGCGAGAATAGTCTTGGCAATGACGCAAATAAGGAGGATAGTGGCAGAAATAAAATCATCGAGGACCAACAATTGAAACACAGTGAAGATGAGGCTATGAAGAAGAAAAGTGTAAAAAGGGCAACAAGGTATTAAATTAGTTTGTTACTGTTTTTATTAGTCTATTTTTATATGCTGGACTGATAGCTCAATCAAAATGGCATAATGATATAATGAGTTGTGAAAAGAAATTATAAATGGTTTTGATTCATTTTTACTATGTTTGCGAACAATTTTCTAATAACAGTGACTTTTTATGATAAATAGGTTTTCTGATTACCTGTTTCATTTTGACTTATAGGTCTTGTACACCAGATCAAAAGAAAAGGACACCAATCTCCGCGTTGAGGAAAAGAAAGCATTCATGGAATCAAAATGCATCCACTGAAAAAGCAAAGAAACCTGGTAATGGTGATGTTGTTGAAGAGAAGAAACCAAAAATGGAAATGAAAAAACCTTTGATAACAATGCCAAATACTCCATCTTTTCTAAGGTATTGTTGTATTTTTCAGAGCCTCAGAGTTTGTTTTCTTATTTCCATTGGCTATCCTTACTTATAGGAAAATATAATTGGTTCGACCAAGCAACATTGTTTTGTAAAAATGAGCTGACTTTAGGTACAAGCCACTCTCTATTTCCCAGAAAAATCAATTGTAAGTAACTTGTTCAAAGTCAATATATAAAGAGTTTAAAATTGTTCTGACATTGCATTATCAACTTGAAGTTCTTACTTAGTGCCATTCAGAATATGTTAAGCCTGTTATTACAGTATGATCACTATGTAATACACTCATTTTTGCTTATAAGAAACTGGCTGTAAGAAACAAGTACTGGACAGTCAGAAAAAATTAAGTTTTAGAATTTTGAAACTTAGAAACTGGAGTACTCAACATCGACTTTTGTTTCTTTTAATAAAAAATAAGTGTAGACCGACCATCTGTTATCTTTATTAAAGGCATAATCCATCAAGAGGATATACTCAAATAAGCTGAGAAATGATCATTGTGCCACAATAATATTGTTGGTTCGAAACTGATCACACAAAGTTGCCCCATACTGATTTGGCAAACAGTTTTTGCAAAAGTCAGTTGTAAACTATGACTTCCAAAATCACACAGCTTACCTGATCACATCAAAAGAAAAGGACCCCCTGCTTATTTACCATGATTCCTTTGAAATCAAATTTAAGGATCTTTGAGATTCCTTCTTAGTCAGAAATGTGCTTTTAAATTTGAAATGTTAGCTGCCTACAATATTACCAAAAATTTGATTGTCAAGATCATTAAAAAAATTCATCATTTCTATATTTAAGTTCTTTTAGAACTTTTTCACTTTGCAATTTGAATGCTTTAATCTAACTTTATTGAACAGGAGATTGAGGGGTAAAAACAGCAATGTTAAAAAGACAAGTGACGCACTTGAAATAGAAAGAATCAAAGCATTGCAAAATGAGATGAAGAAAAAACTGAAGAGCAATGAGACATTCTTGCAAAAAGCTCTAGCACCTCAAGCAGTCATGCAAACCAAACGTGCCACAGAAGTGACAAAAACAATTGAATTCAATTTTGCCACTGATGCAAGAATCAAACAGCATCCAATGAAAACAAGATCAGATGCTTCAGATAATGAGAAGTTTACGGATCAACTGCGCAAACATCCTCCATCACCAGTAAGTTGTTTTTATTTGCTGTGTATGACTGTTTCCATTCGTTTCTGTCTTTTTTGTTTTCTTCCTTCCTGTTATAAGATTGCTGGGGTTTTTTTATAATTTGTTGGCAGGTGTTTTTCTTGAAGATAAACATCTTGTTTTCATAACATGACCCTTCCAAGAAGTATTATTCTGTTGTGGCCACAACCATGAATCCTCTTCAGAAGAGTTACTTAATTAAAACCCTCTGTTTATATTTCTAGCACATCACAATGATTGTAAATTTTTTAAATTGTAAAAATAGCTAGGATTTGTCTAAAGCTTCTTCTGGGGTCCTTTTTATTCCCAATATTCACTTTGTCTCAATTTACAATCAGAATAACAACAATGTTTTGTGTTTAATCTAGAAATTCAAGAACAGAAAGCCAACAAAACCACAACCATTCAACTTTTCAGCTGGAGTGAAGCCAGGGAAATCAGACCAAACTGGAAAATGGAAATCAGTTGCAACAGCAGTTAATGAATTCCAGAATAAGACTCCAGAAAGGTGAGTCCTATTTAGTAATAATACCAGGCCAAGAAATCTTACAAAAATATTGCACAACAAAGCGATTTTAAAGTAAAAAGCCAAAAATCAGTCTGTGTTACCAGCCAAATCAAGTTATAAATTGACCTATGCAACAAAGAAGCTTTTCATGTCTGGTCACATGATTTATAAATTGCCAGGAGCTTTTTGCTTAACTCTGTGGTATTGCTTCTGAAGGCAATAAATCAGTGTATACAGAGAATGATAAAATGTTTTTTTCTCTATGTATGCATATAGCTGGCTAAAATTTCAAATGAGTTCCAACTACAGAAATTTGTTTGATGGTAGAATTGTTCAGATGATGCATGTAGATTGAAACATCAAGAAACATACTTAGCAAAGACTCTAAAACAGAACTTTTTTATAAATATGATATTCATAGATTTTTTGTCTCCTAATTTGTTTTCTAATATTTTTATTTTTATTATCATTAGATGCAAATGATGCTAAAGCAACATTTTTATACAAGTCATATGCAATATTTAAATTTAGCATAAAAAATAAAAGGAAAACGAAGGTCACTTGAAAAAAGTAATGCCACACATCAAAACTTAATGTAAAGGGAAAAACATTTTGCTGTGTATTCATCAAATCATCATGCACTTATCTAAACGTTTTGATGAAAAACCAATCCTTTTTACGTCAGATGGAGATCACGTCCTACAAATATGCAGAACGTTGGCCCCCAAATGAGCGATAAATGCAAAACAAAGATGGAATTGACCCACCCTAAAACGCCCCAGCTTGTGACAAAAGGCCGTTCAAGACCCGTGTCAACTGTCAGTCAGGCGGAAATCGAAGAGAAGATCGCAGAGGAGGTTTCAACGTTAGTATTGCCAGTCACTGTTTCCCTTCTACGCATTGTCTCGTATTTTGAACACTCCTCGCCAAATTATTACCAACTATTGATAATTGGTCAAGGACAAGGATCATAAAGCATTTAGTTTAGCCACATTTTCATTCAAAAGAAGAACAAATTTCCTGGACAGCACTTTTATCAGTTTCCAATTTTTTTCCAGCTTTAAATTCAAAGCGACAGAGTTCAACCACAAGTTGGTCGAGATGAGTGGTATGTACGGAGTCGAGCCAATCAAGCACTTACCTGTGACTGAGGTGAAACCCTTCAGCTTCAATTCCGATGCGAGGCTGGAGCATCGCAAGAAGCACGAGGAAGAGAAGAAAAAGGAAGAATTGACCAACAAACAGCAAGAGCGGGAACACGTGGAGAAAGTGTGTATTGTTGCCTTGTTGTTGCGATTGCTTGATTCGGTGGCATAATCCTGTTTAGCCATATTTCTAATCATTTCTATTTTTATTAGTGACAACAGATAATCAATAGATAACTGAAAAATATAATCTGTTTTTTCCTTTTAGAGAAATTCATCCCTCGATTCAAACCCGGCTAAGAAACGACCCAAAGTAACGGAACCGAAACCGTTCAGTTTTGAGTCTAGGGACAAAGAAATGTTTCAGAGAAAACAGGAAAAGATTTTGAAAATCTACGAAGATGAAGAGAAGGTAGGTGGAAAATAGAGAGAAGTGCATATCGTGCTTATTATTCTTCTAAAAGACACCTGCATTTTTGCTCTTATCTGTATACAAGTGCTTCAATGGTTGGCTGCAACTCGTACTTGAAGTTGGCTGCAACTCGTACTTGAAGTTGGCTGCAACTCGTACTTGAAGTTGGCTGCAACTCGTACTTGAAGTTGGCTGCAACTTGTGAAAATTCAACTATTGTGTCCTAGTTTTACAGTAACAAAAATGACAGCATAGTTTCTTTCTCAATAGTTTGTATTTACCCCATAAATAAAAAGTGTTCATAAAAGAAAACCGAAAAACCTATTTCATCGTAATTCATCGTAATTCAAGGTATTGTTTCGGGAGAAACAAAAACAAAATTATATCTTCCGATGAATTACGTTCTATTAGGATTCTTTAGGATAGGCAGCTTTTATATAATTTGGTCGTTATATAACGGCAACAACCTTAGTAAGTTACGTCGAAATACATTATATGAAAACGAGCCTAAGAAATTCTGTTCATCTCAAATCGATAACAAGCTCGTGTTTCAATTTTTCGCTATTCCTTCGCCGATTATAACAGTGGCTCACAACGGCCAATGAGCACTCTTTTGTAAAGGCACGCTTTCTTATTTCCACGATACATATAGCTAAAATGTGTAAGTTAGTTCAGTTGTATTTCTCTGCTTTGTGATCTGCGCACGCGGTTTGCTATCCATATTCACTGATATGTCTTCTTTGAAGCATTGCAATTAGAATACTGTGTAATTAGGTTATTTTCCTCTCGACCATCCGCCATCTTTACTAAATAACAACGTGGAAAATAATTATAGTGGAAGAAAAGGTGTGTCATGGAAATAAATAACTATGCCGTGAAAAGGGACTTTTTGAGAATACATATAACTCTGTCGAAATTTTATGTAAACTGATGCAACATTGCCTCTTTTACAGGCTAGAGAGTTCCATGCACAGCCTCTTCCAAACCTTTCTCCAGATCTAATACCAGTAAAGTTAGGAAAACACACGGAAGTTGCTGCTTTCAACTTGGCAACCGACGAGCGCGGAAACTTAAAACAGGAGAAATGGAACGCCCAGGTACTGCTTGCACTTTTCTCCTTGAATGCATTGCTAAAGGCATCAGATTCTTTAACATTTAACAAGTGGGGTGACGGTACTAGATTGTTTTGTTACAGCTAAATTATGGCACACAATAGCAAAACGATGACACATTTTGCTGAAGTATGCTTTTCGACCTATTTTCCACAAAGTATAAATTCTCTTTAAACTCAAAATGTGATTAAAGACTTATGAATGAAGTATGCCACAGTTTTGCTCTTCTGTCACTTACGTTTTGTTACCAGTACTTTGTAGCGTTTCAGTGAATGTCCACTAAGCACGGTACAGCTTCTCCAAAGGAGAATTAGAATACTTTAAGTTTTACATCTGCATTGTTGAAGACGAAAGATCCACGCAACAATACGTAGCTGTGGCAGGCTGATTTTAAATAATGCTTGATAGTGAAATTATTGAACAAGTTCTACGGAAACCAGACTATATAAACTGTTTATTTGTGTTTAGAGTGGTGAAAATTTCTATTAATAATGGTAACTGTTCAATGATTTCGGCACGTTGTGTTCCGTTCGTTAGATTCTTGCAGAGAAACTGGGACTAGTTGATTTATCATTGGTATTTTCTTCTTAGGTTGACCAAGAGATGGCTGCAGTGAAAGAGAAGTCAAGTTTTAAAGCCCGACCTTGCACCGTTATCCACAAGGAAGGGTTCAAGCCAAAGCCAGTCGCGAAACCGTTAGTAGAAATAAGCGAGTTTAAACTTAACACGGGAGAAAGGTCGAAGAAAAGAGAGAGTTATGAAATAATGAAAAGAGAAATGCAAAGAATAAAAGAAGACGAGATGCAACAGGTTTTAAAAGAGAGAAAGGAGGAAGAAGAACGGCAATTTGCTCTCCTCAGGAAACAAACTATTCACAAAGCAAATCCTGTCAGGAATTTTGGGGACTTTGAAGTGAAGCCGAGCGAAAAACCATTAACTATGGCAATGACGCCTAATTTCGAGACCAAAAAACGATTTGGCAAGCTGTCGAGAGCTTGAAGATGCAGCATGCCACTCACATTAAAATCATATAGAGCAGCTACGCGATCGAATTGTCTATTGTATTATATAACTCTTGTTTCAATCGAACACAGCTGCATGTTATGAAAATATATGTATCATATTTTTTTGATTCGTTGAATATCTATGTGGGAAGTCGTTGTAATTTAAAGAGTAATCCATTCTCATTTCAGTTGTGAATGCACCACTGCATATTCCGCTATTATCTTTTCCAATAATCAAAGTAAGGCTTGTAAAGATTCACCGTTGTATGATAATTTCACCCATCCTGTGATATTTTTTAACTCTTTAACTGCGAAATAATAACTGTCAAAATGTTTTGATTGGCATTCATTTTTGAGCAAATAAACCAGGTTTTTACTCTCTTCCTCACTATTTGCAAGAAGCTTAAATTATAAGTTAGTTGCTTTTCAACAACGAAATCTTATATTGCCTTTGTTTAAATGAAACAGTAATTTTGGCTGTTTTAACATATTGTTTAGGGATCTTATGTATTCTGCAACGCGCGTTAGAAGATAGTTTTATTTATCGTCTTTTAATTCTTATCCATGAAATAACATGATTTTTCAGTCCTGTGTGATTATCATTGGTGTGTTTCTTGTTACCTTGATTGGAAAATAATACTGAACTAATTATTAACGCTTTCTGTTTTAAAATTTATACAAAGTGACCTCAACACCTATTAACGAAAAAGCACTTCTACAGAACTTAAGGGTATTTACAATAAACTTCGGCGAAATTATTTTGGACGTAGTTTTGAAATTCGAGCAAATAAATTTCCGGACAAATGATGACCAGTTTTTTGGATGTTGAAAGCAAAACCACAACAAGTTATTGATTCATGCATATACTTTTAGATTGTTATTAAACTCTTAAGAAATTCGGATAAATCCCCGAGTATCTGAGCTTGAAAAAATGTTTTTTAAAACTTTTGAATATAGAACTTGCTCAAAGTTTTAGTTTCTTGTGAAAAATATTCGTATTTGAACTAACCATCTCAGGTCTCCCTCCGAGGTCAAAGTTTCTAAAATAGATAGAAAAAAATTAAAAAAGTACAATTTCTTCTTTTACGTTAATATTTTTTGTCACTTGTTTAAAGGTATATGTGCTAATATTTCTTAAAATTTTAAATCTTCAAAAAGGGTCTTCTTGCCAAGCTCGAGGCCAGGAGAAACGTTCTGGCTGGGGTAAAGCCACAAACGGTAAGATAGTCTATAAACCCAATTATACTATTCTTATCCATCTTAGCCCCACCCCCTCCCCCAGCGCCCTTCCGGCCTCTGGTCCGCTTCTGGCTGAAGTTATGATATCAGGCATTCCTCGAAGGCAAAGACACTGCTGAGTCAGATAAGACGGAAAAAGAAGAAGAAAGTGAGGGTGTCTTTGAAAGATGATGAGAACGATGATATTATTTGTTTGTACTGCCATTCCCATTATCTTTGAAGAATAACTGTTTTCAAAAATTTTCCTTCAGGAAATTCTACATAAAGTCATGTCTTTCAGAGATTCGATTTGTCCTTGCTCTTAAGGATTATACCAAAGACTATTTTCATGAAAAGTGCTATTTATAGTGTGAAACAATGTTTGAAACAATTGATGAGATTGTGTGGAACCCCGATATAACGAACGTCGGGTATAACGAACTTACCAGTATAACGAACTGAAGGTCTGGTCCCTTGGATTCTGCCTGGCAAATTCCTTACAAATTCTCTCGGTATAACGAACTCCGAGTATAACGAACTCTCGATATTACAAACCAAATTTTGGGTCCCTTCATCATAATTATTCTCGATATGACGAATGTGACATAAATTTTTCATTTTTTATGCTTTATTGTTTTCGGTTTTCATTTATCACTTTCTCTTGGGGGGAAATCGTCATTGTCATCGGCAAAATATGCTTATGAATCATTTCAAGCACTGGCTGATAGACTCAAAGCATTAGATTAAAGTTTGAAAAGTCTGAAATAGCTGCGAATAAGTACATTGACACTAACGAACACTTTCTTACATATGAGACATGAGTGATGACAAAATTTTATTGGGAGACCCAAATTGAATGTGAATAGAAATACACAATTAAAGATGTGAAGTACTCGAAGACGTCATTCGGCCGCTAACTAGAAGTGAAGTGATCTAGCTTTGCCAAACTCTTGGTCCCAAATTATAAGAGAAACATAAAGATTTTCATTTTTGATGACTAACCATTATAGGTATTTGAATTCAGCTTGGTTTTGTGGAGTGAAATGGTCACAGAATTTGGAGATAGCCTAAACAAGCCTACCAAAAGTATCTTTAGGCGTGTACTTCGAAAAGACCTAAAAACGTTTTCTCCCGGTTTAACGAACTCCCGATATAACGAATTTTTTCTAGTTCCCTTCAGAGTAGGTTATATTGGGATCTCACTGTTTTAAATACATGATTTCGATTTGTTGACAGGATCTTTTACTTTATTTTACATTATGCGTGTTTATGTAACGCAGCTGCTGCTCCATTTCAAAACATCTAGAAAATGGTATTTCTATGAAAAGTTTGTATAAAAAAGCGTTAGCCGAAAGCGATGTAGTTTCTCATTGCAATTTTGAAAATGGTTTGTGGAAAATAATCCGTTTATAATTGGAAAATAATTCTGAATCCAGAGATTTCATGCTCCGTTTGAAAAATATTGAGTCAGCAATTTACCGCTGACAAGGAATGTTAAGGATCAGCAAGGTCAGGTAAGAGACGATCGATTTCAGCCATAGAAATGGTAGCGCTACTATTTCTATGATTTCACATTTCAGCATACATCAACTACAAACAATTTCGGTGGGATTTATTTTCGGTGATGCAGGGCAACCTAAGATTAATTCCAAAGAGTTCTTTTGAAACCGAATTTTTTTCATACCGAAATTTTCAAACTTTAGAAAAATCTCATCTCCACCGATGGACTTCCAAAAAAGCAAAAAACAATTTTTCCTTGATATTGTTTTAGTATAACTATACATCCAGGACATATCAATTTTCAGTGTCTGGTTCTCCTTTGTCACCAAAAAGTAAGATATCCAGCTTATCTTCACTTGCTTCATTTTCGCTCTCAACATTCAAGAAACTTGAGTTCTCTATTGGCTGAACTGATGCTTCTTTGCCGCTTCTATTGGCT
This sequence comes from Rhopilema esculentum, assembly GCF_057945365.1. Lineage (NCBI taxonomy): Eukaryota > Metazoa > Cnidaria > Scyphozoa > Rhizostomeae > Rhizostomatidae > Rhopilema > Rhopilema esculentum. The sequence continues at coordinate 9,598,024 of NC_142818.1, read as the reverse complement.
TGAGTTCTCTATTCGCAAAATTTCTATTTTTCTAACCTTCCAGTGTTTTCAAATTTGGACGCCTCAATTTTTAACTCGCAAGCGATCAAAATTTATAATCACCGAAATTTGTACTGAAATTTGAAAAATATGACCGAAATTCTTTCCACCGAGAATCAATCTGCCGAAATTTTTGATACCGAATTTTTTGGAACTTAATGTACACTCTTTTTTTATAAGAACCAGATAATTTTTGCCGATCCTCGATGCTCTTAACTTTTCTATAATTTTAGACTCAAATGTTCTCAAAATTGTTCTTATTTTAAATGTGATTTTTTGCAAATATTTGGGAAGTTACATGCTGTTTTACTGACGTTTTACTGATCCAAGACGTTTTACCGGGTAAAGTTTAAAAATAAAGCAATGGTTGCTTGTGTTTATGGACAAACTTACATAGTTTTGTTCTGTTGACATGACATAAATTTTAAAATTCGAATTGTTTTTTTTTAATTTCTCATCTGAACCTGAGCATATTCTAGCCTTGTTCTCATTTTTTGGGCAAATCGAGCCTCAGTGTTTTTATAAAGTGTGTTCTTATGTATAAAAAAAGAGTGTATGACGCAACGCAAAAAAGCACATATAACAATCGTGAACAATGGAGTTTTTGGTTTTTTATTAATCCTCTATTGCTATGGAAGAAGACAACCAAAATTTCAAAAATCAAAAGGTCTGGGCGATTGGCTGCTACTTTCTCAGTTTATTTAACTTTTTTGCTGAAATGCGTTTTAAGATGCCAAACTGTCTTGACATGACAAACTCAAACGTAAAGATCGTGATAGAAACGAGGCCGAAACATAATTTCTTCCTTTCGTATCACTGATCTATGCACAAAGAAGTTTGATTTCGTACAGATTTCATTAGCAAGAATGCATCGATCAAATGCCAAGAAAAATGGCAAAATAACCGACCCCGTTCAAGAAGGATCTGCTCTAAAGAGAGCGTTGAAAGCTGGTTCTACATGGGATGACAAAGTAAGTCTAACAACCAATGTTGACTATATTATAGATTTCTTTCGTCCTGGGGAGCAGACTGTGAAGTCTTAGCGCACTGGTTTGAAATGGACTACTTACACACGTTGGTTTAAACCAATGATTTTGGGATGAAGCTTAAACCGAAACTTTTTGATAGCTTATATTGGGCAGTGGGTCTTGCGGGAAAACTTAAACTTTGGGAGCAGAGAAAGAGAAAATTGGCTTGCCTAGGGTGCATTTCTCCATGTACTTAGGCCCGAAGATCTTCGTAAATTAGGCGTACAACTCAGGTTTTTTTCAGCGTGCAAACCCATGATAAACAAGAAGCCACGTACATAGTAAACATGAACTCTTTGGCTATGTACTTGGAAAATGATGTAGACTTTGGTTCATAAATTTAACGACAGGGCTTTGCTAGGCAAAAAATAGAAACACATTTCAAAAACAACAGATGGGTAGGACTAGTACAGCCCTGTTGTTGGTGTTCAAATTAGTGGTGATCATACTAACTGTTGAGTTTCAGAGAAGTCAATAAAGCATTCACTTAGATTTCACTGAAAACTAGATCATCCTGAGCTCAGCTGAGCCCCCGTTATACACCGGTTGTTTATAAATAACTATTCCCATATGTGCCTGTAAATCAAGTACAAGCTTTATAATAATGCATATTGCATTAACACAACGTTTCCCTTTCTTAAGTATTTTATTGATTATAATGCCATGTTTTCAAGAGCCTTGTGAGAAGGTTTAATCAGTCTTTTAGGTATGCTTACAATGTTCAAAGGTGGAACATCTTGAGAAACCGACTTTCAACTTTCCTCTGACAATGTCGTTGCTCCTGTAGGCGGTGAAGATGGTAGCGGCATGATTTGAACTTTGTTACACTTCACATTTGAAGTTGGTGGTCTGATTATGTACTGCCTTGGACTCTGCCTCTTTTCAACAACAATACCAGGTTTCTCCCGATTCATGATTTTCACTTCTTGTCCTATACACAGTGGAGGTAACGGTTTCGCATGATGTCATGTATTGAAGTAATCTTGCTGCTTTTGTCAGTAGGCACTTTCTTTGTTGTTCAGCTTTCTGAAATCCGGCCACTTTGGTTTGAGCTGAGTATGAATAACAGGAATCGTTGTTCGCAGCTTTCTTCCCATTAATAAATCTGCAGGCAAAAAACCATTCTGCAGTGGCGTAGACCTGTAAGCCAGCTATGCCTAATACTTGTCTTTTTCCTTCTTCAGGATGTTCTTTATTGTTTGCACTGACCTTTCTGCTTCACCGTTTGATTGTAGGTAGTATGGACTAGATGAACTTAATTGAATGCCCCATTCTTTTGCAAAACAAGCAATTTCACCACTGTCAAAAGGAGGTCCATTATCAGATCTGATCTCTTCAGGAATTCCATGTCTCGCAAATACATCCTTCAATTTGTTGATAACATTGGCTGCTCCTTTGCCCCTACTCATATCTGCAACTTCAATGTAGCTAGAAAAGTAATCCACCATTAATAGAGAGTCACAAGTTTTTGTGTGGAAGAAATCAATTCCCACTAACTGCCAAGGTCTTTCAGGAAATTCTGTAGTATCAAGAGGTTCAGGGGTATTTACTTTATACTCTGCACAAATTCTACATGATTTTACCATATCTAGAATTTCTCTACCAATTCCTGGCCACCAAACTGACTGTCTAGCTCGGTTTCTACATTTTACAATACCTTGATGTCCTTGATGAATTTTGTCTAAAACATCAAGTTGCATTACAGAAGGTGCTAAAATCTGCATAGGTTTCAAAATAACATTTTGAACAATGGAGAATTTTTCACTAAAATTCCAATAAGGCTTAAGAGAATCAGATATTTGATACTTCTCTGGCCATCCTTCAAGAATAAACTTTTCAATTTACAGCAAACCGAATCATTCTCTTGAGCTTGAATAATTTGTTGCAGCTTTACATCAGAGACTGGCAGTGCTTGAATAAAGCTCTATATGTATGACACCATCTCATCATGATCAATCAGGTTTTCTACAGATTGGCTGGTTTCTGCATTCGCTGACATTGTCGATAATGTGTCTGATGTGTACATTTGCTTTCCTGGGACATGATTCATTTCTTTGACCTGAAATCGCATGAGTCTCATTCTGAACCTTTGAATTCTTGGAAGAAGCTTATCCAACACGTATGTGGTCAACAATGGAATCAACAGCTTATGATCAGTTTCACCAATGATTTCTTTCCCCAGGATGTAGTCACTTGATCGTTCACATGTCCAAACAAAGCCAGGCATTCGTTTTTGATCTGATTGTATCTTGCCTCTGTAGGTGTTAACGCTCTAGAAACATATGATATTGGTTTCCAACTTCCATCTTCTTGCTTTTGAAGAACAACACCACCAATACCGTATGGAGATGCATCTGCATTAACCTTTATTTCCTTATTTGGATCATATAGTGCTAAAATTGGAAAAGATAGTACAAGTGATTGCTTTATACTGTTAAAAGCTTTATTCTGTTCTTGGCCCCAGTACCACTGGTTATCTTTGCAAAGCAAAACTCTCAATTGTTTAGTTTCACTTGCCAAATGACTTTTGGATTTACTAAATTGGTTGACCATGCCAAGAAATGATCTTAACTCTTTTACATTATTAGGTTTCTGCATTGACGTTATTGCATTCACTTTCGATGGATCAGCAGAAATTCCATTTGAAGATATAACATGGCCTAAAACCTTCACAGATTTCACATTAAATTCACATTTTTTTAGGTTTAAAGTTATATTAGCCTCAACCAATTTATTCAAAACAACTCTAAGTTGTTGGTTGTGCTGCTGTTGATTAGCCCCATGGACAATTATGTCGTCAGTTAGCACTTCAACTCCTTCCAAACCTTCAAGTTTTTCACCCATACACCTTTGGAATTGTTCACTTCCTGTTGAAATACCATAAGGTAGGCGGTTGAAACAAAAACGCCCCCAACAAGATAAAAACGTTGTCAGCTGACAAGATTCATCAGACAATTTACGCTGCCAAAATGCACTGTTCGCATCCATCTTTGAGAAAATCTTAGACCCACCAAATTTTGCCAGTGTGTAGTCTACAGATGGCAAAGGATGAATCTCCCTCAAAACATTTTCATTTAAATTTGTTAGATCAACACATGTGCGAACATCACCACTTGGTTTTGGAGCAACAACCATAGGAGTGCACCACTGAGTAGGTTCCACAACATGAGATATTACGCCTAAATGTAACATCCTGTCTAATTCTTCTTTTGTTTTCATTAAAAGAGGTAATGGAACTTTTCTAGGAACAGTTAAGGCATAAGGAGTAGGCTCCTGTTTTAAACGGATTTTGTATTCACCCTCTGTCTTTCCAAGACCAGTAAACAGAGAGGAATAACTTTTAAGAACCCTTTTTGTATAATCTTCACCAACTTCGTTTATGTGATCAACTTTTTAAATTAAATTCAACTTGGAACTAGATACTGGTCCTAACAAAGGTGTTTGAAGACCTTTTACCACATAAATTTCTTCATTTAGCCTTTCGTTGTCTACACTCAATTTCCCTGTATATTTTCCTGAAAATTTGATTTTATAATTACATGGGTCTAATAATACCTTTTATTTGTGGGCTCCAATTTAAGAATCTCCTTTTTGGCTAGCTTTTCAAATAACGAATGAGGGATAACAGAGACATCTGCCCCCGAATCTAGCTTAAATTTCAGCCTATTAAAGTTCAAGCAAACCTCAGCCTGCCAAGGCATATCATGAGTGTTCATCATCATCATCATCATCAAAATTACATTTACTGACCCATTGCGGGTTGATACAAATGTCTACGCATCTATCGTTTGCTGAAATGGCTACTGTGCATTGTATTGATGCAAACTTCACCCAGAAAAATATCATCACTTTCATCAGCAGAATAAATTGGAAAGATCTCACTCGAAACTTCACTAAGCTGTTTACTTCTGCAAGCCTTTTTCCAATGTCCTGTTTTCCCAAACGAGTTGCATTGGGAATTGCGTGCTGGACATTATTTTGTGAAAAGGACCAAAACATCTATCACATTTCTTTCTGTCCAACTTCAGAAAAATTTCCCACTGGGTTGCCTTTGCGTGTTTTCGTTTCTCAACCAATTCTTCTGTTCTTTTTTTGCCTTGCTTGCCTTTTGTCATTAAGCACATCAACATTTGACCCTGTAAAAATTGAACTTGTAATTAAATTTTGTTGCTTTCTAACAACTTCTTTCTGTCAAACCAAGTTTATAGCTTTCGATAATGTCAAATCGGCCTCCAGTTGTAGTCGTTCTAATAAAGCTTTGTCACTTATTCCAACAATAATTCTATCTCAAATTAATTCATTGTGGAGTGTGTGGAAGTTGCAAAATTCAGCTAGGGTATATAAATCAGTTATAAAATTATCAACTGACCCACCTCCACATTGTACGCGCATATTGAAGCGAGCACATTCAAATATTATGTTGCGCTTGATAATAAAGTGCCCCTCAAACTTTTGTTTCACTGCAAAATACTTCTTTTTGTCAGCCTTGCTCATTCCAAAAGACTGCAAAATGTCACCCATAGAGCAGATGAGCGTATTCACTTGACTTTTTTCATCTTTCTTGTTCAGCTCAGACGCCAATCTGAAGCATTCAAATCTCCTGATCCACTTCAACCATTCTTCTGGCTTGAACGCGAACTTCTCTGGAGGTGAGACCTGGAATATTGCCATTTTTTGTGTGCTCAGCTCACAGTTGTGGCGCCTCTTAGTCTTCAACTATAGTCTTACGACCACTGGTGTTTCAAAAAATACCAGTTCAACTACCAGGGCATACAAATTTTTCTTGGAAGAGGTAAAATATTGTATTCAGCCAAAAACTCTGTACATGGCAACAAGTATCACATACAAATTTCGAACTTCAAAAATTATACTTCGCAACTTGAAGTCAATGAAACTGCCTATAAACATGGCACATTTTTAAGAGACCATCTTTGTCATAAGAATCTTTGCAGGTTTAAATGCTTCCTCCATGTATAAAATGCAGAGTTTTTACCAGTAAAATATTTGGTACATATCAGTTTCTTCAAACATATTTTCTTCATTCAGTGTAAACTTTTATGAAAAATTTTTGAAAAAGTTATGTGCAAATCTTCACAAAGTTTTCATGATTTGAGTATGTGTTTTCTAAAAGGATCAGAAACTACCTTGAAGAGCAATTTTTCATCCACATAAATAATTCATTACCAAAATCCTACTGGGGTCATAGTGTTTCACAGGGTCAGGTTTTTTCCAAGATGGCTTTGTTTCCAAAAGTTATGTGGGGGGAAGCATACATATTTTATACAGTTAGCAAGTTTTTGTTATACAGGCTGCTAAAAAGCATACAGAGTAGATATGATCGTAAATAATTTTTCTAAAAAGAATTTGATATTTTCACATATTTCTATCATTTATTTGTCTTGCTCTTTTCTTCTCTCAACCATTTTATCCTACCATGTCATACTTGCTACTGTTTTTTCTGTACAATAGCTTCATCTTATGCCTGTATGCTAGTTTCTATCATGTGCCTGTACGCTTATTTCTTTATCCCTGAGTACACCAATAACTGTGGTAAAACTGGAAGAAATGATGAATAATGCAGCTATGAATGATGAATAATAGTCTGATAGGGTCATATAATTATTAGGTGGAAATATGTTCTATAGTTTTGCGATTCATTCTGTATCTCAGCAAGTGTAACAATGATTTGATCTAAAATCAGTTACTCCTTATCAGGCCTTGCTCTAAGCAAAATGAAGGTGCTCCATAAAATGAGCTCCTGGAAAGCCCAAGGTGCTCTATTTCAAGCCTCTAAATAAAATTTCCTTTAATTCATCTTTATAAGGAGTGCTCTTTTTTATAGAAAAGTAAAAATTGGCTCTTTTTGGCCCTGATAATGGGGATTGAGCTCTCATAGCACCACACCCCTGGCCCCTGGGTATGGTATCATGTGGTGTTTATTTGCATACAGTATCATGCTAACATGTTAACAGCTCTCAGCCCATATCTAAGAAAATGCTTTAAGCCTAAATCTGGAGATACCCCTACCTATGGCAGAACAAAGTAGTCCTTGAATATACTGGCTCGTCTGTGAATGTATTATCATAAACATACTTGAACAGGCAAAAGTTGTTGCAAACTCAAAACATTTGGGGAAGGGAGCAAGTTCAGGGTGTCTTCTTAGTGTAAACAAATCAAATGTTTTGTCACTGTGTTTTCAAATGATGCAACTCTCAAATTGTTTTAATGCCATTGTGTTTTCTGTGCATGGAAAATTACGTTTTCATTTGAAAATGTTTTCTTGTAGACGTGGCCTTAAAAGGAACCAAATATAAAATCAAGTATAAAAAGTTGTAAAAAGATTAGTGATATAAACTTTTGTAAAAATCTTATAAATGATAATATTGTGGCCATTAGAGAGGAATATTTTGCTTTGTGGCAATATCATTTTACATTTTAAGGCGTTCATTAAATTGCTCTTTGTGGTTGTTTTAAGGTGTGCTTTAAGCACTCTTTTCTATGCCTTTCCTGAATGCCTTTTCAGACAAAGCCTGCCTCATGGAATCATATGTCAACTATGGAGTTTAGCCATTAATCCCAAATGGAGATTGTTCTTAGTCAAGAGTGTACTTATCCAGTCTAGTTCCATTCTTCCTTTTTTAACTCTTATTATTCTATTTTATTGTAGGATGAGTTTTTAGATGTAATTTACTGGACTCGGCAGGTAGTTGCATTGATAAATGGTCTTGCATGGGGCTTTATTCCTATTCAAGGCATTCTTGGACTTATTTTGTAAGTATCTCTTTCGAACTTCTTTTTACTTATTGTTTGCTGCATTTTTTATTTGCAAAATTGTAAAAATTTACTTCTTGAATGTATAAACCATTTATAAACCTTTTCCTGTTTCTTGAAAAAAACTAGATCCCAGCTGCTGAGATTACAGTCTTTGTCTTCTAATATGTTGCCATTTACATATTATTTGCCTATTTGACAGCTGTGTGTTTAACAGCCAAGAATATGTGAACATTTAGTTTTTTTGTTGCTTCCTGAAAGATAGAGAATGGCATTACAATGCCCTTTTAGGGAATAAAAAAGAGGAGGGTGTGACAGCTGATATTTAAGGTTGTTGTTCAAGTATGGTTCATGCTTGCAGCATTTCATATTTTCATCCAAAATGCTTTTAAGTTTGCATGCGTTTTTGAAAGCTTTTAAATGTTCTCTTTGAACTTCAGTTATATTTATAGATAAAAAAGTTAATGAAAAGTTGGAAGTTCTAATGGGCAAATGTTTTAAAGATTATGCTCAAATTGCCATGCAAAATGTAGCCCTTGGTCTCTAAAACCCCATTTACACTGAGCGGGATTAATATTTATCTTCATCAAAATTAATTCAGATAGAAAGCATTTGCACTAGACCTATGCTATCCACACAAATTTTAGAGTGGCTATCAGAACAAAATTGGTTCACCTAGGAAAGTTGATTAAAAGTAGATCAGGTTGCTATGTGATACAGTATAAACAGTTTTAGCTGGAAGAATTTATTCATATCTTATCTTGCTTGAAAACAAATGGCTATTTCATCACATTTGGTTTTCACTGCCTCCCAATCAAGACCTTTCTCTATTTTGGCTTGCTTGTAGTTGATAAATATTTTAATTAAAGAATCAGTCTCATTGTCAGTCCACAAGAAATGTCCTTTCCTTATTTCTCAGCCATTCCAGAGATGTTTTGTTTCAGAAAAACATATATTTAAGCTGACTAGGCCTAAAATGTGCTTTGACGTAATCCTCTTACTGAATATGAGTCAGAGTGAATGAAAATTCTTTTTGCCTTTGGCGTTTTAGCAGTTTTTTGCTGTTATTGTGAGTTTGTAGTTTAGGGATGACCTTCTTTTTCGGCTTACTGTTCACGAGTAAGGATATTTGACTCAGTTATTCCTCACAGTAAACTGGAGGGCAAAGTGGAAAAAACTTTTGCAGCACCGTGTAAACGCAAATCTATCCACAAAAAAATTTTTGTGTATAAAATATGTAGGTCTAATAAAATTAAAATTGTGGTTTAAATTCTGTCAGGAATTCATAGATATTTGCAACAGACAATCGTGAATATTAGCAAACAAAATTCATGGATGTTTGCCAAATTCCCATAGTTATATTCTCTATGACTCTTAGACTGGTATCAAAAAACATTTCAGTTAAAAATCTTTGCTGCATTTCACCCTTACTGACCACAGGACTGCAGTTCCTTTGTTTACATACTGATTGAAACCCCATACAATAAAGTCTTAAAGGCGTTAAAATAATTAATAGATTTTGCTAACCGAACCAAAACCTAAAAAGTACCATGCAACCATGCATATTCTTATTATTTGAATGGGACACCAATATCAATGTAGCTGAAATGATACATTACCAGGTTTAATACTGTTTAGCCTTTGTTTAATTTGTTTATATGCTCTTATAGGTTTTTCATCATAAACTGCGCCCTTGTGTTCTTCTATGCATCTAAATTTCAACAAGTTGATGAAGATGATTATGGCGGTCCTACTGAAATTGTTAAAGAAGGACTTTTTACAGCCTTTGCAGTATTTCTTGTGAGTTTCTGACCAATCTAACATTTTCCCATGTTTGATGAAAAATCCATTTCAATATTTCTATTTTTTGCTTTGCCAATTTTTTCCTTTTTTAATGAAAGTTTCTTGAATTTATGATAATGAGCCCCAAAATATATTATCTATAATCTGCTATGCACCACACATCAACTACACACCAAGTATTTTCCCACTGAGTACCCCAGAACTTTAAATTACATGTATAATTATCTAACTTTTAATGATTTTTAAGGGTGGCCGCAAAGTATTTTAAGGAAAAAAATGCAGGAAGAAAAGTCAAGGAAACAATTGTTGTTGTCAAAATTTTCCAATTTTTTTTTCTTGACAATTTGTTTTCTACCTCATCATGGCACCATTTAATCCCCACAACTTCAACCTGAAATATTTGGGTTTCTGGAAATAAACAGATGTTAAATCCATTAAACACAAGATTTTTCGAATTTTTGTTGAAAAGAATTCTTGTGACAAAAAGTTTTTTGACTTTTGTGACATTTTCTCATCATGAATTGTGTTAATTCCTTGAGATATAACATTCATTTTGTGTAGTCATCTGCCTTTATCAACCAAGCATCTCTTTAACAAACCGTTTGATTTCAAATTTTTCATTACAATTTTTCTCCAGGTTTCTTGGATAACTGTCTATACTGCAACACAGAGCTGACCTGTCCCTCCTTCACTAGCAATATTTATCATTTAAAGTCATCCATGCAGAGCCGCTTCAAGATCTGAAGGTATCTACCAGATTGTATGAATTGTATCTGGTGAGCATGTTTAATACCATGGGATTTTTTTATATAACATTATATATATTTTTTCTTCAGATGGTATAAAGTTTCAACAATGTATTTCATGTCTTTCTCTTAATGTAAACCTTCTTTTCCCCTAAGAAAATTAAAATTTTGTGCGGTCATCAAAACTGCCAGCAAAATGTACCTTAAGTGGCCATTCATTTAATTCTGTCCTCAAAGAAGTTACAAATAAACAATTTTTTGAAAATTGGATGTGTATTATTGCTGTCCATAAATTCTAAAAGCATTTGTGTCTTTGATTTATGTAAGATTTGTATCTTTCCTTGCCTAGTTGTTTTCTGAAATATGTTGATTAAAATATTTAGAGAGATAATATCTGCCTTAAAATTTTCTGCTGCCTTAAAATTTTCTTTAAAAAGTCAACCAGCTTACAAATTTGATCAAAATCTAGCAAGTATCATATCAAGTTCATACAATATTGCTAAAGAGGATGAACTGTCTTTTCCACGTATCCAAGCTTTCTTCCTTTTGCAAAGCCTCTAGATATTTTTTTCCTTCCAATTTGTGCCATATCCAATTGCCTATGAGTTTCTCAAAACCTATAATAATATTTTATGTCAGTTTTTGAAAATAATACACTGGCTATTGCCCCTTTATTGTCGTTAGGAACTGCATAAAAATTTCTGCAAACATCTACTCAGAAAATCAATGAATACCAGGAGATAAAAGTAAATATTGATATTTGGGCCTTGAAGAAGTATCCGCAGTGTTTGAAGGGGACTGTTATTATTGAAAATAGCAAATTTAGTCAATCATGTAGTTTTTGCATAGTCCTTAGAAAAATATAACAATATTCAAGCGACAAGGTTTTGTTTCAAAAAGAGGGCAGAGTATTCCTGAAAAGTTTTAAGAAAGATTCAAAGGTGGCTAGGAAACACAATGCTTCACAGTAATTGCACGACTTCGCAGAAATAGAAATGAAAGACAAACAATTTTCACAATTTCTCAAATATGTTTCTCTCTTAATTTGCAATTACCACGAGAAATACATGAAAATGAGCATATTCAACCCTTTTTGCAACATTTAATGATTTTTTGAATGAGTTTCGAGAGGAAAAGCTGTTAGTCTACAATGTAAACTTTTTCTCAAACCTTACATTCCTGTGAAAAATCTTTTTTTCAATCGTCCTAAAAATTGAACATTACGATTAGGATTATAGTTTGCAGATGAAATATTGACAATCCAAAATAGCGAAAATAAACCTTTTGTATATCATTTCAGGGCCAAACTGAATGCTTTAAGAGGAGAAAATTTTATAGTGAAAAATTGAGATTTTTCATAAGCCTTTAGCCTTGCAGTTTCTTGAAAACTCTTGAATACAATTTTCCTCTAATTTTTCAATTAATATGAGTCACTTCGCTCTATAGGCAGATGTAAATATTTTGTATACCATTGCAGGGCCAAACTTAATGCTTTGAGAGGAGAAAAGTTGACCGTGAAAATTGAGATTTTTCGTAAGCCTATAGCCTTACATTTTCTTGAAAATTCTTGGTTACAATTTTCCTCTAATTTTTCAATTAATATGAGTCACTTTGCTCTATAGGCAGATATAAACATTTTGTATATCATTTCAGGGCCAAACTGAATGCTTTGAGAGGAGAAAATTTTATAGTGAAAAATTGAGATTTTTCATAAGCCTATAGCCTTACATTTTGGTAAAAAATCTTGGTTACAATTTTTCTCTAAATTTTCAATTGATAAAAGTCACTTCGCTCTATTAGCAGATATAAACAATTTGTGTAATATTACAGGGCCAAACTGAATGCTTTGAGAGGAGAAAAGTTGACCGTGAAAATTGAGATTTTTCGTAAGCCTATAGTCTTACATTTTCTTGAAAATTCTTGGTTACAATTTTCCTCTAATTTTCAATTAATATGAGTCACTTCGCTCTATAGGCAGATATAAACATTTTGTATATCATTTCAGGGCCAAACTTAATGCTTTGAGAGGAGAAAAGTTGACCGTGAAAATTGAGAATTTTCGTAAGCCTATAGCCTTACATTTTCTTGAAAATTCTTGGTTACAATTTTCCTCTAATTTTTCAATTAATATGAGTCACTTCGCTCTATAGGCAGATATAAACATTTTGTATATCATTTCAGGGCCAAACTTAATGCTTTGAGAGGAGAAAAGTTGACCGTGAGAATTGAGAATTTTCGTAAGCCTATAGCCTTACATTTTCTTGAAAATTCTTGGTTACAATTTTCCCCCAAGTTCAATTAATATGAGTCACTTCGCTCTATAGGCAGATATAAACATTTTGTATATCATTTCAGGGCCAAACTGAATGCTTTGAGAGGAGAAAAGTTGACCGTGAAAATTGAGAATTTTCGTAAGCCTATACTCTTACATTTTCTTGAAAATTCTTGGTTACAATTTTCCTCTAATTTTTCAATTAATATGAGTCACTTCGCTCTATAGGCAGATATAAACATTTTGTATACCATTGCAGGGCCAAACTTAATGCTTTGAGAGGAGAAAAGTTGAGCGTGAAAATTGAGAATTTTCGTAAGCCTATAGCCTTACATTTTCTTGAAAATTCTTGGTTACAATGTTCCTCTAATTTTTCAATTAATATGAGTCACTTCGCTCTATAGGCAGATATAAACATTTTGTATATCATTTCAGGGCCAAACTTAATGCTTTGAGAGGAGAAAAGTTGACCGTGAAAATTGAGATTTTTCGTAAGCCTATAGCCTTACATTTTCTTGAAAATTCTTGGTTACAATTTTCCCCCAAATTCAATTAATATGAGTCAGTTCGCTCTATAGGCAGATATAAACATTTTGTATATCATTTCAGGGCCAAACTGAATGCTTTGATAGGAGAAAATTTGATAGTGAAGAATTGAGATTTTTCGTAAGGCTATAGTCTTACATTTTCTTAAAAATTCTTGGTTACAATTTTCCTCTATATTTTAAATTAATAAGAGTCACTTCGCTCTCTAGGCAGATGTAAACAATTTGTATATTATTATAGGGCCAAACTTAATGCTTTGAGAGGAGAAAAGTTGACCGTGAAAATTGAGAATTTTCGTAAGCCTATAGCCTTACATTTTCTTGAAAATTCTTGGTTACAATTTTCCTCTAATTTTTCAATTAATATGAGTCACTTCGCTCTATAGGCAGATATAAACATTTTGTATATCATTTCAGGGCCAAACTTAATGCTTTGAGAGGAGAAAAGTTGACCGTGAAAATTGAGAATTTTCGTAAGCCTATAGCCTTACATTTTCTTGAAAATTCTTGGTTACAATTTTCCTCTAATTTTTCAATTAATATGAGTCACTTCGCTCTATAGGCAGATATAAACATTTTGTATATCATTTCAGGGCCAAACTTAATGCTTTGAGAGGAGAAAAGTTGACCGTGAAAATTGAGAATTTTCGTAAGCCTATACTCTTACATTTTCTTGAAAATTCTTGGTTACAATTTTCCTCTAATTTTTCAATTAATATGAGTCACTTCGCTCTATAGGCAGATATAAACATTTTGTATATCATTTCAGGGCCAAACTTAATGCTTTGAGAGGAGAAAAGTTGACCGTGAAAATTGAGATTTTTCGTAAGCCTATAGCCTTACATTTTCTTGAAAATTCTTGGTTACAATGTTCCTCTAATTTTTCAATTAATATGAGTCACTTCGCTCTATAGGCAGATATAAACATTTTGTATATCATTTCAGGGCCAAACTTAATGCTTTGAGAGGAGAAAAGTTGAGCGTGAAAATTGAGAATTTTCGTAAGCCTATACTCTTACATTTTCTTGAAAATTCTTGGTTACAATTTTCCTCTAATTTTTCAATTAATATGAGTCACTTCGCTCTATAGGCAGATATAAACATTTTGTATATCATTTCAGGGCCAAACTTAATGCTTTGAGAGGAGAAAACTTGACCGTGAAAATTGAGATTTTTCGTAAGCCTATAGCCTTACATTTTCTTGAAAATTCTTGGTTACAATTTTCCCCCAAATTCAATTAATATGAGTCAGTTCGCTCTATAGGCAGATATAAACATTTTGTATATCATTTCAGGGCCAAACTGAACGCTTTGATAGGAGAAAATTTGATAGTGAAGAATTGAGATTCTTCGTAAGGCTATAGTCTTACATTTTCTTAAAAATTCTTGGTTACAATTTTCCTCTATATTTTAAATTAATAAGAGTCACTTCGCTCTCTAGGCAGATGTAAACAATTTGTATATTATTATAGGGCCAAACTTAATGCTTTGAGAGGAGAAAAGTTGACCGTGAAAATTGAGAATTTTCGTAAGCCTATAGCCTTACATTTTCTTGAAAATTCTTGGTTACAATTTTCCTCTAATTTTTCAATTAATATGAGTCACTTCGCTCTATAGGCAGATATAAACATTTTGTATATCATTTCAGGGCCAAACTTAATGCTTTGAGAGGAGAAAAGTTGACCGTGAAAATTGAGAATTTTCGTAAGCCTATAGCCTTACATTTTCTTGAAAATTCTTGGTTACAATTTTCCCCCAAATTCAATTAATATGAGTCACTTCGCTCTATAGGCAGATATAAACATTTTGTATATCATTTCAGGGCCAAACTGAATGCTTTGATAGGAGAAAATTTGATAGTGAAGAATTGAGATTTTTCGTAAGGCTATAGTCTTACATTTTCTTAAAAATTCTTGGTTACAATTTTCCTCTATATTTTTAATTAATAAGAGTCACTTCGCTCTCTAGGCAGATGTAAACAATTTGTATATTATTACAGGGCCAAACTTAATGCTTTGAGAGGAGAAAAGTTGACCGTGAAAATTGAGAATTTTCGTAAGCCTATAGCCTTACATTTTCTTGAAAATTCTTGGTTACAATTTTCCCCCAAATTCAATTAATATGAGTCACTTCGCTCTATAGGCAGATATAAACATTTTGTATATCATTTCAGGGCCAAACTGAATGCTTTGATAGGAGAAAATTTGATAGTGAAGAATTGAGATTTTTCGTAAGGCTATAGTCTTACATTTTCTTAAAAATTCTTGGTTACAATTTTCCTCTATATTTTAAATTAATAAGAGTCACTTCGCTCTCTAGGCAGATGTAAACAATTTGTATATTATTACAGGGCCAAACTTAATGCTTTGAGAGGAGAAAAGTTGACCGTGAAAATTGAGAATTTTCGTAAGCCTATAGCCTTACATTTTCTTGAAAATTCTTGGTTACAATTTTCCTCTAATTTTTCAATTAATATGAGTCACTTCGCTCTATAGGCAGATATAAACATTTTGTATATCATTTCAGGGCCAAACTTAATGCTTTGAGAGGAGAAAAGTTGACCGTGAAAATTGAGAATTTTCGTAAGCCTATAGCCTTACATTTTCTTGAAAATTCTTGGTTACAATTTTCCCCCAAATTCAATTAATATGAGTCACTTCGCTCTATAGGCAGATATAAACATTTTGTATATCATTTCAGGGCCAAACTGAATGCTTTGATAGGAGAAAATTTGATAGTGAAGAATTGAGATTTTTCGTAAGGCTATAGTCTTACATTTTCTTAAAAATTCTTGGTTACAATTTTCCTCTATATTTTTAATTAATAAGAGTCACTTCGCTCTCTAGGCAGATGTAAACAATTTGTATATTATTACAGGGCCAAACTTAATGCTTTGAGAGGAGAAAAGTTGAGCGTGAAAATTGAGAATTTTCGTAAGCCTATAGCCTTACATTTTCTTGAAAATTCTTGGTTACAATTTTCCTCTAATTTTTCAATTAATATGAGTCACTTCGCTCTATAGGCAGATATAAACATTTTGTATATCATTTCAGGGCCAAACTTAATGCTTTGAGAGGAGAAAAGTTGACCGTGAAAATTGAGAATTTTCGTAAGCCTATAGACTTACATTTTCTTGAAAATTCTTGGTTACAATTTTCCTCTAATTTTTCAATTAATATGAGTCACTTCGCTCTATAGGCAGATATAAACATTTTGTATATCATTTCAGGGCCAAACTTAATGCTTCGAGAGGAGAAAAGTTGACCGTGAGAATTGAGAATTTTCGTAAGCCTATAGCCTAACATTTTCTTGAAAATTCTTGGTTACAATTTTCCTCTAATTTTTCAATTTATATGAGTCACTTCGCTCTATAGGCAGATATAAACATTTTGTATACCATTGCAGGGCCAAACTTAATGCTTTGAGAGGAGAAAAGTTGACCGTGAGAAATTGAGATTTTTCGTAAGCCTTTAGCCTTATATTTTGGGTACAATTTTTCTCTAAATTTTCAAGTAATAAGAGTCACTTCGGTTCTTAGGCGTATATAAGTCTTTTTAAAGATTAAGGTTCAAAGTAAGAGGTCTCGAGCAAAAATGTTGACCTTCCTAAATAACTGTTTTTCAAAAGCAGTTAGGTTATACTTTGGTCAAAAATCTTTTGTCCTAGTCTCGACTCATTTAATCTACAAGAGAAATTTTAGCTTAAGTTTAGCTAGTAAATGGTTTTTGAGTCAGAAACATAAGGCAGAAATTGCAGTTTTAAGCCTATAGTTAAAAAACTACAATACACGGTTTCTGTTAATTTGCAATGACCATGAGATCTGTAGGCCCTCTGAGGACATCTGAACCTTTTTCCGAATATTCTACGATTAAACTGAAGGATTTTCGTATTTAGTCTTGTCTAAGAGAATTGCAATTATTTCATACTCAATATATTGATACAAAATGTTGTTCCCATCGTTTCATGTTATGACGTACCATTCATAATAAACCTCGGAATATTTAGAATTTCATGATTTCTATTCAAATTATTTTCTGTCACTATCGGAATGGCCAAGGTACCACCCATAACAGAGATTTTTCAAAGTGGTTTCTATTCAATAACATTTGTTTTAAAAACTGTTTGTATTAATTTACAGTAACTCCTTGATAAAAATCAGAAAAGATACAAAAACGCTTTGACCATTAAAAGTATTTACTTGATATTTCATTTATGTAATCTGATGGACGAGGCACTAAAATGCGTCTCTCAATCTCATCATATCGAATAAAAGTAAATCGACTAGGCAGGAAGTAGGTAATGGCAATAAGAAATTTGCAGCGGCAACAAGATTTACAATACACCACTGCCAAAGGAATCGGTTTAAAAACTTTATTAAAACAAAAAATCTAAAACCGGCTACAAATAAACGAACGTGGTAGAAGGAAATTGCCAAGGTATTATCAACTTCAATTGAATGACTCAGCGATATACATTTAATAACGAAAACTTTGTTTGTTTTTTAAAAGGCAGTATTTGGGTTGGACGCTTATTTGGAGGGGCGGGGTTGGTTAAAACATTCACAATGGCGCTTGTAATGCGCATATCAACCACAGTGAGACCTTTTATAGTTTGACTTGACGATGATATCTTTGAATACTCCGCGATGTTTTAGCAAGGGTTTTCGGTAATTTTATTTTAAGGGCCGTTGTTTTTTTGCGAATATTAAGCTACCTTGAGAGCTGCTGTTTACGAGTTAGAATATTTTAAAACTGAAATAGAAAATATTTCTTTCTGGATAACTCGGTAGTAGATGTACCTAATAGCCAGTACAAAATTCTCGGATCTTTGCCTACCATGTCTGTTCAACCCCAGACACGCGACATTGGATAAATTTACTAGATAGCAGCGATTTGTTCAAAAACGATATTGCAGAACTTACTCCGCCAACCATAAAAAATGAGTTCTTTTACGCGACTAACACTGAGAATAGATGGAAACATTTACAAGATGGAAAGATAAATTAGAAAAGATATTTACATTATTTTCAATGGAACATCCCTTTATTCATTCGGCCTTATTTGTAATGTTATCTTCTGTTGATTGTCTAAACATTCTCTCAACTTGTTTTCACAAAGTGTCAGCCTCTGCTCCAAGATTGACACCGTCTATCGGACAGAATGATTTATATTTATCTATTTAGATAAGTCATTTTAGCTGTAACCAGATGAAATGCAAGATAAATATTTATGAAGGAAGAATTCTCTAATTGATGGTACTGAAAATGGACAAATCAACACGCCGAAGAATGAGGGCTCTGACCCATCAGTGCAAAACAGATGAACAGAGTGAAAAGAGTGTCCAACCGTCAAAACCTTCCACATAAAAACCAAATATAACAACGGGGTTGGGCGTGGTAATTTTAAATTAATGGTTTTCACGCAATTACATCATTTACAGCTCGAGAAAAATACGTGAAAAACTGCAAATCATATTTTACAACAATTGAATAAATCTTTCTGTCAATCAAGAACAAACTTTTTGTATTTGTTTCTACCTAGCATCCGAAGGTAGTTTTTAGGACACTGAGAAGCTTATGCTTATCGACCAGTGTCCTGGTCCTTCCTCTCGATATGACCACACCTCGTGATTCCTACGCCTGAAATTCCTTTCAAGAATTTACTAGGGAAAATTTTCTATCAACATTTTCCTGGGAAAAACAGGTAAAAAACTTTAATAAACCGCTTCAAAATTAAAATAAACTTAAGCAAGATAGCCTTCAACTTCGTGCTCAGTACCTAGCTCGATTAAACTTCTGTCAATGTTAAATCCTTAATAAATTGAAAGCAAAGGTAAGAGTTAAAAATTAAAATTACCTGAGTGATGACATCAAGTTGGCCTACAATGTGCTCCAGCGTTGTGGCTAACTGCGGAGGAATATCCCTTCTCTCTAGTGATGTTGTTTGAGGGTGCCCGATTGCCGCATCTTTCTCTTCCATTCCGATAAACTTAGAATAGTCTCGACCATCAGGCTGGAAAGAAAATAACCAGCGCATAAAAGCTCAAAAGTAGAACAATGCTATGACATCTTGAATCAGAAGTGAATAGTTTGATTTTTCTACAGAAGACATTTCGTTTATATTTTGCAAATGTTCAGCAGACTTGTACATCAACGTTATTCTCTTGCGATGATTTCACTTTACATTGAATGGAGCAGATGTTAAAGTAAAATAGGATAGTTTTAAAGTTTTTTAGAAAGGAAATAGTTTGGCCTTTGCACGATAAAGGTTCTGGATGCGTAGCGTAACTTCAACAAATAAAAAGAGGAACTTTGGTAGGGGAAATTATTTGCATTGCTAGTTCAGGCTGGGCAGTATTCAAACTGAAATGATTTATCAAGATAGTTTATTGTCTCATAGTCAGAGAGAAATCTCTACATGCTAACCGAGACTTAACGATTTAAGTCATTTAAAATAAACAAACCTGAGGAACGGAGAACAAAGCTGGTCCTACTTCCATCACCCCTGCCTCTTGGGAATACATGTCTCTCGGCTCCCTGGCTGCATCGATCTAAAAATGAATAAAAATGTAAATGCAAAAATATCCAAGGAGCATTGAAGTCAGATTCTAAATAGCAATAGGTTGGGTGGGATAAGAATGCTGTAAGGATTTTAAATGACAGGAAACAGAAGGAAAGGTCAATCGATTGAATAACCATTGGTGATGGCTATTCCTGCGCAGCCCTGCGCACCAGAAAAGCAAAGAAACCATGGTCACACCGCAACTGACCTTCCAGGAAATTTGGAACAAGATCGCGCCAAAATACACCAATTAAATGGAACAAAGAGAAGTTTTATCTAAGGTGAGGGTTTAAAGCAAAGTTGGTGGTTTTGTCCGAGGTAAAGTCATAAGGAAATGTTTTATCTAAGGCAAGGGCATAAGCCAAAGTTTTATCTAAGGCAAGGGGATAAGCCAAAGTTTTATCTAAGGTAAGGGCATAAGCCAAAGTTTCATCTAAGGTAAGGGCATAAGCCAAAGTTTTATCTAAGGCAAGGGCATAAGCCAAAGTTTTATCTAAGATAAGGATATAAGCCAAAGTTTAATCTAAGGCAAGGGCATAAGCCAAAGTTTTATCTAAGGTAAGGATATAAGCCAAAGTTTCATCTAAGGTAAGGGCATAAGCCAAAGTTTTATCTAAGGCAAGGGCATAAGCCAAAGTTTAATCTAAGGCAAGGGCATAAGCCAAAGTTTAATCTAAGGCAAGGGCATAAGCCAAAGTTTTATCTAAGGTAAGGATATAAGCCAAAGTTTCATCTAAGGTAAGGGCATAAGCCAAAGTTTTAACTAAGGCAAGGGGATAAGCCAAAGTTTTATCTAAGGCAAGGGCATAAGCCAAAGTTTCATCTAAGGTAAGGGCATAAGCCAAAGTTTTATCTAAGGCAAGGGCATAAGCCAAAGTTTAATCTAAGGCAAGAGCATAAGCCAAAGTTTTATCTAAGGTAAGGATATAAGCCAAAGTTTCATCTAAGGTAAGGGCATAAGCCAAAGTTTTATCTAAGGCAAGGGCATAAGCCAAAGTTTTATCTAAGGTAAGGATATAAGCCAAAGTTTTATCTAAGGTAAGGACAAAAGGCAAAGTTTTATCTAAGGCAAGGGCATAAGCCAAAGTTTTATCTAAGGTAAGGATATAAGCCAAAGTTTTATCTAAGGTAAGGATATAAGCCAAAGTTTTATCTAAGGTAAGGATATAAGCCAAAGTTTCATCTAAGGTAAGGGCATAAGCCAAAGTTTTATCTAAGGCAAGGGCATAAGCCAAAGTTTAATCTAAGGCAAGGGCATAAGCCAAAGTTTTATCTAAGGTAAGGATATAAGCCAAAGTTTCATCTAAGGTAAGGGCATAAGCCAAAGTTTTATCTAAGGCAAGGGCATAAGCCAAAGTTTTATCTAAGGTAAGGATATAAGCCAAAGTTTTATCTAAGGTAAGGACAAAAGGCAAAGTTTTATCTAAGGCAAGGGCATAAGCCAAAGTTTTATCTAAGGTAAGGATATAAGCCAAAGTTTTATCTAAGGTAAGGATATAAGCCAAAGTTTTATCTAAGGTAAGGATATAAGCCAAAGTTTTATCTAAGGCAAGGGCATAAGCCAAAGTTTTATCTAAGGTAAGGATATAAGCCAAAGTTTCATCTAAGGTAAGGGCATAAGCCAAAGTTTTATCTAAGGCAAGGGCATAAGCCAAAGTTTTATCTAAGGCAAGGGCATAAGCCAAAGTTTAATCTAAGGCAAGGGCATAAGC
The DNA here is from genome assembly GCF_057945365.1 of Rhopilema esculentum. Taxonomy (NCBI): domain Eukaryota; kingdom Metazoa; phylum Cnidaria; class Scyphozoa; order Rhizostomeae; family Rhizostomatidae; genus Rhopilema; species Rhopilema esculentum. The sequence continues at coordinate 9,576,548 of NC_142818.1, read as the reverse complement.
CAAAGTTTCATCTAAGGTAAGGGCATAAGCCAAAGTTTTATCTAAGGCAAGGATATAAGCCAAAGTTTTATCTAAGTTAAGGATATAAGCCAAAGTTTCATCTAAGGTAAGGGCATAAGCCAAAGTTTTATCTAAGGCAAGGGCATAAGCCAAAGTTTAATCTAAGGCAAGGGCATAAGCCAAAGTTTTATCTAAGGTAAGGATATAAGCCAAAGTTTCATCTAAGGTAAGGGCATAAGCCAAAGTTTTATCTAAGGCAAGGGCATAAGCCAAAGTTTTATCTAAGGTAAGGATATAAGCCAAAGTTTTATCTAAGGTAAGGACAAAAGGCAAAGTTTTATCTAAGGCAAGGGCATAAGCCAAAGTTTTATCTAAGGTAAGGATATAAGCCAAAGTTTTATCTAAGGTAAGGATATAAGCCAAAGTTTTATCTAAGGTAAGGATATAAGCCAAAGTTTTATCTAAGGCAAGGGCATAAGCCAAAGTTTTATCTAAGGTAAGGATATAAGCCAAAGTTTCATCTAAGGTAAGGGCATAAGCCAAAGTTTTATCTAAGGCAAGGGCATAAGCCAAAGTTTTATCTAAGGTAAGGATATAAGCCAAAGTTTTATCTAAGGCAAGGGCATAAGCCAAAGTTTTATCTAAGGCAAGGGCATAAGCCAAAGTTTAATCTAAGGCAAGGGCATAAGCCAAAGTTTCATCTAAGGTAAGGGCATAAGCCAAAGTTTTATCTAAGGCAAGGGCATAAGCCAAAGTTTTATCTAAGGCAAGGGCATAAGCCAAAGTTTTATCTAAGGTAAGGATATAAGCCAAAGTTTTATCTAAGGCAAGGGCATAAGCCAAAGTTTTATCTAAGGCAAGGGCATAAGCCAAAGTTTTATCTAAGGCAAGGGCATAAGCCAAAGTTTTATCTAAGGCAAGGGCATAAGCCAAAGTTTTATCTAAGGTAAGGATATAAGCCAAAGTTTCATCTAAGGTAAGGGCATAAGCCAAAGTTTTATCTAAGGCAAGGGCATAAGCCAAAGTTTAATCTAAGGCAAGGGCATAAGCCAAAGTTTAATCTAAGGCAAGGGCATAAGCCAAAGTTTTATCTAAGGTAAGGATATAAGCCAAAGTTTCATCTAAGGTAAGGGCATAAGCCAAAGTTTTAACTAAGGCAAGGGGATAAGCCAAAGTTTTATCTAAGGCAAGGGCATAAGCCAAAGTTTTATCTAAGGTAAGGACAAAAGGCAAAGTTTTATCTAAGGCAAGGGCATAAGCCAAAGTTTTATCTAAGGTAAGGATATAAGCCAAAGTTTTATCTAAGGTAAGGATATAAGCCAAAGTTTTATCTAAGGTAAGGATATAAGCCAAAGTTTTATCTAAGGCAAGGGCATAAGCCAAAGTTTTATCTAAGGTAAGGATATAAGCCAAAGTTTCATCTAAGGTAAGGGCATAAGCCAAAGTTTTATCTAAGGCAAGGGCATAAGCCAAAGTTTTATCTAAGGCAAGGGCATAAGCCAAAGTTTAATCTAAGGCAAGGGCATAAGCCAAAGTTTCATCTAAGGTAAGGGCATAAGCCAAAGTTTTATCTAAGGCAAGGATATAAGCCAAAGTTTTATCTAAGTTAAGGATATAAGCCAAAGTTTCATCTAAGGTAAGGGCATAAGCCAAAGTTTTATCTAAGGCAAGGGCATAAGCCAAAGTTTAATCTAAGGCAAGGGCATAAGCCAAAGTTTTATCTAAGGTAAGGATATAAGCCAAAGTTTCATCTAAGGTAAGGGCATAAGCCAAAGTTTTATCTAAGGCAAGGGCATAAGCCAAAGTTTTATCTAAGGTAAGGATATAAGCCAAAGTTTTATCTAAGGTAAGGACAAAAGGCAAAGTTTTATCTAAGGCAAGGGCATAAGCCAAAGTTTTATCTAAGGTAAGGATATAAGCCAAAGTTTTATCTAAGGTAAGGATATAAGCCAAAGTTTTATCTAAGGTAAGGATATAAGCCAAAGTTTTATCTAAGGCAAGGGCATAAGCCAAAGTTTTATCTAAGGTAAGGATATAAGCCAAAGTTTCATCTAAGGTAAGGGCATAAGCCAAAGTTTTATCTAAGGCAAGGGCATAAGCCAAAGTTTTATCTAAGGTAAGGATATAAGCCAAAGTTTTATCTAAGGCAAGGGCATAAGCCAAAGTTTTATCTAAGGCAAGGGCATAAGCCAAAGTTTAATCTAAGGCAAGGGCATAAGCCAAAGTTTCATCTAAGGTAAGGGCATAAGCCAAAGTTTTATCTAAGGCAAGGGCATAAGCCAAAGTTTTATCTAAGGCAAGGGCATAAGCCAAAGTTTTATCTAAGGTAAGGATATAAGCCAAAGTTTTATCTAAGGCAAGGGCATAAGCCAAAGTTTTATCTAAGGCAAGGGCATAAGCCAAAGTTTTATCTAAGGCAAGGGCATAAGCCAAAGTTTTATCTAAGGCAAGGGCATAAGCCAAAGTTTTATCTAAGGTAAGGATATAAGCCAAAGTTTCATCTAAGGTAAGGGCATAAGCCAAAGTTTTATCTAAGGCAAGGGCATAAGCCAAAGTTTAATCTAAGGCAAGGGCATAAGCCAAAGTTTAATCTAAGGCAAGGGCATAAGCCAAAGTTTTATCTAAGGTAAGGATATAAGCCAAAGTTTCATCTAAGGTAAGGGCATAAGCCAAAGTTTTAACTAAGGCAAGGGGATAAGCCAAAGTTTTATCTAAGGCAAGGGCATAAGCCAAAGTTTCATCTAAGGTAAGGGCATAAGCCAAAGTTTTATCTAAGGCAAGGGCATAAGCCAAAGTTTAATCTAAGGCAAGAGCATAAGCCAAAGTTTTATCTAAGGTAAGGATATAAGCCAAAGTTTCATCTAAGGTAAGGGCATAAGCCAAAGTTTTATCTAAGGCAAGGGCATAAGCCAAAGTTTTATCTAAGGCAAGGGCATAAGCCAAAGTTTTATCTAAGGTAAGGATATAAGCCAAAGTTTTATCTAAGGTAAGGATATAAGCCAAAGATTTATCTAAGGTAAGGATATAAGCCAAAGTTTCATCTAAGGTAAGGGCATAAGCCAAAGTTTTATCTAAGGCAAGGGCATAAGCCAAAGTTTAATCTAAGGCAAGGGCATAAGCCAAAGTTTTATCTAAGGTAAGGATATAAGCCAAAGTTTCATCTAAGGTAAGGGCATAAGCCAAAGTTTTATCTAAGGCAAGGGCATAAGCCAAAGTTTTATCTAAGGTAAGGATATAAGCCAAAGTTTTATCTAAGGTAAGGACAAAAGGCAAAGTTTTATCTAAGGCAAGGGCATAAGCCAAAGTTTTATCTAAGGTAAGGATATAAGCCAAAGTTTTATCTAAGGTAAGGATATAAGCCAAAGTTTTATCTAAGGTAAGGATATAAGCCAAAGTTTTATCTAAGGCAAGGGCATAAGCCAAAGTTTTATCTAAGGTAAGGATATAAGCCAAAGTTTCATCTAAGGTAAGGGCATAAGCCAAAGTTTTATCTAAGGCAAGGGCATAAGCCAAAGTTTTATCTAAGGTAAGGATATAAGCCAAAGTTTTATCTAAGGCAAGGGCATAAGCCAAAGTTTTATCTAAGGCAAGGGCATAAGCCAAAGTTTAATCTAAGGCAAGGGCATAAGCCAAAGTTTCATCTAAGGTAAGGGCATAAGCCAAAGTTTTATCTAAGGCAAGGGCATAAGCCAAAGTTTTATCTAAGGCAAGGGCATAAGCCAAAGTTTTATCTAAGGTAAGGATATAAGCCAAAGTTTTATCTAAGGCAAGGGCATAAGCCAAAGTTTTATCTAAGGCAAGGGCATAAGCCAAAGTTTTATCTAAGGCAGGGGCATAAGCCAAAGTTTTATCTAAGGCAAGGGCATAAGCCAAAGTTTTATCTAAGGCAAGGGCATAAGCCAAAGTTTTATCTAAGGTAAGGATATAAGCCAAAGTTTTATCTAAGGTAAGGACAAAAGGCAAAGTTTTATCTAAGGCAAGGGCATAAGCCAAAGTTTTATCTAAGGTAAGGATATAAGCCAAAGTTTTATCTAAGGTAAGGATATAAGCCAAAGTTTCATCTAAGGTAAGGGCATAAGCCAAAGTTTTATCTAAGGCAAGGGCATAAGCCAAAGTTTAATCTAAGGCAAGGGCATAAGGCAAAGTCGGTCAAGGAATGATAAGCACTGCAGGATGTTGGTACTCTGTGGAACTTTGGAAAAGAGGCTAGGCCTAAAGAGTATGTAACGCAAACGAGCGCTTACCATCACAGCAAAGTCATACATGAATGGGACAAATGCAACTTAGAAGTAGAGTGACATATCACAGTGATGTTTATAAATGATTCAGCAAGAGAAATTTCTAAACCTTAAAGGTGAATTTAATCTGACTCATCCTTCATCTCAACGAGACTGCAATGCTGCTTAAGAGAAATCTGATAGCAAAGACGAAATAAAAAAATGTATATTGTTAATAAATTAAGCCTCAAAGGAAACAAAAGAACGTTTTAGACTAAATAAATCTAGAAATGCAAAACAAGCAAGGTAATTATGTTCTTGTTTTCTATACGCATTTGAATACATAAACATCAAGAAAATAGAACTTTGACTATCAAAATGCTAAAATATACTTACTAAAATTACCAACATGCTTTTAAATTGATTCGAGTATGTCGAAAAATGTTTTATAAACGATACACTTTATAGCTGTGAATGACTGAAGGAAAAAGTCGATCAGCAAAAACGTGTATTGTAGAGAGAACATAAAATTCTACTTACTTCTTTGGTTCTAGTGGGTGTCTTTGGTGGGGTTCTGGGAGCTGGATCATGAACGTGCTTTGAAGGCGGGGAGGCGACCCGTCTCCTGTGAGCCTTTAAAACTATGATTTAGAAGTAACAATGAACAGATAACAAACAAGAAATTAATGAGGAAACAACTCATGAGAATTTTGTTATGTGAGATTTAAATACAGATAAAAATCGCAAAGATTCACGCAAAATGGGATAACACTTGACGTGAATTATTAAAAAATTGTAGTTAGAGACTCAATCTTTTGAGTTATTTACACGTTATCATTCTAAGAAAATTGGCCTATTTTCTTGCGTTTATACAAACAGCAAGACAAACAAAGATACTTATACTTTTATTTGTTATGAATGTTTAAATTAACAGTATACAGCGCGTGCTTACAATTAAGGTTAAAAATTCAAGTGCTTTCATGCAAAATGTAGCAGAATATTTAAAGATGCTTAGAAAATTTATCCAAATCAAACATATAAAACGCATAGACAGCTCTTGGGTGACCTCATATTCAGATAAGATACTTGAATTCTACTTTTGTTTACACAACTTTGTAGTAATGGTTTCAAAACGTTTCAGATTATTCCTAATAGTGTCTGTATATTTGAAAATTTGTCTCCAGGAAGGGGAAATTTTTATGAGGCTTAATTGGGCTGAGGCTCATTTACATCTAGTTTTGGTGAGCATTTGAATTCTTAAGAGCTATCAGCCTCAATATGATCTTAATAAATCTTAAACAACACCGTGGGTAAATTTGTTTAGAGAGTGGAAAAGTAGAAATAATCCCGGGCTTCCGCTGCAATATGTCTAAGACAAAACGAAACGATAAAATTATATTATCTTGCTGTATTACCGTAAACGAAGGTTGATCGAATTGCTAGAACATATTACCTTCGTTGTAATCGACTGAGTCAAAGTTTGTTTTCCAAACCATTACCTAGAAGCAAAAATGAAACATAAAAAACCATGAAAATTATCTACGTAAAACAGATTTGTTATGTAGAAAGAAAGCGACCCCCCCCTCCCCCCTTTGTCTAGCCTCGTCCATTCTATGTCACCGATCTCTCCGCTGTCGAGCAAAGTGAAACCAGACTTGAAATGATGAACCAGGAAAAAGTTGGAAAACTGTTTGTTATTGATGCATTTTCCACAGAATTGAACCATAAAAAAGTCAAGGGTATGAAGACATAGAGCAGTTCAGCAGTCAATATGTTGGGAAATATGTTTGAGACAATATGTTGGGACAATGTTTTCCAACTAAATTTGAATGAAATAACAGGCAACTTCGTTTGACAGCTGTGCTAAATACCTTAGGGCGCTGTCTCGTGTCGATGTATGTTTCTTATGATTAACTTATAGAAATTCAAAACCTGGCCAAACACTTCATTTGAGCGTATGGCCTAGATAACTTTTTGTGAGTCTTTTCAAGCACCCGACCATGAATTCTATTGAGCTGTATTTCTCACAAATGATTTTATCAGAATCATTTGCTGTTTGCTAGAAGTTTGTTGCAAATGTACAATGAACTGTATGCATAATATCACACATTAAAAGAAAATCGTGCAAGTTTAATGGGTACGAAAACTTGGACCGTAAACTGAAATAAATTCACAAAGATTAGAGCAACGTTCACCTGTTCATCGGCACTACCTGAAGCGAAAAATTCTCCATTTCTTGAAAATGCGACTGTTGTTGCTGCACTCTAATCAAAAAACAGATTGATAAATGCAAGAAAATGAATTTAGGGGAATAGATTATCTCAAATGATATCTTTGGCATGTGATAGGGTTAAGGTGTGATAGGCCTTAATAGGGCTGGTGCTTGGGATGAGATAGGATTTAAGGTAGGCCTAAGGGTTCTTCGCACTGTACGATAAGGAGCTCTTGTGGAAAAGCCTGGCTTTCTGCTGCCTATTGAATCAACCGTGTGCAAAGATCTGGGTCTTTTGCTAAGATAAGGTTGAATCAATAGAACTGGACTCTGCTATAACCTTTGTGCATCGTCACATACTACATAATTCACAAACTGACAATCCATCTGCGGATGAAAATTATAAATCACAGATATCTAAAATAAAAAAGCACGTTCTTATCAAGTAAAAACTACACGGTGCAATTCTTTAAAGCACAAAATGCAAACCGAAGTCCTAAAACTTTAACAGTGAAATTCAAGTCATAATCTTTTTAACTTTAAGAGTTTTGCAATCTACGATTTTACATTCTTGTATGGGAAAAGATATTTCAATTTCGAATCAGTGTTTCGTATAAACTTTTATATATTTCTTAAAAAGCATAAAAAGAAAAGGCGACATTTGTGCTACTAGCAATGGATAAAGTGTAGTAAACACCGCTTTTTTCAAATATCTACTGTTTTGGACGATTTTTCTTTCCCTTTTCGTTATTTAGTGTAAGGCTAAGTAGAGATAAACAGTTCGCTATCGCAAAAGTCCGTTGTCGCGAGCATTCATTATCTCGAACTAAATTCGATCTTTCATTAGAATTGCAAACAGTGAAAACTCAATTATTTTCCTTATGAAAGAGGGCTTTATAAACAAAATTTGAATGATAGTTTTATCGAAAATAGGTCATTAAAGAAATTCCAAGCCCTTTGAGATAAGTAAGCATGTTTTTAAAAAATTGAAAGTACTAACTTGGTGTCCGTGAAGAGTATAAAACAAACGGCCCTCAAGAAGATCCAAAATCTACAAAAACAAGCAAAATTTTGAGAACTGATACAAGGTCAGTGCCAGTGGAAGTGTTTTGCCGGGCTTTCAAAGATTGCCTGAAATGAGGCTTCACGCGACTTTAAAATCTCAAAAGCAGGGATAAACTAGAAAACAAATAGCAAGCAGAGGCAACAACGACAATTATCTATGGATTAAAACTCATCTTCTTCATAATTCTAAACTCAACGTTCAGTTGGGACAAAATTAAGATTTACAAATAGAAAACATTTTCTCATGATTACATTTGTAAATCTGTTGAAATTGGTCTCATTTACTAGCTGATAAAATAAACACGGTAACGTGGTAAAGATCAGGCCTGGTCACAGCAGACCAAGATGCGATACATCCGGGACTAGTGACGGAAATATCTCCCATAGCAGAAACAAATATCAGTGATAAATCGCATAGACAAACTGCAGAGACAAATCGAAGGGGAAAAGCAGGGATGAATTTCAGTGACAAATCGCGGAGACAAATGACAGTGAAAAATGGCAGGGACAAATCACAGTGACAAAGCGTAGAGACAAACTCAGTGACAAAGCGTAGAGACAAATCACAGTGACAAAGCGCAGAGACAAATCACGGTGACAAAGCGCAGAGACAAATCACGGTGACAAAGCGTAGAGACAAACTCAGTGACAAAGCGTAGAGACAAATCACAGTGACAAAGCGCAGAGACAAATCACGGTGACAAAGCGTAGAGACAAACTCAGTGACAAAGCGTAGAGACAAATCACAGTGACAAAGCGTAGAGACAAATCACAGTAACAAAGCATAAAGACAAATCACAGTGACAAAGCGTAGAGACAAATCACAGTGACAAAGCATAAAGACAAATCACAGTGACAAAGCGTAGAGACAAATCACAGTAACAAAGCATAAAAACAAATCACAGTGACAAAGCGTAGAGACAAATCACAGTGACAAAGCGCGTGACAAATCACAGTGACAAAGCGTAGAGACAAATCACAGTGACAAAGCGTAGAGACAAATCACAGTAACAAAGCATAAAGACAAATCACGGTGACAAAGCGTAGAGACAAATCACAGTAACAAAGCATAAAAACAAATCACAGTGACAAAGCGTAGAGACAAATCACAGTGACAAAGCGCGTGACAAATCACAGTGACAAAGCGTAGAGACAAATCACAGTGACAAAGCGTAGAGACAAATCACAGTAACAAAGCATAAAGACAAATCACGTTGACAAAGCGTAGAGACAAATCACAGTAACAAAGCATAAAGACAAATCACAGTGACAAAGCGTAGAGACAAATCACAGTGACAAAGCGCAGAGACAAATCACGGTGACAAAGCGTAGAGACAAATCACAGTGACAAAGCGCAGAGACAAATCACGGTGACAAAGCGTAGAGACAAACTCAGTGACAAAGCGTAGAGACAAATCACAGTGACAAAGCGCAGAGACAAATCACGGTGACAAAGCGTAGAGACAAATCACAGTGACAAAGCATAAAGACAAATCACAGTGACAAAGCGTAGAGACAAATCACAGTAACAAAGCATAAAGACAAATCACAGTGACAAAGCGTAGAGACAAATCACAGTGACAAAGCGCAGAGACAAATCACGGTGACAAAGCGTAGAGACAAACTCAGTGACAAAGCGTAGAGACAAATCACAGTGACAAAGCGTAGAGACAAACTCAGTGACAAAGCGTAGAGACAAATCACAGTAACAAAGCATAAAGACAAATCACAGTGACAAAGCGTAGATACAAATTACAGAAGACAAAGCGTAGAGACAAATCACAGTGACAAAGCGTAGAGACAAATTACAGAAGACAAAGCGTAGAGACAAATCACAGTGACAAAGCGTAGAGACAAATTATAGAAGACAAAGCATAAAGACAAATCACAGTGACAAAGCGTAGAGACAAATTACAGAAGACAAAAAGTAGAGACAAATCACAGTGACAAAGCGTAGAGACAAACGCAGTGACCAATCGCAGTGACAGAATTGTCTACGAAGTGCAGTGACAAGTCGCAGGGACGAAGCGTAAAAGCAAATCACAAGGACAAATCAGAGAGAAAAATCGCAGGGACAAATGGTTAAACGAATGATCTGCGTTAAAAGGCCGATGCTAAAAATACTTGACTGCTTTCTTCAACTGAGAAAGGCACACAAAGGCTTTGGTGACAAATGATCACAGGGAATATGGTATGAAATTGGCACCACAGGGCCAGATATCCACTTTTAACACAGGTTATTCACTTTAGAACCTATCGACTAGTGTGTCCTAGCCTTTAAAGTCTTCATGATTAAACAAAAAAACCGGGAGAAAATTATTTCCAAATACCTTAAGAGTTGTATCATTAGAGGCAGTGACCAGATAATTTCCAGATGGATGAAATGACAATCCATTCACTGCACCTCCATGGACTGAAAAATAAAGATTATTTTTGTAACGTACAGAATAGATTTGTTTATCTCAGTTTGTCCAAAAGATAGTCGCATTGGCAAACCAGCAACTGATATATAATACTTTGGTTATATCAAAAAATACAATCAGTCTAGTGTAAGCCACTTCAAACATAATAGAAACTTTAGAAATAAATGAAAAAAACATAAATTTGAGCAGAGAGAAGAAATTATTAGGTAAGGAGATTATTTGCCTTGGTAATGCTGCAAAAGTTTATTCATGCGCACATCCCACACCTAAAACACAATTAAATGAAATTAGTATCAAAAGAATTGCAAAACCTTAAGAAAATATTTGAAACCCTGTAAAAATATTAGCTGGTAAAAATGACAGAGAATATTTAATATATCTAAAGAAAAGAGAGCAAGGAATCTCCATACATCTGCGTCTCAAAGGACCGGGTCCCTTACCTTTACGGTGTTGTCTGTTCCCCCTGTGGCAATGCATGTTCCTCCAGGGTGAAATTCAACATGGTTCACAAAACTAGAAATAAGAATAGTTACATTATATTATTCTAAGACTTTGCTTCTAGTAACAACCGGTGCCTTTAGAAGGATGGAATTATTGGGGGATAAACCATGGTTTCACAACGATAGGATTTTCAAAGGATTTTCATAATCCTGAAGGCCCTGGTAACAACAATTTATGACTCCGCTGTTCCAGTCATGATGTACACCACATTTCACTAGAAGTTCAATTTTAATCCATCGTTTTCCATTCATTGCCATTAATGACGTTTTATCCTTTCGCGAGTGTCCTTCGCCAGAAAATTTTAGCTATAGAGGTTCTAAGTATTCTTTACGAGAACATGCATACAAAACATAATTCAATTCGATCCTGCAAAATCCTGAACCTTATTTTACAATAATCTACAGTTCGGCAGACCACCCCAAGATGAGAATAACATTTATCTTAGGTGGCACTTACCCTCCGTATTCATTAAAGGTGTGAATGCAATCACGACTTCCCTTATCCCAAAGCTTGATTGTTTTATCGTCGCTTGCAGAAACAACGAGTCGTCCATCCGACGAGAACCTATTGACAGCAAATGACGATTGGAAAAACGAAAACGCCGTAGAACAACATCCACTAGCCTAAACTCTAAAAACACCTACATATTTGGTCTAATAAAAACGATGTACGTTAAATAGCAAAACATGAAACAAATTGTGAGAAAAAAGGTTTGTCACAAAAGTATGTTCCAATTTTGCATTAAGGCACCATAGATTGAAGGGTGAAATGGATGCAGGCTAAGATAGAAGGTATGCAAACATTTTTGCAACGATTCCATCTTACTAGCCTTCGTCTATGATTGTGCAATACAAAGACCAAGTTAGATGTTGGATTTTGGCAGGACAAAGGAAGTTAAAGATCTAACTTCAACTTTCCAGTTTTAAAAGGATCTTCATTACGAAAGGAATTCAATAATTATGAATATCGAAGAATGATATTATGTGAGAAATCATTGGAATGCAATTGAGACCAACACTGAATCTAAGAAAAAATTTGTAACAATCCAGGTTCATAAGAATCTTTTATTTTCCATCTAAAGTAAACTTTTTATTCTGCGAACAAGCACGGTTGCTTAACGTTCTTCATCAGATTATAAAGCGTTGAGCAGTGAGCAGTAAGTGGAAGGAAGTTATATATAACCAGGTTTGATGGACTCATTGTTATGAATAGGATGACTGTACTCTCCTACATGACTGTACTCTCCTACATAATCTTAGAGTCCAAATACATAATCTTATTCTTAATCTTAGAGTCCAAAGAAAAAACTATACCCTCTTGTGTATACAAATTCGGATCTAGTGCTAGTTTCAATTTAAATACTTTGCTTTAGATTAAATGTACTAGATGCACAATATGATTCTCGGATTCAGATATTTGAACTGAAACAAGAGCACCTGAAACATTTCTAGCTTATTGCACCTATTAGTGCATAAAGACACCGTGGTGACTCTAAGACATAAAGATTTAGTACTGGAGACCTATTTGTGAAAATTTTACAAATAAGATTCACGAAACTGTATTGTCATAACATTTCGTTCTTATTTGTCTTGAACTCGAATACAAAGATAGTCTTCAATCCTGCAAAGTGATAAAAAGCAGGAAAATCATTGAAGTTTTTAACGAAGCGAACATTTATTAACACTCAAATACAAACCTGGCACATCGCACCCAGTTCATATGACCAGTAAACGAAAACTGGAACTTTTGTCGATGCACCGTCCATAACTGCAATACGTGAAGAAAAGTCAAGTGAGTAGAAACTACTGGATAAGAAGACATGTTTTATGCTTTAACGTCAAAAGACTAGAGAGAGGAACAAGAAGAAAAACTAAAAATAATTAATTAGTAGTATATACTTAACCAATAACATAAAGCACCTTACTACTTGAACATATATTTCAAAGAAACGCGCTGCTAATTCCACCATGGGAAAGAAGAGGGAGGATTGATTGCACAGTACAAACAACTAAGGCTTCCCACAAGAATCAGACCTGGGTCCCTTGAATTTTGACATCCAGTTGAATGACATATTTCGCAACAAATACAAGAATTCTTTTTTTAGATGACAAAAAAAACTTGTGCTTCGTACAAAACCCTCGTCCTAGCCCTCAATCACGTAAATCGATGACAAAACGTACATATTCTTTTCCATATTTATGAAAGAAAATTATTCACTTGGCGTCTACAAGGATACGATTCGTTTCAAAGCTTCAAAACAATCTGGAAGACGAGTTTTGCAGAAAAAAAGGACAGAACCAATCTTAGCTCAACCATAACAACAAATCTTAAACTGAACCCTCAGGGTGAGATCTACACTGGTCTTTAATGTGATTCGATTGACGCATTGTTCTTTCTTTTTCTACACTTCATATATAAACTTAAAAGATAACACTCTATTACCTATCATAATTGATTCCCACATTCACATTTCACTAACCTGGCATTTTGAAATGCCGTGTAAAGTAAGGGACCGCATTTTATTTCATGTACATTTAGACTAACTGACTGAGTGAATCGCCAGTCGAATAGTTGGCTTTCACTTTGTGAAGGTAGTCGTAAAACGCCTTATCGATATCTAGCCATGGTTTCCACCACACCTAAAAAATGTCTGCTGAAATTCAACCGTAAGGCTAATTTTCCTGTTTTATCACCTGAAAACAGAAGCAAAGGGATTACTAACCTTTATGGTTTTATCATCTGATGACGTAAGCAGAGATAACCCATCCTTAGAGAAATCCACACTTCGAACGGTAGCAGTGTGCGCCTTGAAGACTGTGCTCTCTCCTTTCCTATGACAAGACAAGACGGGTTCTTAACTCACATTTGCATTCTACACATCTGTAAAAGTGTTCGAGCCACGCGTTCTTGTATTCCTTCAATCATAACGACTACAAGATCTAAAGGACCAAGGATCATTTAAACTTCTGCTTATGAAAACTCTAAACTTGTCTACATTCCAAGTCTGTTCAACACTCTGAAAATATGTCCTTTTCGACCCTAAGACCCTTTGACCATGGAACTGTCAAGTACTGAGTACCAAAATTACCCTGCACTTTGAACATAACTTGAAACTGAAAGGGGCCTTATAATCTCTTCCAGTCAGAGCCTAGACAGTGTTACTCTGTAAGAAAAATCGGGACTTACACACTAGGAATCCAAAGTCTGACGGTTTTATCCCTTGAGGCAGAAGCTATCAGGTGGCCAGATGGGGAGAATTTAACTGCAAGAACTGCATCCTGCAAAAACAAATGTTGCAATAGTTCGTTAATTTGTAGGACAAAGTGAGATCCACAACAGGCTAGGTAAATAGCATTAATTCTATGACGCATAAACTATTCCACCTGCCTTGAATTTACTAATTCATCAATATTTAAAAACGGCACACAGCTAAAATGTTTACTTCACTTAGCCATCTTAAAACTAATGTTTCATATACAAGATTAATTCACGTTAATTAAAATAAATCAAGTTAAAGTTGAAATAAATCAAGATATTAAATGTTTTCTCTATGCAAATAAGTTTTATGGAACAGATGAAATGAATTTCTAAGAAGGTATGAGACGAAGGAAAAGAAACAAGAAACTCAACTAAACATGAATCTACCCGTACCAAGTTACAGCTTGGGGAAAATGACAATTAGGGACCATTGCAAGCTTCTAGTCTAGGTGCATTTGAAGCTGGAGATATTGACAAAGAAGGACAATTGCTAGCTCCTAATATTTGTGGAAATCGAAGCTGGAAAAAGTGATAAAGACAGATAATTGCAAGCTTCTAGTCTTGCTGGAAGTCGACGCTGGAAATATTAACAAAGAAGGACTATTGCAAGCTCCTAGCCTGGGTGGAAGTCGAAGCTGGAAAAGTGACAAAGACAGATAATTGCAAGCTTCTAGAAAGGTGGTAAACAAGGACCAATGCAGACTCAAAGTCTTGGTGGAAGTCGCAGCTAAAAAAAGTGACAAAGAAGCACAATTGCAAGCTTCTAGTCTTGGTGGAAGTCGAGCTGGAAAAAGTGACAAATAAGCTATAATATGAAATAAAATAAAGTTATTCAGTTGAATATCATAGCCCTTTTTGAAAATGTAAATAACTTGCCATCTACAATTAAATTTCTCAGACCTAAAAGTCTCTTAGCATTAGTCTTTATCAAAGCTGTAGAGATGAAGGTATACATGGCCTTAGCAGATAACCCTATCTAAAAATAGCATCGAGCAGTTTACTTCGTTTTACAATTGTTTTGCCATTTTTCTTGGAGCTTTGCACACATCTCCCTCTTCGAGTCAGACCTCTCTAGCATCAATAAGATGCTAGATTACTGAATTTTCATCATCCAAAAATTTAAAAAAAAAAATATCTGTAATTTTGAAACAAACCTTATGGCCAACAAATTTGTAAGCTCTCATATGTGGTTTAAAATGCCAGACCATCAGGCTTGAATCCATTGAGCTGCTTACTAAACATTAAAAATGAAAATGTTAATTGAGAAATTTATCATTTTATGTTTGAATATGCTATGCCCACCATATGTTAAAATGTGAAAATAACATGGACCCAAAGCTAAAATTGATCTGTTCTGCATGTCTTTCTATTATTTGACAACCAGAGTCCAGCTGACAAATCGAGAATTCGTGAGCAAGTGACACATCATGGGCAGGATTCAACACTACAATAAGGGGTGTTCACTTGGTTAAATATTGGGGTGGGGCTTGTTTTGATGATATGATGTCACATCCCCATTGTTTTAAAACAAAAGATGATTGTCCTCCAAAGTACCCCCTCGCCCCCCCCCTTGTGTCACTTGCTCACATTCCCTCTCAGTATATATTACAAAATCCTGTACTCCTTCCAAAAGTAAATTGTAGAAAGATATGATTGAAAGATTTGAAAGGCTCCACTGAATCAGCTTGTTGGGATATGTAGCCCCCATTGAAAAATAACAGGAGCTGGAAATTTTGTGAAATCAAAATCACTTAAAAACATAGGGTCTCCACGAAGGCCTTATTTATACCATCGCTTGTTATCACATGAGTAAAATGATAAACTAAATACATACCTAACTGCTTCATATTTGGATTAAAGTCAACACAGGTAACTGCATCTCTGTGCCCTTTGAAATTCTTCTCAAGGGTGGGATCTTCCTGTAAAAAAGATAATATCATTGGTTGGAAAAGGTTTAATAGTAAAAAAAAATACTTATATATACTTATCATTATGACAAGTAGTTTTCTGTTTGGTAAAACAAGTAAAATTCCAAACCAAGCCAAAATTGAAATGAATAAAAATGATTCAAAAACACGAGAGAAGAACACTTTTGCCACATTCATAAAAAATGCACTTCTGGAAAAGATGTATAAAATAGATTAATATTTCAGGATTAAACTTCACAAAATTAATTGTTCATCCTGATTTAACAAAATGGAACAGATTTGAAAAGTAATTTTTGAACTTGGAGCAATGGCTGAAACAATTATCAAGTGTCTTGACATTTCTAAAACATTTGGGTTCACATCTCAATTTTGGTCAAAATTTTCAGAAAATAGAAAATGTCACATTCTGAAATGTCACTGTTTCTCGGAACTTTTTTTGATTAAAAATGGTTAAGTTTAAATATATAATCTTTTTCATATGTTTTGTCTCTGAACTCCACAAGGATGAAAACAAAAACTGCATGCCAATAGGAGATTTAAAATTCAAATAAATTAGACAATAAATTGCAAAAAAATACAACCATGAGGCATTTAAGATCATTGTTAGCAGTAAGCATCTCTTTAGAGGGTTTAACATGAAAAAATATTTCCTATTTCCACTCTGTCCTCCTGGCCATTTTGACTCAGAAATAATGATTGGATCGTTAAACTTTTCCATGTTCTAGGTGACATTTTGTGATCCTCAATAAAAATGTTTCATTTTTGCCATCTAATACTAAGCTATGCAAGTTACACTCAGCAAAGAAGTTGACCAAGGCTTTGGACCAAAGATTAGCCCAGGGTGGAATCTGTTACAGCAGAGACATAGATTGACATAGATTGTCTTCCAGGCATTCTGTACTGGTGTGAGACTGAACTCTTTTTCTATTTCTTTAGTATTTTTATTTTTTCAATTTGTCACTTTTTAGAGTCTATATAACGATCTATTATCTATTGGTAAGCATGAAGCGTAGAAAAAATGCAGATTACACAGTGGGATAAGAAGCTTTGTCCTACGCAAATAAATTTCATGACACAGACTTAACCAAATACACCAGAGATATCGAACAGGATCACGCCAAACGCTAGTTTCACCTAAAATATGTACCAGGCAAAGTAATTCTCTGTTTTATTTCACAGATATACAACTATATATTATCCCAAGTCTTGTTAAATGCAGTCCATGATGACAAAGACATCTTTCTTGCAGAGAAGATACAATTACACAAACTGTTGTTAATATTTGTGAAAACTGGCCTTAGCAATGACAATGATGATCACAATTAAAAACAAACACTGACTTTTCTTATTACAATTATCTAAACTAAAGTGAAGAGCCTTGTTTCGAAGGAGAAACAGACTAGAAATGTATAGGCCCTTAAAGACATGGGTAATTTTATCTTGAGGTGTGAATTTCTTTGAGATAAGATCAGATTGGCATAATTAAAAACTCTAAAAGATCGCTGGCCTAAACTCTTTGCAAAATCTACAGAACTTACTGTTAGGAGGACAACATTGACTTTCAGTTAAAAGGGGCACATTTCTAAACTAAGAATTCACAATAATTCTAAACTTACCAAACTTGAAGTCATTTTGTTTCATCAAAGGTTTCTATTTGTTTGTGGTTCGCTTTCTGCTTTCGAAAGAACCTCTAGGTCCAAATCTTCTTCAAAGTCGGCGCCAAATTCAAACTACCACTCTGGAGGAGCTTTTCCGAGAGGAATGGGATCAAAGATTGATCAAATTAATCGCTTTAGGTCAGCTGTGCCCACCTCATTTTGCGACATTTCAAATTTAGTGGAAGTTATTTTTGGTGCAGTATTTTGTCGAGCAATCCCTTTTGCCCATTTTTATAGATTCCTTGGTTATACAGAGTTCTTATGATTTTATTTTTTCTCTGTGGCTTTCTCTGACTTTGCCTATAGTGAGGGAAAAAACCAGAACAATCGTGCATTTAATGAAGAAGCATGAAAATTGGCATACCTATAGATTTTGACTTGCTGAAAACAATGAGACCCAAATTGTGAAATACCCCAAAGTGCTATTTTAGCCGATGCCACTCGGACCCAGTCCTCTGAAACAAATTCTACCAATTTTTCATCATTCTTCCATATCAAAAGCATTGAAAGTTGTAGAAGTGTATAATCAGGCATGTAAACAAAATAATATTGACATCTAAAAAATTAAATTCTATTTTTAGATGGGGTTCTTGGTCCCAGACCTCCAGGAAAGGTGCTAATTATTTTTCTGTTGTACCCGGCAACGAAACACGAAAAGTACTTACATTACAGAGATTATGCTCCTCATAACGATAAAAGCAATCACATCTTTAAATTGCCGCACAATCTATTTTTAGAAACTAATTACAAAATTATGAAATTATGCACGATTATTATGAAATCCGCCACTGGTTGCTCTCACTAATATTGTTTGTGAAGGTTCTGATATTCTCTGGCTATTATTGTATCTATAAACATATTTTTAGAATTACATAATTAGTGTGTTGATCATATCTTTGTTCATTCTTCGACAATAGCGTAAACATAAAAAAGGATAAGAATTATCTTTGGCGTGTTATTCATTCAGGGTCTCTAGGCCCACTAGTTCATTGATTCATTGGTCATCAACCATCGACGGCAGTGTCACGGAGAAGACTGAGCAGAAATGGTGCTGACTTGTCCTCCTCAAAATGGTGCAAATGCTGGGATATTGCTATACTGTATCTGACTATAAGTACTCCACAATCTTTTTAAATAAAATTTCAAATGAGGAATTATATGGAATCATATCATGATCAATAACAACATCATAAATTCTATTTTTTCCATTTACATAGAAACACTCACTTTCCATTAACATATAACTGAAATAAGAAATGGACGAATCAAAATTTCAGGAAAAGGTTTGAGTAAAACATACCAGGTGATCAGAAATGTTCAAAATATATAAATAACTACAAAATAAACGGAAATTAATCTCTTATACGTTAAGCGAGGTCAATGTTTAGGTTCTGTATGAAACATTCATCTTTTTATGTGAAAATATACATAATGCGTTGAATTTGAAGTGAAATGAGTAAACAAGCTGTATAGCAAATCTAAGCTTACTATATTATGTGTAAAAATATTGATTGATGGTTAGTTTTTAAAAGATGAGAGAAAACATACCTTCCACCAAGAAATTTGCATTCTAAACTTTTTTGTCACTGATTCTAATTAACAAAAGCTACATACGATATTGCCATTCAAGTTTATCTTTCAGCAAAAGCGTTATTTTCAACAAACAAAATCCTTTTCGCTCCACGTCAGTAATTTCAAAAAGTTTTTCAGACGAAGCAGATCTTTCGAGCGACTAGGCTTCATCTTTCACTTCAAACTGCATTTCATTTCCAAACAACCTTTTTGATCTTGTTATCTTCTGCGGCAGTTGTAACCGAGTATGTTTTGTGCCTGTTGATCAAGAGAGAAAAAATCAGTCGAAGAATCAGTTGAAGAATAAAGGGGCGTCGATGCAGCTGACACATGGTGACAACAACTGACAAAGTTTAAAGCACGTTTTAATTCAATATCAAAATTATTTTCATATGACATAGGCAACAGAATGATCACAGATACCATTTTTGCAGCTGGAGCAAAATTACTCAAACTGCTCAACTTTACAGAAGAAAAAACATTTCATACTTAACTTAAACTTAGGATAGTTTTCAGCAAAACAAATCGAAACATCTGATAACTTGCCTTGTGTGTTATAATGCGCTTAATTTCAAGGTAATAAATGTTTTATAAGGTACCTCCTATAAAGTACGTCGCTAGATTCAAACGTAATTTTCTACTGATAACGCAATCTGCATGACCAGTTTAGTATATAGTAGCGCTCAATGTAAAACTGTTTTCAGTGAAGAGAGTTGAGTTGCCTTGCTGTTTTTAAATTTAGGCTTGGCTGCCTCTTAACTGTTGAAAAATTGAGCAAACTGCTTCTAATAAGCTTTTTTTTAAAAAAAGCAAATGTATAATGAAGTTAATTCAGGCAAATGTTTTGGACTATTTTAAAATGGGCATAGACGACCTGATCTTAGCGAAAGAGTCTAAAAAAGCACGAAAGAGCGGAAACATATCATACTAATGTATTTTTCATCCGACACTCCTTAGACAATTAACGTTAATATCCATAGGTAGAGAGAAAATTTACATCAAGATGCGTTGATACTTTGAGGAGTGTCGGACGAAATGTACTTTAGTGTGAGATGTGTCCGCTGTGCTGTTTTCAGATTTTACGGTACTAAAGGCTTATTTTGATATCGAAGCTAGTGAAAAACGTATTTTTCAAGAATAAACGTCGTAACAAAAATTATCTAGTTTTAAGTCAGTTGAACTTTTTGTATTATTGGGCCTCTCGTTTTATACATCTGTCTCGATGTTTACAGCAATGTAGATCAGATTTTTGAAGTTGCTTTATACCCCTTTGCTTATCCCGGTATGGGGGTATCTCCATCAGATTCTAGTTCTTTTCTCTCTTCACTATCTGGGGATGTAGAGTGTGCATCAAACTGAACTTTTTCAACTTTTTTATCACAGAATGTAGATATACATTGACTCCTAGCTCTAACTAAAAGCTGTGTCGACTGAGCATCTTTTGATGTTACGACATTATCACTAAGAGCTCCTCAATTTTGTTTGAAAACAAAGCAAAACGGTGGGGACAGACTGTGGGACAGACTTAGCCTGTCTTAATACATTAATATTTTCCTCACTATACCCACATAATTCTTCTCTATTTAGAATGACGTAGAACGTTTGCTGTTACCATCATACAAGCCTCTTGGTGGCGCCGTACCCCTAGCGATTCCCCCTTGCTCCCTTGCCCCATTTTCTCAGTGGGCCGGGCTGCATCATAAACCTTAAATACAGGAGCAGATGCTGAAACAATATGATTCACAACAGCAGTAAACAAACACTCACTGTTGATAAAACTACTGACATTCCACTGCAAGCAGCATTGACAGCATCTTCCATCTTAAAAGAAAAGACAGAAATCGTGCTTTGAGAAATGCAACGGTACGAAATCAAACCTTTGAAGACAACGAGCCTAACAGAAAATCAGCTCTCTCGACTCAAGAATACCCAAAATAGAATCATGTGCATTCAAATTTTAATCATCGTTTTCAACGAAAGACACCTCAACATACACCAAACAATACATCATATGACACATTTATTCATGTATGTTACATCAAGCATAGTTTAGAATAGCAGTTAAAGACGACACACTGATTGATGCTCTAAAAAAAATTTCAGCATATGACGAGACAATATTTGCACAACTTACCGCCAGTGTTGCTTGTTTCAACTGATTAGCGTTTTCTAGCCTGTTCTTCACGAACTCTCTTGTATCTTCAAAATTCACAGATCGATCTTGCGTCATGTACAGCTCTGCAGGAAAACAAGCACACAGTTGTAGGCAATTGCAGAAATCAGAAACGTTTCAAACAAATAAGATGTATCAGAACCAATCAATTGAATCAAGAGATTTAAAACTACCGAATCAGTGTTCCTCATTACACAGCGACAACGAGCTATAGTAGACAATTTAGGATGTTTCCAAAGCAAAAAAACTCGCTACTTTTTCAAGGATATATCACCCTGTAAAAATAATTCGCGCTTCACTTAAGCAACAGGGGGACATTTCATACGCTTTAGTAAATAACGAGCAAGGTTTTTCACGAACAAGGTAAAGTTCGTACAGTTTAGAAAGTGTAGTCTTCTGCGAGATCTTCCACTTTGATACTAACATGATTTGCGTCCCAACTGCCGCTATAAAACAGAACTGAAAACGGATAACATCCAGGACAATAAAACGCATGCAAGAATTTAATAATTTGAGTCACCTGACGCTCCATAGATTGCAGCTAGAGCACCCCTTTTTGTATACCAGTTAAACTAGAGTGAAGGAAAAAACTTGCAAAAATACACAGATAAGGCCCTGATCTGAAAACGTTAGTTGACGTACTTATTAAAATAAAAAATATGGGTATTTTGGCTGAAGTGAAAGTAACAAGAAACATTTGATGGTTAGAAATGAAAGTAACTTAAACAATTGAATAAGGAGAACCAGGGAAGTTACTCAATAAAAAATTATTCTGGAGGGGATGAGGGGGATACCTCTTCAAGTCTAATTCTGAAAGAGGTGTCACCGAATATAAAAGGATTTTGCCCATTTTAGCCCAAAACCAGTCACCATATAATATGGTGCTGATGATTCAAACAATTGATGGCATTATTTTTGTGCCTATTTACAATGTTTTTCATTCTAAGAATCATTAGAGTATGTACAAGCGGTATTTCTGGGAACGGACAATTAGCAATTAGCGACGCTCGGGTTAAGACGTAAAATGCCTTAAGAAAACTTTACATATCGTATAAAGTGCATACCAATACCAAACTTTACTACAAACTTCATGCTTCATATTGCTGATAGCAAGCAGTACCGCAGATGCAAAGGAGGAATACACATGGGCTGCATTACGATATGTGAATGGATATACAGATTAAAAGTGAAGCTAATGCATGTTTCCTTACATCTGTTGATGTGTCTCCGGCATGGTACCAAACCTCGTCTACCATATGCGCTAGACTTTCGGTCGCGGATTGTGCATTTTCGGGCCGCATTAACAACCGAATCGCCTGTACCAAAAAATGTCTAATGCAGAATTCGCAGATTGGTATTAGATTCAATACATATTCATCCAATACTGACATATATATAAAGATTGATGTTTCCCGGTCTGGTCAGTGCTCGATGCCGTATAGGCAGAGCTGTACCCGCTTTTGGTTTATAGAAAAGGGCTGTTCTAAGTCGCTACTCCGAGATTAACGCTTAATGCGATCTTTAGGTAAACCTGATCATATGTTGCCTGATGATCGCATGAAGCGTGCAACGCGGGGTAGAGCCTTAGAACAGTCCTGTTCTGTACACCAAAAGCTTAAATGTAAAGATGAACTACTCCTGGATAAGGTTCTAGGGAGGGGGGGGTGTGGTAATGAATCATTGCTAGTTAATTGTTACAAATTTATGGTTATCGCTGTTCAAGTACATATAAACATAAGGAAACATTTTGAAATTCATGTGCCATTATGTTGTTTCAGTTTGAAAAATTTAGAGAATAGAGTACAAATCTTAATTAGTGAATATAATACATTAAGGGAATAAAATACCAACAAAAAATAACAGTCTTAGAAAAATAAGTATGGAAATAGTGGAATTACCTCAGGCCATGTATGAATGTACGGTCGCAGCATGAGAAGTCGAACCATCAGAGCCTCTTGCAGAAAATCAGTCGTCGAACGTTTTCTAATTGCAAAGAGCACAATATGAAAGAAATCATGAAGAAGAAAACATATTACATAGAACATGATAAAATTAATCTGACATAAAGGCTAATGTTTGTTTTTTAACGGATCATTTTCCAGAAAGTTTTACTAAGAGAAAATCTGCCTTAGAAATAGAAGTCTTGTATTTTTCTACAATAAGTTATTGGTGTTTCATCGACTAGGAAAATATTTACTAGCAAAATATTTAAAGGACAAGTGACACACTTTTCACCCTATCTTTTCTTTTCATTAACTTATAGATCATCATTTAGAAGTAAGTTTTTCCTGGTTTAGAACAAAAAATTCTAATCAGGGGGCGCAGGGGGCGCGATTTTGCTTTTTATCACGTGACCCTATGACGTACATTGTGATGACTCGGAATTTTCCTGTCATTAATAGAGAGTTTGCGAAACACGACGCGACAGGTCCAGACGAACTGAATTCGTTTAGAAACGTGTTGTAAACGTTGATATTGCACTGTATAGCAGTAGCAGCAATAGCAAATTATCACAATCTACGTCACGGTGTCACGTGACTCATTTCCCGCCATAATTTGAAAAGGGTTTTTAAGTAGGAAAATGAAATCAGAAAGGAAAAATATTTTAACAGCACTCTCATACAGCATTTTACTTTAAGTTAAAAGAAGAAAAAAATTTGGCGCCAAAAGCGTGTCACTTGTCCTTTAATAAGAAAAAGGGGCCTGTACCATTCATCGCAATGCTTTTCCTGAACATTTAAAGTTTTTCGCAAATTAAATATTTCATGATGGTTAACGAGCCCTTGTACAAATAGTCCAGGCTACAAATCTTTGAAGTTCTTGAGTTACAACCATGCCTTCTGTCTGAATCTTAAACGATGTATCTATGCTGCCTCGGATATAGCAAAGAGGCGATGAAAAACAAAAATGGATATGTAGATATTTCACTTACGGTATTGCTGCAGCACCAGGAGCCTCTTCGTTTAACTTGGATTTTTCCGACAATTGTTCTGCTAATCTACCATTGCATTCATCAATGAAATGTAAAACAAGATCGCCTGGTCCTTTTGTAAAAAGGCCTTCGATCGATGAAGATAAACCCTCTGCCTCTGCACCCTTCTGTATTGCAAAATCTGACCATCCATATTCAGGAACAAATTCTAATGCAGAGTTCAAGATTTGTCTTTTCATGTCATCTTCGGAGTCATAATAGTAGTATTCTTCGTCACTGTCCTCTGCATCCTCATTTTCATTTGTACTGTCTGTAGCACTGAAAATAACGAGGAACACTTTCAGAAATTTGAAGTTGAAAAAAGTGAAAAACCTTGGACTCTTATGGATTCCCAAAGTTTGTAAAACTTGCTCCTCTAATCTTGCGGTGAGAGAAAATCTCCTGGAATATTAGTCAAAAACAACAAAACCTTAACTATAACTGGATAAAAATGAAGCCTATTTTTTAGAAACATGAAAATTGGGAATTCCGTAATGATTGTTGATATGTCAGTAAAAAAGCAGAAAGCTGTGTCCCGCTTCCTGTAAGAAGTACACTGTTAAACTAGATCCCTTCTTAGCGTACACTTAGAGTACCACAAATGATATAGTGGGACGTTAATAAAGAACATTTTCAGATAGTATCTGTGTTATTTATCATTATTATTTACTATAATAACTTTATTTATATGTTGGCAATATACTAAAATAGCAAGAGGTTAAATATACAAAATTTACAAATAGCTAATAAAAGGCAAACTAACAATGTAAGTAAAAATTAACAGTAACAAATCATTACTAAGTATAAAACTGAACTAAAGAAATCTCAATGATGGGATGTAGGGTTGGCACAGAGGACATTGGCAATCAGAGGAATTCCAATTTCTGATTTTTGTTTTGAATTCGTTTAGGGAAGTAGAATTTTTTATATATAAGCGATAATGTCTGCCATAGCTTCAGCCCTCTGATACGTAAAGTTTCCATTCCATATGAAACCGTTTTTACTTTCGGTTGAAAGAATTCATTATTAATTCTGAAACAATACTGGTTATTCTGAAAGGGAAACACTTCTAGGATGAATTCAGGGTTTAGACGATTCTTAGTTTTAAACATATTGAGCATTTTTAGTTTGATATTGAAAAACTAGCTATGACACAGTACTTTACTATCACTTCATTTACATGTTGGCAATATATTAAAATAGCCAGAGGTAAAATATAGAAAATTTAAAAACAGCTAATAAAAGCCAAACTAATAACATAATTAAAAATTAATGGTAAATTGTAAAATTAATACAAAATTATACAAGGTACAAAATCTTTTCAATGCTACATATTGAAAGGATTCCTAGAGAATTTTTATGTTTATTATTTGACAACATCACACAAACAGGTAACTGAATCTTCATTTTATTTTTAATCAGTCTTTGACTTCAGCATTGACAAGTTCCTTTTCATTATAAAAAAATTAAAATTTCAGAATCCATTACCTTCTAAGTAACATGTCATCTATTGAGAAAGAGGTAGAGCTGTGCCTAAAAAATTTTAAAATGAACTGTCAACAATGCATTTAAACAATATTTTAAAAAATAGATATCAAACTTCCAAGAACATTTGTTAGCATAACAACAACAAATAAAGAAGATCTCTTCTGTGTAGATATGCTTGCTACTAGCATCTCTGCTATTGTCAATGTAGCTTTACATGCTTTGGATTTCATTTCATCTGTTTATGTTGGCCTAGTCCAGTAAAATTTATCTTAATCATTCAGATAGATATACTAACTACTGTATACTAACCATTGTACATAATACCTATTTATAGGTTAATGTACAGTAAGTAAGATAGATAGATAGATAGATAGATAGATAGATAGATAGATAGATAGATAGATAGATAGATAGATAGATAGATAGATAGATAGATAGATAGATAGATAGATAGATAGATAGATAGATAGATAGATAGATAGATAGATAGATAGATAGATAGATAGATAGATAGATAGATAGATAGATAGATAGATAGATAGATAGATAGATAGATAGATAGATAGATAGATAGATAGATAGATAGATAGATAGATAGATAGATAGATAGATAGATAGATAGATAGATAGATAGATAGATAGATAGATAGATAGATAGATAGATAGATAGATAGATAGATAGATAGATAGATAGATAGATAGATAGATAGATAGATAGATAGATAGATAGATAGATAGATAGATAGATAGATAGATAGATAGATAGATAGATAGATAGATAGATAGATAGATAGATAGATAGATAGATAGATAGATAGATAGATAGATAGATAGATAGATAGATAGATAGATAGATAGATAGATAGATAGATAGATAGATAGATAGATAGATAGATAGATAGATAGATAGATAGATAGATATCGCCCTAACATAGGCCAGTCTCCTCCAAGGATGGAAGTTATGTGGATGAATGATAGTGAGAAGATAAATTATAGACCATTGTATGGAATAATAAGCCAATAGTTGCAATGCATGCACCAATTTCTATGTGTTTTTACTATACCTTTTAGGCTTTTTTGTACTAAATTTGAGACCTTTGATATGACCAGAGAATTTTGAGACCTTACTTCAAATAACTACCATTACTGGATAAAGTGAAAGCATTTGGTTGAGCTCCTTAATTTTGAGATGGTCTGTAAGACAAACTTATTTTTTCTCTGATGTGCTCCTGTCCAGTTCTAAATAATTTAACATAATGTGAATAAAAAGAATGACATAAATTAAATAAAAAAGAATGATATTTTTGGAAACAATAGCTATGGATAGCTTACATGTCTTTGGTTGCTTCTTTTGCAAAGTTTATTTTTTCTGTTGAGTTGGTACTAGATATGTCTCCATCAATTTGGATTGTTTTAACTGTGTCATCTCTCACAATATCACCTAAGTCCTGATCATCTGACTTGTTTGCACTTGCAGATGAAGTAATTTCCGGCACTTCCTCACCCTCTGCTGCCTTAACCTCATCATCCCTTACAATGTCTCCGAAATCCTTGTTGTCATCGCCCAGTACATGAGAATCAATTGGATCTTTCTTCTTTTTTGACACTATTGCACTGCCTAAAGGAATGGTAATATTTACTGTACATAAGAGTAATTGATAATAAGTGAAATTATCATTCTAAGTATATTGCCATGTCAAGCACAAAGTCCCTACCTGTAATATCTTGGTCAACTTGCAATGAAACGCATGTGTGACAGACTTTAACTGTGCTGCCACACAAAGGTAATGTTACATATGTATGCACTACTACTACGTGTGTGTTCAATGGTTTGATTTGACTGGCAGCATTGGTTATGTGTTTGTGATCTACCCAATATCATTTATGCCTAAACGCTTTTGTTTCAGTAAGACCAAGTTTTCATTTTTGTTGTTAGATAAAATTGAAGAATGTATCTGGTCAAGACTTGGACTAACTTTCTTTCATTGCTGCAGATACAGATAAATATCTGCATTGACATAAATGAAAAAAATAGGCTGTTAAAATAATATGTTATAAAATTTTTTAGGGTTTACAAAAATTGTAATAATTGGCTTGTAATTAAAATTACTATGTGCATACAAATTGCAAACTTCATTTATGTTAAAAATACAAGGTTTTGCCGACCCTGGTTTTCTTTAAATTTAGCGCCTAGTTGTTGCTATCTTTATTTCAGATATGTCATGTTTTAGCTTTATTTCTGCTTCTTGTAAGTTTTATCTGTTTACATACAACCATTAATTTTAAAAAACTAATCTAAATGATTTCAGTAACACCTTTACATCAAAGGCTATCTTGTATAAATATGGCATATAAGTACAAAAAATTATGCAACTCTCTGTATCCCGGTTATTACATTGCACGAAAATATTCGTAGAATGGGAGCTGAATATCATCTTCTTATTGATATTAAGAAAGCCAACGAAAATTTAAAAAGTTAAATTTAAGTGCAGTTAATGCACGTACCAAACAAACCCCTTCTTAGCAGCCCATAACTCCTTCCAATGGTCGTTCTTAGCCCCGTGTTTAAGGCAGCCATTTTCCTCTCCGAGTTTACGTAAAAATTTTGCAGTCTCGTTTTGATAATAGGTCAGGGGTCGAAGGAGTCGAATATCAAACTATTCATCATCATCATCAGTAACGAAAGGGTCAGGGCTGACCCGCCGTGGCACACGCAATGGTTGTCCGCCAAGTGTCCCTGTCTTGCGCCTTCCGAAGCAGCTCGGCCATGGTCATTCCCAGTAAATCTTCCACGTCGTTCTCCAGTTTCCTTCGTGGTCTTCCTCGTTTCCTCTTTCCGTCCACCATTCCCGAAAGAATGTCATTTCCCAAGCCTTTACTTCTCGCAACATGGCCAATAAAAGATAACTTCCGTTTGTTGATGCTGTTTATGATGAACTTGTTTATGATGTTGATGATGAACTTGCTGTTTATGATGGCCAATAAAAGATAACTTCCGTTTGTTGATGCTGTTTATGAGGGTTGCTTGGCCGATCCTTTCCAGGACCCATTCGTTCGTTTTCCTTTCTCTCCAACTTATACGCATAATTCTTCTGTAACACCATATCTCGAAGGACGTCAGTCTGTTCCTGTCACATTTCTTGAGGACCCAACATTCACATCCATAAGTTGCTACAGGGAATACTAGCGTATGGAGGATTCGGATTTTTGATTGGAGTGTGATCGAGCGGTCTTTCCAAATGTTGCCGAGGCTTACTACTGCACTTCTTGCTATGGCCAACCTTCTTCTGATTTCTTTGCTGTCATTGCAATCGTTAGTAAAGTTTGCACCGAGATAAATAAAATTATCCACTGTTTCAATGACTTCGCCGTTAACAGCAAGATCTCGCATTTCCATGTTGTCTGGATCACCAGCCATCTTCATGACTTTCGTCTTCTGCGTGTTTAGCACCAGTCCTGCCTGCTCGCTTGCTACTTTGACTCTTGTGACGAGGTCTTCCAGCTCTTGCATGGATCCAGCAATAAGGACAATGTCATCAGCGTACCTAAGGTTACTGACGGTTCTTCCTCCCACTTTTATGGATCCCTTGAATCCGTCTAGAGCTTCTCGCATAATTTTCTCAGAGTAGACATTAAAAAGATGCGGCGACAGTATACAACCTTGGCGGACTCCTTGACCGATTTTGAAGAAATCTGTCATGCCATAAGTGGTTCTTACAACTGCTTTCTGGTTGTCATAAAGATCTTTTATGAGATGGATGATGTGCGTTGGAAGCCCATCTCAAACAGTGCTTTCCACAGTGTTTCGTGGTCGACTGTGTCAAATGCCTTCCTGTAGTCTATGAAGCACATATACAGGTTATGGCACCGCTCTCTGTGTTTTTCCATTATCAGCTTCAAGTTTAGAATTTGATCTCGTGTGCCTTTGTTTGCACGAAATCCACATTGTTCATCTGCAATTTCTTCATCTAGTTTACCTTTCATACGACCGGCTATAACTTTTAAAAGGATCTTGCTGCAATGGCTGATTAAAGATATTGTTCTGTTGTTACTGCATACTGCATCAAACTATTAGTGTGGTGGAAATACGATTTTACACGGACAAAAATAATAAATAGCTGTCATTTGGCACATAGGTTCCATACGATACCAGAAATAACCAGAAAAAAGCCCCATCAATTAGACCTTGGGAATTCCTTATTTGGGCAAATCCCATATGGCGCACTGATCAGCAGGGGTTCAAATTTTGATGTCGCTAAAACCACATTATATGTACATATTCTGAAAGACAGTTTCATGCTGAACAACTTTTATTCAACATACATGCACGCCCTTACAATGTGGAAATAAGTACTTTCTGGTCAAAAATAGCAGATAGGGGGCAATAGAATGTATACAGTGGTGGCGCCAGGGGAGGGCTAGGGCGCTACAGTCCCTCCATCGGAAGCATCTAGCCCTCTATCGGAACAAAATTTTAGGTTATTGTCGGAGGAAATTTGACAAAATAACGTACGAAAACTGCATATTATAGTCACTTTAGCCCCCCTGTTGGAAGCACCAACACTTCTGTCGGAAGATTTCTGGCGCCACCTCTGAATGTATATAAGTTTATTTATGAACAACTTATATATTAACAAGATCAAAAAATGAGATGATGAAATCCTATCCAACAAGGAGCAGGTTAAGAATCCCGCTAAACATTTTAGAATTTCTGCAATCCGTGTAGGTATTGTTTTGAGAAAATCTGTGTCCGACAAGTGTGTAGAATTCCCTCGTTACGTTGAGAAAATGCCATATTTTCGCAATCTACGACAAATTTCCCTAAAATTCTGTTCCTCCGCAAACACTGACGACATCTTCATTTGGAGAAAAAAGGCAAGGATCTACCCTGTGCATTGCAGACAAATATTCTTGGTGGTAATAACTGCGGGTACGAAGGTCTTTTAATGCTGAACACGGGAAAAGGTGAACCATGTTGAAGTATATATTTGTTTCAGGATTTTCCAATTTCCAAGTCCGGGCTTTCCGTTTTTCATAACTATTTTCCGGGTTTTGGGTCCTAGGTACTCTCAAAACACCCTCTTTTTCACGTAAGCACTTTTCAATTAAAAAGTTTGCAATTTTTTGGGATTATACGTAATTTTGAAGTTATCTATTTTTCTGGTAAAGAAGGGCATAACGGGAATATTACTGGCCCAGCATCAAGCTGTAGTTTTGTGCAGCCCATTTGAATTTTCACTGAATTTGGCATCGTTTTTTACGTCTTAGTAACAAAAATTACTAAGATGGAGGATGTCAATGAAAAAAGTTGAAAAACTGTTAGAATTTAAATCTTCATCTTTAAATTAGTTTGTAATGAAAAAATCATGTTATTTGGACCATTCGGTCGCGAGTTACTTTGTTTTGAATATTTAGATATTTCTTTAGATTTGACCGGAATTTGCTGCTGCAGTAAAAAAATTTCACTAGAGTCAGCCCAGGCTGAGTGGGCCCAGTTTAAGACTACTATTTTCTGGTCATTTCCAACTTAGTATAGAGAATCTATGCCAAATTACAGCTTTATATTATTTTTATCCGGGTTAGACTGTTTTTATATCTAATTCCACTACAATATATCCCCCCTAAGGCCTTGACAGTGTTCTAGGTTTTCTGAAAAACCTTGATGGATAAAATTCCATGCAGCTATTCCTTATAAAGTTTCCTTACGTGGCCCTAAAAATAAGCTGCACAACGAACTAGCCGACTTTGAAATTATAATCATCCCTACTTATCTAGCAAGTCTGAAGAAAATGGGGAAGGTGGGGCAAACGTATGATAATTTCCAAGGGACAGATTAATCGGGGTTGTTAGGGGTTCGGTAAAAGTATTTTGAGTTTTTAAAAAGGGGCTTCTCCATCATTTCACAGCAGCCTGAGACAAATAAATTGAAGTCATCTATATCTTTATAGCTGGTTCTAGATGATGTCAGTACGAATTCCACGGAACTTCTGCAAAATCGTGAAACCCATGGGCTTCACTCGGTTAAAGAAACCTGGCTTTCCATGAAATCTGCAAATGGGTACAAGAAATGAGAAAAACTTTTCATTTTACATTGCAGTTCCTTTATTTTCATTTTCTTAGATTCGTTGTAGCAATGAACTCGTGATAAGGTAATGCAGTCAAGAACAATGGGTCTTTCCTGGGTACGATTTTAATGCCAATAGAGACACATAAATATAATAAAAGTTTTATAATAACTTAACAATACTGTTGCTAACATTCCCTGCCGATTTATTAAATGTTACTTGAGCAGCATCTCGAACTCAACCCCTCCAGCAATTTTCTCACGATATGACAACTGAATGGCCCTTAATAGAAACTTGTTTAATAAATCATGCAAAAGATCAGAATTTGCTTCATCTCGTGAATAATTTTTGTGTAATAAGTCTGGATTTTTCAAGAATTTTAGCAACCCTTAATATAATACAGTCAAGTTCTATTCTTATGTTGCTGGTTAAGGATTAAAGTTTACTGAAACTTACAGCTTATATGACATTTCTATCATTATTCAAAATCCTAACTGTACCCCTGCTACATGTCTTTCTATCGTTGAAGGATATAACCAAGAACGTTGTATCATATATCAATGTATTTTGCTTTCAAGGTGGTAGCACGGTGAGAAAAGTTTTGCATAGAGACAAAGCTTAAAGAACTTGATTAAAAGTGTCATCTCGTCGTATTTTTTAAGAAGGGACATTGGCCCACTCGTGGAATTATAATGAATATTGGACAAATTTAAAGGCACGCCTGAGCCGGGGGGCTGTCACCCATCCCCTCTCACTTGTTTGCTGAAGTATGATTTGGTGATTGTGGCATCAAAGATGTCAATCTACCGTAAGAGTTAGATTAGATGTGCCAACTTGTTTAGAGCCTTTAACCCATTTCCAAAAGGTGTTCCAGCGTCCCTGATTTAACAATGTACTGAAGCATGTTTCATACTTATAGAAGAGATGTAGTGGTGGGGCATTCTCGCACAAAAAATCGAAACATGAAAGAGCGCTTTGTTTTTTTTTATAATCACATACGGTTTGAAATAGATGGTCTCTCTCAAAATTATCAGCAATTAGTTTAAAATTGCGTGAAATTAGGAATTTAGATTAAGAAATTTTATGAAGGAAGGCATTTGCTGGAGGGTAACTTCAATAGTCAAACTGTGAAGTTGAGATGTTACTTAATAATGTGTGTTCAAATACTGACAGCTTTTAAACATGACGTGGATTTAAGGTTTCTCTTGAATTTTCATTTCAGCAAGGTTTCACTTTTTACTTAGGAAAACTTTTCATGATCAATGTACAAACTATTCAACGTGGTTCACAAAATAAAGGAAGATATGGCCTAGCGATAAAATCGCATTTAGCTGTTGTGATACTTTGCCATAATCAAAAACAAATATGATATAAATATTAGCTTATCTGAAAGTTGGCTAAAGCAAACAATTAACGATTCCAATGAGGAAAGAAGAGGATGATACTAAGCGGGAAGAAGGAAAAAAGAACAGAAAGATTTGTAAGGTAATTCAACAAATCGAAAGGATTTTAACGAAAGGATACTCAACGTCAAATATCTAATATTTGCGGTTGCTATCCGGTATGTTACAAAGTACTGGCTGTCGTACAGATGTCTAGGTAGGGTTTCATTCTTTGTAACTGATACGCTGCAAGTCTGTTTATTCCATTCCATGCAGAACGACCAGAAAGATGAAGCAGATGGGCTGGTTTTGAAAGTTTTCCCTAATAACTCCTTTCATGAACTTTCAGCGAATACTCATAAAAACCCGATGAAAATCCGAATATCTCCGACAAAGAAACAAGCAATTTTCGCACCTTTTGATTAATAGAAACGCAACATCAACTTATATATAAAGCCATAATCTATTATGTACCAACGCTAACAATATAAAGCACAGGGATAAATTTTTGTTTCCTCTGCTAGATCGATTCATTTCAAAATACCTATGCGGAATTTACGCGAAAAAAGTTGTTCTACCTCACAAAACTGAAAAAAGAAGATGCATCACATTTAAACATTTAAATCAGTACCTAAGCATTGAAAATATTACTTCATGCAATGTATTTTCTGCATTCATCAGGTGAAGGAATTGTCTTTTGAAAAAAAATCTGGATTGGGATATACTATAAGACTTCGTGTCAGAAATGCACTAAAAATACTCTTTTGGTAGCAAGATCCAAACTAAAATAGGTCTTGGCTTTATTTATCGGCAGAATTGATGGCAGGTTCCTGAGGAAAATTCACCCGAATAAACAAATTATGTTTATTCAAATAAACCCCTTTTTATTGAAATACTATTGTTTTTCATTGAAATCAAATAAAGATCAATATAGAGAAACAGCTGGAAGTTGGAATTTGCGCTCCTCGTGTATAGCTCACTGCAAGGAAAATAACTGGGTCAATCAACTATCAGACGGTTGTTTCAAGCTTACTACTAGGATTCTGAGAATAAATAAAAAGAGTGCTATGGATTATTTGTTTTCAATGTTGCTCCAAGTTATCAATGAGTACAGCCTCTAGAATTAAAAGGATACTGAATAAGAAAAATGAAGAATAAGGCCTATCTCTCTCAATTCATTGACAAAGAAACATGTAATTTTTCTAGGGTTGACCCAAAAAAAGTCAATTTAATGACATGTTGAAAATAAATGATACAATTTTTAAAGGTAATTATTATTATAAAAAGATTGACCATGACTTTAGCACCCTGTGATGGAGTTAGAATTTAATGAATTTCTTCGGGATTACATAGTGGAACATAAGAGGAACATAAGAGGTTACATAAGAGGAACAACTGCAAAATGTGGCATGAAAGCATAAAACTTGGAACTCCACATGTAGAACTGATAGCTTCCCATAGCAGTCTTCTATAGTCTTTTAACATAGAACTGATAGCAGTTTTCTAAACATAGAATGCATAAAACCATGGAACCGATAATAGTTTTCTAAATATCTAGGACATCAAAATCCATTGTGAAGAAAGTGATTCAAAAAAGATTGACACTGACATCTATGGAGCCAATTGGTTTATATTGCTTCAATAATAGATTCATTCAAAGTGAAACAATTGACAGAAAACTCTGGAGCTGAAAGCATCAGTACTGGCTACATTGGTAGAATGTTACTTTCAAAATTATATAAATCCTTGATTTGTGTAAAAAATTATGAGAGTATTGTCCAGATCCACTACAAGTTTTAAATCATGTCACTTTGAATAATGTTATAAATAAATTTCTTCAAAGCTTCCTTTTGCAACAGCCATGCTTTCTCTAAGTGAAGTGTTGTTACTTCAGAAAGAAAAAAGCCACTGCACACAAACCGACAACAATTGAGGCTGCAACCAACACCATTGGTGGTCTACAAAGCAATTATGACATCTCATTAGAAAATAGTAAAGAATCTTACACAGTTACAATAAAGGGCCTATCACACAACTTTATAAAGGAAACTGAAATTGTTATACACAAAATATGATAAAAAGTATTGCTCATAAAGATAAAGTAGAGATCCAATATGAGCTTAAACATATTTATAATAAAGGGTTTTTTCAATGATAGTAACACTTTATTGAAAACATGATGTAGTCCCTCTAGTTCTAACACAATTTTGTCTGCAGCAGGAAAAACATTTTTCAAATTGAAATTACTGCAGCAAGGATGCTACAAACAAAAAATTGTCCATATGCATAAGTTAATTTAAAGCAGAAAACATGTTTTTCAATAAAACTCACCAATAAGTCAAGAAGTTTATAACTAAACCTCAAAGTGACTTACATTGAAGCAGATTCCTTTACATCAGTTGGCAGCCCTGTCTAAAAAGATTTGCAACACTTAGAATTTGTAATGTTTTACCTTTTTCCTGAGAAATAGAACTGATAACAAGAGGCAGGAGACTTTGATATAATCATTTCTTTTTTAGCCCTCATTAATCAATCATTTCAAAGACCTTTACCTTGGGCAGGTTTTCCTTAGCCTTAACTTCAAAATGGGCAATTAATTGCCCTTCCCAAGTGACAAATCACCCTTTTCAGGCAACTTATCACCCTTCCTGAGCAGATAGGGAGGGAGCTGAGAAACAAGCAGGGGATTTGACAGGCCTGGGAGGAATGTTCACAAAGCTACACTCTGTAAAAAACTCAAAATCAGATAAAACTTGAAAATGGAACCAAAATAATTGTGTAATTTTCATCTCTGATTACACTTTAATTCCTGAGAAAGAGAACCCTAATATGGTATCCAAATACTATTAAAAATTCAAAATTTAATGATAAGATTCTGTGCATACTAAAGTGAGGAATAATATGATAAAATGCTATGCACTACACAATATCATTTCGTAAAGAATAAGCATGATCTAGGCTTGAGACTCAAATTACTGAACGTAGTAAAGTCAAGGTTCTATTGAAAAAGCACCAATAGATTAATACTCACATCTTTCTTTGGTTCTTTTTTTACACGCTCTTCCTTAAAATACAAAGATAGATAATAACTGCAACTTAAATGCATAACATTTTGGAGACTGTTGTAGAAAGAAGAACCAACAATCAGTTGAGTAATATGATAAGCAAGAAGACTCATTTTGCAAGACAAGACCCTTTACAATTAAAAGAACCAGACCTGGGAACCTTTGTTTGCAAACAAATTATCAGAATTATACTTCTTTTATAAACTTAGTGAAACTTAGTGAAATGCCTAGTATGTTTGTGGTATTACTTAATGGTATGTTTTTATAGGCATAGAAGGTAAAAACTAAAAAACCAAAATGCGAATAAAAGTGTAAAACCCAAAATAGAAAAATGAGAAAAAAGGAGATAAGGAGTAGTCACTACCACCTGGTTACAGCCTCAAACTCAGATGGGGGGTGGTTGTGTGTGCCCATGTATGTTTTGAGCAACTAGCTTGTAAGTGGGCAGAAAATGATAAAAAAGCAACTCATCAGCCAGAAACCCACAAGGGACATTTCGGAGCTTTAATTTGATATGTTTATTTATCGTAGGCGCCCCTCGCAATCCTGCGTCCAGGATCACGGTTGCAAAGGTCAGGAAATACAAATAAAAAATATATATATTATAACGATCAACAAAAAGTAGCAATCGACACAGATTGCTTATTAAAGTAGGACTGTAGAGTGTATGGAGGCATTTTAATTGAGTGGGTGAAGAGGATAAACATGGTACGGCGTGGCTCTGGGAATAAAGGGCTGGGAGAAAAATTCCAGGATATTTCTAAAGACTGATTTCAAAATTCCAGGATACTTCTACATTATTCCAGTCAACAATTAAGGTTTAGTCTTTTGATAATATCATAAAAATTCATAATTTCATAAGTTATTTCAAAATTGTTTTGAAATAGCACTAGAGTCCTTTAATCAAGTGAAATTCTGGAATCTTAAATCAATTGTATGAAGGGCTGTCTTAGTCCTGGATTACTGAAAAGCAAAGAGAACCACCAAGTGCTTGAGCATTGGTATATCTTAAAAGACAATAAAAGATTTCAACTGTGAAGTAATTATCTAAATATGCTTAATTTTGCACAATAAAATGATTGATCATTTGCATACCTCTTTTAGTTCTCCTACAAGATATTTTTCCATGATTTCTCTTGCATCAGTAGAATGACCAACATCTTCAAAAGATTCACTTCCATCAGAACCTATTGAAAATATGAAAAACAATTATTTCATTGCTTATAGGTGATTAATTCTACTAAAGTTAGCATTAAGCAGCCTAATACCACCTTTTTTTACTCATGCCCTCTCCTGATCAATTCAACTAAATTGCATAAATTGCTTAAATTTGCTTAGTGTGCCGAACCAAAAATCCGATGTTTCAGTGGCGTACCCAGTGCTGCAATAGTGGGGGGGGGGGGTCTGGGGCATAGCCATCAGAAATATTTTTGGGACAACGCCCTTCAAACACTCGCAATTGCGGGGAAACGCCCTTTCCCCCATTTTTTGATTCATGATTTTTTCATTTCAAAATTTCCCCCCATTTTTTT
The DNA here is from genome assembly GCF_057945365.1 of Rhopilema esculentum. Taxonomy (NCBI): domain Eukaryota; kingdom Metazoa; phylum Cnidaria; class Scyphozoa; order Rhizostomeae; family Rhizostomatidae; genus Rhopilema; species Rhopilema esculentum. The sequence goes on along the minus strand of NC_142818.1, from coordinate 9,539,038 downwards.
ATTCGTGTTAGCTACGGTAAATAGCAAAGCATTTTACAATTGTTATTGACACAAGCATACAGTATACTACCCCCCCCCCTTCCCAATGAGTTTTATATCGGACCCCCCATTCCCCCCCTTGGGTACGCCACAGCGATGTTTGTATATGCAAAGTGGACTTCAAGCTAAAATGGCTTGATAATATCCATGAAAATAAAAAAAGGCAGCACCAGGAGATGCCCTCATTTAAAATAAAATATCGAAATACAACCTGCGAGCTCCAGAAGCACTTCCTCTCCACCAGGATGCTACAAGAAAAATGTAGGATATTACAAAGACATTGTTTCTAGTCTGTAAAATTACTTATTTTTCATAGAACATTTGTAAATTTGATAATATTCAAGAATCGCAGGTATTTTTTAAGAATGTGTGTGCTATGGCAACTTAGCCTAGGCCAGGCCGAGAGCCAAAATCTTCGACAATTGAAATGGTGACGAGTTTAAAATGTCTGTTCAGACAAAAAAACTTAGGTATTTTTATCACAATCTACCTCCTCTAGAAATTCAGTAACATCATAAACTTTATCATGGATAATTAACCAGCAGGATCGCCCATCGTTGTGTTGCTTGATTTCTTCTTTCGAGAAGAGCTTTCTCTCGCCGGACATTTTCGAAAAGGAAGATGGGCGACTCCGTTTCAAACTGTCTCGTTTTCGTGTCAGTGGAAATCCCAAAATGACTAGGGGGTGGATAATTTGGGGGGTATCAAATACCGTGATTCAGGAAGAAAATTTCCCTTTTACCGTAACCCCACGAGCATGTTTTGATATTACCGTAATACCAAGTTTTCAAAATGAAAATTGCCGAATACATTGCAGGTGAATTTGAATCAACCTCATTAAATTTTCGAGTAATTTCTGGGAAAAACATCAAGATTCAAGGATGCAATTTATGCACATACATCAGCGGAAAATTTATAGTATATGGCTTTGAAAAGAGCAAACAGCTTATTACATTTTATGTTATAAAATTTTTGCTTTTTTCAAAACCATTTTCAAGTTCTGCACCGCCAAAAAACTGTTTATAATATATAGAAAACTCATCCGCCCACAAAATATGAAGCTTGTGCAGAAACTTTTTCCGTCAATCTTTCTAACATAAATTATCTGAAAAATTTCATCATATTTAGCTGATTTTCCACTCTGACATTTTACCCTTTCAAAGTTTTCTTGATGGATACAACTAGTCTTTTTCCCTTAGTTCTTTGAAGCTTAATAATAGTTTTCTCGGTTGTGAAACAGTTTTTTGTATGCAGTTTCACTAAATTTATTTATGATAGCATATTTTCATACTAGATGTGGACTTACACTTTGTCTATGAATCGGGGGGGGGGCTATGGGGGGCTAATCAATGAGCTAACAAAATACTAGATAATCCATCAACAATTAATGTAATCCTCGACGGCTCATAACTTTCAGATCTCCTATCTTATCTTTGCACTAAAACTTAAAGAATGCCGTACAAATTACAAAAATTTATTTTTTGACTGCGCCTCCTCCCCCAATTCAAGTATAATATTCAGCCCGAGACCACCTATCTCATGTATTCTGTACCATTTCCTGCAGTTAAAGTTTCAACAACAGGGCCTAAAATAAGCGTGGATCTGACACAATTGGTGGAGTTGTAAATTAAAATTGTGGATCTGTAATTGTAGAAAGTGTGGATTTGTAAATAATGTATGTTCTTAAAAGTGCAACATAAAATACCAATCGAAACGCCTAAGAAAAAAATGGGAACATTTTTTCAATTCGAAGTGAATGCCCAATCCCAGCCTCATGTATTGAAAAAAATTTTTAAAAGAAAACTGCGCTAAGAAATGAGCAATGGACAATTAAAAAGAATTAAGAAACTTCAGAACTCGAAGCTTCAGTACATGCGGAGAAAAATCAATTGCGCTTTCTGATATTGTTGTGTGCTATTTTGAAGTAAGATGGACTCTGTATACAGCTTTGATGTCAAGACATCGTCTCAATTTAGTTTGCTTCAAAAAAGACACTGAGCCTAAAGACCGAGATTATGATCTCCTGCCCGTAATGTATTTTGGGGTTTATGTGATATCTTTCAGTAGATTTCAGAAAAAGCTATAAAGCAATTCAACTAAGGTGTTTTAAATTGGAGAATCATCGGAAAGATTTCTCACAAGGCTACAGCAGCTGAACGATGATAAGTCTCTCGGTCGTTGCTGGGAGGAACATTCAATTGGGAATGTTGCATGACAGGGACTATAGTCCTCCCAAACTTTTTTGCAATAATGGCTTAGAAAATGTTTTGAAAATTTACGCTAACGAACCCATTAGTAGCAGTTCTGCTAGGAACACGTTTTTGTTCTTTTTGACTGTGCTTTATCTTGTGTGCTCAAAGATAAATTTGTATTTTATCTAGCTCGGTTTTGTATTTTTATGTTAATTAAAATCTTCTCTAAATCGTTATGTTTATGAATAAGGACAGATTGAAGCGAATATTTTCTGAAAGTAGTGTTTTCCGGTGTTTCAAAGAGCGTGTCCGTAAAAAATTTAGGGGCAAGCCTTTTAGTCCCGTTCCAGCCACTCCATTATGGGCTGGTGCCAGTGTGACCTGATCTAGCGTAATATCGTCATTAAGCATAAAATCTAGCATAATTTGGAATCTAGCATAAATCTGGCATAATTCTGATATTATTTAAAAGAATCATTGTTTCCATTGATCCATTGTCTATCGTTACCAAATGGAAACACTTTACACCAGCATACGTGGTTTCATCTAGGGGTAAATTGTGACTTTCCACCTTTAGGATTTTTTCAGTTGTTTTGGATGGCTGGCAGCCACATATTTTGTGGTTGGCAGCCAAATGCAGCCAGCTAAACGTAGTATACAAAGAATCTAATTTTTCTAATTATTGGGAGTGATATCGTAATCAAAATTTGCTTTGTAGGTTACAAAAGTTTTCATTTGCTTTTATCAAAAACTGTCTGTTATCTTTTACTTTGTTTTATCATTCATTATTTGCAATTTTGAAATTATTTTAAAAAGTTTTGAATATTATCTGTGCAAAAATATTTGTTTCCTTTGCATTTTCGTTGTTTTTTGAAACATGCGGCCAGAATTCAGCCAAATTTCACTTCTTCGGCTAAATCAATTTGTGCCGGCCAAGGGGTTTTGAGAAACTGCCAAAATGGAGAAATTTGGCCATCAAACCATGAATCTAAATTGCCTTTTTGTTTATGAAGAATGAATACACTGGGTTGTCAAAAAGACCAAATTGCAACTCTGGCCACTTTTGATATTGTTATACAACTAGTTTTGTCTGTCGTGTATCATGTATGTGGTTCGTTATTGTTAATGAGAATGTCTTTCGATGTTTGCGTCAGTCATTTTGTTTGTCATCGTGCCATCTCTATTTTAGTTGTTATTAGTCCATTTTTATTAGTCCATTTGCCGTTAATTTGTGTCATTAGGGTTTGTGTGCGTCACTCATGTTGTTAAAAGCGTATGTTCTTTGAGTGCAAGTCCAGTCGAGTCGAAGTTGTCGTTGAAAGAAGTCGTTATGTTGTAATCGTTGGTTGTTGCTAATTTATACTTTCTTATACTTTCACTATTGAAGAACCTTGGTTTAAAAAAAAACGTTATTTTACATTGGTGACCACGACGTGACGAATTCGCAGAAAAAAATGGAAATGATTTCAACAGAACAATTCAGAGAAGTTCTGTTGGATATTATAAAGACCGTTGTATCTCACATGGCCGAAAGGGTGAGGTTGGCAGAGGAGAATGGGATAAATTTCTTCGTGAATCGAACTAATGTCTATCGTGCTGAAGATGGCCAGCCCATTTGCTATTGTTGTTTGCGCGTTGGTCACGTTGCCAAATATTGTAGGGACAGGAAATTTTCTTTAGCATCCCAGGAGAAGTGTGATCAAAATGAACCTGTGATTGTTGCCTCGGTAGCTGAAGAGCGACCTCGGGTTACCTTTATTGGCAACATCAAAAGAAATGAGCCACACTTTCAAGATCTTCAAACTCGAGTTAAGAAATTGGAGGAGATTGTCAATGAATTGGAGTCACATAAACTATCACGACCAATGGTGACGCGACTGCCTTCTTCAAAACCAATGGAAGTTGACGAGGGTTTATTAGCCACAACATATGAAAAAAATTTGATGGACACTAAAAGAAGAGAAGGACCTTTCCGTGTACACAATGTTATTATAGCCTCGGGTAGAGAACCGTATGGACGGAATAAACTTGGACAGGGACATTATTTCTTAGATGGTACTTGATTTACTCATTTCAGTAAAATTATTTGATTGATTCTTCGTGCTGCCTTATAATACTTTTATGTTTCTTCCCCTTCGAGAGATCAAGCCAGGAGGCTTGTCTTTCAAAGGGGGGAGTAATGTTATACAACTAGTTTTGTCTGTCGTGTATCATGTATGTGGTTCGTTATTGTTAATTAGAATGTCTTTCGATGTTTGCGTCAGTCATTTTGTTTGTCATCGTGCAATCTCTATTTTAGTTGTTATTAGTCCATTTTTATTAGTCCATTTGCCGTTAATTTGTGTCATTAGGGTTTGTGTGCGTCACTCATGTTGTTAAAAGCGTATGTTCTTTGAGTGCAAGTCCAGTCGAGTCGAAGTTGTCGTTGAAAGAAGTCGTTATGTTGTAATCGTTGGTTGTTGCTAATTTATACTTTCTTATACTTTCACTATTGAAGAACCTTGGTTTAAAAAAAAACGTTATTTTACAATATTCTGTGCATGCACTAGCCTCTTCCTCGAGCAGGGTTGCCTTGATTTGAAATCTAGCATAATTTTTGCAAATCTAGCACAATCTAATGACAAATTTGGCGTAATTCCAAAATTGAGATATGGTGCGTGGTTTCTGCATTGCAAACAAGATGGGGGTAAAGGTCATGCTTTCAAACTGGGCGAAAAGAGAATAAGAAGAAACAAGCACAATTGTACATCAGTGAGAGAAGAGTTTATTTGCCATCTGTAACGAGGTTTTCGTTTATAGTATCAAAACTTTTTGAAGAACAGATTTGATGGCAAAGAACTTGATGAGCTGAATGCAGTTACGAACTTTCCATAAGTAAAAGAGACTTTAGAAAGCTTCACCCAGCTTTTGTCCCGGACAAAATATTTCATTCAATCATGCATTAAATTTTGAGGAATAAACGACTAAGGTCGCAGAGATCTGAGTCTTGTTCTCAGAGGAATTTTACCAGACGAGACAATGGCACGGATTCTCGCAGCAAACCCTAATCCTATCGATGTTGCGATGCTGATTCCCACCTACAACAAGATAGAGGCAGGTGGGGAAAGCAGCATAGCTCCAGAAAAACTTAACAAATAGATAAATATTGCAATGCTTATGCCTTATCTCGCAAGTTTCGAGTTCCGAGAAAAGCTGCAAAGATATGGCTCCCAAAAACAAAAAAACACCAAAGTCTGGCAAGCAAGGCTGATTTAAGGGAGTTTTTGAAGGTGAAAGAAAATGAAAAATAACTTTGACAGGGATCCGAACAAACCATGTAAAAGAGTTTCCTTTCGATAACTTCTTGCTCACACATTAAGTTTTTTATAAAAAGTGTGGATCTGGGAATTTTTTTTTATTTTAGGCCCTGTTCAACAACATTTCAACAACAATGCAAGCGGCAATCATGTTTAATGAAGGTTCAGTATTACTGATGAATCAACTTTGGGGTGAATAAGTGGTAACCAAATTCCATTCTTAAATCAAAACACAAAGAAAATTCAAGCAGTTACGTGATATTGCTCTACAATTCTGAAAGCTAAATCGAATCCAAAAATAAGGTGAAGATCAATGGAAATAAAGCCCTACAATCGACAATATATTTACAATCGACAATACCTCTACTGTGCTTTGCAGAAACTGTAAGTTGATAGAGACAATGTGATCTAGCTAAAGGTAAAGGACCACGTAGATATGCCCCAACATAACCGGATGGATTTTGGATTGGGCAGAAGAGACAGAAGAAAGTTTGAAGATTTTTCTAAAATAGCGAATTTGCTTTCTTAGCGTCCTTTCCAGGTCGTTTTAACTCTTTGTAGAATAAGAGATCCTGTTTACCTGGCAGCTTTTTTAGACCAAACGGAAACTAGTTGATTTAAATTATTGATAGAAGAGTTCCAAGGCAAGATCCGTGTGGAACACAAAAATGTAATTCTGCCATTCGTGACGTAATACCGTTTATCGAAGCAAACTTTGGACTCCAGGGCCTAAAGAAGGACCTGAAAAAACCCAAAATTATTTCCACTTTTACACTAGAAATAGATTTAATAGTTTCTTCGTTGGGACGCTTTTAACGCCCAATAGCTGAAGATCAAAATGTGCTGTTCTGCTATCTTGATGACTTTATATAACAGAAGCGGTAAACAACAGCACCAGAGTGAAGAAAAAAATGGTTAGGGCAAAGTTCCGAGCAAATCCTGTAAAGCAAAGTTTTAATTTGGGCATTCCTTCATATGCATATTGTACATAGGGAAGACACCACAACCTATCTGTATTACAAAAGCTCAACACGTATGTATTTCGATAACATTGTACTGGTTTGGAAAGCAAAAATGAAAAAATTTGACCTATTCTAGCACAGTATATATTTCAAATTAAGTTGCAATTGAAAAAATGTAAAAAATTGTAAAAAAAGAAAAGAAAATGTAATTAAAAAAAAATACGAAAGTAAATCACATTTGCAGGTGCAACTTCAGTATTCTTCAACCTGGGGGTAACGCCGTTTAAAGAGGAGAGATTGGATTTGTCGGCAAAAAATCACGAAGGTTTTAACATGGATACAACAAAATTCAACCACTAGCATTTCATCCCTCTAACTAGATTGCTAAAATGTTTAATTCAGAACTGGCCAATACCGCACCATGGGCATTGAATTCACTATAAACTGTTCACCGCCGATTATCAAATTTCCGAAATTTCGACTAATTTGAGGAAGATTACCAAATTACCGACAGAGAGAAAGGCAAATACCGTAATACTGTCAACCCCAAAAACCCCCTCAACTAGGGTCATCAATATTTCTTTGTCAGCCCTAGAAAGTGTTTCACAAAACTCTCCAAAATTCTAGACAATTCAGGAGTTCAAACACAAGTTGGAAAAGGGGGGGGGGCAAGGGCCAACAGAGCTTTTAAGCGATGAACAGTGGCGTAACGGAGCAGTGTGGGCAATGACTGGGAGCTACTCTATACTGATTGGAATTTGATACCACACGCATCATATTACTGAAAATTATGGAAACGCCTATTTTGAAAATTTGGTTTTCAACTTTTAGGAAAAAAAGGTAAGAAGATAAATGATGTAAATTTGTTTATTTTTGCCGTTATTTTGTTACTATTGACTACCATAAAATGATTTATACCGAATGTTAGCATGTGGGTAGAGGTGTCACACCCCCTACACCTCCGCTGAATCCATCCCTGAGTGTTAGGCCCTTATTGAAAGTAGTGTTTGGGGGCCCTTACTGTGAACTATATTTGAGTCAAGCGGCGTTGTTGCCAGGGGCCAGGGGCGTAGTGGCTTCTAGAAAAGGCCCGGGAGAAAATGATCATAAGGGAGCCCGCTCTTTATCTCCACTCACAAACCACAAATGGTGCGTACCTGGAAACCATGCACCAACGGAAAATTACAATAACGCCAGTTTTTATTATCTTTAAAGGCTCGTCGCTTTTTTATTTGGGGGTGTATTTCCTTTTCTCTAACCATAGTCTCTTTAAGCAGAAACGGCGCCGCGAAAATGAACCTGGGAGGGGGGATGAGAATCCAACGTGGTTGGGTCCGACGCGAAATTTTTTTCTTGAATTTGAGACTTCTAGAATGCCTTAAAATGCACCTCCCTAAAATCAAACAAATTACTATACCGCTCAGAATAGACTATTCGAGGATTCTCAGAAAACATCGGTTATCGATTTTTAGAAAATTATTTGGGAGGGGAGTAGTCATGCTAAAACTCTAGTGACAGACGTTGGGGAAAGAAAGGGTGACCATTGGATCAGAGTACACATCAATGTGAATAACGAGATGTTGAATTAACTGAGAGAATTTACGTCCTGAACACAATCGAGACAGAGAACTTACGTGCATTGCGAGCGAAGCGAGCAGAAACTTTTTGCAGCCATGCCCTCTAAATTACCTTGAAATAAAATTCAGAATATTTTTTGCAGTCGTTTACCACGTTTTAGAATTTTTTAGGCATATTATTTTGTATTCCTTGCTCTAAGAGGCCCCTAAACCTGGAATCTCTGGGGCAGTTTGCCCCTACTTGTCCCTTTCTTGGGGGCCCTGTTCATATTCAACGTATCTTTTTCGCAGGAGCCTGTTTGCATATGTTGATCTCCTTCAATTTTGAACTGTGAACTTGAGTCTGCATTTAAGTAGGGGGATTCCTCATCAAGGATTTTATTCATATTAAATATTATCCGGGGTTTTACATACTCATTTCAAAGGGGCTCACCGGGAAATTTCCCGGTGTCCCGCCTAACCATAACGCCCCCGGTACTGGCTCATAGGAATATGCGTGCATTCTAGCACTGCTTATCAATTCAAGAAATTTCTTCAGAATATTTTTTAAGGATTTTCAGAAAGTGGGGATTCAAAAAAGCCAATTGAGACAATCAAAGGGCCAATTGTCTCACCAGTCAGTACGTTAGTCAGTTCGTTAAAATATACCCTGCTACATGCAAGTATCTTGATTCAAATAACGTCTTGAATAAACGTCTTTAAATAAAGACATCTTTACTCCGTTTACTGCTACATCGATCATATGCAAGTAAACGTTGTTGGCAAACTGAAATCTTTTCAGTATGATCATGAAGGTTAAATTAAAATGATCAACGAAAATTGTTTGTTCAAATTGCTTTGCAAATCGATTTTCAACTTTCATCATCAAGGAAAATGTTAGATTTCCTCTTTAGGTTATGGGTATCAAGAGAAATTTGAAACCTAGATTATATCAGCATTTAAAAATGATGTGATGAGAGGCTATCAATAGTGAGAGGCTTCGTCCATCGTTAACCATTTTTGACAATCTTGGTGAATATTTGTAAACTCATCTTGTTCATTATTTGGTAATATTTATAGCATGAATTTCATTCAGATGTTGCAACACTCAGTAAGCTCATGTCTTGCTGTAACCAGCTAGAAGAATTTATTAAGGACCTCTGTTTGGCAAGAAATCGAAACCATTCTTTTAGAATTCATAATAACAATTCCTGGTTTGGTCTACAGAATTATTTTTCTTACTTGCCTTGGAATCATGATGAAATAATATATTATCTTGTTAAAATTAAATCTTGCAATCGGAATCGTATCAAAAAGCGAAAATGGGCTTCACACAATCGTGGACGGAAGGCAAGGGCGTTGCCAGAAAAATATGGGACCGAACCAAAGCAATCAAATACACTCATCTGAGTCAAGGAACCAGCACTGGTAAAAACTGGTAAAGAAAACTAAACTACAGAACTCCTTTTTCTCTATTATTCCCAATGGCATCAAAGCAGCACATAAGGACTTGAATACCAAACAAAATTAACATACCAATACCAAACTAGAACAACACAAATCAGCTTAAAATAAGAAACTCTTAGTGAAATCAAATTCTACAACATCCCTCATGAAATTAACCCTGATAAAATTTAATTTGATCAACATTTTTCAAAGAATCTCTATTGCCTAATAAAACGCAAGAAGTTCACAACACTGCAAGAGCAAAGCATCAGTGCAAACTCTCCACATTTATCTACTAGGTACACTTTCATAGAATAGATAATTTCAGCTTTCCTTCGTTTTTTCCCTTGTCTTCATCCCAATTTTCGTCTTACTCTTCATTTCTTCATTCGTCTCAGCCTTGTTTTCATCCTCGTCTTCGTTCTCGTTCTCGTATTCGTCCTCCCTTTCGTCTTCTTCTTCGTCCTTGCTTCGTCTTCGCTTCTTCCTCGACCCGTCCTCGTCCTTGCCTTTATTTTCACCACGTTCTCGTCCTCCTTGTCTCAATACTAATCTTCGTCATAGTCTTCTTCTTATTCCAGTAAAGCAACTAGTCTAACTCACAAAAGGTTTGAAATAAATTTCTACAAGCGACACTAAAACAAGATCAGTCTGTAAGTAACATTGCATCTACAGGTGCCCCCGTTCCGTTATCCTTGCTGTGGGTAGAGGATGCTGTGTTCCGTTACCCTTGCTGTAGGCAGAAGATATTATCTTGTCTATCTTCAGTTATCTTTTAGAGTGACTATCAGCAGATCTGCTGTTCAAAACGCTAGTTTTTGAAGCTTTTTGTATAAAGCCAATGATGAGCCACAACGCTACCTTTAATGGCATAAACAGCCTCTATGGAATTGGCCTCGCCAACTACCAAACTAATTTATGCAAAGGTTTTCTCATAAATGTACAAAGATTGTCTACACCAATAAGATCCAATCGGCTTTGAGATTATCACATCTCCACAGGCATTAGGTTTTCTGATCAAAACTTACTTATATTTTTCATCAATCGAGGCGAACTTAGCCTCGGAAATCTGAGGGAGCTAGCCGGGGTTTTTTAATGGAATGCAGAGAAGCTTGGTTTGGGCTTACCCTGCGCACCCTACCCAAGAAAGTGTTTTCTTGTGATAATATAGTGATGTGATAAAATAGATTTTTCTTGTGATAAGATAACAAATATAGAATCAAAAAGAAAAAAGGAGTTGTCAAGAATAAAATTGTTCTTCAGGGAGCAGCTTCAGGGAGGAATCAAAACTTTGTTAATGTCCATTATTGCTTATCAGGGCCCTTAGCTTGCTATAGAAAATGCATTGCAATGAGAGTAATGCATTCTCTATGCTCTACAGTATATCAGATATAGTCTTAAAACAGTCAAGGACCTAAATAGGATTCTAGGGGGACATAGCTTTGCATTCTCTATTGTCCTTGCAGTATGTCTTAAACAACTGAAACACAGTGATTCATACATCAAAGTGGGAAAATGTTTGCAAAAGTATCTGTGGTCAACACTGAGCAATTAACCAATGGAGAGCAACAACGGGCTCTTGACCCTCTTAGGCACCAAAAGCCTTGTCACAATAGACGATGTTGTATCTTAGTATCTTCGTATCTTCCTTGCCAACGAGGTGGGTAGGGTTGTAATTTGTTTGGTAAAGTACAAGTAAAACTCAGTTGAATCTTTTCTTGTATCCAAATTTTAATCTCAGATCAATTGTATGTATAATGATTATTGCTAAATAACAATTTTACAGGCTCTTGAGGCAGTTGCCCTCTCACTTTTGCCAGCTGAGACAAGGACTATAACTGCCTTTAAAAGCCATTTTTAGAGATTAAATGGAGCTGCCTTAATAGAAAAATTCAAATTCACTAAGTAAATAGGTTACGTATTCAGGTGAATGCATAAATCTTCTTGAAGGATATCGTCTCTAGGAATAAAGATGATTGCAAAGCTGAATACATCTTCTTATGCAAGGCACTTGAAATATAATTTCTTGAAACATAACTTGAAACTGTCTCTAGGACTGCGAATATACTGAAATGAGAAGATAGAGGTTCAAAGGTCAAGATCTAGCTCTATATTTCATGGAAATGTAGCGGGTGCTAATTACGTGAAGATTTTAGTACCTTCTTGGAAACAGAATTATCGGCTTTTTTGGGGCTTTAAAGCGGATCAAATTGCTATTAGATGCTGCAGGGGGGGGCTTAGAAAGTTACTCGCTATCACCTTGTCAAACATTGTGTGACAGGATCGTCTCATCAGAATACCATATCAAAAGAACCGACGTTTTCTTAAAGCGGAATCAAATTTTGGTTCATTTTTCACAGTTCATATTCTTTAAAGAACAGCACTTGATTGAATCTGCACATAAAACCAATAATTTGAATACTATTAACACCGGAACAAACTGGTGGTAATTCTTTTAGTGTTAATAAAATCTAATAGGTTTTTTCCGGTAAAAATACGATCTTTGAAGATCAAAGATTGAAAGGAATAATGACTAAACGTCAACCATGAAATTCTAAAATGGAAGCTGTCCATGTCTTTGTATCACAAGATGTCATAACAAGTGCATGCTGCTCTAATAATAAAAAAAATGTGGATTCTGTATTTAGGTATCACATTAAGCATAAAACAAGTTAATCAAAGGTAAATTGGCTGATTAGGCTTTCACACAATTTCACATCAAACATCAAGAGGATTTTGTAGCCAAAAAGTCAGTGCTGTGTAAAAGGCGATAAAACATTTCTAAGAAGGCAATTCATCAAAAAGGTTGTGAATTATTTCATCAGACAATTTGTTTTTGTATCAACTTTCTATCATTTCATCAGACCAAAGTCCGAATCTTTTTATCCAAGGCCACGTTTAGCAACTTCAAATTAGCTGCATTCATTAAATTGACGGCTTGCTAAGAGCGTGAATATGCAAATTCAATAATGGTCAGTGAGTGTAAAACCAATAATGGTTGCAAACTTAGCTTAAATTTTCCAGAATGAGTTAGCTGCTAATGCGCAAGAAAACCGCATAGAATGCATGCAAGACAGATCGAGCAGAGAACTTTGTACCTCTTTCACCAAGTACAAGACATCTATCCATGGTTCTGAACATAATGCTTAAATTAAAGGGAATATATTGACTGTTAAGGATCTTTTAAGTCTTGCAATGTATCTCATATTTGCCTGTTCTAGTAACTTGGACACAGGTTTTCTAGTTCCTTCATCAGTTTGAATATGAACTAGGTGCTTAAGGATAGATGTCAAAACTTGTTTAACTTTTCAGCATTCAATTGCGATTCTAATGACTTTACCAACTGTCAAATTCAAGAATTGCTAATAGCTGTTATTATTTTGTCGAATTCTGAGATTTACTGTTTGGATTTCGTGATAAAATACTTAATCAAACCATCTTCTTTAATCACCATATTCCATTCAAAATACCTTTTTACTTCTTGCGTATGCGACTAGTCTTTGTTTAGCTTGATATAATTAGAACTCCTACTGGCCCTCTTTATTCGTATCGTACCTACAAAACTGTTGAAAAATAACTTGATTGTAATCTTAGAAACGAAAAGCTGTGGCAACAAAAGAAAAGATGCTTATTTTAATTTTTATATCATGTTTTGATGAGAAATTTCTGAAATTATCACTGGATATTAGTTAGGACAGGATATTTTGGCTGATAAATATAGTAAAAATAATCGACGGCTTCAGGAGAAAATGTTATTTTTAGTTATACAGCACGCGAAGCACCTGAGAAATCCAACTGAAGACCCAAACAGAAGATAAGACTTTGTTTGTTTGAGCTCTCTTGAGCTAAATCGCTATCAGCACGATTAGAGAGGTAGTTTCAACGAATAATCGGTAAAGCTAATTGAACCTGAAAATATGTGGTTGCTCTTTAATGAGAAAATAAAGACTTAATTGGCAATTTGTTATAACAAGACGTCAGTTTTATTGGGAGAGCACCCCAGTAATCCACCCATTTGGGCAGAACTGGTTGGACCCGATCAGCCCTTACCAGCCTCAACAGTATTCGCGGTTCATCGTGTGGTTCCATTCCACGGAAGATCGTACGGGGAAATTGCCTCAATCATTACAAGGCTTAATGTATTTTGTTTATTAGTTACTTTTTTGGCTAGCATGATGTCAAAGAGGAAACTGCAAATAAAATTTCGCGAAAGAAGCTAATTGGTCATTTCCAAATTATCGTCCTTCTTTGAACGTCTAAACTTCTTCTTATCAATTTCCATAAAGCTGGTTAATCTGTAACATCACGAGAAAAAAGAAAATTGTCGAAGATTTTACTTGACTACTGACTAATGACTAATTGAAGTAGACGTCATGCGTTAAACAAGTTCCTATGGACACTCTTTGAAAGAAGAATGTCCAATTTATTCTTTCATATGTACTGTAAAGTTTGCTAAACTGATGAACAACTCTGAATCCAGTTTTGATAACAAATATTTTTGTGTTAATTGCAAACTCTATTGTTCATTTATTTATCTTAGGTTCAAAAAGAATGACACCATTAAAAGAAAACTTTGTAAGGCAATCAGTGTAACCATCTAGTATAGACTCGAAGTTATTTAATGTTGGTCAACTTTCCTTGCTTGAGACAGCAAAAGTCTGGTCGAATTGGGTCAAGAAATAATCCAATATGTAATTACATTTATGAAAACCAGCTGGGTCACAAAAGTACAACAACATCCTTGATATCCACTAACTCTATTACTGGTTTTTCCAGAATTGTTAATGGTTTGTAAGCTTGAGGAAGCAGATATTTGGACCCAGGAAAAGCTTTCCACGTTGTTGAAAGTCTACCTAACCAGAGTAGAATACACTGAATAAGATCATGTAAATGATTTCTAAAAATGACGTTGTAAATGGGTCTTGGGGCATAAACTCGTTGGCCAGCTCTCCCCTGAGTTCTTTACCATTTTCAGAAGAGTCAGAACAGGGGTATGGCAAACTTTTTTAAAGAAATTGAGCACCGTTTATAATTAATCGAACATAGGCATTTTGTGAAGGAGGAAGGAAGCAAAATGCAAATTGCTTATTGCTTGCATTGAAAAAGTCTCTGAAACCAAAAATTTAGCATGTCAGCTTTCAATACCAAAGCACATACCACGCGATGACTGAAGAATTAAACAGTTATTTAATAGATGATAATACTATTTCATTAAGAAGTCTGCTTTTTTGCCAAATGTCAGTTCATATTTCACAAATCTAATGTTTTACGTCTTAGAATGCACACATAAAAAGCTTATTCCAAAACAATTAAGGAACTATCTAGGCTTTCATAACTAAGAAAATTGATATTGGAATTAATACGAGTCAAAATCAGGTTACCAAAACGCAACAACAGGTATATAGATATCGACTATCGACTCAGAGAGAACGAGGATTTCGACATCACATTAGGCTTCTTAGCCCTAGCAGCAAAGGTGCTGTTGGTATTGGTTGATTAATTCACCCTAATCCAATGTAAAATTTAACATGTTAGCATTAGTAAAAGCTTGTAGCTGGTGTTGATTTTATTCTGTTCACAAAGATACATTTCGTTAGGAAACGTATTAGAGAAACTTGCATCGTATCGCTTTCAATGGTATGGTTTTTCTAAATATATCTTGAAGACGAACAAAAGAACAGCAAAATGATAAAGTTAATTTTCTTTTGTCTCCTTTCTTTACAATCATAATCAACAATATCTATTTCAATGCTAGTATGCAAAAGTTAACATTAGTAGGTTATCAATATACGCAGTCCTCTTTTCTCAAATGTTAACCAGGTTTTGTTTTCTGCTTTACAAAATTTTCTGATTTAAACAAATGCATTTTGCTGTTTACGATCTTTCTCGCATTTGCGTTAAAGTATCATTTGTCATAAGAAAATAAATCTTTTCAAATACTTAAGTAGACATAAGAACCTGGTTTCACAGAGGTTTGTTGGAAACCTTCAACATTGTAGTTAATGTTAGCAAGGAAAATTTGTTATAATGAAAATACTTGAAGCAGAAAATGAAGTTTCCTTTTTGGCTGTCATAAGTTTAAATTGTTTCCCCTCTGGATTGAATACAGGCAGCCCAGAGTTTCAAGCCTTAATAAGGTATTCATATCGTTGACAAAACGGAGGCAGCTTTGTTTGCATCGGATGGAATTTAGAAGAGGATACCTTTTGCATACATAGTGATATTACTACTGATCATGATAAGCGTGAAATTCTGAGTAGGAGCTTTGAATTATCGTATTCTATGCATTAAGGCATTCCACAGAAATGCTACCTTTTCGAGAAAAATGATCTCAACAATTCAAATTTTTGAAAAGAAGGTCATTTTTTAGAACAATAGCAAATATATTTATGTTATGTTGATATGTAACTGGATATTTACTTAAAGGGACTTGTCCCAACGCATTTCGCTGGTAATTTAAATTTCCATTGGTGGGACTTCACAATATACCTATTGTTACGTATCCAATCAGCTCATTCCCAATGTCTTCTCGATCATATTGTATACTCTGCACGGTTGACTGACAGGACACAGTGCCTTTAAATTGGTTAGTTTCGACTTTACTTGAAACCAAGCAGCCTTTAGCAGACCATTTTAGGATTTGAAGTTTGAGGAGGATCCTACATGGCAAATATGAGCATTGGTGTGATGTTAATGGTTCTCATCATTCAAAAATGATCTCCAGATATGTTAAAACTGAACATAAGAAATTATATTTGATGATATAAAACGAGAGACATGCAGAGAAAGTCACAGCAGTGTCCCGAAGGATTTGTCATAATTGATAAAATTTATGATTTTCAATCACTTTAAAAGGCTTAATTTCACATTTTTGTTATAGCTCATATGAAATTTTTCAGTAGTAGATTACAAAAGGTTCTCGTCTTCGCATATGACAGCACCCTCCTTCTCCTGCATTTTGGGTTCAAGGACCACGTGCTCTGCCAAGCGTCTGTTTCTTGCTTTGTGTATTTTAACTGCTGCTACAGCGACAAGAGCAACAACAACAACAAGCCCAGCTACTAGGCCTGCTATTGTAAACGGAAACTTCTGAGAAGCAGATCCTGCGAAAAAGGCAAAATCGTATTGGAGACATCATAAACTTTTTTCGACTCTGACAGAAAAACTGCAATAAAGGCCAGAAGATTAGGAGGATACCGTATCAATAGTGGCTATTGAGATTTGCTTAGCTTTTGATGTGTTCTTATTATTGCATACAAAGGTCCATAATTGTCCAAAGATAGGATCTTGAGATTTTTAATGCACTGTCCAATGTCTATTAGCTACGAATTCTTTATTGGGTAGCAATTGACCCGGTATGTTTTTCGTCGGAGTATCATTTAAACGAGGTTAATACATTACACCGTAGACTTCTTATACCGAATGTAGGTCCAATGCATTTCTAGAAGGATTTTATGAAGAAAGATTAGCAAATGAGTGAGGACTAAGGCAAGAAAGTTAAGACTAATTTGCAATAGTATGCATATCTTTCATACGACGTACCGCTGTCTCTTCGGCGCCTCAATGGGCCTAGATCCAAGAGTTTGTATTCAGAGTGAGACTTCATCAACTTATTGGAAGACAGATCTCTTTTGAATCTGTTTACATTGTTTCCTTGGCAACCTCGTGCACACTGGTCGTCACTGGCAGATTTTCGACACATGAAAACGATGCAATGGACATACACCTCTGTCACTTCTTTGATGAAACTAAAAGCTTGCATACTGAAACGCTGCTTCTTGGATCCTGCTTTTTGAAATTTTACATTTGATTCCAAAGGGCATCTAAAATGCAAACAATTAGATTACTGAATAGGGTATTAAAAAGATGGAGGATTTTGTTGCGTAATTGACTTAAATTCATTGTCATCTAAAGCTAGTTCGCACGATCTGATGTTCAGGGTAGATTGTAGAACAAATTCTAAGGCTATCTAAGCGAGTTTCGAATCACAAATTTGAAGCTAAGAGACACAAACTGTAGATGCTGAAAATCTGGCACAGATTAATTATAAAGCAGCTTTCGAAAGCATTTAGTCGTACTATTGCTCCATGAGGTTGAATTGCCATTCTGTATAGAGATTAATTGCCCTGATTTCAAGTAATTAAAGATAGATGTATAGTAAGAGGCTATATCAACTATGGTTTAAGATTAGGAGTGCTGCGTGTAAAACACCCTTAAATAACATTACATGTTAATCAAGAACGGCAGTAGCATAAGAAAATAGGTGCGATGCGTAGTTATAAGGCATGTTAACATTAGAAACTTGATTCCTTTTGTGTCACACAGAATTTTTAACACGCATCCATATGACGTTAACTTTACATTCTCAAGTGTTTTAGAGCGGCTTGCAGCATGATATCAATCTTCTACCTTAAGCAGAGTTGTCACGAAAGCCTGCGCTAAAGATGTAAGCGTAATTCCAAGATATCTTTATCAACATTTGGCAGAAGTTTGGTCACCTGTCTTCAATAAAAACATATTTAGTTGGGTCTTTCTTGTAGAGCATTGAAGGTGTAGCAAAACACTGGTCAATTAGTATCACCAAATCGTCATCATTAGATGTTGAGTTCACTTCAAAGAACAACGTGTCAGATAGTGTTGCTTCGATTGGGTACTTGGAATGCTCTTTTGTGAACTTTCCATCTGTGTACATCTTCAAATGGAATTTGAAGATACCAAAGCCATCTGTGAAAAAGACCATTGAAAGTTGGAATTGAATATCAGTAATGCTAAGAGCAATGTGCAGAAGATTCTAGATACAAAGTATCTTTCTCATGTATGTGTGCCAATAATCAGATTTTCAAATGTTCTTAATACATATACCTAAACACTTCTATACAATTGATATTTTGTATTATTTGCTCTCTGATCGTTTTCCCTAGCAATTATCTATTTAAATTTCCAAATCTGAAAAAACGGAGTGCCTTTAGGGCACCTGCTTTAGATAAAATACAAAAATGTGGTTTGCAGTAATCAAAATTTAGAAGCATACAACCTTCCTTTACGTCAACAATTGTTTGTGGATCAAAAGACTTCTGGCTTAGGACAGCAGTTTTCTTGTAGTGACACGAAAACGAGACTCTGACATCATGTTCCCTGGTAACAAGTTTGCCAGTTGGTTTTGCCTTCATGAAGACCTCATTCTGATAAATGATATGGTCCTTTGTCTCAATTCGTTTTGATCCACACAGGTGTGGCAGAGTGTCAAGGATTATTTTGGAGCTAGATAATCTTGCTTTGCATTTGGAATCCAGAAGATTGATTGTAGAGTATTTGGAGGCATTGAGAAATTTTCTGTCTATTTCAATGCGCATATAATTAAGGCTGCATGACACATCTGTTCTGTCATCTGTTATAAACAAAAATTCAGAAAAGTGAAAAATTCGGTCAGAAAAACTCAAATTTTCATTTCTAATAGAGTCGTTCATTTGCAATCTGGTTTCGTTTTGAAGTAAAAAATATTTAATATTATTAGTAAATATAAAAAGAAGGCTTCAAAAACTGCAGAAGATGTCTTGTCTTTTTGGAGCAATTTAATTGTTTTCACATGTAACCAATCTAGTTGATTTAGACAAAAAATATTAAGGCTACAAATAAGAATAATTTCAAGGAATTCACAGACTGGTTTCAAATACCTTTGTTAACACTTTGTTGCAAGGATACCTGGAAAGAAAATAAAAACAGTTGCAAATTAGTAGAAGGCTGTTATAAGTAGAAAGAAAGATGGATATTTTCTTGAATCATCCTATGTAGGAGACGTATTAGGTATCACCATCTGTGACTCGTTTTGTTTATGATTCAATGTCAAGATCCCTTCAGGCAAAATACTTTTAAGCAAGGTCTTTTTAAGTTGGTGTCAGAAATGAATAAAATAGTATACTAGCTGCCAATGATACAGTTTTTGTAAGAAAATATAAAAGTGAGCTATATGTATTGTTTTGAAGAAGAAGCTAAAAGAACTTTGGAAGGAAGATGTCATTACATCTATAGGCAAGAGAAAGTGACGGGATTCACTCGGCGAGTAAAAGACTTTGTCTTCCGTGGTATTTATCACGACGCGCTAAAGTTTTTATAAATTATCTTTTACATCATTACCCTAGGAGACAATTATGTAAAATTCTATCACAGTACAAAATGTTTGGGGAAAAATAACAAAAAAGATTTAAAATTGACACGCTTCAAAGACTAGAAAAAATATCACATCTATTTCTAAATGACAACGTAAACTTGTATCAATTACCTGCACAAGCATGGAAATCAGCGCGATTGGCAGCAGGCACATCATCCTTGGCACTGTAGCAAATGCAAACTCTAACGCTGCTACCATTGGAAGGAGTGACACGAAGACGCACACAAAGAATCAATTTAATCATTAATGGGGATATAACATCCGGTAAGGTTACCAGCCTCAGGGCCAGAGAACGCTCCTTGACTAGGTGCTACCTCAACCACACAGATTACGGACGGTGTGATCAAGTAGAGAACCGCAATTAATTTGACTGCGTGTTGTTAGGAATATCATGTTTAAAGGGACAGAAAAGTGATTGAGAATCCTTTATAAAAAACAAGCTGTTTCTCACTGGGTACAAGGTCTTCTAGAGTGGTGGATAAAATGGGAAGGTGGTTCCTAAACTTTTTTCAGAAAAGGGGATAAACTTTTGAAAGGAATTAGAACTAATAGGTCTTTAGGGAGAAGGGACATCCAATTTGTCACAACACAAATCAAGACCTGTGGGGATGCAATTTATGTGTTTATATAAAAAAATGAAGCATGTTTGTAAAGCAAGGCTTCTATAAAGATTTTTCAGTAGCTTAAACGTACCAACTATACTCGACGATGTTTATGTGTCCTTTGGCAAAATACCCTCAGGACCAACAGAAACATCTATGATAGATATAAAACAAACCTTCAATAGCAGTTACTGATTAAATGCCTGACAATAACATTAAGAGTGAAACTCAGAGTTGGAACAGCCCTGTTTTATGCAATAAGAAGTAATTTCTGATTTAGCTTTCTTTCCTAGATCACTTGCAATTTGAATGTTTTCAGTGGAAACAATTTATGTGATGCTAAAGCACATTCATAAGAACAACAGAAGATTTTGATATTTTTGCTACTATTGTTTGTGCCAAGCCTTTTCTTTCTGGAGCATTTGTCCCTTGTGCCTGTGCTTATGTCGCTAGTGAGAACCAAGCTTTACTTCCTAGCTTATGCATTACTGTGGATCATCGATTATGGAATTATCAATTATCTGTGAATCACTTAAACAGTCTCATTGATAAAAACTCAATTCCTGGCCAATCGCAACTTGATATCCTTTAACCTTTCAAATGCAGGACAGAGAACTTTCTAAAACTGAATATTTGATAACCATTTAGAGTTTTTTTTAACCGTTCAAATATCTTATTAATCTATTGATTGCACCTATAAGTTGACCTTTCTTGCAAGGTCGTTGGCCCATTTTTGCTACATTTATCTTCCCATTGAAATATTTTCTGTTGGAAAAGTGATTGGAGCAAATTAGACATTGGATTAGTAATGCCACTGCAATTAATAATACACTCAAAATTTAAAAGACAAAGAAGTAAAAAACTGCAGAAGCCGAATTCTTTCTTGAATATTGAAGAATCCTTTCAAGAATGAAGGCATATATATATATTTGTGAGTGGCAAGGATCAATTCAGATTTGTAGAGCCTGCTTTCCACTTCAAAAGACAATAACACTTTGCAAGTATGAAACAGCGATTTTGTGAATGAATGGTTATCGGCTGTTCTTTTCGCGAATCACCAGTGTGTGATGACAAGGGGCAAATGGAAACTTCAGCCTAAAGAAAATTTGATGGAGCATACCGATGCATTACTTTAATGGCGCTATTCCTCTACAAAGGAAGGCGTCCCCAACTGAGATGACACTACTTAATACCCTCGATGTAGGCTGGTCTTGGTCGACCACAGAAGTGCCAGTTTGATGCACCACACTGCCTTCATGTGATGCAAGTCGTCATTAAGGTTGTATGGGGTTTGTGAATGATCCGAATCTTTGATAAGATTCGTTTGCTGTGGTTTCAATAGCTTCCACCACGCCCTCTGGGCATTGAAACAGTACCGGACGTATGTGGAAAAGGAGGAATTTCTCAGTAAAGGCTTGGTGGTTCACATTTCATTGTCATTGCTCTGATGGACTTCCACCGATTTTGCTGCATGGAAGAGCAGACATGAAAATCCTTGCGGGATTTTTCGTGGTCCATTTGCTTTTGCAGGTAAGTGATTCGAGCAACGTTCGATCACTGTTTTACAATTTGATAAACAAGAATTGTGCAAAACAGAAGAATTCTGCCGTCTTCCAAAGACACTTTTTGATGTTCTTTTTTATATCTCTGATTATTTGCAGCATAATAGATACTTTAAGGCTTGATATTTAGTGGCAGAACTTGAGAAGAAGAGGTTGATTTAAATTTCATGGTCTCAGGGTCTGTAGAGCTTTTAACGCAAAATGGAGAGTAAACAGCGAGTTGTTAAAAAAAAGTTATCTTTAAACATCAAAGTTGGTATATATATGATGGAAGCTTTTTCAGATTGGAGATTTGATTCCATGAGTGTTGTTGTCCATGTTTGCATCAAACGTGACATCATGTTTCAATATAGGATTATCGAATCTCATTGATCAAGTATAGTAACCACTAAATCACAAAAATGCTTGTTATATTATTATATAAAAGAAGCTTTTGTCCAGCGTTTCTAGAGCCCCCAAACACCCCGAATTGTCTACAGCAAGGGCACTCCGTCTCAAAAGACCACTTCCATCGCTAAAATGTCCAGAGTGAGTAATTTTCAGTTGAACACGTGGACAGAATAACTTCAAGCATTTTACTACATATCTACAAAATCTTGTCTAAGTAGGGATTTTAGCTCATTGTAGTGGTTGGGCTAGAAAATCTTGTTCTCCTTACTTGTAGTGCCCCCAAAAGTCCCTTGTGGCAATTTTCAACTTGTATGAGCAAAATAGAAGGCGAAAAGCTGCCTTATACAAGTGAGATAAATGTTATGTCCCACAATGGTCAACAAGTGGTTTTCGACCGACAACTCGGGATATTTGGTATAGAAGAGAGGAAGGTCACTTTTGACAAAAAATAAAAAACATGAGTGCCAGAAATTGCTAAGATTCAGCTACGAATTCGATTTAATGATTGAAAAAGCGGAAAGATCCTGTATTTCATTCATGGACTTTTCTTTCTCAATTATGCTCCTGGCAAAATATCGTACATATCAATGCAAACTTTCAATTTAAGCAGTTAAATTACATGATACTCTTGCAGCCATTGTTCCAGGGTTGCGGAGCATCAAATATATGAAGCTTCCATTTCATCTTTTAATTGATCTTCGTGGGCTACTATTTCAGGTAAACCACAAAGAGCATTTAGTATGGTATCATTCGCATTTTGCTGGGAAGTAGGGCGACCATTTAGGGCCTTATTTGTTTGTTTGTTTGTTTATTGCTATTTTGCATCGGTTTATTAGCAGTCTTAAGGCTACTGTTTAAAAATGTAAAACAAATTGATCCAAAATTTTAGGTACAATAACCAAAAAAAAAAAAATATTGCTATTGTTTCTTATGCCAAAATCTAAAAAGGCTAAGAATCTGAATGAAAATTTGGTCTGCTTTAGGAAAATTAAAATTCTACTGTTAATGACATTTACTTTGGCACAGTATATAACAGCCTTAGGCGTTTTACATGAGACCCACCAAGGGTTATGGCGTTTGCAGAAGTGGCATCAGAGAATTGTGAACAATTCATGGATAATTTTTCATAATGAAGGATCGTTCGTTAGGATTGTCATCGACGTAGCAAGATAACTTGACATGTTTACTTTAAAGGGCTATTAACTTTATTAGGACATTATAATTTTGTTGATTTCTGTAAAGTAGCTGCAAAGGAGCTTTTTGATATCATCAGATGCATGATCTAAAGGATCCAGACATACAAAGCTGACAAACTTTAATAAATATAGTGGAACCCCGATATAACAAACCCCGGATATAACGAACTTTCCACTATAACGAACTAAATGTCTGGTCCCTTTGATTCTGCCTAACAAACTCCTTACAAGTTCTCTCGGTATAACGAGCCACGGATATAACAAACTCTCGTTATTACGAACCAAATTGTGGGTCCCTTCATCATAATTATCCTCAATATAACGAATATTTCATAAATTTTTATCTGTTTTTTTATATTCATTTATTTCTGATGTTCATTTGTCACTTTCTTTTGGGGGAAATCATTATTGTTATCAGCAAAACATGCTGACGATACATTTCAAGCCCTGGCTGATAGGCTCAGAGCATTAGATTGAAGTTTGATCGCGTCAAAAATTAATGAAAATGAGTACATTGACACTTTCGAATACATACCTATTTACATATGAGACATTGGCAATGATAGACGGCAAAATTGTTTTGATAGACCAAGATGGAGAAGCAGAAGAAAACAAATAAGAATGTGAAGTAATCGAAGACCGCATTCAGCCGCCAACTAAAAGTGTAACGATATCAGCTTTGCCAATGTTTGGGTACCAAATTGTAAGAGGACCATAAAGATCTTTATTTTTGATGACTTAACATTAGAAGTATTTAAATTTAGCTTGACTTTTTGGAGTAAAATGTGCACAGAAGTTGGAGATAGCCTAAAAAAGCCCACCGCAGGTTTCTAGGCGTGAACAACTGCGAAAAAAACGTTTCCTCCCGGTTTAGCGAACTCCCGATGTAAAGAACTATTTTCTGGTTCCCTTCTGAGTTCCTTATATCCGGATTCCACTGTATGTACTTACTCGCTGTCGCACTCTTTCCTATCTATCTTCCTATCAATCTAAACTGAACCCTTAGGCATTAGTTAGATTTTCACCTCTAGATTATCTTAAAACAACATCGACGCAATGACAATCAACGAGATCCTGTATCCACCGGTTTTAAAACTACTCTCACTCATTATTATCTTCAGCAGGTTGAATTTCCGCATCCCTGTAAGGTCCTGGTCAGACGATCAAACAATTCACCCAACATTTTGCCCAACATGATCTGCGCGAGAAAATGTTGGGTGAAAAGTATGATCCTTTGACCACCAACGTTGGATCACTTTCCAACAAAAAAGAAGTGTGTTAGGTGAAATGTGGGGTTAAATATTGGATCGTTTGACCAGGGCTTATTGGAATTTCTCATTCGATTTGTTAAACTATGACAACTATTATTCGCCTATTTTTTGCGATGAGTGTATGACCTGCTTTCTCTTTGTACATCAAATATCATTTAAGCATTTCCAAGCGTCAATAATGAAAAAGAGGGATAAAGTGCATCCTTGTCCAATTCCATTCCTAACTGTTGATGACTGTATTCAGTACAGTCTTTTAACTCCAATTTTTTGAAAAACTCCAGAGTCAGAACTCAAATTTTTACATACCAAACATGCTTTTGCAAAACTGAAATATTTCCTAACCTAAAACAAATTGCTTGGAGTCTCAGCTTGGAGTATGTGGGCCTCGATACTTGGCGAAACCCTTTTTTCTGCAGGGCGTTGATTGACACATTTAATTCCAGCCAATACCTTTCCAGCCCAAGGGACCTTTGTTTAAGATAATAGGCAATTGTCCCCTTCATTGCAATGACTTGGCCCTCGAGGTCAGCCTTCGCTCCTTCAGAATATTTTCTGCAGTCATTTCTTGCAATCGTTCAGAAAGTTTTACTCTTTTTAGGCATGCATTTGCTACGTTTGATTAAATCTATTCTTAAAATGGAATTAATTCCTTTAAGAGGCCCCCTAGACTTCGAGGCCCTGGGGCAATTTGCCCCCCCTTTGCCCCCTCTCGACATCCCTCTTAACAAAAGTCGTATAAAAGCCTTTTCTATCAAGAGCTGAATAATCCTTTTGTTGCAATTTTCTTTGTTCTGAAAACAGTTCTATAAACAAAAATAATGATTTCCCAATGAAAAGTGATTATGAAAAACTATGCTTTTAAATCAGTTACTTGGAAGTGAACTTTGTTTCATTCAAGCCGAAAGTGCTGTTTTAGATCTGTGATACATCTACAATGCCTGTCAAAAGTCTTGGAACACTGACATCAATTTCCAAGGTCAAAACCAATCATCCCCCTCTCCCCAACGGAACAATGTTGGTTTACTATCAAACGGGTTAGGATTTTAGGAAGCACTTTCTTTTGCGCTTCTTTTATGATATTTCTCTAAATCATCAACATTGTTTGAGGGGGAAGGGGGCGGAAGTAGCAATTTTGTTTCATGAAAGGAATGAAAGATATCAAATGCAGCGTAAATTGGTGGGTGTTCCAAGTACTTTTGGCAGGCATTGTAGTCATCTGAACAAAATGGTTCAATGACATGACGCATCAAAGCCTTCCATATGATCAACAAACTACCTAAAATATCATCAGAAGAGCCCAGAGATGTGATCTGCAGCATTGATATAAATCTTGGGGGTAGTTAGGACTTTGCATTTGGGGGTGGGGGCAACATTTTTCAATCAACATATAGAAATGACTATATCAAAAATAACGTACAAAGGTAACACAAAAACATAAACGAGCAAACACAGTCATGGGAGGGAGGGTTAAGAGGTAAGAGGCAACATGTGCACATTTTTAAACTCAGGGCGATCTGTGTAAGATTTTGTTTGGGGACCCTCTAGAATATTGAGGGGACCCAAGCCCCCTTTGCTCCCCCCTGCTACCCCCATATGTTAATTATATATTCAACAATGTTAGAATACAGTATCGTGTTGCCTTGCGTAGGTTGGCAGCATGTTTGCAGCATGTTTGCAGCTCCATATGAAAAGTTCGAATGTATGGAAATCGAAAAAAGTTTTCAGTAGATGCTTTTTTATTGGTACTAATTGATAGACTATGATTACAATCAAATTTTTTTGTTTGCCAAGTCAACATAGATTGCTTCTGATTTCGATTTTTTATTATGAATTTGCAAGATAGTTGCCTAAATTTAATTTCTTATCCCACTTCGTATTCTTTCACTGTTCACCTTGTGTCCCTTTCCCACAACGAGAGAATTTTGGACTTAGTAAGGAAGATTTGTTATTAATCAGAACAAATTCATAATTTTTTCAACCCAACATAGGACTATAAACGAAAGAGTAAAGCCTGCTACAATGCTAGTACGTTTACAGAAGCAGACCAAAAGATTTCCATAGAAAAATAACTTGATGATAAAATTTATTAATAAAGTTTTTGAGCTCTTTGAAAATGTATATATCACTTGTTTTTGTGAATTAGATTTTTGGAGGATGAATTTTTTGGTAAAAGATTTGATACGGGTCAAATTTAATAAAGCATCTGAGCATCTGAAAACAAGAATATCTAGAACAGAAGATTGAAGCCCAAGAGAATTGGAGTAGAAGTCTTATGTAAGCTAGCAGCTTATCTGGATTCTAGACTCTAAATTAAAGTTTGGGGACAAAAGACTTGAATAGCGCGAGGTGAAGAAGTAAGGCCATGAGATGAACCTTATGCGTAGATTTCACGTGCAAATATTTTGTTTTCGTTACTGCAAAGGAAATCATATTTCACAAAAATATTCGATAAAGAAAAAGAAGCATTCCCTCCTCCTCTTCTCTCTCATTTTGGGGTCAGTCCGAAATAGAGACCTGTAATCTTAGCCCTACGTATATTTGGTTTGATAACCAATGTAGTTTAGCGCGTTGAACGTCGATCAACAATGAAAAAATTGATATAATTAAATGATGACTTTGCACAATAGATAGTTAAACATAATTTCGACGTTTCGTGCCCAATCTTCTTCTACTTATATGTATGTGCATTTTCTTTAACTTTTTGTAAACCATTCTTGGGACTACGAATCAAACCAAGCACAACCTTAGAAGTAAAAAGATTATGATCATGCTTTATGAACAATAATCATAATCATAATCATAACTCACGCTTGATCAATTTTTCAGTCCATAGACTGTTCTGCAATCGTCAGTTTGGAGCTCATCAAGTACTCCAACCCAAGGGGATCGACTGCATTTGGAAGGAAGTGTGATCTCTGGCCAGGAGGACAGCAGCTTCCATGTGACCCTTCGTTCTTTATTTGCTTGACTCCCAGGCCTGCAAATCGCAAAGGATGTTTATGGACAAATGCTTGGATGAACCAAAATGAAATAACCTTTCGTCCTGGTATGATATTAGGAAGAACACTAAAAAATCCGATTCTTTACAAAATTACAGAAGGATGGACGGTATGTTATTTAAAAGGCATTTCCTATACACTGAGCTGAACTTTTCTGTCAATGCCTTTCGTAGGTCTGTGATACTTGATAAGCACATCCCTGGTGATAAGACTTACCAATTTGCGTTTAAATCAATTTACCTTCTAAATATCAAGACTGATTTGGCAACCTTTACAGTCATATGCTCGGTTTTCTGACTGGCCTAAGTCGACCCACACTTAGGTCTATATGTTTCTGAACTTAAAGTTTTTGATCTTTGTTCCGACATT
The DNA here is from genome assembly GCF_057945365.1 of Rhopilema esculentum. Classification (NCBI taxonomy): domain Eukaryota; kingdom Metazoa; phylum Cnidaria; class Scyphozoa; order Rhizostomeae; family Rhizostomatidae; genus Rhopilema; species Rhopilema esculentum. Next base: position 9,510,990 of record NC_142818.1, on the reverse strand, counting down.
TTATTCTCTTAAAGTGTCAGACGAAAAGCTTACGTATGTTTCATAATGCTTGCTTCTTTCAAAGCCTTTGCTTGAAATTGGCAAACAATCTATTCGTTGTACAAAACTTAAGAATGGATTTGAAAAAGCAAACATCTTGAGTCATGCATACTTTGAGTCAAACTTTTCGTCTTGTCAGAACATAGCTAAAAACTTGGCCGGTTTCCACTTCAGCCAATTCTTCAGCGAATTCGCCGAACGTGTTTCCGTTCAGAGGAAAGCTGTGTTTTGCTGAGAAGTTGATTTCCTTTCAACTTTAAAATTTTGCTAGCAAATTCGCCAACGCCCGAAAAGAACAAAATATGTTCCAATCACTGACAGATTCGCTGAAGCTTTCGTGCAAGTGGAAACGCTTAGAAATATATAGACCCAGTTGTGGATCAAAATAGGCCAATAAGAACGCGAGCACATGACTGTTGAGGTTGACCTATCAGTGCCGCTTGCCTATTGAGAATGTTACCAGTGGAGTCCTAACGTGAAAACGAACTCCTTTTGTCTACACAGTAGCAGTTTTCGTGCTTATGTATATAGATTCCAAAACTGCTAGGTGGAACGACGATCGGGCTTCACAAATAATCCGAAAAATGTCGCCATAAAGTTTTTGGCTGAATCTTGGTTTTCCAGTAAATGCTACCCTATAGCAGAATCGCATGTTTTAGTTGTAGTTCTAGATCTGCTAGACCCAGGCTGCTCTCTTTGGAGGAGACATTTTAAATATATATTAAATATACAATCATTGAAAAAAGAGACTGCACAAACAGCTGCTTTTCTGATAATGTTATCGGACACATCTGAAAAAATTCAAATTAAAATACTTTCCTTTAAAGGGACAACTGACGATCGATATTACAGTGAAAGATGAAGACGGACTATTTGATGACCAGCTTGACATGTTTAAGGAAAAATTGAAACTAGGGAATAACATTGGTGAGAGTACAATAGTCATGAAAGGAGAGACATCGACGCTATCATTGAAAGTTCGGTATGTTCATTGTATATCATCGTATCTTGTAGAACAAGTCATACAGGGTCAATTAGGCCTACTTCCAGTGTGAGCAAGCGCAATATTCAGATCAACGAAGGACCCATCTATTCAAAGTCAAGGGTGGGCCTGCGTCACAATGGCATCCCATCATCCCTTGCCACGGCCGCATCTACGTCTGTTGGGGCCCTGGACCCAAAGTTGATTAGGGCCCTGGCCAAAAGTTGATTGGGGCCCTGGGCTCAAAATTGATTGGAGCCCCTTAAAATATACCAAAAATTGTGTCAAGTGCACTGTACTAGGCTAAACATAATCAAACATAATCAACCAACTATAAAACACAAAAAAACTTGCATCCATTTCACATTTCAGTACATTCCCAATAAAACTACTCAACTGTTGAAAACTTTTCGATGATTTTATTGGGGTTTAAAATTCCCAGGATATCAAAATATGCTGCCATTAAACATAAAGAAACAGCGCACTATTGTGACATTATGGACCTTAGTTCACACTCTTTTTATTTACCCTTTTTATTCAGCGTTGTGAAACATTTTTCACCGGAGAAACCTCTGTATGGCAAATTGAGCAACTAACTAAGTGCAGTCCAACCAGGACAAGCGAAAGTTTCAAAGGCCCTAGAGTATAAACAAAATATGAGGCCCCCTGCGAGCGGAGCGAGCTGAAAATTCTTGTGACAACGTCCTTTATTCCATTCTTAAAGTGATTTTCATTACTTTACCCCCTAGTTCCATCCAGACACAATATTGAAATCAATAGCACTTTAAAGGCTTTTAAAATGTTGTACGGAGCCCCCTTAATCGAAGAATTTTAGGGAGCCCCTGGGCCCGGGCCGAATGGGCTCATGGGTAAATGAGTCACTGTCCCTTGCCAGTCCTGCTAAAGCCTACATGATTTGCAAAGCTTGCTGGTATCGTAACTTCACTGCCCCATAACAAAACTGTTCACATGTTACTCGAGAATACCTTTCAGAATAGCACACGCTCTTTGATGCGTGTTCATACACTTTCTTGAAGTCAAAATGAGATATAAATTGGATTGCCACCTTCCATAAGATAGTTTAAATGGTTTAAATATAACAGTATTTGAGATCAGCGTGTCACTTGTTTTCAAAATGTTCATAATTGAGCATGTTACAAATCCTCATGTTAAAGAAACTGATCTTTGCAACTTTGCTTTTTGCAAAAAGCAACGAACAAAAAAAATCCCTTGAAAAACAAGGTAAATTTTCTGGGATGTTCATTTTGTTTATTACTGACATTCATCCATAGATGCAAATTAATAATGTAAGACTCAATTAACATAGGTTTTGCTTATGCAGGGTTGTTAATTTTCTAGTCATGTCCATTATTGTCACAGTTAAGATACATTCAAGTTTATTTTTCGCAATATCTTCTCATTTTTATCACCAGAGAGCTATCATAAATTAGACTCGAAATTATTTAAGGTTGGCAATCTCCCAAATGTTACTGTGGAATGGGGTCAATTAATGGATCTAACTCACGGGAAATTTTGATATACATAGTTTTTGCATAATATATAATTTTGATAGTCCTTGAGTAAAAATAAAAATTATTTTGACCTACCACTACCAAAAACAATGTTATTTATTTTATAAGAATTACCTGGGCCTGTTTTGACCAAAGATAGTGTGGAAAATAAGCAGAATGAGTGCGCAAATCGTGATAAAAGCATGAAAATTTGAACAAACATTTGGGAAATCTTCTGGCCATGCATGGAAAAGTTATTTTGATTTTTATTTCTTGCTTCAATATCTCTTCAAAGTTTAAACATTATAAACTCAAGTATTTGGGGGGCATTTCGATGATTTTTGTGAATCTAAATCGCATTACCATGTTATGATTAGCATTTGTACTAATTTTCATACCATTTATTTCGTTGTCAACAATGCTACAGAGGTAATCAATTTAGAAGTCTGGGAACCATTAAGCAAAACAATTCTAAAAATAGCATTTGAGGTATTTCTCAGACTGGGTCCCAACCCCATCTTATTCAGTATATCAAACTGTGTAGTTGTACAGATTTTCGTGCTTTTATCACAATTTGCGCAAGATTGTCGTTTCAGAGGCCTTGGCCTACACTAAGAGGAATAACTATCCTCCCTAAACTCATAAGTACCTCCACATTCTGCTGAAAGCTCGCCATTTCCGGGCTCGGTACTGTAGCTAAAAATTCTTTTTTCTATTTAGGTCTTTGTGTATTGACAATTCGAAGAAAACCGACTGCATTAAAGACTGCATCCCAGTTTTAGATCGTAACAAAAGATGGATATGCAGAAGGAAAGGGCCAGGTTGCATCCCACGTGACGATGATCTTGGACACTACGTTTGCGATGAGATAACTGGGAAAAAGAAATGCCTGCCAGGATGGACTGGCAAAAACTGCTTGAACGGTACTTTAGTCATAATGTATATACTATGGGTATATAAAAGATAAAGACAATATTGTCCCTAATTTGTTTACCTTGGAAGTCTTTTGTCGATCAAGTAGTGATGTTGCCGGCTAACTAATGTCAAACCATCTTTGGTTGCACCCCTTCACCATCCGTCAGATGTGCCACTGATTGCAATTTTGCATTGCTGATTGCAAGTAATGGCAATTTTCTATCGAAAGTAGTAAGTTTCTAGTCGAATTGCACACCGGTCTTCAACTTGAACGCATTCGAAACCTGAAAGAAAACGTTTACTGAAAAAGATACTAAAGACCTAGTTTAAAGCTCAATAATTTTAGACTATGAAGTTTGAAGTTTCCTTAAAAGCGAATACATTATTTCAATTCTCTTTCATAGTACTTAAAGGCAATCTGTCTCGTTGTGGATTGGTTAACGAGAACAATAGCTGGAGCAATAGCCTAAACAAGATTCCAGCGCTCCGCCATATTTTTTACAATGCGATAAATTAAAGGGGGGCTGGAAACAATAGAAATCCCTTTGTTCTTATAACCAATCAAAGTCGTGAAAGATTGCCTTTAATAAAAAGAAATTATGTTGTCAATGAAAGGAATGCCGTAATCAAAACATTCTCCTTTAATTATTTGGTTATTCCTCAATAATTTTGGATTCCTTCAATTGCTTTTGATTCTTCTTTCAAGATGTAAGGACGGAGATATCATGCAGTACAAATTACATGAGAATCGACATCGATCGAAAGTATTTTGACCCAAAAAAGTACACAGATATCAATCTTCTGGATCCTTCGTGCACTTCAAAGGTCTCTGAAACTCACATCACGCTCGATACATTGCCTCAGTCATGTGGAGCGATCAAGACAGAGACTAACGATTACATCATATACCAAAACGAGGTTTACATGAAAGCTCGGCCAACACTGAAGCTGGTAACGAGAGAACATGATGTAAGAATTAAGTTCAAGTGCTCCTATAAGAAAAGTGACATCACAGGCTCGACCTCGTTTAGACCGTTGACAAGTATTGACGTACAAGAAGGTGAGTCTATTGTATTGCTTTAGTCAAGCATGATTTCTAACAGAAACACTCAATTTTGTTCTCTTCAAGCATGTTTAATGAATGATTGAAAGAAAATGACTGTTTATCGTTCTATAATTAAGTGCTCGATGCCGTATAGACAGCTAATAGGCAGAGTTGTACACGTGATTTGATGTATAGAACAGGACGGTTCGAAATCACTACTCTGAATTTTATGCCTAATGCTACTCTGGGAACCAGACTCACTATATATAACATAAAATAGATTTCTATTATTTCATATAGAGAGTCTGGTACCCAGGGTAGCCTAATGCAAGCCAACTTTTGAAAATACACTTTCTATAGCTCATATTGACGAATGATTTAAGTATCTTCCACCAAGAACCAGAATATCATAAGACATTTGAATTAAAGAATGCGAGACCCGCTAATCGAAACGGTTTTTCAAAATCCTGATTTGGTAAGATTGATTAAAAGAGGGTGCTAGCTACCAAATGAGAGTTTATGCATCAGACTGACAATCAATCAATCATCCGACTGTCAATCATTACACTTTATACCAATCAATCAGTCATACTACAACAATCAATCAATCAATCAATCAATCAATCAATCAATCAATCAATCAATCAATCAACCAATCAATCACAATCTTCACTAACGTGTCAAAATCATTTAGCTTACAAACTAATTGGGGACATAGCGAAAAAGGTATATAAAGTTACATCAAAGTACATTACAAGAAATTCCAGTCTAATTATTAAAACATAAAAGTCCCATGTACAACAAAAATACGGTCTAAAGTTTTTATACCCATTCTTCTTATACTTTTTTTGAATTGGTTGATTGTTGGCACATCCTTGATGGCTCTCTTTAATTTCCTCCACAGATATGGGCCAAAGTTTTGGAAAGTTTTCTTTCTTTTGCTTTTGTGTAATTTCAAAATAATGTAGTTGCTTTTTCTTGATTTATGAGTTTCTTTAATTGCAAATATATCCTTTATATAGTTTGGAGCAAATCGTTTTTAACTTTGTACATTAGTACGGCAACGTCTTGAAGTCGTCGAACTCTGGAGAGAGGGCAGGTTTGCTTTTATAAGAAGTTTTGCATACGGCTTTCTTTTGGAGTCTCTCTATCTTTCTTTTATCTGCTACTTTGCAGAAGTATCAGACTGTACTGCAGTATGACAAGTGAGAGAGAATTGCTGACTTGTAGATTGTTAGCTTTGCATTGGTGGGCATTACATTACGAAATCTAGATATAACACCAATTCTCTGACTTACTCTGTTGCACATATTGCTGATATGAGTGTTAAAAGTTAGCTCATCGTCCAACTCAACACCAAGTAGCTTGAGACATTTTGTTTCCTCTGCTTCATTGTTTTCATCACTTTTATTGCGCCAGCAGTTTGCACTCATTCTTGATAGAGTAGATTTTTGTAAACATTGAAAGAAGCCAATTTTATCTTTCTTCCGCCAAGATAGCTTTCTCCAACAACTTGTTAACTATATTTGAAAAAGTATCAATGTGAAACAGTTGCCTGAGAGATAACTTCCATTACAATTTAGAAAACGCGATGATAGAATAGCTTGGTTTGATAACTAAGACTCGCCTCTCAATTAAAAGGAATGATTTGAGCTCTAGAAATTAGCCAGTCTGCAGCAGTCATCAACGGGCTTTTTGGCCTAATGAATATAATTGAAATTAAAACCATACGAACTTGAGAAAAACGCAAAAATCTAACTCATTTATTACTGAGAAGGCTGCTGAAGGGCAGCAAAAATTCTAGGAACAAATTATAATCGTGTATGTGTGTTTTTAATTGTGTTTCAGTTTCAGTTCAGTCTTAGTTTGTAGTTTTGAAATTTCAAATAAGCTAATAAGATGTAAATAAATACAAATAAAACAATAACAAAGATTTAGGGAAAAAATAGTATATTTGCAAATATTATGGTTTCTAAACAAACTTAAAGTACCTAGTTACCTAAATACAACTTGTCGTATTACACATGGGATCTCATCATATCATTGGCCAAGAATACAAGTGACCGAATACATGAATATAATTGAGATTATTTGAATATACTAATCTTAATGTTTAAGATAACATGACATTTTACCATTTTTTGTCAAATTTGAGATAGGAATTGAACAACAGCCATTAAACAAGGTCAATACAAAAGTCACAGAAGATGTCTTGATTTACATTGATATTGTTTAAAATATTCAGAATGGAATAATTGAAAGATAAGGTCGATATTCTTGAATAGTATTGTTTATTTTTCGATGCAAAATTGAAAAACTTGACTCTGTATGTAAGAACCAGTTCATTTAAAGGCCTTTAAAAAATCATGGATTAATTTATGGATCAACAAACGAATTAATGATAAATCAACAATTGCTAGATTTGTCAATAAATATTAATTTGTTTGTTTTCTAGTAAATTGTCATTGGGGTTTGCAACATAAAATTAATACCGCAAAATATTCTTACATATACATTTTTAAAATTTTTCAGAATAACGTCTACCATTCTATTCGCAAATTCCTAAATTGAATTTTTCGAAAAAATTGTTTTTGAGACTATAGATATATTGGCATCAGGATTTAGAATTTCAACATTGTCAGTTGCATGTGATAATGTCAAATCTATAATTTTCGGAAAAGCAGAAGAGAGGGGAAGATATCCAATGGTTTACGGAAATTACTGTGAGCATGCAAAATAATTTAAATAATTGTTAGTTCCTTTAAGATTTAGCTGAAATTTGAAAATGTTTCAAAACTAGTATTCAAGGGGCACATTACAACGATGTTATCGTTATTTTTCAGATGCTGCTTTTCTTTACACGAGGCCAGAAGAACAAACATTTTCCTATGGCAAAAGTGAGTTGTTGGTCAATTATGAATTATATATATTGCGATTTTTGCCACACTTTCAATATTTCTGAATAAGGTCGAAAATTCAAAGAGCACCAAAGATAAAGCATAACACTTTCACAATGTAATGCCACAATTTAAGACCTTTATTCAAAATTTTGAATAACGTGGAAAATACAAGGATCATCAAAATTTGAGCGCTAAATGTTGTTGAAAATAGAACGAAATAAAAACCTGGAAAATAATCAATACTCATACAAGTTTGAAAGTTAACCAATAAACCGGTTTAAAAACAATTAATGCAGAGAACATACAACTTTAAAGCTATTAAAAGAAACCTCTAAAAGTATCTTATGGGTCAATTTAGTAAAAGTGTAAACATTTCTAGTTTTGGCAAGTAGTAGTTTTATGACTTTCAATAAAACAGAAAATGCCTACATGTATTTTTCATATTTAGGCATTTTCTTCACAAAAAGAACAAATGTTAAACCAAGTCATAAATTTTTACCTTGTGGTGGCTATTATATGTGATCTGATGTTACAATACCCTTTGTAATAACAGTAAAGTCAGATTTGGACAAAAATGCAGTGTAGCTCTTTCTTTTATTGTTGTATTAAAAATTGAATATTTACTATTCTTTGTTTTTTTAATATATTATAAAGTTAGCTTTAGCTTATGATAATATAATAACTTTGTCATGTTTACCGATAACAGTTTAGCACGTGATTAGAATAAAAAACTTTACATTGACTCAAATATATATATAAAAGAAAAATAGAAATATACATACAATTAGCTAAAATTTCTTAAAACTTGATTTAATTCTTGCATTTCAAGAGTATTAAATATATGACGCCTTTGAAACGTTTCCCGACACAAACATCAATTCAAAAGAAAAGTTTTATCTTTCTCAAATATTTTTTATATCTTTTCTTAATTTTTCACTCGCTCAATGTGCTAGAAGTCAAACAAAAGTATAAAAAACTAGCAACTTATCAACAGGCTTAATATTGTTTCTAGGATTAATGAATCAATTATTTCTTGCGACTCTGTTAGACCAAAGCCTACTCTGTTTAACAAATATCCAGCCGAAAGATTTATCCATTAGAGGATGAAAAATAGATAATATCTGATCTCTTAAAAGCTGTCGAATTTTTGGAAGGTTTTGTTGTAAAACGATTGAAATTCCCTCCAATTTTCCATTGCTAAAACTTAGAATTTTATTTTGTCAGGTTAGCTCTTTATTGATATTATTTTAATTACAAGTAATATTGTGTTATTTTTTCCATATCCTATTTATTTAAGAGCAGGGATGGCGTCCCCAGGGTTGCAGAAGCCTCCCCCACAATTTCATTAAGCCCCCCCGTCGGCACTTCAATTTTTGAAAAATTTTAAGCAATGTCGGCACTTTCATAACTTCCACTTTGTGATTTTTTTATTTTTTTCATTGTTTGACTTTTTTTCAATTTTTTTTTCATTTTTTGAACTAGAATTAACACAGTGGAAATGGTTTATATTACATCTTTGTGGGTGGTTCACTCACTGTCGGCACTCTGACATTACAGCCCCCCCCCCAGCATTTCATTTCTGGCGCCATTCCTGTTTCAGAGCCTGCTAAAAGCACCTCAAGAGTTTTATTGCCTTTAACAGTAATTAGAATCTTCAAAAATTTTGCTTTTTACAGGGGGCTACAGTGCCCTGACATTCAATTTGAAAATGTTCAAGGACCAATCATTCAAGGAAATCCAGAATCAGTTCCCTGTTAAAGTGAAGCTGAATCAGTCGCTGTATTTTGAAGTCAACTCTACATCAACTGACGATGATCTCGTGCTCTTGATCGATCAATGTTACGCAACACCAACCATGAATTACAGCAATAAACTCAAATATGTTTTCATCAACGATGGGTAGGTACATTTTAGCAGAGGTGTTGTGCCTGATGGGCTGTGGCAAGGGGCTCAGCTTTTCTTAGCAATGCCAAATATAAGTCAATTTATTATTGGTCCGAATCTCTCTTTCTTTCCTTTGTGAGGTACTTGTAAGCAAATCCTTTTCTTCAAATCACGAATAGCCAGTTTTGATTGGTGCGTTCTGTGCAAACAATAACAATCAGTGTCATTTTAAAATCTTCAACGGGCAATACCGTTTTGTATCAGATAGTCTCTTTTGTAGTTTGTACAGCAAAAACATAAAATATGATTTCAAAGTAGCATACTAATTTTGCTTTAATGTTGATCTCGAAGAACTATTTTATGTAACAGATCCAATCAAAATTTTGTTTGTTAATAAAACAATACGGAAGGCAGGGACACTACAATTCAAAGAGCAAAATAAATTGGTTCTGTTTAATTGATATGCCTTAGACGCTGAATTCTAACTCTTTTTCTAGTCTCCGTTAGTTGCTGATAACCAAAAATCGTCTGATTTCACTAACAACAGTGCTTAAGTAGCTCGTTATGGTATATTTCATGATTTTAAATATTGTTTGCTCTCTTGAAACGTGTTTTGTGAAGACTCAAGACCTAAATGAATAGCATTGAACGACCACTTATTGTCATTCAGTAACTTACGTCATTGAACAGGCTCAATGAAACAATGTAGAAGGATTTACAGAGGACTGAATTGCTAATGTTGTCAAAGTTGTCAATTGCTAATGTGAAAGCAAGGATGGGTTCAAACATTCAGTTGTAATCGAGCACTGCATTCTCTGCAGAGGAACGGACAAACATTGCTTTTGCATGCAAACAAACAATGTCAAGCCATGCAAGCAGTTTTAGGGTAGTGCCTTCTCAGAGAGGATGCACCAGGGGAACGGTCCACCAGCTGTTAGTTAAAATCCCCCTTTTGTGGTATGACGCCCCTTCCACTCAGTGTCGCGCAAACATTAAAGTTCCTCCGATGTCCCTGGGCCTACTGGATATGTTTTCGAAAACGACATCTCCAGTCTCTTAATATTTTAATTTCTACATCATGCTTACTTCCTTGAGGAAAATATAGCTGTATCTAAAACTCGAAAAATAAAATACTATGATATCAGGACTGCCTGATATACAGAAGCGATAGAAAAACATAAATGACAACATACACTCCTTTTACTGTATACGCTCCTATAAACAGGGCTTCGGAAAGCTACTAGCTAAATTAGCACAAAAAACTAACAGTTAAAAGCTATGAATGAAACCAAAGTAAAATGAAAAATATATAAAGATTTTTCTTGCTTTTTGATGTGCCGAACAGTCTGCGTAATTGCAATTAACAGCCATACAAAAACATCCATAGTAAGATTATCACAAACAAATGGTTGGAGTATGATCTTAAAAGATAAGCTAGTAGATTTTTACTGTTGATATATCAATGGACATGCCCTTACTAAGAAAAATCTTTTATCGGGTTTTGTTGAGCTATTTCTATCTGTGACTTTCATTGAAGATTAAAAAGAGACAATAAGGGCAGATTCAGACAATCTTTCTTAGGCCCAAAGATAAGGGTTTATCCAGCTACCCAGATATACGAATAGTTGCATCATAAAAAGAGGCATTTTTCAACTTTCCTTTCTATCTCTCTATGCTTGACTTACAGATGTCCCTCTAGTGACATAATGTTGAAATATTTCAGAACCTTCATATAATGTCTTTTTGTTGCGTATTTCAGCTGCCCAAAAGACAAAACACTGACACTAATGACTGGAGAGAAAAAAAAGCAAAGATTTGGCATCAATACGTTTGCATTTGTGAAGCGCAGTAGAAGTATTTTCATCCACTGCGTGTTGTTTATGTGCAGGAAATCGTCGGTTGAAAAAAAATGCCGCAAAGATTGCAATGGAAAGTATCTTAGCAGGGGCAAAAGGGAAACAGACGAGTCTGCCAAAGCAAGGTCTAATTCAAACGAAGAGCTGCCAAGCACCAAGTACTATCTTCTAGATATTGGTCCAATAAACGGCGATTTGAAGCGAACAAATCCTGTTGAGAAGGGTAAGTTATACTAGATGTCAAAATCTAGAGGAAAGACATTGCTACAAATTCAACAATTATTCATGAGCAATAAAATGTTTTACGTGCAAGAAAACTATGATATGTTTATAGGCCTAGGAGACATAGGGACTAGAAAGATTGCAGCCCCCCTTATCAGTAAATATTTGTCACATTTCGGGCACCATTTGGGCACGTCTATCTAAATACAGCAATCATATCGGTCTAAATCTTTACGAAAACCCCCTTCCCCCTTAACGTTTCGCATCCTCTACGCCCAAAGATTTGTTTATATGACTGCGTTGCACTTTCATTCTACTAAAATTTCAAGTAAAATTAAACTTGGTCTTTGGTTCTTTTTGACGATGGCTTTCACTAGAGGTCCTAGCAATACATTGCTGTTAGCGTATATTACCTCACCTTCCTAGAAACGCATTCCGATTTAAAAGTCATTTGAATGTCACAGTGACGTTCTTGGATGAGTCAATTGAAAAGATCGTTACATGATTGCTCAACAGATCTTTTGGGGCCAGGAATTATAAGTTTAGGCTCTTAAACTCAAAACGTATAGCAAGATGATAAAACAGCACCGAACAGTGAGCGGTTCAGTCGATTGGGAAAAAAAGACATTTTATTTCTGACCAATCATAGACCAATCAACTGAAATTTTTACCCAGTACAGTTAATACTAATTGATACTAAATAGTTATGCAAGGTCTTTCCTTAAACTTTGCGATTAAAAAATTATCCTGCCTCAACTAACCAACCTAAGAGTTAGCTTCTATAAAAATTGCAGGTCTTAAAACATCGATTAGATCAATTGATGTTCATACAGTAAAGCTTTTCACAGAAAAATATGCGGGAATTTTTAAAGATCAAACTCCTGACATGCTTATAACAGTGCCGTACTTCAAAACTCAATAGCAGTACTGACGAAATCTTAAGGAGTATTACGAATTAGATGCCATCACCCTAGCAAATTCAGATCAAGTCATGATCAGATAGTATGGCGATAAGATGGTATCGCGATCAGATCATATCGTGATCAGATCAAATCGCGATAAGATCATATCACAATCCGGCCAAATTCAGAGCAGATCATAATAAAATTGTGTTGCCACAAGAGTTTCACCTGTCAACTTTGATGTTTATAAAGCTGAAGTTTATAAGCGTCCGTTTTTTTTAATTGCCCATAAACCCTCATGGTAAAATTTTTGGCACCATACCAGCTCCTTTGCAATTTTTATATGAGTTTATACTTTTCATGGCAAGTGAAAGTTTTGACAATTGTTTTGTCACAGGAGAGAGCAGAAGAGAGGGAACACCAGTGGTGACAATTGCACTTGTAGCAGGAATCGCTGTATTTGGGTTTATAGCAGCGGCTATGTTTGCTTGGATAAGAAAGATCGAGAGGCCAAGCCAATACCGTCAAACAACACCAGGCAATTAAAATGGATCCAGTGCAGATAAAGCAAGAGCACAGAAAAAGACAGAGAGTCAATTAAACCAAAGATAATTAATCCCTTATAATTGTTCTTTTTTGCACTTTTGTAGCTTTATTATTGATATGAAATGAATAGCAAACTCATAGTCTTATTTTTCTCATGCAACGAATTTCCTTCCATGAGTAGAAAAGGTCTTTCGCAAAAGACTTCAGGAAACCAAAAAGTGACGTCACTGAATTTGGAGAGGCAATGATTTAGACAATCTAGATTTTGCATGGTAAAACGCAGATTTTGAAGTTGACGAAGTAAACATAAGAACAGCAAGAGGTAAGCAGGCATTATTGCTATAAATTCATCAACCTGAGTACGAGGCAGTGCTGGTAAAGTATCAATTGGTAGGTAGGCAGGTTCTGAAGAATTATTTCGATCTAAAAGTGGGAAAAGGGCGGCTAACGGCGACATCATGAATTGAAAAGAAACAGTGATAGGTCATGACAACTTACGATGCTTGTTGTCTTTGGTGGCTTTTGAAAGCTGATGTCTTCCTAACTGACGATTTGAAGGCAGAATCATGATCTAACAAGCATGCAGTAATCACTATTCTTAGATTCATATATTTTGGTGTGGTGTAGACGAAGTCCTTATGAGATTTATACGCGTTTCTCGTCTGTTTTTAAAGGCTATTTCCTTTCGTTAGAAGTCTATTCCTCTAAACTTTATAAATATGAGTAATTCCAACTTTTTTGAATGATCCGGGGAGACAGTGTTAGTACTGAGACATGTCTATTCGGCAGCTTGTTTGTTAGCTTTTTGAAACGGTGTGCTAATAGGAGGCTTGTGTGGGATTAGATACTGCTTTAGAATAACAGAACATGACAAAATTTATAGGATTCATATTTCAGAGGAAGATGATCACCTGGCTGTTGCATATTCAATTAATCCATCGTATAATATAAAAGCATCTTGTGATTTTAGGAGGTTCGCTTATTAATATGAGATCAAATCCAGCCCATAGGGGTACCATATATAGAGTAACGATTTGGTTCCAAAGAGACTTTGGTACGATAGGCTACAGTGTTAGTGTAGAATCTCTCAAGGCTAGCTGTAATGCTGCTCAGTACGACAGTAGAAAATTATACAATACCGTCAATATGAGAAATCAACGGAATTGACTAGGCTCATGATAAATGTATGCTGCTTAGTAAATTGTTGACGGATGTGATGATTTTACGAATTCACGTGAAGAATAAAGAGTAGAAAGAAGTATTGATTACGATCGACGGGAGTCGTTGCTTGTCAGCAGAGGTTAACCATATGACAATCTCGGATCAGTGCATCATACACTATTATTAACTACAATTTACGCGATAAGCCATCCAACCCTATGCTATTTCAATGCTTTTCAGTAGCAGCATTTTTGGATGGAAAAGGCTTTGACAAGCATTTTACACAAAAGACGCTACAAAAGATGAATATCATATTTCGCTGTTTCCTTTTGCTGCTTCTTGCTCAGGTATGTTGTTTAAAATTATGCCAATGAATAACTTTCACCAAAAAATGCGTATGCTGTTGTGCAGCTCACACAGAGTTCAATATACCATATCTAGACTTGTTAACAATTCGATGTTAAGGAGCCGTTGGATCAGGGTTACCAGGAAGGTGAAGTTCCGGAGGCTTTATAGATAGTAAGATCCTAAAAGAACACGTATTCTTTAAATAAAAATACCAAGAATACCTAATCTAGTAGCTGGGAACTTTCGATAACTTTCGATCAAAGATCGAAGATCGAGCTTCGTGGCCATCGAGGGCGAGAGGTGTCGCATGTTGGGCTGTAGTTCTTAAATAGTGATCTTACCCTTCTATTTTTATGACAAAGTAATAGAAGGAGATTTAACTTTGCGAAGAGTTGCAATAATGTACGTTATTCCTAATTGATGAATGAGCTTTTACTATGCAAATGCTCATGGTTCATTCTGGGGGGAATGGTATGGTATTACAGTTAAAAGCCTTAATGCACGTGCTTTTAACTGTTTATAATCTAAAACTGATATTCACCATTGATCTCAATATGATGCCAAAAGTTCTTAACATACGATGCCTACACTTGCGTTCTAGATCTGGTGCATCTAGAGCAGAAAATTAAAGTATGGAATAAAACCTTATTCTCATAATCAACAAACATGCTCTAGTATTGTGCTTAGTAAAAACAGTCTGACTAACCTTTGCAGGTGACAGAGCTAGTGAATGCGTAGGATTTGGCCTCGTTCTCCGCTATCAAATGATTTTTTCAAAGGTCTGACTATACCTTACCGGTTACATAGGTCGTGAATGCGCAGGATTTTGCCTCGTTCTCGCTACCAATCGATATCTTGCACTTCATTTCACAATCCGGAATAGTATACTGATAAGCCTTGATAGTTCAATCGATGCTCAATGCATCTTAAATATTCTGCATCGATGGGTCCTCTTCCTCAGATGGACAATATCCTTCAAAAAGCCTCTGAGAAGTTATTGTTTTGCTCACAACGCTTGAATAACACGCATTTCAGTTAACTTTAAAAGTTTGAGCAACTAAAGGTTATGGCGTTCCGAGACTTAACTGTCAGCTTTACATTACACAAAGTTGCTGACTTTACTGATCTGAAAAATGACTGGATCGAGCTTTTAATTTGACAAGAGTGTCGCAAACCCAAGATATAAGCCCCAGGACAGCCTATGCTAGGAGAGGACCTTCACTGTCACCCTTTCCAATGGTTTTTGAAACTTTGTTGCTTCAAGGGAATAGGAAGCTCGATCCAGTCTTTTTAATATATCAGTGCCTGACATGCACAAGCTAGAATCATGTGGAGGCAGGTGAAAGATGGTCATCCTTCTTCGCTCTGCGTCAGAAGATCGTTCTATAACTTCATTCTTATATCAAACAATTTTTAACACTGATTGAAAATTGAAAGAATAATGCCTTATGAAAGAATGGATTGCTCCATCCGTATTTGTAAACCCAGGAAGAATGCTGCTAGTCAAAAAGCAAGAGCTGTGTCCAAGAAACTTGAAATTCGGACTTATCCCTATTCTTATCCCTAGTCCATATTTGACTGGCTACTGGCATTTGATTCTTGCACAACAAAAAAGGGAGAGTTATGGCAATTCTCCAAAGAAGTTAATGGATAGTTGATATGAAGAAATTAGTACCGTATTGGCTGAGTGCATTTTTGAAAATATAAGAAGATATTTGGCCTGCCAAGAATATAATTTGATAGAATAATTATTCTATCAGATTAGATAGAATCATTTGTAGAATAATTATTCAGAAGTTGAATAAGGTAATGCTTCAGAGGTGGTAAGGATATATGTATCATAAAACGATAAGAAAACTTTATAAGTAGAGTTATCCACAAGAGTTATCTAGAGATATGGAAAAATACTACGTCCTGCTCTTACATAATTATTGAATGCAAAGAAAGATAGGCTTCAAAGTTCTAGAGACAGATATCAAATTCTTAGTATGCTGGGTATCTGGATTGGCCTGCATGATATCATGTAAGGTACAAACAGCAATAAAGAGATAAAAATTAACAGAGACATAATTCAGTAGTGTAGCTAAAGGGAAAAACTTGGATCAAAGGAACAAAAATACAATATATGGATTTTAAAAATTATTATTATCAATTATGAAAATCCGGAGATTGCTAAAAGTTTGACGGAGGAGTAAAGAAACTGTTTGAACTATTTACAACTTTATCATATTATTTTGTGAATTCATTTCATTTTCGAAGGCAAAAATTACCCAGTATGAGACTGTCAATTAATTTGATAATAAATGTTGTGTTGTACGTGTTATACGTCGAAAAAGAACAAAATTTAACGCAATAAAATAACGGTTTTGTATAAGAAATGAATATTTAGTACGTTGTCTCGAGCATAACTTTTCATTCGTACCCAATATTCATTTCTTGCACAAAGTCGTTATTTTATTGCATTAAATTTTGTCAACTAATTTGCCTGTATGAACGATGAAACGAATTACAAAAAAACTGCCAACGCTTCATGGCCAAACTTTGACATTCAATAACTGCCTACGGAATCTTTTGGCACGAAATATTGAGGAAATCAACCCTATCTACGCAGATCTTTAGATCTTCGTGTACAGAACACTGTGAATTCTATTTAGAGCTTCCCAAAAAATTTAAGGCTCTTTAGATATGAGTGACTTTCGCTAGCTTTTGCAATCAGACCAAAAGTCTTAATAGTAGCGTTTAAAAATTTCTAAACCAAGTTTTGTGATTTTTAAAGATATTTGCCTCAATTGAAATTGGTGTGGTTTATAGCGTAGAAGGAAAATGTTTTACATTCTTGCAACTTGAAAATCCACTTCCTTAACACAAAATGATCTTTTGGCCATGCATGGGAAAGTTATTTTGATTTTTGTTTCTTGCTAAGATATCTCTTCAAAGTTTAAACATTATAAACTCATTATTACCCGGCTAGGCTATTTCCTGTGTTGCAAGGAGGTCCAAATGCATAAAAATTTTTCGAAGCTAAGTAAACCAATATACCAACACTGTTTTCACCACTCCTTCAGCACTAGACCTCGGTGTTCAATAGTTTATTCACAATTGACCTCGCAAATAGACGGGTTATTCTCTTTTGTAGAAATTCTATTCACCTTTCATCAACATGGCAACTGTTCTTGATTTGAAAAACCTGCATGGCAGTATTTACACATTTGAAAGAAGTAGCACACTTCAAAGCCTATTTTAAGGAAATTTCGCTCTTGTGTTTAAGGCAAATACGAATTTCTGAATGAAGTTCCGTAAGTTGTGAAGATGTTGCTCAAAGAGGTTCGACAGACTTTAGTCCTTAGTCTTTCGGGAGAGACTAATTCCCTTGCTCTTGCTTAAATTTTACACTGTACTTCCTCCATTACCAAAACTTACAGATTGTGTACTTTCTGGTACATGAGAAGGTCACATTTCTTCGTTTGTATGAAATAAATGATAAAGTTACAGTACGAATAAAGGGCTAGGCCAAGAAAACAGGGGATTCTCGTGAAAGTACTTTTCTTGCAAAAAGTAAGTATAGCAGAGCTAATAATCTTGGTGAATGCCATGTCGTTAGGAACTTCTCGAAATTTGGATAATGAAGCTAATGCTAGGATGATTGTGAATGCATTATAAACATACATACAATGCCTGCCAAAAGTCTTGGAACACTGACATCAATTTCCAAGGTCAAAACCAATCATCCCCCTCTCCCCCACGGAACAATGTTGGTTTACTATCAAACAGGTTAGGATTTTAGGAAGCACTTTCTTTTGCGCTTCTTTTATGATATTTCTCTAAATCATCAACATTGTTTGAGGGGGAAGGGGACAAAAGGAGCAATTTTTTTCATGAAAGGAATGAAAGATATCAAATGCAGAGTAAATTGGTGGGTGTTCCAAGTACTTTTGGCAGGCATTGTAGCTTGAACCTGGTCAGAGTTTTTGAACGGTCAAATAAGTTGAGACTGTTGTACGTATTACAAAATCATTTGAAAGGTCAATTGGTAATAGAGAACGAGACAAAATCATGCGCATTCACGAGCTCTGTCATCAGTTCTTGTTGTTTCTCGTTTTAGACATATTAAAGTCAGTAGCACTGATGGTAACGATTTTCCATGCCAAATTTTTATTAGCAGGTCATATAAAAAAGCTTGCGGATGAAACATTGACCCAGTTCTAATCCATTCCAAAGTCTATCGACTGTGTCGATTCTCAGCAAATTGAGATACAAATAATTACCTATATGAACTTTCCACACTTAAATGCTTATTTTTCCTTCCCAAATTATAAGTTTTTTTTCAAAATGATACCTTCTTCTTGGTTCTTTGATGATTACGTAAGAATTTTTGAGCTTAAATTCTATATAAAGCCTTCATGGTCACTATTGATAAAACGACTTTTAAACAGCAAAATGTACCCAGATCATCTCCGAGTGTTGTTCTAAGAATACTTGACTATGTTTTAGTTATATTCATTGAAAATTTGTGACTACAGAGGCATTGGTAGAAATTCAAAGATAGCAGATATTTTCCCATTGATGATGAAACTCTCTTTCAAATGTCACGAATTTCAAGGCTTTTTACAAAAAGAGATAACTTATGCCAAAATGAGGGTCGCTTGTATCCAAGGACCCCATGTTGCTACTTCTGTAACAATAATGAAACTGTGACAGTAAACGGAGATTAATTGAATATTTTTTAACATTGTGACCAATATTGTGTTACTTTTACCATTATTATGAATACAATTAAAATAGCTTTTAAGCGAGTTTGATTTTATGCATTTCACTCCCTCTCCCTTCCTGTCTCTACACACCCGTCTCTACACATACTCGCACTAGCCATACGTAAAAACAAATGTCTGACCTAC
Source organism: Rhopilema esculentum (assembly GCF_057945365.1). Classification (NCBI taxonomy): domain Eukaryota; kingdom Metazoa; phylum Cnidaria; class Scyphozoa; order Rhizostomeae; family Rhizostomatidae; genus Rhopilema; species Rhopilema esculentum. The sequence goes on along the minus strand of NC_142818.1, from coordinate 9,491,784 downwards.
ACCGATGATTCGTCACTAAACGAAATTAATAAAAGTGAATTAAACTGACTGATTAATGTCTGAGACATTAAGACAACAACAATAGCTCAGCAAACAGGTAACGGATATTCTTAAGTAGGCAATACCTGAGGATTTCTTCATGGGAAGTGCTCAAAAGCGGGTTGAGCTGTGGGAAAGAATGGATTAGGCCGTCTCTTTTTCCCCATTAGCCGACGAGCAAGGGAACATTTCTTTAATACTACAAAATCTAAGCATTGCTTAAGCCAGACTGGAGAGAACAGGGTGGATGACCAAATTAAAGGATTTCGTAATCCCGGAGATTTTCCACCCTATGTACTCCAATCATAAGATAATTTCAACCCTTTTGCAGAAGAAAATACCCTTCATTTTTGGTTACACCTCACTACAAAGTCTACTTAACAATAACGTTAAGCAATATTGCTTTAAATTTCTAACACATCAAGTTTTTAAGAAGAAAAAAATGGATGGTCTTGGCCTTTAGAAACCTTTATTACCTTTGAATGTAGCGAAGTTAAAAGGTCGACAATTAGCAGACTTTGGCTGAAGTGTAGGCCTCAGTTGATCTGAATGAAGCATTTGGGGACTAGCTTTAAATGTCCTTATAACTTCTACATATCAAACATCAAAAGAAATTTATTTCAAAGAAAGTTGACGTGCGCTGAATAGACAAGACGACCAACAAATGAAATAACGAATTGGTTTATTCAACTAAAGAATAATTGAAACGAATTCATGAAGTAATGAAATTAAATTGAACGAGTCTTTCATTTACTATTGCTATTGAGTTACGGTTTATGAATATTGCTATATTATGGAGTTTAGGCCATCCAATATGATATTGATTATGGCTTGAGATCAATGACATCTTCAACGCTGCTAGAACTCAGGTTCTGCCCTGAAGCCAAATGAGAAATGAATGAAGATGGATCCACCATGATAAATCAATGTGGATTATTAACCATTGAAAGGGTAAATCGATAGAAAATTCATAGGAGTAAATTGATCTTACAACCTCTGCGTCTAAATGTTCTTTTGATTAGAAAATGTATGGGCATACAGCTATAGCCGCAAAAGGGACTTTGCAAAGGGCAAACAGTGCAAATGTGGTGAGACTTTATCTCCAATTGAGATGTTCGTCTGCGTCTAAATTTAAAGCTACTAAGAATCATTAAAGCTTTTTGCAAACAAGGTTTTCTCGTTTCAAGACACACGTGAGAGAATTTCTTTCGACTTGAATGATAATTTGTTTAACTCTTCAGTAATTCATTACTCTATTCATTCATTCGTGCCCACCTCTTACATTCGAATGTGCTTATAAAGCATGGAATAAAAATTATCGACTAAGAATGAAAATCATCCTTTCATAAAAAAAAGATAAGTAGGTTACTGCAGCTAAGATCGCCATTAAAGCAGGCAAACCCTAGAGTATTGCAAGTGAGCGAATAACTTGAGTACCAAACTCAGGGAGGGTAGGGCACTATTGAACCTTAAAGTAGCTTGTTGGCTACTTATTCCTTTGTTGACTGAGCAAGAAGCAAATATTCAAAAAACTATTTCTAACTCGTAATATTTTACCCATACTTATGTGTATTCAGGGAGTGCTTACCAAAGGTATTGTTGTACCTCCTGTCATCATTATTGGTTAATGGGACGAAGCATTTTCTCTGATGACCTTTTAACTTTTGTAAACAGAAAGAATGATTATCCATGTGCAGAAAGACATTGCAGTGAATTCTGCTCGTTCTTGTAAAAATGATGCAAATAAAAATCAGATGTTTGCAAAAACGGGGTAGAATGCTGATCACGCCTCCCTTCACGATGAATACTTGTTTCAGTAAATATGTTTAGCAAATTATCTGTCAACGAGGTAACAAACAAGATATTTTCCTCATTCTATCATATCATTGTCGTTAGTGTAAAATCTCTATGGAAGTAGAGAATCAAAGAGTATTCTGTTATCCGCCATTTTTTAACAAACACCTAACTAGACCCATTTTCATATACATTCACACCAATTAAAATTCATCATTCAAATCAAAATTGAATTTGTCATGCTATAGAGTTCTAAAGTGATGACGTCATAAAAATATATTTTTAAAATTTTGTGACGTCATTTGCATTATTGCACTGAAGCAAAAGTTAAACTTCTCGTCCCTGATCAATCGCCATGTCAGTCGTGAATAGAAAATGATATTTACCCAAAGCTCACTCTAGACAGGGTCATAAATTCAAAAAGCCAGTTAATCAGAGATTGGAATAGTTCCAATATTAATTATGTCAGCATATATTACTGAGTACAAGAAATACGGCTGTTGAAAGGACATGATATCGCAAATCCTAAAATTATGGTTACTATTTCATAGAGGGGAGTAAGTTTATACAGACAATAGGTTTCTTGTGAGTATGATTTACGACAATATTTGAAAAGTTGGTTTTTGGTTTTAATTAACTTTTTATTCTCTAGGCGCTAATATTACAGAGAGAAGATAAGGCTTTCTAGCCAGAGGCATCCTTTTATGAGAGAATCTAATAGAAAAAGACGTTCGTCCTTTGGCTTAGATATGAGGATGGCTCAGTGGCTAGGGTCGCTGACTACAGACCCAATGGTCCGTGGCCGAGTCCCAGACATTACTCGAACCTGACATTTCTCTTACTTCCACGAGTGGTACTGATTTAGTACACAAGTGGTAATTAATTTTCACAATTAATCTTTTCTTTCCAGGGGTACTCCTATTAAAGCCTGACACAATTTGAGGGTTATTGTCATAAAACACTACCATTTGAGGGTAATTTTTTAACATTTTAGCTTTGGCCATCACTGACTGGACCCCCTGTTAGGCCATAATGGAAGTAGCCCCCTCCTCGGGCTTTTCTGTATCTTCCAACCTTAATTGGAAATCTCACAATTCTTCTCTTTGAAAAAAAATTCATCTCAAAAACTTGGGTTCCTCTTTATCTCCCATCAACACAACTTTAAACAATTTAGAAGTCCTAAATCTGTTCTTCCTTCATTGCAGTACTCCTCTAAAATTCAGGGTGGTGCTCCTAAATCGTCCATGTACCTCCTCAACAAAGTTTAATTCAAGACTTTCCTCTTAAGTTACTGAAAACCTTGCAAAGTCTTTTATACTTCTGTACAGATTCTACTATGGAAATCGTTCCCAAGAGTACAGAGAGTACATCATTCAAGGTCCGCCAAAACATGTACCTGATACCAAATACTGTGCCAGTCCACACGCTTTCCAAACCAAACAGGGCCTTTTTAACATACTAATTAGGGGGACAATTGCCTCTCTAGCCCCAATGTTTTAGACAATTGGCCACTGCCCTTTTCTATATATAAACAAAGGCTTGCCCACGCAGCTAACTTCCTCTAGAATAGGCTATGGAGCCAAAATTCACCATGTATAACCCACAACTCATCCTTCCTACCCAGATCTAATAAAATTTGAAACGCTCTACCTTCTTGCTAGACTCCTATAACCTGTCTACTTCAAAGCAAAAAACCAACTTGATCTTACCCAATCCCCCACTATTTCCCTTGATGCCCACTTTTTTAAAGAACACTTGGCTCCAGTTTCAGCCTCTTATTTTGAATTGATACTGATGGCGCTGAACTGATTTCGAACTGATTTCGAACTGATTTCGAACTGATTTCGAACTGATTTCGAACTGATTTCGAACTGATTTCGAACTGATTTCGAACTGATTTCGAACTGATTTCGAACTGATTTCGAACTGATTTCGAACTGATTTCGAACTGATTTCGAACTGATTTCGAACTGATTTCGAACTGATTTCGAACTGATTGTATTATAACAAGTTTGTCTAGTTGTTGTTTCTATGAAGTTAGATCCTAGACAAAAATATCGAGTCGTGGTTTCGGCACCTCACCACTGTGTTTCGTGGCTTCTATGAGTTATTTTAGTCATTCGATGCACCGAATCGCTGCACGACAACGTTGTTCAGCGCACTAGTCCCCTTGCTTTTAGACGAGTCGACGCACTGTATTGCACCTATGACGACTTGACGACTCGACGCACAAGTCGACGACTCGACGCACAAGTCGACGACTCGACGCACAAGTCGACGACTCGACGCACAAGTCGACGACTCGACGCACAAGTCGACCACACGCTTCATGCTATCTTTTATCAATACAAAATGTTCTAAAAAAATAGATAAATACAAGAACAATCTTTTGGTGGTACAAAACTTGAAAATGGCTTTGAAAAAGCAAACATTTGAGTAAACTAAAGCTTTTCGACTGACACTCTTCAGAGTTTAAAATGTCAGGACAATGTATGTACCCAGTTGTGGGTAGAAATAGGCCAATCAGAAACGCGAGCACATGACTGTTGAGGTTGCGCAATCAGTGCCGCTTGCCTATAGAGAATTTTAACCAATTGATGAAAACGAAAGTTTTACCTAAGATGAAAACGAAAAAACTGGGCTTGGTCAAACATTGGTTGCAAAAAACCCTATAAACCTGAAATCAACTCTGGTAACCACAATATTTTTTAAGGGGTAAAGAAATGATTTTTGCCGACAAAAAGGGCGTTTCTCACTCTTTAGGGGTGTTGTCAAAAGTTAAATACTCTTATATCTTCAGGCCCACGGACACTGGGGGGAGCAGGGGGGCAATGCCCCCAATAATTTGCGAAAATTGTGCTTGAAGATCTTATAAGCGCAGCTTGATCTGACAGTATTTCATAAGGCAGTTATAGAAAAAGCTATATTTCTATCCATCCCCCCTCCCTTCAACCCAGTTTAGCTGTCTATGGGCCTATATAAGTTGCTTTTATACGTTTCTGTTTAAAAGTTCATATTTAAGTGCCAAATTTTAAAAGTTCAATACTACAGAAATGTTAACACGTTGCAATTGTTGCAAAAAGGTTACAGGGTGTATACAAAAATTGCTTCTTTTGCCTTGAGAGGTTTTTGGGGATGCTGCATCCACTGCCCCCGGGTACATTCACTTTGCTTTGATAAAATTAATCATTGCATCAAAGTATATTGAAATGCACATTCACAATAGTATTTAGACTCGCGTGGAATTTTTTGAAGCTGTTGCTATTTGAAAATTAATCAATGGCTGCAATGACAAGGAACATATTTGCCATATACTGCTTAAAAGTTTTAAAACCGCAATAATGTAACTATTAATCTTACATTCCGGTTGTATCCAAATAATCCTCTTCGACAAGAAAATTACACAACATTATCCGAGAACGATAACATTTATAAAGAGGATTTTCAACAGCCTTTCAACAGCATTACGTCTGGGTCAGACCGGAGCAGCATATCTTGATATCTGAGATGAATGAATGACGTAAATGTGAATAATTAGCTATACAGCACACGGTGTCATGTGATTAGAAAAGAATACCGGGAGCAGCTCATTCATTTTCTATCTTATCAAACTCTACTTGAGCTTATCATTAAAGGGTCTTGAGCAACCGGCATGCTTTGCAATAGCTGTTATTTTACACGAGACAAAATTGGCTGTATTTTGTATTTTCATGCAGTACGATATTATGCCGGTTTTGAAAATATCGTCGCAAAGCATGCCTTTAAGAGCCTTGAAGAAGCTGCTTTCAGCAGAAATGAACTCATAGAACTGAATTTTGAAGGGATTAGGCCACACAGTAACATCGTACCAGGGGCGAAACTGCACTATTTTCATTAGGGGGGTATGAAGCTTAGATGCCCGACAAAAGGGCGTGGCATGCTTGATGAAAGGGCGTGTCATACATGAACTTAATGGCTTGTCATTGGCTTGTCAAGGGAAAAATTAGAAATCACAAACAAAGATTTTGTAAAAAGCTCTCTTGTTTTGCAAAATGTAGGGGGAATGGGTATGCACAGTGTTCATTTTCTTCTCGCATCAAACACACTTTACTTTTCGTCTATACTTTCGCTGTCGATCAATACTTCAGACTTCATCTCGAGGCGAAGATAAACATGTGCCTGTCGAGCTCGAGACGAAAGCGCTGATCAGTGGACAAAAGGCAGAAATGTATATATATGTTGCTGTTCCTAGCCTCGTTTCTGCTTTGTTTTCCCAACTGGGAGGAGATTGAAAAAAAGATGGGGGAAAAACCAAGCTAGGGCAAAAAGTAGCAATAAAAGTGCGATCTAAAGAAAATTTCCAGATTTGTCCAACAGATACACTGGCAGCCATAAATTTGCCCGACAAAATCTGCTTTTTTGAAGATTGGGGGGGGTGCAGCACCCCCCATACCCCCCCAGTAGTTTCGCCCCTGCATCGTACTAACATATCTATGTTATATTATGATATAAAGCGTAATACATACAAATATATAAATTTACATGCAATTAATACTGATTCAGATTTTGACAGAAGTTGAGATTGAAAAATGTGGGTTCTGTCATCATAAGAGCTGCTGTTCATCCAAGGGGAATGAATGCGTTTTGAAACTTTTAGTTGCTCATGATGCAAACAGTAGTTCAGGCCTCAGCAGGGCAATTAATTTTAATTTTAGAGCTGAGTAGTTAAAGCTTTTTATGTATGTTTTATGTTACATCTTGGGACCTAAATATCTTGAGTGCTATTCAGTTTTAACATTTGACAGCATTCAGATATTTCATATTAAGACTCTTTAAGTGACAGGGAACAAGTCCATCTTTATTCACTTCAAAGGCTGTTAACTTTATCTTCCAGGCAGCTGATTGTTCAGGAAAACTGAAACTTAAAATGAAAACGTTCAATAACCCACATCACAAATTAAATGATGGTTGGTGTTGCGATAGCATGGGCAGTTCGTGTAACGACCCTTGTGACAACTATTTCAAGATATGCCTAACAAGTCCATCATCAGGACGTAGATGCGACATCGGTAAAACGGAGACAGGCGAGCTTGGAAAGGACAGTATTTCGTTTAAAAGCAAACTTGGGAAGTTTTCAAATCCACTTGTATACAGCTTTACCAAATGGGAGGTACGTGCACAGCAGATTAGGTTGCTTATAATCTTTTAAAGCGTGAACCTCTTTCATTCTGAGCCAGCTTCGTTGGAGATTTACTTGACTTTTGAAAACGGTCAAGATGAACCATGCAGAAATTCAAAGTGTTTTCCTAACATTATTTCAATAACAACAAGAATAGATAATTATACAGAAATAGAGAGGCCTTTTTTTAAACAGCGATTAGTCTTATTAAATCAAAGGATGATCAAAATAGACAATTTTTAGCAGAATATGGCTCCTAAAGTACAGAAGAGATAAAAACTCTGAATAAATCAAATCACTTTCCTTTTGCAACGACTTCACGATAAATAATAAAAGCCTGGTTCTCCTGGAGATTATGCAGTTTAAAAACACTTTCAGGCAACATTTTATCAAGGAGTCCTATGATTTTGCTCAGGAATCTTTCACGTTATCAGTTGAAGTATGGGACAAAGATGGCGGTATTTTCACAAGAGAAGATGATTTGACAGCCAGATTTGACCATAATGTTGTTGCAGCAGTAGGACGAGATGAAGCATCCTCTGCTTGGAAATCTGTTTCTCTGAAACATCCACATTCGAGATTAGATGTCGAAGTCAGGTAATTCAAATTAAACTTCATTGGCAGCAAGGAAAGATTGCTAGGGCAGGCCCCTTTTTGCCAGAAGTCATGAATCCATAAATTCTTTACGCTATTTTCTTTTAATTTTGGGGTGTTTATCCAAGTCCTTTAAAATTTCAAACTAATATATCTTTCATTGCTCAGAAATTTTTCAGCCTTCAGATAGAATTTGTGATGGTCTTCAAAGCCTACTTTGCATCAGGGACTCCGGAGCACAATTTTTTTTGGAGGGGGGGGGGGCTCTTTACCAATTGTAAAGACTAATTTTGATGGTAGTTCTTCCGCCATTATATTTGATGCCACAACTTTTATGTCGTACTTGGTCAAAATAATGTGGGAGCTACAGCCCCATCCCCCCACGACCAGGCTCCCCCCGTCCAGGCTCCGGCATGTCTTCTTTGCATGTTACACTTAAACCACCTTACAAATGTTTTTGAAATATAATGCTTTCAGTTTATTGCAGCCATATTTCATTGTGTGCAGCATTAATAAGACAGTTTTTGTTTTTTATGAGCTGTTTCAGGAGATGTTTCATGAGACGGGCTATAATAATTGTGTCAGTGATTTTGGCTAACCCTTATTCTTCTTCACCCTACCTAGAGTTTTCTGTAATTCTGGGTTTCTAATACCATCTTGCCAAGAGCACTGCACGTTCACGAATAATAGCAAAGGCCATTACAGATGTGATTTTGTAAATGGTACGAAGATCTGCCTTGACGGATGGTATGGTGACAAATGCTTACAGAAAAGAAAATCCTGCAATCCTCGAGACGATGTATTTGGTCACTACAGCTGTCATCCAATCACGGGGGACATAGTTTGTCTTGCTGGATGGAAAAATGTAACGGCTAAATGTTTGGAAGGTATGAAGGAGCTATATGGGTTTTCCCTTTCATCAGCCCTTAGGAGATCAGCAAATATATGCCGAGTATTTAACCATAAAATGTTTAACAAAGTACGACCCTCCAATATACAAAAAAAGTATAAAGTTGAAGAGGAAGGATTTATTCAAACTGTTACCATGTCTGTTGCAAAGCAACGGCATTTCAGGTATATCATTGTCCAGAAATATGTCCTCCTTTCCTTCGGATAATATCACCAAGCTCTAATTTTTGGCTGGTTTTGGGATTGGGAGAGAGACATGGAAAGCTTTCCAAGTTAGATGGAAAAGGGGGGGAAGGCAATATTACACAAAAAGGGCATTATTTCAAATAAGTTGCTTTTTAGAAAAGAGAATTTGGCCAAAGGTTAGGAGCACGTGACCCTGGTGCACCCCTGGGTTCTACATCCTGAGGGCGGCAGTTAAGTTTCTAGTGTTGCTATTTGCCATCTTTGTGGAGTTTCCCCATTGTTTAGCTTCGAACGATGTTTTATTACTTCAAGCTTTTGTTACCTAGACTATCTGGCCGTGATACTTACATATACCAAAATTATGACATAACAATAGTCATGCTTCGAAAGCTGGTTATAAAGATATAAAGATGCAGCTATCATGATCTTGAGTAAAAATCATGGAAGCGTAACTATATAGATGATATTCTTGTAAAAAACCAACTTCTATTCCTTTTCACTAAAATAATTCCTCAGATATCTATCAATGTTGTTCAGCGTGTTGGACGTCGATAGATGATGGCCAAAATTTAATTTATTTAAATGACGAATTTGTACATTTGAAACCAATATATTCATCTAGTTTGAGGTTCCATTCTCTTGTTATTTAACGTGAATAAAACTACAAGCTTGTCTCATCTTTTTTTCAAAAGAAATCGACGAATGCCAAAGCAACCCATGCTTAAACAGAGGGATTTGCAATGATTTTATAAATAACTTCAATTGTTCCTGCAAACCAGGGTATACAGGAAGAAGATGCGAGACCGGTATATGACTAAAGCCATTTTCTACCTTTTCGCTGTAATTTTTTAAATACAATTTGCTATACAAGCTGCCTGTAACAGCTGCATTGTCCAACAAACAACTACTTCAAAGCTTCAAACATATACATATGATTACAAGCACTGTTTTCATTGCAGCATATTTTTAGCAAAATTCATGGTTATATTTTGCCTGTTTTGTATGAATATGAACACTGGATATACACTGGAGTCGTAAAAATATGGAAACGGTAGGTCAAAATGGCGGCTCACAGTGACCACGAGCCTAAGCCAACCAATTTCAAAATCAGAATTATGAGGCGAAGAGACTTGGAAACGATAGGTTGTGGCGGGAAAATGCATTCGCCATTCCTTCGACTATCGGTTTTAAGGAAATTTAATGATCGGTTTACTGTTTTGAGGGGAAAAATTCAGCAAAACTTTGAAGCACTGCTTCAAAACAATTCTGTAAAAGATTCTCTGATTATTCATGAAAGATGACCACGAAGTGTCACTTTATTGAAGAAACGTGAACGAAAAATGTTGAAATTCGAAGCAAACTGCTTGAAGCTTCTTTCTCGCGAAAAATTATAGCTGAGAAAGTGATGTTAGCAGTGCACTTTAAATTTAAAGTTTCAATACTGACACAAGATGAGTTGCTCTACATTTGATGTTAATGACTTGTTCATCTTAAATTCTGATTTACTCATTACCTAAGCACACGAAAATAAAAAAATTAAAGCAAAACGTTCAATGTTTATTTTGCTTTTAAATTAATGGAAAGAATAATTTACACCCAAAGCGTTTATGTTATTTAGCAAGAAAACTATTTTGATCACTAAATGACAGCTTCAGAAATTGTTCAAAAGATCTCACTTTTAATAACTTAAAGCCTAATATCTCAGCCAAAATAATCTTCTCGGTAATTTATTTAAAGTCAGAACAAAGGTGCACGTATTAAGTTTCAAGTTTAATTAAATTATCTTATGCTTATTAAGTTTCGTCTGTACTTTGAGGCAATTTTTTATGAATCCTTCGAAAATATTTTCCAGAAATTTTCTAAAGCACCGGTCCAATGTTTCCCTGACTTTTCACCCACAAAAAAGTAAGGTAATCTTTCAAATTTATTTCGATTCAAAATCCATTGGAATTACGCAAAAATTTCGCGGCGAAAGCGTTCGTTACAAAAACCCCTTAGCACTGAACTTCTGCTTGAAAAACCTGTCGGCTCAGGCCTTTGGCTTCTGTGAGCCACCATTTTTAGCACCATTTCCATACTTTTGTGACCCCAGTGTAGAACTATGCTAAATGCTCCCAATATTTTTAGCAAACTTTTGACTGAACTTACTTCCCTGTTGTGTCGCCCATGAAGGTAACAAATGCAATTTTCATGTAACGGATAGTCTCTCCGGAGGCGTTTGTTCGAGCCCCACCCCTGTCACCTCATGGACTGATTTTTTATATAACATCACATGACTCGTTACATTAACAATGTTGCAGTTCTTTATACTCCCAATACATTTTTTAAATATTTCATCTGATGTGAATCCAGCCACTTTTTTTCAGATATCAATGAATGTTTAAGCAACCCTTGCAAATTCGGCAGTTGTCAGCAGCCAACACCAAACAACTATACATGTCAGTGCTATGCTGGCTACGAAGGAAAGCATTGCGAAGCAGGTAAAACGATACCTCAACCAAAGCTATTACGATACAAGAGTTTGAAAGAATCTCTTAGAAGCGAAAATGATATGAAAAATCTGCGAAAATGCTTAATTTCATTTAAGTTTACACGAAAAGAGGCTTGATCCTAATCGATAACTAATACGAAGTTGTGCATTTTTGTGCTAGCCTAAGGAGTTTCAGCGCTCTTAAGGCACTCTGTTATTTCTATTGATCATTTTACGGCTCAATTATGCTGAAGTCAAAAGAAGTTTTAATATTATTAAAATCATATTTCTAAATCAAATGTTTTCAAACAAATTGAAAACAGAAAATTTCAACATCATATGTGTGGAGGCTACAGAAGTTTTCAATGAAAATATCTGAAGTGCAAATCGCATGTCTCAACCCCCTTGAAATAGTTTAACTTTACTTTGGAAAGAAAGAAATGAAAATCTTTTTCACCACAGATATAAATGAATGCAAAAGCAACCCATGCGGTAATGGAAGTTGCTTTGACCTTGTCAGTAACTACAAATGTGTATGCAATGCTGGTTACACAGGTTCTTCGTGTGAACACGGTGAGTGTAGCTTAAATTATGTTCCTCTTCTTTTTTCAAACTCAATTTCTAACGATTAGTGCTTTGATTTAAAGTTAATATGTAGTTGATATTTCATCATAGGCAGGAAACCTAACTCGATTCTTGGATCTACTGAAACAACATGGCCAATTTTACCAGCTATCGATTACAATTGTAAGGAAAGAACAACCAAAGTGACAAGACACATACATAGGAGTCAGGGGACTGCCCCTTAATTTGGAATGAATTCTACTTGGTTTCGTGAATGTTATTCACGTGATTCACATCGTTTCCTCACCTTCTGGCCCTTCCCGCTAAGTCAATCAATCAAATACCTTGCAGGGACATTCGAGGATTTATGTACTGTCACAGTAAAAGATTATAATAAAACATGTTGATTGGACAGCTAATAAGACTTTCTACCGGTAGCTGTTTCGCAATTCTCATTAGGCCCTGTATATTTGTGAAGGTTCTCGATCCCAATTAAGTCTCTGTTTCTACATTTGATCCTATAAAGTAATACTTTGATTCTTTTTGAAGCCTTGCTCGATCTTCACAAAAACTTTCTTTCTTTCTTGACCTACTGTTCTCTCATAAAATTGTGCTTGATTTGATACTGCTTCGAAATGTTTTACGTAGGCGTAAAACTCAAAATTGAAATACACAGGGTTACCCAACCTTCTTTGGAAACTCCTTTCATCCACATTTGCCTAGAGCATCGTTGCAGCCATTATTGCGTCACTTTGAAACATAATTTTCAGTCTCCTTTAATTGAACAAACGAAATACACCTTTAGGATAGCAGGTATGACGTGTAACTAGTATGTAACCTTTTCACAAAGCTGATCGAAAAAGTAATGATGAAATAAAGGATAGGTTCTTTTAGTGATAAGATCTTTTGATTAAATGTTTTGATCAACAGATATCAAAGAGTGCCTGTCATCCCCGTGCAAGAACAATGCCACGTGCATCGATCAGGTTGCTGCGTATAAATGCAAGTGTTTAGTTGGATTCACAGGAAGAAACTGTGAGACTGAAATCAGGAAAGGTTAGTAACACTGAAAAGACTTTCACGATTGACAATTGTTATTTGTTGCTGTGTATTTTACGTCTATATGCAAAGAAGTAACTGATCCTGTCTCTATTCTAAGTTGGAATAAACTATTTCTTGACGATTCACAGAAGCTTTTGGGCTGGCAAAAATTAGATCGAAATAGTTTTAGTACATTTACGAACGATGACGAAGTTTTAGTTAACTGATCCGCCGGCTTCCCCATTACTGTTACACCACTCCACACAGTGGCGGATTTAGGGGGGCAACTAGGGGCAGTCTCGCTTTTTGGAAATGGTTTGGCACAATTATTGTGAAAAGTCTGGCGCCACTTTTTGGAAATGGTTAGGTACAATTATTGTGAAAAGTCTGGCGCCACTTTTTGGAAATGGTTTGGCACAATTATTGTGAAAATTCCTTTGGAACGTGAATAGAGAGCCTTCTGTCAGTAGTTAGGGCCTGTAATTGTTGTGTCTAGCGTACTCTCATGACCAATTTCTGAAAATTTTTCAGCTTTCAAATTTGTTCTGGATCCGCGCCTGACTCCACTTCTTTCCAGCCTTACATAAATGTTCCTTTTGTTGAATAGATATATTTCTTGTTGGATTGTTGATAAGCTTCTGTGTAAAAGACTAACCAACCAAGTTGAAACGAGAAAAATGAACAACATTTTAATTGGAACAGTAGGGTAAACCTAGCACGGCCGTAACAAGACGGAGAGAAGGCCCCATTTCCCCCATTCTAAGTTCCATGAAACGACAGTGTTTCAATTCCATCCAACAACTCTTTTTCAAATCCTTATAAGTGAATACATATATTATTGATTTAGGTGGGCACACCAGCTCTGCAGATTCGCATCCTACCACAGCAGTCAAAGTTAAAAAGACAAAAAGCATCGCAGCTTCAAGCTTCACATCTAAAGTGTTACAATCAAGCTGGCAAATAATAAAAACAAGAAACCTCGCTTCAACTAAACGCAAAACTGAAACAGAGGCTTTTCACAAATCAATGATTATTAGCAGAATTGACACCACCGTTCGGCCTAAGGGCTCGGTATTATTTTCAAGTAGCACAGTTCATCAGAGCAGTATAACCAAAGGTGTTGACAGAACAAGTTCATCTTTGGAAGGCTCTTCAATCAGCTTGCGGGCAACCTTCTCGAAAGCCTTTAAAAGTGAGAGTAAAAGAAGATCAGCAATGACAACAGCATTTATATCTTCAGCGAGTCATTTTACAGAACAACAAAGCTCAGCTTTCTCGTTAAACAAAAATATCAGTATCCAAAAAACAAGCTCGTTAAATGAAAATATCAACATTCAAAAAACAACCTCAGTGACCTTTGATAACACTGCAGTTTCGAAAACACCTTCGAATTTGACAAGCAACTTTATCTTTGAAGTAAAAGCTACGGCGTCTGGAATCCCTATTGCAGTGACGTCATCCACTTCCTTAGAACACAGGCCGCAAATGATGGAAGAAATTCAATATAAGCTTGAACTGAAAGGAGATATTGCCAAAGTACGTTGCGCAATAGTATTACAACGTTAGAATCTTTCCTTTCCCCTACCTTAGTAAACCAATTGTGTACATTCTAGCATTTTGATTAACACTTCTTTTATTGAATTATATGTTCTGAAGAGGAACAGAGAAGAGGTCTACCTAACGCGTTCAGTTTTCTTTCCCTGTATCAATCACTATTCACAAGTAGTAGTGTATCTAATGGAGGAGTGTACTGGAATTCACACCCAACCCACCTCCTCATTTTCTTGACTTGATTAGCAAAATAATTATCGGTAGTATCGCCTAGAGCTGAGTAAGAAAGCAGACGAGCATTCTGAGTAAGGGTGGTGAAGTATTGTCCTCGCTCAAATCTTTGGTGGTAGATATTCTCGCTCCCATCCTAAACTGAGGAAATGGTAGACCACTGATTCCTGCAAGACTTATGCATAGTTGTTTCAGTATTTTCAGCCTCAACTTTGCTCTTTTTCAGTGGAACAGAGAAAACCAAGAAGTCTTCAAGAATGTAGTTTGCAAGGCAGCCGTTGAATCATGCAAATATGACGGTGGTTGTGCGCGGGCTGATTCACGGTAGGTTTCACTGTAGGTCTATTAAGCATCAGCCCTAGCCTGACACCAGAAGCTGAGCAGTGTGATGTGCCTTAGAAATTTCATCATAGAGAATACCTTTGATTCCCTCTATTCAACTCAGGTATCTAATGAAGTATCTGCTACCCAAAAACACCTGGAAGTCACCTTTTGGTGATAAGAATGATTTACAATTTTCTGGCCATGCAAAGAAGCTTCTGTTTATCAGAGAGGTACATTTAAATTAAGAATGCCCCTAATATCTTTCCAGGTTTCCATCTTTCTTCACTGAAGCTAATCAAGAAAAAGACGGCTCTTTTATCACGGTTATGAAGCTCTTATTGAACAACACATTGCCTCACGAAAGGAAAGGTAATTCGAAACTTTTATTGAATGCATTTGCATGCTAATGTTTTAAATGCAGACGAAGAATTGATGAGCATCGTTGTGCAATAGATATGGTTCATGTTCAGTTTCTTTCGTTTAATTTGATATTACTTATAAGTATTTTGAGTTGATACTACAGATATTATGCATAATGCAATATAGACAGGGAATTTTATAGAAAAAACTAGCAAACTGCCTAACCTCAAATTTTATTTCACATTCTTACTAAATCGACCATGGAGATTCCAAATCCAAGATGGGCCAAAAAAAATTATCACCGGAAGTTACTGTTTTTGATGACGTCATCAAAAAAATGATAAAAAACTTTAAAAATCGGCCAAGGACTCGAACTCAATTTTTTTTCCATTTTTGCACTAAATTAACTATGCAGATTTCAAATATGAGATGAAATGAAAAATATCTCGAACGGAAGTCAAATTTTGTGATGACGTCATCAACTTGGAGAAAATTCACTTTGAACCTTTTTAATTGTTTTCTCGCAACTATCATTGTCAAATATGTTCCATATTCGAATTGCACACATTCAGTGCTTTTAAAAGATGTATTGAATTTCTATTATACTTACCTTTAAACGTTCTTTCATGACGTCATCATCATTTTATGACGTCATCGCCTTTTAAAGGTAATTGAATAACGCGTGAAAGGATGCCTAAAAATCTTTAGCTAGTTAAAAAAGTCATTCAAATTAAAATTTCGTTGTATAGAAAATGATATGGATCCATTCATCCTTCATCACTCTCTCCTTTGCTGGAACTCCTGAAGAAAATGTAGTTCCACTCATCATCGTCTGCTTTAAGCTGATCACCTCACCATAATTTTTCCCATGGCCTAGTCCTCATTGGTTACGGAATTTTCTTCGATTTCATCACTAGAGCGCTGCAGATCTTGCAGTTTTTTAGCGGAGAGTGTGCGGGGCCCTGCACAAGATGAACATAATTTGTGTGAAAAAAATTTTGGAATTATTTTGTTGACTCCAGTATTTTCTGCAGATATTCACAGCTTTTTTAACGTTGACGATCGGATATTTTTGTCTTCAAGCCGTTAAGAAACGTTTTTCTCTATATATCCTCTCCGTGCCATTTCTTATTTATTTATCAAATGTATGTTCAAAATTAGAATATGTAAAGAAATTTTTTTCCTATAAACCACACTAATACCACCTGTGGGCCAGATCATTCTTTCCATCGTATGTCTAACGAAAGCTTAAAGGCAATTTCTCTTACAATCTTCTTTTGATAATGTAACCAGTAGTAAATGCTTGTGTCAACCAGTATAGATCTGGTTGTAGAGCTTCTGATCATCTGTTTTTCATTGCCTTGCGAATTCTTACTCTTATCTGCACAAGTGTTTCGTCACATTTTCCTTTGTATGATTATTTTTGCACAAATTTTATCGCTTTCGTGAGAATGTCTTTGCAGATTTCCTGTCTCATCGTAACTCTCTCGAGCAATTTTCCCTTTCCAGAACACTCCTAAAGCTTTTTAAAATGTTAGCTTTCCTTACAACAACATTACCGGTGTTGTTTCGCAGCCAATAACTGCATGAACAGCCGGTAGATTTTTGGAACTATCTAAACCCAGGTAAGATACGACGTTCCAAAATTAACGTACTTCTCGTTGTCAATCTTTAAGGAATATTTCCTTGAAGGCTTTTCACACAATAAGCAGTAATTTTCACACATTAGTGTCCTTTCGACAACTAATAAATTTTATCGATGAGGAAAGAATGGAATATCAAGTGGATGTCAGCCTCTTCATAGCTGCAATTAAGCAAGTATGTCGTGGAATCTTTGATTATCTTTAAGGTTTGTTATTTATTGGTAAACACGAGTGCTTTCAAAATTAACTGCATTTTCTTCTGGAGTTCCAGCAAAGGAGACAGTGATGAAGGATGAATGGATCCATATCATTTTCTATATAACGAAATTTTAATTTGAATGACTTTTTTAACTAGCTAAAGATTTTTAGGCATCCTTTCACGCGTTATTCAATTACCTTTAAAAGGCGATGACGTCATAAAATGATGATGACGTCATGAAAGAACGTTTAAAAGTAAGTATAATAGAAATTCAATACATCTTTTAAAAGCACTGAATGTGTGCAATTCGAATATGGAACATATTTGACAATGATAGTTGTGAGAAAACAATTAAAAAGGTTCAAAGTGAATTTTCTCCAAGTTGATGACGTCATCACAAAATTTGACTTCCGTTCGAGATATTTTTCATTTCATCTCAGATTTGAAATCTGCATAGTTAATTTAGTGCAAAAATGGAAAAAAAATTGAGTTCGAGTCCTTGGCCGATTTTTAAAGATTTTTTATCATTTTTTTGATGACGTCATCAAAAACAGTAACTTCCGGTGATAATTTTTTTTGGCCCATCTTGGATTTGGAATCTCCATGGTCGATTTAGTAAGAATGTGAAATAAAATTTGAGGTTAGGCAGTTTGCTAGTTTTTTCTACAAAATTCCCTGTCTAATACCTATACGTTAACAAGCACTTTATAACAAATCAGTTAAAGTGCCGTATTATGCATTAGTATCATGTATCAAGCATTTATCGATATTCAATATTCATTGACTGAATCCCCATGATTCAAAAGAAGATTGAGAGAGCAAGAGGTTGAGCATAACAGCAGCTTGTCTTTCTCTTGAGCCTATGAGAAGATCACCATCGACTCTTCAAACAACATATATCTTCCATAACAATTCTCTTTTCTTTGCGTATGTGGCAAGATTACCATTGACCCTCTAAATGTTTCCACTATTTATAAAGTGATAAGAACTTTAAAAGAAGTGTTACTTATCTAAAACGGTTTATGACTGCCTAGCATATCTTTGTTATCTGTGTTAAAGGAAGTTTTGAATGAAATGAAGTTTTCTTTTTTATAAGATGCAACTCAATGCCTACAGATGTCATTGCACAAATCCACAGCAAACATTGAAGCAGTGCTGCCATTTGCAATCAAAAGTGTTCATTTAGTAGGTGTAGTTTCATCGACAAGATATGACGCAACAAAGGGCCCTCTTTACAGTTCAATGGCAGTTGTCAAGTCAGGAAAGAAAAACTCATCGGCCTTTGGAAGTGACAAAAGCAAGCTGATTGCTATGTTAATTGCGGGGCATTTCTTTGCTATAGTAGGGCTCTCCTACGCTGTACACTGGTTGCGAAAACGAAGGTAGGGTATAGGCCTACTTTTTTACAGAGGCATCCACTCACTCAGATAGTATGCCTTGTACTGACGTCAGGTTATTGCAAAGGCTCTTTAACAGTGGGGAAGGGGAGTGTCTCAATCACTTAAAGAACACCTGCTGTACGTCCTTACAGTAAAAACTAGAGGGGCTGCACAACATTATGCCTATGTCAAAACACAGCGAGGAGCAGTTTTGCATACGAGATATGAAGCAGATTACAACCAAAGTGGATGCGGTCTTCAAACTGGTGTCGCATCAAATATCTCTTGCAGAAAATTAATCAGTTGATGCTCAGTACATAAATTTTCGGTAGATAAAACACTTCCGCTTGTTCTGCTTGGTGGTAGAAAGCGCAGTAGCCTAAAAAGGGTGGTTTTCAATATTTACTGAACTCAAACTGCTGTGGGAATGGCCACCAATGCAATGCAACAATCTGCTATGAAATACTGCCTCCCTCACAATTATGGGCAAAAGATAATTTTTTCTTCATAGTGCCTAAATTTTTCTTCAGACAGCGTGAATAAGGTCATTTTGTCGCTAGTTTTGGTCGGTCATAAATCATCTGTCATTTTGTCAAGATTTATCAACTGTTGTATTGTTTAAAAATTGACTTATTTTTAGACTCTTTAAATGTACTAAGGCTTTGTGCGGCAATTGCAAGATCAATTAATGTCAATCAATGTTTTATTGTCTTTGCTTTATTGATTTGCAGTGCATTAATGCGAGTTGACCAGTCACCCATCTTTGCTCGCGAGAAGGCATTTATCGGTGACCCAGTCTCCAAATTAAAGCAGAAGAGCGGGAGCGGAATGAACAAAAAAATCAAAGTACGAAGCTACAGCAACGCCAAAGAAGAATTCACGGAGAGGGAAAAACATCTAAAAAGACCGTTAAAACTCGAGAAACTAAACAAACAGCCGCTCATTGACGATGAAGAGAATTATCTCGAGACCCTGTACATCTAGAAATCTGGTAGCCTCACCCTATGGAAGTAACTTATTTACGCTTACACCCTTGATGCTCGGTCCAACTTTTCTTCGCAATGGACGTCTTGATGTAAAGGAAAGAAGAAATGCATCAAACACTAGGGACAGTCCCATGTTGGGATTTACAGGGAAGTGGGTTCTTGTTCGGGACAAGTCTGTAAAATCATTACAGTCTTTTAAAAATTGTTAAAATTTTCATTTGTGAACAAATAGATAGGTAGAATTTCAATAGGTCGATTTTCACTACTTTTGGTGACAGGTTTAAATCTTTGTGAAGCATTAGTAATTAGCAAGTATCAAATGTGAATAATATATATAATGTTTATAGTGAAATTGTAAGCCTTTTAGAGCAGGGATCTTTTTATTACAAGAAGGCTGAATAAATGCCAAATTTTCTTTTCAAATTTTTTTCTAATATGCCGGATTTAAGCTTTTAAAAGACCAGATCAAGATACTATATACCATCTAGATATTAATATTCTAGATTGATGCATATTAATTTGCTTGATTGATAAAATGATTCTCATCAAAGACCTTTTTGATGTTTTGGTGATAAGCATTCCATATTTGTGATAGAGCCACTAAAGTTAAATACCATTTAAAGATACTTGGCAGAAGAAAACGCTAGCGCCAGTATGAGTGAGAGAAAACGCTAGCGCCAAAGCGGGGTCTTGCAGGGCCCATCTAGCCCGAAGTGCCTTTATCAGTGAAAGAAATTTCAACAGTAATGTTAATTTCAAACACTGTATGAAGTAGGGGCTCCGACACAAGTTGTAAAGTGAGAGAAAGATCATTACCTAGGATTTTGAATAAGATTGTCTGTTTAGCTGAATGTGAGGGCTCGGGGGTAACTAAGCCTAGTTTTGCACAGGGACGTGCCATTTTGGCTCAAACTTCTAAATTTGGACCCATTATTCCGCACATGTCTGAAAAATGTGATCCTTAACTCCGCAAACATGATGAAAACTATACCCTTAATTTCGCAAGGCAAATAACGTTTCCAAAATGAAACAAAACCAAGAAACAAATTTTGCTTGTCCTTTACCCCAAAATCTAAATATTGCACATATTTCATACTTTCATTTCTAACTTGACATTCATTTTGTTAATGTTAAGTCTACCTGCTAATAATTTCACGCTATTTTTCCAAAATAAAGCCCATGATTCTTCATGTTTCATCGGATGGTACCCACCCATAACTCCGCACATATTTTATAAACTGATACCGGTAAGTCTGCACATTTCAGGGAAAAGAAATACCCCTAAATAACTTCACGTCCCCTTACCTTGAAAGGTACCTCCTCCCCTGAGTGTGAGGGATAAACAGAAATATTTTATGTGGAATTCAAATGAAATGGAAGGTGTGGCAAACTAAATTGAAAAGTGATGATTGCACAAATATATTAAAATATGAATACTGGCAATCAATGTTAAAGAGTGGTTTCCTGGTGCTCTTGGTTTCATCGCTTGGTAACAGTTTTCCCGCGGCTTACTCTTGGATCCCCGTTGCTCCTTTTCTTTAATTAAACCTTACATTTTCACTTTGCTTTCTATAGTAAGCAGGAAAAGGTCAGGTACAGCAGTAGACATTAAACAGGCTGGAGAATGAAGTGAAACGAAGATCCACCAATATAATAATTTAAGGTACAATCAGCTCTACAGTGCTCCTTTACTTAGTGTCTGTCGAGCACACCAATCTCTATGAGCACACCTCATATTAGCAGCGACGTCATAATTTCTAGCAAAGCATTCTTGTGAATGTTAGTTTTTCAGTAAATGCTTAACACGAGCCGTTTAAGTGAAGTAATAAAGGGGCAATATACGCCATTTTAGTTTTTAGCTAGAGGTAATCTGCGAAAGAATGCCTATCAGCGATCCAATGGCCTACGATCCATGTGAAAACCTCAAATCTCTGCGAAGGTGGGCGGTATTGGCAGCTTAGTAAGCCAATGTAAGAAAGCAAATATTTGAGTCTCTTAGCACAGATTTTAAATAGTCTGGAGAATTAGTGAAAGCTTCAGTTCAATAGCTGGTGCAGAAATGAATGAAAGGTTAAGTATTTGGCAATAAAATAAAGAGCGGCTACAATGAAGGACTTCCTATATGAATTACACAGTATCGAAATTTGCCGATGAAGAGCAAATAAAGGTTTTATATGAAACTTATGAATGAAGAAATATTCTTGCTAAGTCATTATCTAAAGACCGAAATCCAAAGAGTTGGTCAGTGCATATATATTTAATACCTGTGTCTCTCCTTTGGATTTTCAGTCCAAGGGTCGTTATTTAGACGATGTAAGATAAAACCATTTGCAGGGGCAGGTTTTGGCGAATAGTTGGGAATAGTCTGCTTTGTTTTAGAGTGGCAGCGTGATGCATCATTAAAATCACTATTTAAAATTTTACAAAATGACCAGAAAGAGCACCGCAAAATGCCCCTAATGATGCAATATCAGTTAAATCTATCGCACGTTAAGCTACTTTTTAAGGGAGGTATGCTCGTGCCACCCTAACATGCATAGAAATCCTTTATTTCCAAAAATTCTATTTTTCCAGCGTTATTTTATAAAGGCAAGGTAATTGGTGGAAGTTGTGGATTTTGAGTGTGGTGGGAGCATGCACAGTACATTATTCAAGTGACCGCTTTCTACATGAAATTTTTCTCAGTAGGGAAAATTTAGAATCTGAAACTCGTAAAGCAATAGCTCCTGGAAACGATCAACATTTACAATACAAAATAAGAGTATTACAAACATACCTTTCAATGGTCAAAACTTGAGTAAACTTGAGTAACACTCTCTGATAAAAAAGGAAAGTGTAATATTGAATCAATGATTTGATAAGACATTGGATTTATCAAAGAAAAATATTTTTGCTACCAACGTTTGGTTGTTTTGTTGTTTTTTCTTTTAGCATTGTTTTTTTTTCTATTTCTATTAAAACCTTTTTTTTTGTTTTAAGATTTCTTAAATTTAATTTGATATTTTGACAGATCGAGTTGCCACTAAGAAATTGATGTCTCGAAAAATAAAATAAAAGTGCTTAAGTTATATGAATTCAAATGAAAATTTTCATCATATTAATCTTAACTGTGACGTCATAAAAAAAATCTTATTTTGAGAGTTTTGATTTTGACCATATAGCGTAAACGAGCACCAAGAAATACTATTAAATATTTCAAAAATCAGGTGAGATATGGCCAATGAAAGATTTAAAGTTTACTAAAGGCTCGAGATATGGCTCTGTATATAAAGTTGCGAACAAAGACCAAATAATAGGGGTTTGACGGGGAAAGAGCTTGTGCTCATATAGCCATATCTCAACCAATTCGTAACACATTTTTATATAAATTTGGACCTTTGGAGATATTTCATGATGCTATGTCAGGTTATGGGATTCAAATTTAAAAATTATAAAAATTATTTTTCAAGACGTCATCATTTAAGAGTGTATAAGAAGTTCTTGGAAAACATTTTTTATGGCTGGCTAGTGGTGATTAAAACGATGATGAAATTTATGAAAGTACTTACTAGCTTAAACAGCAATTTTATATAAAAAGGTAAAATCCTTATTAAAGGTGTACAAATAAGAAGAAAAAATACATTCTGCAACCGTAAATATCTGAAAACTACAAAGAAATTAAAAAGATTTAATCAGAAAGACAAATACATGCAATATAATAATGAAAAAGAGGTTAAGTAAGTTTGATCTGATTATCCTTAGTAGATGTGTTTTTCACTGATTATCCTTGTTGAAGCTGTGCTGCAAAAATTGATTTTGAAAGCAATTTTTAGTCAACAATATTAGCTTTTAAAGAACTCAAAAATTGCAAGATTTTTAGCTTAAGTTTCCCAACCATAAGAAATTCGAATATCTAATGCAATTCAAATGGATTGGTGACCCTAGGATCTTTGTCTAGGAACGAAAACATAAAAGAGAAGATCTGGTAGCTTATACTTGTCATGCTTGGAAGACATTCATTGACTTGACAATCTTCAGATGAATATTAAAACCCACCGAACGAA
This sequence comes from Rhopilema esculentum, assembly GCF_057945365.1. Classification (NCBI taxonomy): domain Eukaryota; kingdom Metazoa; phylum Cnidaria; class Scyphozoa; order Rhizostomeae; family Rhizostomatidae; genus Rhopilema; species Rhopilema esculentum. The sequence continues at coordinate 9,468,313 of NC_142818.1, read as the reverse complement.
TCTTAAACTGTACTTTTATCTGTGTTGCTTTTTGAATGACTGGGTGACTGGAGGCAATTGCTAAGTAAAAGATGGCAGCCTTTCGTAATAAAAAGATTTGATTTATTTTGACACTCTTGAAGGCGATGAAAACAATCTCCTTGTTTTCCTTGGAGGGGGCTCACTTTAGCTACAGCCTTGTACAGTTGCTACGTTAAAAAATGTGATATATTGTCGTTATTGTTATCATCTTTTAGTATTCCTTTTTAAGCTATATCTGTAGCCAATTTAATTAAGAAAGGGACAAAGACTTTAATAGCTAGATAGTTCTTTCAGTTTATTTGCTTTTTTATTCTTCTATTCACATTGCTCTACCAAATTTCAACTTGTAAAACACCTTATTTGCTACCTTGATATCCCGTAATATCGATGTCACATATCAAAATCAATGTAATATCAATACTGAAATACAAGTCAATAGGGTGTGACTTTATGTGCAGTCTTAGGCGATGTATCTAGATGTTTCCCACAGCACAGCCCTCTTTCTAACCTTTTAAGACAACTTGATCCCTGACGATACTCGGCAAGAACCTCAAGAATCTTTAAAAAATGGTAGTCAATAATTCTCTGTATTTTTCCATACTTTTCTTAGAATAACTCAAACTCAAGTTTTGTAATTTAAAGTCACTTTAAAAAAGAGGGCAAAAGCTTCTTTGTCTAGTGAAATAACCTGTATTCTTAATTTTCAAAAATCACTGTTTTTTCTTTTTTAAGTAACGTTCAAGATACGTCCAACTTAAATCGAAAATTTTAGAACAATGATAACTCCAGCCTCTTCACATCCCGAGCTTTAAAGACATCCGACTGAATGCATATTTACAGTATTAATCTTTGCTTTATCGCGTAACATTTGACTTGCCTTCGGCAGTATTTTTATATTTCATTAACGATCTCGCATGACGGAAAATACACTTTCCTTCCCCAAAAACACGCTTTAGCTATTTACACACGAAACTTCGATTATTTGCAAGTCCTTGAAATGACGTATTTGCAGTTAACTGCTAAATCTTCGTATTTCAATTGAGTGTATGTTTTGAATCCTACAGTTGTTGAGGGACGCTTATAGTTAGATGAAAGTTAATCCTTGACATAAGAGGCCAACAGTCCTTGTAATACCCTTACTCTCTCAACTCGACACTCTGAGGGTTGCCGCTTGCATGCCTGACCATGCAAAGCACTGTGACGTAGCCAGGGGCGAATCTAGCCTTAAAAATCTGAGGTGGGGGCTAGCCTGGGGCAAAACGTTCAGTTATAGGGGCCAACGTTAGTCATTGCATTGCATAATAGTAGAATGTAAAGCAGTGGCGTGGTGGCTCAAAATTAGCTACAAGGCAGTGACTTTTAGCGCCCCATAGATAAGTATGTCCTTGGTACAGCTCTATCAAGGCTGTTATCATTATGCCAAATAGTTTTATTAGTGGCCAGAGTTGCCAGATGCCAGCCAAACAAAACATACGAAAAAGCTTCATTTTGGCTAATTTTATGGAGTAATAGTGTAATCAAAAATTGGCTTTGTTTGTCACAAAAGCTCAAACTTGCTTTCAATTTTAATTTTCTGTTTTCTCTTAATTTGTTTCTTGCTTCGTTATATGCAATTTCGAGATTACTTCAACGAAATGTTGATTATTGTCTGTGCTAATGTTTTAGTTTTATTTCTATTTTTGTGGCTTTCAACATGCAGCCAAAATTAATTTTCGGCCAAATTAATTTTTGACGGCCAACAACTTTGAAAAACGGCCAGAATGGAGAAATTTGACTTTTATCTGTTTAATAATAATGCATCATGAACATTAGAATTTCAACAGAAAGACTTTACTTCTAAAAATAGGCTAATACATAGCTTTGTTAAGTTGATTGGTAAAGTTTTTCCTTAGTAGTTATGTCTTAAATCCAGCCTCCATGAGATCAAGCAAATCATTCTGTTACACAGAATTTCAAATCATAGAATTTCGGTGAGCAATAGTAGATTGCCAAGGAACCCTGTGCTGGGTTTCAGAGTGGAAAGGGTTTTCAATGGGATGTGGAGAGCCTTGGTTCAGGCTTGCCCTTCGCACCCCATCCCAAGAAGGTGAACCCTCGTGATAATATATAACAGATATAGAATTTAAATGATTGTCAACAATGAATTTGTTCTGGTAGCTACAGAAAGGAGCCAAAATTTAGGTTCACTTTGGTTACATACCAAAATGCTGATCAGGGCCCCTAACTTGTCGAATAAATGCAATAAAGATTACAGTGAACAAAATAAAGAGAGCAACCCTAGCAAAGTCAAAAAACAATTGAAAAAAACATTGAATTTTTATTAGAAACTGTTGAAAAAACTGGGGGGGCAAACAAGGGGGAAAGAAAATTTCTGGAGGGCGTGGCCCCCTGGCACCCCGTAGAAACGCCACTGGATTTGGCATTGTTTTGCAACTGGAGTAGAAGCTTTAAAATTTAAAGCACTAAAAATCATTCTGGTTCACATATGCATCTTAATAGATAAAAAATTTTATGATCTGCAACTTACTTGTCTTGAAGCAAAGAAGTTCTGTTATAGGGTTCATTATGCACAATACACACTTTTTATATAGCACCTAGCTCGTGGCCTAGTTCCTGAAGTTCCTTACTTTTTGACCCCTTTCTATCGAATAGTAGTATCAAAAGTTCTGTAATAGTTCCTTTTTTTAACTTCATATAAAAATTGCACATAGTTTATTAGAATTCTATTTTTGTGTCGCAAGATTAGTAACTGTAGGTAGAAACAAAGTGAAAAAAGAAAGAAGACATAAAAGAAGTTTGATACATGAAAAAGTACAAGTTCAATCAATAAGGAAACTCACTTTTTTAAGAAACGAAGGTTGATGTCGAATTCTATAGTTTCGTAATGCTTTGGAAAATCGACGCTTTGGGAAATTATCACGAATTTATTGATAATTATGACATTTATTTAATTATTTTTATTAATTAACTAATCAAGTTTTATTTTTGGGGTCCTGTACATGATTTTCATGCTGGGGAATTTTTCAAACAGAAACGTGTTGGGGAGGGTTTTCAAAGCAGCAAACAGTGAAACTTGTCAATTTTTTATATTGTTTTTGAGTTCTCGTGACATTGCTGTCAAAAGGCTTGCTTCCGTTTTAATGTTACACTTGGATAAGAGAAGTATATTTTTGTTCTCTGTGCCTAATGCAAACAAACCAATTATATCGATGGATTTTTACGTAATTTTGAAGTTATTGGCTTTTCAATTGTTTCTTTATATTTTTGCTTCGAGTATTGAAATTTCTTTATTTTTTCTTGGCTGTCCAGTATTTGTTTCTAATAAGGAGTTTCTTATAGAAAAATGAGCGTAAATGATTTGAAGTGAAGCAGAATCACAGAGCAGAATGTTATAGGTTCCGCCCACAGCTCTCCTTTCCAGTTCCGGGTGGAGCTAGTTGAACTCCACGATTCACATTGTCGCAAGTTTCCCAACCAGACAGACTATTTCTGAAGTTTCAAGAGCCAATATAAGTTTATCTGTAATATTCTATTAACATATTGAGATAATCTCGCCGTTCTGCTGCTATTTGGTACATGGCATGAAGGATGCAATCACATGATTTAAAGATTGTGTTCAGCAGGAAGAGTTTCGTTCTTTCGATAAAATATTTACTTAACGAAAACGTTCTTAGTTTTATTTGTGGGTAATACCTTGATTGAAGCGGAGCGTCTACATATGAGGCTTATTTTGTTTTAATTTGGTACCGGGTTGACCCAGTAAATATGAACTGTTTGCGTCAAGATTTGAGCAAACCGAGAAAAATGTTGAGTAACCTAATACGGTCCGGATTGGCTTTCAAATGGATGCCCAAGTAAGTGATTGAAACATCGCAATCGTGATTCACTATTCAAAAGTAAAAATGTTTCAATTTACTTGATGACGTCTGTCAGCGCTCATTGACAAATCGCTAAGGGATAGAGGTGTCCGCAATCTCAACATTGGTCTTGAGGTGCTCATGACCGGAAATTGCATTCTGGGCACGAAATTTGCGCATTTGCAAATATATCGAAATCGATTATTTGCTACTTAGTTGTTATGGGGTCTTCCAAAACCGTGCTTGTATGGTGACTTCCTGTGAGTAATAATTCACAACAGAAAGAAATAAGGAGAACAGGAAGGTACAATCGAAAGCGTGTTCAATTTTTCAAAGAATCGATGTCGCTAAAGAAGCTGGCCTTCGTTTTATTATTGGTTCACGCGCTAATATGGGTGAGTTGCGTCTAATTTTCGTTTTCAGAGTTTGGTTTTTTAAAATCAACACGGATATTCGGCTTCTGTGTAGATTTATTATCGGCGATGATCGTTTCTTCGAAAAAACCAGCGCAAAAGAGCATTTTCATTTATTCAGTTAAATTGCAGATATAACTTAAGGGTCACAAGGCGTTCCTCGTAGCTGAAGAAAGTCACTGTAAATTTATAGAAACATGGTTCGATGGGTGACTATGTATGGTTCAAGATTTTAACTAAGTATTGAGTCTTGATTATTAATCGCTTTTTTCATTCCCACGCCCGATTATAAGTCAGTATTAGAAACGAGCCTCTCCTCGCGGCGACTAAGCATCTCGTTCTTTGCAAATCTTGCGCAGCAACTAAATGAATTGCTTGATTCTGGTAAATTTGAGTTGCGCGACGTATCTGTAAATACTTGTCTGTGGTTGTTTAGTTTCATTTATAAGTCAAACGAGAACAGGCTCGTGTTTCCATTGCATGCGGATAACAGCTTGTAATGGAAATAAGGTTATGTGTCGTTAAGGAGGTTGGAGTGTATTTTAAGCCGTTTGAAAGCAAAGAAACGGAAGATGGAGCATGCTCTAAGCTCGTAACAAAAAATCAGCTTGGGGACTCTTACAAATTTGAAATATGTACACAAATAATGACCAGCCACGGTTTTCAAAGAATACTTGGCGATTTAATGCACACAAAACAGGAAAGAAGAAGTGAGCATGCACTAACAATTGTATCAGACCTTCTTCCTACAATCAACCCTTACCTCTTTTTCCCCCTGTTTTCTTTCTCTCCTTTTCCTCCCCTACCTCCCTCCTTTATTCTGCCTCCCTTCCCTATTCCCTCCCTTCATCTCTACTCATCTCCTTCCCCCTCCTTCCTTGTTTTCTTTCTCTTCTTGAGTACTTTTGCACTTCCCTATCCTAGAGTCCGCCGATGAAAGGGTTCTCATAAACTGCTTGTCTGCGATGACCCGTGATCTTCTGGCCTCCTTTGTGTCATGTGTTACCATGTAAACTACACTGTAATCAACGAACATTAATTTGTTGATTTGCGTGCCAATTCTGACAACAATTTGCGCACCAAATTTGAAGCAGAAAAGGTGTTTTGTTCAGTCGATTTAGCAGAGATCAGTTCCAATTAGGTTCTGCTGTTTCACCTCGAATATCTTATTGAAATTGAAATTTAGGCCGCGTCAACAAATTTTTGATTTTTTGCTCCTTCTTCTGACTATGGCTAAACGGACTCAAAACAACAGTCAGGGCTTCAAAATTGGCGCGCAAATCTATTATCGGAATTGACGCGTCAATTATCAATGGTGGCTTTTTGTTTCCAAGGCCACTAGTGACACAACAGGGCCAGAAGATCGCGGGTCATCGCAGCAAAGCAGTATATGAAAACACTTGCATCGGCGACGCTCTGCGATACACAAGAACCAGGATTAAACCCGATCGGTTCATATCATGTTCGCCAATCGTTTGATTTGATTGCAAAAAACCCATCCCTTATTTTCAGTTGACCAAAAGAGCTGCATTTCACTGCAAATTTCGAAAAATGGAAATTAGATGGTTTTATAAAATTTTGCGTAGAAGTTTCGAAATTCAAAATCTTCCTTTTCTCAGACAAAGTTTCTTCACTTAAAAGAAGGGGAAATATTTTCCAAGGGAATGTTGTATTTTTACTTGGAAGGTCAAGAAGAAGGGAAAGGCAAGATAGAAAAGACTCTTCTAAGGTCTGAGACCAACATGTCTTTTATGCTTAAAATAAAACAAATTAAGAATCTATTTTGTTAAATCCCAGTGACAGAACGAACTCTCGACGATCTGTTTTTAAGCTGTAAACTCAAAAAATGTAAAGAATTTAGTGTTTTCAAATGTTTTCTTGTGTACTCTCAACTAAATGTTACTTCTCAACTAGGCCAAAAATGTTTCTGTTTTGAAGCCTTTATAAAGACATGAGCTGTTCCAAGGGAAACTCGAGCCCAAATGCAACTCTAAAGCCTATGCTGTTGAATAAATGCTTAGCTTGTTGAAAGCCGGCGACGATATGAATGGCCCTTTCATGGTTTTATTATAATGTCGTGTAAAACGGTAAAGAATTATGACCATAGTTTCAGTTTTAGTTCAGTTTTATATTTTAAAATTCAACTACACACACCTTCAATTAAAGCTACATACCTACATACACAAAAAAGAAATTACATAAATCGCCGAAGAACAGTACGAAACAGCGTGAAATGACGTTGTAATATGAGTATGTATAAAGTTGACAATTATTTTGAAACGGTATATAGGGCAAAAGGAAGAGACTTCGATATTGATAATCTTTCATTGTTCTTGATTTTCGTTAGGCTATGATGACATTTTCGTTAGGCCTACAATTTGATAAACATGAAGACAAAGTACGGCAATATAAATGATATTATCAGTATGTTCTTCGAAATGATAAGCATTCTACAACTTACTTGCATTGCGCTTTCTCCTCCAACACTATATTCTTGAGCAAAATTGATGTTTCAAGTTGAGTGCAAGTTGAAACCTGGCGTCATTTTCAAATGGCGCGGGGTTGTCTTTAGAAGACTGGGCTCGAGAAACCAAAATGGCTTCGAGAAAAACTTCAGCAACTTCGCCCGTAACATTGCGAATTTTACCTTCATTGATGATAAACCTTTACATAAAGTTCACTTCAAGGATATTCCTTCTTGCCCTTCTATTGACGAATAATTTTAATCAATCAATTAATGGCAAGTTTTTGTTAACAGCAAGTTCCTAAAAAGTATCGTGACACTTCGATAAAAGAATCATGGCGTTGAAATTGATTTGATTTTTCAACACAAGGTCACCAAAAAATACACACTTACTTCTTTAATTAATCAAGGGCTAAGTATTTTTAAAAATACTTTTAAACTAAAAAGACACTTCAACTTTTGAATTATGACCACAAAAACATAGGGTTCTTGCAAAGTTGCTGCTTATAATTGCAAGGGCAAAATCACGAGATCATAATGAATTTTACTGTACAAGTGCGTTTAGTTACTATAGGCCCTTTTTGCGCTTCATGGCATAACATATTTTGATTGATAATCTTTTCAGAAATTTTGAGAGTACCGAGAAAAGCTTTAAGGATAAACGCTGATTCTTTTAAAGGTTCAAAGTATTGTCTTTTTCTTACAAATGACTCCTATTGATGGGAAACTTTGTGAGAAAAACCTTGCTCTTTGGCATTCGGATTTACAAAATCGTCTAAATTATTTCTACATTGCTAGAATCTGATTGAATATCTGGATGTGAAGCGGGGTGCGATTTCTGAAACCAAAACATTCATGACTGCAACATCGTTTAGAGAATATTTGAATGCTCTGCATTGAGTGTGGAAAGCTATATGAAATTGTATAGTTTTGGTATTTGATCAAAGTATTTATGGAAAGGTCTGTCAGCGAAGAGCAAGGCAGTCTACGCCTCCAGAATTTAATCTGGCGGAGATACCTAGAATGTGTCGTGGTATAGGATCTAATTTAGTTCGCCTCAACTGGCCTAGCATTATAAGATTCCGGTTGCACTCGAGATTTTCAGTGAAGCAAGCCGATTTCCTGTTCATGGTTCCATTCAAGCTCTGGCTGCCTCTTCCACAGGTCACACTGTGCGAGGCCATTCGCTATATTTCAATTTCAGTCCAAAATTGCTGGGGAGACGAGCAAGAGGAAGTTTTTTAATGAGTGAGGCAACCCTCCGTCCTGGAGTCAAAGAGTATGCGTATGGAATGAAGCTATCACGCATACTCCCTGACACCAGGACGTAGGGCTGCCTATTTACGCTTGCTCGTCTCCCCAACAAAAACCCTACCATGCGATTCCTTATCTTTAATGATTCAAGTTTATTTCGAAACTATGAAAAACCCATTGCAATACGGCTTGTTATGGTGAAGATAGACGGGCGGAAAAATAGCACTTTTTACAATGCAACTTCCCGAACAGCAAATAATCTGAGCGTGTACTGCTTTCTGTTGCAGGAGGCTGAAACACATAGAAAGAAAAATCTTTAGGCACCTTAATGAGTGTCCATTGCTATTCGGGTTTGGTCCCAAGAATAATTCATATGATTCTAAAATCGCATGATTCCAACAAAAATATACCTATGTTAACTATTAAACACTTCGTAACCCGTATCGTAACTATTGAAAACCAGCGTTAATTTTGAATAATGCTTGTTACTGGAAAAGACTGGCTCCTTTTTTCTTTTTATTACTTTATTTAGAGTAACCATAAGCTAATTAATACCAACTAGCATACCAACAGCAGCAATATAGATCTAATAATACCTTTTAAAACTCAGACATGGCGCGCACAAAATTGAACCTGGAGGGCCGATAATGAAGTTTAGTAACTAGGACGACCTGTTATGGTTTGCCCCGACGCAGAAGAAAATTTTGAAATTGAGCTTTTCTTTTATTCATAGAAATTAATAACAATACAATTTTACATTGACTATATTACCCTAATTACTGTACTACACTACGGGGACGATACCATGAGGAGCGAAAAACAATGACTACCCCATGGCCGATAGAAAGAAAGATAACTAAAACTAGGTAGACTAATTACAAATACAGAGTAAACAGACAAAAGGTAGATGCTAATGTATAGGAGTGTCTAAATTGAGCTTTCTAGAATGTCTAAAAATGCATCACCCAGATTGAAATTTAATGAATTATACCGCTAAGAATAGACAATTGGCCGACTCAGAAAAACTTTTCTTATTAATTTCAAGGAAATATTTTGGAGTAGAGGTGTCGTGCTAAAACTTTAGTGTCAGACGTTGGGGAAAGATAGAAAGGATGACCTTTGGTTAAAACTGCACATCGGTGTGAATAAATGGAGGCTTTTGTCTCGGTTATTTTTCAGCAGGCCATGTTCACATATCCAAAATGCAGACATTGCAATGATACAGAAAGCTATTTACTGAATTGATGCAAATATTGAACAAATAATAGCGATACCTAAATAAGTTAGTGGACATTCTCTTTTTAAAAACATGGTCAAAAAGGCTTCATCTCTGAGAAAGTGAGGGGTTTCAGCCCCCAGCCCCCCTCCCCTAATGGCGCTGTGCCTGAAACTAACATCTAACATAATACTAACTAAAATAACTACAATAAATAGAAATGTATGCATGTTAATACTTATAAGCAATTATTAATGAGACCCTACATTTGCTTTAGACGGGATGCATAATTTGCAGGAGCATGGAATTGTGGTTTCCTTTCAAATTGACGGAAGCAAATTCTTCACCATTGTGAATCAAAAGATATTCATTTGCGTGTATGAAGGAGTGTAGTTTAGTCTACTTAAATCTTTGACAAAGTAGTGGATGACATTTTTCTAGAATCTTCACTCACCAAAAAACAAACTGCAGATAGTAACTTCTCGCAAAGAACATAGTTATTAACAGGTTTTGATATATCTCTGATAATGATAATTACTATGCTTTTCACGACGTGTAACAAGAGCTGTCAGGATTTCGCTAACGAAGAAGGCCCTGAGGCGATTCATTGCTAACTAGCAGTACTTGACCTGAGTAAAGTACCATCACCTCAGGGGATACTTCTTGGAAATCATATGACAGTACAGTCCCGATAAATCGAACTTCAAAAGGAACGATGAAAATTATTCGAGTTACCGAATGTTTGAGATATTGAAGTTTAGAAAGTATTGCAAAAGGTACCAAGCCGGTTCAAGGGGAATATAAAACAGTTCAAGGTACTGGGGTTCGAGTTATCAAGGACTCGAACGATCGGGATTAAAATGTATGTTTAAATAGAAACTGTGATCCCAATGACTTCCAGTAGAGAATAAAGACCACTAAGAAAAGCCATTAAGCACATACTAATTGATCTGCAGTGTGCGAAAACCTCACAAGAAATGCTTGGATCATTCATTCCATTCAAGACTTAATCATCAAAGAAACTCGTGCTTCATGTCAGTGTGCATTCTTCTTTCCCAAGTGTTTAAATGTTAGGTTTTCAAGATGCCTCAATGAATGGGCATAGAGAAAAAGTAGTAAACTTGGCTCATTAGTCTAGACAATGAATAACGGCAAAATTGCGGAGATAAATTCTCCAAAGAAAGCCGTTCAAAGGAAACAAGGATGAAGAGTCAAAATGTTTTGCTGAGGATTATGGCAGAGATTCACATGATGTTGCTGGCAGCATGTGCTTACCATGTCCGTTTTAGAATTAGATAACCCACATAGACGGACATAGTTTGCAGATATAGGAGCATAAAAAGCGATGCATAGATACAGGCTTGTTGAAACAGTATTGAGCAATCGTTAACTCGCGAAGATAGATTCGGTAATTCCGAAAATCCCAAAGACGATTTATGGATTCTGAGGTTGGATCTAGAATCCCAGACGTGGTAATATAAAAAAAGTAGTGAAACGGTTCTATTTAACCAGGGGCTACACCTTTTAGACAATGTATCTATCAAGTTGCGTGTGAATCTAAGTATTATTGCAAGGAATGTATGCATAAGTTTTGAAGCGATTTGTATTTCGTCGCTTTAAAGGTATTTGACTTCTTCGTGTCTCAGAACGAAAGGGACTCTACTGCCTATTCATCATCAAATTAACACGTTTCGTTATATGAAATAACATTGTGTGTATATCAGAACAGACATATTAAAGAAGAAGTCAGTCTTTATTAATGTTCGTATTGTTCTTGACTCGTACTATTGCCTATTGCGCTGAGAATTAAAATGACGTCATTATTGGTTCCGTATATTCCCAGATGTCAGTAATTCCTGCATTATAGAGTTAAAAAGAATAAAAATATATGACTTTGCCATGGGAAATACTGTATCGAGATGTCACAATAATTCCAACCAATCGTTGAGGTGAGTTAAGGAAGTTATTTGGAACAAGTAGCTTATTTAAATTGGTGTTCCATTTGCCTTGAAATGGTTGTTAGTTTTTGGCCATGGATATTCTAGCATTTATAGATGCATTAAAAAATTTTGACAAAAAGCACATTTCTGCAACCTGTTTGCTCCAACTAAACCCTTGAGCTGATCATACCTAAAACCATATTGGATATTTCATAGCATAGTCTAATGAAAGACTATGCTCATAGCTAACTTTTAGGTCTTATGCTTGGGTCAAAGTTTTTGTCTTCGTTAATACTCATTTCGTGTACAACATAAATATAGTAACTTTGAGAAAAAATCGGGACAGTTATATTATCAATCCAACAACTTTACATTTATCAAGTAATCTAGGCACGTAGTAAGGCTAGCACTTTGATTAAAGGCAATCTGTCTCGTTGTGGATTGGTTAACGAGAACAATAGCTGGAACAATAGCCTAAACACGATTCCAGCACTCCGCCATATTTTTTACAATGCGATAAATTAATGGGGGACTGGAAACAATAAAAATCCCTTTGTTCTTATAACCAATCAACGTCGTGACAGATTGCCTTTAAGCTGGTCATTACAAATCAACAATTGTTAAAGCCTGTCCATAATATATATATATATATATAAATGTTATAAATTTTTTGTTATATATGTATATAAGTGTCATCAGTAACATAGGGAGAGCTAACTAGACAAGCCAAAGCGTAGTGTTGGCGGCTCGAACTTTTGCCAGAGAATAACCAGTTTCTACATGGACATTGTTTTTGCAAAATTTCGTGCTAGTCTCTCTTGCTGTTTTTTAAGCAAGTTTTCATCTCTGTAATCTTAAACAGTTTCTAGTAAACTAACCGTATAGCCCAAGTGACAGTAGGAAAACCAAGGCTTGTGGAAAATTGCATAAGGATAGAAAGCGCGAAAGACAGGGCTGTGTTTTGTTTTCTTTGACATTATTTTGTTATGTTAGCCAAATAAATGCACTTTTAGCAAAAAATATAGACACGCAGAAGATCTGCTTGGACACTTCTTACTTTTCGACGATTGCATTTTTTACGTTTTGTGCCACTGCTCCATTTTCCTAAGAGACTGTTCTCAACACGGAACTCTACAGTAAAGGAAACCATAAGTTTTTAACCCATCTTCTTTAAATGATAATCTTAATCCAAAATTGTTGTAGCGCTTATTGAAACAGTTACTTGGATTACAAGATAATTCGTATCCATGGGCGGTGATTCAAGACTAATTTGTAAGAACTGGCATAAATGATGTCTGAGTGATAATCAAAGGGTTTCTGACCTCCCTATAATTCACGCCTTTTCTTGTTATAATCGCGTGGATTCATTGACGTCAGGAAAGAAATGCTTCATTCCCTGTTCACACGAACAGACTGCGGAGAATTTCCAGAAGCTTCATTCCGTTCCCAAAAGTGGACCGTTCCGCAATTGAGTCCACAAGGGAACGCTATAATTCGCACTATTCCGTTTCGAAGCTGGACCACGCGCAAAACTGAAATGTAGGCTTAACGCTGAATCTAAAATATTAAGACGGGGTCTTGATATTCAGAGGGGGTGGAAATCTTGTACATTCCTTGATATTCTTGAAATATCAAGCCAGACGTTCGCTAAATTCATCTGTGTAAAACGCAAACTTAGGAATTTTTCTTGTGTCTGAAAATTTTGGTATAAGAAGAAACTTCGGTTTCAAAAAATTTCAATAAAGAAATCTGAAAATGATATTTGCGCATGTGCTTTGTCTGTAGGTTTTCATTCGAAATAACTCAGTTCATTCTGCTGCAAACTGTTCTAATCGAAAACTGAATTAATTATCATTTTTCCAAAAACTAAATACCGCTCAATGTATTTACTGTTACAGTCAGGGCCGTCGTTAAGCACTTTCACATAGGGGGTGCCAGTCACCAATTTGCCGACAAAATAGGGCATGGCCTAAGATATTTCAATGTGGGGGTGTGGCATTTTGACACAATTGATTTTGTTTATCAAAGAGAATGTTCTCGTTAATCAATCATCGCTACAATTTTGGAGTGAGTGTGGGTACTTAGGTTTTGAAGGCCTTGAAACAATGCCGAAAGACGAGGTCCCCCTGCGAGCGGAGCGAGCAGGAAATTTTTGCGACCACGCCCTTTAGATTGTCTTGAAATGCATTTCAGAATATTTCTTGCAGTCATTTCTTGCAATCGTTTAGAACTTTTAACTATTTTTAGGCATACCTACGTTTCATTGATTTCATTCTTAAAATGTAGCTCATTACTTCTTAAGGTCCCCTCGACCTCAAGGCCCTGAGGCACTTTGCCCCCTTTCCCTGCTTACAGTGGCTTCCGCACCCCCCGCTAGCGACGGCCCTGAAGTTACAGTGAACATGGGTCATCGGGAAATAGTTTAATAGCTGGGTATATGAAGAGATCTCGCTGGCCTAGACCGTTCGTGCTGACAACAATGGTCGATCATAATGCATAAAGTGGCTCGACGTTCTCAAACCAATTCCAAAACATGATTTATATAGGCAGCTAAGTTTCTCTAATTTCAAGATGTTTTTAAGAACGTAAGCGCGCCCTTCTTAACCTAGAATTTGCAGTATTAAATATTTCAAAAAGACACTTGCCGTGGTTCAGAAACGACACTAGTAACAAATCCCAAAGACTAACAGAGACCTCATCATGGATTACTTATAAAAACTAGAGCTAGCAACGAAAATGAGATACTGCATTCTACATCGAAATGATATCGTCATACTGGAAATTGATGCTGGATATTGTTATGAAAAGGGATCATATTATCCGTAAGGTCTTTGTTAAATAAAAACATAGTTATATTAAGAATTAGGCCTAGTCTCTTCTATCTAATAGGATAAAGCTCCATCTGCAAAAACTCAAAACGGGTCACGTCATGTCAAATTCTTCAGTAGACTTACGTAAGTCTGTTTACCACATGCCTTTTAGGGTTAGCTGCTGATTTTCTGATTTCTTATTTTCTGAAGACGCTGAAAACAAAACAAAAATATTACCAAGCAAACCAATTACCAAATTGGATCCATGTACATTATTCTGACAACTCAAGAAACAATTATGGAAAGAGGCGTTGTTCCCCATGGGTCCCTATTGCTTGAGTGAGTTTCAAACACAACCCTGAACACAGGTGGTCCATGTTTACAACGTTTTCTGTTTGTCCAGTTTACCAAGGCAAAATTCCTTCGAATGGTCAGAAAATTTTCATTTGATAGAAGATTTTCTTAGTGGTGAAAAAAAACCGGCTTGTATGGGGTGACATCACAAGGCACCAAACCTCTCCTTGTGGAAAGCTTTCCAAATGGTTTAAAATGATCCCAATTTATGATACTTTGAAGGCATTCTCGGAAATCGGTCTTTCTTTAGTGATTCCGATCAATTCTATTTTCAAGTAATAAAGTTTAAGTAAAAGAAAGGTTGTTTGTTCATTGTTGGCCTTAATTGGGGGCCATTTTTGGTCGTTTAAGACAACCCAGTGGCTTTTTCTAAAAATTACGAAACTCTGCTTGAAGTTGCCAGAGGTAAACTAGAATTAAAGATCCACTTCAAAATTATTACTTTCAGTCTAGTTTCAAACCCTATTAGACAAACAACACCTGCAACTAGCGAACCACAGGCTAAATACTGGACATTTTTTCGCATATTCCGAGCTGAAAATACTTAATTTACATGAAGTACTGCAGACCTTAGTGAGCACTTAACTATGTAAAGCTCTTATTGCAATAATTAAAGATACAATGGACAAACATAATAATTTGTAACGAATACTGGAAATGGCAAAGACCCTTTTGTTTGGAAACTTTCATGAACTCCGCTTGAAAAGTAGTTTCGTCGTTGCCCCTTAACACTCTCTTGCTTAAAGTAATGAGTCCCACCTTTACTTCTGCAATTAATCAACCCTTCAGAAGTCAATGTGGACTTGCTGCTTCAGATCAGCTATTGTTGGTTTTGTTGATGTTTCCCAAATTTGTGTTAAAACATACAAAGTGAATGCACACTTTTTGCTCTAAGAATATCGGCTACAAGAATATTGAGGCTCAAATCATTGAAATTTAAGAACGATTTGAAAGTAATGCAAAGCTCAAGCTTCACCAAGAATTTGATTTTTTGTTTACTTAAGTTTTTTTGGAAAGTAAATAACATGCGAATTTCATGCTATATGTCTTGAAATAGACGTATCTGGCCTTGGGAGTCATTAAAACTGAAACGCAATTCGGTTATACTTTATATCGCCTAAGAATGATTTAAGGATAATCTTAGGCTCAAAATAAAAAATCAAGAATATTGAGGCTCAGCAAAAAAGTATGCATTCTCATTTAAAAAATGCTTTGGGGCGCGAGGGATGCAGATCAAGTTTTACCATCATTGTTATAAGCAAAGATATGCAAAAAGTAATCAACCTTTCTCCCATATGTTAGGTACTCTTTTATTAGGTGAGGTGAATTAGCATTGGTTTAAAAATGAAGAACAATCATGCAAGAATTCTTTTGATATGGTCTCAATTTGACGCAGTTTAAAATTCACTTTTCAGAGCGTGGATACAGATGGAGTATTATCGATGAAACTTGTCCATTACGAAAACCCGGGTTCACTGAAGTCAGACAGCACATGTTGCGATAATATTGATACAAGCACTGGCAAATGCAATACCTGTGAATACATGTTCAAGATCTGCCTTTCTGACCCTCGTGCCAAGCCGTGTTCACTCGCAAACATCTTTACTGACTGGGTATCCAACAAAGATTACTACTTGTTTGACCCATACATCTATGTAAAACCATATGGTGACGCGCTGGGTAACCCATTGCAGATACCTTTTAGGTCGTGGAACGTAAGTAACTCTGCCAAGGCTGTTGTGTTTCAACTTCTTTAAGATGTCGAGTTCAAGAGATGCGAAAGCAGGAGCTGAGGGGACTTAGCTCCCCCAATGATTACCAAGATACACTTGAATCATGTTGGGTTTGATCCTCTACATCAAAAAAAAATTCTTTAGACCCTTAAGCCCTAGGTCTGTAATTTGCTTCGCGGATTTTGTCAAATTCAAATGAGTTGTTCTCTTACTTTCCTAGGCGTAGCTGTGTTATGTTAGAGACATACCTTAATACTCTGAAGTGTTATTCAAGGCAAAAATATTAATCCTTAAAAATACAAGAGAAACAACAATAAAATTAATATTGGGAAGTTCACTTGCGAAATACATCTAATAAAATTCACTACAGCAAGAAATATTCCCGAGTTGCTTAGGAAATCTCAACATGAACTTCAAATGAATTCAATAGCCTATAATTTCTTTTTTCTCGTCTTCAGAACAGCCTTCTTTTGAAGTTTGTCCTACTGGATGATGATAATGCTGGTGCTTCAGACCTCATAAGCACAATGGAGAAGAACGTGACCATAAATGCGACAAGAAGTGGCACAATTGTCCAGACTTGGGTGGTTTTGGAGGGAGAACGAAGAACCACTGGTGTTGTACCAAAACTTTCCGCTCAGATAAGGTACTTTAGTTTATTCGCAAACATTAGGAAACCTTTACCTAAAAAGCAGCTATGACGCAACTCAATCTCAAATGCACAAGATACTCGAACTGAGGTATGGAACAAAGCAGGTCCTCCCTAGAAAAGGGAACTTAATTTATATTTTACATTGTTTTCCGATGAAAATTTATGTCCCTTTTGACATTGTTTTCCGTTGAAGACATTATGTCCTTTCAGTTACTGGATGATATGAACAATGAAGCTGTAACCATCCAACATTGAATCTCGTTGGCTATAATCATCCTTTTATTCATCAGCGTCTCCAAGCATGAATTCTACTGCAGTGAAAATAAAACTGACAACACAATATGTAGCATTTTTAAAAACTTCTTTATGAACACATGATGCATCAGAATAAAACTGCATAGATACTTTTCTACAGTGTTTCATGCAAAACCAACTACCTCATACCAAGCTGCAGTGATTACTGTGTGAATACCGATGATGCCTCGGGGCATTACATATGCAACTACATGACTGGAAAGCGGGATTGTCTAGCTGGTTGGTATGGTGACAGATGTGACAAGAAGATTTCGATATGCAACCCAAGAAACGACAGCTTGGGACATTACACGTGCGAAAAGATGACTGGGGCAAAAATTTGCTTGCCTGGCTGGCGCAATGAATCAAAGAACTGCACCGAAGGTATGAAACTTAACTGTACGTTTTATCTAAATCCTGCAAACGACTTATGAAAATGTGCTTCAGTTTAAATTCTTTTTCTTAGCTTCAACGCGTCATATTTTCCGCTTTCTCTGGGTGTCAGTAAGCAGGAGGGAGTGCGGGGGAGTGGAGTGGGGGGAGTGCAGTGGTGCATATTGAATGACGCAGAAAATTAACAAAAAAATTAGGGCTCAGTCGACAAATCTGAAAAAAGTACTATTAACTAATGACGAATAAAAAGAACTTCAGTTAATGTCAAAATAATAGCTGCCCATAGCCATATAATAATACGCACTAACAACGCCTATTTTACGCCGTACCACGCCCGCTAACTCGAAAGTAAAAACCGGTTTGTTTTATAGAGATAATGAGAACAGCAACACCACCAAACTCGAAGACAAGGTTGCTTACAGTAACAAGCAGCTACTCTACCTTAGAAACACCACAAAACTCGAAGACAAATTTGCTTACAGTAACAAGCAGCTACTCTACCTTAGAAACACCACAAAACTCGAAGACAAGGTTGCTTACAGTAACAAGCAGCTACTCAGCAACAGAAACACCACAAAACTCAAAGACAATGTTGCTTACAGTTACAAGCAGCTACTCGACAACAGCAACAACCCAGATGTCTGTTACCTGGATGTCCCCTTCCTCAAGCAGAACATTCATTGAAACAACAGAGGTCTTAGTTCATCGCAGCAACACTTATTCCAAAAACATTTCAACGATTTTCATCTCAAAGGAAACATTATCTGTTGTACCGTTACATTCAACCTCTCATCTACACCCAACAACTTCGACTCAAGATTTAGAACCAAAGTCGCACTCAAACTTCGCAACAGCATCGTCCACAGGGCAAACGATAAGCACAATGCTCACAACAGCATCGCCAACATTGCGCCCCAAAATGGAAAAGATGATGGATTTTGGGAAGCTGGTTGCCTTTATCGTTTCCATCGGTCTTCTCATACTTTTATCAGCAACTATTCTACTCGCACTCAAAATGAAAAATCAGAGGTGGGATTTTTAACTATCTTCCTTTGCTATTCATTTAAGCCCTTTATTATCAGTTTACTTGGTTCTTAGATCACTGTATGATTAGATGACCAGTTTCTGACTGATTTTGAATCACTATGCAGGATAATCAAGGAGAAAATTTGATGAGACAAGAAACAAGGCATTGATTTGATATAGTTCAGTTATATATGCTGTTTATTAAAGATATTCGAAGAATTGTGACAGCAGGTTTTTCCAAAGGACTTTACTCCATTCAAATATATTTATAGGCATATTCTACCGTTATTTTTTAACATGAGGTCGGAAGCCCCAACTGTGAAAAGAAATGATGTCTTTAGATCTCACAAAGTTCAATGTGGCTCTGTTTTGTTTGCAACTTTGTATTATGAAATACCATAAAAATTGCATTCCCTATAGTGTGAAGGACGGGACAATTCTAAGTTGGAACTGCTGGGTTCCACGCTTCAGGTAAATGTTGCATGTAGAGCCCTGCCTACATGACATAGAGTATTTTCTAAAAGACCGTAGCTAAAATTCTTCATCCGTTGACATTGCAGAAACAACCGTATTCAACCGATAAAGCTTGGAAACAGATACCAACAGAATTCTGCATTCTCGATGTCATCAAGGCATTCCAAAGCCACATCGTGCCCGTCTATACAAGGTTTGGCAGAAACCAAAATAGGTGCATTCCTGGAGCCCAAAATGCTGGATGTTGATCGCAGAAGTGCAAATTCTAGGATTTCACAAGCACGGTGGAGTTCAGCGCACAGCAGCTGCGAGCAACAACAACATCCGCAGCAGAAAAGAGCTCAGCCAAAAGGGGAAAGCTTTGTTTCGACAATAAACACCCCAAATGTGCTTTTACCGAAGGAGACATACCTCCTTGTGCCAACAGACCCGTACTTGCGTCTGCAGAGAACTGACTATATATAGACCTTGTACATTTGAATGAAAATAATAGATTTATATTTATTTGTTGCTAGAAAAAACTCTAGTTTATATTCTTGAAATGTTTAATAATGTAAATACCAAGGGCTAAAAATTCACTGTTTTTTAGAAAATTGGCATGCCGTTGTAAAAAAGTCGTTTGTAAATATTTAGATTGGCTAGTATTGAATTTTTGGGAAACAAGTTTTTTTTGTCACCGTGGTAACTAACTTATGACAAGGGAACATGGCCTTACGAGGATCATGGCTTAGATTTTCTGAGACAGCAATGCAACTAAGACCTTCTGTTCGTGCATATCACTACCGAGTGAAAAAAAACCCTTACTTATTTCAAGCATTGTAATAAGGTTCTTATTCTGATATTACTGCTCAAGCGGTGTTTATTTTATCATCTTTCAAGCAAATAACAGCTAAACGTGCATGAAATATTTGCAAGACCCCTCTCAAACACTCTTTGATAAGTAATCGCAAGAAACCAAGGCTTTACTTTCGTTAGACGCAAATACCTTTTTTTTAATCAAAACAAATAGAATTCAACAGAATTCAAATTTTTTACATATTCACAAACCAAATGCATAAATAACCTAACTGTAAGGGCACTATGTTCTTTTAACCTGCTGAGCGTTCTTGAACAGTATTTTCAGCTGTTTTTCCCGTTCGTTAGAGCAGCCTGTAAAAATTAAAATACCTTACTCATTATGAAAATATTCACTAACCGGCCTTTAGAAAGGGACAATTGGAGGGAACCAAGAAATGGGAACAAGGTAGCTCCATCTACTGTAATTTGCAACTGCAATTTTTGCATCTATGCTAACAGAGACTTCATCGTTTGATTCATAAAAATCTAGGCTAAAAAAGCAAAGTTGTTTTTATTAATAATACACAATGCCTGCCAAAATGCTTGGCACACCCAGCAATTTACGTTTCAGCCCCCTTCCTCCTAGAACAATGTTGACAGGTTACGACAAAGATCATACAACATCATAGCACAAAAGCAAATACTTCATAGCACAAGATCAGATACTCTTCAAATCTCCTACTCCACTCTATCGTAAACCAACATTTTGCCCTGGGGGAAAGGGGGGATGTTGAAATAGACCTTGACTGTGTTCCAATGTCAGTGATTCAACACTGTTGGCAGGCATTGTAACGAAAAAAAAGCCTTTAGAAAAGATTTTTCAATAAATAGGAAAGGTTTTGAGTATTGTTTTGAGCAAAAATTCATACATTACCAAAGATTTGGTTGGAATGAGAACTGACGGTATGCAAAAAGTTGAAAACATTGAGATGGCATTAGTTTCGTTTCAAGATTAATTTGAGGCTTTTTTCTGCAAAGGTAAGGACTAATTGTTCCAATGACCTTCCAACGAACTAAGTTTAAAAATCAACTTTGTATAATGAGCTTAAATGACGTCATACCAAGAAACGAAT
The DNA here is from genome assembly GCF_057945365.1 of Rhopilema esculentum. Taxonomy (NCBI): domain Eukaryota; kingdom Metazoa; phylum Cnidaria; class Scyphozoa; order Rhizostomeae; family Rhizostomatidae; genus Rhopilema; species Rhopilema esculentum. Next base: position 9,447,502 of record NC_142818.1, on the reverse strand, counting down.
TCGATGCGAATGATGATGTAGGTGTGCAGTCTCCTGCGCCAATGTCATCAACCGTTACTGGTCCATCGTTCCAAATCAGATCGAAGCCACCAATTCTCTTCTCTCTTCCGGTCAGTCTTTAAAACATCATAGTAATGATAATAAATAATGAGTTAATTGGAATATTTTGGAAGTTAAAAACTGGAATAATGTATTGACAACAAGCAAGTGCTGAAGTCGTCCAACATTAAAGAAATAGTATTGTCTTTAACTATAATTTTAAAAACTTTCATTAATATCTATGATTGGTTAATGACATGTATTTTCAAACCTATTTTTTAATGGAGATAAGACAAAGATAAGATATTCATTTGGTTATTTCACGTAGAGGACTTTGAGTATCTCAAGTGACAAGGGATATGTTTTATGTTAGTCTTCATGATCTTCAAACAAATTTAATTACCAAGATGTTTCTTTTTGTGTGACATAGCATATGTTAACAAAAAAATAAATTTTACATCAACCTTAGGCAAATTTACTTCAGATATGGTAGTTTCATAAGAACATGTTACTTTGTCACAATTAAAACGAAAGCATAAAATATTTTGTAAGAAATATGCTAAAACGGGTGTTACATATGTCTAAAAGTACCGTCATGCTGTCAAATTGCTTACGGAGTTGAGAGACGAACTGAGTTTCAATTGTCTTTTACCTTCCCTCCAAGTCAACCACGTTTAGAAGATCGGTCAGAAGAGCAAATTTCATGTCATAATCTGTAGTGTTACTTGCTGTCAAAGAAGGCGATGCGTTTATCTCCACCAGCCAGCTAGGAAAGAGTACATTCATTCGCTTAAAGATCATATTTTACAGCAGTTGATGCCGAAATCATTCAAAATCTAAAAAAATATATCTCGTATTTTATAGCTTAAACAGTAAATAATAGATTAATGCTTATATACTTCATTCTCATGATTGGAATTTAAACTTTTAGGAGAAAAAGTCGAAGGAAACAGTCATGACGGTACGAAAAATCATCAAATCAAAATACATTGAGTAAAAAAATTTTCAGCGGATAAAATTTCGAACAATAAACTTAAAAGAAATTATTTTTGGACATATTTTTGGTATTTAAATGTGTTTTCGGACAAATGTTGACCAGTCTTTTGGATGTTTAAACAAAACCGCTTCAGGATATTGATTTGACGCATACATTTAAGACAGTTATTGAACTCTTGAGAAACTTGCAAAAAACTCCGAGCAATCGTGTGTCAAAATGTTGATAAAGTTCTTATGTGTGACGTCACAAAAAAGCTTTTCTTCAACGTTCAACCACTTAACTTGTAAGAAAATCATAAAAAACCTCTGAATATTCAAATCAGTAAAATAAGTGTAAAATTTGGTAAGATATGACCAATGAAAGATTCAAAGTTTGCTAACGGACGTCTATGACTCTGGCTTTGTTCATAAAGTTACAGAGTCTAAATTGCAGTGATTTGATGGAGAAAGGGATTTTGCTCATGTGACGATATCTCAGCAAATTCGCAACATATTTAACTGCAATTTCACAATTCTTTTTCAAGCTTTGTAATCCAAATCAAAAAATCTAAAAATTAATTTTCAAGACGTTATCACTGAACAACCCTATGATACAAAACAGGTAAATCCGGATATGCTAAAAATGGTTAGCGTGTACAGCTCTGCCTATATGACATCCAGAACTTATGTCAGACCAGTAAACAGTATTTATTCATTTCATATGCTAAAAATTAAACTTAGGGCCTGACAGAATTTTTAACATAAAATATACCTACGGCTTCAAATCTGAATCAAGCAGAATATCAAATCCATACCTGCATCTGTTTTAAGGATAGTATCAAAGCAAAAAGGAATCACATGTATTGACGTAGAAAACATGTTCAGAAAATCTTAAATTCATTGTAAAATTGACACCATTTAAGCAACATCATAATGATTTTCACGATAGCTAGAAACTATGAAAGCTGCAGGAAAACTGGTTTTCACTCTGCATTTGAAGCTTGCTAAAGGAGTAATAGCTTAAGAGCAAAGGCAAGTATTCGCCTAGCCTATTTCAAAGCGTACACACCAATTAATGTATTCACATTTGACTATAATGTAAACTCCGTATATATTCGTCTTGCTAATAACAAAATAGAATGAAAGAAGCTTTCAACGCTTTTAAGCTTCTGTGTCCGTATTCAGGATATTTCAAGATTATTGTGGTAGCGATTACAAGATAGGCCTAATCATAAAATAAAGAAGAACTCATTAATTCGCAGTCATTTTCTGGAAAAAGATACATTTCAAAACAGTGTTTGTCGTTTATCATAACCCTCTGCACACTCTGCAGACTTTTAATGAAGATCTCATCCATCAAACGATATAGATTTGATACCTACAAAAGAAAGCTGTACCATCAGTCTAAAACCACACTGAAGTACTGGCATTCATTTCTTGCATCCGTCCAAAACTTCTAACACTTCTATATGCACATCATATATTACCCGAAAAATGCAGGTACTGTTAAATGCAGCCAAATGTAAGCAAATAGAAATCAATGCATATAAGGAAGAGGTTTGACAAAAAAGCTTAAGAAAATGGGGGAAACAACGAGGTTTTAATTAATCCACAACGTTAATTTCAAGCAAAAACCCCGTGTTTACAAAATTACAGGACTTTTCGGTAGGTGCAAAAGAAGGTTCTGTCAAAATACACGTGTGATCGATAATTCCGACACTGATTTTTAGCTAGCTGGCCATTTGAATGGCAGATTGGATTTGAAAATTATCGGAGCCTGCCCAGTGTCCAATCCCATGTAAACTGACGTCTATGTGCGCTGACGAAGAGACCTTAATATGGCTATATAACATTTTACATAGGTTTGGCTTGAGAAAACAGTTACTTTTGGTTGACAGAGCAGCTAAATCAAACAAACTTTGTAACATACAAAAATGACTCGAAATGTTTGCTTTTTTCAAAACCATTTTAAGTTTTGTAACACCAAAGGATGGTAAACAAAAACACTTACTGCTTCGTTGCCATGCTTTGCAGTGAGGTACATTCTTAATTGCCTGAGCGACCATTTTGAACCCTATCAACAGATTAATATTGTACAAAAGAGCCAAAATATTGTACATAATTGGCATTAATAGTATACTTACTCTTAAGGGCTTCTGCTAATTCTTCCACGACATTAAGCATAATTAATAGCAAAACGAAAAATGCACGTGATGACTTCTCTGTACAAATTTTCTGAATTAAATGTTAACTAAATTGAATTTCAATGTTTCCATCATGAAATATTCTAGAATTTTTGGATGACAATGACGTAAATAAACATCACTAACCAACAGCCTCTGTACTCTCAACAGTCTTCAGTTTCTTTATGAATATTATAATTTCACTTGTGTTCTTTTTCAATTTATTTCACTTCACGCTGTTACAAATCTTATTTTTCAAGCTAGATTTAAGTACAATCTTGATAAAGTAATGCTTTCCTGCGGATATCTGTTTCTAGGATCATTCTAGAAATTTCTTATAATGTCTGCTTTACTGGTCATTGTGTCAAATTCCGTGCTATGATAATTGTGCCCAAATTTACGAGACCCTACTGTAGGTTTTCGAGCATTAAAAAAATAGCAATAACAAAACATTCAATGTTAAAGTAACGGTGCTCCAAAAACAAGGGCACAGCTTCAAAACTCGTCATAATTAAGATAGTAGACACAACTGGGTACCTCAGGATCATAATCTGGTGCAGTTTTTTGAACAGCGACGTTTGTAAGATGGATGTCTTTGTCTCAGTTAAGAATAATACATAGAATGCGAATAGGCGTGAGAAGGCTCGCCTCGTTTTGCGAACCGATTACCAAAGTGTTTACCAAAGCGTTTAACAAAGAGCGTTTACCAAGGCCTTTTCCCAAGGGTTCACTGAAGCGTTTATCGCAACGCTTTCTGCTGTGTTTACCAAAACATTTATCAAAACGTTTTCCAAAAAGTTTGCCAAAGCGTTTACCAAGGGTCTTTCAAAAGGGTTTACAAAACGTATACTGAAACGTTTTCCAAAGAGTTTACTAAATCATGTACCAAAACGTTCACCAAACATTTATCAAACCGTTTATCAAAAACCTTCACCAAAGCGTTTACCAAAAGGTTTAAAAAGCAATTACAAAAACATTTTGAAGATTTTCAACCAAATCAAATGTTCAGAAAAGACTTGTGAGGGTGAAAATACTGTGGCTATCTATTCAGTTTATCGGAGATGGTAGCACCCCTGCCCATTGAATCAAAATAAAGAGATGAAAGAAAAATGGATAGAGAATTTTAAAAGCTAATTTCAAGAATATAAATTATTAACAGCTTATTCAATATGTCGAATTTTACTTTGTTTTATTTTGACCATACATTAAAAGCTATGTTCTAACAGCAAATTCTAGAGTGATGTTGTTGCCATATTGATATCAACTAAAAGTTGTATGCATTTAAAAACTAAAAAGGATACACGTGTCGTCAATTGAATCCAAAGAATATCTGTAATTCGTAAACCTGGCAAAACCCTCACGATACAGCCATGCCCGTAGTGGGATATACTGGAGAGAAATTTCAGAAATAAATTCATGCTTAACAAAGCCGCTAACAAAAAAATTTATTTTCTTGAAATGAATTTCAAAATGATCAGTTAGCTTTTCTCTGCATCCACCTAATGTTATGAAGTAAGAGGTTTAAACACAAGAAACCTACGAACAATGTAAATATCCGAAAATGATAAGGAAAATTCTAGCATAGCAGCCTAAGTGAGTGCTAACTATACAGACCTGGGGCTTAATCAAAGGCAAAAAGGCAAATTTGCAAGATTTTATGTAAAACCAACTGTTTCAACAAGAAAACAAAAAATCGTATTGTGTAGTTCAAACTCACCGATGTGACAAGAACATAGACTCTAAGATCAAATTTTTTACCTAAATGTAAAAGATAAATGATACTTTTTATTCATAAACTAATCCTCTTTACAACACTAACCCCAAAGAAGAATCATTGTACCACAATAATAAATATAAAGTCACAACTTTCAATGATCTAACGCCGTAAGCCCTACAAGGACGGTAGTGATAACAAATGCATCCAGATTCTTATGTGGCAGTAGTTTTGCGTAATGGTTTTGGTCATGGAAGGTGCTCTTTCATTTAGACTGAATAAAGAATTTTATCAAAAACAGTTGTTTTTCATTGTGACTTAACGGTTTAACAAAAATATAGATCTCAAAGCAGAGACTGTTTCTTGCTCAAGAAGGTTAATGGGTTTTGGTAATTTAAAAACGTTGCTTGCTAAAAAATGAAAGGTATTACATTATATGATATTTGAGGGTGGGTTCTTTCCCCTTCCCAAAATATTTCGTTATGCATTGTAAGAAATCACATTCTGCTATATACAGTTAATTGGCTTCAAAAGCAATTTGCTCTACAATAACAGCTTTTTCTTCGAAAGAAGATAAGGCATTGAGAAAGAGAGGTGCTCGACTCCTGCCAAGTGTCTCTGAAAACACAGAAAACACAACAGAGTTGATGATATCAGCACCGAGCCTGTCTTATTGTCTTTCATTCAGTTATAACCTCCAAAACCATCAACTAACATGCAATGAAACTAAAAACAACTTCCTAAAAATTAAATATAAGGTTAGATAAAAGATTATATTTCTTTTAAAAGACCTGAGTGGCTAAATTAGTGCACTGCGTCTGCTTGATGCATCTCTTATTCTACACTTAAATAAAAGGCAGCTAGACATTTGACCGGCTAATACACGAAGAAAAGAGCTTGATTAATAACTATGATCACCATTTTCAGACATAAAGCTAAACTTTAAATGATTCCCAGAAAGGTCGACTAAGTTGCACATAGTATATATCTCCGATTATATACTATGTTATGTATAGTATATATCTCCGATTACTTAAACAACTGACCTCCGATTAAGTAGGGATTTTCTATATATCTTTGAACGATGTATGTTTCAGGTGCTTCTTTGTCTTCTTTCTAATAATATAAAAAAAATGAAGAATAAATAGTTTAGCCATGTTTTAATACAAAATGCGATTCAACAGATCATTAACTTCTTTGATACCCAACCATTATTAAATAATCTTAATTCATTTCTTTTTATTCTCAATTTTTCTTCTCGTACCTATGCGCTTTACCACATTTCTATTCAACACAATGACGTAAGCTGATTTTTGAAACTTTTGACTTTTGAAACGCATCAAGATATTCTGTTATCGATTTCAATTGATTGCAATCTAGTCTTGTTTTTTTGTTTTATCTGATTAGGGCTTTGCATTTTGAGGAAAGATTAAAAATCAGCCATAAATTCACAATTTAACTAACCAATGAATCGTTAAACATATACATCTGTAGATGAATGTAACTCAACTTACTAACGAATCAATCAATATTTACATCAGGTAACGGATAAAATGATAAATCAATAAATCAACCAATTGATGAATCAATGAATCAGTAAATGAATAGATTAATCATATAAACAGATAAACGACTTAATAAATTAATTAATCGATAGATCGATTAACCAGCGGATCAATCAACCAATAGTCTGATAGACAAATTAATTCAGAAATTAACTAAAAATTCGATCATTTTATGAAACAATTGACAAAGAAACGAAAAATTGGTAACTTTTGTTGAGACATATTAAAAGAAAATTAATGAATCAACGAAGGAATAAATCATTAAATCAACTAATCAACTAATCACTCAGGCCACTAAAATCCAATCAGTAAATCATCTTGGTTTTCCTCGCTTGTAATCAGATAAAAACACCAGGAACATATGCAATAGAAAGCAAACAAGTAAAAAGCAATAAACTTTACCCTTTCATCAATTGTTCTGTAGTAATCCTCCTAAAATGAAACAAAAATGCAAATTAATCAATATTTTTAGATCAAATTCCGGCTTACCTCTGTTCTCATTATAAAAAAGAAACACTTAAAGAAAACTTGAAAGAAATTTAAAAAGAATATTTTGTAAATGAATGTAAAAATAATATATATCAATATTTTGCTTCAAAGTTGTCAAAGCTTTGATTCGAAATAGGAAAGTTATTCAATACATTTCAATGGCCCTGCTGTGTAGAAAACAATTTCCATTTCTAACTGCCAGTTTGGATCTAATAGGTACGTATTTAACCCGGGAGTTTTTCTATTTGAACATACTGAGTAAGTTGCATTTTTTTGTGAACAATAATTTTTTTGAATAAATAACCAAATAAAAAACTGTAGGCCATAGGCAGACAGATAATATATCTCCAGTTCCCTAAATTCTTATTCGTGAATTGGGTCCTCTTATTCACCTTTTTAAAACCCTTATTCAAAATAGTAGAATATCTAATAATAAAATAAAAGTTACTTATAAAAAGTCATTAAATCGAATGAAAAATAACATTACTATATATAAAACCTTCTTAGCTAAAAGATAAAAGATTTTGAGTCTCTATCTTTAAAGAGCTAACTCTATTATTGTACTCATTCGATTAAATGGACAAATTACTGCAATGAATTTACATTAAACCATTGAGCCTGAAAACAAACCTTGCGCCAGTCCATAATGTCTTTCAATTTACGAAAAATGAATATTCCTTTTCCTTGCGACTTCGCTATCTGCGTTAGAACAAAATATTGATATATTCACACAATTACGTAATGACTAATGCATGCATTGAAGAATGATAGACGTTGATTTCCGTTGATCTTCAGCTGAGAAACAGACAGAGAAAGGACCATAACGCGATTATGACATAGTGACAAGATGGCCAAATGACAGAAAGACAAACTTTGGCCAATGATGAAGTGAAGCACCAAATAATTCCTATACACTCACGGGCTTCATTATCCAGAGTTTCCCAGGGTTTTTCTTGAATTCTTCGACGAACATGTGGTATTCACTCTAAGTAGTAAACAATATATTAGAAACAAAATAAATAAGGCCACGCAGCATCTAGAAACTGTTTCAAAATTTAAGAGTTAAATAAATTTCTGAGTCAAAATTTTAGTTAATAGTCTACATGTAAATACAAACAAATTCAAGTTGAATTCGAATGTGGTGTTGTTATGTAGTATCGTATGTAATTGAACGGGATGACGTAATGTCTTTTCACGCTGCATGCGGCACAAATAGATGTATAATTTTCTTCTTGTAGTTATACTTTTATTGTGATATAAGAAACGAAGGGAGAAAGCCATTAAAATAATTGACTGGTAAATTTGTAAAAAAAAAGAACTTGGAAACTTTTTAAACAGAAAGGTTAGGTTTATCGAATTTCTTTCTAAACCCTCCTTTTACACAAAATTTCTTCCTGTAGTAGAATTTCAATTATCCTTATCAAAAGTAATTCAAATGAAAAAGTTCCCAACAAGAAGATATTGAATAGTTTCAGTATAATTATTGATTACTTACTGGCAACTCAAATGTTGCAGGAAAGAAATCGCATCTGATTATTTGGTTAAGGACACCTTTTCAACAAGATTAAACCTACATTCAAAGAAAGTCTAAATTCTTCCAGCTGCAATGTAATTAGTATATTTAACACGACCAAAGTTTGTTCAAGGATATATTAAAATGCAAAATCTTTTACAGTACTTATTCAACTATACGACACAACGTATATTCGGACCTCAATTATCCGGGCCGTAAAAAATATGAAAAAACCTTGTGAAAAATTATCGGCTTTTTGACAATGTGTCAGGAGCGTTTTTCTTGCTTCCTTTAGAAATAATTTATGAATATTCTAAGAGTATTAAGGTCATTAGTTTATGATGTGTGCTTAGAAATAAAGGTTCACAAGACTCATCTTGTTTATCTATGCTGGTTTCTGTCGTTATTTGTAGATTTTTATTTATCCGGAATCTCAGATTATCCGCAGGCATCTTCAAATCCCGTGTCCCGAGAAAGCCAGATAACCTAATAAGTAGAGATGATCTTCTCAAAAAAGATAAGAGAGTTTAATCGATTCCTGGCTTAAATAAAGACAAGATTGGATCACTGAATACTCCGTTTTTAAAAAAAAGAGGCTATGCAACCTACTTACACTACAGAAACAATATACCAAAAGATAAAGCTTCCATGAAGGACTCTTGCTATGATAAAAAGCATTTTAGGCCCACGCTGGAAGAGCACGCTTGAAAATATCACCTTCAAAAAGTACTCAAAAACTTTCAAGTTCAAGCTTATTTTCAGCAAAAAGAAACAAGCTTTAAATAACATCCAAGTAAAACCACCCAGTATCAACAATTATATGACGATATCTAAACTATAACTAAGAGAGAAGCCAATGATTAGAGAAGCGACTATGAGTTAACAAATTATCTATACACTAGAACTGGCGAAGCAAGTAGTGACACGTGTTCAACAAGCTTAGGATTACCGTTGATATACAAGCATAAATTAGTTCTTCTATAAGCATCTGTAGAATGCTGTTAGGCCATGAACTGTGGCAGAAATACTATTTGAATAGCATTTCTATATCCTTAAAGCAAATCTAACAAATTTAAGTGAACATCTGTTTCTCAGACTACCGCCGTTTGAAACCATTGATAGCTTTGAAGTATTTTCTTTGCCTGTGCCCAAGGACTCACCTAGTGACTTCATATCGCCACAAACGACAAAAAATCACTGCAAAGGTCATTCCCGCTTTTTCAATGTTTAAATCAATGTTAAAAAAACAATCAAAATGACGTGTGACGCTTGATTGTCAACAGAAAAAGATACTTTGATGCTTCAAGCTTTCCTTGCTCTCTTTCTATTGCTTTCTTCAGTCTTTTTAGGTTTTTAGCCATTAAGTTTTTTCTTGTGAGCTGCGAAAGAAAATTGAAACATAAACTAAAATATCTCGTACGTTTTATCTTGCACATAGAACCAAATTAAAAGCCACATGCATCTAAATGAAACATTAGTTGAGATATATATTTCACAGTGAAAATAACCGTATACATAAGAAGCGCAAAAAAGGAAACAGAGCACATTATACTTTCAATTTTGCATATTCTTAGTGAAAAGTGAACGTCCTAGAGTTCATTTACCGTTAACAACCAGTCTTTCAAATTTTACAATTAATGCAGTTGATTGTAGGAAGAAAGCTGTAGTTTAAGAAATATTTATCGAGATTGTTGTTATAAAGATTTGGTAAACTTATTTTTGACTAATTTTACCCTTTGGACAACTTTTGTCAAGCTCTCCACCAAGGCTTTACCAAGCTCTTTTGGCAGCAGCATGATAAAAAGGTAGACAATTCTATTTTACCTCCGCCAAATTAAATTTGCGCAAGTCTGAAGGGAATTGCACAGGGAGAGAAAAGAAATGGGTACCAAGAGAGAGAAAAATAAGAAATCATAGTTGCCCTGTTTTTGATGAGTTTACTTGCAAGGGTTGAAGAATAGATTGAATTTGTGTTTCTTTCAAAGAAAGTCTTAATCTTTCAAAATAGCACAGACAAGCAGATATAGCAAACTTGTGTACTTTTTGTTCAACACTCCTCTCCCAATGTCAGGTAGCGACCAAAGATGAACAGAATTCTGTTTCCAGGATTGAAAGTAATTTCAGAGGGATAATCAAAAATTTGCTTGGTTACAAAAACATTGTGAGGCCTTGGAAAATAAAACAGTCATCCTTTTAAAACTTGAACACACTACACCCAAACGAGAATGCTTGTTTAAAGTAAAAATAGCTACGCCTACAACCCCTATAAAAAACTACAGCCACAACTTGCCTAGGACAGGCCCTTTTCTTTTTTCCTAAAGGAACTGTTTCTACCACTGAATCTGGGTGTTTTCAAGAGCTGAATAATTCTTTTAGGTTGAACTCTTTCAAACTTTGTGGTAATTGCATGCCACTAAAATGTTTTTTTAATAAGCACTCTGGAGTGTCATGCTTTTATTCATATTTACAGAAATAGAACAGTTTTTAGCAAGAATTGGATAGTTTAAAAAAATTGTGATCTGAAGCTACAAGATTCTCATGAGCACATTGTCGGAACCACTAATGAAGCATTCTAGAACAACTTTATCAGTCTCTTGGAAAAACTAGAATTTCTTTGGAATCCCCACCAATAAGGAAGCAGGAGGTTTTACTCAAAATAAGCATGTTGGTAATTTTTCTCAGTTAAACAGTCTTATAAATATTATAAGACTAACATTACAAATTTTCAATAGAGTGAAAAAGACTGGCACAGTGGTCAATAGCAAAATATCCTATTGCAGTAGGATATTAGCTATATAAGGTTTTCGAAGAAAAGACATTGAATAGATCAGGGGCATATCACGCATGTTAACGACAAACAGAAAGAGAAAATATTGTTGTACCTCATAATGGTTTCGGAAATGATTGATTTTGACATGCTCTTCAAGATATGTGTTGTCAAAAATTTCTTGAATTCCACATTTATCTGTCCAAATGAAATCCCAGTCTGTCTCACTAGAATATAATGAAGTCAGATAATTCACTTATAAATGGCAGCTTCGCAAAAAGACAAAGTACAATACCAGGACTGCAGAACATATAACATATAATGGGTTGGTTGGATAAAAAGTTATTGGGGGGGGGCTAAACAGGCAAATGGCAAAAAGCAAGATTACAACATCGTCCTTCTGAACATACCATTAAAAAACAAGACATCATATCGAAAAATTTGTCATTAAATTAGTCATTAAGTCTTTGGAGTTTAATCACAATAAATGAAAATCAGACTTATTGAAACAAACCTGATGTGACAATATGAAAATGTGAATTTGACAGCAATGCTGCACCTATGCTATCATGTAAAGACTACATGAGCTGCAAATTATTCCTTGACTAACTTCTGTTCCTCAAATGTGACAACCACAAATCAAAATATTAAAAATTCATAAATGAATCTGTGTTTGGCATAGCAAAATGTAATTGGTCCTGATTTTAGTTTCCTTTCTGAAAAATAATTTCTTTGGAACTTTATCAATATCCATAAGTGCATTCTCAAAAAGAGGAGATTATAATTCACTACCGAAACAGAAACATTTTTCCTTGATGGTTGTTTATTTAATAATGCAGATTTAAGGATAATGGTCTCATACCTTGAGGTTTCTGCCCAGCCACCACGAGATTTCAGTACATCATAAATTGTATTTTGGAACCCACATCTATACTTGATAGACCTTCCATCTATTCTTTAAAATAATTTGGAAAAAAGCAATATAAATCTTCATAGTACACTTCAATCAAATACATTTGTTGAAACAGCAAAGTTTTAGATAGGGGTGAAGTTGAAAAATTTTGCTTGCAGCTACGAGCTACCTTATATTTAATAATTAAATTTCTATTTTAGAAAGCAATAATAATAATTTTTTAAACATCTCATTTTCATTGAATACATTTTAAATTTACAATTATACGACTCGCTTTTACAGGCATCATATAATTGGCTTATCTGCATTACAATATTAAAAAGTCAATTAGTTTGGGGCTTAGCCATGGTTTGTTTCGACGACAGAAGATATAGTAGGTGCAGCGGATAGAAATGTTCATGAGTTTCATCAAGATGGATTTAGTTTGATTTGAGTCAAAATTAAGTTGGTGTAGCATGTCAGAGAGAGAGGTAGATGAGGTTCCCAGAATGCCAAGGGCACTCATAGAGAGGTTAACAAAGGTAACGTGTTTATAGGCAGGGCTCAGTTCCTTGATAAGATCGCTATATTTCCTAGCTTTTCGAGTACTGTTTTCGTCGATGTTGCTTTCGAACCCAATAGTAAGCTCTAGCATGTAAAGGATTCGATCTTCAGTTACGAAGACAAGATCTGGTCGATAGGAGTCGCCTGTGATTAAAGAAGGTGATAGAAATGAAGGCAGGTCGGCGTAAAGTGAGCTGTTTCTAGGTGTTGAAAGGGTTTTAGCCAAATATAGAAGTAGAGAATCATGTCTCCAGGTATACCTACCATGTTCAAGATAGTTCTTGCAGCTAGATACTATGTGCTGTAATGATTCTGATTGGAGACAGAAAGAGCAGGCAGATGACTGAGTAATTGACCATTTGCAGAGGTTTTTCCTAGTGGCAAGAGTGTTGTTTAGGTATTTGATGGTAAAGTTGTAAATGTTTTTTGGTAACTTTTGCTGGACGCTAGACCAAAGTTGATTAGTTCCCTTAGAAGCAAATTTTTTTAAGATGCACGAGATAATAAATCCTTGAGATGTAAGAACGTTTTCAATGCGGTTTTCGTTTTCACTTTGGATGGATTTGAGAACTTGTTTGGTGTTGCGATAAACGTCATATTGTATGTTTGTACCGACAGTCTTAAAGAGTTGCGGATAACTGTTTGGCATTGTAAGAACTTGGTAGATGGAAGAATGAGATTGATGCCAAACTTTGATTTTGGAATGATGAGGCTACTTAGTGAAGCACTTATTGGCAGCTCGAGCTATTGTCTAACAAAGCTTGAAACAACATTGTCTAGATTCTCTGTCACCCATGTCTTGCTTAAATCAGTGATGGTCAGGTTCCAGGAAATTTTGGATAGCACATATCGGTGATAATGATAATAATAATGAAAACATTCTTTATTTTATATTCTTCTACTTACAACAGTAACCTCACTTTACAGGTAGTTACTATCGGCTAGCCTGGTGACAAGTTTACTAATTTTACAAAAGTTATAACATTTAAATAAAATCATATTAGTACAAAGAATCTTTAGAAGGAGAGCAGTTTAGGGTTTGTCCAAGTCTAATTGCGCATACAGAATATATAATAGGATGTGCATATAATTATTGCTGACAGTTTTTTAATTATAAATAATAATAATAATAAGAAATGTTTTAATAGTCAGCTTATCACTACTAGATGTTCTGTTATCGTTAGGGTCCTGCATATATTTAATTTTAATGAGTTCAGTTTAGTTCAGTTCAGTTAATATAATTTTAAATTCCACTATGTACAATTTTGTCAAAACATTAAAATAAATTATGGGCTACAAGTTACAATACAAGTTTGAAGACTAAACATAACTACAGAAAAATTAGAAAATTTGCATGAAGAGGAATTTTTAAGGAGGAGGTCTCTCAGTAGCAAAGCTAATCGAGGAGAGGCCATCACCCCCTTATAGGAAAATTTTAATTGGTGAATATAACTAAGAAAAATAATCTGACGAAAGATATGAACAGATGGTGACCGTTTTATATCTAAAGGGATTTCATTCCAGAACTTTGATCCACGGTGATGTATAGATCTGAGACCATATTGATTGGTTTCTTTTTTAGTTAAAAATATATTGTCCTTGCGAGCCTGTCATGTACCATATTGATGAATGGACGCCACAGTTAAGAAATATAACAAGAAGATAATAAACAATAATTTTGTTTAGGGTAAAGCATGGTTGGTAGAAACAGAATGCTGATATTTTGGTTAAAAGAAACTTACATTTTGTTTCCTCTTTGGCTTGGTTTAAGCGGGAACACCTTTAAAACCAGGAAAGATGTAATTCCCATGAATACAAGTTAAACATATGATGTCAAAAACTGAATGCTTTGATCTTAGGCTTGGGGAAGCTCATTTCAAATTCAGGCTGAATAAATTGATTTTTTTTTCGATGTTTTGGCCCATGTTCGGATGAGATTAGTAAAGCTACAATGCTCGCCAAAAGTGTTGGAACAGTTCAATTATCTTTCCTACTGAACGTCTCCCCTCCCCCATATACAATGTTGGATTGCGACTGGAAAATGACAACAAGTGTATGTTAGCGCGCAAATTTTGTAACCCATGTTTAGCGACATGCTCATCCTTCTTCAGAACATTGTATAAGGGAGGAGGGGGTTCCGTCTGTTTGAAATAGGGAAATGAACTGAAAAATATACATTTATTACGAGTACAATCTCGGTGTTCCAACTACTTTTGGCGGGCATTGTAGTTACTAGGGGGTTGGAGATGATCTTTTTTACGCGCGAAGAAAAAGGCTGCTTTCGAATGCAGAATATGAGGCTGCAGCTCAGGAGATAGCTATGTTTACTTCAAGTTATCAGTGCCTGGACGGTAAAGAAAGAAATCTAAACTGTAAAAGTAAAGGATGAGTTACCTTAGAACTGTTCTTTGCCATTATCAACCTGTAAACAAACAAAAATGTTTCAATTTGGTTCCTTCGTAACTGCTCAGGAGTAAACAAACCTCTTTTCAATTCCGAGATTCTTAGAAAGTCTCGTATTCGATCTGGTTCCTGGTTCGATTTCTAAACATCATTTCGGGCAGTTTTCGAAAATAAGCATAGTCGAGGAAATGGGCAATTTCATTGAAGCTTTGATGACTGTGTCTACCAAATGAAGTAATTCATAGTATAGTCTTAATGATAAAATTTAGGTTTTGAAATCAAATGAGAAACAACGAAAGCAAGAATAGTGTTGAAGAAGGATAAATAAAAATGGATTACGTTCAGCGAACATTACGGGAGGCTAAAGTTTGTCTTCTAGGGGTTAGTATTGTATTAGCATTATTTGATACCAACATGGTTACGTATACAAGAATATCCTTATGGAGATATGCAGAGAAATGTATCTGGAAATGAAATTTTTGATTCTCTCAACTTTTTGGATTTTCAAGTTCTTGAAATTCTAAGTCCCAAGAAGATGAATATTCCCTCGAAGTTCCTTCACTGTATTTGAAATTTCAAAGTTCCTGGTTTTTTCTAATTTGTAGGTCTTAACATGTTATGTTTTTTCACAACCGATCCCTACCTCTGCTCTTGAGCCACCTCTAACCAGGTTAATGAAATAATAGTATTTTAATTAGGTAACAAACAGGCGCGGCAGCGCTTATAACATTAATTTTTTTATGTATATTATATTATATGTTAGTATATCGATGAAAACGATTGACTCTTTCAATCTGCAGTTTCTTTAGTAATAGGAAGTCAAATTGCTTAATTAAAAACAGAAGAGAAAAAAATGGTAAAGATCAAGAATATGTGAAAAGCTTGTAATGGGAGGGAAAATTATGGGTCTAGTGGAAGGGAAAATCGTTATTTTCTCCGTGAAAGTCGAACAATTTCTTTACCCTCGAGTCGAAGTGCAAAATCACATGTTTTAAAAATGTTTAATGTAACCCATGTTCTAATATTAACTCATTGACATAGTCTAAAATTTTCCTAAGCCATACCGATTTAACTAAGCAAGAAAAATCTTCACATGAAATTTTCTGCCATGTATTTTTATTGCTTCCATTTAATCTCAATTAATTCTCTATACAGTTTTGCATATTTGCTTAAAAGTCCAGTTTCTTCAAGGAGTCCTTTTTGGAAATTTGGCCATTAGTTCTTGATCACTTGGTAACTTCAACCTTTATTTGAATACTTCAACCTTTATTTACTGCACAAGTTTCAGTTTTAGTTCAGGCAGCAAAAAACTAAGTTTGGAACATGGGACATGAATTGGTGGATATTTCTGGGCAGGTGAAGGGTAAAAACTTCTGACTGACAATTAACCTAAAATTTTTCTAAACCTGTACTTGCAGAACCATAAAATTTTATGGTTTTATAATTTCCTCTATGAACTGAGGCAGTGCTTGGCATTAGCATTATTGGTATTACTTGGCATTAGCATCAATTTGTATAATGGAAAGAGTTCTGGGAGTGAGACAACCCAATAGCAATTATTTTCCTGTCTGGAACTGGGTCAGTTAACCAGGGTGAACATATTATACCAAAGTCTCTGTCATGTACATACATATTGACAATGCAGAAATCCCACCACTTGTTGTCATGTGACATATTCATTCACGCCATGTCATGTTTTACAAAGTCATGCCATACAAAGTCATGACATGCAAAGTCATGCCATGGTTGCCTTTGGTGCCATGTCAAGCCATGCATAAAAGCAAATTCATTTCTTTGAGAGTTTTGACAATTTCAAGCTTGTTTGAAGCAAATTATAAGTTCTTGTAATGTTGTATTTATATTGACAGGACAGTGGTGTTGGAAAGTCAAGTCTTGTTCTCCGCTTTGTATCAGATAGATTTGACCCAAAACAGAGTGCTACAATAGGGTATGTTTTCGTATCTGTAGACATGTTTCCTTTCCAAAATCATCTTTGCAGATGTTATTAACAATTAACAGACAAGCTATAGGCCTAAATAATTCAAAATAATTTTTTAGGACCCCTTTTCTTGGATTCTGCAATATTTAGTGAGGTTAGGTAAAAACCTTTTCTGCCCTGTGTTGTTTGTAGGAAGTACTTTTCATTCAAAGAAGACCCCTTTGGCCTTAAAGTGTAACTATAAAACAAAAGAGCATTAACCATCTATTAAAGTTTACCATGAAGTGACAGAATCAAAAAAGTATGAAAAGTGAACTTTTCTTCAAAGATTTTGCTTGGTTAAGATATTATAGAAAACTATGCTAAATTTTAATTTTTACATTCTTTATCTCAAATTTAGTGTCTCAAATCAAGGCAACTTTGGATAAAACAAAAAAAAGCACAACAGACCTGTATAACATCTCATTTTTAAATCTTTTATTGCAGTGCTTCTTTCATGTCAAAAACAATTGGTATTGATGACCAAACTGTAAAGTTTCAAATCTGGGACACAGCAGGACAAGAGCGGGTGAGAACTTTTTAAGCTCTGAAGAGAGAGATTCATTTAAAAGTTTCCTAAATGTCTGTGGTTATTTTGGTATAATAGTATTTTAAATGTTGTAGGCAAATTTATTAGTACTTGCTTGGAGACACATTTTTGAAAAATTAATGTGTTGTACATGTTTTGCTGGAGTAAATGCATTGTAATATTTATAACGCTACAAGTTTTGCTGACTTCCCTTAACTGTGCCTTCTTATTAAATCCACAATGAACGAGTTCAAATGCATTTATGAGCCACATATAACTATTCTGTTTGTCATTGGAATCACTGAAACTTGCATTGCATACTTGGTTGAACAAGTGGGCTTATACTCTGTTATTTGTGCCAAGGATCATGTGGATGATATGTAATGAAGTTGTTCTGGACTCTATGCTCTGGACCCGCTCCCCGAGTGTATGGCTGACAATTGGAACCACCTATAATGAAATTCGTGAAACAATGGAATAATTTGGAATTAGAAACATATTATGAAAGGTAAGGATAAATGATTGCCTTTGTAAGCAATCAATGAGCCTAATATATAAAGAATGTGGCTTGTGCGTTTTATTTGAAAATATGCTATTTATCAGAAAATTTCATAAATGATATTTGCTTTTATTTTTTCATTTAGATAAACCTAGATGATTTTGCCTTTCAGTATCAAGCATTGGCCCCGATGTATTACAGAGGAGCTGCTGCTGCCATAGTTGTCTATGATATTACAAATGAGGTAAGCCATTTTACAGGCCTTTCCTGGGGTTTAATTCTCTGCTTTTTTGAGCTAATCAAAATCGCTGTTTGATATCAATAGCCCAGTTATTTCTTATAACAATTAAGGGATTTTCTTTGGCACCTTTTAAGAACTTTCTATTTTGATTGCTGCTTTTTATATCTTAGGCATCATTCAACTGTGTCAAAAAATGGGTCAAGGAACTAAACCAGTTTGGGCCTAAAGACATCGTGATTGCAATTGCTGCAAATAAAAAGGATTTGGAAAGTAATAGAGAGGTAAAACGTTCAACAAATTGCCCATCGATAGTTTTTCAGTGAAATTTGATTTTATTCTGATTAACCTTTTATTAGATGAAAGAAACATTACAAACCAAAAATTGTAGTTTCATTTTTTTATCCTGCGAGTGCCCATTGTTTCCATAATTAGAAATGCTAATACTACCAAGTTAAATCTTTGCTTCTTGTAATAAACATACCAAAGATAAATCTAATAATTCTCTCTTTAAGTCAGTGGTGGAGATTATGGGGGCATTAGGGGGGGCTCAGGCCTCCAATCAGCCTTTTCGTCAGAAGATTTGGGCTTTCGCTGGACAATTGACAAACGTTTAACATGCAAAAGCACATGAAAGATGTTATCTTGTCGGAAAGATGTCATCGTGGGCCTGAGCCCCCCAAACGAAATGCCTAAATTTCAGCCACTGCTTTAAGCAATATACTGAGGTGGTGTTGTTGGTTATATCTAATACTGCAAAGTTAAATCTTTATTTCTTGTAGCAAACATACCAAAGACACATCTAATAATTCTCCCTTTAAGCAATATACTGGTATGGTATTTTTGACCTTACTATGCAAGGTTCATTATACTACAGTAGCCCTATACTCTGAGTATGTATACTCTCAGAAATTTATATCGTATTCCAAAGCGAACTGTATCAAAATTTTGGAAACTTGAAAACCTTTAAGGTGTTAAACTGCTGAGAACAGTAACCTTAAAAAAGATTATTTTTCAGGTGCCAAGAGAAGAGGGTCAACAATATGCAGAGGGTATCGATGCTCTATTTGTTGAAACCTCTGCCTTGACTGCAGAAAATGTCGATACAATATTTGTCAATATTGGTAAGACAATTGTTAAAAAGCTTTGCATAAATGAGGAATTCTTGGGTGGAAGTATTTTTCAGAGTATTGAAATTAGTCATTGGGGACATTTCTGTATTTCTCGATAATTCTTATTGGTCTTCATAATAACTTAGCCGGTGGAATACCGAATAAAACTACATCTAAGCTGTGAATTTATGTCCTTTTTGACTTTAATGTATTGTTGTGATATAAGAGAACTGCAACCTTTTGGGCGACAGTAATGAGAAATGTAACTGAATTAACGACGTTGCATTGTTGTCGCCATAGGAACTGTCAATGACCTCAAAGGGTGTAGTCGTGGTAAGATCCCCTGTGCCTGGGTCCGTGAAATATCACACCTGACTAGGATAATACGTATCCATGCTATCCTTTGCCCCTGGTTGGATATCATGAAAATTTATCCGACATTGCTTCTGATATTCCTTGTAGGTAGAAAGCTGCCTTTGGAAACAACAAGATATCCCTACCAAACGATGCCAAGACGTGATTTATACGAATCTGACAGGAGACCAAGTGCTTGTTGCAAATAACTATTTTTCAAAGTGAATTAACGCTAGTCGATGGAGTTAAGTCAAGATACTCCTTAATTTTAGAATTAATTGAATTTTTCCTATGTCTTAACGTATTCGGGGTTATTGGAACGATGAGGGTAGCAAGACAGCAGTCTTCTTGGCTGCAAAGAACGGGTGGTCCCTTTAGTTTCATAAAATAACATATTTTCATTTGGGCACATTTAGGCATTAATTTTCACTTGCCTCTTTCAGATTTCTTCCTAGTGCTGTTTGCAAAATATATAAGTTTAAATGTAGATGCTAACAAGATTTTGTTTTGAAACCATTCGTCCTTCTATCAGGACGTGATTTTCATAGTTTTATAGAATCTTGATCTACCATTCAAGAATATCTATCATTCAAAGAAATTGGCTCATTATAGCACCCCAGAAAACAGCTGATAAGTTCGCTTGCAAACACTCGGCCTAGAAAATGTCAGAATTGGAGCAAGAAATGTAGGAAAGGTTATTAAGCTCTCAACATTTAACGGTGACACAAATGAAGCTTTTACATCAACAGTGCTTGGTCTTTTTTGCCAAAAAAATATTGAAAATTGAACTGTTTTCAACCCACATTTAAAATCTACATCGAAAGCATACGGATTCAACCCCACCACCTCCCCACAATGGTCGAAAGCCCTTAAACATTATTTGTTTTTTCCTTCCCAACATGGGATAGTATGGTTCCATAAATATACTTGAGTGCTTGTAAAATTTTCCATAGATACTTTTGTCCTGCAATATCAGGTAACAATATAACTTCGAATCTAAAATACAATTTTACGTAGAAAAAAAGAACGAATTATACTACGTTATTTCAAGCATGGCTGGTTATGAATCACCCCCATGATAACAGGCTGTGCTTGAGACGTCGTTAATGTTATTCACTCTTTCTTTCTACGTACAATTTATTTTAGATTCAAAGTTATATCATATACAGGGCCCACGCCGCGAATTCGAAAGTGGGGGGGGGACAAGGCTAATGAAAGCGAGGGGGCCAAGGCTACTCTCACCTTTGATTGTAGCTTTGAAATTACCTGCTTCACAAAAAAGTGGGGGACCATGGCTAGCCCACCCCCCCCCCCTCCCTCGGTGGCGTGGGCCCTGATTATACTACTACTACCACGGTGCTTTCAGGAGCTACAATTTGTTTTTAAAAGATTTTGATCCTGAGGATCCTGAAAGATCCGAAATTTTTTCATTACATGTGTAGATAGTTATTTGCTTCGAGCTTCATTCCAATTTTCAAATAAATTTGATTTGTGGAAAATTTCTATTTGCAATAATAGATTGAAATGCTTTGTAATCGATGATCGAAAACGCCTATTCATAATTTTTGACGAATGAATAGCCTTTTCATAAAAAATTAATATAATTCAAGCTAAGTAATTCATATTCTTTTGAATGTAAACAAAAAATTCTTAAATCTGGGATTGTTGCTATTGGACAACCACTGCTGCAGAGCCAATATAGATATGTGATTTCCTATTAATTTGAGTTGTTTAATTTCACAGCTTTTTTCATTATTTTCATAGTTATTTTCAAATTCTAAAATGTGCCAAAGTTACGTTAACTCAAATAGATTTTTGTAACCATATTCTTGTCCATATGTATTTATGATTTATAACTCTAGATTTTTCTGAAGGTGTGAAACTCAGATATTTTATGCTTTTCTCGTTTTGAAATGCAGCAATGGTATTTGGCAGAATTGATTACCAATTTTGTACCATTTTTAACTTTTTCAATTCTTCTTACGCGGGTTGTGTCTCAAAGTAATTTCTTTTTCTTAATATCGTATAAAATTGTTAAGGTGTATTTTGCAAAATTTTACAAGAAGATTCAAAAGCCCTTATTTATTGGGCTTCTCGGCTTCAAATCTGAGAAATTTAGTTTATTGCTAACAAGAAACAATCTGCTATCAATATGGTGTTGGATGAGGCCCAGCACTTAGGTTTATTCTGTTTTGTAATAAACAATGACCTTGCAACGCGAGGGGCAACTAAGACCCCATTTACACTGGCACGGATCCAAATGGGTAAGGATCCACTTTGGGTCCGTGACCAGTTTGGTTGGTGTTTACACTGGAACGGATTCAATTTGGATCGCGTTTACAATGACACGGATCTAGTCCACTGTCTCGGCTACTTGAACTCTCATTGATAATGAGAACGAGATCCCTTCAATATTTCAGCGGATCTGGTGGGCAATTTTTCAACACAGTGTTTGAATGAAAGTCAGGGTCGCTGGTTTTTCCTGGTCGTTGCAAAATATGTTAATGTGCTTTAGCAAAATTTACAACTTTAGAGCACAAATTTTTGAATGTGCATTCACATCCAGAAAGAAAAATTTCGAAAATGGAAGGAAGCGTTTGAGAGCAAAGGAATGGAGGTTAACCCCGGTTAGGACCCCCAGGAAAATCGAAACAAAGTTAATGGTGAGTGGAAGAGAAGGAGAGGTGAGAGGGAGTAAGATAGATCCATGTGGCGTGTGTGGGAGGAAAGTAATGACTAACTCAGTCTTGTGTACACATTGCAGTAAATGGACTCATGGTAGATGTACAAAGATTAAGAGAGTGACCCCAGCTCTGGCAAGGCGTTTTGTATGTGCTCTGTGTGTGAAAATCAAAGAAAGGGGAAATAGAGGAAACAGTGGGAAGTTTTTTTACCAGGGTGACAGGTTGAGTGACAGCGGAGGATGTAAAGTTGCAGAGACAGCAAGAACAAGATATGGATGGTAAAAATTCAGAGAGTGCATGCAGTGAATTGTTGCTTTAAAGAAGGTTTTCTCTGAAGATGAAAGGAAGGATCTCTAAAATCTGTGTAAGATCAAATTACAAGACGATTGATTTTAGGTAGGACAGCAATGACGGGCCTTGGAAAAATTTGGAAGGACAATAACATAACCAACAATACCAAAATTAGGGTTGTGACAGCCGAGATTTGAGAAGCGAGAATTATGAAACAAAAGTTCTCTTACCTCGGACACATTATGAGAACAGTAGAAAAGCCAACAATGCTCGGGATGTGTGAAGGAAAACGAAGGAGAGGTAGACCAGCTGCACGTTGGATGGATGACATCAAGATGGTGATCAAACTCTTGTTAACAGATCTGTGGGAGGCCACCAAGAACCGGGACAAGCGGAAGACGAAGATCATGACCATTACCAAAAGTCGGCGTCGACTTGATGGAACAAGATGATGAAGATCAGCTATGTTATATGGTAGGAAAACATGGTGCTTAAGGATAAAGGATATGGCACATTTAAGAAGGGCCAGTAGATCAACGGTGAGAACCATATGTGGAGTGAAACTTATGGATAAGAAGAACACGGACGAACTGATGGACATGTTGGGCTTGAAAGAAACGATGGGTAAGCTAGTGCAAGCAAATGGAATGCAATGGTATGGGCATGTCTTGAGGAGACAAGAAGATTATGTTCTAAGAATGGTACTAACTTTTGAAGCTGGTGGTCGGAGAAAGAGAGAAAGACCCACGAAGACTTGGAAAAAGCAAATGGAAGAAAAAATGAAGAAATATGATTTACAGAATGAAGATGCTCAACATCAAGAGAAATAGCGCGAAGGAGTGAAACGAATTGCTTCAGGGCATAAGTAAATCCGGCCACCCGCTTTAAAATGGACAAAACCGGATCAAAACTGGATTAATGATGATGATGACGATGATTAGGACTTTTGTATTATTTGTTTTCATTGGTCTAGATTTAAAGATTGAAACTGGATCCGAGGTTTACGCATTTGTTTAGCTTGTTTTAAACATAGTTTGTAGTTGAGCAAGTTTGTTTATTTTTTCCAATGCTTTTTCTTGAAGTCTACTATTTTTTCTCTACCAAATTTGTCTTAGGTGATTTCTGTTGTACTTTTTTGTCAGTCAACATAACATTGGGCAGACAATCCGTAACGTATGTAATGCGAGTACCGCAATGTCCTCCACAAAACTGAAAAATATATTATTGTTATCAAGGTAACGTCTATTCCTGTCTGTAACCGTGTTGGTTAAAAACAAGTGGTTTGTAGGAATTAGAGAGTGTGAGGGAAATGCAACTTTCTGTAATATATAGATATAGTTTATCTGTTCAAATGAAGGTCTGTATTGAATCAGCAGTGAAAAATGCTTCTTCTCGGATCTTTTTAATCGTGTTTCTAAAGGCTAGGAGTTTCCAAAGAAACTTTATTTGCAGGTTTTTACAAATCAAAAAATATTTTTAACTTAGAATGGAATCTCGCGGCCTCGTGGTTGAATTTTTTCCAGATCTGACAGCATCATCAACAACGGCTCGCGTGAGATTGTGGAGGAGCAAACCCAGATCCCATCAGTGAATTTCCCGAAATATCGTAATGATGGTTCATTGTTGACATCAGGAAAGTTCTGAAGTTGTTGTAAAGAAAGCTGTCCCTTTAGTGCATATGACGAGGCTACACAGAGAGCAGGCTGTAGGATAGTAGTATAAAGATATGGCTGGAGATAAAATGGTGTTTCAGAGTAATCAGCCAGATAAAATCGCCCTTCTCTATCCAAACGTAAACGAAGTCGAAACTGTTCTTCCGAGGTCATGGAGTCCCAAGGACAAATTCAGCCTCATCGGCCTATCACAAAATAATCTAAGAGTTCATTATAAAGGTAACTACTACGAAATATGAATATATCTTTATCTAATGTATTTTAAGAATATGTTTAAGCAAAAATGTGCTGTATTGGGTCATTGTAGAAAGTGTTTTCGAGAGCACTGTTGTGGTTTGAACTCGAGTAGAAGTTTTACACTTATGACGTGACCTTACGTCACAAAGATAAGGGTTGAAAATTTCTTATATTTGCTGCATTTTCTTCTATAATCTTGTAACTGTTATAATTCTGTTTGCTCTGCCCCAATCATTTGTTAATAATTTTGATACACCTTTGGTTCCATTTCCAAGTAAATTTGAGTTATTTCATCATGTTTTGTACTTCAAGGTGTTGGCAAGAACCCAAAAGATGCTGCATCAGTTAGATCCACCCATTCAATTCCTGCTGCATGTGGATTGTATTATTTTGAAATACGAATAATTAGCAAGGGCAGAGATGGGTAAGGTGACATTTTGTTTTTAAATAAATACTTTCTCTACAGTTCAACCAATACAGTTTTTGTTATTGCAAATTTGCTCTGACACCAATTGGTTATCATTCTGGCATCAACAAGATTTTCAGATCCAGACCCAGACTCAGCACTGTATCATCTAGATGAAATCCTTTTCTTTCTAATTTAATTTCTTTCTCAATTTAAGCATTTATTTCAAAGTCAATTTGCATTTTTCAGGCTCTGAAGTGTCAAAGTCTAATAAAAAAAATCAAAAATTAGAAAACTAATGCTGATAAGAATTTGCATTCCAGAGATTTTGAAATTCTTACCTTTGGAAATTCTTTTAGCAGAGTTCCTTAATTTCAGCTGCAATGGATGCATGTATTTGTGTACATCACTTTTCTGTAGTGAAAAAACACAAATCTTGTGGCACAATGCTATTTTATTTAACAAGTCCTCATTTTGTTTTTTGGAAGCTTGTTGCTTCATAAGATTAACTTTAACGGTTTGTTTTTTATTTTTAACCAAGTTAATAATGTTCCTGCTACGTGTTCAGATCACATGTTCTGTTAAGTCCTGTTGTGTTAGTGAACGCCTTTTTATGGCAATGTGTTTGTCTTTCAACCTGTACTTTGGCCTAGCCCATCGCTCCATCAACGAGCTGGTTATTAACAGGCTATTCACTGTCATAACAAGAATCGTTACAAACTCAGCAAATTTTGCAACTTGGTCATTTGATCCACCAAAGCACTTCTTTTTTCTTTACTTAATATTCAAGATTTCTGACTTCAAAAAGATACAGAGGCAGGTGATTAGAAGTCACATTGAATATGAATTTTATGCAAATAAACTTTTCAAATCCCAGCCAAAGTAGCCTGCGTGCAGACACAGAAATTGAAAAGGGGAGAAAAAGTAGAGTCTGCACAACCGAGCAGCTTTTCTTGTTCACTGACATCAACATTTTATTCTAAGCACAAAAACAACAGACTGCAATACAATAAAAACGTCCAAGAGCTTGAAAAGAAACTAGCCATTAATTCTGAAGAGTATTCGAAAGACAATTCAGATAATTTTAGTTGTTCAAAAGAACACACAGGCCTATTCTATTATCCAGATACCATTTATTTATACCTCTGCTTAAAGGCGCCACTTTGAAAACTAGAAGGACAATTGAAATTCCCCCTACCAATTAAATTTGGTTTCTTGTTTTTGAGGAACCTGTGAACAATAAAAGTGGCTCAGTTGTGCAGACTCTACTTTTTTTCCTCTTTTCAATTTTGTCAACAGAGTCTGCACGCAGGCTAAGCCAAATAGGTTATTGCAAACTGTGCATGAATGCTTAATCAAATAGAACTGTCATGTTTAACATCAAGCATCCAGACAGTAGCATTCCTGTATCAGATTTTCTGTTTCTTTTCAAGATACATTGGCATTGGTTTGTCAACGCAAGGGGTCAACATGAATAGACTTCCAGGTATGGCGTATTTCTATTTTTATCTTGAAATTTGATGGAGTGTCAGTCTAAGTAATATAAAAATAGGCTGTGTGCGGCATTTTGCATGTCTTGGTTACTTTGCATGTGCGATGGTGTGTGATGTGAGGTGCTTTTTTATCAGTCATTTCTCATTCCTGTTGTCCAGAATTGGGTGCTCTTTCATGGAGACCATTTCTGTGAAAACTAACCAGAAACCAAGGAAATTGGCAAAGAAATTGATCTTGTTCTTCTTTAAAGATGATAGATTTAATTAGTTAATATATTTTTTAGGAAGTTATTATAGAATCATTTTGTAATCATTTAAAGATATCTAGATTGAAAAAAAATTCAATTGCTCGTAGACCCTACAATATATCAAGAAATTACCATGCAGCATCACTGACTTCAGTATCATTGTTAATTTAGCAGAATATCATAGCAGATATTCATGAAAATCATCTTACCATTTGATCAGTGTTCCTTTCACGATAATATGAAATTTACCAAACAATTAAATGAGAAAGAATGGGTACAGCTCTTAATCTTGAAAATGGCTCAAAAAAGTTTAAATAATTAAAAATAGTACAGCCTTGGTGTCTTCTTTGTCATGGCTTTCTTCAGTTCCCTCCTTTTTCTCTAGCTTAGGTTTCTTTCAATATACTGTTGCCATTATCAATCTTTCGCTTTGATCTTATGCAGGGACGATTGGCTTTTTTTGGGGGGAGTGTTAGAAAATCATTTTTCCAAAGGATTTTTTTTGGCTCCATACTTAAAGTTGGAAAGGACAATGGGTCATTTCACCTTATCTGTGCTCCAACCCTCCTATCAGTGGCCAAAAATGCAGGAAACAATTTTAAATTGAAAGACAGGTCTTTGACATAGTAGAATTTGAATGATAGCATCTAAGTTGTTATATGTGAATTTCTTTAATCGCCAAAATATGTTAATTTGTTCAAAGGTTGGGAGAAAAATTCATATGGTTACCATGGAGATGATGGCCATTCATTTTGCTCCTCTGGAACAGGACAGTCTTATGGTCCAACTTTTACAACGGGAGATGTTGTTGGGTGTGGATTAAACTTGACTGATAACACCTGCTTCTATACAAAAAATGGTGTCAATTTAGGTAAGGATATAATTTTTTTTTCAGGTCTTTTTTCATACATTTGTTTACCTTTGCTTTATGAGCCAAAAATTCCTTTTGAACTTGTAGCTTTCAGATTATCAATTTTCTAGTGATCAGATACACATTACTCACAGTGGGAGTTGTGTCTTCAAACAATACAGTCTTAATTGATTTCATTACTAGATACTAAAATCAGATGTTTTTATAACTGTTTGCCTATTATGTAATCCAGATGTACTTATAACTGTTTGCCAAAATCAGATGTACTTATAACTGTTTGCCTATTATGTAATCCATTTTATACCAAAAGGTATTGAATATCTCATTTGTATCATTTTGCAGGAATTGCATTTGCTGATCTACCTGTAAGTTTATTTCTTTGCTCTACCAGTCAGTTTTCTGAGTTAAATTTGTTTTAAAGCAACAATACCCTGATGTATGAAATAGCTAAACTTATTGATTTGACAGATTTGCAATAATTCACCGGATCAAGCTATACTTAAGACTTTGGTTAAATAGTTGTATGCATGTGTGGGGAAAAGGCTAAGTAATGAAGCATGATTCACCATTAGACAAGTCTTCACATGGACAATAAGGAGAAGAGTTTCTATAAACCAACAAGTAACAAAAGCACAAATAAAAACACAAACAACAAAAAACAACAAAAATAAGTTGGTGAAATTTGTTTTCATTTGGTATAACACTAGTGCTTTAAATTTATTTTTTATGAGATTTTACTGTAAGTGGTAGACCAAGACTTACTGTTAAAGACATTGTTTAACTAAATGAAGGAACCATATCTTTAACACAAGTATTTATTTTGTCCAGAGAAATTTGTATCCAACTGTTGGTCTTCAAACACCAGGAGAAATAATTGATGCCAACTTTGGACAACAGCCATTTGTTTTTGACATTGAAGAAATGAGAAAGGTATTTGATAGAAGATTTAATTAAATTACTCTTAACTCACCAATCTGTCATAAAGTGCTTGATGGTATAGGCAGAGCTGGAAAAGTTGCCTGATGACAGCCTTAGGTGTGAAACTCAGCATAGCAACTTAAAGTGGTCCTGTTATGTACACCAAAATGTGGGGGTAGATTTAGGCTTAAATAATCCTCCTCAAATCTAGTTGGTAGAGCTGTATCACATTTTCAATTGCTTATCCAAATTAATTATATAAAAATGGTACTTGAGAGTAGTTATAGTCATATATTATGTTTCTTTACGAGTGGCATTCAGTTGGTATAGCTTTATAATAATTCTTATATTATTTAGATTGATTGTATTACTCTGAAAACTATTAACCAGCTGGATTAAACTTGTACGTTTCCTTGTGGCTACCAAACTTTAATTCTGTTAGCTTAGTATTTTGATTGTCGATATATTTAGATTTGATCTTATCTCAATTTCATCTTTCTAAAAGGAGCTACGTTCTAAAACCATATGCAATATTGAAAGCTACCCAGTGTCGTTTGATGGTGGCAGCTGGCAAGAGACTTTGCAAAGGTTTGTGTTTATTATGTAAATTGTGTAGATCATTGATTATTCTTATGGAAGAACTAAAAGCATAGCTTTCATTTGGGAAACCATTCAATTTGATATTTGAATGGTTTCCAAAATCTGCCTTTGAATTACTTTAAGACAAGCTCACCTTGAGGATAGATTCGGATTCGCCAAACTAGTATTTCTGTCTCCATGAAGGAGACAACGAAACTTTTTGAGAGAAGAAATGAGTTTTGCATTGCTGTTCAAGAAGCCACGCACCAAATAGAATATGCTTTTTGATAATGATGATGATGATGATATCCAGAACTTCTTGCTTTAATAATTAAATCTTCTTTGTCAATGTACAGGGTAGTTTCAACCTATTTGGTACATCATGGATATTGTCAGACGGCAGAGGCGTTTGCAAAAAGCACTGGACAATCAATAACAGAGGAAATTGCTTCAATAAAGAACAGGCAAAGTTAGTATTCTCCTTTGTTTGCGTCACAGGTTGACCTTTCTAGGCACATTTGAAATTTGTGCTTAAAATTGAAAGAAAGAAGAGTGAATGTAAAGATGGACTTGAAGTTTCGGTTACTGCGAATTCAGAAATGTCGCATTTAGCTCAATTTTTTTGAGATGGAACCCAGGTTATTTGTTTGCGCAAAGTTTCTTTTCGTGAAATCGATATTTACCGTGCAGAATAATTTGTTGCAAGCAAATGTCCTGACTTTCCTAACTTTCCTAACTTTGTAGCAAAACTAAACATGTTCACTCTGAACTTTATCTTTAACATCAAATTGGAAAATCATTGGATCAGAGGAAAAATAGACATTGAGTGGGGAGTTTTTTTGCTGAGTGATCAGCTGCAGTAACTAGACATAAGAAGTATACTTATGGATCATGTATTTGTGATGAAAAGAGAGACGAGTAATCTCAACATATTATGAAGGCCTTCAAAATTTTAGTTATCATTCACAAAAGCACTCACTGTCATCTTCAAGGCAATATGTATCATAAGTAATCCTTTGCACAAACAGGCTGAAACTATCCAAGAGGGCTTTAAATCCATTTTCATTATTTTGCACCGGCCATCAAACCTCTGTTTCAACCGGCTCATGAATAAGCCACATTATTGCGAACTTTTCGGAATAGCACGAAATTTCAACCCTTCCCCATGCAAGTATGACTAGGCTCCTAGCAAGAACCTCGCATCAAAGAGCTACGACAGCTTCTCTGCAATGTCTACTTTGATGGCAAAACGAGAAATGCCGAGCTCAAGTATTTTGCAAAGAGATATTGTTCACAGGGAAATGAAATGTTCAATTCAAATAGACATACTTTTTCGCATGAATTTTTCGCCTTTATCTCATATTTTCTTAGTTTTTCTCAGTTTTTCTAAGTGGAAATGCAGGCTTACGGTGATAAGAAATTAGAAACAAAAGCTTTGACCCCAAGGTTATGTTCTAAGAACATAGAATCCTTTGTTTTTTTGTGCTCCAAATATATAATCATTTCTCCTTTTGCTAGGGATACAAAAACTGGTTCTAGCAGGTCGGATAAGCGAAGCGATAGAAGCAACACAGTCATTATACCCAGGACTTTTAGATAGGAACTTTAGCCTTCTTTTTAAATTGAAATGTAGACAGTTTATAGAAATGGTCAGTGGTTGTGATGGCGAAGTGAAGCCATCAGCACATAGTCCAACGAGAAGTTCAAAATCAAGCCCATGTGCAAGTCCAGCGAGAACTTTAAGTCATACAAGCATAGTATCTAACACTTCCTCGTCAAATTTGACAACAAATGGATTTGATAAAAATGATTTAGGCCAGCAAAAAGGCATTGATATGGTCCAGGAGGTCGTTGGTAATGGTGCACCAGTGGATGAAGACATGGATATGGACGACGTGTCAGGAAGCGTAGAATCAGGGACCAATGACCGACCAGGCCCCACGTCGCAGTCAACGTCTAGCCAATCAACCTCGAATCAGTTTCAGAATAGTCCATTAAGAGGTAACTAGACACCACGCTTTGATATATCATATATCTTCACTGTAACACACCGGATGAAAATTTGTTACCCTGTATTCCAGGTTATTGCATAATTTACACATTAATTCCTGGATCTGAATACACTTTGTAGTTATTTGTATTGATTTTTAAGGCAGGGTGGAGTCTAAGAGAGCGAAATCTAAGAAATGGTGCAGTAAATTGTTGCAGATTCAAACAAGCTTAGGACAGTGGTTAGAAATTTTTTAGGTTCAGTTGCGTTGATTCCTTGATTTATTTTCTTAACCTGTGTTAATTAATTGAATAATATTTGATATTCTTAGTATAACTGTTTATACATTTTTTAGTTTCAATCCACGTTGAGCCAACACCATCTGTGAGACATTTATGCGGAGGAAACATCCTAGCCATTGAGAAACTTCTTGCATTCGGCAAAGAACTCCAGATTATGAATAAAGAATTAGCCAAAGAACGCACTCCAAACGAGGACAATGATAAGATGATGAGGGTGTGTAGTTTACTTTGCGTTTTGCAAATTTCAACCTCGGAACTTTCCAGAATTTGGTGAATAATATAAGCATTTAGAGAAGTAGTTTTTAGTTGATATATAGCTGCGGAAAGCATATATTCTTGTTTTTTTGGCTTTTTTGGCTCAAGTGTTGTGTGCATCTTGAAGCAGACCTAGGCTGAAGGGATCTTTGTTGCATTTTATTTGGTACCTAGCGCCTTAAGGTAGTTTTTAGGACACTGAGAAGCTGTGCTTATTGAGCAATGCCCTAGTCATTTCTCTCAATATGACCACAGCTCGATGTTCCTATATGCCTGGAAATACAGAGATTTGGCGACTTTCCTCACTCTAGATCAAAGTTTGGCCAAGCAAGGGATTTGAACCACTGACCCTCGAGTCTGTAGTCGGCGCTTCTAGCCATTGTGCTATCCTTTCACCTGTGTATTTTGACACTTTCAATATCTACTTTCGTCCAGAAAGGTTTGATGTATTATATTTATCCTTTCAGGATGCGTTTAGTCTACTTGCCTACAACGATCCATGGAACAGTCCGATTGGTTATCAGTTACGTCCAGAAGAACGTGAACCGGTCTGTGCCGCCCTCAACAGTGCGATTTTAGGTAAAGTTTATACTTTTCTTTTTAGTCTTTCTACATCAAAACAAAGTATTCCGACTTGTGTAGACAGAGAAAGTTCGCTTTCGCTCTTTGACTCTTCAACTAAATTAAAGATTAGCGGCCGCGATTGGTTAAAAGATCTAACAAATCAAACGCGCTTTTCTTTCTCTCGGGTCACATTCGATCCGAATTTGGAGAAAAAGACTTTCCGTTACCTTTGGATATTAGCCGACATTTATACTCTCGAAAAGTGTCTGACGAAAAGTATTTCAGGATAATGTGTTTCCCCTCTTTGGTGCTATTTTCAAATTTATACATTTACTCAATTTTCCGAATCGCAAGAGCAGTTATGAACTCAGGTTTTTATGTATCGATGCGAGACTAGGTGCTTTCATTTAATTTGCTGCAAACTTCAAAGTATCTTAAAATAATGATGCCAAAGGGAAAAGAGTTTGAAAATGCAATCATCTTCTCAATAAACATGGCACCTTCAAGTGAAACCTTATGATTTGAAAGGCATAAACATTTGGTTTCGCAATTTTCAATCTTTTTGTGCTTTGAGTATGTTTAAAATGCCTTATATACTCAAGGCACAAGTTTTTATTCGTCATTAACTTGTTTTGCTCTTACCTCGCAAGTTCTTCTTTTTTCTCTCTCTCATCTTAGGCGATTGTTGTTAAACTTTATTCCTATAAATCCGGAAACATAACTTCAAAAGCTGTTTTAAACTAATGATAAGTGTCCTTAAAACCAAGAACAGTGATTATCGACGCTTGATTATTTATCCAATTCGTTTAGTATTTTAATTTTAGTAATTTAAACAAAGTTCAACTCCAAAAGATAAACAGTTTCCTACCATCCAACTGCCAAAAATTATATACATAATATAAATCTTCCCTATTTCGCATTGACGAACAATGAGAATTCCAATTTCCACAAGGAAATAGAATCTAAATATAGTATCATCCACAGAGAAAGTATTTGAAGACCATGTTTACACGAAAGTAGATCCCATCTTGACTTGATACAAACTAGTACGCATTGTCCTTACGTTTAGACCTGAACTGGTGAATGTAAACGGTTGGATCTGGCCCAGACTGGATCTGTTTAAGTTGATCAACTGCTGACCTGGGTCTAACTTCTGGGCCTCATCTTGGGCTTGTCTAGATGCTTTTTTATCCCATCTGGTCTAATTCTCGTAAAAACAAGGTCTGACGATTGTCAAGGTCAAGGGTTGCCTGACGATTGTATTAGGTGTAAAGTTCAGAGCTATAACTTATAGCTGCCATATTCTTCACACCGAATTTTTTAACATATGTGTTAGCTTCAAACACAGGACACTACAGTAAATGCAGAAATTTCCAAACTGTCTTTGGTGCCTCTTAATATCTTCGTGATGTCAAGTTGATATCTTCATGTCAGACATTTTGGGGATCATTTATCAACGACGTCGGGATGAAGGGGAGAGTGTAGGCCCAATTTAAGACATTGTAGATTGAAAGCAGGCTAAGGGAGGCCCATATAGGACAAAATTAAAAAAATCTTAAATTATAGAGGATTGTTATGAAAGTGTTTTGACAAGTAATATGGGAGACAAAAGTTGCCGAGAAAGATAATGAAACGCCTATTCCCTGTTTCCCGTAAGACTTTTCTACGACGTCCTTAATGTATAGTGCCTTGTGTCCTAGGGCATAGTCCCAGCTTTTATGCGAACGAAAGTTCGGTTGGTATGTTTAAATTTTTAGATTGTTATTTTACCCAGAATTTTTGCCAATTTACAATCTCTTTTTTCCCAGAATCATACAATCTTCCTGCAAAGCCATCTCTAGAACTAGCAGTTGGACAAATCAAGTCATGCTTAAAGCAGATGTCTAAATCTGGATTAGGAGTGTGTGCATTCGTTAATGTCGATGATTTCATAAATCGCTGACTTTGAAGACATGTATGATATTTCTAGCCATAATAAAGCTCCAGATCGTCCCGCACTGTAGTGCCTACCCAAAGAATAGTGGACTTCGATGTTTTTTAATTTTTTCTTAAGTTATTTTAATTTGTATTCTTTTATAATCCAGGAAACGGTCCTTTGGAAAATATTGTTAGAAAAAAGAATTGCCTTTGCAAACATATGCCTGATGAATTTAAAGCATTTTCTATAAAGATGCAATCTTGAGTTGACATTTCTTATCTGGGGACTGCAAAACAGACGTAAAAATATTTAGATACAGTGTGACAAAAACCTTCCATGATATCTACACAGTTCTTCACCTTTCCCTTTTTCCATATCTTATTTGTAGAAAATTCAATTTGAACTAAATCATGTTATGAAAGCAAAACGAAGCCTTTTATTGACAGTTTTGAAAGGGTTTGGTGTCGTTACATTTAAAGAGAGTACTCGGCGACAACATGAGAAAAGCTGACGAAAACTTTTTGCTTATTAAATCCAGAAAAAAGAAAATGTTTGACCTTAAATTTCGTGAGTATATTTGTACATTTCGTTTGCCAGCAAGTTCCACAAAGCTGATAGAAGTTTCTGTATCTAACTTTTAAAATGTCATCGACAGTATAGTCTTCTTGTCTTAATATTATTGGCATTGAAAGTCCGGTTTTTATACCAACAACAAAAAGCTCATTGATGCACCGAGCTTAGTTTATAGCATAAAATTATCAGTTATCAATCTTAACAGATCTCAAGCCAGTGAGAATAGTCTGTGTATAATTTCATGCTTTTAAAGCTGGCCTTTTTGTTGTTTTGTATTTATATGCTCTACTGTGTTGAAGTTTGAAAATAAAAAATATGTTGGCATGTAAGTTGTTGACAATGCCGTTATTCAAACATACTTTGGTGTTGTTTTACGTTTTGCTGTTCCCTGTGCTCTTCTATTTTATGAAATCGTAACAATAAATGTATTTTATTGAACAGCCACTGCCGGTTGCAATAAATTGTCCAACCATGGCACTATGACACCCTAGCAGGGTTTAACAACTCCCTTCTCCAGCTAATTTTTAAACTTTTCTGCAGCTCCTCCCAATTAGTTCATAACTGTTATTTAAGAGCTTTAATTCTCTCTTCCTTTCATCGTGCTTCCATTCTCCTTCTAAACTCTCCGAGACTTTAATGCCAATATTAAGTTGCATACCACCACACCAAAGAAACTATTAATCTCTATCAGAGGCTACCTTAGTCTACCGGTGAGGGGTAAATTTTTCCCTACCCAAGTCCTGTAAAAATGTTTGTAACTTGCCATGATGGGGGCTTTAATCCCCAAGCCTTTATGTCACTGCTACTTATTATGATGGCTTTATAATTTTCTGTGCATTTTCAACCTTTGCATTGTCCCTCGCTACTTGACCTGTATCTGAACATATATATGGCCGTCAAGAGGGGGTGCAAGGGGCAAATTACCCCAGTGCCTCGAGGACTAGGGGACCTCATAAAGTAATGGATTCCGTTTAAAATAGAAATAAATAAAAGTAACTGGATTATGCCTAAATATAGTAAAGCGTTTCAAACGATTGGAAGAAAATTAATTTCTGCTCGCTTCGCTCGCAGGGGGCCCCATCTTTTCATTTCGCCCAGGACCTCCAAAACCTCTTGGCTGCCCTGGCTTTATATAAGGAGGTCAAGGACGGCAGCAACAACAACGCAACAACAGAAATAATTATGGCAGCTAGACAGGCTGTCGATGTTAGAGAGAAAACATCAAAGGTTTTGGATAGAATGTCGAAGATTGAAGCATTAGGTGAAGAGGTATTGACAGATAAACAACAGGTATGTGGCTAGATATTTGGGTTAAAACTAAACTGATGTCGTCCACATTATTAATTTGAAGTAGGCCGGGTTGTATATCCATATTTTGCTTAGGAAAAAAATGAGTCATGTCATGACCATGTTGCCAGAACCTAAAATGACCAATATTTTGTGAGAATACCTTCCACTTGAAATTTGGATAAAGTTCAATGTTCAGATGGCCAAGAATGGAGGGTGTGACACTTTTCGACAAGATCTCAATCAGGGAACCAGAATCTTTTCAACAAAACTGGGGTTGGTTATTTGTGGCTATGCAAAAACATACCCAAGCATTTGAAAAACAGAGAACCAAAACGAATGCTTGAATTTAGGATGCAAAATAGTCTATTTTATTGCCCATATTACTGAAAATGTAGAGAGCGATCTAACTTTTTTGACAAAGGGACGCTAGTTAAAAGCTGTGTTGTCCAGCTTGCAGAGTATGGTCTTTTTCAAGCAACAGGACCTTGGGTGCATTAACAGCCTGACACCTCAGGTGAGGGTGTGCAGAAAATCCCCAAATGTGCTATGTGTGCCAGAACTATTAACCTTTTCGGGATTTAAGTGATCAAAGCTAGTTATTAGGTGTGCCCGCAATAATACTATCTCTGCATCTTGGGTGCACCATTGCTCTGCATACTGGGGTGCTGTGATATTCCTTGATTTGGAAATGCAAGGACAGAGCACACAATATTAATGGTGCCTCTAAAGTTTGTGTGATTGACACTTGTGTAAATCATCGTGTTCCATTTGTAATGCCGTGATTAACCAAACTAACATGATTTGTAACACATTGTGTTTTTGCAATGTCACATTTTGCACAGGGTACCAATGCACATATTATACTGGCAGAAAATGTGCTACACAGTTTATCCAAATATATCTGAAATGGAATAAGCCTCAAGCTTTATTGAGAAAATTGTCTATTTGCTAAGAAAAGTAAACTAAGCAAACATAGCAATGGCAGTTGAGGACCAGTTATTCAGACTTGATTAAACATCCAAACTCTCTCTCTCTCTCTCTCTCTCTCAATACAATACAATACAATACAATACAATACAATACAATACAATACAATGCAATACAATACAATACAATACAATACAATACAATACAATACAATACAATGAAAAATAATGAAAAACAACTTTTGAAATAAGGTTATATTTTAAATAGCCTAGTATCTGACCTAAGCACAAACCCAGCTGGAAAAATTGTGGAAGATTTTAGCACACTTTTAGCCGCAACCTTTGACAAAAACATTTGAGCTGCAAGCAATGACAACCACTAATTTATGACTATAGTATAATAAACATGACTTAATTTATATCATGGGTCAGGTGCAAATGAAGGAAATCCAGCCTAGCTGTGTGCACATGCAATTTTTCAGCCTGGCTTTTATTGAAGTAAATTTTGATTTTATTTTTGCGTGGAAAAATTGCTGTGCAACAAAAATAATTTATACATTATTGATTTGAGCAAATATTTAACTTTTTTAATGTCAAGGATCATCTTTAGAAAAAATTGGCTTATCTTATTAGCAATGAAATATTGTCTTTTTGGAATGATTAAACTTAAGTCTTGAAAAGTTTTCATTTGATGTTTCTAGCTTGTAGATCTAGATAGAAAGAAAAATAAGAATAGAGAAGCCATCAATGCCCTGAAGAAAACAAGGAATAGTAATGGTGAGTATCATCATAAACTCAAGTTTTGATTCATATTTTCTCCATTTTCATTTGGCAGTTTGTCATTCTATATTTTCCTTTCGGTGATTTTTTTTCGCTTTTTTGTATTGCCATCTTTTGTGAAATTTGCTAGATTAGATGCGAAAAAACTTCATGGCTTGATAGGGTTTTAAGAAGACAAAATAGTGTACCAATGTTTGGTAACTGTTGATTTCATGTGAGCAGTTGTCTAAATGTTTCAGCAATTGATCTATTTGATCTAGCTAGTCAGCAACAAGTCATTATTTTGCTTTGAAACTGTATTAGTACTTGATTTTATTTTTTTTTGTATTATAGTCAAAAGATTCAATGTTTAGTATCAAGTGGAATTTTAAAATATGAAAGCTGAAACTGATTTGATTTTGAGAAGTGAGAGCTTATTACTTTATTCTAGAATCTAAATCCTGGCTTTGCATTGGAAATACATTCTTTAGATTTGAAGATGATCTGATAGCAAACACCCTCAAAGAAGGTTAGTGGTCACACTGGTTTGAGAGTTTCTTCTTGAAATTAATCAATGGCTCCCTTAGTTTACACACAAGACTCCTTGTATCAAGATTCCATAATATTGAGATGTCTGATAAGTTGTTATTCTTTTCAAATACCTTACAAATTGTAAAAATCAAATTATTCATCCTTCTATATTGAACTAGTGATTCCAGCACCAAAGGGTGAAAAAATGATAATAGCAAATGCAATAGGACATTTTGCAACAATAAGGCAAAAAGTGGACCTTAAGTGGAGCAAATTCATGCATCAAATGTTATTACATATACTGTAGGCATTCAATGGTACATAATTGTAAAAATTTAGAATTCTTATGTTGTTATGTGCTTGCTTTAGTTATAAAGAATTTGTTGCTGAGCAACAAATTAACTTAACTGTCTCACAAATTACACAGTCAAAAAGTCCATTTGCTGGCATTTCCGGTTGGCTTATTTTGATCCACAGTGGGGTATATATATTGCTTAACGAAGAGTTTTGATCATCATTTTGATGTTTTATTCTCTAAAGAATGTCAGATAAACAACCATATTTTAAATTATTTGCTTGTTTCAGAGCAATTTGTTATTTCTGTACCACCAAAAAATTATTTAACAAGAACCAAAAAACGTTTTTGCAGACCAAAAAGAGCTAGAAAAAGAGATCCAATCAATCAGGAATGGCATAACTGGAAAAGTTTCAGATCTGCACCAACTGGAAGGTATGGTTTTCTATGGCAAGATTTTCACAGGGATTTTGTGACAAATTAAAGCTTTCTATTTTAACGATTTGTGCAGCTTGCTTGATGTGTGTTGCTCACAGAAATGCAAAGAACCTTTAAGTGAATCATAAATGAATAGAATATGTGTCACTGTCAGTTTTGATAGGCAAGACATTCTCAGAAATTCCAGCCACATTTCTGGTTAACATCTCATTTTGCCATTTTTACAGATTAGGAATTTCGTATCCAAATTCTAAATTCTTTAATTCTTTATTAAATCTCATATCTATATACTATATTTTGTCCTTTCTCGATGGAGTGTTTTGTCAGTTCTATGAATATATAAATATATTATAAATCAAGAAATGTTAACTTAACTGCAGGACAGGAAGATGTAAAAGGTTTCTCACTTGCAAGTTTGTCAGCAGAAGATTTAGCCTTTGTAAAACATGACGTTTAACTGGCCTTGCGACTTGTCTGTCTTGAGAAGCAGACATTGAGAAATCTGTGAAACATGGCATCCCTGCTGGACTGTTGCTGCTCAGCTCACAATTTAAGTATTAGAGAAAAGCCTCATGGGATGGGATCTGCTACTGAAAGTTTGGGAGCATGCCACGTGTCCAAGCTCAGTCAAAATGATGCATCGAGTGTGACACGGAAGTGAAAGCATGAGGGCAGTTGTGCAATGTTAGACAACTATGTGAACGATATCTTTATATGTGACAAAGTGATTTAGTCAGTCGTTATTCCTATTCTATGAACCAAATAGATTATCTTTTTCAGAAAATGGTTACAGTAGAAACCTGCATAAAAAAACCTGTTTTTTATAAGAACACTGAAATTTAACCTTAAAAACCCCATAATCAAGAACCCCCAAGAGGCTGAAATTTGGAAAGGTTCTTACGTATATATATATTATATATAAAAGGGTTTTTAGAGTAAATCAGGTTATGATATGTATACAACATACGGTGTGTTGTATTCTAATTGGATAATCTAACAACACAAATTCATTTGATTGGTTGAAATTTAGCTTTAAAAAAGCTGGTTTAAGTGTGTCCCTTAGAATTCTTGCGGTGGAAAACATTGTTAATGTGTGCAAGGCCTGAGCGTATATAAGAACTTTGTTAAGAACCTTTTAGACTGGAATTTAGAATAGCAGCCTGTTAATTAAGAACCTATTAAGGCTGCCAGAAAAAACTTAGGTTCTTTTATGCGGGTTTCTACTGTATCTTAAAATTTAATGAAATTTTCTGTCGCCATCTGCACTTTATCTAAAAGATTTTTGCTTTGAGGCATAACACAAGCACCAATTTTTATGCAGGTAAAGGTTAAAACAAAGATATCTTTATTCCTTAGAAATTAAATAAATGCTCTTCTCCCGCCGACTTTCTTGCATTTCTTCTCTAAATTTATTAGCCCTCGCTCCCAATCCGCATTATCTGTAGTACAAGAAGGAAGTAAGACCTTGATCAAACCCAAAATTTGATGCATCGCCAGGGAAATTATGCTATGATGCACTTTTTTCAACCTGCTCACCTAGTGAATCGCTATCAAAGGAAATTTGACTAGTTGCTATATGCTCGACTGTATCGGTATAAACAAATGAAGAACAATTATACGGAGTGGGTTAGCTACAGTTAGTAGTAAATAAGAAACACCGCAACGCGACGAGAATGAACAACAACAAACACACATAAATCAGTTATAGCTTTATGGCATACGGGGCTTCATGAGAGCAAAAGTGGAGTTGTTGATGTCTCTTTTTGCAAGAATAAATCTTTGTGCAAGCCCATCGGGGAACATAACTTTAGCGACTAAAAAAGCAAATGATGTAAGAAGCAGAAGGGAAATACAGAAGTTAATTTTGGTGGACATTGGGATGGTTGTGAACTGGCTGGCAGTTCTCAAAACACACAAAGTTAAAATGGAGGTCACAAATATTGATTTAAGAGCAATACTTAGGGGTCTTCGGGAAACCAATGATCTCAGAAAAGGTATGGGAGAATGGGACATTCAGCATTTACTCGTTGGGGACTAGAAAAAATTAAGCAAGCCCATCATTCTGTTAAAGAAATTACCAAACAAGGGCTAGATTCTTGAGGAAAGTAAAAAAATTAAAGCATGAAAATACAAATAGCAAGCTCGAAACTTTCGAAAATGAAATTTGAAATGTTAAATACGCATGGATTGAGATTGGAAAGGAGATGTGTGAATATACATATCCTAAAAAGACGCAAAAAAGAAATGAGTTATTTAAAAGGTAATACACGTAAAAACTTACAGGGATCATGACAAACCGCGCGGTCTCAAATGCGTTCACTATTTTGATAGGTATAATAGAGGCCAAGAACCAGGATAAGAAAGTTAAAGCGAGAAAATCATTGAACTTTTAATATTTCTCTTGAAGGAATTTATTATGCAATGCACTCGAGTGCTGGGTAAAAGAACTATTATATTTTGGCTTAAGGCTAGGGTGCGGGTTGAAGGTAAATGAAGAAAGTAATCTGAATTTGATATAGTTCATACTGATGTAGAACAGCCATATATGCTACTTTGTTGAAATAAAAGTACTTTATCATACGTCTTCTTTCCAATTCTCTTTTGCCAGTGATAAAATGTATCCATAAGAATTAAGAGTTTCTTTGGTTTCAGGTATGAAATAGCCCATCAATAGGATCTGAGTGAGTCCTATTTCAAAGGACAGAGAGATTTTAACGATATAGTGCTATCGAAATAGCATGGGGGGGGGGGGGGCTCTTGCACGAGATGTTGCTAAAAAAATAACATAAGTAGAAACTGGCTCATTTTTGGGATTAACAAGGGGACTCAATCCCCTCTGAGTCCTCTAGCACTGTGTCACTGCTGTTAATCATATAAAAGCTATAATAATATTCAAGTCAATTTTAAATTGGTTTTGGACTAGAAATTCAGCCAAAAGATTCATCAAAAAGATTATTGATGAATTTTATCTGGTGTGAATGTTACAAATTTTGCAACAAACATAGGTTTAACTTAATGATCAAAATTTGTACAATCTTATGATTCAGCTGATAATCGCGGCAGTAAATCTGATACTTTCTTAGGCTTTTAGATCATTCATCATCAACTGAAAATATAAATTAGGAGGCGAAGGTGAGGGAAGGAGTTTGTCCCTTCCCCCCCCCCCCCCCCCTTAGTTTGAGATACATCGTAAAATTAACTTCTAGATACGTTTTAAACTGTCCTACACTGCAACTGCAAAACAGCACATTTCTGTGCAAGATTAAGGTATTACCAACAAGATTAAGGAGTTACCAACAAGAAACAACTGATATAAACAGCAACATTGGAGACTATTGGCAATTCCCAAAACTGTAAACAAAGACTAAAATGCAAGTCTAAAATTTAAGAGGCACCGTAGTGCTCGTAGTTAGGGCAAGTGCAAATCACAATCTCATAAAAAATACTTTGTATCAAGTTGTATGTATTGCCAAAATTGTAGGGACCATGGCTTTCTGGTCCCCGACAGCCTGGGGCTTTGTCCCGAAGAGGTAAGGGTACTCGCTGGTTGTGACCCGTGTTACCAGGGGCGTAGCGTGCGGGGGGGTGTGGGGGGGTGTACACCCCCCAACTTTCAGAGAACTTGTCGGTAGAATTAAATTTATAGCAGAATATTAATGTAACAAAAGAATTTCTGTCGGTAAAATATGGTTTTGCACCTCTTACACCCCCCCCCCAGCGAGAATGGTCACGCGACGCCACTGCGTGTTACAGTCTTTTTCTAAAATTCGGGATCAAATCTTTGTACTTATAAAAAGGAACCATAGTAAAGTGTTTTAAAC
Organism: Rhopilema esculentum; assembly: GCF_057945365.1. Taxonomy (NCBI): domain Eukaryota; kingdom Metazoa; phylum Cnidaria; class Scyphozoa; order Rhizostomeae; family Rhizostomatidae; genus Rhopilema; species Rhopilema esculentum. The sequence continues at coordinate 9,404,626 of NC_142818.1, read as the reverse complement.
AAAGAAATATATTTTGGGGTGAATGTGCATTTGTCGTCCTTGATGGTGCTGACGGAGGCCCTGGCATCCAAGCATCCTCACTCGAACAAGACCGACGCACCGTAAAAGTGCGCTTTACATGAGTTTACGGGAGTTGGGCTCTCCCAATTCGAGGTAAAAATGGCGGATGCTGTGGATGGGAGCAGCTTTACGACCAAGGACAAAAAGGATAATATATGGTGCGTAGCACTACTTTCATGAACTTAAAACAATTGCAGTACTTTAAAGACTTTTATGAATAACTCTAACATTAAATTTTTTATCTAGGACCCAAATTCTCAGTGAAGTAGCTGCTAAGGCGACACGAAAGTTACCTCAAAACAAACGGGTTTTAGTGTTAGGTAAGTATAATTGTTTTGTTATAACATCTGAAATGAAATTTTCTTTTTATTTACAAATGAAAAAGTTGATTTCAATTTGTGCTATAATAATTTGGATATTTTTTAAAACCCTGTTAGATATGAGAAAATGACGTAGTGCAACATTTTTCGATGAATCGGCCTAACTTTTTCTCAGGCGGCCTACGCCTGTTTTTTGCAAGTCCATTGTCCAATAATTTGATATAATACCAGCTGCGTTTTATTGCCTTTGATAGGTTTTGATCTTTTTTAGCACTGCTTGAGTTAAAATCTAATGGTATTTTCCAGTTAATTTCAACTCAACAAACTCCATGCGTCGTAATTTTTATTTTTCCGGTTGTCTTTATTATGTATCTCACGGGTACAATAACGTATTTGCAGTATTGTGCGAATGACGTGTATCATCATCAGGTTAATTATTTGAATACCTGTAGTCAATTCACACATATTTGTATAATGTCATAGGTATGAAACAGTGTTGATTGCATTAAATTAAGTGAATCTGGCAAGTTTAAAGTATGGAAGCATCAATACTCTACAAAATTATTTTAAGAATCTACCATTATGACACACATATCCACAAAATTTTTGCATAAACTAATCTCAGCTCCGAATGAAGCAAATAGTGTTTGGATATTAATTTAATTTTCTATAAAGAAAATAAGTATAGCTGATCTATTATATAATAGGTATCAGCAAGATCTTACTCGTTAATATATTTGGTTTTTATTTTGTCATGATAAGAAAATCTTGAGATGTGAGCATAAAGCAATCTTTTGATTTTTTAGAAAAATCCCTGTTTGTATGAAATTATTGTTTCATCAAAAAGAAATTGATGAACTTTAGCACCTTTGTTATCATTCAATTATATTTCTTGATAGGTGATGATGGTTCAGGGAAGACATCATTGGTAACAAAGTTAAGGAACCCAGGAGAAGATGAGATAAAGAAAGGATCTGGATTAGAATTTGCTTATGTTGATGTGCATGATGAAGAACGAGATGGTTAGTGAGCCAAAGTGCTTCATACCTTCATTATTAAGCAGGTTGCTCAATGTCTTAGATCAGATAATCAGTTTTGTTAATGGCTGTTTCAAAAGAGCTTAAATCAAAACTGTTTTTGTGAACAACTTGTGTACCATACCCCATCTCATGTTAGTTTTGTAGTTTCCAAAAGCCTTATTCGATTGAGTTTTATGACACATCTTTAAGTTACAATAATTACCTCCTAGTGTAATTTGACAAGCCATAGTATTTTATGAAAAGATCTTAAACTTGTTGGAGACTTGCATGTCAGTCACAATTTGGTAATATTTTAAAAAATATCTTTTTTATATAACATTCCTCTCTGAAATATGCGATAGTTCTATTATCTATATAAAGGTCTTCTGGGATATGTTGCTTATTTCATAGTTTTGCAATTAGTATCAAGTATTATATCATAAAGTATTGAATTATGATGTTACACAGCAGTTAATTTCTACGATTTCATTTTATGTGAGGCAAAGATTATGCAGATGGTAATAATATGCAAACACCATGAAAATGGGCCTTTGACCAATGGTGAATGAAGTTGCAACATTTAAAGCCTTTAAATATTTTTCAAATTTGTTTTCATGCTCTTAATTATTCTCTCCTTGCTAGAGTATGCAAGGCTCAATGTTTGGATATTGGATGGTGATGGTTACCACAAGGACTTATTGAAATATGTTATCACACCAGAAGGCATAAGAAACATTATTATTGTCATTGTTGTTGATATTTCAAAACCCTGGACTATAATAGACAGCTTGGAGCAATGGACACGCATTCTAAGAGAACACCTTCATACTCTAAAGTTGTCAGCTAAGGAATTAAATGAGATCGAAGAAACATGTAAGTTCTTTGTTTTAATTTTTATTGGCAAACAAATTTTGATCTTTAAACAAATATGACTTATGAAACAGCTATTGTATTCTAGCATTGATATTTCAAATTTTATCAGAGCAATTGGTTTTTTTTCAATATACTAGCATAGATCACATATATTGAGATCCAGATACACAAATTTTAACAGCTAGGCCGAGTATACATATCAATCTGCTCAGCTTTCCTAAAGTAAAACTGAGAAGCACAGTGTAATGAAATAATTCAGTTATTAATCATCTCCAAGCTTTGATGATAATGTTTGATGGATTGAGAAAGAAATAAAGATAACTTCATTGCTTTTTTTTGTTTCAGTGGTAAATCAATTTAGAGAGTATGTGGAGCCAGAGGAAGGTGATGAAGAAGACAAAAGAGTACGCCCTCACTCCTCCACAACTACCACAACTAAAGAAGAAGATGTAATTCTTCCTCTGGGTGAAAATGTATTGTCAAACAATCTTGGTCTACCAATAATTGTGGTTGGAACAAAGGTAATGAGAAACTTTGAATTGATTGTTATATCACACTTTTGTGTTATATCACACTAATTCATGCTTACATATCAAAGAAAAATCAACCTTAATAATTTAACCAAATGTTTATGATTATAAGTGTTCATCTAACTTAAACATTTCTTGTTAACTCAGCCTTTTGGGTTAAATACTAGAAAACATTATCAGGGGTAGGCAATTGCAGAAAAAGGTGGTCTCCAGGTGGAAGACCAGTAGCTTTTTCTGCAGTCCCCCACATTTGACCTATGGTCTTGCAAAAGTGAATTTTGCATGGGAGATCAAATTATCCACCCCTGATTATGCCCCCTGGTTTTTTACCAATGTCTCAATGTTCTGCCTTTGATCACATTTCTCCATTTTAAACACTTGCTGTGTGGGAAATGTTTTGATCAATATGAAAGATTGCTTCTTTTTTCCTTTTTTAGAGTGACAGTATGGCGACTCTTGAAAAGGAGAATAATTATAATGACGAGCATTTTGATTTTATTCAAAAACATATAAGAAACTTTTGCTTGCGATGTATCCTTTATTTGTCAGTGCCAATTATTTGCTTTGTAATATATTTTATTAGTAAGGGGGTAAGAGTAAAATGATATCTCCATAAAACATCAGATAATCCAACACAGTGTCTTGCATGTTCTTTTCAAGATTTTTAAAGGTTATGATAATTTGGGTAATTCTAATAACTTGTTGCTTGGTTTTGATAATAATGTAACTTTTACATTCAAACTTTTAGCTTTAATCATTATTTCTCTATTATTTTGTATTTGATTTTTTTGAATTCTTATTTGATAGTAACAGATGGTAAAATGTCTGGACATAAAGCTGATCCCAAGCTTTCCTGACCAGATGTATTGACATCCAGAAAGCATAAACTATATATTTTAGTTGTTTTCTTAACTGATTTCACTAACAGATGGAGCTGCTTTGTTCTATACCTCAGTCAAAGAAGGAAGAAATATATCCACCTTTTACAGATATCTAATTCATAGGATTTATGACTTCCCCTTTCGAATACTACCACAGGTTGTAGAAAAAGATGCTGTTTTCATGTGAGTTTATGAAAATTTTTGATTTCTTAACATTTTTAAGAAATAAATGGTAATGTAAGATGTAGGAGCATAGTAATGATAATGAATGTGTATAAATTTGCCTGTAATGCTTGACTCCGTGTAGGCAGAGCTGTATAAAAATGTAGCAAATAAGAAACACTGCAATACACCGAGAATACACAACAATAAATACATGTTAATCAGTAAAGGCTAATATTTCGCCCTGCCATACTGGGCTTCATCAGAGCAAAAGGCTTTTTTTGTGTAGAACAGGCGATTTCTATGTTGCATCCCTGTGTTTCACACGTAATTTCTATTCAAATTATAAATCCAAGTTTAAAAGGCCTTTTTACCTATTTTTGATATGCAACTTAACATGAAAATTGTAAACTTTTTTTAAGTTTAAAAATCCTATGGATTTTCCTACGGCATCCCTATAGTAGCAAATCTACTCAAAATCTCTTATTGCTATTTTCCTGCAGACCGATGGGTTGGGACAACGAAAACAAAATATCCATCCTAGATGAGCATATTAAATCGTTCAATCCATCAGAGTCTTTTGAAGCTCTAATATCGAAACCAATATTACGAAAGGTTTGTCGCCATTTTTTGCTAGAGGAGCACATTATTATTGTCGATCAATGTAATGGTTAATTATTTATGCTGGCTCCAAAATATTAATACGCGTTAGGCACTGAAAAGATAACAGGATTAAAGATAGGCTGTTGATATTTTAATCCACCCAACTATTAATTTATTTAGGGATGTAAGTGGCTTATGTGTTTATCTCTTTTCTTGAAAACTGCGTAGCCTTGCTAAAACGCTTCACTTAAATGCTGTCAGCAATTAATAATTGTATAACGTGCGTTGTTCTTCTTGCGAATCGTTAATCGATTTTCTAGGCTATCGCCAAAAAATTACCACCCTAGACTTCGATATTCAGTTTGCTTCACTTAGAGTCATTACTAGAGCAAAATGATTTATGACCAGTAAGTAGGGCTGCCAAGAGGGGGGGGGGGGCAAGGAGGCACATTTCATCGGAGTCTCGAGTTATAGGGGGACTCATAAAGTAATGAATTTCTTTTTTAGAATGGAATGAATTAATAGGAAAAAATTACGTATGAAAATAGTAAAACATCTCAAACAAATGAATGAATTTGAGCTCATCTAATGGACTTGGCCACATCTTTCGATTTTACCCCAGTGCCTCCAAAAGCTCTCGGCGGCTCTGCCAGTAAGCACCATCAACCCATTAGCTTTCGAAGGTTCATTCTTTCTGTCACGGTAACTGGTTATATGATTTGTTCTCTCAAAATTTATCTGTGTTAAAAGATTTCCACGAACGCCATTCTCGTCTAGTTCCTTAACAATTAGTAATTTCATTGATTTTTTCAACAGCCTGCTAACATGGATAAAGAAATAGTTGCTGAGGAAGAGCAGGCATTCTTGGCTGTTTTAGAGGTACCTGGCTGTTTTTTCCTTTTTGTCAATATTTATTATTAAGTACATCTACTTTTGAAAGCAGTATGTTATTTTTTTTAAAAATGTATTGTATTGATCTTTAGACATACCTATATTAATTTTGTCCGTATAAGATAAAAATATTTCCCAATGGCAATCGCCCTGTGTTGTAATTGAGATAATACGATGTTCAATTGCATTCCAAGCTCTCTTTTGAAGTTCACTTTCAATAAACTGGATACGAGCATGCGACAACAGGCTTCCTAATCAGCTTTTGTATCTTGTGATACGAACCTTTAAAATGTATCTGTAATGAATTTGTATGCGCCAAAGATGTTCTCTAACATGCTTTCAGTTATAATGACCTTATTACCTTTGTGCCAACATCTAGCATGTGCACCCTTGCTTTACAGGGAAATTTAAGCAAAGCGATACAATCTCCATCTGGAATTGCAAGGCCGCAACAGGTTTGTACAATCTTAATGTCATATAGGATGACCTTGTGCTATTTTTGAACAAATATATTCAAGCCCTCCAAATGCACAAGCCTTGCTAATGAACAGTTGAAAAGCAGTACAGAAGATTATTATGTTCTAAGAGTAAAATCAATGCTGCTATTCAGATCATGAAAGTTTCTCTCTATCGGGGGAAGTGGTAAAGTTAATTTCAAGCAAGGAGGGAATTTTTGAACAACTGGTAATATTTTTTATCGAGGATTGTAGCTATGGAGTATGATTTGAATGAATCTACAATTTTAAATTTATCTCATAATGGCATTTATAAACCTCTCTGTCACAGACTTGAAAAAGTCCACTTTTTTCAACAATTAACTCTGAACTCTTCGTTTGAGACAAATATTGCAAAAAGGCATCATTTTGAATAATTACCAAAAATATTTGCTGAAGTTAATTTCGCCAAAAACTTATTATGATGATTTTGTTGATTTTCAAAAAGTTGATTTTGATGATGATACATCTTGTTCCAGGAGCACATGAGACCACGAATGCAGACCTCACCGGGTCAAAGACTCACCGACAAAAGAACTGGAATCCCTACAAAAGCAAAAGTTAGTGCCCTCTTTCCGGTTTTTATATATTGCATAGAGTTCTTCACCGTCATATATTTTAGCTCACAGCGCAGTACTATGCACTACGTATTCCTTTCTCACCCCTGGAATGACACTATGGTGACACCATCGTTCTTGTTGTCACAATTTACGAATATTTGACAAGATAGGTTAATATGGTGAACCTGGTAAATGACTCATATTACGAATGTATCTTTGCTTATATTTTGTATGTTAAACGAGCAAAAGAATTCAGGAGGTGTTATCCTTCTAATTTTCTTTCAAGTAGAAGGATTTCTTTCAAATATCAATTGTAACCATGGTTTGCAATGCCAATCTGCAAATGGCCGTACCGACCGAACATTTCCATCCTACCTCCAGGAAGCTTCTGTTCCAACCAATTGACTTGGGCCATCTTTTCATACTTTAGAGAAATTTTCAGAAAATTATCTTTACCCTTTCTCAAGTGTTAGCTTGACTTTTTTAAGGCGACACTAAGACCCTTTTAATAATTTTCGGAAAGATGGATGGAATGGTACTTGTGAAATGCCCGTCGCGCTCATGGCTTACAAACGTCTTTAACAAATGTCCTTTTTTCCTGTTTAGTTGGAAGGAGCAAAGGGAGCTGCACCTGGTGGCCCAACGGAAGGTGTGCTGGCGAACTTCTTCAACAGTCTGCTAAACAAGAAAACAGTTGCTGGTGCGAGCAAGCCTGCTGCAGGAAGCCCTGGGGAGCGAGCTGCCGTGAGAAGTGATGCTGCCGCTGAACTTGAAAGGTTAACGAAGAAAGCACAAAGCCAGAGTGTTAGACAGACACCTGGCAGTTCAACGTAATCAAACAGAACCGTATTTATAGTATAAAACTGTGTTTAGAGTCGAGAAAGAAACCTAGTGTCGCGTTTTCAATCAGTCGGTTGTAATGTCGGTAATATCAACTGTCGTTGTAAGTTCACAGTGTTGGCAGTTTTGTTTTTGTGCGTAGGAACCGCGTCAAGTGATTTTTCATAAGTAGTCTTCTATAATGCCAACTATTATTGCATTTGACGGAAACACTTCATTGTATTAGCAGCTATTGATAAGATAGTTTATGGACGATCTCCCTGCCCCTCCCGTTTCTTAGGACAGTTCTCCTTTCCCCTTTGGAAAGAGAGAATTTAAATGACAAACCTTTAAATGTTTCTATAACAAACTTCTTAGCATTTACGAGTACAGCTCATGATTGCTTCTTGTCGGAGGTTACAGCAGATAAGACTTTCTTCTGTCCACAGCCTTCTCAAATTCATTTGATATATGTAAGTATTCCTTCGTTGAATATTGAGGGAGATTAATTTGCACCCCCAACTAGGAAATTGATGTTTAGCCTTTCTGAAATAATATGTTGCTAAACGAGGAATATATTAAATACTCTTGAGTCATACCCATTTTTAGAACACTAAGCACTGTAATCGCTTCTTAATATGTCTTTCTGAAAACCCCCCTTATGTGATGAATACTGCAACTGCTACTCTTAAGAAATATGTGAAAACCACTTCGTAAAGCAAAGCACGTGGTTAGTTATTTTTGTTATAGCTAACTAGATTAGATATTTTTTTACTGCAATTTAAATCGTGTTGTTCGTGCCGATGTGGATCAGCATAATTACCTAGTATTTAAACAATGTTTTCTCTTAAGCCAATGAGACATTTATTCAGATTATTTAAAGGTTGATCGAAACTTTAAGGTCATGAAGTCACGTGTCGATGTGAGCATGAAGTTTCAATGGATGCCAAATATCATCTGCATTGTGAACTGGCCGACATTTTCTGTCTGCATTATAACTGATATGGCAAAGGCGATTTGATTACTGCTAAAATGTCAGATATTGTTATGCTATTTATTAAAAATCCACAAACTTACTTGTATCATCTTCAAACTTGATTCTTTTTTATTGCAGACCCTGAGCTATCGACTTCGTGTATCCTGTATCTCTAGCTGATGTATCACTTTTGATATTAAACCTAGGGCATAGAACGATAAGCGCTGTCAAATGTAGCATCAATGTCACGGGAATTTTCACGAACTCACTTTTTTCTTTTCTTTAAGTTATCATTTTCCTCGAAAATAGTTTGTATCACGTGTAAGCCAGTTTTCATTGTTTATCAGTCGTCTATTACATCTAATTATAACTGAAAATGAAGTGACGAGTAATTTTATTTGCAAGAACGTGGTCATAGTAAAAATGTTCTTGGAGACTGTAATTGGTACATCATCTTGTCTCTTGAAACCTCTGAAGGTCGGTCATCAGTGAATGGAAAAGCTTGAATTCAAAGTCAAGCAAAATAACCAGTCTCTTTATGTTATTGAATGCTTCTTTCGTTCTTGTTTTCCTTATATGATGAAGAAAATATTCTTCGGACAGGCTCAAAGGTTGTAACCAGTGTGATTGGATATCACATGAACGGCGTTTTGCAGTTTTGGCGTAAATAAGTAAAGCTTCGTTGTGATAGATAGACTTGTTTCATTCAATATTATGGCTTGTTGCTTGGATGTTCTTTAGTTTACAAAAAACGCTGTTTGCATTCAGCCACTCTATCAGCCTAGAAGTTGCTTGAGTTTTCAAGTCGGGAGGGGGTGGGGGTGGCGGACAATTTTCTATAGGGATAGGGATCCGTAATTCTGGATGGATGGTGTTGAGAACACCTAACTATTGTTACTGAAAAGTGGTTACAATAACAAAGATAACCCTTAAAATAACCTGTTCATTTGATAGTCAAAGGGGAATACAATGACTTTTGCTTCAATTTGTTACTAGATTTTTCGTATAGACCGCTAGATCCTGCTTCAAGGGCCGCGATTCCAATTCAAAGATGGATCATAAAGATGCTTTGATGCATTTAAAAATGCTTGAACTTTCCTTGTTCTTTTCCTGACGAAGCATAAAGACCAAACCATAGATTACTTTCTTTAATTCGGGTTCTAAGAAAATTTAACCAAAGATACAAGACAAGGAAAACTTTCAGGAAGGCAAATAGGGCAACATTTCATTCAGAGGTTGAGGCGTTCTTTAGACTATAGTAACTCTAAAAGTTTAGTAACCTTTTATTAACAATATATTTTACTGAAAAGCATGGAATCCACCCTCTTTTTACTTGAATCCTGCAGGTTCTAACTTTAAAGGTCGTCGAAAGTCCATAAGGTGGTCAAAATTCTATAAGGTGGTCAAAATTCCATAAGGTGGTCAATCAAAATACTTCCCTTTCTTGACATGTGTTGAAGCAAAGTCTTTCAGAAACGAAGATCTTATTCTCACATCATAGATTTTATCGTGTAGAGTATGTAACCACAGTAATATAATAAAACGATCATTAATAATAGCTGGAGATAATATGAAGTTAAGCTTTAGATTACGCGCTAATCAAGCTCTCACACAGATTCACACGGTTTCATGCATTGCTTAGGATAAAATGCTTAAAAATATACAAGTAGATAAAATCATTAAATTTAGGAATTAACAGCAACGGAAACAATAGCATGAACAAATTCCTAATAGATAGCTTGCAGTCTGGTGGAATCTTCTTTGTTTTGCATGCGAAATATTTACAAAATCGTGTTGTTAGTATATTTTTCAATTGCATTGTAACTTTTTTCGAAAGAAAAATCGATTGTAAATGCAAAATGCTCTTGGATGACACAAACAATCTGATAGTAACTTCAAATGTCCTGGAAATTTACGAAGAAGAAGTTCTAATTTCTGCCATATCTAAAAAATCGCAAATTTGGAACTTGGCGGTTGACACAATACTGGCAGCTGAAAATATAATTAAAAACAAATTTAAAAGTAAAAAGGATGTAAAAGAAGGGTCCATCTTAAGTCGTAACGGCAATTTAGACGCTGCTTTGGCTCTCTAATTCATATCTAGTTTCAAGGTCTTTCCTCGAAGAAAATACATCTGATATTCTTTTGCGCAGCTTCTTTCTGATCTCTCGTTGCATAAAGATATTTGTCAATGGGATACTTAGCCCATAGAGGTTTACTATGATGAAGTCAACTGCTAGAAAGACTTCTGCCACGTGACCTTTTGTCATCAATAATACTGCAGTAACAATTTCTGGCAAAACGACAAGAAACAAAAACAAACATACGATTATCACCGATATCAAAAGAACTTTTCGCTCATTTTGATGTTTCATATTTGTGTTTATAAACTGCGTTTTGAACTGCCTGCTTCGTTTGATAAGAGCATGAAATATGTAGCTATAAGCATACAATACGAAGCACAAGTACACACCATCTGCTATTGGGAAAAGGAATCTGAAATGAAGGTCCAGTATTGTGTTTGTTTCGAAGAATATGCGAAGCATGATAACGAAAATCGAAGATGACCATGAAAATAGCAAAATGTAATGAACTCGTCGTTTCGTAAGCACCAGATTGTACTTCAATATGAATTTTATTCCAATAAGACGATCCACTGTTAACATAGTCAAGATACAATAGCCAGGCCATCGACAGCAAGTCATGATCAATATAATTATCTCCATGACGAAACTTCCACTTTTTTCACCCAACAATGCAAGGGTCCAGTAGGTAATGGCACCTGCCAATGCCACTAGCAAGGCAATGCTTAAATGAATGAGAATACGATTCTGGTGTGTTCTCTGCCTTCCAGATCTCTCGATTAGAAACAGTCCCCATGTTGCCAGTACAAATGAGGATAAAGCTATACAGATACGAACAACTGGAACTGCCACGGTGTCAAGCATATCTCACAAGTGACAACAGTCGTTTCACTAAAATCAACGTGTGCGATAGCATTGTGCTAGCTGTGTCCCCCTTTCCACATTTCTTTCATCTATTCGAAGATTACATGAAGCATACTTCTTTTCCTTTGGGTCTCTTTAATTCAGTGTACCTATAGAACAGTAAAGCTTTTTGCAGCAGGATGGGCTCATCAGTTGCCTCCCTTGGGTTTTTGGGCTCGTTTATGCGTCTTTCTCTGCCGCAGAAGTTATCTGATTGTTCACATGAATTAGAGAGACCAGCTATTTAGCATTAAAATTCTATTATAGCTGTTATAACACATTGAGACAAAGCAGATATTATCGTGTGATGGTTAAAGCTTTTGCATGAAGTTTCCCACCTTTTGTTTTCAGCATTGGCAACAGGTCTTGTTCTCATTTAAATAGCTGGCTGTAACTAGAAAAACTTCCGCAGCGTTCGTTTATAAAAAGTTTTTGAAGTGATACCGAACTTTGTACTATGACACTCACTAAGTGATATAACGACAATAACAAATTTAAAGCAAAACTTTTGTGAATGCAGGGGTATCGTGGCCGAGGGGACGGGGATTGCTCAGGATTTACCGATTTCTACCAAAGGTGATTTGCTGCCGAATCTTCAAAGGCCAAAATTGGTTATGGGGATAAATATGCAATCCCTCTTGGCATCTTGAAACACTAAAGCATTTTGAAGGAAAAATTAGGTCACCCCCATCTCCCTTGACTAAGAAAGTAGAAAGTACGCATTTTCGAGTAACTATCCATCTACAATTCCAGGGCAAAAATAGTCGAGAATTTTAAAGAACATCTTTTTTAAAAATATTTTAGATTGACTTTTTCGAAGTGCTAAATATGGAAAGGCATAAAAACACCATATCAAATAATCTATCTTATGACCTTTTCATGTGTTTCAACTTTTTAGGGACATTAAAATACATTCAGGAATAGGATTCTTGATTTTTTTTACAAATTCAAGAAATTGCATTTCAGGATCCGGAAACAAATTGTTAAATCCCGAAATATTTGTCAATATATGCAAAAAACTTTTCAAAATCCAGAAATGTTTTAGTTTATCACTAAAACAATTTGCGATCATGTGCCATAAATTTTGCCGCCAAAATTGCAAACCTCGGAATGAGACCGAGTAGTCAACCACTGAGGCCAAACGGCCTAAAGTCTTCTAGGTAAATTGTTGCAGGTTTCGGACATTACCGATCCCTGTCATATTAACATACAGGAAAGTATTGAAATGGAAAATGTTGCAAAAAGGCTAAGGATATACAAGGATCTACCAGTTGTGATATGTGAATGGCATCAACATGTGCTGCCACATATCCATCGAGGGATTGCATCCCGTCATCTTCCAGCCCATGGTATCAAAATGATACACTTTGACGCCCACCCAGATCTCACGTTTCCATTAACGAAGTCAGCTGATGACTGTTTCGAAAAAAGCATTCTTTATGACGAGCTTGAAATAGCAGATTGGATTCTGCCTTTATTTTATGAGGGGCATATGGACAAGTTTGTATGGATAAAACCAAGTTGGGCAGACCAAATACAGAACGGAAAATACATGATTAAAGTGGGGAAAGATAAGAACAACGGCTTTCTAAGGTCTAGATTTCACACCTCTATTTCATGTTGTTAGAGATGTTTTCCGTTTGATAAAAGTTATCAGCTTGGCGTCAGTTCGGAGCCATGAACAAGTTCTCTATGCTTTCCAGGGTGGGATAATGTAGCATTGGGAAATTAAAAACTGTTCGATTGTGGTAATTATTATCAATACCAATTATCCATAAATTATTTTTGAATGAATTTCACAGGCAAAAAAAAGCCTAGAAAAACAGTACTAAGCTTGAACACTAGGTGCAAAATTGCAGTTTGGAAGGTGTAGTCATGCCGATTTTACAAAAGCTCTTTTGTTTTACAGATAAGTGGAAGGGTGTGGCTCCCTGATCATCAGAGGTTATATTGAATGCATAAAAATCTTCAATGCAATGTCTAATGTATCAAGCAACAACATGTCCTAAACAATGGTTCAGCTTCTCTTTAAAGTTAAAGTTTAAAGTTGTTGCCTCACCCAGACAAAGCTTGCTTCTGGGCTTGAGTTTCTTTCCTCCATCCCTGAAACATCATCCAGTTGTTTATATTAAGAGTTTCTGGAAAAAACAATGATGTTGAGATAAGTAAAAAACCATCTGGTTTCTAATGTTGCCTTCTTTAGGTATGGGAGATATAAGCAGGCCTCTCTGGAAAAAAAACAAACAACACAACCTATAAAAAGTCCTTGTCAGTTTGGTTGCATGAGCTATTTAGCCCTTACAGAACTGTTGTTAATTTTTTTATATTTGAGCATTTACAAAGGCAAGAATACATTACCTTGTCAATTCTCTAAACATTATTGACCTCAAGAAAGCATTTTCGTGTGTATTACTCCCTTTAAATTTTGTATTACCACTCCTTAAAACAAGACAAAAGAGGAGCATAACTTCTTTGGAGTATGGCAATGTTTTGTTAGGTTTTGCCAGTCATATGTGGCTTTTTTGAGAATGCCTAGTTTTTATGTTGTGACTTGAAAAGAAATTGTTTCATATTTGACAGCATGGTGTAAGATTTCTCACTTTAATTATTTGTAGCATTAATCACACTATATGTTTTTCCTTTCGTGCAAACACATTTTGTATTCTGTTGCAAGTTTTAGCTGATAATACAATTAGTTTGTTAACATTTGATAAACACATAGATACATAAGACCTCTTATATTTACTAACACCCTGATATTTAGCAGTAAGTGGTACAAACATTGGAAAGCTAAACTTCACGGATTAAATGATAATGTTGGTTTGAAAAACTGTATGGGCAGGAAAAAGCACTTTGCAGATCTATTTTGCATGGGTGCAGGCTATAGCCCATGTCTCAGAGAAAAACCTTATATAAGGGCTGGGAGTACTTTTATCAAAAAGCAATACACTAGCCAAAATATCTTTTAGGCAATCTGAATGAGGTTGACATAGATTTTCACAAACTTTTCATGACCACTAAGATTTGCCTTATTTGCAATACCAGATTAAAGCATACTAAATTGAGAAGAAACTGCTTTTGCTATTTGCTGTTTTTTTGTAGTCACACCTTTTATTTAACTAATAATCAATCTTGTTTTTACATACCATAGGCTCACAAACAAAGAAAGTGTAAACAATTTTGTGAAAATCAAGATTGTTATTATTAAATGTTTCATGTATGCCTATGTCATAATGGAAACATTTCTTTGCAGAGTAGATCTAAAAGATGAATATTTCATTGAAGAACTATTGTATTCAAGAGCAGCGGACATTTCTGATGCAAATGATGTTTCAATACAAGTAAAAACTCTGTGCTGTGGCACTATATGTGACAAATTGAGTCAAAATAAAGAAGAAGTCTGTGATTCACGGCTTTGTAAAAGTGCTCACTCTAAAGGATTAAAAGAGGATTTCAGATGTAAAGATGTTGAAGATCTGATTGTTGGAAAATCAGAAAGTTTCATTTTGGATATTGATTTGGATTTTTTCTCAACCTACAATCCTTTCAAGTTACAACACTCTAAGGTATGATAGCCTCCAATATAGGGAAAATTGTTTCAAGATCCTGCCTCTATATTTTGGTCTTGGGCTTGGGAGAGCTGCCATGGCTGTAATGCTCCTGGTAAAATACCTACATGTTTTGATCTTATCATGCAAATGGCCCGGGCACAGCTTAAAGTATAACAGCCTGTATATGATGAAACCTGTCTTTGAGTATCAGGGGGAACAATAGAAGCACAAAAAGCCATGCACTTGTTGTTCCTATATGCCATGTTTTTTTCTTTGTTTTCTAAGGATGACTTTGCAAGGTTAGCTGAAATATACCAATTCGAAGCACCAAATAGTCTATCAGAGGAGGTGAGTGTGTTCATATTTATCATATCATGATAGGTGCAAATCATATTTATCATATTTAAAAAGTCATCAAACTGTAGTGACATCAAAGATTGTTGTTCAAAACAAAGGAAGTTTGAGTCTGGTTATGCAGCTTAGCATCTTCGTTGGGAGCATCTACCTTGCCAAAAAAGCATTAAACACAGGCTAAAGCATTTCAGCAGCTGGATCGACACAATATAGCATAGTGGATATTGGTTCCCACCATTGAATGTATAGATGCACAGACTTTGTTGAGACCAACATTTTTCGACAGTCATGTAGGAAGAGGCCGTTTTCTAAGTTTCTAGACAAAAAGATGTTTTCATCCTAAAATTTTTGGGCAGGCACAGAGGGGAAAAAATATAGTTGGGCAGACAATGCCCCCCTCGTGCCCCCTTTGGCTTTGTGCCTGATCATATTTCTGTCTCTGATTGATGATAATATCATTGTTTCCTAGGACATAGGTGAAGCAATGAAAAATCGTCAGTATCAGCTTGAGAAATTACAGAACACAATTAAATACTTCATTCAGGATAAGCTAAAAGAACTGACAAAGCCAACCGAGTTTTTAAACTTGATTGACCAAGTAAAAAGAGTTGATGTATCAGAAATTGATTCTAAATATTACAGTCTCCTGTTGAAACTACACAAGAATGCTAGTGGAACTGGAACTGAATTTGATTTAGAGCTGGTGTGTATTTGTCTGATAATTTCAAATTGTTAATGATGAAAATCATTAAACTTCAATTGGTGATATCATTCCTTGAATAAGCTCATACTTTCAAGGCATGTGATGCTAATTGTATAAAAAATTGTTTGTAAGCATCAGTAAATTAACAAACTTGTTTGAATGAGGTTGAACAATTTTACAGGCATCTAGCTTTGCTGCTGTTGAACTGTTTAGGAAAATAGTTGCATTCACGGATAATCAAATCTAGTCAAAACCTAATATTACCAAAATTTTGAAAATCTAGTTGTTTTGATATTTTGCTAACAAGGCTTTAAGGCACTGTCTTCAATGGTGGCATGTAAGATGCTTGGGAAATTATCATATCTTTTTGAAATGCATACAAAAATCCCAATTCATACCTCTTACAGCCAACCTAGATGTTCAATGATTCTTTTGCCTAAGTATAGTGGCCTATGAAAACTAGAACTATAAGCTGGAAGGAAAAAATTTCATCCACACAACATTTACATTAAGTATGCATTTTTTCAAAAAAGAGTTTAGCTAGCTGTCAAACTTATTTAGTTATTATTCATATAATTATATTTAGTTAGTTGTTATTTTAATTGTTATTAATCTTTGTTATGTGATTAAGACAAGATTGAGATAAAAAGGCAGATTACATTTTGTTAGTCAGAGCTCCATGCCATACAGCAATCATCAACAACCCTTATGTGATTAGCTATAATACGAAGATATTTATTTAGCATTCATGTAGTTAAGTAACAACGATCAAATAACTATTTTCAATATTTCCAGATCCATTTTGCTGGGATGTCATCTGAGCTGCCTCACCATCGAAGCACAAATGATGAAATCAATAACTCTTTAGAAGATGTAGAGCTATTTTTGAGATGTTTAGAAAAACCCATATTTGTAACCATTGCAAGGTATGGTGTGATTTACAATTTCTATTATATTTTGATTCTGTGACTTTATGTTTCTTATCAGACAGACAGTGGAAGCTTGGGGATCTTTTTTTCTTTTGACAAATGTTTTAATCAATTATTTGCTAAATCTGTTGCTAGCAGTGCAATTTTCAAACAAAACTTTTTTAAATTTTTAGAAAATTATGTTGGCATTTGATTTCATTGCTTTTTCTGTGCCATGATGGTTTGAAATTTTAACTTCTAGGTCAGCTGAGGATGAATATACTCCAAAAGACCAGGTTGATTATATACAACAAAGGGTGATCCAGTTACTTAAAAAACTCTATGGTGATATTTCTATTGTTAAGGACTATGAAAATATAAACGAAAATACATAATTATGTAAATACTAGGAAAAATCTATATCGTCATTTGTAAAGTGCATTTTTTTAGTATCACAGTTCTTATTCCATTGATGTTTTTGGCTTAATATTAATTGGATTTCTAGAAGGCACAATTTGCTCAATTCTTAAGATTTGTTGGGCTACCTGAAGAACATGGCTTAAAAGCAAAATCTTAGATGAAAATGGTTCAATTATGTCTGTTTGGTGTGGGGAAAAGACTTTCCCATTGTTTCCATCAATGCCAAAACTCACTTCTTGAGTTGTATTAAGTATTTCATTTTCAATTTCTATAAATCTTCTCTGTGGATGGTATGCATTTTTGTTTAGCAATCTCGGTATTTCTAAGCATGCACTGCTTAAGGATTTACAAACAATTTCCATGCTTTCATCGCTAGCATGTTTGGCCTCATATTGTAGGCATCGAGCAATGTATGCTTCAGAAAAACCGGCGCCAGGGATATATTTGAAAATACTTTTGTGCTCAATTTGGTGGGTGCCATATTCATCATAGAAGCACATTTTCAAAACCTTCAGCATCCTCAATACTGCAGAATAATACTGTTTGCCGATGGCTGGATGTGATGAGCAAAGAATAAGTTGACATGGTACCTCATCCAAATCTTTGTAGCTGTTGTCAGGGCAAAGCCAGCTATAGCGTTCTGTGCCTATAATTAATTCATCTGCATGTGACAGGACTCCTATTTTTGATGAAAAGTCTTCATATAATATTTCTTCAGTGCTTCCAATAGGCAGAATTCTAAAGTAGTTTGAAATCCTTGTGATCTCTTCATCTTGCATACATTGTAACACACTGAACTTTTTCTTGCAAAACGATTGTATATAATCTGGGATTTTGCAACTACACAAAATCAAATTAACACCTTTAATGTCTAGTGCATCAAAAGCTTTATGAAAAACAGATAACCTACTTTTCAAAAAGGAATCGCTATTAATCCTGTTGAATTCTATTGAAATTTTGCCAAACTGGATGTTGTTGGTATCAAAAATGTCCTTCATCAACACAAATCTTCTCTGGACGCCTAATACAATATTTGGAGGCTTCTCGATAGGGTACTGTTTGATAACAAAACCACTAATGACTCTTGTATTTGCAATATCAATTCCATCAGCAGTTACACATATATCTTGAAAATTGTCTATCAAATTGTTCACATGCTTAGAAAAATCAGTTTGATGCTTTTTGTTATGGGAAATAAGCTCTATTGATTTTTCAACCAACAAATCAACAACTGATGGAGAAAACTTGCCATTCAATGTGGTTTTCAGAACATGCCTGCAGCTAATATAAAACTTTTCAGTCCTTTCTTTAATATTAAGATCATCATCAAGATGATGTTCGAAACTGTGTCTCTCCAAATCCCCCAAGATTTTTTCCTTCATAGAATTATTCAATTGTGCACAAGCAGATGCTACAGCTGAATTTATAGCAGTGAGCTTGGAAAAGTTGGTTGATAAATATGTGCTATTACTGATATTTTCTAGAAGAACTGACAAAAGAATTATCATTTCTTTGGATCCATCGCCTGTAATTCCAACATGTCTTTTTACTTGCTCACAAATTAACACCCCGATCGGATGAGCCATTGACAACGAATCTATAATGCAATACCCAGAGTTGGTGACTAAAATACTGCCAGAATCGCACCTCAATGCTACATCAATCCCATTTGGTCCATAAGTCGGGGAAAGTATTGATTTAAGAGTACGGAGGGTTTCCACAGCAACTCTCAATACGTCCGCCATTGCTTGTTTTTAGTTGTTCTGTCCACAGGGGGTTATGAAAGTCTCTGTAGATCTTAGATCTTGACACAGCGGAGGATAATGCCTCGTTATGTCTTAATGGCGTATCAATCCTGTGATCAAAATTGTTAGAAATTGTTTTTCTATCTTGAAGACCTGCCAAAACAGCTAGAAAGGTGCAGTTCGGATCAATGAAAGAGTAGAAACATGCATGAAAGGCGATTATGGTAAGAATAAAGTAGTTTTCTCAATCCGGTACCTTTCATTTACCTTAAAAAAGCGCTTTCAATTGGTAAAAACAACAAAGAGGGCAAGGAACTGTAACGTTTCCACCATCATCGAGCATCCTCAGAGGCTCATGACAAGCTACGTGTAAATCCTCTAAAGCCTTGTCTATTTTGATGGTGGTTCAAAGTTTTTAAGCTGTTCGAGGCAAAACTTGTGAAACAGAAATCGTTGGTCATCCACTACCTATCAACATCAGAGTGGGCGGCATCTATCTCCTTTCAATTTGCTTTGATTTTTTTCTCAAAAATTCAAGTGCGTTAGCAACTGATCCTTCAAACGTAGAACAACTCCACTGTTTTGGCAACCAAAAGAGTTTTTTTTATCAGGCTTTATCTGCTTGTATCAAGGTTAATTTTCAAGCTCAATTGTTTAGTTCTTCCATAAGCAAATATGCGAGATTTATAGGCATGCCCTATTCATAACAATAATAATATGTGAATATCCTCCCCACACTACTTTTACTGGTCATATTCCACACTAAAAAATAAATCAAAACTTTGTGCCATACATTTGGTTTTGCTTGGGATCTAGGGTTTATCTTATGTTTCTGGTGCATGCAGAGCATGGCATTGGTGTGCCTAAAATGCAGACATAGTAGGGCTGAGGATCACCCAAATGCTGGCATATCCGAATGGATGATTTTTGCCTACCCCCACCTGAAGTATGGGGATGTTGATACATCCAATGTATTGTTGAAATCTGCCAAACTCTGCAGATTGGTCACCAATTAGATCCTTCTAAAAGAATTTGGGTATTAATGGCTTAAACTTGTCTACACCAAGTTAACAGTTTAGGTACCAAAAAATCCACCCAACATGTCTTTCATATAGCTGCCTGCCTAAGAGTTAATATTCTAAGGTTACCTTTTAAACAAAACCTAAACGTTTCCTTTTAGGTTTAACTTTTAAAGGTTTAAAATTATGGAATCTGATTCCTTTTAGTATAAGACAATAGTTATAGCTAAAGCTCATCTATTTTAGTTATGAAATTGTAACCTCAAAATATATTTGTTCCCAGCAATAAAGTAATATGATATTTAACTATCAATGAACCATGATTATTATCAAATTAACATTGTATACTGGTTTCAGAAATTCATATTTTCGAACTTCAAATTTCCCTCTGATAAATAACCATCAAAATCATTCCATAGCATATCAATTTTGCATGCTTTTAGAAACCATTGGAAAAAGTTTAAAGGACATTAGATGAGATGATTTTTTGTTGCCTCCACACCCCATCAAAATCATTACCTTCTGACTAGAGATGAATTCCTTTTGGGCAATTTTAACTTGCACTTGACAACAATGAATCAAAGTATTGTATATGTACCATTATCATAAATTTTTCAGAGTGCCTATTTCAATTGATAATTAGTATGTATTGTAAATGAGCATTGGATTTCATTTTTTGTTTAATTGATTTAATTCATATTTGCTATCTTTAACCAAAATTCAGTAAGGTATTCTTGAAACAATGTCCTGAAACCTGTCTGCAGATGGATTTACAACCTTTGTACAGCCAGGTCTTTGTAATAGTTCTAAAGGGGATAAATAGGATTGAACCAATACTCCATGTTATTAAAATATTCCCCTTTGTTTCAAGTTGGCTTTCTTGGCTTAGCCAAGTGATTGAATGAATCGATATCCTTTATTGTCTGTCTGCTGTCTGTGTTTAAATGGTCCTTCTTTTAATTTGCATTCATGAAAAAGCACTAGGAATATGACTTAGTTATGATTTGTTCAATACTGTGTAGCTGGTATATGCATAGTTTATAGCAGTTTTGAATCATAATGTTGTTCTTCCCTATTGCGTAAATAAACATTTAAAAGTTGTTCATTGAGGCTCAGCTTGCATGGATGATACTGCATCATCCTTATCACCATCATATTTGGTTTAATGTCTGCTTTAAATGCTTGCCTACATCAGACAGGGTTAAGTGTGAATCCCAGGCTGACTTATCTTTGGCTAGGTCTTTGCCGACCCTTCTTTCTCGTCAATCATTTCGTATCACTTTGGCCCGTGTCTTCTTTAGCCTACCTCTACCAACTGTACCTTTTACCACAATTGCTCTGCATGTACTAAACCAAGCATTCTCATATACACTCTCAATGTGAACAAGCCAGCAAAAGTCTTCTATTCTGCACACATGTCCTAACCTTCTAAATTTAACTACCCTTATGTTCATCATATCTAATTCTGGCTTTTAACCCATTGAAACTAACTAAATCTTTTTTCAGATCATGTGCAAAACAGAGTCAAATTTTTTGATTCAGTTTTATATCTGGAAAAATGCAGAGACTGTCATCTGTTGTCAAAGAGAAAGTGGAAGGTATCTTCTATTGATCAGTTAAACTGCTTAGAGATCTTTAAACTTTCATGATTTTTATTAAACAAGTCTTTTATGCTTTAGGATAATTTTAGATTTATCTGGCCATTTCATTAGGCAGTAACACTTTGAGTTAACAATTTTTGAAGTAGTAAAATATAATAAATGATAGGTTAACATGATTTGGGAAAGTATACTGAGAGATGATGTAAGCGAATGACACAACCAGTCACTTTGTAAATTGTTTGCTCACCAAACTGAGCTACTCAGTCACATTTTCAAATCCAAGTCTAAAGCTGTCAAACTCACAAACATTGCCCCCCTCTTGTCCAAGTGTGCAGGTGAGCCATTGCAGCATCCATTGCGATATGCACCAAATCTGCTGTAAGGAAGGACTTCCAACACCAGGGGGCATTACAGCTACCAAAACTAGAAAGGCTAGAGAGAAATGAATGATCCCCTGCACACTAATTAATCATAAATGTTTCATGTCATAAATCATGGCTTCATCATGCTACACATATTATTTCAGCATATGTTGTCAGTGGCGTCCAAGAGGAAAGAAAGATAGAATTACTGGACAATTTGTCTGTTGCAGTAGAGAAGGTGAATTACATACTATTAAACAAGATGTTCATAAAGAAATTGAGATACCAAAGAAAACAAATATTAATGCGTTATTTCTGATAAGATTAGATGCTTAATGCTATGTTTGGAAGCTTATTTAGAGCTTCTTTATACCAACTTAAGCTTGTTTTCTAACTATAAAGGTATGACATTCAAGTATATCAAAAGCAGAATTTTCTGTTGTGCATAAATTCTAACACATAATGTGAATTACACTTTTCTGTAGTTAAAAATGATTATCCTGTAGCAAGGTACTCTGTATTTTTTAGATAAATAATATTATTTTCATTGTACAGGTTCAAAGTAAATTTGAAAATCCGATTCATAACAAAGTTGTAAAAGAAGGGAAAGAAGTTGAAAACTTATGTTCTTGTCTGGAAGATATTTTCCAACATGGACTTAGAGAAAAAGGGTTAGTTAACAATGGTTTTGTTAACAGTGAAAAGTTTTAGATGCTCACATTAAAGGCATTTGACACAGGTAAAAGTGGCTTACAGCCACTCAACCACAAGCAGTTGATCAATCAAAATGTGCACAGAGAAAAACACTTGAACAAGATTTCAACAAATTCCACCTTTCTGCAAACCAGTGAAATCCTAGAGCAGTGCGCAGTGGTTTCACATGAGCAGTTTCCAATTCCTTTCTTGTGCGTGTGCTCTGATTAATTTGGCCTAAGTTTTTCGGATTTGTTGTACTTATGCATGTCAAATGCCTTTAAGTTGTCATAAAGATTTTTGGTAGAAGGTGAATTGTCACATTTTTCAGTTAATATTATAATAAAAAAGTAATAACATCAAAGATTTATCCAATGGCTAGGCTGCAGCAGGGAGGGGACTTTTTATGAGATAGGGTCCTTTGATTTCCATGCAAACTCAGTGAAAGAAATTGATAGTTGATGGTAGGGATATGTTTAACCCAGAAAAAGACTTTTGTGTGGCCAAAGATTTAAACGTATCAAACATAGCATTTACCGAAGAGTCAACCATATAGTTGTCTATTTGATACATTTGTCACAGAAACTTTGCTAACAAACAGGGGCGGACACTTGATCAAACATTGGGGGGGGGGCAAGCCTATTGTTTTAATAAGATGACGTCACATTTCCCATTGTTTTAGAACAAAAGACCATTGTCCTCCAAAGTATTGGGGGGCGGTCGCCCCCCCCTTGCCCCCCCCAAGTGTCCGCCACTGCTAACAAGGGATCCTATATCAATCATTTCTTTTCCAAGTCCATTGACAACATGTTTGTCACACCATTCTAATAAGTTCACATCAAGCAGTTCAAAAAGATGTATCCTAGGATTTAAAAAGGGCATGATTCTTGAAAGGGCATAGTGCCAAGACATTTCCCATTCCCCTTTTGGGTGGCTAGTATTTCTGCTGGACTTTTCACACATTCTTTATTTGTATTTCAAAAATCCCATTTGCATTAATAACAAGACTTAGTAAGCGACAGTATGATTATAAATTCCCAGTCATTGATGCTAAGATGGACTTCATCCCACCATAGATTTCAAAGTTCCACAAAGGCCTCAGAAAATTTATCATTCTGGGCAGTAATACAGAAAATTTCTATGAAAGAGGACATCCAGTCAATTTACAGGTTTGATCATTTTTTATGGAGATAATTAGATGGCAACCATCACTACACTCTTTTTTACCTGAGAACAATCTTATTAGAACATTTGCCTCAAAATTGATCAAATACTAAAAGAATAATGAACAAACTTAGAGCTAGGTACTATGAAATGTATAAGACTGTAAGAACATTGTTGTTAAGGATACATCTTTTATAAAGGGGTGTACCTCTTGTTAATGTTATTGATAAACAATACCCACACTTTTCCCTTCAATGTTTTGTAAAATTGATAACAGCCATTCTTCAGCCAATTTTCCTGATTGTTATATAGAGAGTAGTATAGCTGTCTCAATGTCATAGATCATATTATTTTGCGCATGATAATTAAGTGTTTATGTTTCCAAAGGCTTTCAATAGTCCAAACTGATGTAAATCGCTGTAGAGCATGGATTCGCATGAAGCTTAAGGATCATACCATTGGCAGCTACATTGGATTGCTAACTGAGAATTCTAAGTTATTGAAGTATGTGTTGTTAGTATTCTCTTTGTTTTAAATCCATCAGATGACAAGCCCCCACCCTCGAATAAGCCCATCCCTTACATGCAACTTTTATGTTTGAATGAGACCCAATAGAGTTTCAATCTAAATCAAAATGAAAATACAGTTTCTTAACCTATCATTGATATCAGCAAAGATTGAAAGAATTAGAGAAACGAGGCATTTACAAGGAGACCGCAAAAGGCAATAGACATATCACTATAATGGACTGAAACATCTTTTTGTAAGAAACATCTTGATTTGATTTGGTTTGATATAAAAAAAAAATTTATTTAGTAGAGTTGCAAATGAGATTAACTTGTGAATTGTGCAAAAGCTACAAAACAGGCTATTTGATGGCAACTTTGAGTTGATTTTTATAAGCCCCCCACGTAAAAGCCCCCTGCATATAATCCTCCCTGCCTAAATTGATAAGCCCCTGGATGTAAACTCTAGGGTTCACAGTATTTATGATTGTGTACCAATTCACACTTGGTATTGGCAATTATTTCTTATAGTTGTTCTTTCTGAATGAGAAATTTTTTTGTTGGAAACGAGATCCAATCTTTCTTTTACTCTTGTTGTTGCTGTTTCAAGACAAACAGAAAGACTTTTAGTGATGCTAATATTTTTTGAGTTGATGCTCATTGCTAAAGCCCAATTAATTTTTGTCAGTAGATGATTTCATATACCCGTTTCTAAAACAAGCCCAACTTGATCCTACAAATTCCAAAGTCATCATCATTATCATGCTTTCTGATTCTATTCACTAAGCTTCTTCCAGTTACTAACCTCAGCAACCTCTAGTAGTACAAGCATTTTGATAGTAGAATAATCTTTTTCGTTGACAGAGAACACTATAATACAAATGCGTTCTTGCGGGATGCAGTTAAAACTGAGTCAGTAAGAACATTGTTACAGTATGTGATTGCCAGTCTCGATTTCTACATGTAAGTAATACTTCGTTGCAAATTTTTGACAAATTTAGGATTTTACTGCCATTCTTTTGTTTACTTTTATTACATCTGTTTAAAAAGTGAAAAGATTTTGTGTTACAAATTTGTATTTAGACGGGAAACATAAGACATGGTAATGTAGGTTTTCGTCCCAGTGTAAGCTTTTGCCCAAAACAACGCAAAGTCAACCTTGTCAAAATATTAGTACATAGGGCACTGATGATCCGCTCTAAAACTGAACACGCAGAGTTGGACAAACTTAAAACGATTTGTCTGGAAAACGGCTATCCATAAGATGTTATTTCTTTTTACACTAGGGAAAGGATCGCAAGTTTTTCGGTTGTCCAAAAGTTCGGTCCACAAAAGGGTCCAGTTTATCTTAGACTACTTTGGTCTGGTAACCTTGGTGATTTGAAAATTAGGTTAAACAGTACTATAAGAGCCCTTCCATCCATTCAAAAGGATTGCGTTCTTTCCGCCCAAAAGAGTTCTCTTGTTTATGAATTTATGTGCCAGTGTGATACACAGCCTCCTCGACCGTGTAGGTCTAACAAAACCGTAAAAACTAGTGACTCTGCCATCGGACAACACCTTTTAGACAATCCAGATTGTGCAAAACTCTGTAATGACGACATGTTTCAGATAACTGGCAGAGTCAGGTTGTTTTTTTATCTTGCAGTTTTTGAATCGATCTACATAGTAACGAAAAAGCCATCATTGTGTAGACAAAAGGAGTTCGTTTTCTCTTTTGGACTCTATTGGTAATTTTTCTATAAGCACGCAGCACTGACTGGTCAACTATGCGGGTCATGTGCTATCGTTTTTCTGATTGGCCTTTTTCAATCCACAACTGGGTATATATTTTCCATCGTGTTCTTTCGGACCCTTTCTGACGTTTTGTACCATGAGGGGTGTCAGACGAAAAAGCTTTCAGTTGTAAAACTTTTTTCGAAGCCATTTTAAGGTAATGTAGATATTAAACAATAGTATTTGATTTGATTTATTGATACCTAATCTTTTTTATCAAGTTGACTTGCGGAGTGTAAAAAGATTTTCGTAACATGATAGATTTTATTTATTATGGTAAAATTGATTTGTCAATTGAAGTTTTGCATTTGCAATGGCTTTCATTGCTTTGTCTCCGATTTCTCATCGAACTGCTTCCTCACACAAATATGATACTTTACTGGAGATTTTATTGCAAAATTTAAAATTAAAAACATAGATCATCCATGTTTGCTTCCATTCTATTCCTTATTCTAAGTCTCACATTTGTACCTGCTTGTTCTTGGGTGCTATTTGTTGTGTTCCTGATTATCAAAATGTTCTTTTGCAAACAGAAGCATCGAGTCCAGCGACCGATATGCAGACCGTAAGCCATCGCTAGATCGCAGTTATTCATCAGGTTGGTATTGCTTTTATTCCTTTATTAACAACGGGTATTTTTGCACTCACAACAGCCAATGGAAAATGACTGATTCAGATCAGCTGATTTTTGAAAGGGGCCTTTCTGACCACCGACTTTTGAGCATTTAGAGTCTGTTTCTTGTTTCATTATATCTAGTTTCTTTAGCTAAGTAAAGCAAGTGAATCTGTAATTGGAATAGCTTACAACCGAAGTAATGCTTCCGATTTACATTTTCTTTGAGTCTCAAGCATGTCTTTCTAATAACTAATAATTGATGGATATTGATCATAATCTTTTGTAATTGCTTATAAATAGTAACGTGAGCTGCTCCATAACTTTCTTTTTCAAAACCCATTTCAAGCCACCCTTGCGTTGCGAATCATAGCGAAAACAGTTTATGTCTCTTCGTTTAGTCCCAAAAAAACACAAACTTAACTTTAAACAATCCCTGAATTGTGTTTCTTCGTCCAGACCGTAGTTTTCTCTGTTGTTTCTGATGTCATGTAGATATGTTTGATAATCTTTGCAAAGAGATATAATCGTTATAAAAATGTACACTTTTTGTAGCATCGCCAGATATTGATGTCCGTCAAGAGGCTTTTCAATCTGGCGAAATAATCAAAAGCAGAAGATCAAGCAAGAGGAAAGCTCGAGCGCCCATCGTGAACATTGCACCAATGAAAGAATTTGACACAATGTCACACGCGTCATCGGACCGATCATCGGATTATTCCTCCAGATCTTCATCCGTTATATCCCCTCCTTCGCCACGCTGTGAATCTGCAGGTTTTGCTGTTAAAAAAGCTGATCCAGGAGTAGATGTGAAATTCCTAGAAGGCCACTTGCTGAAGGCGGAAGCGAAGTTGAATGCTACTGACAGTGCTGGACTTGGTATTCGAGCTGAGTGTGCTTTCGATAGAAGTAGATCCGTCAACAGCTCATTAAGTGTCGATGGGTTGGGCAGGCGTGGTGAATTCAAGGCCAGATCAAATTCATCTGGATCATCTCGATCTCGCAGCTCGCTTGAATCTCAACGAGATTCCACTTTTGACTCTTCCCTATCACAAGAAATTGCATCTTCGTACAAAGGCAAGTCAGACGAATCATTCAAGTGGTCCGGTGTAGCTGCAGAAGGCAAAATAAATGGAGCCGAAGATTATACAAAACTGCAAGCTGATACTTCATCAACTCCCCGAAAATATGTTTTAACAGAACAGCAAAAGGGGGAGCTTGTAGAAATGATGAGATCACTAAGGTTTAACAGTAATAGGCCATTGACAACTGAAAAAGTACTTGAAATGATTCCTGTTCAAAATAACATGTCGAGAGAGGAGATAAAAAATTACATTGATGAGTGTCTGCGAGATTATTTTTCTATGGGAATCATAACAACGATGCAGAAGTCTCCGTTAAAGAAACCGATTAAAACTGAAACAAATATAGAAGTGGCTGTTGACCCCAGGGTTGATGGCACATGCAAGGAGAGTAACAAGGATAAGATTTCAAACAACAAGCTTGATTTAGATGAAATAAACAAGACCAAGAGCCAGTCGCTGGATAACTTTTTAAGTGAAGGAAGAGCCACAGTACCGCTTTGGAGCAGCATGAACACAGAAATATCCAAACATAAACACGGGAAATCATCTGACTTAGAAAAGGAAGCTTATTTTAACGACCGTGAACCTGTTGTTCAGAACAAAATTGAACGGGACTCAATTAGTAAGTTCGACGACGGTGTTGATAGAGAAGACAACTTTCCCAAGGATAAAATTGAAACATCGG
This sequence comes from Rhopilema esculentum, assembly GCF_057945365.1. Taxonomy (NCBI): domain Eukaryota; kingdom Metazoa; phylum Cnidaria; class Scyphozoa; order Rhizostomeae; family Rhizostomatidae; genus Rhopilema; species Rhopilema esculentum. The sequence continues at coordinate 9,376,266 of NC_142818.1, read as the reverse complement.
TAAACACAGATTCTTTTCAGGCTGCTAGTCAGCTTTTTGAGGGCAACTCGGTTAAAAATAACGTCAAATCTGATGCCTTAATCAGGTGTCTGTCCAGTGATACTGAAATTCCTGTTGATAAAAGCAACCCTCGTATAGATTATTCCGATATCGACGAGGTAAAGAAAAGAGGTACTGCAGGAAATGAGTTGCACAGGGTTGACCATGTATCAACAGAAGATGTGCTTATTGATATGAATTCTACTTCTGGCTTGCCAGTAACACAAGAGTTGGAGAATGCCAGAACACCTGTTCTTTTGGAAAAGAAATCTTTTGCTAGTGAGACTAGTGCATTCGAAAAGCCATCTAGAACAGTAGATAGAACAAAACCAAGTGTTGTCAATGAAGTAGCAATAAACGATGCTTTGATTGATGATCTAGACGATAGCATTGATTTAGTTAATGGCAATGATAATTCTTTTTTTGAGAAGGGAAACGAGTATGCGGAGAAATCTTTTGAGCCAGATTTGTCGATCGATGCTGATGAGCCAAATTTTGTTCCTGGTATTCATGATGACCCCCTTGCACATACATTTTCACAAGCAAAGCCAATAACACGATCGCGAAAGGCAAACACCATAGGCAACTCTAACAATCGCCAATCAACACCGAAATCTGCCAAAGGGCCAACAAGTTTGGATCGGGAAACTCCAGGAAAATTGAAAATAAAAGTGCCATCATCGACTGAGGCTAGTGATCTTTTGTATGGCTTTCGTGTGAAATCGCCTACCTTCGATTCGACGAAATCATCAATTGATACAAGTCAAGGGTTCTTGTTTGATAATGACGATTACATCACGGATTCAGATGCCGATACTTTTACGACTGGCGATAACAGTGAAAGGGATAGGATCCGTAGTCTGCTGGCCGACCTGGGCGTTAACGACGATATCATTGGAATGAAAGAAGACCATTTTGCAACTCCAGATGTAAGTGATATTTTTATGACGTAATATTTATTCTTATTGAGTTATTTCTGTATCACATTTCGCCACTGAACTAGCGAGCCGTTATGATGTTATTTGCGTTTTCCAGTTGCAATTAATAAAATTTGCAGTAATTTGAATTTGATAAAAAGCCATAATGGTTCATTATGCTAAGATTTTATGGGTCTTTTCAGCGTCAATTATTGCAGAAAGAAGCTCCACTTTAACTAATATCTTCCGTTGTTGAGTTGCTTCAAGAACGTTTTAGGACATTTTGACCAGCCTGACGCGTCAAAATTTAATCTTTTTTCAACAATTTTGATTGCTTGTTCTCCAATTTTAGTATCATAGTAAAATTTTCAACTTCATTTGTTAAAAGAATCACATAAATCACTTTTTTATCTTGTATCAAGTCATGAGCGATTGTTGGTTGTTGATTCCGGACAAATATGGCAAACAATTTTATGAGAAATTTCTTAATTTTTTCAAATTATAGGCCGTTCATTAAATTATTGAATCGAAAAACTCTATTGGAAAGTTTTCTGTGCCTACGCTGACCGTAGATAATCATAAAGTTATTCATAATCCTAAAGAAAGTATGACAGAACCTTTTCATGATACATTTGCAATAGGTTTATTTCCTAACCTCAAGATGATTGCAAAGGAAAGTATTCTAATTTAAAGGTAAATGTATAAGAATGTTTGAGTACCCCCACCCATACAATATATATCCTAATCTCTGCCAGGGGAAATTTCCGAGGGGCATATCACTCCATGAGAAATATTTTTGTATCACAGTTTCCAAGCAGCGTGCGCGATTCTTTAGTTCAATAGAGTTTTTATTGAATGTTTCGGAAATTGTTCTCGAAAACAAAAGGATTTTTGCCAAAGGTATACGAGAAGTTCATGGAGTTTTCATGGAGCGATACGTCCCTCGTGTCATCCGGAAATCAAAGGAAAAGATACACGGAAATAACTCGGATATTTTACTCTTTGCCGACTTTCTTTCAACTACTCTGCAGTTCAGTTTATAGACAAACAAAATACATGACCGCTGTCCCAAAATCAAAATAACCATAGGCATAGCATTCGGAAACTTTGAAAATTTCCATTCTCTTCCATTAAATTGTTTAAATACTTTATTGTCTTTTTTGTAAAGGTTTCTTCTTTAATGAGTACACCGTCTTATCTACCTTGCCCTGTGTATTCTCTTCGAGATTGCGTGACTTATTAATTTTCAAATGACGTGACGTGATGTGCCCCGATCAATGCAACAATATTTAACACGCTTTTTGTGGTGTAATCGCAAAATGCCCGACCTTGATCCCCACCTTTTACAAGGAGGCTCAACCCGGGTTAGACCCGACTAAGTTGCTTCTAACCCGGGCTAGTTGTATGCTGGCGCGTGTTCCAAAACAAAACAACAAGACAATACAACAAAACGACGCTACAAAGAACCGGGCTTCGCCTAGATCGGCGGCATTGCATTTCGGCCAAAGATTGGTTTATTACGGGTCGGAGAAGGTTGATTTAGGCCGGGTCGAACCTAGAAAAAATTGTAGAGTATGAAAAGTCCCGTTTCCCTACCCAAACCTCTATTTGTAATCGATTTACTTTATTCTTATTCAAATTTCACTAATTGGATGTTGTTTGAATGATGTCGTCAAATTCAAACTATTGAGATAATTAAATTGAATTCGCTATCATAATATGCCGTTGAACAATTATAATCACCTATCTGCAGAGTCTATTAAAAACTGATTCTCCCTCCTGCTGAGGAGACGCTTAGTTTGAAAACCTTGAAAACATTTAAGATGGGGGTGCTGGGATACGCTTTCACGTCCTCGCTCCACATCCACCATTCCTGGGTTCTAACTTCACTCTGTTCTTTGGTTGTACATATTTCTTTGTACGCTAAAGCCGTTCTAAAAAATCACCCTTCTGTTTAAAAATCGATGGCTATCGTTGTTTTATGTTTCTTTGCGTTGTTTATCAACTAAAGCCTTAATTAGATAGATATGTGATGATAAGATAGGCGACTGTGTGAATCTCTCAGTCCAAGGAACCCCTTATCTGCTTTTTCAAGTCAAGTCTTGCTATTCTGAAATACAAACGATATATAGTCGTTTTGTATTTTGTTATATGAATATATGTATTAATTTATTGAAATTTTGAATGGAAGCAGAGAGAAAAGTGACTAAATTCTTTTTTGAATTATATTGCGTGACTTACCTCCTCGGGCTCCTATTGTTTTCCATCCTGATGTTTTTCTCTTTGTTTTAGTTCCGCTCTGTTACACTCTGTTGACCTGCTTTAGTTTTTATGATTTTGTGGGTTTGACTGTAGATAAATTGGAAATTGAAGTTAAAATTTATATTTTTATATTAGTCATTCATGGGATTCACTAATGACGAAGAGCTGGAAAATGCTATCGAAACCTGCAAAGAGAGGATCAAGTCACTACCTCCTGATTCTGAAGAGAGAAAACATTTGGTCATAAAGCTTGTGCAACTGAGGCTAAAGAAACACGAACTCAAGGTTTGTTTACGTCTCTGGCTTTTATTTTATGTGCTTTACCAAGAAGCAGCAGACATCGAAGCTGAGGGATCGTTCAGTTCATCTCAGATCAGCAATTTCATTCTCAATATCATGCATCGTCTCTCCAAGGTACTTTCCCAGGAGCCACTGTTAGTGGCACTGACGGTATAGTGTTCCAAGACTTTTGGCAGGCATTGTACATACATACATACATACATACATATATACATGGGCGTTACCGTCATTTTCCAGGGACCAAAATCTAAAAACAACCCCCCCCCCCACAATCTTCCAATCATTGTTGCTTAAATCCGTCCATGGATATAGTGCTATTCTATACTCCCCCTCTATACTCCGAGCCCTTGTAAAAGGAAATACGGTATGGTATGGTATGGTATGGTATGGTATGGTATGGTATGGTATGGTATGGTATGGTATGGTATGGTATGGTATGGTATGGTATGGTATGGTATGGTATGGTATGGTATGGTATGGTATGGTATGGTATGGTATGGTATGGTATGGTATGGTATGGTATGGTATGGTATGGTATGGTATGGTATGGTATGGTATGGTATGGTATTAGTCATATTCTAGGTGCGAATTGTTATGATTTTTCTGGTACCTTTCAGGAGGCACCTTCAGAAAATCCTATGCACGTAAAGAAGATCCTAGGCCATCACTTTGCGAAGCAGGGCAAATCGCCCGGGAACTACTTCTGCGACTCGTGTGGAGCCACAATATGGGCTCTTTTACATACGCTGTATAAGTGTCAAGGTTTGTATTTATTTACCATGGTTGGCTTGCCGACCTGCTTTTTCTTCTGATTTATCATGCAGCTGGATTGTGTTTCCAATTAATGAAGCCTCGTTTATTACTTTCCTTGACGTATTTTTCTTTAAAAAATCCCAGGTATATTAATTGTTTTTTAAGAATAGTGCCACGGGCTTGGGGCAGAAACACCATTGTCCTACACCCCTTTCCTACCCTTCGAAATTAGAAAAAAACCCTTTATATTGTCCTTTTGCTGAGAAATTTTCAGTGCTTGGTGGGCGAGAAATTTTATTAATAAATGGTGGGCGACTGCAATGAGAGAAATGAGAAGATTCTTTTGTTTTTAGAAATGTTTCTGCCTGAAAACTGCAAGACTGCGAGTTTTTTTCTGTGTAGCTTTTTCAATTTTCGAAACATTTTTTCAATAAGACCTTGACCATGAGAAGTTGTTTTTGGAATCGGAACAATTTTTTATAGTCTGAGATGTGGTTTTCGCTTGGTTTCTCAGAAGAATCTAATCTTTATTATCTCTATTATGGTATATCTCTGTTTATAGAAAGGTATCTAATAGTTAGATAGTGTCTGTAGTTCAATCTTTCTTTGCCTTAATTTCTTGGCCCACTCCAATTACGGCTGGCTATGTGTGTACTTTTCTTACTGATAGAGTATCATGAAAACTGTTATTAAAATTATTTTCCAATTTCTGTCCTTAATTTTTAGCTAATTTTAATCCTAATATGGAAAAATGGAAAAGCCTTGTCAAAAATCTAAGTCAAGCGTTCAAATGGGGGCTTTCGTCCTCTCCCTGTTGTCTTTGCAACTCTGATGTAATTTGTTATGGTGTTTGCTCATGTCATATAATTTCCACGATCATATTGATATTGATAATGTCAATACATTTTGTTTTAGATTGTTCCTTTCACTGCCACCGAAAATGCTTAAAATCAGTAGACAAGCCATGCGTTAGCAGCAAGGTAATTGAAAAATAAACATTAATATGTTTGTCAATATTTGTTTTGACATGTCAAACCTATTACGTTACTTCCTGTCTTCTCGTCCCAGACCCCGGTATCACTTTTGGTCTCCAAAATTGAGTTTTAAAGTTGAAATTTTGGTGTCTTACAGGTATCTTTCGAAAATTTAACAATGATTTTCGCAATCAGCGCAATCAAATTTCGTAGAATGGCCAATAAAAAATTTCGTTTCATATGACCTTAAATATGTTTGTCAATATTTGTTTTGCACATTCACCTGGTCAAAGTATTGGCAAAACTCTATGATAGGATAGTGGGTCAACCTTCGTTTGACCATCGCCAGTACAAACACAATGATAATTCGAAGACCCTGTTTACACGAGAACTGGCCAACAAGATCCGATCCCAGATCCCGATCATTATTCACATACAGTAAACTCCCGATAACTCGAACCTTCAAGGGACGAATGAAGTGGTTCAAGATAGCGAAAGTACGAGTTATGGGGGGATTTTTGTATGGTACTGTATAAGTTGATGGGTACAAGCATTGGGCAAGGAGAATGCAATATCAGTTCGACTTTGCGAATGTTCTAGTTAACGGGGGGGGGGGGGGGTGGGTGGATCGAGTTATCGGAAGTTTACTGTACTTTTTATCTGGTCCCAGGCGTTTGCGTGGGATTAGATCCAAGCCATTTGCGTTTACGCGGGATCGGACTTATATGAGATCCACGATTTACACGCATGTGTTTTTTAAAAATTGGCGGTCACCAGACAAATACCAATATAGACAGATCTGACTTCGAGCAGATTCAAACTTTTACACTGGGTCCAGTCCAGGACGCGGATCCATACAGGATCGCCTCTGACGGTATCCCCAAATTGTTCGAATAGCGAATCCAAAATATTTCGAATTCCACACTTCTCATGTAGAGACTATGCCCATTCTTACTTCTTTGGATCCGGATCTAATCCACTCTCGTGTAAACGGGGCCCAATAAGGCATTTTTAATACGTTTGGCTATACAACACATGCTCACCTGATGATAAAGTGCCTAAATGTAAAAGGTTTAGTAGATTTGAAGTAACAACTGTAACAGTCTACTAATGTAAAGCCATGTCGTTCATAGAACGTAGCCTGTTTGAGGGCAGGCTTTTAGACATTGCCTGTTTGAGGGCAGGTTGGAAAAAATGTTTGGGGAAAAGATTCACATTAATCCATTCCGAGTCTTGCTGTTGGTTTAATAGGGAGCTCTAAGCCATTCAGATCTAGGCTCAGGGATATAGCTACTGGGGGTTGTGACATCCCCTACTGTTTCTAAACAGTGGTGAAATTCAGGCATTGGAAATTTTTTTTAATTTCTTAATATACAATTTAAGAGCTCATATGAGTCACTTAAATATAGATAATCATTTTATTTTTATATATATTAATTGAGATAAAATATATCACATTGACTATTTTATGTTTTTCGTTGAAATTCTTATTAACTTTTCGGAAAATTTATAGAAAACGGGAAAATTCGGACAAAAATTCTTTGACATCCCCATAACTAGATTCTTTATCGATGTTCAAGTTTCTCATTTTGATTACGCATATGCCTCCGCAACACAGGTCTCTGGATCCGTTTACATAACAGATATTACTCCAGAATGTGGCTTAGCGACGCAGCAATACAGATGCGCTGATTGCCGGCGTAGATTGATATTTCGTAAGTTTCCACCATGATCCTATTACCTTTCTTTAATACACCAATTCGACTTGCGGCCTCTTTTTGGAAATTTTATCCAAACTTAATTTTACGACTTTTTTAAGCTCAGATTTGGTTTTATCGCCATCATTTTAGGCCGCATACCATTTTTTCGTATTGTTGGTGCTTGTATTTTAGTTTTTTTACGGAGAAATTAAGCTTGAAAACTTGTGAAGGATTTGACCGCAAAAATCATTCTGGGTGAAACTTTACCCCCCTAGTCGCCTATCACGGTCAAATCCCTTATAGAATTTTTATCTTTATGTCGTCATAAAATCAATATCGTAAGCAATACCATAATGAAAACTTCCAAGTAGACTAAAATAATTGCTCTTAATCCGAATGAGGTTAAACATTTTGTACAAAAGAATTTGAAGAATTTTTCAAAATGAGGCTGCAAGTCGAATTGGTGCATTACCACACGTGTTTATATCTGAGCTGACTTTTTAGAGATTTAGGCTTTGAATAGCTTGACAAGATGCCATTGTATAGCCCCTCTTTCCATTTAACCTGTTTTTTCCTCTCCTTAATCATCGTGCAGTTTCTCCTTACTGTTTCATTTGTACTATTTATGCTCTGCTTTCTGCAATGCCTGCCAAAAGTCTTTGAACATTGTAGTTTGCAAGGTCAAATTCAGCCATCTTCTCTACCTCAAGGAACCAGTGTGGTTTACTATGAAACGGGTAAAGGAATTAGGGAGTATCTTGTATGATATTTGTCTAAACTATCAACATTGTTCTTGAGGGAAGGAACGGAAGTAGTAATTTTGTATCCGAAAAGGAATGGACGATGTAAAATTCACTGCAATTCCAAATACTTTTGGCAGGCATTGTAGGTTGTCTATCTCCAGTCTTACTAATATTCCCCTATCTTTCTCAATCAGTTTTTCTTTACAATAATCTTTCATCTTCAACAGGTGATGGTTGCTTCCAAGCTCGTCTTTGTGATTACACTGGTCAGTTTTACTGCTCAAATTGTCATTGGAATGAAACGCAAGTTATTCCTGCGAGAGTCATACATAACTGGGATTTTGTTCCTCGAAAGGTTTTTTATTATTTTCTTAAATTTACTTCTATATTTTCTCCAAGATTTATCAAATACCTCAATACCTCTTTAAAATTTATGACAAGTAAAAACGAAGTGCTTGATTTCCTAAAATCAGATTTCTGATGTTGTCTTTTTGTAACACTACAACTGCCCTTCTACTTGGCAAGTGGCCACTCCATCAAACATTCCTTGAGGAATATTTTCTGTATGGCTTTGTATAATGTTTGAAGGGATCAGAAACCTTCATTTCGTTAGCCTGCGTGCTCTACATTTTTCATCCAAATATTTGACATATTGCTTCCGATTTTGTATTATTTCCCGAGTGAGAGAATATATTGAGAGAAAGGTGCGACAGGAGCCGGCTCAAATTTTCAAATCTAAGCCAAAAGCGAGGCCAACCACACAACTCTACCAAGTGCACTAGTGAACCATCGCCGCATACATTACAATGCATACCGGACCTTCTATGACGGAGGAATCCTCGCACCAGGGAGATGGGCACTGTAACCGCTACGACTGGATATGTTTGAGTGAAATAATTGAGATTGGCTTCTACTTTTCTGTTGTTCAAAAATGTATCGTATGATTTGTCTTCCATCGGCGACGAAAACATCCAAACCGTTTAAGTTAGCAATTTGATATTCATCAATGTGTCCTTTTTAACAGATCTCCAGACAGTCAAAGCATCTCTTGAATTTGCTGTCATTTAAACCGATAATTTGCCTGAAGAAAATGAACCCTGCACTTTTCAATTTTGTTGAGGATTTACGTGATGTTCGGGTGAGTGTGTTTGTCAAAACGAGACATTAAGTTTCCGTATTTATGGTCTATAAAACACACTATCTTTATGTATTTATTAGCACTGACTAAAATAGTATTTCAACACTAAAATAAGTTGTGTATAAACAACTTAGGACTTGCGTCAATTCTAATTTTGTCAATATTCGTTAATCGAATAAAAAATTTCATTAAAAAAGTTCTCAAGATCCGTCAATGGAGAAAACAATTCAAATTTTGTTTTAATTTATATTTACACTTAAATATGTGGTTAAAATTTTGAAAAATGGCCTTTTGAAAACACACAGTATTGGGATTTTGTTAGCACTGGAGGTCGTTTAAAAGGTTTTTTATTATCAATCACAAACTTTTCGGTTGTTAAGATTTCCTGAGCCATTTTCTACGGAATATCTAGATAGACACAGGTTCTTGTAAAGTTTAAAAATTGTCTATTTTTGACTATTCATTGTTTCGTTCTCAAAAGTGTCTCTTGAAGTTTTTTTTTGAAAATCGTTAAGTCTTGAGGCCTGTGATTAATCGACTTTGATATATTGATAAACCGATTATTTTGGCAAAGCAATTTTACAGTCTTTCTCTGTTTGTAGAAACCTAAGCCACATTCAAGTTTATAAAGGAATTTTGTGAATGTTAATGTGATGCAATTTTCTCCCACCAGGCCCTTCGAGAGCAAACATTAAGCATGAAAAAATATTTAGTTTCCTGTCGCATAGCTGTTGAGGAAAGGCTATTGCTTATGGTAAGGTATTTTGCTTTCTATGCTTATGTTTTGAAGTAATCAAATAATAAAAATTAATTTAACCAATAGGTGCAGTTTAAGTAGTTTCTCAATTACGGTTTATTGAAAGAAATAGTTAAAAAAATACTTATCATATTTTAAATACTTCACATATTCACAATTAATCATCCTCTTCAGTTTAGACTTTCAGTATTCGAACTTTCAAAATGTAATGGCAAATACTTGGATTTAGATATATAAGTATGTTTTGCTTGGTTGCTTTCCTAACTTTAAGTCTGGCTCCTTTGCATAGGCAAGGCTAACTATTTAGAGGAGTAGGAGAAAAATTCAATGGCATAGCATATAAAATATTTAAATTGCTTAGTAGTACCTGATTAAACGTAGACTTAGGATACCTCATTTGCCAGCGTTTCTTCCTTTACCCATAATTAAAAAATTTCCCATGAAAGCAATCTTGTATTGTAATCTTTCCAGAAGCTTTCACGATCAGATATATTATCTCTAAAAGCAAATTTTGAAAAATTACATGTTTCTCTAAGTCGTCATCGCAAGATGCAACTTCTTAAAGAATTCACATCTTTTTCTTCTTTAAAAGCAGCACCTAATCCAGGAAAATTTATCAAAAAGAAGGGATCTTGTGCCCCCAACTCTACACTCCTGCTTGATCTTTCATAGCAGAAATTTTTTGGGACAACAAAACGTCTTTACTTCCAAAACATATCCACTTAACACTGTCCCTTTTCAGTTTTGATGCTTTCAAGATGTTGATATTACATAGATAATTTCCTTTGAAATATATCCTTAGCTTGTTTTCATACGGGTTGCTTTTCTGCCTTTATCTTAATTCTTGTTATAAGTTTTAATTTTTTCGCAGAGTCGATTGTAAAAGATTTGAAATTAGGGTTTTTTCTTCGATACGGTAGGCAGTGGCTGTTTTTCAAAGGATACCTTTTGTCCGGCTTTGCATCATCATCTACATGAGCAACACCTGTGCTTCAATTCCTTCAAACAGTCTCTGTACACTACACTGAATTTTAGCCTTTTTTATACTGCATCCCCTCTCCCCCTCCGAATCAAGTTGTTTTGTGCAAAATAAAGAGGTTTGGTATGGTCAGATGGATTCATTCCAGTTATGTATAATATTTAACTCTCCAGCCAACATTATTTAGGGGGATGGAGTACGGTGCCGGCTTTTTTACCGGAAACAGTTGTTTTTTAAAAATTTAGCAAGATGCCAATGAAGCAATTTTTAAATTGAATTACGTTCTGTCAATAACGAAACTGACCTAGTTGATTTTATATCTGTAGCTTAAGGATCGCCAGCATTTTGTCGAAAATTCCGATGTGTACACGATGCAAGATCTTATGAGCATTGAGAGTGGAAAATTATTGGAAGAATTATCAAGACTAACGGCTACGTTTGGAAAACATATTAAATTCGATTGTCTGGTAAGTCTTGGAAAAGCTCTGTCTATTTCCCCCTGCAATCCAGTTCAATGTAAAGGGGCTGTTATGTCGGAGGGACCCTTTACAAAATTGATTAGTACTAAATAGTAAGACTCTTTCGGAGTGGCCAGCAAATTATTACTTATGGAACCAGTTGACGTTGAACCATTTCTCTATCATGGGACAATTCCTTCCCAGAAATGATTCTTATTTACCGCCAATTTTGAAACTTTCGAGATATTGGTTTTTAACTGAATCAATTGCTGATGATACCATCTTTATACATCTAACTTTCCTTAATTTTTGTGTATTTCCTCAGTAAAAATCTCTGATTTTAAGGCTGTTTCAAGCAATTTCGCTAAGATACGTAAAAATTAAAGTCAAAGATATTCGCCACATTTTATTTCTAACATTCTCTTTCTCATTTGTCAGATTTGCCAGGGACGAGGTTTCATCTGTGAGATTTGCCCGTCGACTGATGTGATATTCCCCTTCGATTTCAATTCGCTATCCTGTCCAGAATGTATGTCTCTATTTCACAGGTAAGAAATTTTTCGCTATAGCTGGTTTAAAGATCATTTCTGCAGTGATTGACCAAGTATAGAAGTCAGGTAGAAAATTCAGATTCTAGAGCAACATATATCAAGCACCATTTTCGTGTTTTATCGCTCAGGAATGTTTGCGGAACCAAAACCAATTGGCCTTACCACTTGCTATATCTCTGAAATTCGAACAATCATTGACAAAATCACACTAGGATCTTTCAACACTTGCTCGTTTGAGTGAAATCTTAGCACTTACTTAAAATCAATTCAAAATACCACCCAATCCTTAATTCCAAACAGCTATAAACCTTTTAGAGAAGCAGCCCATTTACTATAAAAGTTTTCCCAGATTATCTCAAATTATATTTATGAAATAGTGGTCTAACTTGAATGAATAACTACCGTTATGATTATAAAACTTGATTGAGATATTATGGTGTATGAAACACTAAAGAACTGCCACTATATGAAATGGGCTTTGCATTTATGAAACAGAAGGAAACATCCAATTTGCTACCAACCAAACAGTGGTGGACAATATTTTGAGGGACAATGGTCTTTTGTTCTAAAACAATGGGGAAATGTGATGTCGTCTAATCAAAACAGTAGGCTTGCCGCCCCCCCCCCCCCTTCAATAGTTAGCTTTCAATAGTTGTCAAGTGTCTGCCCTTGCAACCAAACCGAACTTTGTATGCATTAGCAGGGCCCACATCACGAATTTCAATGTAGAGATTGGGCTAGACGCAAAAGGAAAGGAATTTTTTTTTAAAGCTTTTAGCCAATTTTTTGTAAAATGTTTGCTTTTTTCAAAGCCATTTTCAAGTTTTGTACCGCCAAAAAACTGTTCACACTTATTTTATTCGTAAGTTAACTGGGTCATTCAACGTCTTTTGTTGTGACTTGGACATTTTTTGCTTAGCAAGAAGGTGAGGCCCGTGGGGGTATGGGCTGTCAATATTTAAAGGCATGGAATCCTGTATAGACTGGGTATTTGCTTGAATTTTTGTGATTGGTTTGCATATCAAGCCCATTCGATGCAGGTATAATGGCTTGGTGCCGGGTTATTTGATATAGACAACGTTTTGAAAGAAAGTAGTCTATTTATTTAATTTAGCCCATTGCTTTTATTATAATTAGGATAGTAAGGATTTCATGTACTCAGAGTTAATGCACGAAAGTTCCTGTATTAACAATCGCTGTTTTGTTTTTCTAAATTAACATTTTGCACACATAATTTTAAGCATGACCTATTTTTCATTTGCTTCTTTTCTGTCTCATTCTTTCACCATGATATTGTTTCTTCTTACACCCCTTCTAATTATCTTTATCAACTTTTACCTCTTCATTTTCCAGATTCACTATCATTTATTCTCTATGTTCATTTTTACTATTATTTATTGGACTATTTGAAATCTATTTGCTTTGATTGATTTATTCAAGGTCCTGCTACCGGAAAGGAAGTTGTCCAAAGTGCCAAAGAATATCTTTGCGAAAATCAACAAAGGGGGGAACCCTAAAGAGCTGAACTTGAATCGATACTAAGCAACGTCGTATTGCAACTGCAAAACTTCGGTAAAATTCTTAATGAAATTTAATTTATTCATGGAATGTTAGGGATCTAATTTTCTTTGATAAAGATAATATAGAGATAACTAGGTTTTTCACATGCATATGAACGTCTTATTAAGTGTGGATTGCTTTCGTTAGATTGTTAAAAAACCAAGAATTAAATTTGCATTATTTCTAATGTTTTGTAATGTTGTAGCTGATATGCTACCTAAAAATCATTCTTTGATTGATGAGACTTCAGTTGTTGTTTCTTTGAACAGCTTTAAAAGCAATAATCTTACTGGAGCATTTGTCATCAATAGTTTTAAGTGTTCCCTTTTTCAGTGACCAGGAAAAGATCTATTAGAGTATAGTTCAAAGGGGGGTTCAAGTCATCTTTGCTTTTCAAAATACTTATGACTCTCATTGTAGCAAAGGTAGATCATAATAAAAATCTTACCTTGCGGATTTCGATATAGTCCTTCGTTTGAAATTTGGATTCCTCATGACTGACCAAGACCTCTTCTTTACTCTCACTGAAAGTAATTCACAAGATCTTACCACCATTTTTTTTGTAGCATTAAATACATTGAAAATTCCAAAGTCTCAACCATGCATACTTTTTGATATCATAATTGCCAAATTTTTGATGGGTTTTTTATGTGTGGTTGTAAAATAGAATGTTTTCAACACCTTCCAAAAGCATATTTGGATTTTATTTGAACCTGAAACAGCAATAGCTTGACAACAGCAAAATGAAATACAAAGCGTTAGCGTAAACTGAATCAATTGAGAAGAGATTTAAATTGAAAACAGAATAAAATAGGAAGTTTTATGTTTGCCAAACAATGTGATATCTTGTTTACATTGATTAAAGGTATAGTTTAAAGTCGCAACGTTTATTATTTTTTAAACTCTTCTAAGTGTTAAGGAATGTCTTCATTGTATGCTTTTATAAAAATAAGTTAAGCTCTTTGGTTGTAAAATCTGGATGTCATAGGTTATAAGTACTATCATGTTTAGATTATATTTCTTCCATGACAAAACTTTTTTATCTTTTGCCAAAACCTGTTCAAAAGTTGTCGAATTAGCTTTATTGGCTACTTATTTAGACGATAAACAATTGAAGGCATAAAATAGATCCATAGGGCACCCCTTGCTTTATTTGCAATAATAAAATAGTATATAATATAATAATAATGATATAACGAATCTTTTTACAGGATGTACATTTCAACATAAAAATGCTTTTATCAACATGTGTCCTGTAAAAGAAAAGAAAAGAAACTCTTATAAACCTATAAAGAAACTCTTATAAAACCTAGCAGTAATTACAACACTCAAAAGATCCATACTTATAATATCACGATTTTCAACTAAAATGCTTCTTTAACAGTCCATCGTATTGCTTAAAAGATTCAGTTTTTCTAAGATCGATTGGTAATTTGTTGTACAGCTTTACACCCATACAATGGAACGACTTCCTAGCATATTCTGTTTTTGATGCCTGGAAGCCTAATTAAACATTCGCTGTGTCTTGTTCGTGTCTTGTGCTGCTGTAGCTCGAAATAACCTTGAAAGTTCTCATATATATCATTGTCCAAACATTTACGCGCAAGTTTAAACCATTTGATTTGGTATTTGGTTGCAAGTAGGCTCGTCAACATTTTTTTTGCCCCAACCCTCCCCCTCTATCATTGGGATCACAATGCAAACCAACTACATTTTTACTTATAATGACATGATAGTAACACTCTTGATAGTAGAAATCAGGTATCAAGTCAGAAACCTAGAACTTTTTAAGTCGCAAATCTCGGTTGGTCGCAGACAGGGATGTTGAAACTGGAGTTGGAGCACAAGATTTATAGTGCCCTCAAAGCTTGAGAAAATACCCCTTTGCTTAGAATTCCCCTCTTTAAGATCTTTGGAAAATTTTACCGTTTTCGTAGACATAGACCCCGTTTACACTACAGAAAAGAGAACGGAACTCCTTGGCTCATAGTGTCCTAATCTCGCGTCCAACTTCTCTGGTTGCAGGTAATACCTTGGCTGAATGAATTGCTTTTTCTTCTGCTTTCCTGCTACTTAAACAAAATTCCTGTCGTGGTATTCAAGAACAATTGATCTGATTTGCCAGCAGTTTGTGATTGGAAGGCCTGAAAGTAGAACGTATCGGGTTCGCATTCCGTAACTGCGTTTGAATACACAACTTTATTCATATAGCAACCAAACTCAATTCGGGCTTCATATTACCAAACCCGAGTGGTCCGACTTATGGTAACCAATACGCTTTAAGGAAAAAGATATTTAACCCAACCTTCAGCAAGGAGCTTTCAGTTACATCATGATAAAGAGCAAACACGCATGGGAAGAAAGCTGATGCTCTATGACACGTTAGTTGAAGAGCGGGAGCACGGTTAAAGTGAATGAATGATTGTTCCCTAATAGAAGCGAAAGACTCGTGGATGCAATAAACTCCAAAGATGACGATATCAACTTTTCAGTTGATGGAGCTTTTGCTCATTCTATGTGTTGTCAAGGTAGGTTGCTACACTATTTTGACATTTATTATTGTCGAGCATATTATAGAGAACCGTGGAAAACGTCACTCAAAAAACGGCAAACTTTTCAAAGCCGTTCATCTTTTCACATTATAAAAGTGTTGTATCCAGGGACGCCGGAACGACAAAGGGGCAAGGGGGCAAGCTTGAAAAATAGTTCCCAGCTACTAACAATTCTTTCGTAACTGTTACTTTGTTTCGATCTTCTGTAGCTATAATGGAAATCGGCTAACTTTTGGCATAAGATATTTCTTTACAAGTTTTGAGAAATGTCGTTATGAATAAGGCAGTGCATGTAGAGTTTCATATGAATCTTTTGATAAATATAAACAGCCGATGTAAAGTGCATATCTATGAAAAGGGCACTTTGCTCCCCTTGCCTCTTCTATCAAAAGGCAACAGGGGCGGTTGACTCCCGCGCCCCCCTCTCCGGTGTCCCTGTTGATAACCATAATCCGTGTCAGGAATTTGGGCGTCGTCACGGAAAAGTGTGATTGAAATACCGAAGTAGAGTGTGCAGGAGAGGGTTGGTGGAAAATCAAACAAGACAGCTCTGTTTAAAATCTCATAAAAGAAGTTTTAATATAGACATTTAAACGTTCTGTCAAAGGCAATTTCAAATTGAAAACTCTTTGCGTCCTGTCAAAAGCAAATTGATTATTGTGGGGTCTGTTAGCTTTAGATGACAATGTGATCTAGCGTTGGCGATACAATTATAACGGGGTGTCCAAGTCAGACCCACATATACGTAGGCCCCCAAACAATGTAAGCCAAAGCCTATTTACAGAAAAGACTATGACAGGAACTGAATATTACGGGCAGTTTTCAAACAGAAGAAAAAATGTACGTTAGTTATGTGTACACCCCAAACAAATGTTATCACAGAGCAAGAAAACAGTATAATAGACCAGCCGTAAAACGTATTACGCGTAGCAGTGACGGAAATTATAGGGGTATGGGGGGCTCACAAACGCTCCCCCCCAATCAGCGATCTCGCAGGAAAATTTGGGCTTTCGTCGGATATTTGACAACCGTTTAACGTGTCGAAATTACTCCAAGAAAACGGTCTGAAAAGGAATAAGGGGCGTGTTTGCCAAATTTTCCCTTTTTACCCAAGGGGCCTTTATAACCTCTTTGTATCCTTTTCCCAAAAGACTAGCCTGTGCTCTAGACCCTCTTCCTTCAGGTTGGGGGTCTGGAGCACAGGCTAAATTTGGACATAGCATAGCTGATAAAATATTAGACATAGCATAGCCAGTACTAAATAATCAAACAAATGATATATGACAAAAATCAAAACTGTTTGCGAATTGAATATCTAATTTCAATTCCGTAAAGATTAGCCGAACTTTCCATCAGATTCTTCCAAACAAAAGTTATTTTCAAACGTTTCCCCCACCGAAGAAAACAAGATAAAATGCAGAAAATGAACGTTACAATTACAATCATGTTGTTATCATGAGCGACTTGACAAAGTGCAATCGTCGACCTCTTGTATCATCAATTGCCTGATGAGAGATCGATCTTGATATCAAAACTCATAAATGGATTGTTCTTCTTGCTACTTAATTCTGGCGTGGTTAGCAAAGATTTCTAAAGGTTCCCGCCCAAAAGTCACCTATTTTCATCAAACTGTGCAGTTCCCTCAAAATTAGAGATGACCCAAGATGTTATCTTGTCGGAAAATCGTAGCCCTGCCCCCCCCCCAAATGAAAGCCAGAATTTCCGCCACTGAAACGTAGACCGTGTCTGAAGTGAAGTCAGAAAGTGTCTTGACACCCCTGTAACATAAGCCATCAATTGATTTGCTATACCTTTCGTCTCTATTGCAAATATCACAACTTTCTAAGAACTAAACTAAAATTTCATATATAGAGTATATCTGGTGGTGTCATTTTGCTACAGCTTCTGTTACGGTGGTCGAAACTAAGAAATAAAATGCTTCTTGTGGCTATCTATAACAATAAATATAATTCATTTATTTGAAGTTGACACTTGTGATTGCAGAGATGTTAATTCACGCCAACTACAACAAGAAAATTCCTATCTTAAAATTATTTTGAATATATTGAATACACATAAAACTAGAGATTGAACTCCAACATTATAATAAGAATGAAAAGCGGAATAAATGTAAGACAAATGAATAATAAGAATAGCGGAATGAATGTAAAGCAACTTGAAGGGTTTGAGTCACTACGTAATATCCAGTCACTGGTGTTAATGATCCTTCCAATTCAGCATGCACATTGCTAAAATTTTAAATAACAGATGTTTATGTATACAAAGTTTGGAAAAGGTAATGTTTGCAAATGTTTGCTACTCATTTGCTTTGTAGACACTTCAGCCCAATTTTTTTTGGGACACATGAGAAGGCAGAATGTGGGATTTTTATGATAGATAAGTCTCTTGCCCCCCTCCCCACTTTCAGAATCAGAAGTAAGGTGCTGACAGAGGTCCCCCTCCCCTCACTTTTTAAATGCCTGTCCTTTCTGAGTAAAGACAAATACCACTCTGGCAGCAGCTGCAATATAGACAAGCCACATTTTCGCTTATAAAATAAAGATAGCGTCGGATTGTGAACTGAACACGCTATGGTAACAGTTAAAGCCAACCAAGGGCAACTCGAGTTTCAAATGGCATTTTTAGAATTGTTTTTTTCTGTTTACTAATTTGACACCCCCACAGTGGTGAAACTTGAAATTTTGAGCTTCTCTGGTGACAAACGTTTGTCTGAACTCAAGCAATGAAAATTAGAACATTAAAATGTTATTACCTAAAAGATCCAATGAGCTGTCCGAATAGCTGTTACAATTCGCTCGTCATTAGAAGCACCCCAAATATTTTTGCGTTCTTAGATAAGTTTTATTTCGATTAGGTAAAAAGCCCTTTTTGATAGACTGTAGTTGCAAAGCGACGCAGAAAAGCTTATATATCTCTTATCGTCTTTTTGTTTAAGTTAAAAGATACTGAATAAGCATTCTCATTCAAAAAAATTGGCGTTTTAAAACTGGGTGTTTCCATCAGCTTCAAGTCATCTGAAGAGTGTAGCACAAGATTCAATTATTATCTAGTCACACCCCCTCCCTCCATATCCTTGCCGCTTAAATCCGTCCCTTTGTGCCTGATATCTGTTAGAACCTCCCTGATATCTATATAGGAGATTTTCCAACGACGATCTCCACAAACGTACCATACTCCAGCTAAAACATTCAGTCTGTATTCTAGACTGTAATGACCTTATAATGTTCCAAGGTGCAAACTAGAGATTTTCTTACCCAGCTGGTAAGATCTTTCACAAAATCCCGATAAGTCACAATGACACCTTGTGCAGCTGCCACCATAAGCTGCAAATTAAAAACAGCATGATGCAGATATTCTGCGTTAGATCAATTGTATTGTTTTTACATAATTGTTACTGTCGACACAGTTCACATTTTGAAAATTATATGAGATTCTATGGATGGCAGGAAACTGCATCAAAAACATTTATGGCAATGATTTAGACCAAAAAAAGATCCCAGGCAAATTTCTCTAGACTTCTGTCACTAGATCTGGTTTGAACCTGACATTAGGTTTGAAATGTCTTGCTAGGTTTTAGAATAAACTTTTAAGCGTATGAAACAGAACACGATTCATAAATAGAACAAAAATTTAGAACAAGATTAAGTAGCTTTATAAAGTCATTGTGTTATTTTGTAAAATCAGGTCATAGAAATTTCCATGGTAGTCATCGGCCGCCTCTCACAATAAATCCAACTTTTGTGAAGTAAACTAAGTTTAATCCTTATGGATGGCATTGGTGGATATGGATTGGCAAGAGACGCTGGGATGAGATCGCCCCCCAGACCCACCGTTCTTTTTGTACTCACTGGCCCTTCATCCTGGGATGTATTCAAGGCAGTGAGTCGACTAATTGTTTTTTGATTCTGTAGGAGGGTGGGATCTCACCTCTCAGTTCACAGGCTGGAGGGTGGGATGATTTTGTCATTATAAACAGGCCCTTAGGGGACTGTCTGGAGAAAGGATAAACGCGTTTTTGAATTCTGTCATTCAGCTGCTAATAGATTTTTCTAGATTGACCTTCTCGTGACTTTTTTGGCCTATCCTAGAGTGAATTTAAAATGAAGTATGCATTGAGCTTGATAATAACGTATGTTCTTCGAAAGAGAAAAAACAGGAAATCTACTGGCGCAGTCTAAGTCTCCTGAGCAACAAGTTCGGGCACATTTTCCTCTTACTCTTAAACCTTTAGCCTGAGGTTAATATCTTGATTTTGATTTATTTCAAACAAAGGTTTTACTACTGAAATGACAAGTCCGCACAGCTTTCATGGAGAAATTTTTTGGATGAACTTGATAATTAAAAAACTTTGTCCAAGTCTTCCCATTTTAACTTTGATAATAGGCAGGGCATTCCTCTGAACCATCGACCGCATTGCCTAACCTTTGTTTTCTCGGCTGATTATGGAACAATATGATATAACGAATAATTTAAGCTCTTACAACATTTTCAAAAATTCATCAAAGTCACGTTACCGATGACGTCAAAAAGGTTATGTTTCCTAGACTCAAAACCATTGTAACTTCTTGAGTATACGTCTGATGTCAATATAAACGCTAGATTTGGGCTCGCCTAAATGAAAGCTTTCCAATGATATATACACATCAGTATTTTAACGATGTCAGCAATTTTCAATGATGACGTCATCACTCTCAAAATGGCCGTCGACCCGCGAGCTGCCTCTGATTTTGCTAGGCACAAATTCGCATTATCGCAATTAGACATCATGCATGATTTTGCTTGACACTTTCCTTATAACGGAGATGAAGCTGCTCCTTCGCCATTCACAGTTTTCATTCTTATTATTTTAATTTTATTAATTAAACCTAAAATAATTGTTTCCGAAGACCGGACCGAGCTCAAAGGCCAAGGGCTTTTATTATTGGCAGGAGGAAGCAGTTATTATATGGGCTATTACTTTAAAGCATTTGTTTAATACCCCTGACAGGGCTAGATAACTTGCCAATCACTCATAAGACGCCTGTCTGTCTAGTATGCAAGGAATATACCTTGATTCTTTCTTAGATATGATCTTGACATATTTCATGTTTTTATTCATGCGGATGAAATGGGGAAGGCAAATATAAATCAAGTTTTGTGAACGAATGTTGACTTGTATAGTCAGATCAAGGTGCTGATGGGTTGCTTTCATCAACTCATGGGTTCGCCAACGTCTTTTCGAAAAAAACCCACACAGTCAATGCCCATGAGCAATGGCAGATTGATGCAAAAAACTGTTGATTCTTAAAAATCGTCAAAAAACCGAAAAGTGTCTTGAAATCGCTAAGCTGGAGGATTTGTCCGCTTTGTTGAGCATGGTAGCAGCTTTGCAGAAAAGCAATACTAAGCTACAGTGCAAGCAGTGCAATTTTGCAAGCAGTGCAAAATATGATTCTGCTTACATTTGCATTGAATCATATCAACTATGCCCGCTACTGTACATACCAACATCTGCTTCTCCATTGCACTTCTATCATTGCAGGGTGAACAAACTACAGCATTCCAAGATTGGAGCAAATAAGGATTTGGCGGAAATTTCAAAGCAAATTCTCTGCAATTCATTGCGATTTACATACAGAGCTATTTAATCAAGAAGCTAAAGGGACTGCAGGTCCATACAGGTCTGGCTTCAGCAAACGTTAATGCGGTTAACACTTGGATTGCTACGTCCCACATTCATAGCAAGTTTAGAGAGGCTCTGAAGCAATACTTTTTTGTAAAGTCATCATCAATTCACAAGTATAGCATTCCAGGTGGGACAAAGCTCCTTCGGAAGCATAATGATAGCCCTAGAGAACTCTTCGAAGCTATGACACCAATCGGTTTTATGTTGCTTCTGCAAAATCGACTTTAACTGGTGAAGAATTAGATCAATAAAGTTCTACTGACTTCCTTGCAGCGTCGATTAATGGCAGCGTCTTGACCTTTTCTAGATCTGTCTTAAGCTTTGTTTTTCTTGATCGGCGTGAAAAATTAAACGCTGCCATTAATCGACGCTGCAAGGAAGTCAGTAGAACTTTATTGATCTAATTCTTCACCAGTTAAAGTCGATTTTGCAGAAGCAACATAAAACCGATTGGTGTCATAGCTTCGAAGAGTTCTCTAGGGCTATCATTATGCTTCCGAAGGAGCTTTGTCCCACCTGTAATGCTGTACTTGTGAATTGATGATGACTTTACGAAAAAGTATTGCTTCAGAGCCTCTCTAAACTTGCTATGAATGTGGGACGTAGCAATCAAAGTGTTAGCCGCATTAACGTTTGCTGAAGCCAGACCTGTATGGACCTGCAGTCCCTTTAGCTTCTTGATTAAATAGCTCTGTATGTAAATCGCAATGAATTGCAGAGAATTTGCTTTGAAATTTCCGCCAAATCCTTATTTGCTCCAATCTTGGAATGCTGTAGTTTGTTCACCCTGCAATGATAGAAGTGCAATGGAGAAGCAGATGTTGGTATGTACAGTAGCGGGCATAGTTGATATGATTCAATGCAAATGTAAGCAGAATCATATTTTGCACTGCTTGCAAAATTGCACTGCTTGCACTGTAGCTTAGTATTGCTTTTCTGCAAAGCTGCTACCATGCTCAACAAAGCGGACAAATCCTCCAGCTTAGCGATTTCAAGACACTTTTCGGTTTTTTGACGATTTTTAAGAATCAACAGTTTTTTGCATCAATCTGCCATTGCTCATGGGCATTGACTGTGTGGGTTTTTTTCGAAAAGACGTTGGCGAACCCATGAGTTGATGAAAGCAACCCATCAGCACCTTGATCTGACTATACAAGTCAACATTCGTTCACAAAACTTGGTTTATATTTGCCTTCCCCATTTCATCCGCATGAATAAAAACATGAAATATGTCAAGATCATATCTAAGAAAGAATCAAGGTATATTCCTTGCATACTAGACAGACAGGCGTCTTATGAGTGATTGACAAGTTATCTAGCCCTGTCAGGGGTATTAAACAAATGCTTTAAAGTAATAGCCCATATAATAACTGCTTCCTCCTGCCAATAATAAAAGCCCTTGGCCTTTGAGCTCGGTCCGGTCTTCGGAAACAATTATTTTAGGTTTAATTAATAAAATTAAAATAATAAGAATGAAAACTGTGAATGGCGAAGGAGCAGCTTCATCTCCGTTATAAGGAAAGTGTCAAGCAAAATCATGCATGATGTCTAATTGCGATAATGCGAATTTGTGCCTAGCAAAATCAGAGGCAGCTCGCGGGTCGACGGCCATTTTGAGAGTGATGACGTCATCATTGAAAATTGCTGACATCGTTAAAATACTGATGTGTATATATCATTGGAAAGCTTTCATTTAGGCGAGCCCAAATCTAGCGTTTATATTGACATCAGACGTATACTCAAGAAGTTACAATGGTTTTGAGTCTAGGAAACATAACCTTTTTGACGTCATCGGTAACGTGACTTTGATGAATTTTTGAAAATGTTGTAAGAGCTTAAATTATTCGTTATATCATATTGTTCCATAATCAGCCGAGAAAACAAAGGTTAGGCAATGCGGTCGATGGTTCAGAGGAATGCCCTGCCTATAAGGGAAAGGCTGAATTCCTCTCGGAACCTTTCTCAAGACCGAGGCCTCCTATATGCATTTCATTCCCCCAGAAAACAAGTCCCTCTTTCTGGGACTCTTCTCTTTAATTGAATTTGTTGGGAAAAGGCCCTGGGCACCTGTAGCCATGGCCTAATGGGAGGGGCTAAGAAAAAGGAAAGGCAAGATCAAGTTTATTGATTCTAATAATGAAAGAAGAATCTGGGTAGCAAGAAAAGAGTAAAAGTTTTCAGGTTCAATTAAATCATCAATTTATAAAAAATCGATACGATTCTGGGTCCTCGTGCCTTACCTACAAAAATTAGAAATTTTGAAAAACAACATTGAGCTTTTAGTCTCTGTTTTGCCAGAAGCATAAACGATAAGATAAAACAAGTTTTCAATACATTCAATAATGCAAGGGATTAAGTGGCGATGTTTCTTATCCTTTTACATTTTGATACTTTGGGAAAAAATTCAGTCCAGCTCATTAAGTTAAAATAGGTGGTTCCAAAGAAAAAGTTGCAAGGGCATCGATAAACCTTTGTCCAAAACATGAGAATTCAAAAGAGGCGGTTTTACCTCTGAATCTATTTTCAGCTTGATTTAACGAAGTTTAATCACGTTTAATATGTGACAGGGTACGCCGTTTAGGTGCCCCTTGGGCTTCTGTTTTGGACACAGATTGCACGATTGTGGAGTTTGTGTTTATTGTAGCAGAGCAGTGCTCGAGTAAGCATTACATTGTGTCTTTTATACGGCTAAAGCAACAAGCGTGCAAGTTTGCATTGTCCTTGGGTATATAAACTTTGTGTTGGCATAGTTTCATTCGCACACGCTACAAGACAACTTGAAGTTAGACTTAGAGAGGAAAGGTTTTTTCCTTTGCAACCCTGCCAACCCAACCCATGTCTAGGTATTTTCAGGTTATTGGAGGCATGTTAACTTTCTCTTTCTTTTCTTTGTGCATTGGTTAATGGCCATTTGGCTTGCAACTTTTGCATGAACAAGGTGTTGCTAGTCGGCGGAAGAGGGCCATTGTTCTTCTTCTCAACCCCTTCAAAAACGGTTGGGTTTTCATTTATGGCCGTCTTTGCGATTGGCGCACCGACAGCCCAAAAATAAATGGTCCAAATGATGAGAGAACGCCACCTTCAGTCTTATGATTTATAATTGGTCAAATATTCTGAGGACCATCTTACCCTTATTTGCTAACGGTTTTTTGAATGGTAACCTGGGACAAATATTAAAATCGGATTACAGTTTAGATCACGTTTTGAGTGTAACGACAATAAAACAACGTTTACCTGAGACTTTTGGGATCACCGTGGATTTTCGTCCTTTTATTTAGATCGCTGCATTTTAACTGAATGAAGAGGAAACTTACATTTACGCATTTTTGCTTCGATTTGACTATAAAATTATATCATCAGCAATAGTTCAGAACATCAGAAACCGCGAATACGGGTGGGGGGGGGGGGCTACGGGGGCTTTAGCTCCCCCAATAATTTCCAAAATGTATTTTAAACCATGCAAAAAGTCACCCTGCTCTTGGTTTTTAGCATGTTTAGCCCTCTCCAAAAAAAAACGTTTAAGCCCTCTCAATCTGTGATATGCTGCGCGATCCTTAAACAAGTAAGCTTGCTAGCTTTGACTAGGCAAGAAATCTTTTAAACAAGGCTAGCCAGAAAGCAATGTCACACTAACAGTATTCAAAAAAACGGTATTAGCCCCCTCTTGTTGTGAAAGAGAAAGAGCTGCCAATTGGCTAAAAACATGTAGCTTCCAATGAAGCAAGTGTGTAGAAAAAATGCGACTACCATTAGTCTACTTTTAAGATAACTTTCTTGTCAATATTTGCATTACTTTAAATCTTGATAGATTGAATAATTACTATTAACAGAATGCAAAACAGAGTGGTACTGCTCAGCTTACTTTGGGCTCCTACACGAACCCTGACGGCCAAGATTACAAAGGACAACGTTGCGATACAACAATATGGGGTAGTAGCTCATGGAAATGCGATCCTATCTTTACCATCTGTGTCATCGATTCTCCAGATCCAAAGTCAGACAACAACTGCTTAAAGAAAATCCGCATAAAGGGTCCGGCCAACACCAACAGCTATGACTTTAAATCGAGGAAAGAAAGTATAGGCTTTGCAAAATGGAAGGTATGTGTAGCCTAACTATTTTCAAATGACATTTACAGAATACAACACTCTCTTTGATCAGGATAAATAGGGCGGGTAGATAAGTTTTTCACTTTATTTCATCTGTGATTAGAATCAAGCCAGCTCACAACCTTTGACAAAAAATGCCAGGTTCAGTTTCCAAAACAAAAGATGCATATTAGTTGGATTTTATCCTTCATTCGAGGACTAAAAAAGGCCCTGTCTGACAGGCAGTGGCGGTTTAATGGCCCCAGGCCCTGCCCCCCTGGGGTCCCACACCTAAGAAAAAAGATAGAAATTATAAAGAACAAGAGCCCCGCAGATGTTTTTGGCCCCGAACCCTGAATCCCTGAAACCCTGCGGCTGACAGGGACACCGTAAGAGGGGACGCTGGGTTGGGGTTAACCACCACTTTTTCCTTTGATAGGAGGGACAAGGAGGGCTGAAGTGATATTTTCATAAATGTGCCCTAGAGATCGGCCTGTTGTAATTATCAGAGAGATATATATAAAATTCCGACAAGAGCGTTTTTGTCATGAAGTCACTTTTCAAAACTTGCAAATGACAGTTTACGAAAGAATTAGTAGAAGTTGGGAATTATGTTTTTAATTCCCTTTTACTGAAGCCTGCCCCCTTTTCCCTTGGTCGTTCCGGCGTCCTGTGCTGTAGATTAACGTATAATCATTATATACTTATTCTTCTTTTCGTATTCTCGACCACTACAAGATTGGCTCAAGTGATGAAGAAAGTCATGTTTGAAAGTGTCTTTTTCGAAAAATATTCCTCTCGCTAATTGGCAATTTCCCTAGGGGGCTCTGACAACAAGGGAAGAGCTGAGAAGCTGTAGCCTGTCCCGTTCGAAGAATCGAGCGATCGTACCAAAAAGACTGCCTTTTCCATTTCATTGCGACCGTAAAATCAGTCTCACCCTTTCTCTACTGCCCAATCACCTCCTGAGTAACTACACTAGTGATTCAATTAATGTATATCTGTATTGGCAGGGATACCTTGGAATATTCATAAAAGTGATGGATGAAGATGATATAGGAAATCCAGACGACCTGATGGACGAATTCAGCAAAACAGTTTATATAAGAGCACCTAGCAATGGGACGTATAGTGCCCAAAAAGAACTAACATTATCACGCAAAGGACACACGTTCAAATTCAGTATCAGGGTTGCCTGTGATCTGTACTTCTTCAGGAAGGATTGTGGTACTTACTGCAAAGCAAGACACAGTGAAAAAGACGGATATTATAACTGCGCTGCAAATGGCACAAAATTATGTTACAAAAATTGGTACGGAACGAACTGTAACAATTTTTGTCGATCACAGAATGGAACCTTGGGACATTATGAATGCAACAAACGTGATGGTAGTAAGATATGTCATCGACATTGGTATGGAACTGAATGTACAAAATTCTGCAAGTCACAGAATGGAACATTAGGACATTATGAATGCGACAAGCATGATGGTAGTAAGATATGTCACAGTCACTGGTATGGTTCAAACTGTACAAGCTTCTGTAAGGAACAAAATGGAGCTTTAGGACATTATGAATGCAACAAACGTGATGGTAGTAAGATATGTCATCGACATTGGTATGGAACTGAATGTACAAGATTCTGCAAGTCACAGAATGGAACATTAGGACATTATGAATGCGACAAGCGTAATGGTAGTAGAATATGTCACACTCACTGGTATGGTTCAAATTGTACAAGCTTTTGCAAGTCACAGAATGGAACATTAGAACATTATGAATGCGACAAGCGCAATGGTAGTAGGATATGTGACACTCACTGGTATGGCTCATATTGTACAAGCTTTTGCAAGTCACAGAATGGAACATTAGGACATTATGAATGTGACAAGCGTAATGGTAGTATGATATGTCACACTCACTGGTATGGTTCAAATTGTACAAGCTTTTGCAAGTCACAGAATGGAACATTAGGACATTATGAATGTGACAAGCGTAATGGTAGTAGGATATGTCACACTCACTGGTATGGTTCAAATTGTACAAGCTTTTGCAAGTCACAGAATGGAACATTAGGACATTATGAATGTGACAAGCGTAATGGTAGTAGGATATGTCACACTCACTGGTATGGTTCAAATTGTACAAGCTTTTGCAAGTCACAGAATGGAACATTAGGACATTATGAATGTGACAAGCGTAATGGTAGTAGGATATGTCACACTCACTGGTATGGTTCAAATTGTACAAGCTTTTGCAAGTCACAGAATGGAACATTAGGACATTATGAATGCGACAAGCGTAATGGTAGTATGATATGTCACACTCACTGGTATGGTTCAACTTGTACTAGCTTTTGCAAGTCACAGAATGGAACATTAGGACATTATGAATGCGACAAGCGTAATGGCAGTAGAATATGTCACACTCACTGGTATGGTTCAAATTGTACAAGCTTTTGCAAGTCACAGAATGGAACATTAGGACATTATGAATGCGACAAGCGTAATGGTAGTAGAATATGTCACACTCACTGGTATGGTTCAAATTGTACAAGCTTTTGCAAGTCACAGAATGGAACATTAGGAAATTATGAATGCGACAAGCGTAATGGTAGTAGAATATGTCACACTCACTGGTATGGTTCAAATTGTACAAGCTTTTGCAAGTCACAGAATGGAACATTAGGACATTATGAATGCGACAAGCGTAATGGTAGTATGATATGTCACACTCACTGGTATGGTTCAACTTGTACTAGCTTTTGCAAGTCACAGAATGGAACATTAGGACATTATGAATGCGACAAGCGTAATGGCAGTAGAATATGTCACACTCACTGGTATGGTTCAAATTGTACAAGCTTCTGTAAGGAACAAAATGGAGCTTTAGGACATTATGAATGCGACAAGCGTAATGGTAGTAGAATATGTCACACTCACTGGTATGGTTCAAATTGTACAAGCTTTTGCAAGTCACAGAATGGAACATTAGGACATTATGAATGCGACAAGCGTAATGGTAGTAGAATATGTCACACTCACTGGTATGGTTCAAATTGTACAAGCTTTTGCAAGTCACAGAATGGAACATTAGGAAATTATGAATGCGACAAGCGTGATGGTAGTAAGATTTGTCACAGTCACTGGTATAGAAAAAATTGTACAAGCTTTTGCAAGTCACAGAATGGAACATTTGGACATTTTGAATGCGACAAGCGTAACGGTAGTAGGATATGTCATCGATATTGGTATGGAACGAATTGTACAAACTTTTGCAAGGCGCAGAATGGAACCTTGGGACATTATGAATGCGACAAACTTGATGGTAGTAAGATATGTCACAGCAGTTGGTATGGTAAGAATTGTTCTGTCTATTGTTTTCCCAGAAAAGATTCGTACGGCCATTATTCTTGCAATGTCCTAAATGGTTCCAAAATATGTCACCCACTGTGGTATGGTAAGGACTGTTTGAGGTACTGTCAAGAACAAGATGGCCCGGTGGGTCACTACACCTGTTCAAAAACTGGTTTTAAGATTTGTAGACCACTGTGGTTCTCCGAAAACTGCACTGTATACTGTACGGAAAGGAACAATCGGTTTGGACATTATTTATGTGACAATAAGACTGGAAGTAAGATATGTATGAAGGACTGGTACGGCAGAAACTGCACTGTTCACTGTATGTTGCGGAATGATACATCAGGACATTTCTCTTGCAATAAGTCATCAGGAGCTAGAATTTGTTTCCCAAATTGGTTTGGAGATGAATGCCAAACATATTGCAAACAACGGAATGACTCACAGGGACATTATTTTTGCGAGAATGTTACCGGTGAGAAAAGGTGTTTGGAAGGCTGGTTCGGAAACCGATGCTTGACATACTGCAAGGGAGATCTTCAAAGTGGTTATAGATGTGATAAGGAGGGTAATAAGATATGTCACGAGAACTGGTATGGGGAAGGATGTAAAACATACTGCAAGCCTTCTACAGTTTACTACTGCAATGAGACTACAGGTGAAAAAATATGTAGGAGTGGTTTCCAAGGAAAGAATTGTTCCTCATCCTGCTTGGACAATAGCTGCTACTCTTCAAAAGTTTCGTTTCTAACTTCTGAGCCATTTCCTATTTCTTCTCGTAGATTACCAGCAACGACTATTTTGATTACCTCATACTTCAATAACATTGTGGGTTATTCTTTATCATCATCCGTCACAAAAGTGAAGATAAAACCATCATATACGGATTCTGAGAGAGGAAGCACTGTGACTAAATCACGTTATGTTGGATCTGGTTCTTACTTTTCCTATACAAAGAAACCTATTATATCCAGTATTAAGTTACATCCTAGTATATATTTCGTCAATAGCACAACTCTACCGCTCTCATATCAAATTAAATCATCCACTCATATTAAAAGCAAGCATACAAATTTACAAGCAGATAGCATCTATAGCACAACCTTTCAAATTCAAACACTTGATTCTACAAATTCAAAGGGTTTTTCAACTTTTGAGATTAAGAAACTGTCCACAGCCTCGCATGCTAGCACAGTATCCAGTAATATAGAAGAAACAAAGTCAACAAAAACTGACTCAATATCATCGGAGTTCACAAGACGTATAACTGAATACCAGACCCAGCATCCTTCTTCAACTATACAAAGTAGCAAGACAGACCTAGGCTCCATAGGAACTTCAAGAACTAATGGAGGCACGAAAACAAAGATATTGGGTACAAGAGCTATGTTTCCGACAACATCTGCATCAGACACTATAATTCCTGCCTCCTCCATCAACATTGATGCTTCAAGATCGATTCCTGGCTCGAGCAAAAGCTACGTAAAAAATACTGAATCAATGGACGTTGAGTTGAAAGGAACCAACGCCAGTCAGTCGTTCATAAACACCTATATGCATGCATCATCAACCACTCTATACCACAAAAGCAACTCTGTACAATTAATATATAGCAGTATACAACAGACCACGCCAACACCAACATCAACCAAACATCCAATCATAGAAAAAGCCTCCAAGAAGAGTGCCGTGCATTGGCTGACAGGAACTACTTCTGGACAGCTAACTGTTTTCACTATGTTTGTGGTAATATTCTCCGTTGTCACTGCTTTGATCGTAATCTGGAAACGGTGAGTATATTCCAGAACTATACTGCTCTTGTACTATAGAAACATACACTACTGACTGCAGAAAGTTTTTTCTATTTTAGTTTTGACTCGGTTGAACCAGCCGCGTAGCTGTAGGTGTCGGCTAGGGGGGGGACGCAAACTCGAGCAAGAAACATACCTGAGGGGGGCAGGCTTTAAAACAAGAAAACAGATATATAACAAACAGATATATTGGACAAAATCAAGGTCATGGAATTATGAATATGCCAAAATCAATTGGAAAAATTGTAGCCAGAGGGGGCAAGCTGTTGTCAAATTTTTCATTTTGGGGGGCATAGCCCTCTCCCGTGCCACCTGCAGCTACGTGGCAGAGTTGAACACATGGATATCTCATCTTTAAAAATCCCTTTTCATCATCTTGGACATTTTTTCGTTGAAAATGGAACAAATTAATTACGATTTATTGAGCTACAAGAATAGGGCAAAAATATGATCTTTATCCGCCTCACACACATGATCATATTGGCCTCTTAGGTCTTTGTAATTTTCACAAATCCTGCAAGGATGATCTTTCTCAACACATATTATTTCACAACAATTCGTTTGTGTTTGTGATTATAATGGAACAATAGGTCCAATTATTTGTCTATTTTGCCTGTCTCTAATTTGCTACACACATGTAAATCTAAGATTTATGTAATTTTTTAAACTGGTTTAGCATTGACTTGATAATTCTATGTTGAACAATTTTGAAAATGGTGCTTTTTAAAGGAAAGAGAAGAAAACTCAAGCCCAACGTGAATGTTATTTGACAAATATGGAAGAGAAGACTGATGTCGACATCATCTCTCACAACGGCATTACAAACCCAGGTCAAGATGATTATGACAATGAGAGTTACTTCAATGGGTAAGGCGAATATGATTGTAAGCAGCAATGTAAGACTGGCAAAGCTACGTGTTGGTTATATGACTAAAAGTAGCACCATTCTATTTTGCTCAGATCTTGCGCTTTTTAAATCTGTATCACTACATTTGAAGCTCTATCTTTTAAGAGGATTAATAACAAAAGTATTATGCTTATTAACAACCCAAGTTTCAAATATTCACGATAGTTATAGCTCTGGTTGCGTTTGCGTCAGAAACCAAAATTGCCCATCTCTTATCTGGCATTATTATTCATAATGTGATCGGTAAATTACAATATAAGGCGCTATCTGCCGATCATTGAATTACTAGTTTGGGGATATATGCTACGCTTCTTTGTCGATTCGATGCAAAGTTGCAAATGTTTAAGCAATCATGCTAGGTTTTGGCTACACAGGTTACAAAAAGATGATAATGATTTTATCAAACAAAATTAAGCGTTTCCATTTTAGTCAACATTTTTTAAACCCAATGGCTATGTGCTCTTTCAATGATTAAAGCTTTTTTAACATACTAACTAAGGGGGAATTGGCACTCCAGCCCCGATGATCTTCCAATGTCTAATACAATATGCTAATCTGAAATGTTCTGCGGGGGCTAAATATGCAATAGGCTTAGAGCAATATTATTTTTGTATTTTAAGTCAATTTTTGACATTTATTTGGGGTGGCTTAAGCCTCCCAGGGACGCCGGTACGACCGAGGGGGGCAAGGGGGCTGGCTTCAGGAAAAGGGCATTTGAAAGAATATTCCCTGCTTCTACTAATTCTTTCGTTACTATCATTTGTAACTTCTGCCATAAGAAATTTTTGAATTATGCAGAAATGTCATAATGAATAAGGCACTGCCGTCAGAGCTTCGTATGAATATCTTTGATTATTACAAAAGACTGGTGTCATTGGCACTTTTAGGAGCTTTGGCCCCTTGCACCTCCTATCAAAGGGCAAGAAGGGCGGTTGCCCCTCCCTCGCGCCCCCTCTTCGACATGCCTGAAGTCTCCCCCACTTCAGCTGTTACCGACTCTCATAGACACTGGCATTTGATTTTCCTGTAGTGGCTAAAGATTGGATAAGAAAATATCGTCATGAAAAGGCGCTCCTTATAGCCAGGATAGTACATTTCAACTTCAAAAGCTTGTAAAGGAATCAAGTTCTTTTTAATTCAGAATCTGGACTGCTAAAAGCAACTTTTTTATTTTCTATTAGTTTTCTTGTTACCAATTTAGAAAAGGAGGTTGTTTTACAAATTAACAAGTTTTTAATCTCGTAATATACCACTTTATGAATCGTTCTTGTTTTCTAGAGAAAACCCTCTTTATGGTATAACTCGCACGAAAGACGGCTCTGGTGCTGATGTCTACAGCTTTGACAATCCGTTATTCGCAAACAATGCAGAGTCTTGTGTGTGACGTGGCTTCAGTGTCTAAATGGCAATTTCAACAATATTAGTTAATGTAGATAGAAATTAATTTATATACTAATTTTTTCTCATCATAAAACTATTGCAAACTCACATGTAGAGAGAGCTAAACTGGGGTTCATAACAAGAACAATAACAGGGGTTTTTGAATGGCATAGAAAATTCCTTTCATATGACCATAGCTTATGTATGACGAAGTATCCGTACGTTAAATATGTATATATCAAGGTTGGATATGCCGTTCAAGAGAGTAGCTTAGCCAGGTCTCCAGCATTAGGGGGACAAAGTTTTTAAACACAGGCCCGATTAAAAGCCTGATAAAGCTCTTTCCTTTAACACTACGTCACTGAACATTGCTATGACCATAGTCAATAGCAAGTCTTTATCTATTTATTATCGTCTTATCTTATCTGGGCCATCCCAGGAAAGACTTTACCTAAGTCCTCAAACTATGGCATTACACGTTTTTTTAATAAGGAACCTACCTCAAGGCCTAGTTCCAAAAGTTCCTTATTCGTTTACCTCAAATCATCAAATTGTAGACCAAAAGTTCCTTAATAGTTCCTTAATTTGTTCTGACTACAATCAGCCTTAACACTCAATAGAGAGAGGGGCAAGACAGCATATGCCGAAACTACTCAATGAAGCACTTGACACACGAATAGCAAACAATCTATGCGAGTATTGGCTGCAAATGAATGGAACCATCTTTTTAGTTCTTGATGCTTCCAGTTATCAAAATTTTTCAAATCAAAAAGTTCCTTAGGGATTTCGTTTTTAGAAATAAAAGTTCTTTAAATATTTCGGCCTTCTACTAGGTTCCTTATAAAGTGGTTCCTTATAAAAAAAGCGTGTACAGTGGCGTAGATAAAGGTTCTGAAGTTGTCGGAAATATAACATGGTTATCTATTATTATTCAAGTATTACATTTTGAGAGGAAAGATTTCAAAGCTGAATTTGATGACTTCTTTCGTTGATTTGAACAAGATTGGTATAATACTTCAAAGTGTCTTTTGCAGAGAGGACCATAAAAGTCTTTCATTTGTATGATTAATGAAACTTAATTTTAAATAAATGATTAGGCTTTATCTCTAAAGACTTTATGTTTAAATATTGGGAAGAAAATGAAAACCCTTATTGAAGTTTTGTCGTAAAATCTAAATTTCTCGCCCCTCCTATGAATTTTCCTATCTACCCCACTGTTGATTTGGCATATTCAAAGCTTAACCAAGACTTTACTTTTAGTTATCGAAATGTTTTTCTCCTCTTCGTGTCACGATATCCCCTTATTTTCTGATTAAAAGCCTACCTTTAATTGTGCTGAAGCAAGGAATAGAAAATCTTGCTTAAAACTTATTTGGCGAGCCTTAAAAACTGGTTAGTGCCCGGGCACCATGCTCTCATGTGCAAATAGCGTAAAAGCGCTATCAAGCCTAAGGCAGGGGACTTTTTTATCTTTGAGAAATACCAAAGGAGACTTAAGGGTTATAAGAGAGGGAGCTTATTAGAGAGAGGGCTTTTTGTATGTTTCAAGGTTATCGAAATATCTTTTCTGTGTGATTATTCTGCTGTACATCTATGAAAATAGCTAATACTAGCAGCCAGAAGACCATTGGAGTTGAAATTGTAATAAATATGTAAATTATTGTACATTAATGTTTTGATTTTGTAACAAAAACTGTATTATTGCAATTGTATTTTATAATGATAGTAAAAATTATTGAGACTAAATTAATGGGTTTTCATGGAGGTGTATTTCTTGAACGATAGAAAGAAAAAGTAGCGGTGTTAGATTAGCATGTGCTTCTAAATGAATGATGCTAAATGTACACACAAAGAAAACAAGAAAATATCTATGATGATAATTGCAAATTGAAGCAACGAATTCGGTGAACGAAAGATTTAGGACAGGACTTCTCTTATTTTTGTTTCGACAAAAATGTCTAATTTCATTAGCTTAATGTCTTAAAAGGAACTTGATCAAAAGAAGGATGTTCGTGGGTTCTCAAATTCGTAAATTGTTCTTTGCGAGGGATCCCGTACTTTTTTCTTCCAGGCATTACCAAACGTCTTCGTCGATAGTTTATTTCTTTCACTGCAGTTTGTAGCAACAGTAGCAACAAAATAAAGTTTCTTTAGGGAAATTTCTACTGAATTGAAATTGCTAGCTTATTAAAAGAAATGAAAACATAAAATTTGAAAGTCTTTTTTAAAAGAGAGATTAAAGGAGTCATCCATGTTGACTCTTAAAACTCAACTCCAATATGTTGGTGTTCAGGGAAGCCTGCAATCGAAGCGGGGAGTAGGAGCAAAGCGCCAAGAAAAAGGCAGAGCAATAGTAAAACGAAAAAAAATACTCAATTTCGCGAGGGCAAGGACGTTCACGGCCCCCGCTGCCCTCCCCCCTGGCGCAGGCATCCTTGTTGGTGTTAAATGTGTGCATCATCATACTCACCTTGTACGTCGTTATGTCTATGCTTTTGCCTCTCTTTTTCCTTTCAAGTAAACCCTGTATCCACTGAATATTTGCTCTTAAAACACACAGCTGTAAGTTAGGCCAGTTGTCAAATCCTTCTTTAAATCCTGTAGCTTTCAAAATATAAAGCTAAAGCGTGGTCACCATATCCCTATGGGACAAAAAGTTGAAAGCCCAAGACAATTGAGTTTGAATCGGTGAAATTGGCAGGATAGCATTTGGATATAATTGATCAAAAAAATCCACTGGGAGCAAAATTATTGCTTTATCGGCTGCTCGCTTCGAAAGGAGAACGATCACAAGGGAGAGTGAGGAATTCTCTTTGTACAATCAGAGGAAGCTGATTTCCATAAATGCTTTCTGCTGCCAGAATTGTCAAAACACTTTCATCTCGTGCACTCTACCTCTTTTCCCCTGTTAAAAAGCAGGCGTATTCCCGCTCCCCCCTCCACCCCAAGCAACGTTTAGAAGATTTCTACGGAACGTTTTAAAGCGACTTAGGGTGTTTGAAAGTGGAGGGAGGTCGAGTTGCAAAAGCAACTTACAAACTTATTAAATATTTATTTTTACCTAGTATTTTCTGTTTTCCAAAAGAGTTAACGTATGACAAAGCTAAAAATTGTCTTTTGGGTGAGGGGAATGGTCGAAAAGAGCACTTAGTCTCCGCCGATGTAATTTAAGAAATAGATATTTTGCTATAGACTAGACTTATTTTTAACAATTATCCCAGGCTCTGTAGACTTTCTGCCGATTGCTAACATCGATAATCTCTATGCTTTAAAAGTAAACTCAATCGGGGTGTGTTTTATCCGAACAATAAAAGCTGCCAGTGTCAATAAATCAGAGCCACCATTGACGCAAATAGCACACGAAAAGATTAAATAGGAACAATAGGTTGGATCGTCAAAACATTTGCAAGGAAGGAACGCCCCAGTCAGTGGTTAAAAAAGTTATGCTAACAGTTTACTTAACGTAGGCAAGCATACGAAGAATCGAACGACATGGGCTGATATGGGACCGTCGTGGCTGACCTTTTTTCAACAAGAAATGCGCATTCATTCATTCTTAACTTGCCCACAATCCTGGCAGTCAGCTGAGCGGGAAGGGGTGGGGGTGGTTGATGGTTGCCACTCGTCTAGCTCAGTGTACAGACATGTTTGCAAGGAAAGTGTTATAAAACCATATCAAGGAATTAGAAATTGAGGTAAATATACGAATTCCGCCCTAGCTTACAACCCAACCGTTGAAAAATGCGTGGTCTGGATATCCTACTATCGGATATGGAAGATCCAAAATATCCTTTACTTATCGGCCAAGAAACAGCCTTTACCTCTATTTTTTCCTCGAAACATGTCACTTTTCTTAGAATATAGCAACCTTAATTTAAACTCAAAGTAATATTGATTAAAATTTCAAAGATTGAAAGTTAAACTTTTTACTATATAGGAAAATGATTGAGGAAGAGTAGGCCTAAATATTACGCAAATTGGATGAAAAATGATGCAATAACTTGAAGGCTAGGTGGAAATGGAAATAAAGAAAATTCGGATTGACGTTAAAATCATTTTACGAAGGCTTACAAAGTGTATGCTATCCAATGCGTTTAGTGTGTAAGTGTTTTAAACAGTGCGATGGATGTTAAACGGTCAGTTTACAAATTGCAGTATCTCATAATACGTTCACTGCAAAGAGGGATCTTTTTGTCAAGAGAAACAGCGTTCTGTCGGAGGCCTGTACGCCTAGGATCTCTTCAGTTGTCGGCAGCTCGATTACATACTGACACCCATCGTTCGATGCAATCTCACTTGTGACGTAGATGTATATATTTGATACACAGTCAACAATAGCAACGAATTTGTAATCAGAGCCACATATGGTATATTTATGATTCTTCTTTGAGGCTTGGATGTAACCCAAAGCGTTGAATGTCGTCATATGCTTCCAAGTTACTTTGGCCTTCGTTTCCGATTGTATTGGTTTCCACAGAAGGCCGTCAACATCATGGCGGACGCAGAAGCTGGCTGGTTCATTGGGGTCAAACTGACGATTAAAGAGCCATTGGTGACCAGCGACTTGAGTCTATAAAATGAGACATTAATCAAACAGAACCTGCGCTCCTTTGTAGTGTAAGCCAGCTCTCCCATGATTGCAGGAGACAAAATGATTCTAAAGCTACCCAGGATTGAACCCCCCCTCCCCTAAGATTTCATTTTCATTCTTTCATTTATCTTTTTTTACCCAGGCTAGCTCTTTAGTCAAAGGACTAGTTTACAGGTGGGTCCAGCAAAATATACAAAAATATGAAAAAAATAACTGCTCAAAAATTAAAGTTAATCTAAAAGTAACCAAAATAGTGAAAATAACATGTACAAACAAATCAACTATTTAACCAAAAGGATTGGGAAAAACAAAGTTTCATTATGAGCAGTAAACACATTTAGCTCAACCAATTGGCGGCCAATCTCTCTCAGCTTCCCCAATAATTTCGGCACAACATAAATTACTAATAAAGGCTTTATATTTTTTTCTTGGTAAAGTAAATAGGTAAAAACACTCAACGACTGGAAATCTTGGGGGGTAACAATAATCTTTTATTGATTTCTCTTGGGGAAACCCTTTTATATGCGTGCAATTTTATTCTGTTTTTTTTGTCAGCAGTTTGATAAATCAATGGCCGGGGCCGTTTTGTAAATATAAGCACTGGCAACTTGAGCTCTTGTCTCTCAGGCCGCCTTTGAGAAGTAACCATCTCGATTGTTCTTCGTAAAACCTGCTCAAAAATAGAGGAAAGCCTTTGGAAACTTTACGATATTCGCGCATACTGATTTCACAAACTTCGCGGTAGCTTTTTATGGAAGGTTGTCCAATACTTTGTCAAGGCTACCTCTAACTAAAAAGAATTCTTTGAAAATAGCCCCAATGCTTTAGCAGATTTCTTTCTAAGACCTTCTTTAATTCTGTATAAACTCCCACAGCTATTTCTAAGGAATCTTTACCACAAATTTCGCTACTAACGGCAAACAGCTTCTTTACACCTTAGAAAGCACCTTTTCCTGGTCCTGGCAGACTTCCAGGAAAGTGATCAGTTTAATCCAATATTTTACCACATTTAATCTGGCATCTTTCAAAATCTCAATAACTGAGTTTTGACAAAATGTAATTAAGGTATTGAGTTTCGAAAATAGCATAGCAACAAGAAGGGGATGACAAGATTAACCGAGGGACACTGACTGGCCATAAATGCCTGCATGAATCTGACAACTCTCAAAATGTCTGGGCTGTAAGCAGTGCTGTAACCCCGGAGGCATCCGGCATCATAAGGAAAAATACTGTGATTGGGCCCCTATTTACGAGCTGTAGCATGTCAAACACAATAGCAAAAGGTAAAAATGAGAATTTTTTCTTGTTACCTAGGGGAAGCTTGAGTTAAAGAAGCTTTGATTGAAGAACTTTTAAAGTTTTTAAAAAAGACATTAACTTGAGCAAAGCCTTAAAAACATGGATGAAAAAATAATTTGGAGACCTTTAGCTTTTGATCTTAGATCACCTGATCTTTGTAACACGACTAGCTGTAAGATATTTAAGAAAGTTACAAGTTAGTTTATCAGTGATCAACATAGGCCCCAGTAATTGTGTAATAAGTCAAAGTGTGCTTCTGCAAGTCAAGAAACATACCTCTAGCTTAGTACTTTCATCTTTTCGGTCAATCACAACAAGCTTTAAGTCCTCTTCATTTTCGATATCGCATTCTTCCATCTGCTCATTTGTATATGTAGTTGGTGGTACAAGTGGGTCAGAAACAGTCTATCAAAATAAAGGCTAAGGTTCTTCTAAGTTGCTCAAAAAAGGACTGCAAACAAGCTAAATTCAACATTTTTAAAAAAGGAAAGAACTGCTTGATTCTCTAAAAAATTCTGTTATTAATAATTTTACAATAAGAAAGGTAAACCACTAAAATATATAATAAATACTATTCATTTACAAGTGATTTCCAAAATTTGATACAAACCTACTTGGTATGAAGCTAGATTAAATTTTTGCCTTCCAAAAGAATGCCTTACTCTACAAAACATTTAAACCATACATACATATATAAACACAAATTGAAAAAGATAATCGAAAACATATATTTGTTTTTTGCCTTAATTAATCATTCACAAACTAATGAAAGTATGGATAGGAGATTGTTCAAATGAGCAATACACAGGAAAACACAAAACCTCTTAACTGAACCCATTTGCACAATAATAGAAAACAGAAAAGAGCTTTTATTTTTTCTTCATGTTTCTTTGCATTGTGACTCAATATAGCTTAATTTATAGCTCAAACAACTCTGTTTATAATCAAAGATTTCGACCCTTAAACTTGATTTGGAGCAAAAAACTACAATCAAAATTGCAAAATTTGATACCATCAACAAAACTTGATTCAAATAGATTGAAGCATACTTTAGAAAGTGTCTCGTCATATCCCTTAATTCATACTTGCATAAATTTCTGGCATATTAAACAGTATCTGCATTATTTTTTGTAACAAGGTAGAACAAAATTATAATAGGATGCAAATGAAATTTCATTTAGAAGGTGACAATTTTATCAGCATTAATGAAATGTCATGAGAAACATGGAGCAAATTTAGCTACTTAATGCTTATCATGGTGAGGAAAGCCTGCACTCAAAGAGGGCACCAGGGGGCAAAGCACAAAAAAAGAGCAAAACAATTTAGTAAAAGGAAGAAAAATACTCAATTTTGTGAGGGCATAGGGGGCCACTGTCCTGCTGCCCACCTTGTGCAGGCATCCTTGGTTATGGTAATGTTCAAGAGTTTGTTCTAGACATAAATGTAGAAAGATTTCTAAAAGCAAGGGAGGGGCATTGCCCTTGAGACCCTCTCGTTTCCTTTTTTATTGCAGTTGGAAAAAATCATTAAACACAAATTGAAGAATGTCAAATTTAAGGCTTACATCAGGTTCTGCTACCTTTTCTTCATCATTTGCTGGGACTGTTGCGCCGCCATTCTTTTCTTCCTCTGGGATATAAAACAAACAATAGAAATAAATCACTCTGAAAATTTATAATATATACATACAACAAACAGATTTTTATGTAATGAGGAATTCTTATTACAGTTTGTAGAATATGAAATATTGCAAAAACAACCAAAGATGCAAATCAACTGATGTTTATGAATTGATAAATTTATGTTTAACTGATAAGATAATAACAAACCTTCTTGCAGGACACAAAAGCTATATACTCATTTCACACAAATACAACAACACTTCATTTAAGTAACAATAAATTAACAGGTACCACACCTTGCTCTGAACTTTCCTTATTGCCAAAGGTAAAAGGCTTCTGACTTGCAATAATAAGACTGCTAAAATCAGGACTGTAAGTTGAATAAACAGGGATAGATGTTCCAGACAGAACTTTGGTATCATTAACAATAAACTCATCTCCTGCAGAGTTTGAGCCATTTTTGCTATGAATAAGGTGCACTAAATGTAGGAATATTTGTGGATGACTTGAAGAGGACATTTTTTCATCCTCCAAACTTAGAAGCAGACAATATATATTGTCATCATCCTGTTGGCAACACTGGCGTAGGTAGAATGGAAAACCAAAATCTTTAATGAGTGCAGCTTCTTTGCTTTGCCAGTTTTGTTTCTCTAATTGAATGGAGCGGTTGCCTGTTTTTGCAAAGAAAAGTTTCCCTGTTCCATCGGAGAAGAAGCAGACTGTTGGTGATGGGAAAGATGCTGATGGGGAAATGTGCTCATTGATTTTTTCTTCTGGTGGAACTGAAAATTTACACATTGTGACAGGTGATCCATATGTACCACTGGACTAAAAAATTTAACAAAAAGAGTCATTACAAAAGAAAAGGGCTTTTCATGAATTGAGGGGTCAACACTGAAAAAGACCCTTCAAGATTCTAATTTTCATGCTTGGATATACAAATGTATCAGGCCCTATGAAACATATTTGATAATAGCTTCACCTTCACTAATAGTGTCTTTCAGTGAACTTGTTATTACATACATTCTCAGTTATAAATACGAAGTTATATGATAACTACAAATGCAGTTAAAATTCAATTTAACAAAATTTTAATTCTCTATCTGTACATGGAATTTCCTTTCTCTCACAATAAATGGCATCTGCACAGCATGAATAATGATCATAACATTTTTACATTTTTTTTTCAACATCTGATAATATCAGTTGAACACAGAAGACTGTTCATGTAAACCTATCAATATTTGTTATCTACATTCGTTATGTCTGACTAAATAAAGAGAGCTTTAGCAACCTTATCAAAAGAGACACCCATTACGGCATATGTGCTGTCAACGAAATATAAAACATCTTCTTGCTTATTCCACAGATCTAGAACCAATAAATTCTGCTCCGCGTGGGCTCTCAAATGTGAAAAAGAGTAG
This sequence comes from Rhopilema esculentum, assembly GCF_057945365.1. Classification (NCBI taxonomy): domain Eukaryota; kingdom Metazoa; phylum Cnidaria; class Scyphozoa; order Rhizostomeae; family Rhizostomatidae; genus Rhopilema; species Rhopilema esculentum. The sequence goes on along the minus strand of NC_142818.1, from coordinate 9,334,416 downwards.
TGATCTTCACTCAATGGGTCATGGGCGACTGGTTGCAATAGATTCCGACTTCGAAGCTCAAGGTTCACCGTTCCTAGATGGTAACTTTCAAATTTTGCATTTAAAAGTTTTCTATCTGGCTTAAGAGATATGTACTCCATCTTTCTTAGCTAGCAACTTCTGAAAGCAACAAAACCCAAGATGGCGGAGAACTTGAACGTGAAACCTCTTTTCCAAATAACCTCGATTCGATGATGAATTGAAAAACAAACAAAGAGCCGAGCACAGAAAGGGGATTAGTATGGGTTTTGCCACTGATCTATAAAAAAGTCTTTTTATAGATCAGTGGAGTTTTGCCTGAATGAAGTTTCTTCAAGATAAAATTGCCCGAATTCGATATTCGATCTGGGCGTGAAATTCGATAAATTCTGCCTTTAAGGGAGGGGGCAGCCCTGTGTCTTCTACGCCTATGTTGTTAAGTAAAAATAATGGAAAAGATTGATTTCGAAACTATTAGGCAATCTAAAAATGAACTGACAAAGTAAACGTACAAAAGGAAAATCCATGTCTATATTTCCCAGGTAACCCGCACTTTAGCGTTGAATGGTTGGTAAAATTTCCTCGTGTTAAATGGAAATGTCTTCATCGAGAACTTCGTTGAAAGTTTTTACTTTTCATGAACTTCAACTTCTTTCCTAAGTCTTATCTATTAATATCTATTAAAAAAATGCTAGAAAGATAATAACATCAGCACAAAAATGCAGAGAATGAAAAGTTTGTCTGTGACAAGGTCAACCACAAGAGGGAAAGCGACAAAGATAATAGATGATAAACAAACGATGTGTTCCCTCAGAAGTACTCCAGGAACCCAAGGTGGATAAATCGGTATTAAAACTTTGCGGGCAATCAAAATTTTACAACCAGCCCATTTATAACAGCCATGATTTTTATAAAACCAAATATTTTGAATAGCGACAAGGCTATTTAATACCCACTTTTTCATGTATGGATATTTTCGTCAACGTTTTCTTTATGTTTAGAATCTTTGATAGTAAAAAACCCAGCTGTATGGGTGACGCATATTCAAGTTAATATTTTATTGTTACCCACTCTCACCCCTTCCCACCTAGGAATGCTCCATTATGTTAGTAGAAAAATGTCACCATTTGCTCTCGGCACCAACACTGCCCCTCCTGCCCTAATCGTGTGCATTCCTGGTTCTTGGAATGACAAGGAAAATATTAAAATAATGGCTTTCGATGATTTTTCGCATTTTTCTTTCCGAAAAATAAATTCTCAGATACAAAATTTTCCAAGGGAGATTTCAGGTGCTTGCTGCACTTTGGAATGTGGATTAGAAAAGGCAAATGTGTCTAGAAAGCGTCTTCTACCATATGTCCAGAGCTCATATAGTTTTCTTTTGATGCAGTAGAAAGTTATACATGTTACACTATTTGGTGACCTGGCTCGATTAAATAGGGTCTCCCACTAAAGCAGCATTAAATGTTTTTGTGTTATATTTTCAAACTGTTTAAGGAAGGAAGCGTTGTATGGTGCATTTGACAAGTCCAGTCAAACTCTCATAAATCTAATTTCCTCGGACCATACAAAATAATTCGACTTATGAGAAGTCTGACTTACACGTAAGACGTAAATTTTTCGACTTATGCAAATTTTGAAAACTTTCAAACCCATAAACCGTACGAAGCATCAAAGCTGAAGTATATAGCATAGAAAAAAATATCATCACATGTACAACATTAATCAAATGCTTATTCAGCATCTATAAATAGTCATTGCTTGGTTTTTGATGCAAACACTTCGGCATTTATCTTATTTCTTAGATATCTATCCCAATTCTGCTAGCCGAAGCCAAAGCCACCATCTCATCTGCAGATGCATGGTTGGCTATGACGTTTTAAACTTACCGCCCCTTTGTCTGCACAGAAGGTTCACAATCACATTTAACCTTTTTCTTTCAAAAGTGTTTCTCGTGAGGAAGACAATACCTTGGTTTTGTTGCAAAAATCCAACTTAAGCGATGCTAATTTCAGAAAGGACTTCAAAAATGGTTCGAATTACTGAAAAGTCCCCCTTTATAAATCCGACGTATGCGACGAAAGCTGGTAGCTTTTTTACCGAATGGAGCAGGACCAAGCATTTGTGCCCGAGTAACAAAATATCCGTCTTAAGCAAGTGTGACTGTTTATTGAAGGGTAGCTATAGCTAATGAGACCTCCTCATTCTATACCATCTTTACTGTATCTCTAGATTTACCAGGTTGTAGCGCAGGGGCAGATCCAGAGCAAATTTGAAGGAGGGACAGTTGGTAGTGGGGGCGCTAAAAAATTTGCAAAAATTGGTGACGAGAGTTCGCTGTATACAACAATTTCAGATCCATTTTCGGAATAAACAACATAACTTTGAGGTGATCCTTGAAGCAAATTAACTGATCGGTTTCAGAAACGTTTTCACCTGATTCTCATTCTTCAAAAGGGGCGCATAATTTCCAAAAAGAAGGCGCCAGACTTGCTTCAACTCGTTGAGGGAGGGACAACTGCCCCTAGTTGCCCCCCCCCCCTGAATCCGCCACTGTTGTAGCGTGCTTTGCAAAAGAATTGCAGATTTAACAGCTTCTGTTACTTTTATTCTGGGTTATGTATGATTTGCACTGACATTGAATAATTTCGTGTGGTGTTGCTTATGCCTCCTTTTGCCGGATGATTCTGTCTCCTTACGTACAAAGTGAATTTGTCTTTCTACACCCAAAGTACACTAACTGAAAGTGTTTTCTGTAACAAATGAGTAACGGAAAATAGTCATTGAAAATCCAAAAAGCTTTTTGTTTTTTGAACCTATCATATTCAGAGAAAAATTTGGGATGGGAAAGACCAAAGTGTTTAATTGGTCCACACAGATTCAAGCACTGAACAACAGGTCGATTTACAGAAATCTTCACTACTCTTTATCCCTACATATACGCCGCCTCATGCTAAAAAAAAAAAAATTCCGTATGTCTTGATAAAAAATGTGAAGTCTATACCTTTCCTTCATTATACAGCAAGCTGCAAAAAACAGGGGGCATATCACTCCATAAAAATCTTAAATCCCTTTCACGAAAACCGTTTCAAGTACCCCCCAAAAAACCCCTCAAAATCCGACTGTTCTTAAAACTTTTGTACGCTGTTAGGAAAGTGTGATATGTTAGCAAAAATGTAGCATTCAGAATTTGCTTCCAACATAGGAACAGTTTTACTTCTGACCAGGTGATAAATTCCTTACATATTAAATATAAAAGATAAAATAGATACGATTAAAAAAATAAAAGAGAAATGATATCAAGGTTGCAAAATACGTCGAAGAATACAAAATTCAAAATAAACCAAAAGCAATAGATAACAGTGTCATATGCTTCATTGTTTACGTGATGTTAACGTTTGTTTTATCAAGTAAGCGCTGTTGGGTCAATTAGCTTCCACATGTGTAATAAGAAAATTTACTTCTAAAAATACACTTACTTCTAAGAAAACTGAAAAAAAAATATAAACAAAAAAATAATATGGAAATTTGAGATATATAATCTGAAACGGCATAACAATAAGGAAAAAGAAAGGAGTAGCTAACACAAGATTGTTAAATTTAGGATGACAACAGAGAATTCAATTCATTAGGTTCCATAAATCATCAATTTGAAGCATAATTGCAAGTAGAAATATAATTAATTAGCAGTAGAAAATTGATTAATTAGGGATCAGCATTTGCTTCTTTTTCATTGGCAGTTTCTTCTTTAATCAAACTACCAGCAATGATTCCTGAAAGCAACATCAAACCAAGCCATTTATTTGATCGAAACTTTGCAGCACAATCATTGGGGCTATCAAAATCAACAGTCAGTGCCTATAACGAAAAGAGGGCAAACATTTGCACCATACACTATATAGCTGATGGATGTGTGTACATGTTTTTTGCAATATGAAAGGTTTACTCATCTGTAAGAACTGAGAAATGATATGTTTAAATCGTTCAAAGATATCATAATGTCGTTTTAAGAATCAAAATTTCGTTTAACAGAGAATCAACAGAGAAACGGCTAGCAAAATCATAAAAAAAGAAATTTTCAAGTTTCTCTAAGAAAAAAAGGTTGTTTTTGGTAACAAAAAATGAATCATTGTGTTTACTTTTTCTTGTGTTCTTCAGCTAAAAAGGTAAACAGGCAGCTCGGATACATGTCTTAGTCTAATGTTATTTTCATTTTCTCCGTTGGGTTTATAGACTTTTATTTTAATATCTGTAGTCAGTTAATGCCACTTTGCATAGAAATTTCTTTGCTATGCACATACTAATTTAAAAAGCTGAATTTGTCTGGTTGCATCTGAAAAATATTTCAGGGTCATTCAACTTGTGTATTCATATTTTGAACAATATTTTGGCGGTGCAGAACTTGAAAAAGGCCTTGAAAAAGCAAAAATTTTACAACATACTAAAAGCTTTTTCGTCTGACACTCCTCAGACGTGGTACTGGTTGGACAACTATACCGCTAATGCGCTCGCGTTTTTCTGATTGGCCTATTTCGATCCACAACTAGATATACATTTTCATCGTGTTCTTTGGTACCCTTATTCTGATGTTTTATACTCTGAGGAGTGTCAGACGACAAAGCTTTTAGTATGTTGTAAAATGTTTGTTTTTTTCAAAGCCATTTTCATGTTCATACCTTGCAAGATTCCTATGTTTTTATGGTTATTGTTCAAAAGTTGAAGCATTTTTCAGCTTATAAGCATTTTTTAGAATACTTAGATTACACAAAGAAAAGACTGCAGATATCTTTCCATTGCAAAACCTAATCAAGTGCAACGCCCTAACACTTTTATCAAAGTGTCAAAGTTCTTTATGAGCCTGAGCTTAGTTGCCTCTGTTTGAAAATAGTTATTCAACGAATCATTTAAACACAAAACCAAAGCTATTAATGACAGAAAATGCTAAATTATTACCTGCCAAGCTAAATGTCCTGAAACACCAGCCAAAGATAAATAATAGGGCCAGGTTTGATCAGCCATGTATCCAGAAAGTGTCAAGCAAGACAGCATTGACAAGGAAAAAGCACCAAGCCAATAAACAGTTTTTTCTTGAAACAGCAGGGCTGTAGACTTTACTCCAATTGAAATGTCATCTTCCTTGTCCTTGAAAAATTAGAAAAAACTGAACTGTTAAAATACAGCTAAGATAAATAAGAAAAGTTCAAAAGACATAAGAATATCTTTAAAAAAATTAAAAAATAACATTAATTTGAAAAAGTTGTTCTTGAGCTATATTGTAAGGTTTCCATTAAATAGATATGAAAGCAGACCAATTAAGTTGTATTATACAGACTACACTTACTTGATGAGCATAGACTGTGTCATAAAACAAAGTCCATGAAATGCAGGCAATGTACAATGGAAGAACAACACTCCAATCGCAGCTACCTTTCACAGCAGACCAGCCAAGCAAAGCACCCCAGTTGAAAGTTAAACCTGCAATGAATTGAGTCAACAAACCAGTGCTTTCCTAAATAACACATAAAGGTTTATGTCATTGAACAATCAATCTACTATAAGCATTCTGTTCTTCCCATTATATAATGGCCTTGAGACTCATCAGCTGCTGAGCTTGATGTGATGTACCATTGCTGTTAGTTTGTCTCCATCCGGGAAACTCAATGTTTACATAATAAGAACAAGTGATGTTATAAAAGATGCAAAGCATCAGGCACAAGTAAGCCTGCTTAAAATTTTAAGCATCTTGTTTTTAGATGCCATTTGTGATTATCTACATGTTGAGAAAGAATTACATTTGTGGGACTTAAAAACTGCCGCAAGAGTTGCCATTTACCATTAAAATTTTAATTGTGCTTAGTTGCATGTTTCTTGTTAGTGATGTTCATATTTTTTTGTAATATACTCTGTCTATAGGATTTAACGCTCAGGTCATGGTAAAAAGAGGCTTCAATTTATTTTAAACTTGTTATTCCGTGTCACAAACTACAACTTACAGTGGAATTATATTGCCTTAAACAACTTAACTAAAGGTGTGAAAGTCCCTTATCCCTAAATAACACAATATATGACAGAAAGAATAACACAATTATATTTTTTTATTTTGCTTATTCCTTGAGACATGCATGTAATGTTCATCTATTGATGTTTTTGGAATAGTAATGTAAATAAATAAATAAATAAATAAATAAATAAATAAATAAATAAATAAATAAGCAGGTCACTGAATTTAGACTAAGCCCTCATGTAACCAATCACTATAGCCTAGAGTCTCCAAAAACTAGCTCATAAATGCTGGCTTATGACAGAGAATTATGGCTTGTCTGGTAAGAATTTATCATCTGGGATTCCTGATTTTCATACATGGTGTATTATTAAAAACTATTGCCCTTTCTAAAACTTATATATCAGGGCACAGAATTTGGATCAAAAAACTAAGGTGGTCTGATCTAATAAAAAGCTTGCTTCAAAATATCTTTGTACAGAAAATCACTTGAAAGGATAAAATCATAATCAACATTTCTTCAAATCAGTTGGTTGCATTGCAGGATAAATAGAAAAGCTGCTCACCAAGAAAAAACTGTGGCCAATATGTTATTCTTTTCATTAATGGATAGGTAACAACAAAAAACATTGACAGTGTACCAAGAATGATGCTAAAGGAAGGTAAGAAAATAACTGAAATTAGATGAACAAACAATATCAAGTGATTTGAAATTGAAAATTTAAAGAAAAATATAAAATCGTTTTTATCACAACAATCTTACCAAGCATCTGATCATTTTAATCCACAGCATTAGTACAGTACTATGCTTTTGTCCACACAACTAAAAGTTGCCATAAACCCTCACTTGGTTAAATAGTTTCATAGATTTGTAGTAAACGCCTCTAGCTCTTAACACAAGGTTTCTAGTATGTTATAAGCATATGCATAAGGAGCATGCACAGTTAAATGCCAACACTGAATGCAAATTATCCTTGAATGCTGCCTTTTGGGGTTAATAGCAATGCTAAATGGTCAAATTTACATGGTTGGTCCTTCAAAAATATTGTTTTTATTATTTATGCATTAATGATTTCAAAAAGTTTTATAATATAAAGCAAAAGTTACATTTTATCACAAAAGCATCATATCAAGATATTAAGATATATTACCTATACCAGTTGAGCGAGAGCAAAATCATCAACCCACAAGTTAAAACACTGGCAAGAAAACCCAGAGCTTGTTTATGTGTGAGCTCTCGGGCAGCCAGAGGCCTTGTCTTTGTGCGAGCAACCTTCAAGATTATAGAAGCATTTACAGTTTTTATTGTAGGTAGTTCATAACAATCATTTCTAGTAGCAATATGCAATGGTGTAATTAAAAAATCTCAATAATGGGGGCTGATTTACAAAAATCACTTTAAACCCTAAAGAGGCAGGCAGGAGCATTATTTGAGGTTGTGAAATGTATGATATCGGTTACAAATAGCTGCGAGCAACAGAACATTTATGGCTGCAGCAAAGGCATTTGATGTCGCTTGAGCATATATATATACACCAGACTGCAAAGTTTGGGTATGCGCGGGAACGCCTTCACTGTGCAATAATTTTTTTCTCAAATCCTGTCCATGCATTTTTGCAAATTTAGATTAATCCGAGCAGTTGGAGCATGGACTTTTGTGTGAATTCCGTGCATAGCGTAATCTCAAACCCTAAAAGTGCTATTTAAAAATTAAATCCTGCAGCTTTTAACCTGTCATTTTGCAACATGATTTGTTCCCCAGAAGCGTAAGCGACAGAAAATAATTCCCGCGCACAAAAAATACTTTGCACTCTGGTATATACATACATGACTTAAGCTTATACACTTATGATGTAATTGACATTGTAGATTATGTGCGAGTGTAAGATATCCTGACCACACATACTGCTGTTCATCTGAAGCACACATATACAATTTTTCAGTCTGGAAATTCTTATGCTTGCTTCAAACTATATGCAAAGCTATTCCATGAACACTAATGTGATCCATTTATTGAAACCCCTATATTGCCTTAAATTTATGGCTTGCATTTATGAATTATAGTTTGGCCTTACTCTTCGATCAAAGTCAGTGTCCCACATATCATTGATAATACATCCAGCAGCTCTAAGTAGCACAGACCCAGTCCCAAACAAAGCAAGCATTTTTAAATCTGGAAGATGACCGGGCTCAGCAGCCATTGAAATACTCCAAGTACATGGTAAAAAGAGTAACCAAGTTCCAATTGGTCTATCAAATCTAATAAGGTTCAAATATGGCCCAAGTCTTGGTGATCGTTTAATTATTTCTTGTGAAAGTGTCGTTTGGAAAAATGTTCGTTTTTCCACGAAGGCAGAGCGCTGTGGGCATAATTTCTCGTATCGTTTAACGGGTAGATAAAGAGTGTTTAGGTCTTCTTTCTGAGAGTTCGACTTTAAACTGCTATAGAGTGTAGTACTTTTTCTTCTGAGATCCAAATACATAATTTCTTCCAACCTCCTTGCAGTTGTTAAGATTCCTTTGCGCTTAGGCAGATGTTTCGCAAAATGGCAAAATAGGAGCATAATGATTTCCTTCCTTTCGCAAACCTCAAGCTTGATATTACATGTGAAATACACCAAACTGGAACCTTCAATTGAGAATGTGGATAGCACACCCTTCCTCTCTTAGGGCGCCATTCCAGTCACCATTTAGGGATAGCCTCGAATAGGATATATGAAAACAATCCACTTCAATGATCACAAACTTTTACTTCCACGTCGAATACTTTTTGTGAATGCAGCAAAAGGGGTGGAATAATGTCTGACAAAAAATTCACTGTCCTTTTACCAACATACAACGAGAAAGAAAATCTGCCCTTAATAACTTGGCTTCTGGTTAAAACATTTACGGAACAGTATGTATTCTTCCTTCAAAATCAATTTTTACTTAACTTTCCAATGTGACCAAATCAAATCATTTATATATATATAACTAGATAGACTTATTACTTATTGATTAGTGAAGAAATGTTCAAATTTTGCAGCAAAATCGATTACGAAGTTATTATCATTGATGACGGAAGTCCTGACGGAACACAAGATGTGGCTAAACAATTGCAAAAGATCTACGGAGAAGACAGAATCGTAAGATTTCTTCGTATACTATTCAACTGGATTTGGTGTTTCAGCTTGGATCGATTTAATATCAAGCTTGGTGCTCCGACTTTTTGGTTTTCGAAAAAAAATAATAATAAAACAACTACAGGCCTGCCAACCTAAAATTTTCAAAAACCTGGAGAGTGGAAATTTTAAATTTTTTCTCAAAAATAAGGGAGATTTGGCCAAAAACAGGGAGATCCCCAGGAAAATGTTGAATCAAGATAAAATAATGAAACTGTTATTAGATTATTAGGTTAAATTTATGAACAACATACCTGTAAAAAGTCATGCTGGGCAATCAGTTAATGACAAAAAATATAATAGGAAACTTCTTCATAATGGTTTTTTCAAGTTTTTCATTAATTTGTAAACATTAACAAAAATTTTGTCATGAAAAACGCAATTGCAACCATTTTTGTTATAAGAATAGGATTGTCATACCTATGCTGAAAGACATGGAAGAAACATGGAGAAAATCTTAAAAAAATGGGAGACCGGGAGAAAGCAATAAAAACCTTGGGTCTCCTGGCATAACTGGGAGGGTTGACTGGTCTGCAACTCTCCCGGTTATGCAGGGAGACCCAATGTCCTGTAGACATGTTGTGTGGAAATACACTTTTCCAGAACATTACTTTGAATTGAGTTGCTGTGTTTCATTGTTTATCTATTGATATTACCCCATGTATAGGTCTTGAAACCACGGGAAAAGAAACTTGGATTAGGTTTGTATTTTCCTGTTTTATTTTTTTACCTGTTTTGTTTCCCTGTTAAGTGATGAGATGCATTTGTTTTTTAACTGGAATCCTAGGCAGTTTTTACTACTGACTCAAAAATTTTTGAACTCATCGAAATAATGATACTTTGACTAATGAATAAGTGCAATGGCATTGAACCAATGCTTGTATGTATGTAAATAGCATTTAGTTTAAGGATAATGCTTGACAAAATTAATCTATTGCGACTGAAATTAAAAAACACCCATTTTTCAGTTCTAAGGGGCTTAAAAGATTTGGTATCATTCAGTTAAAGAGTTTTGTCATTTTTTATGCTTGATACTTCTTAAAACCAGCATCAAATGAATTAATTACTTGACAGGTACTGCTTACATTCATGGAATGAAATTTGCAACTGGAGATTTTATCATCATAATGGATGCTGACTTATCACATCATGTATGTACAGTTCACAGTTGTTTTTAAGGAATCTTTTACATTTGAAGAACTAATGTTGATTTAATCTATATAGCAGTAAATTTATTTAAAATTATAGGAGTTGTGGGTAGAAAGCAGAAGAATTCACTGAAAAAGGCAAGGAATTACCTTCATTAATCAAGTTATTTTACCAACCCTACTAAAGATTTTCTCAACCAACTGGAGATCTTACTAACCAACATATGAAAATACTTGGGGGTTTTTCACACAATCCATCAGATAGGTCCTGGATCTTATTGTTTTATGACAATCTGTAAAAATTAGAATTTTGTTTGAATGAAAGTTAATTGTATGCTTGTTGCTTTTCAGCCAAAATTCATTCCAGAATTTATCAAGTAAGTTGATATTTATTTTTGCTGCATTTTCTTGATTTTTATAGAAATTAAATTAACTTTTTTTTTAAATATGAGGTCGGTATCTCTTTATGAAATTATTATTTATCATACCAGTCTTTGTTCTCATTATCCAGGAAGCAAAAAGAAAGCAACTTTGATGTCATATCAGGGACTAGATATATTGGGAATGGTGGAGTGTACGGATGGGACCTTAAAAGAAAGCTAATTAGGTACTTCCTTTAATATGATATGCATTCAATTGTGTCCAATGGAGGTCAAAAATTTCAGTTCATGGATTTTGAGAATGAACTTATTTGACTTATTTCCTCTATCAAAATTAGCTATAAAAACTTTCTTCATATATAGGAAGATTAAATGTGTACTACTGCAGTATTTTGTGGAAATATTGTAGGGTTACTATGATTTTCATGTCTAGGCTAATCCAGTTCTTGTTTTAATATTGAATAGCTTTAGATTTTCATAACTTGTTAATCACAGTCATCCCTTTCTCTTACCATCAACAAGGCCGCTGGCTTGTGAATTTGATTCTTTCAAAGTCAGGGTCTTCAAAAAGTAATAAGAAGAATTGTTTTGTATCTCAATTTAGCCGAACTGCAAATTATATAACTCAAATACTGTTACGACCTGGTGCCTCAGATCTAACTGGAAGTTTCAGGTATGTTATCTGTTACAATACCCTTTGAAGTTCAAACATTTTTTTGTTCTTTGGCAAAGTATTCTAGTTGATAAATCATTTGAAAATTACATTGTAAACAAATTGATGACTAAAATCAATATTCAAATCATTATTGACTCTGCTTTGTAAAAATTGGTATTTATGTTCTTGCAGATTGTACAAAAAAGATGTTTTAGAAAAACTGGTCAAATCTTGTGTTTCAAAAGGTTATGTCTTTCAAATGGAAATGATAATAAGAGCAAGACAATTTGGTTATTCCATTGGAGAGGTTTGAAAGTTTTTGTCGCAAATCTTCTATTATGAAATACAGAAAACCATGCTCAGGTTGAGATTGTTAATACTACCATACCATCTTGCTCTTTATAATGCCTCACTGTCCTGGATGCTCTAACTACCTTCCAAACATAACCCTCTTCCAGCTATGAGGTTTTTGAGAAGAGTATTTTAAAAATTGTAATACAGCTGTGCTAAACAAATATTATTAATTTTTTTTATGATGAAAGCATGCATAATAAAAGTTTATTACCTATTGTTGGGTATCATGTACCTTTTTCTACAACCCAGGACATAGCAAGCATATTATATAATGTGGTAGGGCATGACTTTTGGAATTGCACCTATCATGGTCACAAGTCACAAAGAATATCTGAACAAAGGACAGTGACAAGTAAAAATTCAACCTGAAATTGGCATTTACTGCTCCTGGGAAAACACTTGTAAAACCTGGGGGGATAGTGCCCTTTGTATGCCCAATTTTTCCCTACATCATTAGCCAAACATCTTAGAGTACAGAGCAATCAGAAAGGAGGGGACTGGGGCAGTTTCCCAATATATGTTCTATATCTGAAATCAAGGTTTCAATATCCCCAAGAAAGCCTCCTATTTCTTTTTACCTCTCTGGAGTCTTAATGGAAAATAGATTCATTACTCTACTTGCAACCCTTCAATAAAAATGTTGTTTTGCTGGCCCTTCTGCTATATGTTAACTCATTCATGCTGCAATTAAAATGATGCTTAAATTTCAAACTTCTTTTCTAGGTACCAATTTCATTTGTTGACAGAGTATATGGTGATTCAAAGCTAGGTGGAAAGGAGATAGTTGGCTTTGCAAAGGGACTATTGACTCTCTTTGCGACAACATAACTTTTCGAAAAGATTGTTTTAAACAACATTAAGTGGGAGATCAATTGAATTTTATCTAAGAATAGAAGTAGATTATTGAATAAGTGTTATGATGCAACCATTGTCTAGATGGATTGGTCAGAATTTATTCTCAGATTATCTGCACCTTTGATACCAAATTGTACTTAAGCAAAAAAATTATAGGAGCAGAAGAAGAAATACAAAAACCAATTTCAATATTCCTTTTCATATTGTTCATTGTAAACTCTCATATTTTCCTTGCAATCAAATTATCCAGCAATAATTGAAATTTTATTGGCCCCAATGAATATATGTGCAATTTTTAGCATATAAATATGTTATTATGTTGAAGGTGTTATTATTTGTGACCAAAAGCGCGTAAAATTAATTGACAAGCTTTTAGAAAAATAATTGGAATCACTGTTCTTATTAAAACACCTCTACTATCGAATACCTCATAAAAAGTTGTTTGGCTTGATTTAAGATTCCATGCTTCATAATATCAGTCTTGAAACTTTGCTACAAGCAAGGCACTCTTGAAAGCATGTGACTATCAAAGTTTTATTAAAACTTAAACATGTCTTGCTTAAAAGGAACACAAGGAAGGGAGCAAATCTCAACAGAACAGTCATGTTTTGAAATACCATATGTTGCATAAATAAAGAGCCTTTTCAATTTAATGCTGTTTGGTAGTCTCTGAGAAGTATAAATATGAAACAACACATAGTGAAAACAAACAGAAATGGTTACAAATCTTCTTTAAGGTATACTATAGTGCACAAATACAGGCATAAAAGTCAAAGAAAGTGTTTTAATTTCTTAATAGCCTGTGTGTGGCAAGCTTAATAAACAAGTAACAAAATGTCTGACTAAAATCTGCTGCATTTTCATAATATTGTCAGGCATATGAGCATAACTGTTACCTTTCATACCAGGGTAATTCCTCAAGTTTCTCTGCTCTTAAATGCTATATATACCATCGACTTTTAATAATAGATTGTGAATAAGAATGATTCTTTTAAAGTTCATGCAGAATATTCCGAACCTTCAGAAGAAAATAGTAAGCTGCTATACTTATTTTGACCTTGAATAATGAAGCATCATTGCAACATACAAAATACTACAGTATGTCTAAGAATTATTTTTATTTTACACCAAAACACTTTAGTCACTTTGAGTATGGATATAACAAGCTTTGCCCAGCTCAATAAACTGATGACTCTGGCGGCTGTGGTAATTTCATGTTTTCCTTTGATGTCATCAGCCTAGAAAATGTTAATAAAATATTTACTCAAAATAAGCTTAGCTTAGGGAAAACATAAGGTCAGTCAATTTAAGAAAAAGCTAGTCAAAATGTTGATGAAACAAAGTTTCATGGAATACACAGATGACTCAAGCAAGTTTCTTTTTATCATTATAAATCAGTCAGTGCTTTACCTAAAAGCATAAAATTGAATTAAAGATTTTAGTCTGATTGTTCCTAATATAAATTGATGGCAGAAAACAATTTACAACAGAGGGGTGTCACAAAAAACCCTTAAACACAAAAATTATAAAAAGCCAAAACTTGAATACTTGGATAGACCAGACAATAGTCTGACAAATGTGATCTCTAAATTACTACATATGCAAGACTGCAATGAAGCACCACAATCCAAAAATTTGACACTGAAAGTATCAAGCACCAACAATTTAAAAGCAAGCAAGCTCTTTTCCTGAAGAAATTTCTACAAGGGCAATGAACTGACTGCTAGGATGACCATACAAGGGTGATCAACCGCCCAACAATATTTGTTAAACAGAAAGTCCTCCAGGGCCTGAGGGAAGGGGGGGGGGCTGGGCTATCAGCTGCTAGGTAGCATCAACAAAACACTAAGTAGAAACCAAGCTGGATATTCAAATAGCTGAAAGCTGACCAAGGAGAATATTCAATAAGGAAGATAGCGAGCCGTTCCAGCATCCTTACTTGAAAACAAATTGTTGAAAACAATGAGTGAGTTTAAATGAAACATGATAAAAAAGGTAACTAACCTCTTTATTTCAGTAAGAACCAGTTTTATGGTATAATTACGATGCCATTTGTTTAAAAATGGAAAAACTCTTTTATCAAGCTGAAAATCAAAGAGACAATTAAAATCACCAAAATTGCAATTTTAAAGAATAAAAGGCTGTGTTTTGCTGAAGATACTAATAATTAAAATGGTCTCAAAAAGCAAAGACTTTGTCTGCAAAATCATAAAAAATATAAAGTTTGAGGATATATCCAGCTGTGGAACAAAAAGGCTAAACAGAAACACCAGGCTCTCGATGCTTAATCGAAAATATAGCCACTTGAGTCCACATGTAAAAACTACTAGCTGGAGCTACGACTGGGTTCTGCCAATTATATATAACACTTTTGCCATTTTAGGTCTGGGCACGATTTGTTTTCTATAAAGGTTAATTCATGACATAATCATGTTTTGGAAGCTGTTTTACATCTTCTAGGCTGAAAGGCTGTTCTTTCAGGAGAGTTTTACTTCTTTTGTTGTGAGGAAAATGATGGATTACTCTATCCTTAAATTTTTGGTTGCTCATCCTGAGTAGCTTGGGTAGTAGGAAGGCAACATTGTTGGAGTGTATAACAAAGCATCTTCTGGATACCTGTTCTCCTGGATACCTGGAAACTTGCAAGTTGTCTGGAAGTGTTTCCCTTTTTTAAAGCCATTTTTAATTCTGTTTTGTCAAAAATATTTTTTCCAGTAACAGCATTCATCGCTTCATTGCATAAAGCACAATTTTATATTTAATAAACCTCCTTGATTAAGTAATATGAATGTGTTGAATAAATGTTGCGAAGAGCAGAAATATTCCTGTGCTATCCTGAACTTCAATGATTTTCACCAATAGGCTCAATACCTCAGATTATAAAAAACACTTTTAGTGTGAGGCTTGACAAAAAGAGAGCTTTTCTTTGCTTTTTTTGTAAAAGAGAAATATGTCTACATTGTGATTTGTGTAGAAAAGGACTGTGCCAACTTGGTAGCATGGGACGATAACATATATTTAGACCTTGGTTTATGTTAAATACCATAAGTTAAAACAATTAAAATAGTTCATAAGCATTGTAAAAAAAGCCATTACCTGACCCATTGGTGTTACACCAACCATGTTTATCCGTGTTGTAAATGAAACTGTTGGTGGTTCTTCTGGATATTTTGAATTGCATTCTAATTTCAGAGTGTATATCCTACTTTCAAATGCAGTCTATCAAGCAAAGAAACAACAATTAACAAAAAAAATTAAAACAATTACTTGTTGCAGAAAAATGTTTTAAAGAAGAACTGAGTGAAAATTCAATTAACCTTTCAATCTATTTGATCTATATAGTGGCTGCCAATGAGCCATCCCATAAACTTGATGAATCCATCTGCATCATTTTGTTTTCATTCCCATAAAAGTGGTCATTGGTAAAACTGTCATTAGTAGGCATGCTGTTATAAAAAAACAGGTCTGCATATCTGTCTCCTGCACCTTTTTTCACATATCTGTCTGCATATCTGTCTCATTTTCACATCTGTTACTAAATATTCAATTGTAAAAAATCTTTTGTGTAAGTAGACAAAAAATAGGATCTTTGTTAGATGTATCAACATCATACCCTCGGGGGTCCAATGATTGTCCCTGTCCACCGTGACATTGACATATCATCATCATCCAGTAGACCCCAACTTATAGTCCCATCACCACCTCCTTTCTGCCCGTCTTCTAGCTCTTCTAACAAGCGGAAATTTCGTGGGACTAAATATTAAATAAACAATACATTAATATCTGATCTAAAATCTTGGACACAAAGGCACTGCATTTGACATCCTGTACAAAACAAGGATGCATGTAACTTCAAAAAAACCATAAAATGATAACTTGTTCATCATAAATTTCAGATTAAGTTTCCTGCTGAAAATATTCCATTCAATTCTAATCAAGCCCACATTAAACAAAATGAACAGTCTCCCTAATATTCTTCATCACCTCCTCTCCGCATTGAGGTTCCCTTTGCATGCACAGCTCATTACATTCTGACAAGAGATGTATTTCTATTGGCTATTCCAACTTGTTTGGAAAAAACCAATGAGCTATGCACGCACAGCGACCGCAATGCTACAAGGAGGCTCAAAGAACTCAAATTGAAGTTTGCCGAGTCTCCAATTAGGATTTCCAGTTAAATGAGAAAAAAATGAAATTCATCTCACAGTATGTACCCTTATCCACTAGTTCTGTTATTTGCAATTCGTAGCTATCACGAGAAAACACCACAGGACTTAACATTGACTAGTAACGATTAACTTAAAAAGAATTGTGGTTCCTTTCAAGTAAAATGTGGGGTTAAGCAAGGTTACAGGAACTGTTTCAAGATAAAAGCCTTAAAATCCAGTTAAGCTTTGTGGATAATTTTGTAAAACTTTGTAGATAATTGCATTTTTTTGATTGGCAGGAATAGAATCCCTTTGAATGGATGAAAACATGACCCTAGTAAGGCCCCTCAGTTGAAAAAAATTAGTTCAACCTTTTTTATCTACCTACCATATTTTTATGAAAAATTGCCAATTCAAGGTACTTTTCACAACCAAACTTTTCACCCCTGGGAAATAAGCAAACTTTTCCCCAAACAGGGTTGGAGTGACATTTTCTAGGTAGTCATTATCCAGGGTATAATTTAACCAATTTAGTTTTGGAGAAAATTACTAAGTCGCCTGTAAACTTGGTTTCTAGTAAAAAAAATTTTTTTTCAGACTAAAAGGAATTCTAATGAATATATTTCCCAGCAAATGCTGGTCAAAAAAGACAAAAGTACCATTGACACACAACTTTCCAAACACTTTCATAAACAATCTTTCGGTGGTACAAAACTTGAAAATGGCTTTGAAAAAAGCAAACATTTAGTAAACTAAAGCTTTTCGCCTGACACTCTTCAGAGTTTAAAAGGTCAGAACATAGACCAAAAACTCTACACTAGGAAATATATATACCCAGTTGTGGATCAAAATAGGCCAATCAGAATTCTCACTAGGCAAGGGGCACTGATTGGTCAACCTCAACAGTCATGTGCTTGTGTTTCTGATTGGCCTATTTTGATCCACAACTGGGTATATATATATTTCCTAGCCTAGAGTTTTCGGTCTATGTTCAGATGTTTTAAACTCTGAAGAGTGTCAGACGAAAAGCTTTAGTTTACTAAATGTTTGCTTTTTTCAAAGCCATTTTCATAAACAATTTTTGAAAAAGCCATTTTCATTCCTACGTGTGGATGACTCTAAAACATATCATGCTAGCACCATAGCCTCCTTTGATTTCAACATGAAAAATCCAATTTCCATATAAACAACACTGGCCAATGTGGAAATGCATTTGATAAGCCAGATGACCAACCATTACCAGAAGACACAAGCAAGCCCATCCCATTTGCATGCAAATAGCTTTTCAACAGCAAAAAACCATCCAAGTAAACATTCCATTCAGTTGAACAACTGCCTGTGCTAATGACATTATTTCTTGTTATATTTCAAATGTTTTAAAGAATATTTTTTCCAGTTTGCTCTACATAGTTTAACTGGATTCCTTAAAAAATTTGAAAGTCCAAGAGAAGATAGTCTTGAGTATATGAAAACGATGGAAGGTTGTTCAAACCACAAGGTTGTGTTATGTTTAATCAAACTTTAATCAAACTTGATGTTTATTTATATGATGTCTAGCAAAAAAGGCAACAGAGCTGAGTATTCCATTCTCCTTGTTTCATAGGGAAAAAGATCTGTGACAGGCAACCAAAAAGCAGAGGAAAATAGAAAAATATGTATCATTGTATCATGATGCGAAACATAAAAAACATATTGGCATTCAATGATTGTGCAACTTCTCTGAGCATCAGGTAAGTGAACACCCCTTATCATCCTTGTGTTGAAAATGAAATTCCTTTGGTACAATGTAGAAACTGTAAAAAATTTAACAATGAAAATATTTCTTGATAAAACATAATTGATTATATTTGCTGCAACTTTATTTGATTCTCTTCTTTGAACAATTTGCAGGTACCCTTCGCATTTTCGACAGCGAGTTTATTTTGTGATAGAATGATTTTGGTTTGCTTTATTCAACTAGACTTTGCAAAACCTTGATCTTTACCAAGATAAATGAAGATCAGGGATTTTTCAACATGAAAGTACAAAGAATACTTGAACAGGTCAACACGCGCTGCCAAAAACTTGCATGATTAGAGTGGGTCGCGCAAATCAAATTTATTTTTTAACACAAAGCAATAAAGTTGTTTCTATTGAATTATTTAACGTGACAAAACTTTTAACAAATGAACTGAATGCTACACATTGTATTGTTATGTTCATGTTTCCTTCACAAGTAATCGTGAAGGGTACTGTGCGACATAGAGAGGTTTCAATGACTTTAGAAACGTGAAGAAGTTTCAATTCTGTTCAGCAAAGTTACAGGAAAAAACAGACAGAAATAGCTTTAGCAAATAAAACAAAAAGGAGGCCCTGTAACTAACAAATGGCATAGGGGCAATTAATAATCTGTCTGTTGGAGATCAGGCCCTGTTCCTATTAATCCGCTTTCGTGGGAAAAAGAAACTAAATGAATCGTTTTTGATTTTGGGTTCCCATTGGTACATTCAAAAACAGAGACATTTGATAATGATGTTTAAAGTTATCAACTGAAAACAGCGTTGTTTGAAAATGAATCATTTTAATGGGAACAGTCAAAACGAAGTCACTGGAGAACGGAGTCATTTAAAAATGAATTGTTTGAATGGGAGAATCGAGAAGGGAGTCAATTAAAAACGAATTCGTTTATCTTTAGTTTCAAGATGAGCTCGTACAAAAATATGAAAAAGGACAAAACAGTTATGGGAAAACCTTCATTTTTGTTTGCGGTGTGGTCTGAGGCAAATATTTATTATTATTATTATTATTATCAACTCTTTATTTACAATGTTGGCACAAAAAAGGTATAAAATAGCTATACATGTATGAGATAAAATATTTACAAGCATAGCTAATAAAAGCCAACTATTTATAAAAGCCAGCAATGGGAACTGCTCAAGAATAATGGAAACTTGAAACAAGGATTCGATGTCAAACTTCCGTTTCTAAAAAGAGTTTCTCAAGTGGATTGACCTATCAGCATCTGGTAATCGCGCTCTTCAAGTGAAATATTTATCACTGGGCACGTGACTAATCGCTCTCAAAGATAACCTTGAGATCTCATCAAAAACTACCATGAAACCTAGACTAGCCTGCTGCAAATGCTTGGTATGATAATCTTGAGAAAGGCTTTGATTTAACTGTATTGTATTATAAACAATTTCTAAAAAAGCAGTTGGTACCACAAAAGTCTGGCAACTTTTCAGGGTATAAATCATAAATACATTTTAATTAAGGGTTTTTTGTTGTTGGAAATTTCTGATAGTTGGATTTTTTCATGTCATGCTCTTACATAATATCTCAAATGCTGGGTATCAAATGTTCTAACTAATTGTTTGATTTTTCTTATTGTTCTTTCCACTTTTCTTCAACTCCTGAATGCTTGTGTTATATTAAATGGTGCCATCTCGGAGAATCTTACTTGGATATGCCGATCCTTGTAGAGTAAATACTGCCCATGCGCTTACAACTTTGTGTACAGTCTTGGTTAGACAATAATAAAAAATCCAAGACAATTGTAGAAATTATATCAACAAATTTGTAAGCCTCTTGATATTGATAAAAATAAGATAAAAATCAAATGCAAGTTTTTAGGCTTGAAACGAAGATTATTTTGTCAAATCGGATGGCTGGACGAAAACAAACATTCGTTTTCTAGCTACTTCATTTAAAGATGAGATGCATTATATAAATCCCTAGTTACCGATTTCCAAAGTGGGTGCGCTGGCCAAAAAACGCCATAACCATTTAGATACTAAGCAATGAGCATTTTTTTAATGTCCAGCATTCACCTTTTTTCTCTATGAATCTATCATCTAGGTATTACATTTAAGAACATTGGGCCTGAGCGTCATGCTACTGCCATAAAAAACCCACAAGAATACAAACTAGAGTCAGCTAGTTTCACATGATATTCTGCACAAAAACTACACATAATCAAATAACTAAATCATCTACAAAGTTTTTAAAACACCTATCCCTGGGCACTCACCAACGACTGCAGACATCCTACTCTCATGAGTTCGCGATGATACCGAAGAAGAATTTCAACAAGGATGTTCCCATCTCAATTCAACTCAATCTCAGTTGGTGCATGCTACTCAGAAGGCGTCCTCCGGCCACATGGGTGCGCGGGCCTGCAATCTGAATTCTACTGAAAACAAGCAAAAGGCAAAGATACATACAGGGGTGCTCGGGGGGCTTGGGGGGGCACAGCTATTTGTTTGAATTTAGAGAGATTTTGGAGGGCTTAGCATCCTTGTAACGTATGAGCACAAGTTAGGCTGGACCAATTCTGCATTGTAAATTTCCCAGAATAAGCAACTTCCCATTAGCCTTTTGAGTGGGTGAAAAGTTAAAATTATTTCATCTGCACAGCAGACACCGCACAGTCTTAGATTGGGAGGGCTGAAAAGTGTTTACCCTAAAAATTTTTGATGCCACGCCCTTTAGAACGCTAGACAACACCAATTATAGAAAATACTCACTTATTTCCATAATTTGTTATTTTTAAACAGTCTGATTCAGAGAAGATATCAATTACTATAAAAAGATATAATTAGCTTGAAGATAAATAAACACCAAGCTAATCAAGTAAGAAAATACAACATACCATTAAGCAAGACGAAGCACCAAGAAAATGGACAAGGAAAGGGTTCCCAGTCAAGAAGAACTGCTACTACTTAGGATCCGTTAGAGTAAACTTCTCAGTATTTCTTTAGATTGAACTTTCCACAAAATTGCAAAAAAGTGAGTAGGGGCTATAGCCCTTGCTAGCCCAATGGCTGCACGGTGCCTGATACACAACAGAGAATTTGAACACAAATGCAAGGATTTTTATTGTAGTTGTGGGAATGGCTTCTAGAAGATGCCTGCAGCACAGTCCCCTTCTAACTTTTTAGGACGGCAAGGCAGTCCTGCAAATAAACTCGTACAAATGGCATCACTGACTGTACCAGGAACAACACTTTTCCATATGTTTGTTAATAAGAAAGTGTACCATTGTTATAAAAGCGAGTGCACGGTGTTGTACACACAGGAATAACTTTCAGTCCTAAAGCCAAACAGAAAATTTACTCAAACAAGGGGTGCCGTCCTAAAAAATTTAGGAGAGGGCGCTGTGCTGTCGGAATCTTCTAGGTTGTCCTTGTCCTTGTCCTTGTCTTTGTCTTTGTCCTTGTCCCTGTCCCTGTCCCTGTCCCTGTCCTTGTCCTTGTCCTTGTCCTTGTCTTTGTCTTTGTCTTTGTCTTTGTCCTTGTCCTTGGCTTTGTCTTTGTCCTTGTCCTTGTCCTTGTCCTTGTCTTTGTCTTTGTCTTTGTCTTTGTCCTTGTCCTTGTCCTTGTCCTTGTCTTTGTCGTTGTCTTTGTCCCTGTCCTTGTCCTTGTCCTTGCCTTTTTCTTTGTCTTTGTCTTTGTCCTTGTCCTTGTCCTTGTCCTTGTCCTTGTCCTTGTCTTTGTCTTTGTCCTTGTCCTTGCCCTTGTCCTTGTCCTTGTCCTTGTCTTTGTCCTTGTCTTTGCCTTGTCTTTGTCCTTGACTCATCCTCGTCTTCCTCCTCGTCTCAATGCTAATCCTCAACGCTAGTCTTCACCTTTATCTTTGTTGTGTGTTTCGGCTATGCCTTTAGTGACGAAAGTAAACTAGAGGCTAGTAAGGCTGTGTCTCGGCAGTAATGGCACATGCTGCATCACTCAACACGGTCTTCTATGTTACTTCTATATATATTATGGTTTCACCTGCACCATGAATCTTGTCTGTTTTTTAAACACATATTTATAGCTTCTATGTTGTCTTAACAGAAGTTTTTGCTTATAAGCGATAGGTTTGTATATAAAACGGTTATGAAACCACAAAAACCATGTTTCTTGTCATTCTTTTCTATCAGAAATGGAAACAGGTGTTCCTGGGCTCTTTTTTTAACTTTTCTGGATGAAAATTCTTTACCGGTGCAAACTTTATTTTTGAAGTAAATGTCCTCTAGGCTCTAAAAGTGTCAAATAGATGGTGGGGGTTAGGGCTGGCTTCATATCCCATGAAAATTCTTCGTAATTTGCAAAAACGACTTAAAAGCTTGTGCTCATAATTATCCTTCTAAAATTTGTCAACTAACTATCCGCTAACTATCATACAATTTTTTAAGAACCCATACAGACAAGGCCAGCGCATGGTTGGGTGTGGAGAGTGTGAGATCCCCTTGAAAAAATTTATTGCAAAGCCGAGGTGTTTTTGTTTTGCCACGTAGTGGTGTTTCAGTGGCAAATTTCCAGACTTCTTGGCCAATTAAGGATGGCTTGCCAACTTTTTCTACAAATAGGGCGGACAGCCGCATTAAAATTTCAGCAAAATTTACTAATTGATGGACATTCCTTTGATTTTCACAGGCACTACGGGCTAGGGGGCTGGGAGGAGGGCTTTTATCTTTAGCTTTTTGCAAAAAATGATGTTTTCATGTGAGTATTTTGTATATGTTATTCTGTAGAAATATGTCGCCATGTGTCGGCTACAGTTTATGCCAAGCGTCTCCGTTGGGATCTTAAGTTCTCAACCGAAAAAGGTAGTTTTCTGATGTCATTACAAACTCAAAATTGTACTCGTCGGAGAAAAGTCGAGAAAAGTATTTCATAGTGGTAATCATCACTGGCATGGGGTCTTAATTTTTAGAGGAAAGAAACTTAAAACTATGTGCATTTTGGAATACACAAATATACGTGCAGTGCAAATGAATGCTTTCCTATGACCATGCCTGTAGAACATTCGATTCGATGCTGTGATACTTCTTAACAAGTGTTGACAATTTTACGTTTAGTATCTAGTATCTATTTTGTGATTGGAAACAGATGGTCAAAATCTTTTGCTACTTTCAAAATCAAAGTATTTCTGAATAATTGCCAAGAATTAAAATTTTGGTTGTTAGATAAAGAGTGTATGGCAAGTAGCTTACGAAATTTTGTGAAATATGACTACATTTCAGAAGCATATGCATATTTAGAAAATAGACTTACAAATAGCCGAAATTATATCATTCTTTTATTTAGGCCAATTCAATAACGATTAAATATCAAAAATCTGAAATACTTCTAGCAATTTTCTTTTCTTACAAAATTTAAAAATGATTTTGAAAAGGGCAAACATTTTAGAACATATTTAAGATTTTCGTCTGACACTTTTCAAATGTAAAACGTCAAACATAGATCATAACACTACGCTACACAATTTTGTCTTAGCAATTTTGGAGCAACTGAGCTGCTCTATTTTCAGCTCACTTCAGCCAGATCGGTTATGATAGATTGGGATGTAGTATCGCCCCGTCCCCAACACAATTTGCATCTCGAATATCGAGTTTATCTCTGTTCTGTACTTTTCTTGTAAATTCGTCGAAAAATAAATTTTATCAACTTTTAATCAATATAAGTCACACCGAAACCATAAGAGTCGCAGAAAAAAGGCATGCAGTTTTACTGGTGACACAGAAAAAAGGCTTACATCTCAATGCTGGTGACATAGTAGTGACAAAAGAAAAGGGTTGAAAATCCTTACATTTTAGGTGACTTCATTTATTTATTGCCCCTTATAGGTCTGTATAGACCCCTTATGACATGAAATCACGACTGAACGTAAACGCAACGCGTGCGCATTTGCGCATACTCCTAGTCGAGACATTGTGTGCACGCTTTGCCTGATGATCCCATTAAGCGTGAACTTCGGCGTAGTAGCTTAGAGCCGCCTTATTCTATATACTTGTGGAGAAAATGCTGGCCTAAGTCACGCTGACTCGCCAATTATTATGTTCAAGATGTTCATGCAATTAAACGGCTTGAAAGGCCACAATCTTAAACACATCTGGATGATCTGCCTTCGTTGCAGAACCCGTTTCCAACTATAACAATTTTAAACGATGGCAAAAGCTTAACTAGAATTTTCTTTCCTCAAACGCGTGCAACTCTCAAAACTCTTACTTCCTAACTAACTAATCACGTGATCTTACGTTACCGGTAACAAAACAAAACGCCATTTTCTACAATACTAAAGCGTAAATGGAAAATTATATTAATAATACTTTACATGTATCGATAGCATATAAAATGTTTATTCGATTGACTGTTCTTTTGAGATGAAGAAATCAAACGAAGACATAATATTTTACCTTACCTTACACTTATTTTTTAAGTGAATTATAAAACTCCTCATCGCATGTTAATTTTACTAAATTCAATAGAATTTTATCAGTTTTCTGATATATAATTGGAATAATCAGTTTTCTTCAGTAATCTATTCTTGCCAGTGTAGCACAGTGAGAGTTAAATTTTTTTAGGGGAGGGGGGCTTAAGATAGAATTAAAACGTTTGAAAATGTTTCAACTTACTTGTTGCTTAAGGGGGGCATAGCTTTCATGCGCCGAGCCTCTGCTTCCCTGCATCTGCCGGTTTCCTTCTTTTGCTGTCCGGGTATTTGCATAGTGATCCGGCTGCGGTATTTTCATTGTCTACCCACAATGCACCGCTGTGATTATGTGTGCTCCTGCTACATGTGAACTTTCTCTTGAACGATCACTGAAACCAGGCGCCCTAGCAGGACAAAGCTGAAAATGGTTTGTTCCTTTTATGTGATTTTCCTAAGTATCTGCATCGTCAGCCCAACTTAAGTTTTTCCTTAAATGACTCTCTACTCAAAGGGTCCGAAAAACAGCACATTTCTTGCTAAAATAAAGTAAACCGATGTTCGTTTGCTACGTTGATCAAAAAGGGGCCTAGGCAGACCAACAATATTCAACAATAAGTTTGATGAAATTTCCAAATTGAAACTAACTTATACTTTAAAGTCGCATGTCTTATGACAATAAAAGTTGGCAGAATGGAGTTTCCAATTAATTGCAGTTTTGTATCCCTCTAGCCCTTTTTGTTACAATAAACCAACGATAGTCATAACTTTTATTCCTGTTACACAATCCTTTGACCAAGGCCTAGGCAATGTCTCAATTTTTTAAAAATTGGAAGTAAAAAATAAAGGTAAATTTTTAGATGTTACGAGCAAGTATTCAAAACAAACATGCCAGCTGCCTTTAGAAAAGTTTTACTACCTACCGTACCCCTTGAATGTGGAAGGAAACCCAGTTTGGTGAATTTCCTTACCACAAGTTTATGGACCATCTTGCTAAAATTCATGTTACAGGAGGTTGATTGTCTCCATGATTCATGAGTAGAAGACCCTAGAAAGAACATAAATGCTGGCTTGAAATGTCAGTTTTGGTTTGGTGGGAAAAAATAGGTCTCAAAGTACTAAACTACTTATACTAGATTTCTCTTGAATGCTATTTTATATCTAATTTCATAATGCAGATAAAAACAATGGTGGGGACTCATATGCAAGTCTCTGGCAACTAGGGGAATTCCTATTTGGAATTCAAGTCTATTCTTCTTTTTTATTGTATTGTATTGCAACCTAGCATCCAAAGGTAGTTTTAGGGCACTGATCTAATAACCCCCTGCAAAGAGGAAACCCTTAGCTTGAAACTGGTTTGATGATGATTTGATGTTGAAAAGCTGTGCCTAATTGAGCAGTGTCCTGGCCCTCCCTTTCAATGAAGCCACACCTTGTGATTGTTATGCCTTGAATAACAGAGAGCTCACAAATCTCGTCACTTTTGGTGAAAGTTTGGACAAGTCAAGGGAGTAAACCACAGATTCTTGGATCTGTAGTTGGCAAACCTAGCCATTGACCTATCCTCACTCTTAGAAGCCAACTAATTTTTTGACTTGAAATAAGTTTTTTTCTTATGTATGTAAACATTGATATCTTGAAAATATTTCTTTCGGCAGAGCTTGTCAAAGCTCAGTACAGAGTGGTTCTGCTAGGAAACTTTTACACTAATGTCAGTCACTATTGATTTAATTACTAACTCACATAATGGATACTTATTAAGCTATTTCAAGAATAATTGTGTAGAATTTGAATCCAGTTTGATAAAAATTGTATGATATTATTTTCAATGTTTCTAATAAGGCAATTTATTTGTCTGCAGGTTTTCAAAAGATTTGTAGAATCCGGGCGCATTGCTCTTGTAAATACTGGAAGTTACAATGGAAAGCTAGTTGTCATTGTGGATGTTATTGACCACAACAGGGTATGCCATCTCAATTCTATTATTTATATCATTACACTGATTTACTTGGGAACTGTAATGTTTTTGGCATTTTATTGAGAATTTGTTATTTTCTTCCTTCATGAAATACTTTGATAATTTTGGCAAACAGTGGACCTCAATCTTTTTTTCCCTTTTTGTCAAATTCACAAAGTCTGACTTTTATTTTTCCCTGTTAATACTTTAAAGGTATTTGACACTGCCAATGGTTGACCAGTCAAATTTCACACAGGGAATAAAATAGGAACAGTTTTTGCCTTTTTGCAAATCGGCAGAATCCAAGGATGGTACACAGTGATTCAAGAAGGCAGACAAAGTAATATCTTCACTCCACCTTAGGCTACAAATCTATCAATTGTTTCAAAATGATTGATGTCAGTTATCTGGAATCTTCAATAATTTGTCTGAGTTTTACTTTTGAGTTTTAGTTTAGCAGTTTTCGACTCCTTTCATGCACACATGCTCTGATTAATGTAGCGTAGGTTATTTCTGGATTGGCTGTTCTTGTGCATGTCAAATGCCTTTAAAAGCCATGCAAAGTTGTCACATTGTTTTTTAAACCAATTCAATTACAATATATACAAAAATATTGTAACTATACACTAAAAACATTCATTGCTTGCTGATAGCTTGGTGATAAACTGTTCCTATGGCCAAGTCTCTGTGTGTGCCTGTGAACCTGAATGCTACAGTGAAAACCTGTGTATAAGAACCTAAGGATTTAAGAACCTTCTAGCAGAAATTTGCCTTTTTAATACTCCAAAATATAAGAACCTGTTTAGGAAGACAAATTCCCAACAAGTTTTTGTATGTGGTGTTTAACCATTTAGATTATCTGCTTTTTTACCAAAAGCCAAAAAGGTGACAAAAAATTTAATTGTTTAAATAAAACTCAAAATGCACAATGTATGTTAAATTTAAACTGTTATTGTGAAACAGTTACTGCTACTATTTTATATACAGTACTTTATCATCGACCAGTTTTTTGTGTGCTTTTGGCAACATTGGTACACTATCAAATATTAAGAATGAAGAACAGACCAGATACAGTGCTACTTTCTGATAATCAACAACAATATCTATTCTAGAATTTAAGAACCTCATTAAGAATGTAGTTAGCCTAAAATGTCAATAAGTACCCCCAATAAGCTCTTAGACGTGGGTTTTTACTGTATCAAGCATGTCCCACTTTAAGCAAGGCATGCTTAAAGCATAGTTTTCGGGATAAAATTTATTGCCTGATAACTTGAAAGATAACTTGGTATATATACTTATTAAACTTGCAAGTTTAATAAATGAACCGGCGACTATTGGTTTTGGGCTTTGTGCTGTTTTAGAATTCATTTCTAGCTCTAAAAAAATGCTGCTTTGATAGAAACTTTCTTTATTGAGTTGTACAATAATTTATTCTTTTCAGGTTTTGTGTGATAATCCATCAAATAATGTGCCAAGACAGACCATCAACTTGAAGCACCTGAACCTTACGGATTTAAAAATCAGTGTCCCCCATGGAGCAAGGACAGCCTGTGTCAGAAAAGCATTCGACAAAGAGGAGGTCAATGCAAGATGGGAGAAGACAGCCTGGGCTCAGAGGCTGGAACGAAGAGTCAAAAGAGCCTCACTGTCAGATTTTGACAGGTTCAAGGTTAAGGTGGCCAAACAAAGGGTAAGACTTAACTAAGTTCTTTGTTGGTTTGGTCATTTGTGCTTAAAACATATGGTTCACATTCTATGGTCACCAGTGTGTAGGACAGGACAGTTCATCCTAAACAAGTTTTGATATTTAAGTGATGTTTCACTGTTAAGGTATTAGCATTTCATGTAGTTTTTGCTTCTGCTGCTTTGCAAACTTTTTCTGAGATCCTTTTCCATTCTTTGTGGTACTATGCTGTTGATCTTATCTGTTCAAAATCTTCCCTTTTCTTCAGTGTCAGCATTGAGAAGACTCTTTTCATTAATCTTGTTCTTGTGATATCTTTGTTCAAATTCATTATATATTCTGACCAATACTGACCAGTGTTATCGTTGACCAGTTTTTGGTTCGAGAAGCACCATCAGTGAAAAAATCAGTATTCTGGATCTTGCAGTTTTTGAGATATGATAAATTCAAAATTAAATGATTTCTCCATAAAACAGACTTTAATTTAGGTTTACTCACAACAAACATTTAGCATAAAAATTGAGCCAGTCAAGCTTCTTTTTGCCAAAATCCATAACTTTTGTGCTTGTGGTGAACCCAATTTCTGCATGTGGCACTTCCCAGGGGGACTGGATTGCAATCAAAGTATCTCATGGTTGCAGGACAAAAATAATTTGCGTGTCATCCTTTGAGCATAGCTTGCAGGTGCAAATGCCCTTTGAACAGAGGTTGCAAACATTTTTGCTCCATGTTCTGCCATCTACCATTCAGAATATCTTTTGAAATTTGCCGTTCTTTGCATCTTTTATACAAGTTTTAATCAGAAATCCTATTTGGGTGTATTTTCCCTATAAGATGTTTCAGTTGTTGACTATGAAAAACACAATGACCTTTTACTTGAGAATTCCATAATAAGCTTTAAATGTTTGATTGAAATTGGAAAAGAAAAAATATAACTGTCTATTATCATATTCCATAATTTCAAACATATGAAATATATGTATGCTCCACAATGAAAAAGTAGCAAATCTTGTCAAAACTGATAAACAATGGCCTGGTATTTTCTTAGAGTAAGGTACTCTTTTGGTATTGCTTATCCATTTTTTCATTTTCCCCAACAGAAAAACCGCATTCTGAAAACAGCTGTCAAGCAAATGAAGAAGCAGCAGCAGAAGAAGTGAAAAGCAAATCAGTTTTTTGAAAAATAATTGTCAGTGAAAATTGCCTTCTCTCTCTCTTTGTGTTTGTCTTGTGTAAATAAAGGTCTTAGGAAGAAACAGAGATACATATCTCAAAAGGCATATTAATGATAAACATCATATTTGTATTAATTCAAAATGAACTTTCACAGGTTGACTTCTAGCAACCAATATTACCAAACAAAGATGTCGATACTTGGATGACAATATTCAAAGTGCCCTCTTTATTGCTTTACAATGTCAATCTGCTTGTAAATTCTTTCTTCTTCAGTCTTCTTCATTTTCTATTACGTCTTCTTCATTGCCTTCCTCATCTGCTCCATCCCTTATTTCATCTTCCTCCATTGTCTCCTCATCTTCAGGCACTGCTGTGTAGTGATGAAAAGTTAGTGATATAAACAAGAAGTACATACACGTGTGTCTTTTAAAAACATAATGTCAAAAGCCACACAAAGACTTCCGATGTGGCAACAGAAAAAGGTGACTTATTCAAGTGGAAAATGTGACGGAGGGGGGGAGGGGTGGTTAATAATTGTTTATTCCTCTGCAATGAAAAATATACAGTTGAATTCCATTAAGTTGTATCTAGGGTAACTCAGACTCACTGGTCGGACTGATTTCCAACCCTGATTGGCTGATATTCCTTATGCAAGTCTAAAGTCATACTCTAGCTGAGTTGGACAATAGCTAGGTCATACCATTTCCCTTACTTCCCTTGAAGATATGACTTAGTGGGATGTGACTATAATACTGTAAGCACATGATCTTTGAAATCCCCCCAGCCTTGAAAAAGCCATCTGAAACATCAGCCCATCCCTGAAATAACTACCCATGGGAGCTTCAAGAAAATCAATGTGAAAATTGAATAGAAATTCAAACTATATTTAGAACACTGGGAAATATTCATAATTTTAGAACACTGGTAAAGAACCAATTTCAACCGTGACTTCATGCTATAAAGTGGACCCACTATCACTATTCCCCTCTCCATGGCTATTGTATATGGAAAACATGTTCAAATAGATTACATAACTCAAAAACTGGCTATCATTTTCCATATTACAAATTTTCAAAACCCCCAAATCCACAAATAAGCCTCCTGAAAAAACTGCCATGTAGAAACTTTTTTGCGCATAATTTGCTGGGGGCCTATTCGAGGATTTACGTAGGCTGCTAACAAGCCCATCCGGTGCACTTTTACAAGTGGAGATTATTTAAAAATCGCAGGATTATTTTACACCTATGCAAATAGTATAATTCCAAAATAAAACAGCTAGTCTTGTCAATGAAATACTTACTTTTGCTAGTCTTTAATTCAGTATCATCCACGGGCAGTCCAAGAATACGCAGAAGGTGAAGTCGCTCAGTTTTTGCCATCATGCAACGAACAGTCGATTTGCCTCTATGTCCACAAAGCCAAACATCGTTTGACAACTCAAATCTAGGTTGCAAAGAAAGTGTTCTAAGTGGCTCCAGCTTATTTAAACGATAAAACGTAAGATACATGCCCAACATGCAAAACTGCTGGAGCATGAAGAAACGATAAAGCTCAAATAAAGCTCAAATATCTAAGCATGGCAGATGACAGTATGGAAAAGTTAAAACAACCTTGTAAAACCATTAGAATTAGGTACAATTACCAGTTTTTAAAGAAAAGCGGAAAGGACTAAATGTGAGATGTGGCACCGTTTTGCAGAAGAAAGTCACAAGTGGTAATCTTTGAATTTACTTTACCTTTCGGACTGATTTGTAGAAGGGTCCAAATGCCAAAGTACGCATCCAAAATCTGCAAGTTAGACGAAAGTGAGTGCCGTAGCTTGACCTTCAAGACTAGGAGGGAGGGGGGCTGGGGTTGGAGGGTCATCGATAGTAAATTTACCTAGATGAAGAAGAATAATGAAGATGAAGACGAAATATATTTCACCTACCGATAGGCGATTTTACCGACCAACTGAGAATTTTGTAGAGCAAGTGAAGATTTACCCACTAGCTCTTGAATAATGGGGGGGGGGGGGGTGTCACAACCCCTTAAACCCCGCTAGCTACGCCTCTGAAGATAGTTGCTGGATGCAAAGGCACGAATAATTAGTACACGTATGAAAAGGAAATATGAATAGGAATTAACAAAATTCAGCGTCGAAAAAATATCGCATATATAAAAAGTATTGCATGTACAAATTATTAATTAAGGCTTGCCAAAATAGGGGGGGGCAATTTTAATCAAATATGAGATACTGGCAGCCACTACGCTGCCATTTCCATTTACAACTGTTACCTAAATGCGAAAAGAAAACTGAGGTTTTTATATCTTTAATGCAAGGCAAACTTACAATTCTGATCCAGTTGCTTTCTGGTCGATTCGCAAAGCTTTTCTGTTTTTGGTTCCCCTTCAGTAAGTAAAAGTTTTAAGTCTTCATAGCTTATCTCTATCTTCTGTTTGTCGACATATCTGAATGTGGACTGGATGCCCTATAAAAGAATGTATGGTCAACCGTGATGTAACGGAGGCGCCTTGTGCCCTTAGGAAAAATCTGACACGAGACCCCTAACTATGGACTGCAAGAAGTTCACTTCCAAGAGAGTAGAGCAGGACAACACAAAAGCAAGATGTAAAAATGATTACTCGTCTCGTTAACTAGCGGGGAGTTGGATTAAATGTTTCTGTCAAAGAACTTTTAAAGTTTTTGGAAATAAGGTTAACTTTTGCAAAGTCTTGTAACTAAGAGTATGGATATAATTATATTCTTAGGACCCCTTTTGATAGGAAGCCCTTCTTAGCTATCGAACTAAGGTACCTTAACTGCCTATTAGCAGCTCTCTATTTGTGAAGAAAAATGCAAAACATAATAAACATCCTTATTCAATTTGTTCCAACTACGACTGCTGATACGACTAGTTCACGAGTGGTCATATATTGGAAATAACAAAATGCTTATCACGAAAATTAAATGCATTTAACGTAGCAAAATGATTGGTGTATATATAATAGAATTGGAAATAAAGCAACAATTAATTGCGGGGATAAGGAAAAAACTACCTCCTGTGTAAGACGAAAGTTGCAGCCTTGAGTTTCCCCAGTTTTCAAAGTGCATCGGGTGAAAACTTTTAAACCACAATTGATTATCTAAAAAATTAATAATCACGTCAATCAGAAGAAGCTCAAAATGGTAATGTTTAATTTACTTTAAAATTATTCATAGAATCGTTGGACGAAAGACACCAGTTAGTAAAAGTGATTTGACTTCGCATTAAAACAGAATGCCATTTCAGCTTGGCAAAGAGCAGCTTGTTCAGTTTTTTATAAAAACTATAAAAGCGTAAAATGCTGGTTAAAACTTCTTTGGAAGTGGCAACGGCTTTGATCATTTGCATTTTTGTATTTTTAATATCTTCTCCGAATACAATGTTGATGTTGTTGTAAGAACATACATATGATAAGAATCACGCGATTAACAGGCTTCAAAGTCTGGTAATGATACATCATTTTGAACTAAACTAACATTATCTAAAGGAAGAAAGAGGTTGGGTTTTGCATTGAATAAGGCATTTGGTGGTGATTATTATCGATTTACCAGAAGCAAGTTTGATTGGTCCGAAGAGAATCAAAACAACTGTTTGAAAATAAAATAGCCTAACCTTTAAATTATTATAATTGTAGTCAATAATTTCCTTGCATTTTTCTGATACGAAATAAACATGTCTTCTGATGCCTGCTTCTGTTCTTGTTAATGCCTGGCTTTTTGGGAAAGATTGAGGAAAGCCAAAGAAGTTACTGAAAAAAAGAGATCCAAAATGACGCGAATACGAAAACTGGTATGTTGGGACAACGGCTGTTTCACACTCTACCATTAGTCAACAGGTTGTACCTAACCCATTAAAACTGTAACTAAAAGTATTTGCTTCGCAGGTTTGTACAAAGATCTAGTGATTTTTCCTTTTAAAATTCGAAGGTTATAATGAGTGAATAAAAACCTTCTCAAGGGTATAAACCATTGAGTGATAGAAATAATAATGACTTATTTGCTTTATGTTGGCGCATAAATCTAATAGCTCCGCACAAGCTAATTAATTCCATATACAGAAAATATATACCTGAATTACAGAAAATATTAAAAATGTAAGAAAAGTATTAAAAAGATTATAACTTTGCGTGATGACTAAAAGTTTGGCCTAGTTTTATGCTCGAACGTACACGAAGGTATGCCAACAGAAGGGAAGCACTTCTGATTGGCTTTATTTTGACCAATCATCTGTCTCCAAGGGCTGATAAGGTTGAAGGTATGAAGTGTAAACATGAGACCCTTCCTTAGGTCAGTTGCAGATCGCTTGTGCACGAAAACACATTAAATGCAACAATGCGTCTTTTGCAACAAATGCCATCTTGTATGTAATAGCCTCTTCTTGATAAAATTTACTCATAAAAACAACAGTATATAAGATCTTACATGATTTCATTGAGCAAAGGGTCGTCTTCTTTCAAAAACAGAAACGGATCCTCGATAAATCCTTTCCGCTTTACTTTCTTTTTTGGTGGCTCTGCTACTTTTTGATTATCATCTAAATTTGACTCTGCTGAAACTGCATCTACGGAATCACCCTGTTTTGATGCATTGTCCCCCATATCAGACTCTTTGCCATTCTCGTTTTCAGTTTTCTCGGCTTGCTGAATGATTGAAACAAGCATCATTACTGCACTATAACCTAAAAACGGCTTTTTATACAGGAAATGCGATGTTTTTATGTTTACGCATCTCCAACATAATCTTCTCTACATCTGTCACATATGGCTAATATAACTAATTCTGACGTTCTTAATTGCACATTTTTTTTAAATTGACTTAATATAATTGTTTAGACCTATTCTATACGTACATGAATTTAGCACTTCATGTCCCGAAATCATATCACTATGCAAACCATAGTGCTTTCTTGAGCAAATTCGATAACTCATTGTTCTTAAACAGTCGAATCAACGAATGACTAAGGATAGTCATTAAACTAATGCTAGCCAGTAACTCACTTTCTGCAAAAATTCCCATGGCAGCAACTTTTTGTGGGCCATTCTTTGAGCTTTGTTTTTACTCTGCCAAGGCAACGGTCCATTCTTCTTCAAGACAGCAATAAAGAATCCGCCAGTATCTTGTTGATGAGGGTACACACGGATACTAGAAAACACGAACAAAGAAATGCACTCTGGGATACAAGGAGAGAGAACTCGCGAATTGACGGTTTCTTGATCTCATTGGGAGGGAGCTCGATGTCCCTCGTTTTGCTTCTTTCATACGATATCAAAGTAAAAGCAAGGCCATTTTCCTTCACTTGAGTTTCACAGTGAATTTCCAATATCAGATAAAATAACAGCTATAGTATTTGTCAAATATAAACCCTTATGCATTGGATACAAGGATCACATAGTTTAATGACGAAAGACAAGAACTGGCAGGGCTGTTGAGAAACGCTAAATGTCTTAAGACTTTATCTACTGCTACTATACAATGGCAAAGAAAACATAAGCAGAAAGAGACACAATACTCTGACTAAGGCAGAATTTCTGTCTGTGAATTAGCTGACTATGAATTTGCTGAGCCAGTGAGCACTAGCAGTTTATTTGCTGGGTACATGCAGAAAACAAACCCAATAGAAAGGAGACCTAACGCAGTAAAGGAGGAGGCCTTGTTTGCTACATTTAAATGCTCACAGCAGGGTCGCTGAAGATATTGAATGAGAATAACAAATACCTTCACCTTTGCAGCATAAACATCAGTCACACCATGTAGGTTACAAAATACTCATCTAAGGCCTCTAAGTAAGATATCAGTCTATTCAATTTATATTTACAGCAATACGCTATCAGTACAAGCTATCTTTTCAAAGTTTTAGTTGATACAAACAAACCTTACCATCGTTGAAGATTTATCTTTTCGTTTTCTTCTGTTGTTGGAGGAAACATGGACTTTTTGTATCCTTCGTTGATGTAGGTTTCATTTTCAATGTCGTCAATGCTCTTTAATTCTTCACCAGCTTTGCTGAAAACCTTTAAAGGAGCAAAGAAAAAGGCTTAGACTACACCAGTCTTGCTTGCCATAAATTCTCGATAAACAACTATGGTATTTTGCAAAGTAGGAGCAACAGATCCATCTTGCATAAAATCATCGATGAAAGCCATCGAAGGAAGATTTATTGATATTGTACAAAAATAGTTAAGACATATTCCATCTTCAAAATCTCCAAGCTGAAGATGAGTTTCATCTAAAAACAGCTTTGTTTGGTTTGGGCAAATTATAATCTACGGAATATAATAAAGTTTACTATAGCTGCTGCTTTAATAAGCTCCTGATATAGCTGTAGATATATGATTTAAAAATTACACTTCACCTTCCATTTTGTCAAGCCAGGTGAACGTTTCAAATTTGGCAATTCCCTAGAAACATCAAGAAGCTCTACGGCCCCTTTAGACATGCTAATTGCTGTCGCTATCACTGCCTCGTCTTCAAGAGGATTCACCGTACACGTTGAATAAACAATGCGACCTCCTTCTGATAGCAGCTCTAATCCTCTGACCAAGATCTTCAGCTGTAGCCTTCAATGTAAACGATAATTTGAATGATGTTGAGAAATGACGTTGTGTTGGGAAAAACAAAAAAAACGACAATGTATTCTTCCAAGTACGCTCTTTTACTCAGCATATGAAACATGATCAACAGTAAATTAACGAAATGACACAGTTTATATGTGAAATAAAAAAAACAAGAAATGAAATCAGATCAAGAAAGTGTGTTTAATCTACTGTCTTCAGGAGGTACGCAGGTCTAAGGAACCTTTCAAGTTACTTCATACCGATGCAATGATACTCCTAGATGAGGGTTCCATCGTGGCCATATTTGGGGGTTTTTCCTCATTGTTCCGTCACCACTAAAATGAAAATAAAATACGAATTTTCAAATGCTGCGAAAGCGACCAAAAAGGATTAAATCCCCGCTAATAGTTAAAACATAACTCGCCTTCAAGAATCTTTCAGGCATCATCAACATGTTTATCATTCATAGGTGCATTTTGAATTAGCATAAAGCTTAATTTTTTGTGGAACAACTCAAAATTAGATAAGGAGAAACTTGCTAAAATTCAAGTTCTGGCTGTATCGCCAAATGCTGGACTCTTTAAAAGCCCCCCCCCCCCCCTCAACCTTCACTCGTTATGATTCCAGCTTGTTCATACATCTTCCGGTCTTAACCATGCACCTAGAGATGGACTGTATTTTATCTTGAATATCTTTCACTA
This sequence comes from Rhopilema esculentum, assembly GCF_057945365.1. NCBI lineage: Eukaryota > Metazoa > Cnidaria > Scyphozoa > Rhizostomeae > Rhizostomatidae > Rhopilema > Rhopilema esculentum. The sequence goes on along the minus strand of NC_142818.1, from coordinate 9,297,427 downwards.
GATAAATTTTAATGTCCAAAAAGGACCGGTATCTTGTAATAAAATACTTTTTCAAGGACATTTCCCATCTCTGGTTACCCTCGACTAATACTGCACCTTAAAAACCCTAATGGAAACAATAACACTTCAAAGAATCAAAAACTAATTTAAAATCTTGCTCATGGTCATAATTTACAAAACATAAGATTGGGCAGTTACTTGCTCCTAGTCCCTTCCTTAGCACTGCTATACATCATTTCCAAAAAATTCACACTCAATCCTTTCTTAAGCATTGTGGATAATTAGTTTCCTAAAAAACGCTTCGAAGCATTGTGGATAATTAGTTTCCTAAAAAACGCTTTAATGTTGTACCTGCACGGCACATCGCAAAGAATGCGATCAAACAGAAATGGTTCGGGGCATCCGTTTGAACTCTGCAGAGACAAAATTTGAAAATTAATTCGTTATTGGGCAAGATTAAAGACGTGAAGAGAAATCGTGCTAAATGTTGCCTTACGCTTTATTGACTAAATTCTTTATATCTACCAATCTTGAAACGTTCCTGACTCATTAATTACTATAAAGCATATTTGAAATGCTTTTCAAAAGTATCATAACCCCTTATCATAATTGATGGAGGTGAAAGTGGAAGTTTTGCTGACAAAACTTTTTAATTTCTATGGTTCCCTGTAATGTTTAAAGAAAAAATACATTGTTATCCACACATTTGGCTCACTCCAAAGTATAAAGGTGATATTGGTCTTAAGCCTATCTTGTCAATAAAATCTCGACTTTAGTATACATACATTGACAGTTGTGAGAAAGGGGTAAACACTGGCATCATGGTTGGTGATCATACAGCATGGGCTCTGAAGTCGTTTGCTTTGATGTACAAGCATATAGCATCGTCTATTATTTGAGTCATTAGCAACAATGACACCAGCTGCAACAAAGTAAAAGTATGATAAAATCAAGGAGAAAAAGATTTTATTGGAGAAATATCATTTATCGAGTCAAAAGTCTACGTAACCCAAACCATAAAAAAGGTTAACACAATCTAATTTGTCTAATTTTCAACAACAAAAATCATGCTTCGTAAAAGTTTTGATCGGAATATCAAGCCAACGGAAGGTTTATTAAAAGAATGTGAAGATGATTTACTTGGCAACTCTTTATCGCTGTCCTCGTTCATCATTTCTATCAGCTGAGCTGTCTTTGAGCCAGGAGCTGCACACATGTCTAAGACCTGAAACAAGTCAGCGTTGTGAAAATGTTTATAAACTTTCAAAATCATGAAGATACCAGCTATACCTTGTACTTTACCTTGACATTTTTAGAAATAAAATAGTTGATGATAAATTATTTTGGGTACCCTTCAGTAAGATAAAATTAGATTCCGTGTCTTACAATTAATTTTAGATGATTTTTTTACTAAAGGTATCGGATTAGTATAAATTGTGTAAATTATAAAATCAATGTTTCATAAACAACTGACTTACTTAAATAAACTGATTGATATTACATAAATGTCAGGATTAAATGCTGCTTTTTAATTCCATGAAGAAAAACTGGTGCCACAAGTTCACGTAATAATAAACACAGCAGTAGGGAAAACCTTAAAAAAAATGAGCCTTTACCTTGTGATATGGTTTAATATCCATGAATAATGGAGGTATCATGCTCACAGCCTCTTGTCTTGTTATTGCTCCCTGATTAAAATGAACAAATAAAAGGAAACATTAAAAAATTGAATATCTATTGCATATATAAATAAGCTGTTAAGATAGACTTAAATTAGCTGTTTCGACTGGGCCACATGACAGTAGTGCTATGTGATGCGACGATGTACCATCATAAATGGGATTTCAATTCTCTTGCAGTGACATTTTGGAAATTTAATGTGCCAACGCAAGATAATTTCACTATTTTTTATATCTTCATTATAAAATGCAAATAATAAGACTTACACAGTTGGTTTCCTGAACAAGAAACTTGTGAAACTGTTTCATCTTTTCAGACTTTCTTATCTCTCTTCTGGCAGTTTTTGTTTCCCAAGCCAATTCATCTGGGTACCTGGGGATAATTTAAACAGTAAAACATGGCACAATTTGTTGGTACTTTAAAAAATAGCATGAATGCAATTACATTTGAGAATTTATAAAAAATTTTCTCAAGACCCAATGGCAACAAAAACGCTGACAGATTTCAAAATATTTATTATCAACCCAGGTTTCTACAAAATCTCATGTCAAAGAGATCCAAATATCTGATATTACATTTCAAAAATGAAAATAATTAATTGTAACCTGTTTTGTACAAGAAAATCTGCTGCCTGATATGCGTGTGAAAAAAACTAGTATTAAGTTCTTGAAGGCATTTGGCATGGGCCTACTGCTTTGCTGCAGAAAAATACTGACTTCAATGTACAAACATTTTGCTTCCCAATATTTGATACTCTCATGACAAGATTAATTGGCACATCTACCTAAATGGTTGGATTCTTTTCAAAATTACTCTAAAAAATTCATAAATAATGGAAGGTTACCAGTGTAAAGGCGCAACAGGCTTTTCCTCAATATTAGCCTCATCTTCTTCCTGGTTTACAAATTCACTTTTTATTATCCTTAGTAGCTCCTGTGCATGACTATAAGTATAAAAAATACAGAGTAAAGCATTTTAAGCAAACTGAAGACAACACCAATGACTGACAAAAAATCAAAGGAGAAAACTGATTTTCTATGCCATACTTCTATGGTGTATATGTTACAATTCTGGACATGAACTCGAAGTGCCACAATTCCAGTCTAGTTTATTTCTACGGTTTAGAACCCTACTTATCTATCTGCAAGAAATCTGGCAAGCAGTATTAATGCTGATATTTTAATACAACTCATTCAATTTTCATAAAAACATTTATTTTATACATTACTTGATTTGGTGTATAGAAGAGGACAGTTGTAAGTTGTTACTCCAAGTTTTATGCTTAATGTGATCATCAAGCAACTGTATACATTTTATGCAATATTCCTTATAAATGAATATTATTTTGATATGAGCTGCATTTTTAAAAATAAACAAAGGGAAAAGTCTCACCTAAAACACAAAATCCTTATTTTCATAACGCATAACACAAAACCCTTATTTTCAGAATTTCGTTTTGGACATACCAGGCTGTAATTGAGTGTTGATATAGGCAGAATTGTACGCTTTGGCTTAAATAAATAAATATCAAAATATTTGATGACTGAAATAAAGGTCACAAATCACTGTTTTTGTCTGGCATTGTTATTTTTATGGTTTAATTTAGAAGAAAATATTTTGATACAGATTTAGTTTGATATAGAAACCTGTTCTTGGGATATGGCTCCCTAAAAATATGCAATTTGCAAAAAAACTAAAAATGCCATCACTAGACAACTTTTTCATTTTGAACAGATAAAAAAACTGAGCAAAATGCTAAAACAACTTTGAATTGAAAGCAATATACCTCTTATTGCCAGTTATCCTAAATGTTGAAGGCAAATCTCTTCTGAGTGCTGTCATAAATTCTTCCCATTCATGCTCTGGTAGCATCTCTTGTCCCTTTGAAAAATAATGTTAATTAAAGATTCAGCTAATGATTATAACATGACAAATAGGAATAAATTAACCAGAAAAAAACAGCTAAAACAGGAACAAATTAATCCCTTTAACACTGATAAAGAAAGTGTAAAATGCCAATGAAAAAGTTACTTGAGTTAAAGGTACTTTGGAGAAAAAGGAAATAGGAAACTTCATTATATTCATTGATACAACTGCAAGCTTCACAACAATTTAGCAACTGGTAATGTGCCAACCTGATGCAAAGGATAAAGGAAACATACAAATTGTAGCCTTAAAACATTGTTTTTTTTGGTAAGCAAGAACAAGGTTAAGAGGAAAGCTCAGGGGAATCCCATGATTTATTTCTACAACAGAAAAAGGCAGTCCCATGTTTGATTGGTCATGTATGATTTTTGAAATGATGTTATTTTGGCAGTTTGTTTCAAGACCGAGATCATTGTACTTGGCAATGATGAGTTGCATGATGTTCTCCAAGACAGCCAATGGAGATATTAGGAAATCTTATGTCAGTGTACTGGGGTGAAAGACAAGCAATGGGTGGATGATAATTCGAGCTTTCCTAGCAGCATTAGAATTAAATTTGTTTCAAAGCCCACTGTCAGTTAAACTACGTATAAAAATTTATTATTGGTTGTAAGAAGCAGGTCAGGATGACAATACATTTACGTTCAAAAAGAATTGCACCACTTCACTCACTAGTAATGGCAATGGAGTTGTAAACAATATGACTTTTGACAAACCCAATCAAATATAACTTCAAAACATTGACAGTATTTCAAGTTTAAATTTTGAGAAAAATCTCTTTTCAGAACTTTTAAAAATGCAAATTTTTTAATGGCCAGTCACAAAGCTTTGAAATCTTTGTACGCCTTGCTAATTTTAATCAAAAACTTTTGAGGCAGGTCATTTTTATGTACGAAGAATGAGTACATGAAGGGGGGATTTTGCTCAGCTCGATGGGTATCCATATATATATATATATATATATATATATGTAGAATTGTTGCCAATTGTGTAACAATGGATCGGCATTTTGATGAGTTCAACAATGGACACATAGAAGCCGAATTCAAAGGCGGGAGACAATCGAAACAATGCAGGCATAGAATGGCAAAATCAAAGGATTTTCCCAATTTTCCCAAACGAACAATCGAGAATCGTGACTTTCCCGATTAAGTGGGCAATTGAGGTTCGCTAATCGACACTTAGGTCTATAATCGGGCTATTAAATTGGGTTCGGCTGCTAGCCTGAGATCCCCTTTGTGGTCATCCTCTTAGATTCGACCAATCACCTTTAGATTTGCTCGTGACGTTGGGCAGTTAAAATTGGTTCTGCACGTGCATGTTGAACGGTGGCCAGAATAGATCAGAACCTTCTCGTAATTGAGAATGGTGCTTTCATCCTGTCAAGCGTCAACGTAATTAGACGTATAATTTGCAATTTGCTATGTAGGATACAAAAGAAAGTGCGGGAATGTGCGATTTCACGAGTTTCTGCAAGAATTAACTTTCATGCATGAGTCGTGGAAAATATATTGTAAGTGTTTCAAATCTGTTTAGTTTTTCGCAAGTTTTGCAAAGTCGGTGAAAGTTATTCGAAGATTTCCAGGCTTTGCGAAATTGTCACAAAATGCTTGCAGGGACTTTTCAATTTTCTCTGGGGTTGATCCAAAATTCATTCGAAATTCTTCAGACCCCGTTGGATAAGGTAGTTTGGTGTAGGAAAAACATAAAAACAATGGAAATTTGTTAAAAGTCTGAGGTCAGACCAACAGTTACGAAAATGACCAATTAATAATCTTGGGATCTGTGACTACATTTCTTCATCAAATAGTTGAGTTGAAGAAATCTTTGCACTCGCAACTAGGAAGTTTACGAAATTAAAAGTTTTGCTGCTCACAATTACGTACGAAAGATTCCCCTTCGTAATCAAGTAATTGCACTGCCGTGAGATCATTATGCTGGAACCGTTTTGTCAGCGCGGGTCGTTAGGGATCGTTAGGCACGCATCGATTTCTCCTTCTTGCAAAGGTTGATAGTGGAATTCAAAGATCTGGGTTTGGTAAACTTACTGCGTCATAGCATTGCCCGCTGTTTATCAAGAAAGTGTAAATCTGCGAAACGCATTTTGAAAAAGCAACCGAATAAGAATAATTATTCGTGTTATGTTATCAAGCAAAAAATGTCCTTCGTCAAATAAAAAAACAGATTCCCAGTTAGGTTCCACTCACAGAGCCCCAATAAATGAGTTCTGTAATCTTGGCGAGTCATAGCTCGTGCCACCGTTTTTTAGGTATTTTAAGTCTGTGAATCGCAATCTCATAGAGCATAAAGGTTCTTAGTTGTCTGGGAAACAGACTGGAAGCGCATCTAGAAAAGTTCAGACTTTTAATATATTTGGAATCTTCGTTGTCGTCATCATTGTCATCGTCGTCATCATAATCATCATCATCAATCATCATCATCATAATCATAATCATCAATCATCATCATAATCATAATCATCATCAATCATCATCGATCATCATCATCATCAGTTTTGTCCACATCGCCAATTCATAATATCGAAGTACCATTCCTCCACATTCTTCGTACATTGCAAAAGCCGTGCTATTTTATATGCCACATGATGATTTAAAAAAAACATACCCAAGATCACATTTAGGTGTCTGAGATCCCAGATGATCATTACTGACCTTGAATTTTGCAGAAAATTAAATTTTCACGGTGCCATGAGACACATGTATGTCTCTGTTTGTGACTGTATATAGCAGAAAATTTGGTAATATCATTCAAAGAGGAGAATCAAGAGTATTTTCTGTTTTTTTCATTTTCATGATGATACCTTTTCATAAATTTTTCATTATTTCTACCCAAACAGATATCTTCAAGGGCATGTGTCATGAAAATGATTGGCCAATGCAATACAATTATCTTTTTTATTCAATACAAAGCATGGAATCGAGGTCAATAATTTTACATTGCAACACTTTCTTTAACACTTTTCACTGCTTTTGTATTCATAGCAACACAATCAGGATACATTGATTCCACACTGGTCCTTGAGACTGACTATTTCAATCACTTATCTTACACTTGGTATTCAAGAAACATTTAGGAAACTTTAGTACTAAAATCAACAAAAAACTAAGAATCCCAAGCTTACTTTCTAAATTAGAACTTCGGTCATATCACAATTATACTTATCCATAAATACCTTGTAGCAGGATTCAAATAACTTGTTTTCTCTTACTATATTCTGGTATGAATCTTTACAACGATCATCGTAATCTGGGTGCTTCTTTTTCCACTGAAAAACAATATATCGTATGGAGATCAGAGAAATGGTTTGGCAATGTGCTACAGGCTACATAGGAAAACTTTCAAATAGTTACATTTTTAGCCTACTTACAATTACAAAATAACATTCTCTTAGGGGTCTCTTAACATTGAGTTATTCTGGTTAACATAAGTCTGTTACAACAATATATTAGACAAAATTTCTTTTCGCCTTCTACACTTCTCGAGGAAATCTAATAAGTTAATGTAATCAGTTAATTATTATAGATGCCATGCATTTACTAAATAATCTGATAGCATCACGACAACAGTTACACTGAAGGGCACAGTAAAAAACATTAAACTCAATTTGAATGCAAATAACCCACCTTGAAAGACTTTTTTGACTTGTTTTTACCCATGACTTCCAACGCACTCAATTGCTAAGAAATGTCCTGTGAAATAGAACCAAAACGTGTGTGATACCATTTTCATCGGGCCTCTTTTACAGAAAATGGTCACGAGGTTTGGAACCATTTTGACTGTGACCAGAAGAAGTCAGGGAGGCGGCCCACTGGTAAAAGCTAGAAGTGAAAATGGTATGATATTTTGTTTATACAAAATAAATTGCTTTGTAGGTTCAATACAATTGACAGTCAAAGGGTAGCTCTAGCTCTTTTAAATCGATAACCCTCAATAATTCGATGTGGTCTTCCACAAGTATCAAAAGCGCGAGCGTTTTCATGTTTGAAAGGGAACTGATTATGGATAAAGCTCCTCAAGTTCCGTAATGATTGCATTTAACCTCCTGTCCTTCTCTGCATCCTTCTTTCTAACTATTAGAACGACATGGATTTTGGATTGCTCATGTATGCATTTTTGGGTATTTTTGAAGCTACATCTTACTCAGAAAAACAAGGGGTAAAGACCACACCATTAGAAATGAAACAATATGCCGTTACCAGGAATCTTACTCTTTGAAGAGATCCAATGACTTGCAAAACAGTTAACAAATTTTCAGATTTTCATGATAAACTAATGCTGTGAATAAAGTTGTTGTGTGGATATGATCGATACCAGTCTTTCCTGCAGAATTTGGCAAACTCACAATTAATATGATTTCATTGTTATTTACAGTATACAAGCAAAAAAATCATTGAATGTACTCATTGAATGTTGCCTATGTTAGAATTCTTCATACCAAAGGCTCTAATAAAGAATGGAAAGCAAGAACGAAAACTTTCTCTACCAAAAAACGGTGATCACAACAACAGAACAACTTTACACAAGGAAGACAAAAACGTGCTATATGGTAAAACAAAAGAGGTGTTGGTGATAGCAATAACACAATAATCAAAAGGCTGTCCATTGTTTCTATGATGGGGGTAACTAAAACATCGCATCATCATAATTCCAACAGCCTAGAAACTGCCAATAATTTTGCAGCACCAGTATTAGTTAATATTAATATTGATATTAATGCTAAACTATTTTTAAACTAAACAATGCACCAGCAAAGCAAAACTGACTTTAAGAAAACGTTAACAACATGCAAATGTTAAGGATTGGCTAAACGTTTTTGACACAATATTTGGTTTTCTCTCCCTAAAAGCAAAACTATTAACGGAATCAGATTAAACATATATCATTCGATGCACAAGAATGTGGTGATTCCAACAATATCAAAATAACTGGCAAATATTGTAAAATGATACTTTACAGGCATATTTATTGCTTAAATGAGTGTACCACCTTCAAAAGCTATATTTTACTCTTGCCGTTGAGGTAACAAAATCTGACATATATCAGCAGAACGCACAGATCCTAAGCTACCAAAGTGTGTCTCAGTTTTTTCAAATTTCTCCTCCCCTTGGAACTATAACTTATCACAACTTGGTAAATAATTTTTCTAACCTCCTGTGGCCATATGTGGTTATTAAAGATGAACCAGAACAAGTACAAAAATTTGCTTACTCAACATCTGGCCTGGCCGTGTGCAAATTTTTGAGCCTTTGATTGGTTCCTTGGGTACAAAATAGCTTTTTGTACCTGTATGTAGAGGAATTGTGAGCCCAGAGAAAACAAATTTTACTGATGGAGCTTGAAAGGTACAGACGTAAACCACAATGTAATCTGGGCCAAGTCACTTGAAGCTTAAAGATCATTAAACCTGTTAAAATAAACACAGCCATACATGGGATTCATGGATGTGCCATGCAATGATTGTAAATGAGACATGCGTCCACAATTGCAAGGCAACCCTATTGGCTTAAAAGTCAAGAGATTTTCAGACCGCAACTAAAAACTTTGATAAAAAAATTTTTTCCACTTTCAAAATTTTGTTTGGTTTCAAATTTTGTGTCATTGTGTGCCTTGCAAGTTAGGCTAGTAGAATGTGAAGAAATTGGAAAATGGGTCTTTTCATCCAGAAAAAATTCATCGTAAACCTAAGTGCATGCACAATTTCAAGTGTACACTTCAAAACTCGAAATTCTGGTATGCTCATGCATATTCTTGTTCAAAAAGGCCTTATATTTGAAGAAATCCGTTTTAAAATAAGTAACTTCTAACTCTTGCAAAAGTATTCTCACCCAAGGTTATATACACAGTTTGACCCTGATTTGCTTTTGAATAAAAACATAATTTTTTGAGTGGAAATATGTCATCTATATTAATACAATCTTTTAATCTTCTGTACGAAATTTTGTTGTCAGAGAAATATAGCCAAACTTTTTCAAGAAACAGTATGTGGAAAACTTTGAATGAGATTATTGTTCATTGTTGTTCTTTGTTTTGATAAGCCCCATTTCTGGATGACCCTAGAAAAGCTAAGAAAATCATGTTACTTCCAAAACCAGTTCAAAGACATTCGATAACCACCACACATATTTTCTTCTCTTACAATAGGCATCTACATTGTCTCCACAAGAAGAGCAGGATAAACTGCTAGAAGAAGCTGTTCAAATCGTCAAGACACAATCATTTCAAATGAAAAGATGTTTGGTATGACCAGTTTATATATTTACTGAGAGTTTTGCTTGCTAGTGTTAATATTTACTTGCATGTGAAATGCTTTTCATTAGTATATCATAGTCAAAAATTTTTCTCTCAATTTTGGTTGGAAACTGGAATCTTAAAGACCCACTTTCAACCAACAAAGAAGCACTATATTTTACAGGGTCTTCTCTTGTTTTTTATTCAGCATTGTTTGGAATCAGTTGTCCCAGAATTTTTCAGCATTTGAGCTGCTTTTAAGCAAAATATTAGTAAAGAATAGATATGATATCATCCTAGAAAATTCAGAACCAGTTAATTCCATGGTAGTTATTGATTCAACCTTTACAATTCCAGTATACATTAAAAGGTATTGAAACATTTTTAAATTTTTTTATTGCTATTTATTTAACAAATTTTTTTCACAACCTATGTGAACAGTTGTATAAAGGGGAAAAATTAGTTAGAGATCTTGATTTGACCTTCAAGTTCACATAGCAACATGAAAGTTTGTATTAAAAAAAGAAAAATGTTTCAAAAGTATCTTTTTTCATCCTTTGCTAAGATGGATTTGTGGAATTACGATGATCATTGTTTCTGTTCTTATCATAAAGTTCTTAACCAGATTGTGCTTTGCACCTAGTGTTCCAGTGTTTTTATTTGGCTGTATCTCCACTGTGTGTTTCTAATGATTCATTTGATATTAACATTTAAATAATGAATACATTCAAACTGTAAATTCAAACTGCCACATATTTAGGACAAGGCAAAGATAATGGATGCACTGAAGCATGCTTCAAACATGCTTGGAGAACTGCGAACCTCTCTATTGTCACCAAAAAGCTACTATGAGCTTTGTATCCTTTTTTAATCTTTAACTATTTCAAATGCCCTTGGTGCTTCTTTTTATTCTTTTGTATATATGGTAAATGAACAGGCCATCATTAATATGTGTCTTGTAGAACTTAAAAATCAAAGACTTGGTCAAAATAGGCAAATAGAAATTTATTTTTCATTTTGATAAATGTTGTGCGGCTGTTACCAATGTTTTTACCAGAAAATATTGTTCTAGATTGAATGTTAATAAATGCATGAACTATAGATTCTATAGCCTTGCTATATTGAATGGATATTGGCATAAGCGCATATCAGCAGATGGTATTAGCTTCTACAAACTTGCTATGCTAGTTGCTTCAAATCCCAAATACAACTTAGACCACAAGGCTAATCCATTTGGTATAAAATGCTTAATATTATCTTTGGAACGACAAGGCTGATTTTTGTACAGAGAAAGGCATATCTTAAAGCTTTTTTCACTAGGTTTATTTTGCCTTAATTTTATGGAAGATATGAGCGTAAGCGATGAACTCAGTCATCTTGAGCTTTATCTTGTTGATGAGTTCTCCAAAGGCCGGAAGGTCAATGATCTGTATGAACTGGTGCAATATGCGGGAAACATCATACCAAGATTGTAGGTTTATTCTTGCTAATAAGGATTTATTCCTTATGATTTACTAACTTGAATGGCTATTTTGTTCTTGTTTCAATATTCTGTTAGGCTGCTATCAAAGTTATTCTTGAATACTCTGTTAGGGTTATATAACATATTTACTCTGGAGTAGGGACAAAATAATTTAGATTTTATTCATGATTTTCATTTTATTAAGAGCAGGTGGCTGTTAGTAAAAAATAGAACTTTTGATATTTAAAGCCTTTCGATTCCAATAATTTTGCGTTTTTATAGAACTGGTTTCACCAGAATACCCTTGATAAGGCCTTCTTCTTACAGCATATTGGCCAAATTCTATGATCAGCCTCAATTTTCAAGGGAGAATAGTATTTAAGGGAAAAAATCCCAACATGCTTGGCTAAAGTTTCGCTTGATTTCACTCTGTTTAAAGAAACTTTTAAACGAAATTTCAAACTCTTATAAACGAATTGTGTGAATGTGTCCGGTATAATTTTATGTTTTGATAATGTCCCACATTCTTGTCCAAAGATATCTGATCATCACGGTTGGTGTCGTTTACATAAAGTCTGGCGAGGTAGCACGGAAGGATATTCTTAAAGATCTTGTTGAAATGTGTAGAGGTGTTCAGCATCCATTAAGAGGGTTGTTTCTGAGAAATTTTCTTCTTCAGTCAACTAGAGGAAATCTTCCAGATGCAGATGGCAGTGTGAAGTAAGTTAATCACTGTTAAACAAAGTTATTTGCTTAACTCGTAGCTCTTTTGGTCAGTTGTTTGTATACCAGTGGAAGTTCAAGAGACAATTTCTGACGTTGCTGCAAAATTCTATCAAAGGTTAACTGGGAATAATTAAGAGATACTGTTGTTTTAGGAACTCTGAAACAGATGGAAGTATCAAGGACTCAGTGGACTTCATTCTGTTGAATTTTGCGGAGATGAACAAGCTTTGGGTACGAATGCAACATCAAGGGCACTCAAGGGACAGAGAGAAAAGAGAGAGGGAACGACAAGAACTGCGAATTCTTGTCGGCACAAATCTTGTACGTCTGAGCCAGCTTGAGGGTATTGACATGGAAATGTATAAGAAGGCAAGTGTTTTGAACAAGATTTTAGATAAGATTTTTCATTAGATTTTTCATTCATTTATTTAGCGGACTCTCAGTGTGATATTTTTATTTGAAGTTGCTCTGAGGGATTATTTTCGGATGAGTAGGTTTCTTGTGTCATATGTTTCTAATCATGTTAGCAACAGATCAAAAGATAAGCCAATGTGACAGTTTTTTAAGAATAAACCTCGGTGTTATCTCATGTGTCAAGAAATGGCTCACTCACAACCATGATTTTTATCAATTTACAAAAAAATATGAAGCTTAAATGAATATGGTGGTAAAGCAAAAGATTATTTCACGAAAGATCTATTATAACTCATTTTTGGCAGTTTGGAATCACTGATAACGTATGTTGTTGAAATGACCCAGGTTTAGTTACAAAACTAGAAAAGAATTAATGGAGTTGTATCCTCACAATGCAAAAAATAAGGTGTGCTTAAGTCATTCTTGTTAGATTCTTTTTATTTAACTTGATAACAGGTTTGAGCATGTTGATTAATTCGCTATTCTGATAGTTGTTTTAGAGTTCTTTTTAGCAACTTCGCTATTTTTTGCAGGATGTTCTTCCTGGAGTATTAGAGCAAGTTATTTGTTGCAAAGACCCCATAGCTCAAGAATATCTCATGGAATGCATTATTCAGGTTAGTGCTTTCGAAGTGTATTTGACTGTGAACTTTTGCCTATCTTCTTAATGAATTTCGATACAATAACAAGACATTTCTCATTGTCCCTCATTTTCAAAGTGGCATAAGCTTTTTAAACGATTCAAAAAGGCAAGCTTATTTGTAGTATAAAAAAATGTTTTCACGCTTTTCTAGCAAATAGCATACTGTTTTCGTTCACAACCTAATCAACTAAATTCGTACTCTATTTGGCAGGTTTTCCCAGACGAATTTCATCTTCAGACGTTGAATGCGTTTTTGAAGTCCTGTGCTGATTTACATCAGAGTGTCAACGTGAAGAACATCATTATCGCTTTGATTGACAGATTGGCAATGTTCGCCTACCGTGGAGATGGCTCCGGTGAACCTCAAGATATTAAGCTTTTCGAAATTTTCTCCCAACAAGTTCCTCATGCTGTTCAAGGTGATGGTGCTGGAATTCCTGAAGACATTCGGCTGTTTGAGATTTTCTCGCAGCAAGTTGCCCATGTAATTCAGGTAATAATTCCAGTTTTATAACTTCTTTGTTTTCAAATTTAGTTTGTTAGTTTATCTTTGTTCCAGACTTAAATTCAATTTGATTATTTATAGCTACTTTAATATGAAATCATAGCACAGTTAATTCCAGGAATTTGCTTTTCACGGTTGGTTTTTGCTAAACCTCCAACTTATGCAACCTAAAAAAGGCTGCGTGCTGTATAAGTCGTTGCGAATCTGAAGTTGGACTTTGAAATTTAATTTCGAAGCCTTCGTCTTTTCTTTCTTCTGTTTACGTCCCATTGCGTTTTTTGGTTTTTCGTCCTTTCCTTTCTCGTGATTTGTATTGCACCGCAATAACAAGGCTTTTCCATATTCTTTTAGTCTCGTAGTGATATGGCAACTGAAGATATCGTTGCGCTGCAAGTTTCACTTATCAACCTCGCACTGAAGTGTTATCCGGACCGGGTTGATTATGTTGACAAGGTGTTGGAATATACGGAGGAGATTTTCAGCAAACTTAACCTTTCCCAGTGCGTTTCATATTCATCTTCAAATTTAGTTCTTATTTTATTTAAGAAGGTCCAAGATTCTAATTTGATGAAAAGCAAGAAATTCCGAGTCGTAGGGACATGACGTCTTTATAAGTGAATAAGTTTTTACGCATGGGTGGATCACATCGACTAGACTGTTTCCGTTGAGTACAGGCTATTACTGTTAAGTAAGGACTAGAGTGAAAAAGCACCAGGCCCTAACTAGCTGTTTAAAGATAATATTTTAATTGTTGTAATCAGTCCTCTTGCTTGCCTTAGCTATCTTAGTTGGTTGTTGCATCCATCACGTACTCCATGATGGATTTGGGACTAAAGTGGTACTCTATCTGATCGATCCACACTAATTCTTTCCATCACCTTGTTTATTTCTGTTTACCAACAACCAGTAACAAACGTGCTCTAAGATATTTTCTCCTCTGCAGCATCGATAAAAACAACGCAGTTTCCAAAGAACTCATGCGCCTTCTCAAGATTCCTGTTGACGCCTACAACAATGTTCTCACAATTCTAAAGCTGAAACACTTTGCTCCGCTGTTTGATTATTTCGACTACCCTACAAGAAAAGAGATGGCAATGTATGTGATCAACAATGCTTTGGATAATGAAACATTGATACCTTCACAGGAAGAGGTAACGGGATTTTTGCTTAACTTTTTTTGGAATTTTCTGTTGCTCCATTTCGTAAGCTTACAGTATCTTAACTTTGTAAGTAGTTTTTAAAGTTTAGGGAAGGATTCGTTTTTTTTTCAGAAAGATCATTGTCCTGCAAGCACACAGATAATTTGTGTAAATCGAATTTCACATGGACTCAGTCCGAAAACAACCCAAATTAAATTCATTCAGCACCTGGTCGAAGGCAAAATAAACAATAATTCCTTTGAGGGCCCAAGAATCTTTCCAAATGCAGTTGACAACTTTGTTTGAATTTATAGTATTTAAAAACCTATGACGAATCTATTTTGTAGAGGCACATTATATAGATTCACATTATAAGAAGCACATTATAAAGTTTTATTATGCTACTTACCTACCTGTTGAGTTTTAAGGGTGTTGATTTTTTGCACTTCTACTTTTTAGGCTTGAGATTTTGAGGCACGGCAGTTTGTGAAGTTTTATCTTCATCTTCACAGTCATAGAACCCGTATCAAAGGACCTCATAGCTGTTGATATTACGCTCATTTATAACCCCCCTAGAACTTACTATTGTAGTCGATTCTAATAAGTGCAAAACAGGGTGGAGAAATTGCACTGAGAGAAAATGCGTTTGGGTGTCACAATCAGTGTAGGATACGCATAGCGTGTCCTGTCATCTAAACAATTTTTAAGAACTTTGATATTTAAGGCTCTTTAATAATTTAAAAACGATACTATTGCTTTTTCCCAGTCTAAGAATTTGATAATGACATTGAATACGTCCTTAGGTTGACTCGGTGCTCCGTCTAGCTGGCCCACTTATCATGGATCAAGATGATCAACCATCTGAAGTCGTGAGTGAAACTTAATGTTTATCGGCTGCTTTCTTGCTTCCTTCTTCTTCTGTGCCTTTCTGTTAGTTTTTATTTCGTCATGTGTATTGTAAACGCACGCCTGTCTAAAAGAGTCACTTTAAAGAAGATCAAGTGGCAATTAATTTCTTTCAAAGAAGATAATCATGTTTTTTACAGTTCAATATTCTTCATAAATCATAAGCAGTCTTTGTCAAGACATTTTGCTTGTCAATGCCTTACTGTTTCCGTCAGATGTTTTTGTAACTTTTTTTTTGTACAGTATATATTTTGACTATTTTTTATATCACCATTGCCTGTTTATTTGACATGTATAAAACTTTTGCCCGCAGGAAGACCCAGAAGACTTTGCGGAAGAACAAAGCCTCATGGGAAGGTTTATCAATCTGCTCTATTCAGAGAATTCGGACCAGCAGTATCTGGTAATGTACTGATTCGCGGTTATTATTTTCATATTAACTCACCCTTGATCTTAAAAAAACTGATAAAGAACATTACAGGTTTCCTAAAGAAGCTGTAATTATCTTTCATCTGTTTGGTATCCAGTTTCTTCAAAGGTTTGCCATCGAAAATGTTTTACCTTTAGTAAATTTAATGCAAAGGAAATTTAACATGATTTTGATAATTTCAATTTGAGTTAAAAAACAGTCGATAAACTCTTCCGTTATAAGTGGGATTTAAATCAGTTAAACAGGCTCTACAGTATTTGAATGACTCATCTGAACTTTTTCGCAACGTGCTTTCTCTTCTGTCCTTTGCAGGTTAGTATTTTCTTATATTTTTTTGATAAGCCATATAATGCGTTTTGGTTTATCGTTAGTGCCACTCATGGTAAAAGCTTGATGAACTTGTGTTTTCTCCCAAAAAAAATTGCAAAATGCATCTTAGGTTTAGCTACCTGTTAAGTGTAATTTTGCTTATTCTGTATAAATGCTGATGTGCGAGGACAGAGTCGAAGCTGAAAAACGAAACAAGCATTTTTGAAACCCGGTTAAAAATTATCAAAACAGGTGTAAATAAGCTGCTTAGTTCCATCTAGAATAGCTGAGCTCAAGGACCTGCAAGAGCTGCTTTATTTACGACTGCACCCCCTAATTTTCCAGTTTTTGTTTTCTACGTAGATATGTGGTTGTATCATTGATAATGTTTGTATTTTGCAGATATTGAATACTGCAAGAAAGCATTTTGGCAGCGGTGGTGAGCAAAGGATCAAGTACACGCTGCCACCGCTGGTTTTCTCCGCTTTTCAACTGGCTTTCAAATACCGAGATGAACAGGAACAGGCAAGAGCCTTTTTCAATTATTAAGTATTAAAGCGTTCGATTTGTATTCAATATTTAAAGACTCATTGCTAACAATGAGCCTTTGCGAGGGTGGCAAATTATCCAGGCGACAATCCAAACAATGGCAGTAAACTTCTACGGATTAACCAAAATTGATTTCAGGCTGTCTGAAAATGCATTATGGGATGCTTGCGTGTGGCGCAAAGGCTCATTGTTAGCAATGAATCTTTAATGTAAATCCAAACGGCTTGTCTGCTTTTCATCCAAACCTTAACAATCCAGACTGGGGACATTGCTACGGCTGTTCGATTGCCGTCTTTGTAACCATTAACTATGTAACCATTTGTAACCATAGTTTGAACAGTTGTAACCATTTTGTAGCGATTGGTTAATTATAGGATTTTGAATGTTGCCAGGACTGCACAAATGTTTTCGCGAATGAGCTGTTTCTTCCAGGAAATTAGGCAATCAGTCTTGGAAAAGAGCAACCTTTAGGGAAAATGTCTTTGGGCTTTTATCTATCAATCAATGTGCAGAATTTGTTATGCATTTTCATGCGTCATATCAACAGGAGCGAATCATAGGAAAGTCTGGATATGATAAACCAGTACTTCAGGAAACGTTTTTAGCATTATTGTACTTATTCGCCAGTAGTGCCCTTTCAAGATAGTCCATGGCCTTGCTCCTCCTCCCCCCCCCCCCCCACCCCGCTCTATCACCAAAACTTTGTTAAAGTTCTTGATGATGCTCGGGGTTGTAGAACTAAGGGGCTCAGGGGGGTTAAGTCCTCTTTGTTAGCTATTGTTTTGAGAGTCCTTTTGTTCTTTTTCATAGCACTCCACCCCTGATGATCATACGCGAGAACTAGTATACAAGAAAGTAATTCTTGATGGAGTTTCTAGGATTCGTATTAATGATTCGTGTTTAACTCTTTAGGACGAGAAATGGGACAAGAAATGCCAAAAAATATTTCAGTTCTGCCACCAAACCATATGCGCCTTGTCAAAAGCTGAATATGCCGATTTATCTTTGAGATTATTCTTGCAAGGTGCAATGGCGGCCGACCAACAGAGGTTTGCTAATGCAGAGACTGTGGCCTACGAGTTTATGAGCCAGGTGAGGTTCTTCATAACTTCAAAGCATCGCTTAAAATCTTTAAGTTATATAATACTGAATTTGGTTGTACTCTCTTGAAAAGAATGGGTTGCTGGATAATAAGGACAGGTGGGGAGACTGTTGATGATAAATAACAGGGGTTTGTGGAATAAGTGGAGTTATTGAGCTTCTGCATAAAGTGTAAGTGTATAAAGGCTGGTGGAATTTAAGTACCCCACTTATGTTGCTCTACTTATGTGCAGTGGTTTTGCATTTGAGGGTCCTATGAATATAAGATGAGGTCGTTAAGAGCTAAAGTTCATTTTATAAATAGCAAAAAAGCTTTAAAATAAAACAAGAAATTTGTCACAATGTGTCATTTAACAAGGAGCTTTTTTACTGTAGACACTGCCTTTCGAGCAAAGAATTTGAGAAAGGGGTCCCTTTTTTATAAAGTTTATGTGCACGAAGCATTAAAAAGATTGTAAAAAAATTAGATGAAGGCAAGGGAAAACTACGTTTATACTCAGATAAACAAAAATAAGATTGAATCAAAGCTTGGGAAAGTTTATGCTATAACCTGTTCCTTTCTCGAGTACATAATACCTGTTTGGAATAGTTTACCAGGTCATGTTTTTGATAAACTTTGTTTTGATACCTCTTTCAGACTCTGCTTTACCAATCTTGGCAGTAGTAATATTATCTTGATTGATGTGCAGCCTCCTCTGGGTCGACTCCTTGTGGTGAAAACAATAAAAACTGCAATGGCTGTTATGACGTAAGCCAATAGGAAAAGCATACCCGATCGGTTTTGTTTTGATCAGCTGACATCTTCCAATGCCTGACGTCATTGATGAGTCAAAAAGAATACATTCATGTTGAGTCTATCTCAGATTTCTCGGCCTTATGTAGACAGACATCAAAACAACCCAAATATTATTTGATTCTTTTTACTAACTTTTTCCAACAACGAACTTGATCTTCATTCGATCTTTTTTTTAGGCCTTTGCTATTTACGAAGATGAAATCTCAGATTCAAAAGCACAGCTTGCTGCAATAACCCTAATCATTGGAACTTTCGAGAAAATGAGCTGCTTCAGTGAGGAAAACCACGAACCACTGCGCACCCAGTGTGCTTTAGCGGCCTCAAAGCTGCTCAAAAAACCGGATCAATGCCGGGGAGTTTCCGTATGCTCCCATTTATTCTGGTCCGGGCGGACTATAGATGGAGAGGATGCTGAGAAGGGAGAAAGTGCAGAGGTAAACTGAATATGAACTTTTGAGAATTAAGCTCCGATGATGATTAAACGTACGTACTTTTGCAAAATGATAACTCCTGCAAAATTTTCCCTTTTCAGCAACCAATGTTTTTGACCTCTGTGTTTTTGACTGATATTTTGAAAATAAAAGAAAAAGCTTGAATTCAATTAGACGAGATTTTAACTTGGCGGGTTTTCGTTAAACGTGACTTAAATTTGTCATTCTGTTGCTTTAATTAGTGTCGTGACAGCAAGAGGGTGATGGAATGTCTTAAGAAGTCATTAAGGATCGCCAACCAGTGCATGGACCCGACTGTTCAAGTGCAGCTTTTTGTTGAAATTCTGAATCGATACTTATTCTACTTCGAGAAAGGAAATGATGCGGTATGTATGTTTGTATTTTCTCATCCCCAATATGATCTCAACTGCTGTTTATGTTTTTCTAAGAGGAATCTGCGAATGGAATCTGCGATGTGTCTTTATTCTGCGATGGGCCTAATTTGTAGATGCTGCGAGACTTTGCAGCTAGAGTTGTGACCAGCAGCATTTATCATTATATTTCTGGTTCCATGAAGAAAAGTTTTAATAAGCCTATTTTAGTCGATATGATGTTAATAGCCAGAGCTTGCATTGGTAACAGATCTTTAAATAGACTTGTTCAGTATTGTCTAGAGAAATGTATAGACAATATGATAGTATGAAAAACGTAGGCTATAGTCCAACTGAACTCCAAACGGTGCTATTGAAAACGGTAATTTGTCAGAAGATTCTCGTATGGAGGTCAAGAATACGTCGTCTGTCAAAGCGTTTAATACCAATCTGATTTTGACATCATCTGTTACTGCTATGAGGTAGGGTTTTTTTATTAAGATTTGATTTTCAATTTCTATGTACGACCCTCAAAAAGGATTATTATGATTAAGACAACTGTGTTCAAAAATTGAAATGATATAGCAAACTAAATGTTTTTATTTATGTGAGCTGATTTCTTATTCTAAGAAGCTTGGAAAATATGGCTTATACCAAGGTGTAGCAGGTGTATGAGCTATGTGTAATGATTTTCTAGGAATAGTGAATACCACACAACATCGCATTTTTTGGTGGCAGGGGGTCCGGCTCCTGTATCTCCCTATTGCTACGTCCTTGAGGCAGTGCAACTCTTATGTGTGCTTTATCTGCCTGCTCAGCGTTAATGTAAAATAAGCTCTCTAGATGCAGAAGTCACGAATGTCAACAACACTCTTTTGTTTAGTTCGCGTTTTCTTATTTCCAGGTGAATGTAACGATTTTGGGTCAATTATTGGATAAAATACGGGAGGATATTCCCAATTTAGAGACGAATGAAGAAACAGAGCAGATCAATAAACATTTTCAAAACACATTGGCTCATATTCAAGTGAAGAAAGAAGGTTCTGAAGAAAGTGAACCAATGTATGAAGGGCTTAATTTATAAGTTAATATCATAATTAAATTTTTCCTATTTTGCATTCTTATTACGCAGCCATATTAGATTGGCAAGAGACTAGCTCCAAAGTACTATATTAATTTTTTCTAGCCAAGCCTTTATAGTCTAGCGTTATTAGTTTATTGTTCTCTAGGCAGTTTTCAAAAGATGTTATATTTCTAAATATAGCTTTGTTTAGTCAGCCAACAAGACATAGAATTTTATACATCTTTCAGAATGTAGTGATCGCTTATTTCCATACAGGAAATACCGTGATATTAAAATATTTGGTTCTCAAAGCACCTAATGTTCGTGGTTATTACACTTTTACATTGGTGTTAACCGATTAGGCAATCCTGGTAAATAAAACGTTAACTCTCATGGGCTCTCATGGGCCCATCATTTCGCACCATTCTTTATGCAATGCCAAAATACTATAGCTCATAATTATAAATACTATCAAAAGGCCTTGGTTGCAAATCCTTGTAATTACTTCATTTGTGTAATTTTTTCGCATAGTATACGTTATTGTGATTTGTTGTTTTGTAAATCTAGAATTTAAAATGATTCCAGAATACCAGTCAAAAATCCAGTTTGATCCATCGTACTGTTTTCATTTCTCAAGCACGTATTGTCGCTATTTAGTAAATAGACAATTGAGGTGGCATTAGCAAAAGTAAAACACGAAATATTTCAGCAAACTTTTACATAAATGATCTGCTTCATGAAGGCGTCAATGCTTGCTGGTTTTATCTTCATTTCCATTTTATCAAGCAATGATATGTTAACTGTGTAAGTCTGAGTCAAAATAAATCCCAATAGTCTTGGTTGATGCCTTATGATAGGTGTTATAGACAAATGCACTGAGATACGTGATGGTTAAGATCGATATACATGTCCATTGAACTCTCTTTCAGACCTGATACGGTCAGTTATTCATAGGGTTGGTTATACGGATACGGTTAGTTTTCCAACGTCTTAATTATTCCAATGAAAAAATATTTATGGCAGAAAGGTTAAAATTTTCTGAGGCATATGCCGGTTGCGAGCTAAGCCCCTCCTACGCCCCTCCTGAGCTCCTCCTGAACCCCTCCTACGCCCCTCCTGAGCTCCTCCTGAACCCCTCCTACGCCCCTCCTGAACCCCTCCTACGCCCCCCTGAACCCCTCCTACATTCCTCCTGAACCCCTCCTACGCCTCATTGTTCTTGGTTTTGATTCATTTTGCTGCTCGAGACTGGAGCAAAAGCCTTACTTTCATCATTTCAGTAACCTAATCTTTTCATTTGATCTTCCATATAAGTTCTCCCATATCATTTTTGATGAGTTTGTTTTATTTACGATTTTCTTATAGCCTTACAGCTACATATGCCGTTTTTATATAATGACAAAATGTTTATAAAACTATAGGCCCTATCAATCTCAACATTAAGAAACAGAAATTGCTCGAAATGTTCAGAGTTGGAAATGACCTTTTTCTGACGATCAGGTAGCTATTTTTGTTTGAGTTGCCGAAGCAAAAAGTAATCTTTGTGACTGTTTAGTTAGCTATTATATTTCATGTTCGCTTATGGAGCGTTCTTAAGGTTCTGAAACAGGGTTTTGATTTTAAGAAATTGGTATTTAAAAAACCCTTAAAAAATTTTTAGTATCAAAATCAACAAAATATTAAGAACAAAGTACTTATCCTTATCTTAGTTTCTCATAAAGAAATACGTATATAGACTATACAGTTCTTCATTCGTCTCAAATATTTCTTTGCCCTTGGACATCATTACCCTTTAGATTAATTGCATGTAACGGGATAGGCGCGCATCTCTCTCCTTTGCCCCTACCTTTATCACCTTGGCTACACTGTTGCCTATACGCTAGCTTGGCCTTGGTGATTTGTTTTTTTTATATTCTTATAAAAATTTACAACGACAATCAATTACAATACAAAAGCCTAGGGAGCATGGAAATGCATAACAACCCTAAGACTTACACTTAACATAGAGACACAAATATTACAATAATAAGCTACAAAAGTGATTGGAGTGGTGTCGCCCATCGTTCCAATAGCGTTGTAGATATGACAAACACTCACAAAAAGCTTTTTTAAAAGAAGATATCAAGTCTACCTATGTTCCTTGCTAATCGAACAAATTTGCGCCCAGACATGATTTGTTTCCGGGAAACACATCATATCCTACTTTGTTGTGGTAAAAGCATGTCCAGGAAGACATTAGGATAGAAGGCAACTTAAAGAAAATTTCACACGTACAGGTTATGTTGTAAATTGTGTTTGGATGACGAGATATAAAACCCACAACGGAAGAGCAAATGGCTGTTTCTGGTTTATTTGGCGATTGATTGTAATAACATATGTTATGATGTCCCTTTGAAATAGAGGTTTGAAAAATTTGATTTTACGCTACATTGCATACTCGTTTCAGGCAGGAGCATTACTTTTCAACTATCAATTGATTTCCATAACGCCTTTACTCTAAAAACAGCGAAATACGTACGGGCATTTTTTAACATACTCAGCGGTGGGTAAATTGCCGCACCAAGCCCTACGAGTCCCCCCCCCCCCCCCCCCCCCCCGCTGATAAGCAAAATTATACTTTTACCCCAGATGCCAAGCCACTTTGGGGCCCTTTCAAAAGAATAAACATAAGGCAAATGTGCTGGCAAAAACACAATAATATATTTTCTATCAATATGATGTATGGTGAAATGGCTCCACTACTGCAACTGCAAGCAGTCGAACAAACTATGCCTTCAGTGGGGAGGGCATTCAAATTCTTCACTGAAAATGCAAGGAAGCATTAGTAAAAAATGGGAGGAAGGCATCTGTTCAAAAGGCACCCTAACAAATATTCTAAAACATTAAAAAACCTGTTTTTAAGGGGCACCCTAACAGAGATTCAAGAAAAGTTGAGAAAGGCTGTTTCTGGTGGCCTAGCTACAATGGGTTCCCACTTAGATTTTGAATGCTAACACTTCTAATTTTTTCATACGTAACCAGATAATCTCGGTCAAGGCTCCATGTTCTTATTTTTTTGATGATTTGGGGCTCAAGCGTCTTCAATGTTGTTCCTTTTTCAGACTATTTGTCTACAAGTGAATGCTTTAACTAAGACCACTTAGCAACAGTATTCATAAAAATACTTTAAGCGAGGCTGATTAACTGATAAAATCTGTTCTGCTTTGCTAACAAGAGAGAAATTCCAAAACAAACATTGCTTCTTTTATTCTAATTTTCAATCTGAAGCTGATTTTGTTCTTACGTTGTTTTTTGGCAAATCAAATCACGGTTTTCAAAGTGATTGGTTCTGATATAGACAAAAGGATGTAAATGCAAACAAAAATTGAGTTTAACTTTCAAGGGGATCTGTTGTCCGATGATAGACATTTAACAAATTCGTTCAATTTTTCCTCACAAACGTAGCTAATAAAAGCCTAAAATAAAATAAGTTTCAAAACATCGCCAGATAACACTAATACCGAACTTTTAATAAAATTTGCGAGAAGCTAATTCACCTTTGACAAACAATTTATCCTTGATCACAAAATTTTGACAGATTACCTAGAACACTTTGACGTAAGAGAAATTGCTACAAATTGATTTTATTGTATCTTTCTAACAGAACACTCTGTGTGTTAATGGACCCTAACAAGAGCTGAAGTGAATGACACATCATGGTGTTTGCCAAAGCGAAATAGGTCCCTTTCCCTTCCATTTATGTATTCATGACTTACCCAGAGTCCAGAAAAGTTGCTAACCTCTCTCCAGACAAAAACATCCCAGAAGGCAAACCTTCCTCGCAAAGAAATAGCAAGTAAGCGTGGCTTGGGTGCGTCAAATGAGCTTCTATTGTTTTTCGTGGACCTTCCTCCGGTCAGCGGCCGTGCGACCGTAATATTTTCCTGACTCTGGACTTACCATAAGGTTCCCATTTTCTAAACTTAAATTTTTCTGCAGATGATACTTGTAATTTCTTCCCTTATAAAAACCCAAATAAGGGCATTTGCTGTGTCAACCCCTCTCCCTTCCCTCCCCTGCCCCTTCTTTTTTCTATCTATTCTTCCCCTTCTTTATTTCTTTCCACGCGTACGATTCGTTTTTTATACTGATTTGCTTTTTTTCTTTATCTTCTGTTAAAACTTTGAAATTGCAAATTTTTCAGATTCGTATTTTTCGCAAGTATCATCGATTGAATTTTACATAGTATACGGCACGGAGTTCGAAAATTGTTTCTGTTTATCTTAGTGTTCAAAATTTTAGAAGCAAATCCTACTTTCTCGGTTTACCATAACATAATCTGATATTTCTAAGTAACTGTTGTTGAATTACATTTACAATAAGTTTGAATTTGTCAATTTTTGTCCATAAGTAACCGGCCGACCGGTTTGAGAACTTCTCTACTCTTGTCCAGAAAGTAGGATTTTACGTGTAAACGAGGCCAAAGCACGTCAAATCGCCGGCATCAACCGGATATTTGGATGGCAGGATGCAGAAAGCTGTGATCAAAGATGTATAGGAAATCTGTGAATATATTAATGGATGGTGGGGATTTTTGACCATTCATTTCTTTAAAGAAACGAGCCAGGTACTTGCAGTTTCTTTTTTAAATTTGTTTGATTCAAAAGTGAGTATAATCAACGAAAAATATCTTCGTGCCACACGAAAACTTTCAAGATCAAGGTGTCTGTAGGCCTGCGGATGATCAAAGAGAATGGCCGCTCTTTTGAAACTGATCAAAAAGAAGCAAGACAGTGCATCTAGTGGTAGCGAAATAGTGGCGGTTGCAAGTCACCAGAAAAATAAGGAAGGTATTCATGTTTTGGAGCCCAGCGTTGATAAAAGGGGCGGCGTGGGTAATACAGATGCGGAAAGCCAAGTAAAACCAAAAAAGTCGGCAAAGAATGCAAGCTCTGCAAGAAACAATGGAAGGCCCGAGCTTCGCACTAAAAGGTTAATGAGAGAGTATCTGCAAATTTCCAAAATGAGTGGAGATATAAACTCTTGCTTTTCTGCCGAGCTGGTCGGTGAAAGTTTGTACGAATGGAATGTGAAGCTTCTTAGAGTTGACCCTGAAAGTGAATTGCACCAAGACATGACAGAATTAGGTCATGAACATATCCTATTAAACTTGACATTTCCAGACAATTTCCCGTTCTCACCTCCTTTTATGAGAGTAGTTAAACCTAGAATTGATGGTGGATTCATCCTTGATGGGGGAGCAATTTGCATGGAGCTGCTCACACCCTCTGGCTGGAGTAGTGCCTATACTGTGGAGGCAATAATCATGCAGTTTGCTGCCCTTGTTGTAAAGGGAAAAGGGCGCATTGACAAGAGATCAAAATCTGATTTCAGCAGGAAAGAAGCAGAGTCATCATTCAAGAAACTAGTGAAGACCCATGAAAGGTATGGATGGATAACTCCTCCAATCTCAGAGGGCTAAATAACACATGGGGTCTTTCAAGAATGAAACTTTCCATCCATAAAGGGGAAAATGTTTTATAATAGATATGAAGATGATTCATCTATTTATTAATGTAGATATGTAAGACTAAATTTGTTGCCTGTGAAAAAAATTGTTGCTAATATTGCTTGTGCTAATAAGACACTGGATGTATCTAACTAAAAACCATGTTACAACTTCACTTACTTTCAGTTATAAGAAAGTCTCAATTTCCTAACTGGTAGATAAAATCACATTAACTTGAACTTCAAGAAATCTTTGCTGTTCATGGGAAAAGCTCACAATGTTCTTCTTGCAGCCTTTGATCCTACTTGTGGCTTGCAACTCATGGTCTTTGCAGCAGCCAAAATCATAATGATGATCACTGCAGAAAAAATGTTTGCAGAAAATTATACAGACAAATTTACTACTTAGTGTTTCATCCAAACCGACATTGTTTTGAAAATTACTGAAATACATTTCCTTATTCTGCCGTTTGCCAAAACATCTTACTAAGTCTGCACCTCAAACTTTGACTGATTTCCAGATAAACCAATAGTAAGGTTTGTACACAAAATTTTGTATGTTTAAATATTGGAAAATACCAGAACATGATAAGAGTGCTACCACACCTCAATAATAAAATCATACAACTCTGTTTTTATTTTTTCTTGTGAAAAAGTAGAAGAGTAGGAAAGTTCACTATGAAGAATTTCAGAAAAATTATTTGACCTGTCTTGGTAGTTAGTGATAAGGAGGGAAAAGAGATAATAATGATGATTTTAGTTCTATAATAATGAGTAAAGCTATTTTTTTGAATTGTAAGAATAATTAATTAATTTGCATTAATTTAGTCAATGCATTGCACAAGGATGCTTAATTTACCTTTTTTGTTACTTGGTGTATATATTAGCTATTTATTTAGTGTAGCTGAAACTTCATGCCAGTGCTTAGCTACTGTTTTGATTAGTTTTTTATGTTTGGAAATGTTATGAGCATTTCTTTCTCTTGTTATCGATTTTGTGCATCAAAACTTGTGTTCCTAGATATTTTTCAACTTGAGTTTCTGCATTTGATTCTTTTTAAAGGCACACAATTGATTGTAAAGACCAGTTGTTTGACATTAGCTCAGTTGTTGAACTGAACAGCCAACCTTGTTTTATCATACAATGTGTATTGCCAAAGAATGTTACCACTTTTGTTTTGTTTATAAATTGAACTGGGAATGTGAATGCTACCAACTTAAAACATTCTTATGTTTATTATACTATATTTGAATGCACTTAACTAAACTATGAAAAAAATGTGTTATCTAGCAAATAATAATTTTTGCTGTTTTCACATGAGAGCAATACAAAAGAATAAATCGCAGCCCTAAATATAATGACCAATTATTGGGTGCTTGTCTTCTTTTAGCTCCAGGGGGGCTGTTGCTCTAGGTTCCATGCTTGTGGTAGCCTGAAGGGGCCCCTCACCTAAAAATGAAAATAAAAATAATTGCTGATGTTTTCAGCTCTGGGCTCTGGCCCTGCACCCCCTAAAACCGTTGCTGTATATAATTTTGTTTTTTGTATCTGTTGTGTGTCTTTACAATGTCAGTTTAAATGCTTAATTATCAAATTTAAAACTTCCAAGAGACTTTAAAATGTTGTTGCATTGAAAATTTTAATGCAGTTTTTTGCATTTATCTTTGCTTTGTCTTCTGGTTGTATTTTAAAAATGTGTCTTCAGAAATTGGTTGCATTTTGATGTCTTTATGAAAGCTTTGTGGTTGACACACATGAGATTACGAGGTATCAGGCAAACAGCTTATTTCTGCCTTTAATACCAATGAACTCAAGTGTCAACATCATTTTTCCCAGTCAGCTTTGTTTAGACATTCAATTCCTAATTAGCTCCTTATGAACTTTTTGCATTGCTCAAATGCTGTCATAGGTATTTTTTATCCATTATGAACCTAAAAGGGTAAAGAGCAGGGGGTGGACACTTGGTCAAATATTGGGGGGCAAGTCTATTGTTTTGATAAGATGACATCACATTTCTCATTGTCTTAGAACAAAAGACCATTGTTCTCCAAAGTATTGGGGGGCAAGCACCCCCCTCCTCCCCCAGGTGTCCGCCACTGGTAAAGAGTATGCATAAGCACCTTGCTGAAACTCTATCATACCTCAGTTTCTAACATTTTCAATGCAAGGATGGTAGCTAGAATTACATTAATATATAAACAAGTTTCGAAACATGACCCAAATAATTGCAGGCCCAGTTTGGATACTCTTAAGTTTTATTGCGCAAATTGTCCTCGAAGGGGTACAAATAGTTATGAAAATTTCAATCCCATAAAATAAATCGGAAATTTACTTCTCAAAAAGGCAAAAAAAACGAAAACGTTGGACCCAAGAAAATAAGCCAAGCCTGTCCATCTCACTGGCAAAATTTCTTCAAGCACAATCCTTGGGCATTTACTTACGTTTCAGCGAGTAACAAGTTTCCTAATGAGTTGAGTGTATTCTCGGTGCCAAAATATAAACAAAAAGCATAGGCGCAGACTTACATTTTTTCCAGGGGGGAGGGGCTCAAAAATTAATTGCAATTGCTAATGGTGGCTGCCAACGGCACAGTGTAGAACGAGACCTACAATCCCGGACAAAAATGGTTCAGACTTTTCAAGGAAAGCTTATATTTTCACTTTCCTTTAAAAAAAGTAACGTTCCCCCCCTTCCCAAATTCAATGTTGAATGCATGATTTTGGAGAAGAAATGATAGAACTACAAATCCAACATTGCTTCAGGGAAAAGAGCGGGATTCGAATTTACAGGGGCAAGGTAAAGTAGAAAAGTAAAAATATTGCATTTTGTCTCAACGTTTTTGTCAAGGATTCTGGTTGTACTAAGACGATTTTCTTTTACATTGTTCATTATCGTTGTTATTTGATCTTGATTAAATCTCTTGAGATGATTTTTATCCGTGAAACCAAGAATATGAAAAAGTTGGCTAGCAAATCGATAGCCAACTTCCTTGTTTCCCAAGGGGAGTTGAGCCCCTCAAATCTTCGCCAGGACGGGCTCAAGCCCTGGAGCCTCCCTCCCCCCCTAAGTCTATCTACGTCTATGACAAAAAGTGACAAAAAGCACTTATATATTTAAGAAAGGTTGATGACAGGTATCGTGAAGCATTGTTCGATCGATTCTTTTGCCCATCTACGCAAATTTTATGAAACATTTTGAAGAACTTGGTATACCTCAAGAGGGTCTCTCCATTTCCTAATTTGCAGGAATGATTTTAAAAAATGCATCAGCTCATTAAGTCAAGCTTTTTGCTGATTTTGACTGCTGCACAGGGTTCAATGCCACAAGTTTGAAAGAGGGGGGCCAAAGCTAACGAAAGTTGGGGGCCAAGGCACTTTTCGCCTTTTTACAGCTTTGAAATTGTTTGCTTCGCAAGAAAATGGGGGCCCTGTTTCAAAAAAATTAAACAGAAGTATTAAGTCAAAGAATCTGTAAACGAAAGCCTTTACCAAGAGGCATAAATGCAGCAGAAGTGCCCTCCAATTTTAAAAAATATTTTGCATTTCAAATTGTGAATACAGTAATTTACCCGCGGTAATTCGATTCAGTCCACTTTAAGCATCGAGCGTTGAAAGAGCCTCCCTCTCGAATAATGTTATGCCGTCTGGTTTTAAAAGAAATTCATTTAATAAAAACTTCTTCAAAATGTTCTTTGTTCGTCTTCAAGCATAGACATTGAGTTTCGAATAGTGCAATTTAATAGGTCTTCGTCCAGTTCTTTTTCTATCTAGTTTTCTTGTCAAAAATCTTGCTGTTTTTAATGGATTATTGAGCATATATCTCATAGTAATTCTAGAAACTTCATAGGCCAAAATTAGCCTCACTTAAGTCTTATTATCAGGATACGTACTGCGATTGCCTTTTAAGTCAGCATCTTTTACTAGCACACAATTACAGCGAAAAAGCTTGTGATATTCCACTTTTTGTTGCTCTATTAGTGACCAATGACTTTCTATCATTTGATTGATTATTAAAGAGTCAGATCGGTTATTATAATGGTAGAAAGGCGATACAGCATTTTTTGAGTCAGTTTCTTATAGACAATGTTTATAGAATACTATGGGTTGGTCTTCCTCGTAGACGAAGGCAAGGACAAAGACACAAACGAGGACGAGGACGAGAACGAGAACGAGGACGAAGACGAAGACGAAGACGAAGACGAAGACGAAGACGAGGACGATGCCTCGCTCTTTATACCAAGTCTGGAATTCGACTGACATGAATGCAGAAGCGTTATCTGTTACTAAGGTGTGTGGGTAACCGAAATGCGCAAAGTCCTGCTCCAATAGGTCAACCGTAGCTTTGGCTGAAACGGACTGTGTGGGATGGATGCATTGGTATTTAGAATATGCATCTGTAAGCAGCAACCAGTTTGTACCCATGAAATTGATCGCATGGTCAAGGTGTAATCTACTCCAGGGTTTCTCTGGAAGCATCCATGGGTGAATTGCAGGTTTGGCTGGTCTGTTCTGATGCTGACCGCAAGGTATGCAGTGTCTGCATGTGTTACGGTACGAAGGTCGAACTTCTATCACGTGCTGGTCCACGTGGGTATCAGCGTGAACATCGTTTTATTAACTTTTATGCTTTTTTAACTATTGTTCTGTTCTAGTGTTTAATTGGCTGTTATCATGTTCTGTTTTCTTATTGGCTGTTTTCTTATTATAAAGTAGCTTGCTTGTTTTATGCAGACGCACTTTCTCGTCGCGTCTATTCTGCATCTCCTTCTGCTCATGAAGTCTCCTCTCTCGATTTACCAGTAGCAGTTGTCGACCATCCTTGTCCACCACCATCTACCTTGCATAAATTGCAACGACAAGACAAAGATCTTGCTGACATAATTCAGTATTTAGAAACGTCAGAATTGCCAAGTAGTGACACTAAAGCTCGCGCGTTATTGATGTCTATCGATTCTTTTTATTTGGATGAACATGGAATCCTTTGTCATCTATGGACACCTGGAAAGCGTCGTGCTAAGTCTCTATGTACTCAGGTCGTCATTCCTGCGCCTCTCCGTCATGTAATTCTTGTTTCTCTTCATGATGACCCAACTGCCGGACACCTTGGCTCGGAGAAAACCTACGAAAAGGTTCGTTTGAGATATTACTGGCCAGGAATGTACAAAGATATTGAGCACTGGTGTCGTTCTTGTGTAGATTGTGCAATGAAGAAAAGTCCGCGAAATAAACGCAAGGCTCCGTTACTGCCTATTCCGATTGAAGGTGCTTTCTTTTCCCACTTTTCTGCAGAGCTAAAGGAAAATTTTAGGCAAAAGTGGAAATAAATGTAGTATAGCATTCTGTAAGTAACTGTGTTTAGTAATCCCTTACATATGCCTTTAGATTTAGCTTGGTTGCTATGACTCTACCATAGAAGATATATATATAAATTTGAATATGGGAAATAAGATCAAAGAAATCGGTCATTGTCTAAGTTGTACAATGAGAAACAGCTTGGCTTAGGAAATAGATCGAGAAACCTGATCCAGAATAACTTGGTGCCAGCACAAATTGACGGAGTTTTGTTTTTTCTATTGCCTAAACGTGGCTCACAAGGTCTATTTGTTAACAACAAATTTCTCAGGAACATTACAAAAAGAGAGAAATTGCTAGCGATGTGGAAGGGAAAGAAACTGACGAAAAGAAAATTTTTGAGGACACGAGAAAGAAAGAATGGGCAGATTTGTTCTAAAAAAGTAAAATCAAGAAAACTTCAACACTTGATTGTATCGATAATCCATTCCTACTAACAAAGAAAATCTAGACGCAATTGTAAATTCTATTAAAACTATTTTTGATTTTTGTTAAAAGCACTTTTTTTCCAAAATATTTAAGATCAGATGTTACAAAACAATATCCCAAGTGTACAATTTGCTTAATTTGCTTTTATTTTAGTTAATAGTTCTCCTGTTTTTGTTGAACTTGTACATATTGATTAAACAAAGCTTAAAGATATTGCCTCGGATTTTCCTTCAGTAAAAATCAATTTTAGATACAGTCTCTGGCCGTCCCTAAAATACAATAATCCTAAAATTTTCTTGCCGCCAACCATGGTGGCGGCCCAACCTAAGCCCTCTCAAGACCTTCATATTTGGCCCCCCCCCCCACTTTCAAATACGTTTCGCCGGCCCTGTGTACGTGTCTAAAACAAGCGGAGCATTACACATACGGCATACAAGTGTGGCACCAGATGTTCTTTGCATTTTTTTCTCTTGTTCAGGGTATTCAGATGATCCAGTTATTATAAAATAATCGATTGGGTTTAACTCTTTGTGTGGGCCATATTTAGTATTATTTTCAGAACTTGTTGTGGGTCAACAAAAACTGGCCTGCGGGCCGTGGTTTGGACACCCCTGGACTAAGTTTTCTGTTGTCCCTTATTCTGTGGTCCCGTGAAAAGGCCACCAGAAGCCCTCGTGAAACCCTGTGAAAATTTTTACCAAACAAGCAATGAACCTCTGGTCTCTGGTCGATATTCACTCCAAGTTTTTCGAAGTTGGGGGTCTGGTACGAGAAAACAAGAAGAAGCGGGAAAAGAATAGGCGCAGGAGGAAAACATGGCTACTGCAGCTAGTTTGTCCCGGGAGCTAAAAGGTACTTTTTTCCAGACACTTCATTTTGTCGAGGCTTAATTGAGGTGGTTTTATCATATCGCATATGTTATTTGCTCTATGTATCAAGTTTTAGTTTATTTTTGAAATACAAGAGTCCCGTTTTAGCTTCAAAGCCAAAATAACTAACTGATATAGGTTGAACTGTTTTGGTACCCGCTTGCATTGGTATGACACCCTAGAGAGAAAAGACGCATGTTCACAT
Organism: Rhopilema esculentum; assembly: GCF_057945365.1. NCBI lineage: Eukaryota > Metazoa > Cnidaria > Scyphozoa > Rhizostomeae > Rhizostomatidae > Rhopilema > Rhopilema esculentum. The sequence goes on along the minus strand of NC_142818.1, from coordinate 9,264,386 downwards.
ATACACTTGGGTGTTTTGAATGAATTTGAAGATTTTAAGTAACAGCTTAGAGTTTAACTTGCAATCATTGGGGAAAGGGGCATCATCAACAAATAATTGTTGTCCTAGTTGAATTAGACCAGGGGGAAGGGGGGGGGGGGGGGTTGTTTAGTTGAAATCCGTTGAAAATTGTGTATTTAAGACAAGAATTTGATTAGATAATTTTCGTATTAAAAATGAACCGAGCAACTTGATGAGAACTCACACTTGGACTCTTTTAGTTAATCACTTTTGACGCATTTTAGTATTCTTAAGTCTAATGGCTACAGCACCAGGGTGGAATCCATGTGAAGCTCATGCCAGATATACATAAAAGAACAATAGAAAGACAATGGAAAACCATTAGTCTTTGCCGGATATCTTTGGGATAAGCTACACAGATTCCACACTGGGTAAAGCATAAGACATTAATTGAATAATTAAAAACATAAACAGACAGTGTAAAATCTGCAGTGACGGCCAGATTTGCCAGGTATGAGGAATTTTTCTTTCTATTTAGAAATTGAGAAGAAGAAGACAAGAGCAATAAGTAAGAGTGACTTTGCTGAAGCATCAAGGCTCTGTAACAGTGCAGGGGAGCTTTTGTCAACTAATGGTAAAGCTTTGTATTTAAATCTTCATAGTTGATGTATTTCATATAATGTTAAGAACTTTTCTAACCCCTGTAACAATTTCAAGCTTTCATTAGAACTTTCCCCTGTCAGTTGATCTATTGGGCATTACACCACAAAATACAACAATCTTTGTTTCATAAATTGAAGTTAATGATAGAATAATGTTGAGAGATCTCAGCATCAATTTTTAGTTTCATATTGTTTCATCTTTGTTGGCATCAGAGTGAATGTAAACCTTTCCATCTGGTTTTCTATGGAATTTCTAAGATGATATATAGTTGAAAAAGTTGATAGGTTTCACCTTGATAACTTGTAAGTAGTTGATGCTGGACAACAATCTCTTAATTCAGGATGCAAATTGCTTTATCATAATTTCTTCATTGTTTTTGCATTTTGTTAGGATTTTATTCTGAAGCAGTTGAATGGCATAAAGAAGAAGTGACTTGCAGTGAAGTAGCCAATGACAATATTGGTGCAGCAGTTGGACATAGGAAAATTGGAGAGTGTCTGTGTGAATTAAGTGACTTTGAAGGAGCTCTAAAACATCAGAGGAAATTTCTCAAGGTAAACTGTTCGGCCATCCAGACTTTTTCATTGAAGGATATTTACAAAAAAATTACAGTGCATGTTTAGTTCAACAAAGATCTCAACATGAGTTGAGGACAAGTCATACCATAGAAGTATTATTAATCATCAAACAGTAACAATAGATGTCCCACAATTCACTTCTTTTGCTTTAACACATGAATTTATGTATCATTGCAATGTTCCACTCTAATTCCTTGAACCATATTGTTTAGCCAGTGTCTAATAAAAAAGCTTTAAAAATGCAAAAACTGAGAAGTATTAGTGTTGAAGTTAAGCTCTTTTATCAGTTTAGTATAGACAAATGAAATGTTGCTGTTAACATTTCTAATGATGTGTCATTTAAGATTCTAAAAGCTTAGAATTTTTCCAATGATCTTCCAGTTTTAACTCACTTTATTGTTGAATGATAGTGATATTATCAAATTATATTGGAAAAAATAGATAGGAAAATGACTAGGTTTGCTGATCAGAAAGATCAAGAATGTTTGTACCAAAAACCAGAAGCAACTTTGGCTTTTGTCAGGATATTTATAAGCTAACATGAATCCAATCAGTGTTTCAAAGGTTATTAACGTTTCTATAAGAATGTTTTTGTTCGCAAATAATGTTTCCTTTCTACTTGCATTGATTCAGCAATACCAAGGGGATGCACCATTTCCTTTACATGGGTTTGAGCTGTTTCATTTGTATATGGTTTAAGTATATAATCTATCCTTTATCATTTCTAGGTTTCAGAGTCACTGGAAAACAAAGTTGAAGAGCAGAGGGCTCTTGCAACACTAGGGAGAACCCTATTCTTGATGTCTGACAGTTGCAGTACGGACTTGGAGAGAGAAAAATGCTTAAAAGAGTCTTTAGATGTTTATTTGAAGAGTTTTAGCTTGGCTAATAAATTGAGAGACAAAGTATCAACCAAGGAGATGCTTGAGATGAGAGCAAGGCTTTGTCTAAACATTGGTTTGGTATATGAATGGAGAAATCAATTGGACCAGGCTGAAGTGTATATGGAAAAAGCACTTGTGTCATCAAGGTAGTCTTGAATTCTATTGCTCGATGCAGGGATAATCATTTTTCGTAATTGTTGCTCCAGTGAAATAATAAGGTATTTGCCGCTACTAGGAGTGATTGTATATTCACCTCCAGGAAGACAAAGGATTGCTGAGGTGTCTCAATGGCAGAAGTTATGGTGGTTGGGAGGTAGCCACCCTAATTCAACATGAGTCAGAAAATCTATCACCAAAAGCAAATAGAAAGGAAGAAACTATTTAAAGTTCATTCAAATTTAAAAAGTAAATGAAGCTTAGCAGCGAATCAGGCGACTCAAATATCACCAAATTTAACCTAGAAAAATAGTTTATCAGAGGCAGATAATGGTATCAATAAAGCGCCGATAAAATTTGTATTTGTTGTTAGAGTCACATTACTTCGATGCGAAAACAGATAAATCTGAGTACTTTAAAATAACAAAAAGATGATAATGGATTGAAGTAAAAGTGAGTTGTACGAAAAGGGAGCAAAACAAATACAGAGTAGTAGAGTAATCCCTGTTACTTTTGTTATTGATTCAAATCTAGATAAAAGTAGGAACACTAAAAACAATTTTTTAAAAATATTTTTACTTGGCATAAGCAACTGTCTATCAACAACAGAAACAACTGTCATAATCAGACTATAAATGTGCGTGTTCGTTGTTATCACCCTCATTATGAAGCAGCCTTTTGCCTTCCTTCTACACTCGTTCCTCGACGGGATTCTTTAAAGATACTGTGGAAATGAAGTAGGTATACAGTAAGAAGATAAAGACCAAGGAAGGTATGAAAAGAGAGAGAGATCCAAATAAACGTCAGTTTAGCCAAACTTTAAGAAGTGGTGCCGGGTTTTAAAAGCAACTAGCTTTTTACCTAGGGTTGTTTTTACCCAGAGTAAACAGAAAAGATTTTAATCGCACTCCTGTGCACTGGGCACAATATTTTGTGTGTGTTAGGGTCTTGTCTAGCCGGGGGAAGGACAAAAAGTGCTTAAAAGAATTTGCTGTCTCCCTCCCCTCTACTGGCAAATTTGAGCCCAAATGATTTAATTTTTTGCTCACCCTTCAATACACTTATTTCTCTCTCAGGGAAAATGGGCTTAAGGACAATATGTATAGATGCTATTTGTCATTATCTGGAGTGACAGCAAAAAATCAGAAGTTGCAAGAGTCTCTCAGGCATGCTAAAAGAGCGCAGCATATTGCAAAGGAAAAAGGGAGCAAAACTATGGAAGCAGATGCAGTCCTTCAGCTTGGTCAAGTATGTTTGTTAGGCAGTTTATTTTCATATCGATATGCATTTTCGAGACAGAAAGAAATTAAAAGGCAATCGACATATAAAAAGGGTAGCTCAAGCCAATTGTCAATCAAATATTACTATAACACACCTCAAGAAGAAAAAACTCACTATTCACGTAATAAATTTTCTAATCAACCTTGACTGCGCATGTCCACACTAGAAAGTTACAAAACCGCTTGCACTGTCTCTGTTGACTGCCTTTAAGGGCCAGCTGCATGATAATAAGATAACATATACAGCTCCTTTCCCCAGTGTTTGCCACTATGCAACTGGCCCTTTTAAGAGTGTGTCAAGTAAAGATATAAATGCTTTAATCATAAAGCATATAAGATTCTTCCTGATTTCTGTTAGCAATTATGCTGATTCTCAAGCTTTAACTAATAAGACATCGAAGCTTGTTTTCAACCTCTATGGAAGCTAGTTTTCCCCCTTAATTGACAAAGTTGAAATTCCCTTCATTTTTGAACGATAAATTAACAAAATTGATATCCAATTTTTCTGCTAGACATTTATAAAAATTGGAGCGTTTCAAAATGCAGTCAATCTAATTCGACAGTCATACAAAATGCATCCACCCACGCTAGAGAGTGACCGAAAAACGCTGTTGGAATCACTTAAAATCGGTAAGATCTTCAAAATGGACTTTAACATTGGTTATCAAGATTAGGTTTGCATGCACAAAATCAGTACTTCGTTTATACAATTCAAAGGTTAAAGATTTGAAATCTTTGAAGAAAATAATCTTTGAGCTCTTTGACAGAAATCAAAGTATTAAAGGCTCTTATTTGTTTTCTCTTGGACGTTTCAAGCCCCCATTGGTTCTGGTAGGATTTTAGACAGCTTATCTTCCACTAATTTTACATAAACACAAATTTTCTCTTTTATCCTAATCCATCCGGTTCTGATCTTGCTGCAAAGATATTCTAAACTGAGAGGATTTTGCACTCTAAGGTCTTTTAAAGTTGTATTTTACACCTAATCGTTTTCCTCAAAGTTTGAAATACTGAGAAAAAAGACGCTTTCAACTAGAATGCTTTGAAATCTATGAACATTGAAACTGTTTAATCACACAGAGAAGAGTATTAAAAACTGTTTTTAGTCGAATTCTGTCGTAATATGTGATTAATAATAAAAGAGCATAGATCGGTGAAAATGATATTAAGCTGCGATGTTTTGAAATTTGACAGCGGTAACTGGTGAGAAGTGTATGAAGCAGCTTGAAGGTGACGTAAGCGATGACGTAAGACTAAAGCTTGTTGAGCAACTGGGGGATGTCTTCAGTGAAGCGAAGTCTCCAGAGAAAGCTTTAGGATATTATAAACAGCAGGTAACATCATTAAGATAATACAAATTGGTTGCTAATTGTAGTTTTTTATGCAGCCAATTGCAAAACTTGACTTTAGATTAAGTTATGATCACTTTTTGCCAAAGTACACTTTTGCTTTGAACACCAATCTTGAAGAAAGGCTACTGGCATGCCAATAGTATAAACCAACGAAAAGGAGTAGAAAAACCCTCTATAGCAACCTAAATAATAGTTGGCCAAAGTCGAAGCTCACTTTTCTGCTAAAACTGCTAGAGAGATACTGTTCAGCCTCTTTCCTCTGTTTCTCCAAAGGCTGCACCTAGAAATTATTATCAAAGTGCGAGTATCCCTTACATAAGAGCGGGGATTTTTTCCCTTGAATTTTTCGAAAAGATTTTGCTACTGTGAAATGGGAAAATGTTTTTTCTACGAGGTTACTCTTGTTGGGGCGCAGTTGGTTCCGTTCTTCTCTTTGCTAGCTGTTCCGTTCTGTTTTAGAAACATCACAAGCCTTTGCTTTTAGATAACCTTTGATTTTTCTTGGCCACACAAATCAGTATCATTCTGATTAAAGGAACAGATATCAAATGATTCAACATCGTTAATCATTTGAACCACTTAAGGCTTCAATGATAGGGAATCACTTTCAATGATTGCAGCTTGAACTGTGCCACAAGTTAGACAAGGGAGACCGTGTCATCGCAGCAGTTTACATATCACTTGCAATCACCTATGCTGAAAATGGAGAGGTGCAAAATGCTTTGGAATATTATCAAAAGGAACTGGATCTCCGAAACTCTGCTGGGCTTAACAACGATTTCAAAGAGGTAATACTTTGAAGACCTTTCTCTATTTCAGAGATATAAAAATTTCTTATTTTCCGTACACGAGTTTCAAATGTCTCTTTCTGTATTTTCATACTCAGCCAAATCAATTGCACAAAACTGGCACACAACAAGCTACTTTGTTGAATTTTGTGGTATTACATTAAAAACACCCTTTTCTTTTGCGAGCTTCCTCACGCCGTGCCTGCCACCGTTTTGATGTTTGGTAAATGGGATACCCAAATCTTTTACAGGTCGGTTCACAATGATACAAATATGCTCTTAGTAGACAGTCCGACAAAATTTTTTTAATCTGTACTGCTGCCCACTCTTATTTCGATTATTTATTTATACCATATAATCTCATACTATTCGCTGCTGTATAAGTCTTAGGTGGAACAGTAACCCGGCTGTAGGTGTGAAAGGGTCTCAATTGTGCGAAATTTGGTGATTCTAGAGCTGCACTGTGAATGAAAGTGGCAATAGAAGCAACACTTTTAGGCCTTTGCGAAAAGATTCGTGAAAGTATTTATTTATGAAAAGATTCGTAAAATAAACGCTAGCTGTCCTTTTCTTTTTGTAGATAAGTGCAACATTTTCAGCAATGGCAAAACTTTTGGAAGACAGCAAGGAAGAACAAGGGATTGTTATTCAAGCATACTCAAAGGCAGTTGAATGTGCAGAAAAGTCTGGCAGTGCCTCATGTCTGGTGTGTATTATGTTTTGACTTATGATTCTTCAGACTTCAGACAATTGTGTAAAGTCATTTTGGGAAAATGTGGTTAAGTTGCTGAAAGATAGCTGGAAAGAACTACGTATCCTTTGGTAACTCTAATTTCTCAGTTAAGAGAAGCCACTTCAAGCAAAGTTTTCTGCTGCTGTTTATTTCAAACGGCCAATGTCGCTAGCAAACAAGCTAGCTAACACCAATAAGACGGCACACCAGAATGAAGCCAGGCTTCTCACCTACTTGCTTTTGGCACACAAGGCTCAAATGCTTCTTCTTGCCTGATTAACTGATATTGTTGTCACCATTTTGCAGAATAGGCATTTACGAAATTAATCATTTCCTGGTCGTTTACTCTATGTTTTTTCAATCATTAATACTAGGTTTGTTGCCTAGAAATAAACCGAATGAAAGACTATGTTTAGAAAAGTCTTGGGTTTAATAGTTTCAGTTAACTAAAGCCTTGGACAGTGTAAAAAGACGCATATTTTGTTTTTTAAGCGAAAACATCTACTTGTAAGATAAATCCGCGGGAAAAGGGTTTCTTTATTGCGTAATACAGGCGTATTATGAAGAGATCACTACCTTTCAAAAAGGCCATTGTCTTTTTGGGGCTCGAGGAAAGCTTTACATTGTAAATACTGATATTATAGAAACAGTCAACTGAAGATGTTCAATCCCCATAATATACAACCTATCATTTATAATATATTTGCCATTTGGATCCTATATTTTTCATGAGCTTTGAAGCATTCCCAAGTTGGGAGACTTTTGCTGTGTCTTCTTGACTATCATTGAATATTTCTTGCTATTAGATGACTGAGAGCCTTTTGAATGCCTCTTTTCCACAGCTTCGGGTCTATAAAGAGCTGAGAGAGACCTACCGAAAATTCGGCATGGATGAGGACTACAAAGAAATCGTGAAGAAGATTTCAAAGTTACAAAAAGAGTATGATGAAGACATGGAAGAAGATTCTCAAGACATAAAGGAAGAAGAGAGTGAAAATCTGGAGGGACTTCTTGAATTTTCTGGTCTGTTATACCAAATTTTTATGCTTTCACCTCATGTCATAATCTCTAGCGTTTTGACTAAAGCAACACTAAAATTAAAATTTGCCCAGGAAGGGTTTGTGTAACATTTAAGGCTTTGATGTGGGCACGGGATCGGTGTAAGTTTTGTAGGAAAGAACCTGTGGCAAAAAGCAATAGCAAGCAAAGTTTTTAATAATATATTGTTTGTGTTTAGAAGTATTTTCTTTCATGGTTACTTGGATGAGTTGAATAATAAAACCTTGTTTTTTTTTGTTGCAGATTCATCAGATGAAGAAACTACCACAAGAAAAAGCAAAAATAAAAGGCGGACCAAGGTAATTCAACAAACGTCTTTAGAAGTTATTCTAGAAGGCTTTTATGGTAAGGTATTTTCATATTTGTTTCAGGGAGGAAGACAAAAACATGGCTGACTGTTTTTTGAAAGCACAAAACTGCTTTACCCTGGTTTCTGAGGTCTTAAGTTTTAAGATTATAGTAAATCTTTGTTTTTGACTTGCTCCAACCGCATCCAGATTTTTGTTTTGCATTTGTACATGAGCGTGTTTACAGATTCATTTTACAATGGCACTCCATTAATTTTTTCATAGCTAACTTTATTTTAAAATGCATTATCATATATTGTACTTTATTATCATATATTATACTTTATTATCATATAAAGGCAAGTAAAGTCAACGAAAGAGGTGAAACTCCGTTGCATTTAGCCTGCATCAGTGGAAACCTACAGAGAGTTAAAGAGCTTTTGCAAACTGTAAGCTCCAATTGCTCGTTTTTCTTTGTCGTTTTTCTGTCATTATTATAGTTTTCTTTAAGTTTATAGGACTTTCGGTGTTTCAATTGAAGATTAAATGAACTGTGTCACAACTGTATTTTTGTCAAAAGCTATTAACGATTTGATAAACTAAGAAAGGAATTCTTTTTTCCATGCCAGGAAAGGAGACTTTCCATCACTATCCATTGACTTTCAATTAACTACGCTATCCAATAGAGAAGCGTATAGAAACACAAAAAATAACAATTTTCTGGTGAATATCCGGAACTTTTTCCAGGATTTTTTATTGCTAATTCAAACTTTTAGTTCGAAACCTAAATGTTTCGTATAGTTGACTTTCTTAATTTAAAATTTTTGAATGCTTTAACTCCGTTCTTTAAAGTTTCGTAATTTAAGGAGAATGCCACAAAGTTATCATTTAAAAATGGCTTTGAAAAAAAAACATTTTGAATCATAAGCTTTCGCCTGACACTCTTCAGAGTATAGAACGTCAGAATATAGATCGAAAACTCCACACCGAGAAGTATAGATGAAGTTATAGATCGAAATCGGCCAAACAGAAACGCTAGCACATGACTGTTGAGCCATTTTTGAATTCTTTGCCACATAAAGGATAGGAGGTAGTGGTGTCATAAAAATCTATTCTCTGAACCTCTGAATTTGGTCCATCTAATCTAAAAGAAGGCCATGAAATTCGGCTAAAAGTGCAAATTCAGTCAATTATATTACGGACTGCCTGTAAAAAACACAAGCGTAACCTTATTGGGTCTTGGTTCTAAAACTTATGAATAAGGCAAAATAGAGTATTCTTTAATGAGGGTCGCAATTTAACTTGTCATATTTTAGCGAGCTTTCAACATATTTGACTCAATGCAAATAGTCAGAGGTATTTGATAGTGTTATTTTGAAAGATGTTGTCAATATTCAAAGTTCTTGAAATATATATTTATGACGCCATCATTTTACCTCTTTTTGTTACTCCCGTTATCTTGCCATTAATTGTAAATTTTTTTTTAATGTGGGGAAGTTTTTATTCTTATTCTGCAGCTGGCAAAATTCTTAACAACACTGTAAATAACTGTGATTTTTTCTTGCTCCTAGATAATTGCTTTTGTACTAAAGGTTTTTTGCTGGTTCTAGGGTTCAAGTGTTCATAGCAGAGACTTCTGTGGTTGGCAGTCATTGCACGAAGCTTGCAACTTTGGACACTCGGGTATGTTTCTTACAGATGTTTATTAAAGTATTAATAGCCACGTTTAAGAGATTTAAGGAACGGACCTTGAACAGCAAACTGCTACCACTTTGTGTGAAGAAACGTTACAAGATATAGACCAATGTCATTTTAATAGATATGTAAAGAATGCTAGAGATGGCATTAAAAGCAAAATGTTTTGCACCATAATAAAGTACTTGAGTGCAAAGCAATATTTGAGAAAGTATGCTATGAGAAGATGTAAGCGAGGGACGCAACCAGTGCAGGACTCGAACCTGTCACTTGTGGCAGGAAAAAATAATTTTGTCCAACCCTCAGATCATAAAACATCGGGTAATGATCAAAAGATGTTGTTTATTTTTCCTTGTATTTTCTGGTCATTTCCTGATGGTCATTTCATGATATAAATGATGCGTTTGATTGGTCCCTTGCTTCGACCAATCGGCGACAGCTCAACACTTACTTAATTGAAGAGTTTAGTGTGTTCTTTACTATAATGGGTTATGTTGCCAATTTGTAATTACAATTTCTGTAACTTTTCCGCCAGCACTTTCCCAATACTTTTTAAATACTACCTGTTGTAAATCTACTACTTTATTCGCACCTTAGTTAATATGAAGCTCTGCGTGCTATGTTGATAGTACGAGGATGGCTCAGTTGTTAGAGGCGCTTACTACAGACCCAAGGGTCCGTGGTTCGAGTCTCTGGCATGACCTAACTCTCACCCAGAGTGAGGAGAGTCGCCAGCTCTCTGTAATTCCAGGCGAAGGAATCACATCAAGAGGAGTGGTCACATCGAGAGGAAGGACCAGGACACTGCTCGATAAGCATAGCTTCTCAGTGTCCTAAAAACTACCTTCGGATGCTAGGTAGCAACAAATACAATAAAAGCGTGCTTTGCCCTGAAAAGCATTATTCATATCATTGTCCTTTGATGCCTTCAACCATCCTTGCGTTCTTAGAAATTGCAGCCTTGCTTTTGGCCTATGGTGCATCTGTCAACGATACGGGAGGTGATCATTGTGCTCAGGTGACACCATTACACGATGCTGCCCAGAATGGTCATTTAGAGACGGTGAAATTGCTTGTCAAGCACGGTGCAAACCCGTTTGCCCGTGATACCAGGGTATGATGTTGTTGTAATTTTATTCAAAGTCAACTGGGGCAAGGAACTTTTGTTTTTATTTAAAAGAACTCTAGAGCGATGAACATGCACCAGCTATTGTGGTAAGAGCAAGATAGACACTGACATTTCTAAATGCAGAGTCTTATTAGCTGTTGTCTGTCTGTCCTTTCGTCGCCTCTCCATTTTCTGCCTGCCTTATTGCCCTAGTCCTTTATGACTTAAAGCCATAGACTTCCTCCATGAGCCTCTGTTTCGCTACTGCCTCTGTTGTAGTGTCCATCAAGTGAGGCAGTAGCGAAACAGAGGCTCATACAGAGGCCATTAATCACATTACTTAACCCTTGATTAATTTTGCTTGTTCTATATCCAAAAAAGTTAGAAAATTATTTAACTGTTTTTTTTTCCAAATTTTTACCAACGTGATAAACTTTCTTTCAGGGTCGCACACCACGCGATTTAGTAGAGTTGGCAATCAAAGCCGATGAGGAGGAGCTTGAAGGTTCTGAATCCGAACTTCTTCAGAGCAGGCGTGACGTGCGGGATTTTCTCAGACGGACAATGAACAAGTCAAGCTCAGAGCCTCAGCTTAGAGACCGATACAAAAACGTTTTGGAACAGTTTGCTGAAGAGGATGCGGAGAGTAGTGATGATGAAATGCCGGTTCCTAGAATTGCAAAGGTTCCCGGTAGGGATTCCAGGAGATGGCGTGGAAGAATCGATGATTGTTCAGAAGACTACCAGGCTTACAACGATCACCAGCCGCTGTTTGGTGAGCCTGATGTAGCTAATGGTAATCCATTGGCAGAGTGCGAAGCGCAGAGCACGCAAAGTCGTAGTTTTGAAAAGGCCAGTTCGAATATTGACGATGCAGTTAGTGATAAAGGCGGTACGGATGAAGACAGCACATATGCATCCATGGACGAGGATGGACCTGTCATGCATTCACCAATCAAACCACTTGAGCCGATGGGAAATGTTGCTGCTGCTCGACAACAATCCTCTGCTGACGTATTCGATGTGCAAAGTCGTGTTGATGTTGTTCAGGTCGACACTAACGATCTAGTCGCAGGTCCGTCCCATCGTCAAGGCATGAATGACTACCCTTCAAGCAGTGAGCACATCACTCCATTTACATCAGAATCTGATTCAGATAAAGAAGAGTTGATTGATGGGTTTATTATTGATGATGTTGGTCAAAAACAAGCCAGGAAGAAACGAAGAATCGAGGGTTTTCCCCGTAAGAAATCAACACAACAGAAAATAACCATCCCCGGAAGCTCCTCTGTCTCTTCTAGTTATAGGCCAACCAGTAACAGTACTAACACAGGACCCAGACTACAGTCAATAGCATCGAAGCCCAAACGTAAAAAACAGACCAGAATAACTGGTACCTATGCAACTTCGTCCCATCGTCAGTCCAACCAGGCTAGCCACGGCGCTGTAAGAAGCAGCTTTACAGTTAACAATGGTGCGTGTTCATCAGGGACAATATCCCATTTCCCTGATGAAGCTAGCAATACTTTTGATCTTCTTGATTTGCGCCAGGTCAACCAGCCTATGATGGCACCAAGTCTTCGTGTCAGAGTTAGGATCGACAAGGAACAACTTTTAATTCCCTGTGTTGAAGATGGAGAAAGGAAGACTATTAAATGGCTTTCTGACCAGGTTTGTCACTTATTACTCGTAGCTACGTTAAAGATCTAAAAACAACTTTTTTGCATTTTTGTTCTGTCCGTTTTCGCAATACTTTTTAGGTATTTTTCCTTTAGCTCTAAGTCCTGCAATCTCTCTTAGGGACTGTAACCACAATGATAGCAGATATGAAAGCCTTACATTCGCTCAACAAGTCTCCCAGATTTTAGAACATTTTAAGAAAGAAGACTACCAACTATGATTTGTTTTTTTATAAGAAACACCTAAAATCGAGCTCATCCTGTAGTCTTTCGGCCTAAGTTGTTTTTTAGCTGTTTCATTGTATTTATTTGCTAAAAAGGCGATCCGTTTTGAAAACCTTGCTCTTGAAAATTGAGCTTGTAAATAATTGTGAAGTATATCGGCGATAATATGTCATCCTTTCTAGAAGAATTAATTGAAAGCCTATTTTTTCAGCCAGCCAATATTTCTTAAACTGATCCTAATTTTCAGTAAATCTGACCCTGGTTATTTATATGCATGTTTCTTGAATGTGCATGTGATGCCTTGTATCTTTTTGATTTGTAATCTGTTGTCAGTTTTGCCAGCTGGATATGTCAAAGAATAATACATTTTGATGCTAGTATTCTTTTCAAGCATAAACGCTGTTGAATCATCCCCTATCTAATGTTCTTTTGAGGGTAGCTAATGAATATGTACGGCTCTCTGACAGGCAAGCCAGCGTTACTCCTCAACACACGGAGTTACCCCAAGACTGAAGCTGAAAACCACAGATGGCGCCTGTCTGTGTGAAACTGATTTGGTTACTGATGTATTGGGAAACAATGAAGAGGTGATCGGTGAGGTCCTTGGCTGGAATTCAGGGTCTCTCTGTGAAAAATACCAAACTGAATGTACTGCATTGGGTATTGGTGTGTATCTCCTTTACTTTTCGCCTTGACTGTAATAATGGTGGATGATTCTCATTGTGTTAATAAGGTGCAAGAGAGACCCGGCGGTAATTGCCACTAGAATGATACTCGAAACTGAAATGTTTTACCATGAATCACCAGTCGTTTTTTCATCAATTAGAAAAATATGTTCATGTTTCAAAGAAATTGTCCTCAACCAAATAGACACAGCAATTCAGAACATTTATTTGCTATCATCATTGAGCAAATCATATTGAAGAAGAAGATTTTGCCTTCATATAGCGTCAATTAAAGATGCATAGAGAGGTGTTCGTTGTGGTGCTTTTTAAAGAATGCTAAATTGGATTTTTTTTCACGTTTGAAGTTTAAGCGTTTTTAATTTTTTGGCGACACGCGTTACTGACTGGATAACTATATTGGTCATGTGGTCACGTATTTCTGATCGGCCTATTTGATCCACAACTGGGTATATGTTTTCTTTTTTGATCTTTTTGACCCTTGTAATTCTGACGTTTTATACTCTGAAGAGTGTTAGACAAAAAGCTTTAGTCATGTTGTAAAACGTTTACTTTTTACAAATCGTTTATTAGGGAAAATATACTTTATTATCATTAAAGCTATTTAATATCTTTTATTTACATTTAGTGTATGATGCTTATTGGCCTACGATAGCTAGAATTAAATTATGAATTTCGACTTTCAATGCTGGAAATAAATTCTATCATCGAAGATATAGTGCGTTATTCATGTTTTCATTTTAAAATTAACCTCAGGTATACGTGACGACATCCTTAAAGCAATGTCCCTCGAAAATGAACTCAATCAATTGTCACTCCAAGATTTCAACTTGGATAATCCCCATCTGAAAGCTCTCAGCAGATCGATAGCTGGCCATTCGAACCTTAGCAAGATTGACGTAACTGGAAATTTCGTAGGTTTGTATTTTAAGTATATTTTGTATCCAAAGAAAATATCAGATGAATGTACCATTTAACTTATTATTCGAAGTTTGCCTTGGATCTAGTTGGTTTGTTATCTAGATCCCTTAAGGGTTCTCTGGTAGTTCTTTAAAAAGTAGCAGGTTCGAAAGCACTGTAAAAGCATTAATTGCATCAGCATTTTGATTCTGAAATAAGCTGCTCTTCTTCGAAAAGATTTTGTTTGTGTTATGCCATTTGGAACTCTGCTTTTAGCATTGTCTCATTTGTTTGTAATTTTTTTTTCAAATTGCTGTAAACAATTCGTATGTTTTCAAGATGTAAGAAATAGGTGCTGTCAAATTGTGCAAGAAATAGATTAGATACAATCAGATGTCAATCTAGTATGATTAGATACGATCTAGTAACCAGCTAAGAACTTTGTCACCTTGGACTTTCATTTGATATTTTCAGTATTCAAGCCAATTTTTTTCAACCATAGGACGTTTTCCTTAATAGGTTTGAAAGCCATTGAAAATTTTTTTGAAGCAGTCAACATACCCCTATAGGATTTAAAGTCTTTCTGGGTAGTTGGAGAAAATTTGGAGACAGCGATAGAATTATTGTTCTACAATTTATCATTGTTTTAAAATTCCAACTCCGAAGTAAGGAGTGCCTCTAACATTTCTCCACCCTCTCATCTTGTCTGTCTGATTTCAGGTGATGAAGGAATCAAATTTCTGTGTGATTCAATAAATTACCTACCAAATCTAAAAGCCTTGAATCTTTCTTGCACGGGAACAACTTCAAACAGCCTTCAAATAGTTGTCAGTGCATTACGTCGTAGGTCAAAATATTTTTCTGGGCTTCAAGACCACCAGGAAAAGGTAAAGCTTGATTCTTTGATTATATCAATCATTGAATTTATCTTCTAGAGGTTTCGAGATATGTGTCACATTTAGCAATGTGATGGCCACATTAGCAAAATTCAGGCCAAACTTGGAAAACTTAGAATTACATACTATGTATTATGCTTTGAAAAAAGAAACAATATGAGTTGTTGCATATGCTACATTAGCCATAACTGAATATGGATAAGATATGTTTTAACATTAGTGAGATTTGATGTTCACAAACTATCCTGATATAATTGATTCGTTGCACCTGAATAGATATTCTCCTCTTGCCTGTACATTTTTTCCTGTCTTTTAAGACATTTCTTCCACAATTTTATTATTCAATCTTGCGTTAATGGATTTTGCATGGTTTGAATAGAAGATTAATAAATATTGCAATGGAAAGTACTTCATACAATATTAATCATACAATGCTATTTTTATTTGTGAAATTTCCTTTAATCAAAACCCAGTTTAATCATTTGGGTCAGTTTAGATTTGGACGTGGTTGCAAACACAATAGCAAATTTATCCAAGAGCTCTTAACTACTTTTGAGCTATACTTTTACGATTCCTGTTGCCTTGATGTTCCAAGTGCAACAAGATTTAGATTTCTTGTTTCAAACTAAAACCAATTGCGTGTGATATTCATCTGAAGACAGAGCAGCATGACATTCATTCGAAATGTAAATGAAAGCTTTTGAGTCAAATATAATGACTGTTATGCTGCTATTTCGTCATTTGTATTCCAAGATAATATTGCCATGTTAAAAACTGCATTGTTGCTGCGTTTCAATGAAATAGAATAAAGTAAATTGACATTCATAGCTGTGTCATTCTTTTACATAGCCTTGGGATAAAGTTAACTTTTTTGCCAATTTTTTTTTTCATTTGTAGAACCATTTGACATACTTCAGTGCGAAATTAATTATTCTTCTTGGGTTAGAAATGGCACAATAAGACAATATAATAAAAACTGTGTTATTAAATTCATTTCAAGGGACACCCACTTGAAGAAATAGAGTTCAGTTTCAACAATTTGGACTGCTCAACGATAGTAGTTGAATCATTAATCAAGTTAATGAATTCCTGCTCAAGACTGTCCAAGCTGGTTTTGGATCACTGCTCACTTCCTACTAGTTTATTCTCTGATTTGAGACTTTGTTCCACTCTGAAAGGTATTGTATAAATTATTACATTGTCTTTACTTTATTTACCTACATCAAGGGTTTATGTACCTTTAACTGCAAAGAATGACTAACCAATAGAAGCGAACTAATGATTTTAAGGTGTTTTCCGTTTATTCTGAGTAAAGTTGCTAAGTTGTTAAAATGGCAGTCATACCTCCTAACCCGCAAAAAGGTGGAAGAAAAGGTTAAAAGACGTAAAAAAGAAACAGGGCCCAAAAACTACCAACCTTAGAAGAACCTTTGTTCTTTGCTCAAAATCTTAAAATTTGCTGTTAACAAGATATTTAATACCTAATCATTCAGAGAATAAGCAAGGAAAATGTTTCCCTTTTACGTTTTGATCAGGTTTAGGAGTTCAACAAGTAATTGATTTACTCTT
The DNA here is from genome assembly GCF_057945365.1 of Rhopilema esculentum. Lineage (NCBI taxonomy): Eukaryota > Metazoa > Cnidaria > Scyphozoa > Rhizostomeae > Rhizostomatidae > Rhopilema > Rhopilema esculentum. Next base: position 9,247,851 of record NC_142818.1, on the reverse strand, counting down.
CCGGTATTTAATTTCTGTGAATAGCATACCTTTATAGTAAGTGCTATTATTCAATACAGTGCAATCCTGACATAACGAACCCCGGCTATAACGAACTTCTCGGTTTAAGAAACTAAAAGTCTGGTCCCTTGGATTCTGCCTTACAAACTCCTTACAAATGCTCTGGGTATAACGAACCCCGGGTATGACGAACTTTCGATATTATGAACCAAATTTTTGCTCCCTTCATCATAATTACCCTCCATTTAACGAACTTTTCATAAATGTTTCATCTGCTATTTTTAATTATTAACTTCCGGTGTTCTTTTATCACTTTATCTTGTGGAAATCATTATTTTCGTTAAAACATGCTGACGATACATTTCAAGCCCTGGCTGATAGGCTCAGAGCACGAGATAAAAGTTTGATCGCATCAGAAATTACTGTTAATGAGTACACTAACGTATACCTTCTTACAACTGAGACATTGGCAACAAGCAACAATAAAAATTTTTGAGACCCAGATGAAGAAGCAGAAAAAGACAAACAGAATGTGAAGAAATCGAAAACGTCATCCAGCCCCCACCTAAAAGTGAAGTGATATCTGCTTTGGCAATTTGTATGTCCAAAATTATAAGAGGGACTTAATGATTTTCATTTTCTATGACTAATCATTAGTAGTATTTGAATTCAGCTTGGTTTTTAGAGTAAAATGTGCACAGAAGTTTGAGACAGCCTAAACAAGCCCACCAGAGTTATTTTAGGCGTGTACTGCGAAAAAACCTAAAAAACGTTTTCTCACGGTTTAACAAACTCCTGATATAAGGAACTATTTTCTGATCCCCTTCAGAGTTCATTTTATATCAAGATTCCACTGTAGTTCTAGAGAGTTCAGATGTGTTATTACAGGGAAACTTTTTATTTTATATGTAATTTTTCCTAGGTTGTCAAAATCTCACAAGTTTATCGTTGTCTGGCAACAGACTTGCAATACGGAATTTGTTCCTTGCGCTGCCTTTCAGCATCATCAATCTCAATCTGTCTGGATGCTTTCCCAAGGCTAGTATTAGATCCAATTGACATCGTCTCAAATGCTTCTTTTATGTTCACAATTTGCTAATCCCCCATTTTGGATAACAAATCTCAATTATGCCTTCTTATCATTATATTCTCTCCACATATACATATCTTGTTAAGTACTTAAACCTGTTGCTATATTTGGTATCCTTTCTCTTCAGGAAGGCAACCTTGAACAACTGCTTGAATCATTTGGGTAAGCTTTTCGAGTTTATTCTGCAAACATTAGACAAAGAGACGGTGGCCCACGATGTCCACAACAGTCCTTCTTCATGCAACAGTTATATGTCTCCATGACACAGTATATATTTCCATGGCACAGATGTAGATTCCATTGCACAGTTACATAATTCCATGGCAAAGTCATATATTTCACTGGCACAGTTATTTATTTCCACGGCACACTATTATAATTCCATGGCACCTTTTATATTTCTCACAGCACAGAGTTTAACATTTCTCACAGCAAACTTTCACTTCCACTATGATTATTTTCCATGTTATTATAAAGTAAAGATGGATGACTCCGACTGGATGAAAATGACTCCATTAAACAGTATTTCAATTAAGGCTTTAAATAAGGCAAAATCTGTGCAATGCTTTCAAGAAGGCCTGTGGTTAGTATCAACAAACATGTATATCCAACTGCAAATGTATCTGAACTAACTAACACATGTTAGCTACCTGTCCTATGAAAATATAAAACTGTGCTATTAGAAATATGAAAATGTGCTGTATTCCATAGGGATATACAAGTGTGTCCTTAGAAATGACATGAAATGAAAAGAAATGAAAGTGAAATATAAAGTTGGTCATGAGGAATATGAAAGTGTGCCATTGGGATGTAAAAGTATACTGTGAAAAATATGTAACTATGCAGTTAAAAAGATTGTGCCATGGCCCGTCTTCCTTGGCCCTTGTAAGCCACCCGGTTTGTTTTCAGTTCTTCAAGGCACTTCATATTTTCTCTGAATACTTGCCAATTTTTTTACAATGATCTCAACTCACAGAAACAACGAATGATATAAATATTTTAATGATTTCTAACTCTCACCATCAGAATGTTTCACAGCAGCCCAATATTAAATTGATATAGATATTCCTTAGAACATCTTGGTTTTATTTCCATTCATGTAAAGTTTACCCCTGTTCCAAGTGTTAAAAATAACTTCTTTACCTGGCCAATGTCAGTTCTTATGACAATACTCATACCCTTGCTTATTCCTAAAATCAAATCGTAATGTAACAAGCTTCTATTGTATAAAATTTCTCCCACAAGGAACCTAGAAAATCTGACATCTCTGAAACAACTGGATTTGTCAAGCAATGAATGTCTTGACTCAAATATGGCTGAAGCACTCATGAAAATCTTGGTAAGGACAAAAACATTAACTATTCTGAAAATGACATCATGCAATATCACTGACATATCTGAGGAATTCACCAGATGCTCAATTCTTTGTGCATGCTTATCATACATTGACATTAGTTTTAACAAAATCCTTGTAAACGATAAACAAAAACTTGTAAACCATTGGCAACAGCACTATGGAACTGTTTCATTTTGTATCAACGGTAGTAAATGCAGAATTTCAAATGATACTGTGTATAATTTTTAGATTATTTAGGAGCTCTTTGGTGCCCTACAGTTTCCCCTTGTTTTACGCTTCTTTGCTCTTTCAAACTTTCTATTTGCATTCAGATAGTCTAGTATACTTGTTTTTTGGATAATTAGGGACTTCCATACTTGAAATGAAACCGTTTCTTCGTTGTTAGTTTTGACAGCTATATTCATCTGTTTATGTTATTGCTTCTGTAAAATTCATAAAATGTACCCTGTTGTATTCAATATTTTTCTATTCCACTCACATACAATAAATCCTCGAATTGGCCCCGCTCAAAAAAGCCCCCACCCTAGAACTACAAATTGTCAATAAGCCCCCCTCAAATAAGCCCCCACTGCTATTGTAAATTCTTGAATTGACCCCTCCATTTGATGATTTTTTGCCATCTGAGGTTGCCTATGCCGTTTTATTGAATTACCACAACAAATTCATACTTTTGGTAAGAAATAATTAAATGCTCATTAAAAAAATTTTTACTAAAATGAAGGAGGTCTTTTAATAATGTCTTCATAACATCTACAACAATTTTATAAGCCTCCCCCCTCGTATAAGCCCTCATCCAAAGTATAAAAAAGAACTAAGCCCCCAGGGGGCTAATTCGAGGATTAACGGTAGGTGTCCCCTTCCTGCTATAAAGGCCTAGTAGTCTGAGTCTCATAAAATGGAGTTGAATGACCAGAAATTAATTTGCAGAAAATATTGAACAAGTGAACATAAGGACATAATGTTCGATAAGTGAAAACCCGCTAAACATTCTCTGTAACTGGCTCAAATGGCTTCTATACATTTATAAAGTGGTCCTTATATTGAAGGAGCTTAAAGCACCAGCCAAGAGGTTCTAAAATCTGCTATCTCTCTTAGTGCCCCTGTTCTTATGACGTTATTGCAGCCTGGTTTTTAAGGAAAATACCATAGCTTTGAGAGTCTTTAATAAGGTTTCCTTCCTACAGGGACTTATCTTTATCTTATTTTCACACAGAGAGCCACCCAGCCACCAAAATTTTTGTTGAATTGTCCACCCCTGTTTTCAGAGTCCCCTTTCAAGAGAACACAGGTCATATGTGGGAGAGCACGAAAAGAGATGCACTGCTGGTCTTCCAATGGGAGACTTCCTTTTTACCGGGATTGTCCACCCCTGTCCTATCATCTTGATAAATTTCTTTTGCACAACCCTCATAATGAGTGTTCTATTGTTAATCAGAAAAGTCCAGGTGGATCACACTATAATGCACTTGGAATTAATTTCAGTTTGTAAGCAGAATGTGCTTAGTGCTGGAATTTGAAAATAGGTTTACAGAATTTAAAAGATCAATTTATAATATATTAACTGTTTTTAAAGATTATTAGCAAACAAACAGATCTATAATGACATGTGAATTTGAGTGTTGTATTTATCTAATCAATTTATTGTATTTAAACTATCTTTCAATTTGATGGACGAGCCAACTGTACTAGGGAAAATAATAAATTTATTGAATAAAAACTATTAAATGGCAAGAAAATCTACGAAAGCAACATTTTCACTGTGAATTTTTTTTTCTGTGAATTGAACTTTTATTTCATTTGATTTGATTTTGCTCTTTTTATATCTTTCAAAGATAACAAAGAAAAATAAGAACCTAGTGCCCTTGTCAGGAACCTAGTGCCCTTGCCAGCAACCATAACATGCACTCAAAAAAAATTGTGTTTCCATGGTACCCTAAAAAGTTGCAGAGAGACATATGGATGATACTTGCCCAGTCATTAACTTGTTAGTAAAAGATTCATTTTTTCGAATTTCAATCTCAATTTGTTATGTCTTTCTTTGTTTGGGGTGCAAAGCAGTTTCCAATCAACACAGCAAAAAACTACCGGGCAACCGCCAAATAAAATTACAGTTAATTTTATAAAGGAAAAAATCGTGAATTTTTAATGTTTTTTTTTCATTCTGGATGTTGGTTAAAATACTTTATTATTTATATTATTACTTGGTCCACATGAAAGGTTTTCGACACAAGTTTCATGACGAAAAACTGACAGAAAAAAATAATTGTGTTTTTCAGCCTTAAGAAAACAAACCTAATTTTCTTGCCAAAGAAGTTTGGAATACTGAACTATCCTTTACAACAAATTTTACTCTGACGTTTGTTGTTACCTAACTAATTATGTTTCAGGCCTTTTAGGCACCCAAAATTTGAAGCTGCACTCAATGTTTCTCTCAAATACAGAAGTTTCAGCATTTTGTGTGAGAAAAATTTTGCAAATGTACAGGATAAGAAAGGAATCTAATTTTTGGCTGCAAATGCAGTGTCAAATTTCAGTATTTTTCAATTTGTGTTTGAGCTGTTGATTTGGAAATAAAGGCATGACAATATAAAAAAGAAAACTTAAAATGAAGGATACTAGAGGCATGAACAAAATTTTGATATTTCATTGTAAAACTTTAGCAAAAAGATATTCTGCTACTTTCTCTTACTTTTAGTTTTTCGTCCTTCATTAGGATTTTTTCGAGTGTTCTCTTTCAAATGAAACCCTTTACTGAAAGCTTTACTTGTCACATCTTTGTATGTGAAGGGTGATGTCCTAGCAACATAGTCATCACATAATGGATTTGCTTTCTCATTTGATTTTGGTAATCTTTGTGTTGACATTTTTTGATCTTCTGTCAATATAGCATTTGATGCATGACGTCCAGCTTTGGGCAATGGTATGGCATACTATAAAAAAATTTGAGACTCAATAATAAATATCATCAGATTGCTTTAGATATGATATCACTGTAGTTATTATCATTTTTGCATTGTTGCCAAGAATTTTTCAAATGTAGAAAAATACTTAATTCCACTTTAAAATAGCAATAGCAGCTCAGAACCATCTTGTTATATACACCAAGTGGTGTGTACAGCTCTGCCTATGTGGCATCAATTTTCAATATGCATCAAAATGTATATAGTTCACCCCACTATAAACACCACAAATTGGTTGAAAAGCTGTAAATTTTAGCAGAATCTTATTGTAAGTGGAAAGAGTGTCATTCCATGTTAAACTGCAACAAAATTTGAAATTGTTTAACTTACTACCTCAGATTTAGATCATTTTATAGAAATGCTGAAAACTACATTTTGGAATATCCCTGCTTACTGTTTTAAATTAGCCTGATTTTTGAAACACTTTCAGCAATTACTACAACCAGAGCTTGCTGCATCATAAACGTTTCAATAAATAATAATTTGCATACCTTTGTGCCTCTTATGTTTTGAGGTCGCATTCTCTTTGGGTAATGGTATGTCAAGCTACCATCAAGATTAACACTAACTGACACCTTTTTTAAAGTCTTGTTTCCACAATTCTTGCAAAATACTCTTTCCATTTGTGTTGTTTCTCTAAAAGTAAAAGGTTTTTTTAACATATTTCTATATCAATTATTTAACAATTATTAATCAATCACTTAAACTTAATATAGAATTCAAGGCATAATTTAATAATGAGGATTCTTTGATATTTGTTGTTACTCGCTGTTTACATACCAGGTTTTTCAAATGACACCTTCAAATGACAAATTTTGTGAGAATTGGGTGTGATCAGGGTTACATTGGTAAAGATAGTTCAAATATGGAACAGGAATTGCAAACATGTTTTTTATAATGAAAGCTTGCTGGCTGTCAGTGAATCATACATAGATTGCTGATAGAAAGTTAACGACTTCAATTGAAAATAAAAGAACCTGTAACAAAATATGATATTATTTAAATCAACTTGAGAAAGTTTTTCTTAAGAAAGACCATGAAGAAATCAATACTCATGGATATTATGCTAAACTGAATTTTATTTTGTGAAGCATACTTTCCACATCCATGACATTTTAAAATGTAACTCCTGGCTTGGCGTATCAGCATGCCATCGACCGATATTACATGCAAGCCCATTTGCATCAAAACATTCTAAAACACAAGGTAAAGAAAATTTTTTTTATTCTACATTCCATATAAAAATTGATAGACATCTTTATACAGAACAGACTCATTCAATTCATTTAGTACCTCTGGATAAATTCTTAGACAGATTTTCTTCTTGTTGCCTGTGTGTTTTGTAATTGGCATTTACATGCCTGCTTAATGACCTCTCTTTAAAAGATTGGTTAGTTTATGAAAAAAATTAAAGCAATACTTGATGTATACAACAAATATGCAATGATGTTTTGCAAATTGATAAGCTATGGCTATCTGGCCAACAGACTGTATGTTTTTAGTCTCAATATGGAACTAAACTCATAGATAGTCTTTAGATAAGGCTTGCTAGTATGAACAGACCACATAATAGCTCAACATATCAGAAAATATTTTGAGAAATACTAATTACAATGAAATGTTCCTTTTTATCACAAACTTTTCTTTACAAACACGTACATGATCACATTAAGCATGAAACGCTCCAATAAGCTACATCTTAGAATTCTTGTTCTGCACAGCCAAGCATGAAAAGCTCTGTCAACATGGCACGGAACACTTAATGACAGACCAGAAAACAATAATCTCCATTCTTTAGAATACAATTCTTTAAGGTTTCAAAGATATTTTAGTCACCTGCATTGCAAAATCGGTTGTTAGGCAGCCGCTTTTTGCATTTACTGGACTCTGATCAACATCATCAAAACCCATCTCTTTTTTTACTTTGGATATATTTCCTGGAGTGATCCAGCCTTCATCGTCACCACCATCATCATCACTTTCATCATCACTTTTATTACCATCCTCATTCGAATTAATGACATTTCCACCAGTATTATCACCAACATTTTCTGAAGCAATATTATCAGAACTTTGAAGATCATCCTCATTGACAATTTCTACTTCAACATCCATGACTTTATCAATACTAATATCTTCATCATTATTTTTATTCACAACAGCTTCTTGTGATCCCACCAGTTCTGAACTCTCACACATTTCACCTTCATCATCTACCTTGTCAGTGTTTTCATCATTTTTTTCTATAGAATTTTCTTTTTGAGAATCTTTGCCAATGTGCTAAAAATAAGAAATCACGATTTAAAAGATTTCTGAATATTTTGAGTATCAGGGACCCTTTTGGAGCCCATGGGGGTTGGTGCCTTTAAGAACTTTCGAAAATTTCATCTTACCAGTTGCTATGCCAAGATTATGTGGCATCCTCTATCCAATGAAAATAATTAGCACCTAAGTCAAAAGCAACTTGTTATACAAATGATAATTTGAAATAATTACAAGAATACCGTATTTCCAAAAACTACCTACTGATTTGTTATCAAAGTAAAATCCATGTTCTGGTTTGATTGTTGTTATTCCTCCACCTCTTTTTCTTTCAATCTGCAACAAAAGACATAAGTTGAGTGTAAAAAATAGCAAGCATACAATCTGACAAAGTTCTTGTGAATTTGAGTGGTAGTTGCGCTGTGTTTCTTTGCCAATTTGTGCATCATTTGGCAATAGAAAACGTTTTTTATGGCTACATTTCTCTATTCAATGATCGATCAAACCTGTTACTTTCCTAGAGTTATGGACTCTGTGTTTTCCAGTATATTCTTGTACATTGTGTGATGTACATTGTGTGATGCAGTGGACATTAGAAAATGGCATCTTACATTGAAACTCAAAACACTGCTTTTTGCTATGCTTTTGCAGGATTATCAAAACAAGATTGTTTATGCCATAGCAAGAGCTTATATTTTATCAGTAAGAGGCAAAAACAATGCAGAACTTTGCACATATGAGTTTACTGATTAAATCAAGATAATTCATATCCTCCCTTGTAATTCTATGGCTAGATAATCATTAACAGGGTAATGAAAGGATAATAAACAAAAAATAAAAAAACAATTTTGATAAGGAATTTAAGAAAACAAATGGCATAAAATAAGAATATGGCAACAATAGTGTAGTCATCCCCAATTATAGAAACATTACATATCTGCTGTTAGAAATAATCGGGAAAAAAACACTTTGGCTACTTTTTTACTTGGAAACAAAGATTTCAAGGTCCCCCTGACAAGATTCCAGCAAAAGCAAAATTCTACTGATATACATACTTTGTTAACTGGTTCCTCCCTTATATGCTCCTTGCTACAAAATTCTTTCTCTAATTGATATGTAAGTGCCATGACCTTAATATCCACCGCCGAGAGACTTGGAAAATCACCTGTTTTCTTAGCAAATTCTGAAACTATAAAAAAACAAGACACTATTATTTCAAATTTAATTTAATCAAAGTCATCAACCAAACTAACTTGAGCTGATACAACATTCAAAATTTATAAAACTAACATACATTTCAAAGTCTACAAGTTTGTTGTATCAAAATTGAAAAGGAAACTCACTAGTTTTTACAGACTCAGTTGATGGCTCTCGGAACTCGATCTCATACGGTAGAACGGCAAGCCTTTGTCGTGTCGCCGCGTCTCGTATTTCATGAACGACATCTTGAACCGTAAATATTCTATTTGCAATGTTCTGGAGTTGAGCATTCTTCAAGAAAGCCGCAGAATCAGCCACCAAACTGTCAAACATGCTGTTCGCCATGATGTGAATCGTGAAAGGTTGTTCTTGGAATGGAAATCTGTCATGCAAACGAGGTCGTGCAGACATGGCCTCTCTCTATTCTGTGACATGGCTGACAGTTCAAAGGGCGACTTGTGACTTGTGAGCAACGATGGGGGAGGAAATAGATGGTGGCAACGTTCTTATTCGGTCTCTGAAAGATCATGGCATCGAATACATGTTCGGTGTTGTTGGTATCCCAGTTGTTGAGCTTGCTTATGCTGCCCAGGCTGCAGGCATCAAATATGTTGGTATGCGCAACGAACAAGCAGCAAGTTATGCTGCATCGACAGTTGGGTATTTGACCGATGCTCCTGGAGTGTGTCTTGTCGTTTCAGGACCAGGGCTTGTGCATGCTTTAGCTGGCATGTCGAATGCACAACAGAACTGTTGGCCATTAATTGTGATTGGAGGTGCCTCAGATACAAACCAGGAGAGTATGGGTGCTTTCCAAGAATGTCCCCAAGTTGAATATGCACGTCCTTATTGCAAGTTTAGTGCTCGTCCAAGCAGTATAGAGCAAATACCATTGTTTGTTGAGAAGGCAGTGAGATATGCAATGAGTGGTAGACCAGGTGTTAGTTTTCTTGATCTCCCAGGGGATATGCTGCGGGAGCCAGTCAGTGAAATAAGCGTCCGATGGATGGCCAAATTTAAAGCCCATTCCAAACCATTTGCAAATCCAAATGCTGTCAAGTCAGCAATAGAAGTTTTGCAGCAAGCTGAAAGGCCACTTGTTATTGTTGGCAAGGGAGCTGCTTATGCAAGAGCAGAGAAAGACATAGGACATTTTCTTGAAAAAACTGGGCTCCCCTTTCTTCCAACTCCAATGGGGAAGGGGGTTGTTCCAGATAGCCACCCTCAAAATGTTATTTCTTCAAGGTCCAAGGCATTATCAAGAGCAGATGTCATTTTGTTATTAGGTGCAAGGCTAAACTGGATTCTTCATTTTGGACTTAGTCCACGATTTGCGAAGGGTGTAAAGATTATCCAAGCTGACATTTCAGCTGAGGAAATTGGGAATAATGTCCCTGCTGATGTAGCATTAATTGGAGATTTAAAAATGATTGCTTTTCAACTCTCAAGCCAAATTGACACTCAGAAGAGCTCAGTTGTTTGCAAAGACCAATGGTGGGGTGAACTAAAAGAAAAGATGAAGAAAAACAAAGAAGCAACAACTTTGCTTTGTAAAGACAACATATTACCAATGAATTATTACAGAATGTACGATGAACTTTGCAGGTATATCCCAAAGGATAGCATTATTGTTAATGAAGGGGCAAATACAATGGATATAGGACGCATTATGATAGACAATGATTTGCCCAGACACAGACTCGATGCTGGTACTTTTGGAACAATGGGTGTTGGGTCTGGATTTGCCATTGCTGCAGCCCTTGTTGCTAGGGATAATTACCCAGAAAAGAAAGTAATCTGTATCCAAGGGGACAGTGCATTTGGTTTTAGTGGAATGGAGATTGAAACAGGTGCTAGATACAACTTGCCAATTGTTTTTGTGATTGTCAACAATAACGGCATTTACAATGGAATCAACAAAGAAGATTGGACAGACATGGTTGCATCTGGTGATGACCTGACATTGACATTACCACCAACACTTTTGCTTCCAAGTGCAAGGTATGAGAAAATGATTGAGGCCTTTGGTTGTCAGGGTTACTATGTATGTCGTCCTGAGCAAATAGGGGAAGCAATGAGCAAGGCGCTTGCAGAAACAAAGAGGCCATCAATAATTCACATTGCAGTTGATCCATTTTCAACACGCAAAGCACAAGAATTTACTTGGTTGACAAAATCAAACATGTAAAATGTCAATCTGTCTGTCTGTCTTAAATGTCAATAATTGCAAATGAATGTCATTTTGAAAGTTTCAAAGATATATAATCAGGTTTGGCTCATAATTTGCCACATGTGATTTAGAATCTCATTATAGTTGAGTTACAAGCGCTTAAAAGTAGGAAATTTTACAGCAATGTATGTATTATGTACATTATCATACAATCTGAGAATGATTCATTTGTTGCTCAATGTACTTTCCACTCTATTCCAAAATTCTGAGTTAAATCTAAGGTCAGAGCTGACTTGGTACTACCACACATGAAGGGGCATGCCCTTGAACCTATAAAATCTCAAAGCACAGGACACTCCCAATTATTTTACATTTGTTTTATTTACAAGTAAATAATAGAATTGAGCAAGTGATTTTAAATGATATACATTGTCAGTAGAAGATACCCCCTTTGAAAAAAACTAGTTTCTAATACAAAGTTCTTTGCCACCTAGGGCTTTGTGAAGCCTGTGATAGCCCAGTGGGCAAGAGGAGCACGATTTGAGTGCTGGGCACTATTATTATCTTAATTCCCAAAATTTGCTGATAATATCATACTAATATCTTAAAACTGTTAAGCCATGATTCACTCTTTACGTGATGCCAAAATGCCAACTTTCAGAAACTTACAACGCCTACTATGTAAAAGAGTAACACCATTCATATTCGCTAAAAACTATACGTACACTGTAAGCATAAAGAAGTATATGTATGTGCCCCCTAAATAAGAAATTATTAAAAGCTCGCATTTTTTTGCTGATGAGTTTCCAAAGTGAAGATGTAATCTCAACATATCTAGCCTTATGACTGTTGTTTGTGGTTAGACAGCATTCATGTTGAGCAGTTTCTTGGACATCATGAAGCGTCATAATCTAGGCAAACATTCAAGTCATGATGCAACGTCTCTGGAATGTGAAGATGTCTTGTTACCACGTTATCTTCATGTACTGCTCTTACAGGCTATTAACACGTGCAGCTCTAGTTGGCAAGCCTCTTGTGGTTGTTGATCCATTGGCGAAGAACTCTCGAGATATGATCAATTTTCTTGACAGCGCTTGATGGATGCAGCTAAAAAGTACTTCATGCAACCGTGCTTTTAGAAAATGGGTTGCTTAAGAGCTCTTCATCAGATTTCAAGCAAGGTCAAATAAACATCGTCTTTATAAGAAAGCCTACCAGTACTGCGAGCACTTTTTAGCATCTTTGCCAACTGGTTGATCGGACAGTGCAGAAAAGGTAAGTTAATCTTCTAGTCTATCATTGCGTATATCTATAGGTCATGGTGTCAGAATGAAGCCTATTTTAGTTATTTCTTTTGTTAAACAATTGGTTAAACTTGAGAGATTTATCCAGTATATCATTATGTTTTATGTAATCAACGTTGACAGGAATTTGAAACATTTGTTCATAACCAAGGTTAAATAAAAATATGGTGTAAGATCCTAGTTGCTCCCTTGTAAACAATTTTCTTGAGCTGTTAGTTCATTGTAACCCTGATACAGTACCATTTGAAATCACTGCTAATTATTGTGGCTGTTACATGTTTTTCTTTTTTGTAGCTATGAAGTTGTTGATTGCTGTCTTGGCGTACATCATTGTGGGCGCAATTGCTCAAAGTAAGCAGCTATAATCCATTGACTTTCTTCTAAACTTAACGCAATGTTTAAATATGTAGCTGATAACTTTCTCGTTGTCAAGAATGCTATTCACTAAGAAAACTTTTGTGCTTCTTTGTAGAGTAAGCAGACCGGATTTTCGCTATTTGGATGGCAAAATCCGCTTGCTTGCTAGCTGCACCTTAGCTGTTTGCCTTGAATTTTCACCTTCTGTTAGAAAACATCATTCTTAACCCATTAAGAGATTTGGGCAAGGTTTTTCTCTTAATTTCACCAATGTAAACTATTTGGTCGATGCTTGGGTAAATCTTAGGAATTAGAATGGTGCCAACCAAATGACTTATTCTTGTCTTGAAAACGTATTGTCTAATCAGTTATGTTATCTTCCCAACAGGATTAAAGAAGGAGAAAGGTAAGCAGTAACTTGAAGAGTACTTGTCGGTATAGTTTTCAACCAAAATATGAATCCCTGCATGTCACCAGAACGTTGGAAATGATACCAATAAAATAACATCTTTACAGTTTCCACATATTCTTCTTATGCTTGTTCTACAGAAGACAGTAAGGATCCTCGTAAACAATAGAAATATGATTAAAATTATTGTTAACTAGTCTGTTCCAGAGTGCTTAATGTCGTATAAACTTAGCTCTGTATGCTTTGATGTGTACTGCATCACTTAGCAGTGAACCAGCTTGTTCTGCCCACCAAGGTGTTTCAGAAATATGTAATAAAAACCTTATGGATAGGGAGGGAGACCAAAATCCCAAGTCGATAAAGCTATATTGACTCCGCAAGCTTGTCTTTGCTTTTTCTTCGCCATACATTTCATTCCGGTCATTTGGAATTTATAAAGATTGCTATTTTTCTCAAAAATGATACTCATTCTTTGAAATTAAGATATTTGCTTGCATGCTCACAATGCATTGCGAGCATTACATCACGAGACTGGTACATTGAGATGGGATGAAGAGCTAGCACGTGGAGCCGAGCAATGGGCAATGAAATTGGCAAGAGAAGGTGGACTCAGGCACTCCAGAGGAAACTATGGTGAAAACCTGTATGCAGCCTGGGGGCAGTCAGCCAGTTGTGCAAAGGCAACCTTGGCTTGGTATGTTTAATGATTAATAATTCCTAATTTTCTGGGCCCGTAAGTAATGTTTGTGCAAGTTGATTATCTAATCATTGACATCTGACGTTGGAGAGAGGGAGGATGAACCAGTAAATAGAAGCAGCAACTAAAACTGAATGTAGAACTCAATATACCAATGAATGTCAATGTATATATAGAAATTAATATAGAAATCCTTTTCAGTCAATCAAGCCTATACATTCTTCACAATAACCTGCTTTCGACTGTTAGTTAATCCCCTTTTTGTTATCTTATTGGTCGCTTTTTGTTTACAATCTTATTTTGCCCAAGACAACTTCATTATGCATTTGAAAAATCTCCTCCCATCCAGTAGAAACCGCTCTCCTCAGTTTGCTAAAAAGAACTGACTAATGGTAAACGGTGACTCACTATCTCTGGGTATACCTTTTCCTTTAACAACACTCAGTTCCTTACAGTATCTAATCATCTTCAAGGAGCTGTCGTGAGCAAGAGCCAGAATAAGCTTTCACTATACAGCATGCTGTGTATCATTTTATGGCTTGAGTTTGTCATAGAAACAATGCCATTCTGCCATCTCTTCTAGGTATAATGAAATACAGCACTACGATTTCAATCGTGGTGGTTTTAGCTCAAGGACCGGTCATTTCACACAAGTCGTGTGGAAAGGAAGCACTCACCTTGGCGTCGGCATAGCAACAAGTGGCAATAAGATAGTTGTTGTCGCAAGGTATTCTCCAGCTGGAAATTTTGGAAGAAGATATCGTGAAAATGTTTTACGTCAAAAACCTGGAGGTATATTTTGTTTCCTTGCCATCTATCAACATTTATTGGACATTGCTTCTGTTTTATGTCTCTTGCATCTTACAACTCGGGCAGTAAATATTCTTTTTTTTCCTTTTCAATTTTAGAATGATTTTCAAAATCTTTATTTGAAATGACAATTCATATTTTGAGAAGCTATTATAATTTTTTTTCTCCTTAACAATGTTTCTGAAAGCAAAAATGTCTATATCGACTGTAGAATTTTTGTCAAACCTCAATTTATCACTTCGTGTTTGTTATGCCTTTTGTAATACGTGTATTTCTGTCTTTGCTGTGATTGGTACGACAAAAACATGGCTCCTCTTCCATCATTGTAGCAAGAGTACCAGGACTTAGTGAGTTGGAAAATGGATCCACTGGTGGACCAGAACCACCTGTCACTGAAGGACCAGGACCCATGCCGCCTCCAACGGAAGGACCAGGGCCAGGGCCAGAGCCGCCTTCAACGGAAGGACCAGGGCCAGGGCCAGAGCCGCCTTCAAGTAAGTGTCTGGTTTTCAGCATATCATTACTTTAATTGATAAACCACTTTGAGAAATTTGCCTAAGATGGGCCTACGATGGACCAACCCTGTTATAGCAAATAAGACCAATTTTGCTATATTTGCCAAGATGCATCCGTGAAAATGACGGACTGCATTGTTTTGGTTTTCAGATTGCAGGGACAATTCGAGCCGTTGCCGTTATTATAAATGGAAGTGCAGATCCAGTAATTGGATTCGTAATCGATGCAAAAAGACGTGCAATGTTTGCTGAAGGAGAATAGAAACTGTGATTGATCTATCTGCAATAATCTATTCATGAATTAAATGACTTCTATGACATTATGTTTTTTCTTTTTCCTTCTCTCCTCACTGTTCCAAAATAAGAAAATTGTTGATGCATTTGCTTTTGCACTAGGTGAGCATTTTCTTGATGTATTATTTCGTCTTGATGTTTAAAGACTCTTAATTCGTTAGATATTTCGACCTGTCCATGGAAAAATCCAGCATCAATGGCTGTTGATCTTCACGAGAGTTTTTGACAAAAGTTTTCAAGACAAGAGCTTCTTATTTTCCTTTCTAATCTTATAGAATAATAGTTGTTCTAAAGAGAATTCTTTTATCTAGGAAAAATACTAAAATATTCTAACTGCTGTTTAAAAGTATTACAACTATGCTAATTTCTGTCTCATTTTGGATGATTCAGGTTAAGTATGCAAGGCATGTTTGATAATCCATAGTTTGTTTCGGTGCATTTAGGAATGCAATTTAAGCAGGTATCTGTAAGATGAATCACCGAGAAGAGTTCTTGAGTGATGATGTAAAAAAATATTTTAAAATTTTCAAATTGGGATCCCATAACCTGAAAGAGCGTCATAAAATACCTTTAAATATGCAAAATAAGCTAAATGTGTTACGAATTGGCTGAGATATGGCAAAGTGAGATAGGCTCTTTCCCTATGAATGTAGTTTGGTCCCTTTTCATTACTTTAAGGAACAAAGCCATTAATCTTTTTTCAAACTTCAAATCTTTTGTTGGCCAGATCTCACCAGATTTTTGATGTATTTAACTGATTATGCATGATTAGAAATATTTCTTTTATGCTATGTGGTCAAAATTAGAAGATTCTGAAATAGTCTGTATGACGTCAAGCTTAAGACCTCTATAGCCCCTGCTACTACGAAGCATGCAATGTTATTTTTTAATTTTTGTCTCTACCGCTACTTTCTTTCATGCTACACGTAATGATTCTACATTTTAAAGTAGTTCTAACAGATTTCCAAAGTATGGGAACATATATGAGCTTCAGTGTAAAAGAAATTCTATAAATTATCTTATAAACATGAATATACCATTATCGGATTTTCTTTAGATCTTTGCCTGCATGCACACAATATCCTGAGAGCACTGCACCAAAACACAGGCCCAATGACATGGGATGACGAGTTGGCACGTGGTTCGAAAGAATGGGCAATGAAGTTAGCGGGAGAAAATGGGTTGAGACATTCCAGAGGAAACTATGGCGAAAATCTTTACGCAGCCTGGGGACAGACAGCTAACTGTGCCAAAGCAACTCTTGCTTGGTAGGTTCAACTTTTGACCTGATAGAAGATTTGGATTCCGACATCCTGTCTCCTTTCTGTATGCGGTCAGAATATATACAGTAGAAAGATTGATCGCATTATCTCTTCTCTAACTCATACATAGGTACAACGAAATAAAAGACTACAATTTCAACAGAGGAGGTTACCAATCAGGAACAGGCCATTTCACGCAACTCGTTTGGAAAGGAAGCACACGACTTGGTGCTGCTGTTGTTCAAAGAGGGAACATTGTGGTTGTTGTTGCTAGATATGCACCTGCTGGCAACTTCATTAGTAGATTCGGAGAAAATGTCTTCCGGCAAAAAGTTGGAGGTATTGCTATTGCGCCTAAGCATCATTGCTTGTGTAGTTCGCTTATATTTCTCATCTCGTCCGAACAGTTTTATATCTGTGAAAGTACGCTACATACTGTATCTAATCGGGTAGAATGAACTGTTTGTCTTCGTCTTTCCCCATGTTTAGGTAAAGAAAATATAGCTATTTATAGTAATAGATAATGCAACCTGTTTTGTAGGAAATGAACTGCCCGTCTTTGCTTCTACTTAAACCGTTACCAATGAAACTCATCTTTCTTTTTTCTTTTGTAGTGACAGTACCTTCGCTCAGAGAAATAGAAAGTGGCATTACACCCCCTTCCACCAATAGGCCACAGCCACCAAAGCCACCTACAGAAAGACCACTTCCTCCAACAGACAGACCACTTCCTCCAACCGAGAGACCACTTCCCCCAACCGAGAGACCGTTGCCTCCAACTAATCCACCGCAACCTTCGTCTAGTATGTTTTCTAGAGTTGCATTTCTCTTTGTTTTGGAGACATCGTCATCAGATCTAGCCGACATAAAACATCTGCACAAATTGTATTAGAAATTGACAAATCTAAGCGGTAGCTGTCTTGTCTATGTGATCAGTCTGAATGTTTGAATTTTTCTCAAAAAAATGAAGCTTTCGTGTCATCATGTTATAGCGTTTTGATTTTTGAAGCCAAATGTTATGAATATATTCCAAAAATATCTTCTGTAACAAAGTTGTACGAAGAATACTAGCAGATTGTAGGTTCCAAGCTAAACTGAACCGTGTTATCTTTTTTCAAGATCTTTGCTTGCATGCACACAATGTCTTGAGAGCACTGCACCAGAACACAGGCCCGATGACATGGGATGACGAGCTGGCACGTGGTTCGAAAGAATGGGCAATGAAGTTAGCGGGAGAAAATGGGCTCAGACACTCTAGAGGAAACTATGGCGAAAACCTTTACGCAGCCTGGGGACAGACAGCTAACTGTGCCAAAGCAACTCTTGCTTGGTACGTTCAACTTTTGACCAGTAGAGTTTAAATCAAAGAAAAATTGCGGATCCCGACATTCGATTTCCTTTCTTTTGTGATCAAATTATATAGATAGAAGTATAGCATCATGTTTTCTTTCGCTCGTGCTTAGGTACAACGAAATAAAAGACTACAATTTCAACAGAGGAGGTTACCAATCAGGAACAGGTCATTTCACGCAACTTGTTTGGAAAGGAAGCACACGACTTGGTGCTGCTGTTGTACAAAGAGGGAACATTGTGGTTGTTGTTGCTAGATATGCACCTGCTGGCAACTTCATGAGTAGATTCGGAGAAAATGTCTTCCGGCAAAAGTTTGGAGGTGAATGTTGTCAATGTTGGAAAATTTTCTATTTTATCTTTATTTTTCTTTCCTGAGCATCAAAAAAGTGGCGAGCTAACTTTTGCTTTGTTTTTTTGCAGCGAGAGTTCCTTCTCTCCGTGAACTTGAAAGTGGAGTTACAGCTCCTGCTACCGACGGGCCACGTCCTCCTGTTCCAGCTACCGAGCAGCCCCTCCCACCTTCTAGTAAGTTGAATACATGTTTTAACCCTTAAACCTTTGTCTCTAAACAACCCAGATAAACATTAATACTTGAGATGGCTAAGTCATTGACTTTTTACCGAATGTCAAATTTTGAGGAAGGATGTCCCACGTACCAAGTGGGTCAAAAGGGCGTAGCGAAAGCTGAATAATACCTTGAGATAGCTCTTGATACCGAGATTCTTCTTTTGTCCCTTCAAGAATTTTTTAGCAACTTTGATCAATGAGTCTAAGTCAGTACCTGTATTGTTGCAGATTGCAGGGACAACTCAAGCCGCTGCCGTTATTTTAGGAGGAAATGCAGATATAGTAACTGGATTCGTAATCGATGCAAAAAGACGTGCAATGTCTGCTGAACTGCGATACAAACTGAGATTTGCTACTACTTGTAAACTAGTCAACACAAAGCAAAAGAGCCTGCAATATTTCATTTGTTTTTTCTTCATATCCTCTACTAATAGTAGAAAATATTTGTTAAAACCAGTAGAAGAGATCCTTAAGATATGTCGGCTGAAAATAGGTCGATCAGAAATAGATGTAATTTTAACCATAAGATATAGCTTAAGTTCTTTTTGGGGCTAAATTTTTTAAACTCGGTAAAAAGTTGAGTAACTAAGAGAGTAACTCGTTCAACGGTTCAACGTTTTTCTGTGAATGGTTTTGTGGCAGTTGGTGCAAGCCCACCCTGGGTACCAGAGCCTCAGTCAAAGAGATTGTCGAACACTGCTTACTACCTGCTCTTTCACTGAGGCTCCCACACCCAGAGTAGTGTAACCCATACCCAAATTCCTCCTCAGGCTTGCTCTTCCACGCAGCACCATATCAACTTCTTCAAAGAGACTGATAACTTCTTGCATTAAGTCTCTGCTGGTGGAAATTCTTTCAACATTATCAACTCATTATAGGTTTTAATGAACTGATGAACAGAAATACCATACCAATTGTTTTTTAGATTGCAAGGATATGTTTACCAACTGCGGTGTCTACAGACGAAAATGCAATTCGAATTCTTGGATTCGTAATCGCTGCAAGAAAACATGCAACACTTGTTAGATTTCTTTAGAAATGAATGCTCAGTATCTTTTATTTGCGTCCGTCATTGACCCAATTCTTTCTACTGCAGTTCAGCTAGTGTCTTCACTGCTCAGTCACAAAGAGGGAAAATTATGTAGTCCTTTTACTGTTACCTTTGAGCTTGAGGAGGGAAGCCATAAGAAATCTGTGTATGATAAAAGTGTATCATATTTGAGGGACCTATACTGTTTAAGCACCAAAATTATTTGTTAAATAAACTTGGAATTTCAAAATCTGGTTCTTGTGCAACAAAATGTTATTAGGTTTATAAACATAATCTCAAATCTTAAGGGCGTCAGTATGAAACAGATCTTATAACGCTGTTTCCTCTGTGGGTCATAGTGATTATATTCTGTCCGCTAATCTTCTCGAACTGCATCTTCCAAATTGAGCTTCCAATTGCAGAAAGTTCCATAAACAACTAAAATCCTTTTGAGTAGACGAGTACATGACTCTGGCTAGCGCTTAGGGCAAATCGAGGCTGCCAAGTCTTGTTCTTTTTAAGTGTGTTTCGAGTTATGTTAAGCTTAACAGCTTTTAATGCTGGGTTCTTAGCATTTTAGAGAACGCTTATGTCTAGTTTATGACAAAGATCATATTTAGCTCATGATTAGTGAAAAAAGGAAACATCCCAAATCTAGTGGTGGATCTAGACCAATCATAGACTTGGTTCTAAATGGGATGTGGGATCGAGGCGGGGCTCTTTCTCAGAGATATATTTTAGTCCTGAAAATTTTTGTACCTGAAGGATGGAAAATATTGCCAAAGAGCATTCATAAACCAATAAATCTCTTCATTTGAATGAAGATAAATTTTTCATTCGGTTTTGGAAAAATTCGCAATGGTTCTAAAAAAGTAACTTTGTATGGATCAGCCGTATTGAAAAGTTATCTGCCGCTGCACAGTCAGTTAAGTTATCAGTTAAGTAAGATTTTTGATTTTGTCAAGCAGATACAGAGACCTTGCTCGAAGTGCTTTAAATTTTCATAATCCTTTTTCTTGCAATTTCACTGTTGAAATTGAAATTGTCGCAACTTCTTTCATGAAAGAGACAATTTGTAGCTCTACCGACAAACTAAAAGGTTGATAAGTCTATTTATTTAAAATTTGGGTCGCAAAAAACAGTGTCCAAAATAGGGCCTATCATATATAAGAATTTGACTCAAATCGTAGAGCTGTAACTAAAAATTTCGGAACTTTCTCAAGAGATAAAGTTTTAATAAGCATTTATGGCCAATTATTCTATTTGACGTTTGTGATTTTTCTACATTATCCTCTATTCATTTCATTTATTTGTTTTTGCTCTGTTTTCTTGAAGAATTTTTTTGGATAACTTTTTGTTTTTGCGATGTAATTTTTTATTACTCCTCGCTACGATATCAAACGCCTTCGTAAGTCCTACAGTATCATAACTTACCCAGACAGACACTTTCAACATTTTCAGCCAGACAGATGTTTTCACAATTGAAATGCAGTTTAAACACTTAGTCTCTTTACTAGAACCATTCAGCCTCTTCAATCTCTTAGCATAAATGTGTACTACGCTTATAAAATCTTTCATTTCATGACAATGTAAATAGAAAAATGAATAGTAAGCAATAGTATTATGTCAATATTTCTAAAAAGTGGAGGTAAAACTAATATAACGCCTTATAGGGAAAATACTTTTTCGCAGCTACACGCGTAGAGTTCAGTTTGCTGAGCCACGACGTACAGTGTTGCTGGTCGCAAGTTCGATCCTGCCCCGATCCTGTCATTCACTCAAATTTCCCTAATCATGTGTTAGCAAATCCTGTACTCAGATCTGCTCTTTCTTACATCTTTTCCATTAGTTGGCATGGTCAAAGTCAAAAGCTTTCTTCACTAAAGAAGACTCCTGTTTGTCTGCTAGCCACTCTGCAATCATGTGAATATTTCTAAATCAATGATTGTTCGGAAAATCAGATAACCTGACTAGCAGCTGTATTTACTGACCTAAAATGCATTTCCCTCTTAGATTTTTACCATTCTTGTTTATTCTCTAACAAGGAATGGCTGCAAAAGACTTCCACACATACGTTACTCGTGAATTCACTTTACTTTTAATAGCAAGCAGGCTGTTATGATCCCAAATCACCTAGTAATTCTCACATTCTTTAGAAATCTCTAGCATCAAGCAAAAGTTCTTACAGGAACTACATGATTTAAAGAAAGTTTTCCACACACCCTTTACCCTATCTTCCACACACCCTGGTTTACTTCCAACTCAGGGGCAGAGATGGAAAATTTCTCAACTTGGTATTCAACACCGTGCTCCCCCCCCCACCGAGTTTTTGCAAGTGCCCCTCTGAAATCGTGCTTCCAAGTTATAAATGTTTCCTGTGTCTTCGAGAGTCTTAATCTGTGGCCTCAACGAGTCGTATTCCATCCAGTTTGTATCAGACTAAGTCATTTTTAAGATTCTTATACTTATACAATTTTTGCATAGGCTCGTAGCCTGTAACAGAATCCTACAGGGACCACACGGGTATAAATAATGCTGATATGAATGATGCTACAGGTTCTATTTTAATTTTGTATCTCTTAAGAGATATAGACTCTAAACTTATAGTCTATATTTGAACATTCAATATAATATGTCAGCAGTCTTTTAATTGCAGCAGGCTCTGCCTGTCTTTTAATTGTTTATTACTGTAGTCCGATTGTTGTTGAACTTCAATCGACTAATACATCTGTCATGTGAAAGGGAATTAACTTTTGCCTAACATAGCCAGCTTATCTCTCAAAAATTTCTATAAAAACATCGAGTCGATAAATTTCCTGTTGAGATTTATTCCCCAAGATTGCACTCTCGAGGCAACCTTTCTTGACCGGAGAAGGTAACATCAACAATTGAATTCCTTGAATGTAATAAAAATTGCTCCCTCAGAGGAAAATTCCACAACCCACATCAAACCACATCTTGAAGCCGTCGGTACATCGATACAAATTGGTCTTTCTTACCCATATTAATCACTAAACCTTAAATATAACTTGATGGATTCAAGTTACAAAGCAACTTGGATGCTGGGCGGGAATGGAAAGGAAAAGTTCACTTTTCCTCACCAGGAAGACAATAGGCCAGTCCTACCTTAGATACCTAAGGTATGAGAAGGGAAGAAAAACATCACTTACTTAGAACATATGTGTAGCTGCAATAAAAACATAAAGAATTCTGTGATGTCAATGAGCCCCAACATCTAAGAAATCGATAAAGTTAACAAGGACTGAAAGAAACACACTTTGCTTTATACCAAAAGGGAAAGAAAGGGTGGAAGAAATTAACAGCGTGGGAAAAGCATTCCAAAAAATCACGCCAAACACAACCCAAATCATTTAAATTCATTTATCTGAGTCAAGGTATAAAGTTTCGTGTCAAAACAAAAAACTACAGAACTCTCACTTTTCTATTGTTCCCAAAAGCATCGATAACAGCATATACAGGCTTTATACAAGAATGAAAGCACGAGCGTTAACACTCTGTGAATTCAAGAAATATAAGTTCACTAGTAAAATCAAATTCATCATCCTTGTGCTACTTACAAGTCCCTCTCTCTATTTCTGTTTTCATTAACATGAGGGACTTGCAGCAAGTCCATCACCCTTCAACCTTGTAGCGTACGTCACAAAGTTGCTTAGCCCCAGGCCCCTGAAAATTCTAAACATCAAGTGCTATTCAATTTTCTTTTGATATAAAAAATGGCGTCGTATGGAGGTGGGTTTGAATGACGCCTCAATTGGCTGGTATAAAACGAAGATAGCTTTCTGAAGTGACAGTGCAGTGAAAAAATGAATTTCCCATACTCGTGTATTTTTTTTGACGAAATGTTAGAACTTGTCAAATGCAAATAAAAGACAAAATATGCTATGCTGTGGCGATTGTCGACGACATGTCGGCAATCTAATAAAAAGTACAGAGCGGGTGTCAGCAATAGCATTCGTCGCCTGTCTATGTGTGCTGATTACAGATGGACAAGTGATACCACAGCAGGATGAAGGATTTGATTTCAAAATATCAGAAGTAAAAAATGGTACGTACTTTGATTTTGTTTGGTTGCTGAATTGAATGAAAAGAGGTTTAGATAACTGACTCTGTTTGCATAACAATGTTTTAACGACCCTATTCAAAATGTTAGTTAACAACGTTTGTAAATCTATATTTTGATACTGACGGAACCTAAAGCTGATTGTTTGATTATAAGTATAATTTTATTTTATTTTGACCACAAATTCTGAGTATGATCGCAATGACTTTAATTCAACAATTTTATTGTTTCAATACCATGCCATCAAGTTTTATATTCATACAATTATGATTCACAGATGACGGAATAAGAAAACATGTCCCGTATTTTGCCTAACTATAGGTGTATCACTAAACCTCTAGTATAAATTTTTATGTATTAATCTACTAATAGAGAAAACAGATCTCAATAATTATTTATGTTAACTAACCATATGCTATCATTTTTAATTGAAGTGCCTTGACATGTGGCACTCTTCTGTCCCTATTGTTAGTGCAAAGTCCAGGCTATGTCTTATGCAAATTCCATTCCTTGATTTGACATGGGGAAGTCCTTATACAGATAATCATGCCATGTTGGGGGCGCAAGTCCAGGGAAAATCTCACTGCAACCAGAGGAGGGGCTTTGGGCTATACCTCCAGGAAAAATTCTCAATGCCACCCTTTTTAGATTTGCACTGATTGCTTCTTTTTACCGACTATGTTTACTATAGCAGCAAATGAGTAGAAATGACTGCGAAAAAAAGAAAAACAAGTAGGAAATAAGTAGGAAACAACAATGAAATACAGAAATTGGCTGGAAAAAATTCAACTGAGGCTGCGATTTTATTTATTAAGTAAAAAATCCTGCCTAAATGGCTATGATGATATTTGGAACCCAAATGTTACCAACCTAAAAGAAAGTGAAAAATTTTGAGTTAGGCCCCCTCCCCCTCCCCAAACATTCAAATATTGTTCAAGCAGTAGATTTTCAGCCTACACAGCTTGTTTTTCTTCAATATAAGGGTTCGTTATTTTAGCCCATGTGGATAGATAAGCTTACCTCGTTTTGGAGATTAGTTGTTTCTGCTAAGTGATAAATCATTTCATGTTGTTTCCTTATCGTTTCTCCTCGTTTGTATTAATTTCTTGTTGTTTCCTGTTGTTTCCTGTTGTTTCAGCATTAGTAAATGCTTTTACCGACTACAGCCTTAAGATTTTTTAAACACCTAATCAATGATTTAAAACTGACATGAAAAGAGCTTTTACAATGATATGGCCTACTCACTTCAAGGACTGCAGACTGGATTTTTTGTGTATATTTGTCATATTTAAAATTGCTTATTAATCACTGTTAAATCCTTAAATTTTATTTCAGAATACATAGTAACGTTTAATGGATACTACTCAACTGAAGAGAGAGCAAAGTTCATGAAGAATGCCTTAGTTAATGTCTCAACAAATTGGAAAGAGATAGCTAGAGACAACCCTGCTAGTGGGTTCCCTAGTGATTTCAGTCTTGTTGAGGTAATTTCTCCAAAAATACAAAATACAAGTAATTTTATGTTCAGATGAAAACTTCATACTATTCATCAGGCCTTGCTCTAAGCAAAATGATGGCGCTCTATAAAAAGAGCCCCTTAGAAACTCTAGGTGCTCTATTTTGCACCTCTAAATGAAATGGCCTTGAGAGCATCCTTCAAGAGCTTTGGAAGATCGAGGGCTTCATATCGAGAGCTTTGGAAGAGTGTTAAATAAGAATTTCAACAGTGATACCAAAAAGCACCATAATATGAAATAACAAAACATGCAACAAACATTATGTTAAAAAGAAATATTGAAATATGATAAAACAAAGTCTCAAAATTGTTCAGATTTTTCTAGATATGTAAGTTGTCATCACTACTGTTATGTTCAGCTTCAGCTTCACATATTGCTTCATCAAAGTACATGACTTTAAGTCGAACATTTAACTTTGTTTCCTTTTTTATGATATCCATTCTATAAGACACACTAGAACATCTACTACTCATGAAAGCAAATGAAAACTGAAAAGCAATGCAATAATTTGGGTGGAAAAGGGATCTCTGATTTGCCCAGGTGGTTTTAAGTTATAAAGAAAAAACAGAAAATAATACTTTAACAGAATATTAATGCTTGGTCGAAAATCAAATAAAGCTGGCGGAGAATGCCCTTGATGGCCTATGTCCTTGGTGGTTATTAGAGGGTTATTAGATTAAGGTGAATATTTTCTCAAGAGGTAATCTTATACGCAAATCATAATATTGCGGTCTGCTGGGAAGATTGTTCATGCTTGATCAAGTTTATTCAGCAAATATCAAAAATTTATTTTGCTCTGTGGTAATATTATTTTACGTTTAAGGGGCTCTATAAATTGCTCTCCAAGGCTTTTTTGGGTGCTCTCTAGGTGCATGGGCTTGATCGAGCGCCTTTACATGCAAGGTCTGTATACATCAGTGATAAAGGTTGTCAGCTATTCGTCAATTGGAATAACAGTCAAACCAGTTTGAATTGTATTGTCATATATGATTTTTTAAATTAAAAGCATGCAGTTTATGACACCACAAAGTTATGGTTCTGACACTAAAACTTGTTACATTTTGTTTATTCAACTGGCATACATGCACATTAATTATTTGCACACAAACAGACCATGCGCCTACACACATCCAATAAATCTGTCTTCAAATCTCATGTTAGATTTGTTATTAGATCCTGTAAGTGATGTTATCAGATTTTGCACATTTGCTTTCAAAATATTTGCAATATGTCTTATCTTAAATAATTTTTAATAAGAGCAATGCTTTGCATTTATCTTGAATAATTTTCCTTAAAGATAATTGCTCATGCCATAACAAATTTTCTTTTAGTTTGCTCATGAAGCCCCATTAATGATCAAAGCTCTTTACAAGAGTGAAAAAGTGAAGCATGTTTCACCCCAGAAGAAGGTCACAAGAATGCTTTTGAAAACAACCCACACACCAGATGATACACAGAATGATGAAAACACAAAAGCCTTTAACACACCAGACTGTGAGCCTGGTACTGAAGGATGTGATTATCCTAAATGGTTCCCAAGGTAACCTATATTGTCATTGCTTTGCTAGACTGAAACAAACCTTTTTTCAAAATAACAAGGAGCAGAGCATGCAAAAAGATTTTTGTCTTGGAACTTGGCTATAACTAAAATTTGCCTGTTAGCTTAATTCGAATTTGTTTGCAAGCTAATTTCTTCATAAAATAAAATGGAGTAAGCATCAGGGAATACTGAAAATATTAATAGCCCAAAAGACCCAGTGCTTGAAGTGAGATGATTTAGTTTTAGATTGTTCAAGTGTTTTATAAAATAAGAAGTAACATCTTTGATCCACAACAGGTTTTATTTTTTCTATCTTGTTCTTTCGGAACCCTATTCTGATGTTTTATACTCTGAGGAGTGTCAGACGAAAAAGCTTTTAGTATGTTGTAAAATTTTTGCTTTTTTTAAAGCCATTTTCAAATTATGTATGGCCCAAAGATTGTTCACAGATTTCAATTTTATGTATATTCAAAGGATTAATACATTTAGAATGGATTTATCCTTTTAATTATTTTTACATTGAATCGCAAATACAATCTTTCTTATCCTGTAAGCTGTTAACATTGGTCTATCATTGATATGAATAGCTGCTCCCCAACCAATGAAAGTTTGTTACCCAAGCAACATTGAGACTTTTTATCTAAATGTTTGTCTGTGTTTAGACTCTCCAAATAATTTTGTTTTTGTTTTTAGGAAACTTAAGAGGTCAAGTATTGAGCAGGTCAGTCTGTTCAAAATTTAAGTTTGTTGAATTTCAACTGTCTTCATGAGTATTGTATATTTAAAATTGTACCCTGGTTTTTATCAGTTATATCATTTACCAGCACAGAAGCATTTGGTATCTAGACATTTTTATCATCACATTTTTTTCACAATTTATCTGAAAAAGATTTCTTTGCAAACAGTTTTAGAGACTGGACGTTTTGTTTTGACATTTGTGCTATAAGATATCAACCCACTTTTTGTTGAACTTTGATTAAGGAGGTTTGTAAAGCTGTACAACTTTGAACGAATAATCTTTTTGAACAGTCAAGTGAAGGGCAACTTTTTTAATACCGGTTCATGAATATACTCTTCTCAATATGCTTATTCTGTAAAACACAATATTCCCTAAAAAATTCCCTGTGAGTTTTTTAGAGTTATTCTGGTTTTTTCTTTTTCTGTGGAAGGACACAATGGGGCTGAGGGGCTTTGCCCCCAAAAGAAATTCAAAACCATGCAAAAATTTCCTTGCTCTTGGTTTCAAGTATGTTTAGCCCCCTTAAACTTTTTAGCCTCCTCACTCCATATCATTATCCATGTTCCTTTCCTTATTTATCAACTTATATATTTTTTTCTGTCACAGTTATCTGCAGACCAAGTACTTGGCCATAAATCTCGAAAGTTGTTAAGAACATTTCCCAGACAGGTAAGGCTTGAACTGCAAATATATAAATTAGATATAGTTGATGCTTTTTATATTATCGATTTTTATAAAATCTTTTGATGGTTTATTGTAATCCATCCTGTTATCCCCACATAATTTCTCGTTTCATCAGACTGAAAAATTACCATACTAAAAAATTACCATATTGCATATTATCTGTTTCTCTCTCTTCAATATTTCATTCTTTTAAGGCTCTAATTTCTCTTCTAAATGAATCTTTTAAATATTTGGTTTCAAAGTTTTTAATATTGATTAAGTTAAAGTAGATTTTAATTTAATTTTTTGTCAATTTTTTCTCAGATAACCCAGACAATGCAAGCAAATATACTTTGGGGAATGGGCCACCATGGTAAGTTTTTTCTGCTTTCTGTTTGCTTGGCATGAGGCCATATTTTCAATGTCTTTTTATGGCATTGTAAAAAAGTTGCTTTCAAAGTTATGTAACCAATTATCACGACTGCAATTAGATAAAGCTTAGTTAGAAACAAAAGGCAAAAAGAGAAATTGTAATATTCTGCATCTGATTTAGTTGTTTATTTGCATTTGTTATATCATTAGATCTGTCTATGTTGACACTTTTGTCATTAAATATTTTTAATTATATATCAAAAGTCCATTCTTATTTTTCCATTGTAAATACTGTATATAAATATATATATATATATATACATTGTTTTCTGATATCTGATATAACTTCTTGTTCAAGATTGGATAATATTTTTACCATCTGCTCTTCTACTATTGTATGAGAATTTGTCTTTTTGTTTCAGGGAAAGGAGTCAAAGTTGCTGTTTTTGATACTGGGCTGCCTAAAGGTCATCCCCATTTTAAAAATGTGAAAGACAGGACAAATTGGACTGGAGAAAAAACATTGGATGATGGTAAGTTTCGTATTGATTTTGAAACATGTATTTTCCACTTTCTTTCCTTACATCCACTTGAAATACATGTATATTAACTACATGTATTTGTAAAGCATTTAGAAAATACTTTTTTTTGTTGACCATGGCAATTTTGATGAAAGTGATTGTATTGATAATTCAAAACATCTGCATAGTTGCCTGGTACCAGTTGCATTTAGTATAAAACTAAATCCTCCATCTTTAAACTATCCTGTTCTGCACATTAAATTTTGTATGGCTTTATCTTTATGACATAAAGCACAATAGACAGAAAGTCAATAGTAATCTTCATATCATAAAAGGTTTTCTTTCAAAACTTTGTTTTAATGCTACATCTTTTCAAAGTTTTCTATCCCCTAAGTTATGCAAAGTAAGAAAGGAATATTTTATGACATGAAACAAATTGTTTGAGTTGTTATTGTTTGTACTTTTTATTACAGGTTTGGGCCATGGCACCTTTGTTGCTGGTGTTATTGCAAGCAGCAAAGAATGTCTTGGATTTGCACCAGATGCAGATTTGTACATATTCAGGGTTTTTACAAACAGTCAGGTAGGTAAAAATGTTAGGATTCTGTTTTTAAGAAAATAGTAGATAGTTCAACTGATGATCACAAGGGGTATGAATGAATTAGTTTCTGAGTTAGATGTCTGATGGATTTATATAATTGCAGGAAGGATTACAAGGTATGTCATCAGGTGTTAAAACATAAATTCTTAATCAATATGAGCACAAAATTTCCATATTCTGATAAATTGCTAATATTTATCTATCATTTTGCTATGATGACTTAAAATATGACTGAATTCCAGATGACTTAAAAAGACTGATGATGATGATGATGATGATGATGATGATGATGATGATGATGATGATGATGATGATGATGATGATGATGATGATGATGATGATGATGATGATGATGATGATGATGATGATGATTTTGCTATGATTTGAAAGGAGAATCTTTATACATTTTATATATCATATTTTAGTTAGATGTAAATGTATCCTTTCTTTTCTCCAGGCTTCATATACTTCTTGGTTTTTGGATGCTTTTAACTATGCAATATTCAGCAAAGTTCATGTTTTGAATCTGAGTATTGGAGGTCCAGATTTCATGGACAGGCCTTTTGTAGATAAAGTACTGCACTTATTTTGATTATATTTATATTCGGAACATCTTATTATCTGGGTCTATGCATAGTAGTTTTAGATATGGTCGATTTAGCTTTGATGGAGAAAATCCCAAGAAACTGTACAATATATAAGTATCTTTTTAAGTACAATAATATATCTATAAAGATCTTTAAAATTGCTCCAGTCCTCTTGACTTTTTTTGATGGTTGAAATAAAGTATTGCTATTTCTAAAGCCAGCAATATTTTTTGAGCCATGTTGCTCCTTATTGTCCCTTATTGGTTCACAGTGTAAGGTTTTTTGTACGAATTGTATTGAAATCAATTTACTGCTTATGTGATATCCTGAAACCAAATTGCCATCTTAATTAAATGAAGCAGGGCTCTCCTTAAACAGTTAACTGAATCTTTATCTAAATTTTCAAACATGAAGATTTTATTTATTTCAATTCCAGTTATTTCTTATTAGAATCAAAATTATTATCATTCTCTACCTAATTATTTTGTTTTCAGGTATGGGAATTAACAGCCAATAATATAATTATGGTGTCTGCAATTGGAAATGATGGTCCTCTTTATGGGTATGTTTTTCAGAATGTTTTTCATGTTTTTGTTTAATTGCTGGCACATTTGTTTTCCATTTAAAGCAGGGGCAGACACTTGGTCAAATATTGGGGGGGGAGCCTATTGTTTTAATAAGATGACGTCACATTTCCTATTGTTGTAGAACAAAAGACCATTGTCCTCTAAAGTATTGGGTTCGGTCCCCCCCCTCGCCCCCCATGTGTCCGCCACTGATTTAAATACATACTTGTACAATCTTCAGAGGTTTTTTGTTGGTAGTGCATCTAGAAATAAGAACTTTCGTTTCTTTTCAGGACTCTTAACAATCCTGCAGATCAAATGGATGTCATTGGTGTCGGTGGCATCGACTTCGATGATCAAATCGCCAAGTTTTCTTCAAGAGGAATGACCACTTGGGTAACAAAGTTTTGTTGTATACGAAAAACAGTGGCGGACACTTGACATCACAAACGACCAATTTGTTAGCGCGGCCACCCCCCTTTGGCCCCCCAGGTGTCCGCCACTGTTGTAAAGGAATAAGTGGCATGAAAAATGTCTTTGGTTGCTTTTGATGCAATGGAAACAGTAGATGTATTTTGAGCTCAAATTAAGAGTAAATTAGTTCTAAAATGGAATGATGTGTTTTCAAATAGAAGAAACATGTTTCAAGTTGTGAGTATGGAGCAATTAGGCTAAATATGTTAATATATCACTGTTTTTAACAAAAGTAGGAAAAATTAGTTGAATATAAACAGAAAAAACAGCGAATAGAAGAGATATGGATCTCAAAATATTTGCAGGGAATTTAATATATATAAGTATATTGTATTTTTGAATGATGCTGAAATAGTTATCAATTCGGTTCTGATTACTTGCAGGAACTTCCAGGGGGATACGGACGTGTCAAACCAGACATTGTGACGTATGGATCATCAGTGCGAGGCAGCAATATTAAGTAGGTACTTTACATCTTTTCGACGTTATGTCAGGTGCTTGGCTATCGTAGGCATTTGTTTGAGCCTTAACCTGCTTCAGGCATGCCGACTGGAACTATAATTTTGTTACGAAACTAAAGCAGTGCTCCTATTGATCAATACCCTCTGACTTAGCACCTTGTCGGTATGTTTTCAGTCAAGAGTTCTGCTAGGTTCTGGTGCTTTGCGATGCATCAAACAGGGATCTTCTTGTTCAACCTTTTTATTGCTGTTTACTGGCTTTTGCGGAAAATAATAGTCAATACAATCTGCTTTGCTTTGAAAACGTTTTGCGTCCTTTCCTGCTCAGCATATGCCTCAAGTTATTTTCTCTTATCATTTATTCGCGTACGTGTGAAACCCTAGAGCCAGAAGCTATTCCGGTTGTTATTTGTAATTGTATTCTTTTAACAGAGGAGGCTGCAGATCATTGTCTGGCACAAGTGTCGCTTCTCCCGTTGTTGCTGGTGCAGTCACACTGCTGGTTAGGTATGTAAAATTATTTTTGTCACCGTTTAGATGGCCACTGATTTGAACTGACTTTGAACCCATAAATGAGAAGCCTTTTCTTCTCAGCACTTTTAGTTCGTCACCCTAGGCTCATCCTGATTCTGAGTTTGATATATAAGCAACTTTGTTGAAATTCATGGCAATGATGCAAATATATTTAATAACAGTAATTTTAATTCTGTACAATTTTTGCTATTAATACTTTACCTCTTTTATGGATATTATTTATACATTCAAGACATCATCTACCTATAAATATGATTTCAGTACCAATTGTTGTATATAATCTGCATGAGATATATGTTAGAGTGATGCCTGTTTTCTCTTAGCTCTGTTCTTGCCAAGGGTATAAATATCAACCCAGCCAGTGTTAAACAGTCGCTGCTACGATCAGCAAAGAAACTGCCCAGTTTCAATATTTTTGAGCAAGGTATTTGAATTTTATTGATGGAAGTGCTTTTTAATCGACAAAGAGACTGTATATTAAATTTCTATATTAAAACAAAAACTTATCACCGTCTTAATCATGAATATCTGATGTTTCAATTGCTTGATGGTTGCGTTAGTTGTGAAAATCGGAGTCGAAACTTACTGTAGAACCATTTTTATACATAGAGGCGTTTACAGCTCTGCTTTTACGGCATTGAGCGTTATGTGATTGATCTGTAAAACAGTAATTGTCATTACCTAATGTATAACAACTAAATTATTCTATTGTCTACTACCATAAAACGATACTTGTTTGGTCTGATTTGGCAGGAGGCTAACTTTGCACTGTTTTATCAAACGCAACTCAAAACCCCTGCATTTATATATTTGTGTTGCTGTAGCAATGTTAATGTAAGAATGTTGTAAATAGAGTGGTGTCTTTCCTCAGGCCATGGTAAACTCGACCTTTTAAAGGCTTACCAAACCCTGAGCACTTACAAGCCGCATGCTTCGTAAGTTGAAATTTGCTTTTTGCTTTATTTTATATTTTCTATGATGTATAGAAATTTCAAAGCATATTTCTTTTGCGCATTGAATTATACTTCCTTGCACGATTGTTTGGTTTTCAAAACCTCGAGCTTTATTTTTTGAAAATGACATCAGCCAGAAATGTCGACAACGTCCCTCCAGATAAAAATGTTATAAATGGAGATATCCTCCTGTTAAATATGAACTGGAATTTGGCCCTTCGTTTAATATTCATTTCTTTAGAAGGCTAGAGACAAAAAACAATGTCATTGCTCCTTTCTCTATAATCTCAATATACTCTTAGCTGTTGTAAGTCTAAATTGACCAAGTGAAATGCAAATATTTTCCCTTAATTGATTTGATCATCTTCCCCAATAATCTTGAAGTTATAAATCTACTGCGTGCATCGCCATTACTTCATTTGCGAAATGTCTAATCTCAAGTATATGACTGAAGTTTAGGCGATGTTATTTGGGTTTTTTGTTGTTCCTAATTCTACTTTCAAGTTCCCATGGCTTTTTTAATTAGCTGTATCGTTCATAAAGAAGCTCGCATCGTAGCGAAATCTTCCAATCTTTGATAGCTTCTCCATAGCTTCATGTAATGAGTTTTATTTTGTACCTAGACTTATCCCAAGCTCAATTGACCTGACCGATTGTCCTTACATGTGGCCATTTTGCACCCAGCCATTATACTACGGAGCTATGCCTGTTGTCATCAATGTAAGCTCACTATGCTTTTTTGGTTCTATGATTAAAATTTTGACAAAGACACACGAAGGATATAGAAGTGGCTTAAACCAGGGGCCTTGGCGGGCTTAAAATAGAGAATCAATAAAATCTGTTGTGAGATTTTGCACGTGGTTTTTTGTGTCTTATATGCCATTTTCTCGAATCAAACAAAACTAGTCATTAAGTCGCTAGATAGTACTCCAGCTTCTTGAATATTTCCTTTGGAGAATACGGCTATTTTTCGTTATATCCTATTGCTATAGTTTCATCATGGATCGCGATTAATATACAGCGCTATCTTAAGTATTTTTGCACTGAAGTTTTAACTGACTATCCTTATTATTAACTTTTCAATAAAAACAGCACACAATGCTACTTTCTGTAAAAAATTTACAAAACGTTGCTTTGTGTATCAATGTAAATGCCTTAGAAGGAGAAATCTCTATACTTTTTTCAATCACACTTTTTTGCCTTGTCGACTGAAGCTCATCCTAAAAGTTTACTTAAACCAGTCTAAGCAAATTATTTTGACTTGTGTTCACATCTGTGACTTATTCAGTATGTTTAAATGTAGTTTTGTGTGGGCAATAAGTTTTGTAAATCGTGCTGTTATGATCGTTTTGCCAATTTCTCCCCCTTAGGCAACTATTTTAAATGGAATGGGCATTACAGGCAAAGTCAAAGGGAAGGTAAGATATATTTCAATTTCATCCAAAATATCTTTACTTAAACCCTGTAGAAGTATTTTTATCTACAAAAACACAGCACCAGGAAGTAACTGAGCGCCTCCCACAGATCTGTTTGTGCAAAGCCTTTTTATAGGGTTAAAATGGAAACAAAATTTGGGGTCTTTCTATACCGTGGTTGCTAAACTTTCTCGTTTATCATCGACTTTTTTTTTACTGTTAATTTTTTACAAATTCTTAACTCTGGTTGGAAGGGGATAGCCAAAAGTCCCTCTTTTATACGCTTTTGTTTTTTATATAAGCTAAATATTTTCTCAGTTTATTTGTTACAAAAAATTTTTTAAGTTGCATTCATTTTCTTTCAGCCCGTTTGGCAACCATTTTCCCTTCAACACGGAGAAATGATTGAGGTAAGGTTTTGACAATTAGCATGTAGAAAACCTCTAAATCCCTTGTTTTACAAAATATATGCGGCCTGGGAAAAATGTTTCTTGCATTTTAGTTTTATATATAAAAGAGAAAATTTTGCCAAGCATTAAAGACCTGGTTATTTGTTTCAGAAAGCGTATGTAGTATCTTACAGAACAGTGCTAGATGAATATATAAATATACGTTAGCCAAGGGTACAGCCTCTGGGCATCCCTTTAAACTGTTTAACCAAAGTACAGTATTTATATTTTCTAGTACCTTCACAATTTGAAGTATTCTCGTAACAAGCATTTTCAGTCTTGTTCTTATGTGGTTTTTGGCATATGTCAAGTTGCCCTTAATTAAGTTTTTTTTGTTTTCAATTCCAGGTCGGATTTACTTACTCAGAACTCCTTTGGCCCTGGTCTGGTTTCATCGCCATTTTTATTTCAGTGTCAAAAAAGGCGGCTGACTGGGAAGGAACAGCTCAAGGCCAATTTATCTTGACCATTGTCTCACCCGGAAAGGTTAGTCTTTTTCACCGAAGGCAGACATCCACGGGATCGATTTATACCTTAAATTGTGTTGCTTTCATCTTGATTGCCTAACAGTTAAGACCGATCTTGACTGATTTTCATTTGTCTGGTGCGGGGCCTACTATTCCAGCGTTTAAGTTTCAGTGTACTGGGCTGACCTTATTGGTAGTCCTATCGGCCCGAAGCCTACTACAGATGCAAACGAAATTTGTTTTCCTTGTCCAAAAAGGTCTAGAGAAAGTACATATGAAAGATGTTGCACGGTGTGTGCGAATAAAATGGATGAATTTATCTTCTCGAGTTTTCTCTATTTTGTCTTCTCTTTTGAAGCTATAGAGAGGGCAAATAGTTTAAATAAAAGTTGAAAATCTTCATTTGCAATATGCCAGCGAATTTCCGATATATTTGAAGCAATGACAAAAGTGGTCTATTATTAGGCAAATTCATTCGATCTAGAAATCTTTTAGAGGAGATGAGGGCTGCCTCTTATTTTCAGGTGTACCTCTGAATTTTACGTTTGTTTTGATGGAATTGGTTTTGCCTATAGTAATTCTATTTTGCTTTGTAGGAGGAGAATGAAGAGCCAGTCGAGTCGATAATCAAAGTACCAATAAAGGTCAAGGTGATTCCAACACCACCTCGAAGGTAAAGAGATGAAGACGGGCTTTCATTCTTTGTTATCCGCTTCTAGCTTT
Organism: Rhopilema esculentum; assembly: GCF_057945365.1. NCBI lineage: Eukaryota > Metazoa > Cnidaria > Scyphozoa > Rhizostomeae > Rhizostomatidae > Rhopilema > Rhopilema esculentum. The sequence goes on along the minus strand of NC_142818.1, from coordinate 9,211,551 downwards.
TCTGTTTTAACCCTGTTTTTTAGAATAAAAAAGTCTCTCCGTGAATTGTTAAAATATTTTTTATTTATCGGGATGTTTTTGGATGATAATTTAAAGGTTTATTCCTTTTTCTTGTAGCAAAAGAATTCTTTGGGATCAATACCACAATCTGCGGTACCCCGCGGGTTATTTTCCACGTGATAACTTAAGAATGAAAAACGACCCGTTAGATTGGTGAGTCTTTTGGCTCCTTTTAAATGATCCACTATTAGCTAGCACCACGTTATTAGAATATAAAACTGATTTCAGTAGATGATTGCTCATGTCAAATGATATGGTTCCAAGTATTTGAACGTGTTTATTTTCTGGCACCATCATTGGTGACTTTCTGTCAAAGAATTTGCTAATTTTGGATATGTTAAGACTCTTCAATATAATTTGGTCTTGTTTGGTGCCTTTACAGAATGGTTTATTATTGTTTATGTATCAAAGTATGAAAGACAGAAATGAGCAAAGCAGTCTATTTACTATCAAATGTGTTATTGTTAGTAGAAAACGTGGGTTTGTTCATTGATGTTTTTTTTTCATTTTGGAATGTTGCTAAAAACCTTGCTCTCCAGTTTTCGATCTCAAAAAATAGACTATGCTTTTTTTAATCCTATATTTATGTACCCATGATATTCCCAAATATGTGCTGTTTTCTTTAGATATTTTAATCTTACATCCTAGCCTGCAATCTTACATCACAAAAAGTGAACTGCTCAATATTGCATTAAAACATTTCATCTATAGGGTACAAATAGCCAATTACTTGGCTTATATTGACTTCAAATGTAATTTTTCAGCAAAAAATTTCAGTAACGTGTGTCCTGATAGTGTGTTCCTTATATGGCATTTTCCAGGCAAAGATATAAAAGCGAAAGGCGTGCAAATAGCTGTAATTCAAAATAATCATTAAAATAATAAGTTAGGCTCTTTTTTGTCTTTTAGGAATGGCGACCATATTCATACAAATTTCAGAGATCTTTATACGCACCTGAGAAAATTTGGCTATTTCATCGAAGTGCTTGGTACGTAGTTTTACATTTTGGTTGTTTCTCACTCAACAAAATATTGAATCTATATCGATCAATAACTTCCTCAAACAGAATTTAATTACAGATGCATTGTCTAGTCCAAAAACTATTCACTTATAAAAGTTTCATCATGTTTTACATATTCACGTTTGATAAAAGCAATTTGAGCCATCGAGGAGTATTTGATTTTTATTGCATGACTTTTTTCCTTTTGAAATTAGAATTAAAAGATGAATTACTTACTTTATTTGCTTTGAGTTCAAAAGGATTGGGTTGACCTGAGATGTGTGGCGGCAAAAAGTCAACAAAAAGAGGAAATATTTTGTGGAAGATTTATTAATTTTAATTTTTTTCTGTTTTGAATACCAGGTGTTTCGCGAAATTTTGTTAATTTCCTTTCTGATAACAGACAAAATTTGATTGTTTTAGTGTACGATAGAAACAGTGTTTATTAAAACAAAGTTTTGTTAAAGGCAGGATTTCTAAAGACAATATTTGATTTCTGTCTACGTTAGAAACAAAGTTTGCTAAGAAAATGCTATCAGTTGCATGGTTTTCCCCTTTTTCCTTATCTTGTTGAATACGCCCATAACTGGCGTCGCTGAGTTTATTTCACAGTTTTTACATTAACAAACTAATGCAATCATTTGTTTATTTTTAGGGTCTCCTTTCACTTGTTTTGATGCCAAGCAGTATGGTAAATCGATTTACTTTCTGTTTACATTTTTATCATTATATGTTGTGATAGGTGAATCTGAAACTTATGAAAAATTTTGCTGCCTTACAAATAGACCAGTTGTTTTCATTATTTTAGCACCAAATGCATCACTCACCTTCATGTATGCATAAAAGATATATAAGCTTATATTCAATAACGTCACCTGTCCCTGAATTTGTCATTTGTATTCGTTGGTCAAAAAGAAAAGGCCTCAAGCTGCTCATAATTAAGATTAGAAACGTTAGATTTAAGGAATCCCAGTCCTATATTTTCAGCGCATATTCAGAAATTAAATGTTTATGGTCGTTATTGATGCTATGTTAATGATAGCAATGACAATGGGTTGTAATAGATAACACGATGACGATTCGTCTTTGAAAGATCATATAAAGTATTCGTGTTCAAAACCTTATCTAGTCTCCATGCTTGTAATGAACTTATCAACATTGTACGAGGAGAGGGGGGATAGACTAGTGGCAATATTTATAGCCTATTCCAAGGGAAATTAGCTGTGGGGGCAAACCTTTGTTTATATAAGGTGAAGGGCAATAACCTATTGTTTTAGACAATATAGTTATTGGGGCTGCAGAGGCAATCCTTCCCCCCTCTAGTTAGTATCTTGAAAAAGGCCCTGGCAACATTCACACATTGAGGTGGTCGTAAATCCTGGGGTTGTCAGCAATTGGCCTTAAAAATGGTGATATTAGCTGTTTGCTATCATTATTAGCTAGAATCAGCTGATTGCATCCTAAAGAATCTTTTTTCCAAAGGTACGTTATTACTGGTAGACAGTGAAGAGGAATATTTCCCGGAAGAAATAATCAAGCTTAAACACGATATATTTCATCATAAATTATCTGTTATTGTGTTCGGTGAGTGGTACAACAACGAGGTTATGAAGAAGATCAAGTTTTACGACGAAAACACGAGACAATGGTGGTTGCCTGACACTGGTGGAGCCAATATACCTGCGTTGAATGATCTTATGAAATCATGGGGAGTTCAGTTTAGTAACAGAATTTTTGAAGGCAAATTCACTCTTGACGGGAAAGAAGGTTGGTATTTTCTGTCATTTGGTTGTGTGAGCGGTTTAATCATTATTTGTGAATTTTCGAACGATGTCTCACCTTTAATGATCCTTTTAAATAGTCATTGATTGAGGAAATGGCTTATCAGGGCCAGTCCAGTTGTCTCTCATTTGAGGTAAGAACCTGAACATGCAAAGTTTGCGTATGCAATCAATAAAACAAAATAGCAGCTTTTTGTTTCTTGCATTATAACTTTAACTAAGGAGAACAAATCGGGTTTCGTTTCCTTACCTAGATTAAAGATTGTGGTAAATAATTTTCCAACACAGATTTAGATGTTAGTTAGAATCACAGCGTATCTAGCAATAAAGCGTTGCTATGTTAATGTTTTGTCATTGATTAATAATTGTCAAATATCTCATTTCATACTTTTCCAATTCAGTTCCATACACATCCGGAACAAGCTTGGCACAGTTTCCTGACAAGGGTATTGTTATTTACGCTGAGAAATTAAGCGACCAAAAAGGAGCTGTTCTGACTGGGAATCTTAAGGATGAAAATGATGTACCCGTCCTAGGCCTCTATCACCCGACTGCAATTAATGCAGGCCGGATTTCAGTGTTTGGTGACTCTAATTGCCTGGACAGTGCCCATATGGAAAAAGGTTTGTGTTTATGACAGTTCGGGTGAGGTAGTCTTAGCCATGTATGTAGAATTGTGGTACTGTGGTCAGTGTTTGATTCCGGTCCCGGATCTTAATTTGGATTCCTGCTTTGAAAATAACTGGAATCTTGCTTTCACTTTTTCAGGCTTAAATGATGACAATATAAAGCCAGTGTTGTATTGTAATGTAACTAGATTTTGAACCAGAATATCCGTACACTGAACTAGAAAGTGTGGTGTGAGAGCTTTCACAGAAAGATTTCTTCCATGGCCTGCTACTCTCAAACAAGTGAAATTCCTTTATAGATGCTATAAGTCAACATATTTCCGATTCTACACATCTAGTCTATTCAAGTGTGTGCTTTATTATGCAAGTAAATCTAGAGGTGCTGGAGTTGAGTTTTAAAGTATATTGAAAATAATTTATGCATTGAAAATGTTGCACAGCGCTGTTTTCAAAAGAAATACCATGCGGCTCGTCAGTATTAGAGCTGTTTTTGCTTGCGCTAGAGCGGCCTATTGCTAACTGTTGCAATTACCATCTTCTCTTTTGATGATCATGTTTCATTAATATATAGATTGTTTCTGGCTGCTTGATATGCTCTTGGAGTTCTCAGCAACTGGAATAATTCCCAGCGTCTTGCTAGATGCTGCAGGGCCCCCGCTTACAGATACAAAAGCAAAGTCGTCACCGGAAAGGATGTATGGTAGGTGACATCCTTACTTCAAAATTTAGGATAGAGAAACTTGAGATTTCAGGTCTCTATTTGACAAAAGCAGAAGCAGTTCTTCATTCTACAGGGAGTATTTGCATCTCTGAGAGCGAAAAATCTCGTAGCTTCATCGGCAATAAGAGAACGCTTCTTTACTTTGTAAACAAGACAGACCAACAAAAAGAGTTCTTACCATCATTTATTTGGCAAAAAATTATAAAAAAGCTATACCAGGGGCGGACACTTGGTCAAATATTGGGGGGGGGGGCAAGCCTGTTGTTTTAATAAGATGACGTCTTATTTCCCCATTGTTTTAGAACAAAAAACCATTGTCCTCGAAAGTATTTGGGGGCGACCGCCCCCGCCCCCTCGCTCCCAGGTGTCCGCCACTGAGCTATACCAAAAGTTTTGTTTGAATTTTAAAAATTAAGCTTAATTAAGTCCAACACGTAGCGGTTTTTGATAGGTCTACTTGCCTAATTGAATCCCGTTGACTGATTATGCCCTCAACCTTTCTTTTTTCATCAATGCTAGGCATTTTGTTTAGTGCAATAAAAAGTCGAATTCCTGCTTTGTTGTTTGAGGTGGATTTTAGCTCAACCTATAAATATTCCTGATAACCCTGGACAAAAATCGATATTGTGTCATACTGTCAACCGTGACATACGTCCTGTTCAGTAACCCCACGTAAGCCCTCTGGTCATATGCGAAATCTCCAAAATCATGACTTTTTAGGAAGTATCATAAAGATCCTTCTGTTTGAACCAACTTGTTCCCAAGCTGTCACCGTTTGTTTTACCTTTATCCACTTTTAACTAGTTATTTTTGCTAAATACAATTTTTCTGTTTTCAGGTACAAAACTTCACAAGCATTCAAAAGTTCTGGATCCATTAAAAGCCGGTGTTTTCAAAACACGTCCACTTCCTCCTTGTCCATCTTTGAAGTGGGCAGTCTCTCATCCAGTGAACATGACAGCACCTCCAAATATAGTTTTAGGATCACAAAAGGTGAGGTGAGTAATTTACTTCCATTTTTTACATTTATTTTCTTGCTGAAGATTTTTATTTTTCTTATAACAAATGTCTCAACGGAAAATATTTTTTCCAGGGCATTCCTTTATTTTGCCGTAAGCATTTGGTAGGGAAAGTACTTTGTGTATGGGGTAATTCTCTTAACGAGCTATGCAGAATTAATTTGGGAAATAGGACGAAGGGACCGTATAAAAATGCTTTGACAAGTGATGTCCGATATTTTTTTATTTTCAACGTCGATTACTTGTTTCAACAATGTCTTTAATAACTTAGAGTTGAATAGAGTTAAACATATTGTGGATCAACAAGTTGATCAATAATTAAGATCGATATTGTTTTTGCCTGAATAGTTCTGAAATTCCTTTTGTCCACTTGTTGAGTCACAATTTCTTGTGCTTTGCAGCTTCCAGTAATCAAGCACGGCCAGAAGAACCTACTTGATTTCAATGATGAGCAGACACTGACCATTTACAAAGACAGTGAGAATGCAGACTTCAAAATTATAAACGGACTTTTACTAACTTTACCAGCATATGTAGCCCTGCTCGGTATTGTATTCTTTCTATTATGTATCGTTGCGCGGAGGTTCAGGCGAAAGCCAAGAAATATTCTTGTAAGGGTAGGTCGACAAATTAGGAAATTTTAAATTGTAAATAGGTTTAGTAATGTAGAAGAAGTATTAGAAGATTGATTCAAAAAATTCCTTTTGTATTGATTTCTTTTCCTTTTGTCTCCGGAAAATTTTTTGGCTTTTGAAAAGAGCCCTTTCAGATGACAATGGCAGCATCTACGCATATTGGTAGAAATTGTCCGCAAAGTTTCCTAATATATTTTACTTCACTAAAGAGGTTGTATTTTGATCCTTAAAAACAGTTATACAATAAACTTTCTGACATTAGCTAAGCCACTATGTTGGAGCAAAAACATTTTCTGATTTAAGCTTATTAATTGTTTTACTCTCGAAAAGTCCTCTTGGCATAAATAGGCGTAAATACTCTCGAAAAGTCCTCTTGGCGTAAATAGGCCTAAAAGGTAACAAGCCTTTTCGTCTCACATTCCGTTTCGCCGGAGGGGCGATCGCCCTTGTGAAAATTTTTTCACGAAAAGGATTGAAGGTTTTCTGTCATAATTTTCTTTGTTTTGACCACCTGGCTTCACTTGTGTGCTGGATAAGTGTCCCCTTGAAATTCCCTGCCCCTGTACATGGCAAAGCCAATATCCTTGTGGTGTCCGTTTGCTCGCTAAGAAGGTGAATTGCAATTTCTTTCCGATATCTCTACTGATCGTGAACCAGTTTTTTGTTCTTGCATTTGAAAGTGTGAATCAAAATTGTTTCTGTCTTGAAAATGAAAGGAATGAAGTTCTAAAATGGCGTTATTCTCTATAATTTGCTTAAGTGTTTCAATTCTACCAATCAGTGATGCCCCAGAGATAATATTGTCCAATATAACTTCCTTATTTCAGTTAAGACAATTTTTAGAAACCTTTACGCTTTCAAAGAAGCTTTTTATCTTGTTATTGGGGACAAGCATCTTCTTGGGGAATCTGAGAGTATGGTGTAAACTTGGCTATAATATATGCCAAATGTCGCTGAACTCAAACCATCCCATTTTCAGAATTTTCAGAATGTGATTCTCCTTTCTAAGTTTGCTTTTCTCGCAATTTAAACTGATTCAAAATATTTCCTCTATTTCTAAATTAAATAATGGAAAGTGCACAACAAAGCTCTTTCTCCAATGTTTAGTCGATTGAATCCAGCATTAGTTTGCAAGGGTTTTTAAGGCCCACATTGGTTAAAAAGTTATTACCAGCAGCTACTTTTCTCTTTCTTGATTGAAGTCTCAAAAATTACGAAAATAAGTAACTTAAGTAGTTTTCTGAACATAAGTAACTAGACGTGAGATGATTTCTCTGTCAGGCTAACAACTTTGTCGTGTTTGAAGCTTAGAAACACCGAGATAATGCGACAAAAAGCATGCTTGATCATTTACACCTCGAGATTGGGTAATTGAATAAACGCTACAAACAACATTTTCTAACAACATACTCGGAACAAAATCTGAAACTGTCCGGATACTTTCGTGAGGGGAGTGTATAAACAGTTTAACGCTGTAGAGCTTCAGACGGAGACTCTGGCACTACGACAGGGCCAAAATTGATTCTATCCAAAAAAGCATCGAGAGATATCAATGGCGAGAATCTCTTCAATCGATTCAGTGCCCCAACGAACAAGTAAAGTTGCTGACAGAAGTCGTTCTCAACGTGTGCTCGAATTTCATACCCAATGAAATCAAAACGATAAGGCCGTGTCAAGCCCCATGGGTGACCAAGGGTATCAAAGCATTTCTTCGGAAAAAGAATCGCGCCTACAAATCTTTTGTTAGAAAGGGCCGACCTGCAGACATGCATAGAGAAATCCAAAACATGATCTCTCTAAGTTCTAAAATTGTTGAAGATGCTAAGCAGAAATATTACTCCAAGATCGGAACGACTCTTGCAAATCCTACTACTGGTAGTAAAACTTACTGGTCGCTGATCAATAAAGTCCTAAACAAAGCTAAAATTCCAGAAATACCTCCCCTCCTAGAAAATGACATTTTTGTTCTTGACTTCTCATCTAAGGCTCAGATTTTCAATGATTATTTCATCCTACAATGTACTACTTTAGACACTGGGAGTGACACTCCACGAGATCCACCGGAACATGGCACTGAACTAACAAACATCGCTATAACTGACGATAAAATATTGAGAATAATTCGATCGCTAAACCCTAACAAAGCTCATGGATGGGATGATATCTCTGTGCGAATGATAAAAATTTGTGATAGCGCACTTGTACTGCCATTGAAGTTAATCTTCGAGAATTGTTTGTTTAAGGGTATTTTCCCTGAAACTTGGAAGTGTGCAAACGTTGTTCCTGTGCACAAAAAAAATGAAAAGAACTTAAAAGAGAATTATCGACCAATTTCCCTTCTTCCGATTTTTGGGAAAATCTTAGAGAAATTGATTTTTGATTCTTTATATTCTCATTTGCTTTCTGAAAACATCTTGAACCCAAACCAGTCAGGTTTTCGTCCGGGAGACTCAACGATAAATCAGTTAGTCTCTATTACTCATTCTATCTACTCTGCGCTCGACTGTAATCCAACTCTTGATGTTCGCTCTGTATATCTTGACATCTCTAAAGCGTTCGATCGGGTATGGCACATCGGCCTTCTTTATAAATTACGAATATGTGGTGTTTCGGGAAATCTGCATACCCTTCTCTGCAGTTTTCTGTCAAATCGTAAGCAGCGAACAGTTTTGAATGGCAAGTCTTCTAGTTGGGGTAATATTTCTGCAGGCGTTCCACAAGGCTCAATCCTGGGACCTTTATTGTTCCTCATATATATCAATGATTTGACTGAGGAACTTAAATGTACTGTTAAATTATTTGCTGATGATACTTCTCTCTTTACCATTGTAAACGATCCTAAATTGGCAGCTGATGACATGAACCATGACCTGGACCGTATAAGATCATGGGCACATAGATGGAGGATGTCATTCAACCCTGATCCTAGAAAGCAAGCAGTGGAGATAATTTTCTCAACAAAGAGAGACAAAATTGATCATCCCCCGATATTTTTTAATAATATCCAAGTAATGAAAGTGGACGAGCATAAGCATCTTGGGCTTACACTCGACTCTAGGCTTTCTTTTATAAGTCACATAAATGCAGCTATTGCAAAATCAAGAAAAGCAATAGGAATGTTGAAGTTTCTTTCAAAATATCTTCCTCGAGAAACCTTGAATATGCTTTATAAACTTTATGTCAGACCTCATTTAGATTATGGTGATGTGATTTACCACCTTCCATGCAAGGAAATCAATTCAAATAGCCGCGGCAATATCCTGATGCAAAAACTCGAATCGGTACAATATTCTGCAGCATTAGCAGTAACAGGAACATGGAAAGGTACCTCTCGTGAAAAGCTGTATCAAGAGTTAGGATGGGAATCCCTGTACTTGAGAAGATGGAGTAGACGACTTTTCATGATCTACAAGATCATTAACAATCTGATGCCAGATTATCTAAGAGATCCTATTCCCCAGCTGATTCAATCATATTATGCTTTTCGTAATCAACCCGTTGTTGGACAAATTAGAGCAAGAACTGAAAAATATAAGTCAAGCTTTTTCCCAAACAGCTTACATGAATGGAATCAGCTTGACCCTGAAATCAGAGAATCGCCTTCCATTGATATATTCAAGAATAGATTGCTGTCAATCATTAGACCACTTTCTAACTCTGTTTTCGGTATCTATGACCCACGAGGGCTTTCTTTATTAACTCAACTTAGGGTAGGGTTGAGCAAACTAAATTTCCACAAATTCAGTCATAATTTTAGTGACACAATCAACCCGATGTGTCCGATCAACGATGGTCTTGAGGATACGGAGCACTTCATATTGTCATGCCATTCTTTTGAAAAACAAAGACATGACCTCCTCGCTTGTGTCATTCCAGTACTGCACTCTTTTGAATTTACCAACGTTCCTAATCCTATCCTTTTACAGATTCTTTTGTACGGCGACAAAAAATTGCCATTTGAAGTAAATAAATTCATTTTGGAATCTACTATTCTGTATATTTCAAGAACGGAACGCTTTGAATGATCATAAAATCAGTTTCATCAAATATCCCTTAGTCTTGTGTCTCACCCACTTATTTGCTTTTTTCAGTTTTTCAAAACGTATTATCTTGTACCTGTAATCTTCTATATATATATACTTCTTTTCTTTTTTTTGTAACATTGATTAAGTGTAAGTGTAGCGTTCGTATTTGTTTCTCTAGTTGCATGTAATGGCCATGGGGTTGGCATTGTCCATTGCTCTCCATGGTATCGTACCTGTAGTATCGTAAAGTAATTAGCAAGTAATGTAGAATGTAATTTGTATTGTAACATTTTATCTGGATATAAAAAAAAAAAAAAAAAAAAAAAAAAAAAAAACACTGCTTGGAATGGTAGAGCCTAAGCTGAAGTGGCAAACTGTTTATCTGAAGGCTGCGAATCGTCTTAATTCTTGCCCGAGGGATCAAAATACTTTTTAAATGCCAAATACACTATAACCAATAATGATCCTGTTAGAATATATTACATTATTAAAAGATCTTGATTCTTCAAGTGTTGCCAAAATAAAAGTTTAGGGAATGTTCCTTCAAACGCTGTTAGATAAAAAATCAAGACTTTGATTGTTGGTTCTCAGTTCAATGTAACAAGATGGATCTTAAAACAAAACGATTTCCTTGCAGCCTACGTGGGTGCCTGCGCTTTGATATTGTAATTCTGCAGCGTCATAATTTTGACCAACTGAACCCTGGGATGAAAAAGTGAGATGTCAGTTATGTTACAAGGCTATCAAAAGAGCCCAACGATAACACATCTAAGTGTATGTATTGTATCTCAAAGACAACATGTCATACATTGGCAGCTGCATGTACAGAAAGACCGCAAAGGAGACTGAACTTTGTTAAAACTAAATGTTCACTGTTCCATTCTGCCATGCAAAACACTTCGTTTAGAAGAAAGAGGTGGATGCAGTGACGCCCAATTTTGCGAACCATCTTTTTTCAAGCAAAAAATAAACAATGTTGCACCAATAATGCTTAAAGATATGTAAAAAATCATTGGTAGAGGTGGGAATGAGATGAAGTTTTAAGATGAAACAGTGGATAAAATTACAATTCACTTCAACCGATTTGCTTTTTTGAATGGAAAAGAGGCTGTGGCAAGGCAGCTGTTGAATTTTGATGTGGCAGGATGGCGTCCGAGGCGCCTGATCCCAGTTCTTCGGAACTTCTTACAGATTTTGATATAGCAGATGTCGATAATTGGGATGATCAAAACGACAGTTCAAAGGTGGGTTCTAAGAAGAAAGGCCTAGTTTCATTTTGATAAAAAACTTGCCCGAAACACATGAAATTAGCCAGCCAAAACGAACTCGAATTCCAGCTGCAAAGCGATTTACTCAAAGAAAGGGTGATTCAATTGCAAATCTTCTGGAAGGAGAAAATGAGAAAAATAGAAGGAAATGAGTTAGTAATCGTGAATAGTTAGCTTATAGACAAGACGATTCCAGTATAAATGCTATATTTTAGCGACTGGTGTCAATCTACGGCGAGATAACTGGAATTTTGGGTGTGAATTTGGAAGCCCAGGCGAAGCGCAGATAACAACACATGTTACCGTCGGTCTACTCCAAAAAGGAGCGTTTGTAACGAGGAATAGGATATTTTTTATATTTTGAGTTACAAAATGTTTACTGTTATATTTATGTTAAGTAAGTCGTTTTGCTAGCCCGTATTTTTCAAGATTTTTCGTCTGTTTTATAATCGGCTCCGTCCGAGTTTAAAAATTTTTCGCCATCTTTAGTCTGGAAATGCTGCGGTTTTCTGATCCTCCCAGAAGTCACCTCTCATTGGTTGAAATTTACCACGTGGCTAAGCGTCACGTATTTTGTTGTGAATGGCTTTGTATAAATGCAACATAAGAAGCGGGAAATTCAAAAATTTAAAACGCGTGCCATGCACTCTGATCTAGGTATTATTTTGAATGTTTCAAAATCTGTTTCCTTTGAAATAAAAAAATTTGCACCTTCCAAATTTTTCCTTACAGCACAAAGGTGTTAAGAATTTATTCAATGCCTATATGTTGCTGTTGATAACCTAATATAGAATTAAACTTTCAAAACCATTGATTCAAATTGATCTTTTAATTCCAATGTTTTTTTGGCTTTTCCATATTGATGCCATAACCATAGGCCAACCATTGGTAGCTAGGGCTTTTAACTGGGAATGGCATAATATCACTCTGGCACCCCTTTCAAACAATTCATAGTACAAAAAAAGAAGACAATTCCTTTTTGTTCTAAATGCCACGACTTGCAAACTTTTATTAATCAGAAAGTGTTCTAAATTTAGTACCTACAGGTACCATCAATATGGTTCTTGGAACAATAAAATACCATTTCCATAAACACAAAAATAAATGCTTTTAAAAAATTATCTTTCTGTCCAACAAGGTAAAAAGATAGATGCGATATCTGAAGTCACAAAGTAAATGAATACACCTGGAAGCTATTTGTACACAGCAGAGCTTCACAGAAAATAATTAAGGGAGGCCAGTGTAATATCTTAAGAGTTAACTACTCTGGCTTGTTCAAGGCTATTTGACTACCTTCTCTGTTAGGGTCGTATTAGTTTTAATTTGTTTCACAGTCAGGGAAACTGCACATAATCATACCATATCAGAAGCAGCAATTTGAAGAAAATATAAAACTTCTATATAGAACATTGAAATTCTTACTGCTAGTATTGCATCTAGCTGCTAAAGAATATATTATCAGCAACGCATACAAAATCTATAACCAGTAGCAACTGAATCACTGCCTTAACATCTGTTTTATCCCTTTAGCGAAGCTAATTTTCAAGGGAATTTCTAAAATTTTCAACCTTAAAGGTAAAGAAAAACAAAATTTTTAAGCCTGACAAAATTAAAGCCCAAAACTACTTCCAAAACACTTTTATGTATTATGTATTTGAATGAAATTTAACAACAAAAAGAAGGCCTTGTGTACCTTGAGGAATTCAAAATATATTTATCTTGAGCAGTGCATCCTCCTTTTCCAACTTTATACCATAAAAAGGCCATTTTCACCAATACTTATGTTGTCCCAATTGTTTATTTATGTAATTGTTAAGTGCAAATTGAAGCTTCTTTTGTTGGACATAACCAAGCCACATGGTACCAAGTTTTGGGCATAACCAATGTAGAATTATGTGGATTTCTAAGCCAGTTTTTGAAAAAATGACAGGATCCTTATGACTACAGATTTGTATAGACTTTGAAAATGTTTGTCGAGTAGAATAAAATTTGTTTGTTCTACCCAGAATATTGACTGTTTCTTTAAATGTTTAAAAAACCTTTTTAAGAAGTTAATGTTCATGCAAGGCAGAGTAGGTACAACTTTTAGCTTCACAACTGCTGTTACTAATGAAGTCAGCACTAGCACAAAAGTGTATATTATTCTTTAATGACAAGCAGCTAATCTTGTGGGAATTTGAATTCCTAGAAAAAATTCAGATGATGCTGTGGATATTCTTCATTTTATCTTTAAACTTAATATCTTCTAGCCAAAGTAGCCAAAGAATGACAATTTTTGATTTTATTTACAAATTTTGTAGTTCAAAGTGATCTAGCTAGGGTGGAAATATTGGAGGGACAGAGACGAATCTGACAACATAGGGTGTAGGGTTTACTTTTAGGGGAATTTTCGCAGACCACAGCCTTGAAAATTTGGGAAAACGTTCCATTTTGTAAATGTGTTTGAAATAACCTCTGTGGTTTAGTTGTGGCAATGATTGGTTAATACAGTCACAACAACAACACAACAACAGTCATATGTAGATTATAAAGGCTGGATCTTTCCATTCTACAACTTTCATTTTCCAATCCTTTCAGGTTTTATATTCTGAATTGTGTCAGCGGAAAAAGCTCTATGTGTAGAAACTGTTTTTTCAATGTTGTAAGCAAATATCTAAAAATAATTAATAGTGTTCAAAAACTTCAAACTTAGTCCATTCTACTAGGAGCAAAATCTGTAGAATTCTTTCAAGCACAAAATTATCTATCTTGTAAGAATACCCAATTCTTAAGAAGCTTTGCAGTCAGTATGGTTCAATCATAATTACCTACTTATATATAGTCTGCTTATAAATGGGCTCTTTTGACCCAGGGCTTTATGCTTATTAGAAAACATTTCCTGTTATCATTGTTTACAAATTAACTGCATAATACTTGAATTTGTTTTGTCTTAATTGATATTCACACTCTTCAGTATGATTTCCTACTCCTTTACCATATTTTAGTATTTATAGTTTTTAGTACTTACTCTCACCATACTTACCTGCTAATATTTTGTTTTAGGACATAAAGCTTGTGAAACCATCTGCTCCTTATGTTCCATCTCCGACAATCCCTCAACTAACCTCTTCAATTCAGAGCCCATCAATCACCCAGTCACACTTGAATATTGGCTCACCATCATCAATTTATTTTCCAATGAATACAAACCATTCTAACCAGGTAGGGTACAAGTTTTTAATGTCTAGATGAACAGAATTAGCCCTTTGATATCCTGCAGAAATGCCATCTATTTTCCTAATTGTCCTGATTTTGTGATCACCAATGCTTAATGCAGTTGTGTAAGGCAGAATGAAGATCACATTCATTCTAAATTTTTGCAAATTCCTAATCTAAGATTACCTAGTAGCTGAGCAATTTCATTCTGTTCTCTGGGCCATTCTTTTGAGTACATCTACCAGAAATAGCCAAAGTTTATTTCAGTTCAGTTCAGTTCAATTTTCATATTTTAAATTCCCCACATACAATATATCATAACAAAACTAATTAATACAAACAACTAAACTACAATAATAACAATAATGCGCCTAAAATTGATACAACATACAAATACCGAATAAAGAACAAGATAAATTCATTGGGGGGAGTTACTTAAAGGAGGAGCTCTCTTAGTAGTTAAACTAATCAAGGTGGAAGCACCCCCTGTTTCAAAAATTTCTCGTACAAATTTGATTATTTAAGGCATAAAAGAAACTATGGGCAGATGGCGACTTTCTATATCAATAAGTTTGCAATCAATTTTGGTAATGGTTTTGAAAGAGGAAGGCTTTGAGTTTTTGTCAAAAAATATTAGCAGAGGGTGATTTCTTTATATCCACAGGAATGTCATTCCAGCATTTAGCACCTTAATAGCGCACTGACCTGATACCATATTGCAGAGTATTATTTTGGGTTAGAAAAATATCATTTTTGGTGACTTGCCGTGTCTCATATCGATGAACGGATTCAACTAGGTCAAAGAAAGAATGAAAACAAGAAGTAGAGATCCTATTCACACAATCATATACAAAACTAAGCAGTTTCAATTGGAAGAGATCGTGCAGTTTTAAAATCTGTCAATATAGTTGTGCAGTTTGCACAAGTGTCAATAAAGACACAATAAGTGGAAACATAACACATTATACTGAAGCCCTTTTTGTCTGACATTCCTTAGAGAAAATGTTGTATAAAATTTCAGAAATATAAACATGAGTATATGAATAATACATGTTTCATGCAATTGCTGTTATTGTCAAATCAATTGCTGCTTTTAGTTCTTATTTTTGTCTTGTGTCTTTTGTATACTATCCACTGCTTTTTTGATCAAATAAAAACCAAATTTTCAATTTTAGCTAAATTTGTTTACTCTACATTAAATGCATTTCTCTATTATATATTATTTTATATTGAAAAATACATGGTTGTCAATTAAATATATGGGCATAATTAAAATAAATTATACTAGACACAAATAAATCATAAACAGTAAAAAGAACTATTTGTCACAGTCTAATATCAAAGTATCTGTAGATATTAACTTTTTACTTTAAAAAGTCAATTTCTAAAATTTGTCTTATTTCTTTCGCTGCCAGGTTTATTTTAGCTTTTTATATTTTTATGAAATTTGCAGAAAAACATTTTTTCACTTATAAAAACTTAAAATAATAAAATAAAATATTGATGTATATCGCTCTTACACAGAGCTCTTAAACAAGAATTGCAATTTTGATACTTTCTGTGTGACAAGAATGTTACTATTTTGAAGGAATTTTAGTCCCCCTTCCAATTTCTTTCTCCGACTTTGTGAATAAAAAATCAATTCTTTTCTCTGAACACTGAGCTTTCTATAAATCCATATTCTATACAGGATCAGATCACTTTACCCACCAAAGCTAGAGTCTTATAACCTCTGAAAGTCAATAGGAATGTTTATTGTCAGCTACTGGATATTATAATGGAAAGAATGCCTTCTCTGCTACTTTACAGAAGCACACCTTCCTATTAGATAACAAACTAGACTACACCTATTTCAAAGTCTTAAACATTTTGCGTATCTTTCATAGCGTATCTTCACATCATCATAGTTAATTTGCCTTGATGTTTAAAAGCTAATTATTTTCAAATCTTCTATCATTTATGAATAAATTTTTAAACAAAACTGCTGTTTGTCCCTCGTTAATTTCGGTTTTTGATAATAAATTTTTCCTAGATACATGGTAAGATGCCATTCTTTAATTGTATGGATCTATTATTAAATTTAATCCACTTTCTTATTTTCACTTTTCTGTAAATATTGTTTCATGGTTAATTTTGTTTTTTTTAATTACTTTGGTCGTTTGTATTTTTTATGTAACAGGAACCCAAACTGGCAGTGACTGCATATCACAAACAATTATTTAGTTTATTTCAAGTTATTTGATTTAAATTATTTGCATTTCAGTTTAAAACGACAGAATTATGCATTGGTCTTAATTTCGATTCTAGCAATTAGGTTCTTCGTCTCCAACTTTGCCATACCCTTCTGCAGAAGGCCACGACTATGTCAAAGCTGGCAACTCGTCAATCAATGCACAAGCACTTCTTCAGTCTCAACAAAGAGCAAGCGCTGTTAATGAGAGCATGAAATCAAAACAGCCCCAGTCAGGGCATGCTCTTGAAACACTGCGAGCATTAGCACTAGCCCAGGAAGAACAAGCAAGAAAGCTGAAGGAAGAACAGGAAAGAGCAATGCTTTTACAGCAACAGTCGAAAAGTACTGCAGGTACTTCCCCAAAACCACAGGCTACGAATCTGGTGCAACAAGGTATCCAGCTAACTGGAAACGGTGCCCCCGGTAAACAAGTATGTATTCCATTGACATCCCTGAAGCTGCCAGTCAATGATTCTAAAAACAAAAATGCCAAAGGGAATTCGGTTTTGCAGCTTCGGGGACAACTCGTGAAAACCCCCGATCAGAAGTTAATGCTTGTCACTGAAGTGGCTGGCAAGAAAGTCGGCTACTTGATATGTCCCCAGTCAGGACAGTTACAAACGGCAGCCATGTCAGTCGCTTCTCAGCTTGCCTCAAAGGCAACACAGGGAAATGCACAGTCGCCATCACCAGTCCAGGTAACCCAATCTGCCCAGTCGCCTGTGACTAGCATCAGTTCGTTAGGGAGTTCGTCACCAAGCTATCCTGTTTTCAAGGCGACCAGTCCTGCAGCTGCAAGCACGAATTTCGGCCTGGAAACTGATGCAAATGAAAACACAGGCCTGAGAGAGGAGCCTTCGCCTATGTCAGTTGACAAGCAGGCTAGCGTCACTGTTAGCAGCGATGAAGAAGATGATTCATCTCTTTCGGAAGTTGCAGCAAGTTTGCAAAACACGCATATTCAGCCAGCGGTATTGACGGAGAAGAAGAAAAAAAGAGGAAGACCTAAAAAGAAGAAAGACAAGAATGAGCCTGTAAAGTAAGCATGTCTCTTGCTGACGATTCCTTTTCACACAGGCATCCAAACACTTTTGGAGATTTTATCTTAGCAATTCTCAATTCTCAATTCTCTATAGCAATTCTCAGGCTATTCACTGCATGCCTTTGAAGATTTTTGTCAATACCGCAAGCTGAAGCTCGTTTACTCCACTTTTTGTCTCAATTTTACAAAGCTCAAACTTTTCAGTACTGGCTAAGGTAAACTAGATATAGTGATTTTAGCGAATGTGAACCTTTTTCGCCAAGCTTTGGGAGAGAAAATAATTTCATTACTACTTCTATGTCTTTGATAAATGAAAAAAATGTAAAACCATTCGCTCTTTAATTTGCGTCTTTGTTTCATGTTTATGCTTTTCTTACTATCATGTTTAGTTATATGCCACGTATTATCTTTTTTATGGTTCGATAAAGCAACTGCTCTTCATATTACTCGGCTAATCACCAATCTATATTGCTTTTCTTAAATGACGTCATTGATCAGTTCTCGAATGTATGTTAGTATTATATTTCCAATAACTATGATCTCACAGCCATTCTAACAAATTCAGTATTGATACTGCTAAAATGTTTTATGCAGTAAACGATAAAAAACCTTTCACAACGATCAAAATGTAAAAGAGCATTTTTCGTGTTGCTAACTTGGTGATATCTTTTTTAGGCCTATTTCGCCGTATTTAATGTTTTTTAAAGATGTTCAACTGCGAGTTCGCCAAGAGAATCCGAAGGTAATCGACATGCCTCATTATTCCTTATCTTATTTGGTTACATTATTGAATATTTTGTTCTTATAGTATTTTAAGAATATTACTATGAAGCATATTAAGCCAAGTTGTTCTCTGCAGGCTGGCCTGGGTGAGGTATCGAAAATGATCTCAAAACTCTGGGAACAGGCTAGCAAAGAGGAAAAACAGGTAGCTACTTAGTCCACTGAATATGTTATGAATCCTAGCAGAAAATAAGCTGTTTCAAGTACAGAAGCCTTAATCTAATCTAAAAGCCTCTTTTGCAAAACTTTATAAGACGATGAAGAATCCAATGTTTTCTAAACTCAAATGTGAATGTAGAATAAACAAGGAGTTGCGGAAACAGCACACTGAAGCATTTTTTGTCTGACACACTCTCAATATAAACGTTGCAACATGATCCCGACTTGTGTAGACAGAAAGAGTTTGTTATCTTTCTTGACTCTTGCTGTTTGCTAGAAAGCAAAAAGAACCTATCAAACACGTCTTTCTTCCTGTCATATTGGATCTACACCTGGATATAAATTTCATGCTTACCATTGGTCATATTCCGACGTTTATACTCTGAGGAGTGTGCAAATACTTCAGAATACTATGTTACCCTAGTGTACAAGTTTGTCCGTTGTGTGCCTTGCAAGGGAGAAAATTGTGTTGCTTCTTTAATTTATATTGGACAAAGTTATTCTGAAGTATGTTATTAAAAATCGATCATTATTAAGATTCCGTTGATTTTTCTTTACTTTCAGATATACTTAGCCAAAAGTGCGAAAGAAAAAGAAGAATATCGAATTAAGCTCGCGGAATATAAGGCAAGCATTGGAGAGGGGGTAAGATATCTGTTGTCTGGTTCTGTTTCCTCTCTTAAATTTCTATACAATCAGGGCTGGTCAGAATTATAACTGGACACAGAGCTCGAATTGTTGGTTTTCATGTAACCTGCCCATAAAATGATATTAAAAGTACAATTAAATAAACTAACAGATGTCCAACAAATGTATTTATTAACCTAATTAAAACCTAAATCCTATTTGCAAGAAAAGTTATTTGCAAGAAAATTTAAAAATCCTATATCATTTTTTCAAAACAACCAAGGGAGGATTTCCATGTTATAGAATGTATCTTTCATTGAGTTTGGGTTTGTTTCGGGTATGTGCGTTGATATGATTTAACTCGCACTGTAGACTTAATTGTATCATGTATTCATCTTATTCCCGTTATGAATTTGACCTTTTGTTATAACATTTAGGTAATTATTTGTATTTTACATTATACCAGACGCCTATGTGTTGTATTATCCATTTACACTGCTCTGCAGTATTCTTTAGAGTTACTTTTCAACAAAGGTTGTATCTTTTTACCTTTTATACCTATCATTTTGAATTTTTTTTTATATTAAAATGCTCTCACATTCACTTCCAACATTACGAGTTTTGCCATCATGACGCTGTTTTCTTACTTCGTTACCAGCTTTTGTTTATGTTTCTATTTCCGACTAACTTTTATAGGTTGGCGATGGTTCGGGACGACCAAATGCTCAATTAACTACAATCGAAAATGCTAGTTATAGTGAAATGATTGATGAAAGCTCGAATAGTGGACACAATAATACTCCCATGGTTGTCTTGTCGTCTGACTCATCGCCTGAAAAGAATGGAAGCGAACTTGATTCCGGAGTCACTTCAGGTGTGCAATTCGCGACAGCACAGAGCTCGTCAATGGACACAAACGATGTACAGATTATGGAACCACCTCCTGTTAGAAAACGAGGAAGACCAAGGACAAAGAACCTACTACCTTCGAATGTAAAGAAAGAGCCTAAAAAAACTAAGAAAAAAGAGAAAATAGTCAGTGAAGATAGACCCACTCCGAAGCTTACTATGAAAATAAACATAAGGAACTCACAAATAACAGAGTCACCGACCAAGGCGTTGGAGGATCTGTCTAAAACTTTTTCTGATGACAGAGTTGAAGAAAAACATAAAGAAGAACACGAGGAGAAGCATGACGAGGATATAGCTGAGGAAGATGACATTGAAGACCAACCAAAGCCTACACAACCAAAATCCTTAATGAGCTTTAAAATACCGTTAAAGAAAAATCGTTCAACTGGCTCCTCTGATCAGAAGGAAAGCGCCATTAAGGAGAGTGAAACAGACAGTCAAACGGAGAAAGTAAGTATAACTGAATGATTGAGAAAATACTAACCCTAAAGAACTGCACACAAAGGTAACTAAGGTATACGGCTTTAGCTAAGCTAATCTTTAGATAAGCTTCAGCTTTTGCTTATTTCTATCAAGTCTCAAGGATACATACTTGCTTTGAAATCTCATGTTCTAGCCTGTTTGTTCAGTCTTATTCTATCCTGCTAGATTCACTTCACATAAGAGGATATTAGTAAATGCTTGAAATGTCGTTAAATTACATATGATTTTCGTATCCCGAATCGATTTCGCATAAATTTCATTTTGTAATTCATTATAGTAGTCAAAAGCTTTATTGTGATTTAATTTATTTCATATTCACTTCATATTGAATTAAGATAATCCCTAGGTTTGATTTACTCTTCTTGTGAATTGCCGTCGATTGCATTTTTCTCTTATCAAACAACTTTTCTAGGCTTCTGTCCCTGCCGTGCGAATATGCGCCAACAATGGCTGTGAGAACCCTGCTAAGATCAGTAAAGAGCGCGGGCCCCTGTATTGTAGCAGCCGATGCCTGGTAAACCACTGCAGGTAACCTTTCACTAAACTCTGTTATCAACAACTTCAAGGCCTATTTCGTTTTCTGAGATTCAGATGCCAAACTAGGGTTGTAAGTGGTGCTGAAGATCATAGGGCCTTCTCAAGCCTTGGCCATTCTGCGCGCAACAATGTTGCTCGAAATTTTGTTGATTTTTTTGCCGTCAAAACATTGAGGCCAAACAGGGCAACATTGTCGTACAACAACTATTGCTGATGTTGTCACAACAGTGCGCCAAATTTGATCAGATAAGTGGTTTTCCGCGCCATATTTGATTTGAGCACAAATTTGCATAAGTATGGCAGAAAGAAAGCAAGCTGCAGCCCCTGAAAGCTGATTTTGACATTGTGTTGCTTTTTGCACTCTTTGGTCTAGCACTCGTAGAAGCAGTAACATTTGGCCGATATGTTATTCTTCCTGTAGTCATCACATTTTTATTCAAGCTGGGCAACTTTTGAGCAACACTTGGAATTTGTAATTGTTGCCCGACAATGTTGCCCAGTTTGGCCAAGCCTTTAGTAATATCATTTAGCAAGAAAGTTATAAGCTTGAAATTTTTCATAGGCCGAATTAAAAAACAAGGCACCAGATGAAAGCCAAATATCTCTTGCAACTTTGTATTTAACCAGGTTTTAATTTTTCCATCCAATGTCTAAGATAGGCCTTTTGAACTTCAGCATCTTTAAAAGTTCCAGCATCCTTACCCCTTGAGTAAGTAGCGGAGCATTAGGCTCCAGGAGGGACAAATATGTTTACTAAATCGGAGCTCGTTGTAAACAGAAGTGTCTCCCTTTCAAAAAAATCCAAATATTCAATCTTAGAAGTTTCATTGTTTTTGTTTTGTTCATGAAACTTAAACCGTTGCTTTTTTGGTCAGTATCCACCATCTCTATCCTGTATGATTCGAAAAGTCTTGTAAGTTAGTATTTTGCTTATGTTCTTCTAGGAATGTCTTCGATGCATGGGTGGACGAAAGAAAAGAAGAATCAGTAAAAAATAGATAGATTTATTCAAGCGTTGTAGATATGTCTTCCTCAGTCAGGACGTTAGTTAATCAAATCCAGATGTAGAATCGTCATTAGTTCTTGACGATTTTCTCTCAAATGCTGTTTTATACAATATGGCAGATGTCTCTGACACGTTAAGTAGATGTTTCAAAAAGAAACGTATACTTAGCAGTAGAAAGAAGGCCTTCAGGGTTCTCTCTTCATACAGCTGCATAAACCGTGATGCATATGAGAAGTCGCTTATAGACTTACGAGATATCAGCATTAATATCGAGTAACTGGTAATTTTTATATGATAATTACTAAATGAAATATGTCAGAACCACTGAATTTGATGGTAGGACTTTTGAGGTATTTCAGCATTTTGAAAATTATCTAAATTATGTATTTAGACTTGTACGTGATTTACATAGTATTGCTTTGCAATTTTAGATCATCCAGATTGGTCTATCTATTGTTATATATTTCATAAAATGTTGAAAAATAAAGACATTTTCGATATACTCAAGACAACTGCTCTAGCAGTGATCATTAAAGGAATATCATTCACTCCTTTAAATGACATGTACAGAATCAAATAGATGCCTAGTGTTCAATTCCACAAAGTGTCTTCTGTGTCGTGGCTATTACTTCCTCTTTTTGTACGGGTCTATACAGCTTGGTTTGCTTACTTGACTGTTGTGTGACGTCATCCATATTTTCTGTGACGCCAATCTTAGTTTATTTTATGACGAAATTTTAAACCTTTTAAGTTATTTCAACTGCAAATGGATCAAAATTGTATATACAGTCCCAGTACCAAACATCACGCATTACCACAGCTACAAACATAATTGTATGTTGTTTTACAATCAACTGACTTGGAATCCTATTCGATGGTTTGCAGTTCAATGTTTTGATGTCAAGCAGGACTTTGAAATTCTTGTTTTTGCAAGAATTAATGATTTCTATCACACCGGAAAATACGCTTTTTTCTTTTCCGTTTTTATCAGGAAAGTTTCTCGTTAAGTAAAAAATGCATGGCTGTTCCGTAGATTGCTCTATGTTTAAGCTCGCTGGGATCTTTGGGTACCGCGTCATGGCTTTAATGAGCCCATCGAATCGAAAGCCATCACTATCCCAGATATGCTGGGAGTCCTTGCTATCTTTTAAGGAGCAAATACACAATTTTACATTTACACTTGGATCTTTGCACTCTCTGTAAATACCATACTGCGAAA
Organism: Rhopilema esculentum; assembly: GCF_057945365.1. NCBI lineage: Eukaryota > Metazoa > Cnidaria > Scyphozoa > Rhizostomeae > Rhizostomatidae > Rhopilema > Rhopilema esculentum. The sequence goes on along the minus strand of NC_142818.1, from coordinate 9,188,216 downwards.
GTCTGTCGTAAGAGAGAAGTTTCATCCGTTTTGATTTGAGTTTTGGGCTGGTTGTTGATTGCACCTCAACATGGAAGATGTCTTCCTCCTGCCCAGAACCAGGACCCGCCTTCACCATAAAATCCAAAGTTGTAATTAAGTTGCTGCCAGAACTGCGCTCTCTCACGTTGCTGAAGGAAGAAACGAATAATCTGTGGCATTTTCTCTGCTCAGAGTTTTTTTTATCTTTGCTTTTTCCAGTTATAAATTGCGTATCTATCATGTTATTCAGAGAGCCAACTGCGAATTCTACTATGCCAACTTGCTTTGTGTCATTTTTAGCCGGTGTATCCCAGCCTTCACACACGCATAGATTAGGCAAGGCAAGTTCAAGATCGTCACACCGTTTATTTGCAGGAATTACTTCCAGCAACCCGCGCTCTTTAGGAAATGTCCCGCGGGCGTTTTTGGTTGCTATTGCCAACATTGTTTTGTGCAGGTCTATCATCGTCAGTAGTCGTCTCGTATTCACGCGTAACGCCTTCACCGCGTCATCGCCGAGGTAAGATTTGACTGCGGGAGGCAGTATCATGAAAAGACTTGGATGATGCATCTCGAAACGGCCTTCTAAAACAGCACTGGTATATCTTGTGTATGTATTCCCATGATCCGCCATCAAAATAGTGAGGACGTTCTCCATTCTTGCCAGTTTTCTAACAAAATCGGCCAAGTCGTGATTCAAAGTTTGTACGCGCAGTCCTTTGTAATCATGAGCCGTGTTTATTGTTGTGAATCCAATTCGAGGCCGCCGTCTTCTTTTTTTCTGCGCGCTAAAGTATTCTAGCAAATGTTCGAAGTAATAGGCGTGTTGAAACCGGCCATTAAAACATATCTGACTGTCTTCCGGTCCGTTGAATGGAGTCTTCAAGTTGTTGTCAGCGAGGATCTTGCAACTTGCGAAGGATAGGCCTACAAGAAAGCTAATTACAAAGTTGTATCATGGTTTTGTTTTCTACTGTTTTCTACCATAAGTTATCTACAGTATTTCTAACATCTCTATGCCTTCTCAATATTCAATAAGAATATGTCGATCATTTTATATTCATTGGTTCTATAACTAAAGAAGTTTCTTAGTGCCATCATGATTCTCAAAGCTAAGGGTTGTACATTAACCGAAACTTGGCTGAAGAGTGCCCCTATACAAGTGTGATTTTACTATATAACACTTTGATAAGTTGAATGGTATATAAAGAGCAGACCCCTGCATACTTTCATGATTCGAAAAAGCGCTTGTTAAATTTTTGAACATTTTACCCGGGCACTTGTTCTTATTTCTTCTATCATAAGATTAAGAAAAGACAGACGTACAATAATTTCACTCCAGGCAAAAATAATTAATTGCCGATTATAAACAAGTCGAAGGTATCAGGAGGTTTTTAGGCAGCGCATGGAGAATGAACATGTTCTAGATTGGTTGCAGGAGATCTTCAGGCAGCGCAATCTTTAGTAACTTCTAATGATGTGTGTTTTGATGTGACAATGCAGTTTGCAGGTGCTATTAGTGCCACAGCAAGTGCGACAGAGTTGAGTAGGTAATGTGGAATGCCAAGAGTTCATAATCTATCCTCCCCTATCTAATTGTTACGATGAAATATAATGCCAACCATCGGTTTGATTGTATCAAACGTACTCTAAACACGCGAGCGGCTACAGTGCCCGCCTGAAGTGTTGGAACACTCATTATGTCCTACTCAAGTCTCCCTTCTCCTCTCCTCCTATACAATGTTTGATTTTGAACAGAAAATGACCATTTGCACACTCGGTTCACCGATGTCAGAAGCTCTTCTTACCCATCGGAGTTTTGCCGGTTTGATTTTAAATAGTGTGAAGTTATGTTTTATCAGCGGCTGCCCAAGCCATTCATCTGCTTACCATGGGCTTTTTATCATCCCGACTCCTCTACTTCTTTGCAGCTTCGTTTAAACAAAATTTTTTATTTAGGAAACTCTGTCTATTGAAGATAAGTGCCTCTGACGAAGACTGCTGGTATTATATTGTTAGAAAGAGATTGCTATCAAGTACTAGGCTAACATTTCGATGCTGTTTGGCGAAAACTAGTATCAGCTGTCGATGCTAAAGTGCCTGACTTGTAATTTTGAAACTTAGATGGCTAAGGTGCAATTACAACATTATTTTGGGGGAACAGACCAACTTAGCTATTCAGGCGAAAATTGAATGTCAGTCAAAAATCGACTGAAACTGCTTGACCGTTCCAAGTACTTTTTGCAAGCATTGTAGAATTAATGGTTACTATGCATCGGCTGAGGACAAACCAAAATATCTGTCCTTTGTAAATTATTTACTCAACAAACGCTTTGTATTTGGGTATTGCGGATATTTGCTGGACCAGGTAATTCTGCGGAACGTTCTGAAAGATCCACCCGATGAAGGCAGATATAGATATTTTACTCTTGCTAGGACTCTTCAACTACGTCACATGTGTAAGGACACTGATGGGTCAAAACGGAACTCAGGTTCACATGATCATGATTATGATCAGTCAATCCAGTTCCAACTTCAGTTTCACCCCGACCGCGTTCTTGACCTTGGTTGAAATTTCACCCCGCGGTGAAATATCCATGTGTGTGTGGAAAATTTGTCAACCAAGCTGAATTTTCAACGGCAATTAAATCTTTCCAATTAAATATAAATGATGTTTCTGCTATTCTTTTTTTAACTATAAATACTGTGCATAGTATGCAGCAAAGAAGATACATGGAATTTTCAGCAGGGTTTCTGTGCAAGTATTGTGCAAGTGTGAGGTTACATAAAGTTCCAACAAGACAAGTGGAAGGAAGTATCGCTTGATTTGACAGGTTGCGTAAGTTGCGTAATGCAATTTAGGGCACCTTAGTTACGTAGATAATTGAGGGCCCCCAATCTATAGGGGCCTCCAAACAAGCTAATAACCATGTTTTGAAGCATATAACTGTGACATGCCCTACACCATTGGATGCTACTTTTTTGCAGTCCGTTAATAGGGGCCCCGTCGTAGTTTTTTCCCAAGGGGCCCCAGATGACTCTTCTCTGCCGTGGTTGGAGCCAAATAATCGATTCTTTTATTAGGTTTAGCATTTTGACTTGTTTTATCATTGTGTGATACGGCCTAGGCAAGTCAGCTCCTTTATGCGAGACATATCAATAGTCTAGTAAATGAACTGCCAAAACTTCTCGACCTGTATCGAAAAGTTTTATTATCATACGTCACCGCCCTTCCCCCGTTAATGCCGTTTGCGTTTCTGCATTCTCCGTTTCTGAAAACCGCTCATAGCAGACCCTGACTGAATAAAAACCAATAAATAGAGTAGAAAGGTAATACCTACTGCTATGAACAGTGACGTTTGTAGCTATCGGTTCAAAGAGAGTGTCTATGTCCCATTTTCCGAAAAAAGTGGGTGAACCATGCTTGATTTGCCGACAATTCAAAATCTGCCAACGAAACATTCCTGGATGTCAAAAAACTCCGCATTTTTAAAATCGAGTTTTTTAACGAGGGTTTCCTACACGATTCCTACCCCCCTTCGCTACGTCCCTGGATATGAAATGTGAAGCCTTCATACTATACCTGTATTGTCAATGCAGGCAGATTTAATTGCTTTCTTCATGCCCATCCAATCACGTGGTGCACCCAGTTCCAGCCGCATCCCCCACCAATACTTCCAACAAACATCATCCTGGTACAATGTCTCATAGCCGGCCTTTCGCAAATATCTGTAAAAAGTTTCAATGCCCACACTGCTTTTCTCCTTCTCGTTTTCTGTCAGATTTTTTGCGAAGAGTTTCCCCGTAAAGAAAGCATGGAAATTCTCTGCACTGTGGCCATGCACTGATTGAAATAGCTCGAAATCGAGAATTTCAGTATTTGTTTCCGGGTCTGCGTTGATGTCATCAAATGCTTCCAGGACAACCGGCAAAGAGCGAAAAAAATGCGCACGTGCAATCGAATCAAGTAGGACAATGTTTACATCTGGTGTTTGTCTTACTGGTTGATTGAAAATACTTTTATGAAGAAAAGGCAAAAGTATTAACTGACTCTTGGATTCTCTCTCGTCAGTTCGGATACACTCCAAGAACAAAAATTTGTTGTTATGACCAAGTGCAATTTTTGCTGAACTTTCCAATTCCTCCTCAAGCCTCGTTATGTCATCAACATAAAGGAAATCTATTTCTCCATCATCATGGCTAAAAACACCAATCTTGCATGATTTAAGCTTATCTTTTCCCGAGCAAGTGAATTTTATTTCATCTACCTCTTGAAGTTCACAGTAAATCTCAGTTTGGTTCGTCTTGCATGTTTGCAGTTTAGGGTCTATTTGGTACAACTCATGAGCTAACTTGCACGCTTCTTCGGGAGCCTTATGAGGCTTACATGCGATTTCACTTGTAATTATTTCTACTCTTTGTTTAATTCTTTGCTTTTTGCAGTACTTGTTATTATTCGCTTTACCTTTGTTGCTCAGCTGGCGAGGATTCATTTTCTTGTAACTGTCATCGATATCAGTAGCGTTTTTCTCTCTCGATTTCATGTTTTTACGTATATAGGATGGATTCATACTTGGACCTTTCTGATTCTTCTCGTGAATTCTAAGCACGGGATGTCGGTCTCCTTCCCCTTTTGCTTTCCTTCTTTCAACTTTTCTCGTCAGAAATGCGGAGCTTTGTGTCAAATTGTCTATCCTGTCAATCCAAAAAATACGTTCTTTCAAACTACTTGCATCTTCAGATATATATCCAGCCTTGTATATCTCAAGCAAAATTATGACACTGCAGACAAGAAAGAGAGTAACCACAGTTTTAATCAGCGGGAAATTTGTCCTGATGAATCGTTTCAGTCGCATTGCAAATCAATTCAACAAAACCAGTAAGCCCGTTCTAAAACTTTCGTTTATTTATTCAATTCATACAAACGAATCATAGTCGAAAAAATGCATCCACTGCCCTCCCAATCAGCATGAAAATTTCTGTAGAATTTCCAAATGCTTGGGACAAAAGATTTATGTTTGTCCAGCTGTCCTGTTTTCTGTTTAAGTTCTATAAAATCAGCTCGTTCTCAAAAGTTGAATAAATATCAAACTCTCCTTTCTCAATCTTCTTTTTCTTGCAGGTGGTGTACCCAATAATAAACAAACAGTAATCTTAGCATATTTTTGTTACCTGGCCTATCTCCAAACTTTTCTGTGATTTTACACGTCACTAAGAGAAGCTGTTAGGCTATTATTACAAAGGCTATACCAACCAGCTGAAAGGGTAATGTTTTGGAAACAGTACGGTGAGAAATGTAACGGCTCCCTCGTGAGTGTCGTCCAAGGAGATATACTATTCTGTCTTGCTTGTTATCATATTATGTTTGTTTTTACTATTAGTTATGGTCTTTAAATACAAATATTGAGAAATATCAATAAAAATAAAAATACTAAGTGGATGAGAAAGGCGAATCATTTCGGTCTCTTAGTTAAATATAATTACTACTAGTAAAACAAAAATTTTGTTAATTTTTGGAGCATGTGGCCTAGATATGGAACTTGCTTCTTGAACTTTGTAAGTCTGTAAATCTGTGTCCAAAAATAACCCAAGCTAATACCAGCAGTCATCGTATGAGCAGCTTTAAACAGCAACAATATAAGAAATGTATCTGAAAGGTATAATTGCCTCTCTCTCTCTTTTTGGATTCATTATTGCATGCCCACATACATTATTTACCCCGGTTTCTAGCAAATACGCTACTACCAATTACCACGATGACCAAATTCGACTTTTTAGTATCTGGAAAATCTGGAATATTTGTTGAAGTTTTGAAGACAGGCTTACTGACTCTTTGGGCAGGCACACATAAGACATCAAAAGCATGCTAATTGACATGGGGGGGTGTCATGTTACCCTTTAGAGCTCTTGAAATTTTTCTTGCCTCTCTGGGGCAATGTTGAGCAAGGAATTCCACATAAGAAACGGATAGGTAGAAAATCAGCTTTTTTCACTGTTTGTTTATGTTTTTCTTTCAGAAAAGACTGACTAGCCAAGTGCCCTCGTTTTGATGCAAATAAAAGAACTGGAACCAAGGAGAAGCCTGTCATATGTTCAGGTAAATACAAATCTTTTCCAATTTCGTCCTTAAACTTTTTTGCAAGATTCAATGTCGAAAATCATTTTTTACGCAAAACGGATGCAATTTGAAGCAAAGTATTTCCTTTCTCTTTTGCACTACTTTAGGCTTAAATTGAATTGACGTTGAGAAATTGTGAAAAAGCTCTTAAGAACTTTCAACAAAGTTCGAGCTGGCTGTTATTTCATTTACAGCTTAAAATGTAACAGTTTGGACCCTCAATATTTTTATAAGTTTTACAAATGTTTCATGCTATAAAGTGTTCATCAGAAGAACAGGGATGTAGTGCTAGGGGCGCCATAAGGGCTGATTCCCCTTTGTTAATGCCAAAATATAACCAATTTCTTATTTTGCTATTGTTTTTAGCAACATTATGTACAAGAGCCCCCCTTGTTATTTCGATAGCACTACACCGCTGCAAAAGGACTGAAAATTTGATTCAAAGTGAATTTGATAATGAAAAAAATATAATCTGATAGGAAAAATCCTGCTTGAAATTATCAAGAACCCAACAACAATGTTCCTCCCGAACCTCCATTTCTTGATTCGAAAATAATTGGTTGTTGTTTCAAAATAGATTGGAAAACACTTTAGTAAAACCATAGTTACCAGAGTATATCGGTTTTCGACTGGTAAGCATTTGAGAAATGAAAGAGCGGAAGCCAAGGAAAGTTGATTTTGTTATATGTGGGCCTTGCATTCTTTCACTGAATGTTACAAAAAGCCAGATGGCATTTAATTATGTTTGCATGGATTATTGTACTATTCTACACCCACTCTCCATTACAAATACCCAAATTTTTTAATGTTTCTTTAGTTCTTGCCAACGATCTGATGTAAATACGTCACTTTGTTTCAGTACAGTTAACTTGAAAGGAAAATTAAAATCGTGGATCATGCATTTTGATTGCTTTTCCTACATACAGTACTAAAGTTAATCTGTTTACTTTGCTATTGAGCAGCCGAAGGTGGTAGAGCGCCCGATTCGGAACTGTCGGAGCCCGGTTGTGGATCGAAAAGGTTAGAGCCCGGTCGCTGTTCTATCTAGCAGTCTTAGAATCCATGTACATAACAAAGAAAAAGCTGTTAGCTCCGTGTCACCACTGAAAGGGCACATATTTGGCATCCTTAACAACCATCTGTACCGGTTTCTGATTGGGCTTTCTCGACCCACAACGGCCAGTTGTCAACTGGGTATATATATTTCCTAACTAAACTTTTACGATAAATATTCTGAGTGTGTCAAACCCGAATTCTATCGGTAGGTACGTTTGTTTTTCCAAATCATAGATAGGAAAAATAGAAAAAGGACCCCAAATTGTTTTTACATTAAATTTTATTTCTGTCCAAATTTATGTCTATATTAATTCATTGCTTTGACTGGAATGAACTGTGAAAATTAAAAAGAAAATATAAATATTTACACGTATGAATTATTCATTTTCAAAAAGACTATAAAATACGATTAAAATTGTAACACAAATATTTGTATACTCCATGTAGAAAATATTTGTTTATTTTTGTTTTAAGGCTAATCTGAAGAGTGTTTGTTTAGAAAAAAAGCAGTGAGTATTAGCGGGTTGTTTTGTTGAGAAATTCAAAGTGATTTCGCTAATTGCCTTCGCCCTTAATGATTTCTCTTTTATATGACAGGGAAAACAACTTTTATGAATCATAAACTGTTCCTGAAATATTTGTTGTCTGTAGCAGAAAAATTAGCAACAAAACAGACTTATTGACAAAACAGGCGTTGTTGAGAGTCACAGGGAGAGCTGAATGACTTTCGATTTGCCACTTTGAAAAAATGCAATGGCTATGACTTTAATTAAAGGTAAGTTACTCATGGCTTAACTTATGATATTTAACAGCCATAATATCATAGTCTATTGTTGACAGGTTGACATCTTCGGCATTAACATTTCAATAATCGCAATTAAGCTCTTCCAATGTTGACCCTTTCAAAGTCTTCACGATCAATTCACAAATTCTGTTTATAACTCATCTTTTCGATAAAGAGCTTGAAACGGTGGAGCATTTTACAATCGTCTTGCTTCTCAAATTCTCGTACCCAATCTTCTTTCAAAACTAATCAATAAACTTTATCGCAGCTCCTTTTTTTCTTCATTCTTTCCGAGATCTTTCGGCATGCCAGCTACCGTATAACCCCAAATAATAGTACCCGCTAATTAACAGCACATTCACGAGTATCCGAAAGCAGCATAGTGCGTTGTTAGAGTTGCCAAAATTCAAGATTACAAAATAAGAAATGCAAATGCTCAATCTGCGGCGAGTGGACAATAATTGGACAGTAGCATTTATGAAAGAACTTGCAGCAACAGCTGGCAGAAAGCTTTTTTAAACCACTAAACATTACCAATAACGATGAATATAAGAAATTGCAGTACCCTTATCCCTCTGTTCTTAAGCTTGTTCTTTCTTTACATATATATATATAATATATATATCCTTCTCTCTTGCATCTTATGCATCTTTTCAGGTTTTGTCACCCAATTTGAATTTCACTTCAAAGCACATGGCGGTTCATTACTTGGAGAAACCAACTCGAGCCTCGTACCCAGTTTTCTAAACTCTTTGGTTTTTCCTATCTACTGTTGCCTTATAAAAAACTCGGAGCTAATACTTAAGACCCGTCCAGTGTTCTACATCGAAGCGTGATTCTGTTTACAAATATTTCTTAATATCAAGATAAAAAGATCTAGAGGAAAAGGTAAGAGACCTAAATTTATTCCAGAATAACCTGATGTATCCGCAGATTTGATCTTTTCCTATGTTTTTCGTTTACTACCATCTTTCTGTCCATCTTTCCAAAGAAATCTTAATATTCAACAACATACAAGTCACAACATACAAGTGACAACTTTTAAATTCTCATCTCATACGTCAATGGCAAGAGACAGTTTGGCTACATTTGACCTTATAAAATGAAGAGGGGAACAATTATTGTACATCGACTTTTATTTTAAAAAATGATTATCGCTTTTTCGTATATAAAAAACTGAAATCAAACTTGCTTTAAAAAATTAAAATGAACTTTTTGGCAATCTGCCTTTTTTATGCGTTTTGGGTGATTGGCAGAAGGAAAATTGAAATGTTAAGGGCGCAAAAAATACATCATGCATTGGTTTTGCAGCTTTCCTTTCTATTAGGGCCCGCAACTCTCAAGCCCCCCTACTCCTACCTAAAAGTAGTGTCATGATAAGTACAATGTTTAATTAAACTCCAATCTGCTTATAGAACACTTTCCTATGAGATATCCTTCTTGACATATAGTTCAGAGCTAGTATACTTTGAAAGACGACATCGTAACATACATGATTTGCCACATCAAAACTAGCTCAAGTAATTGATTGTAGTGAATCAGCTTTCAAAAGATCTAAAAGAAAGAAGCTTCAAATGAAGATTCCCTAAAAGTTTCTTTGTTATCGTTTTGAGCCAAATTTAGATTATTTAGTACTCAGAAAAAGACTTTCGAATAGATAGGACATGTCCCATTATCCAGAGTTTGTTACGAATCATTTATTTTTAGAGCACACGGTGAAAGATTTTCTTAGCAGCATATGGTAGCTGAAATTGGCAACCAAGGAAAACTCAATATAGAAATTAATTGTTATATAGGTTTGCTGCCTCCCTTTTTTCTTGAACATATTTTATCCATTTCCTTGCATGTTTGCTGCCTACTTTCCGTTTGCTTTTCTGAACTTTTTTTTGAAATAAATGTTTGCTCGTATTAAAGCCATTTTCAAATTTCGTATCGTCAAAAAACCTTTAACTATAATTTTGTATCTGGGGAATGTTATTTATAGCACTGGGTGCATGTAAGATCATAGTGCATGTTGTCATAAACACTTGGTGTAAAAAATAATTTGGCATTTTCTAAGCATGCTCAAGAAAGGAGCGAAAATTTCTAGTTTAGGATGAACCTACTTTTTGTACGATGCAACGTTATCCACTGCTATACTCTTTTACTGTGAGTATAAACTGCTATAACTCTTAAAATCTGTTCGTTGGTTGGTGCCCGTTCTTCTACAATTTTGAGCTAGGTAATAATTTATTTGATGTGCGTCATAATAGCACGTTTCTTAGCTGATTCCTATAGATCACGTCGATTTTGATCCATTTTCTACCCAGGTCATCAATAAAGCTTTTGCCTATGTAATCATGCAGATGTTCCATTCTACTCTTGAGCACACTCTTGAGATTCTGCCAGCATTCAAACAGGTAAATGTTAAAAAAGCAGTAAGGGTTGGTGGTATAGTATCATCCACTTAACCCAAACATCACTAGACAACTTATAGTCAACAACAATCTTTACTAGACAACAATCGAAAGCATGCATAGAAGAAAGTCACGAGATTTCACTCCAAAAGAGGGGTTTGTAGAAGCAACCATTGAAAGAAGCCATATAGCTTTCCTCGGGGCACTGTGATGACCTGGTTTGAAGCTAAAAATAGATCAACTTTCCTCAAGGATGTCTCCCTAGTATTGTCAATGTTTTGGTTTTGAAACAACAACTGTCCTTGAGCAAGAGGAATGACATAGGAATATTGTTCGAAGTTCTTTTATTTGACTGTTTTGTGTAACTCTACAGTCTCCTATATATACTCTTGAAAGTAGGTTTGGACGTTTTCAAGTGTAACCATTCTAAAACACAGAATTTGAAAAAAGATAACATTATTTCAAGACAGCATGATATCACATGTAAGATTACAGGATGAGGCTGAATCTAGCTAACCTTTTTTATTTAGCTATGCAGTATAACGAAAGAGCAAATTTTTAAAGTCGGTAGTCATCAGGCGATTCTATGTTAATGATAAAATGCTGTAGTTTGATGTCCATTGATCTTATTTTGTCTTCATCCTGGCCAGTTCTTCAAGATTTTTCTCTGCTACATCTTCATACAGTTTTTGCCTCTTTATTGTTCCACTCAGCTTCCTCAAAAGGCTTATCACTCGCTTATACTGTGCCATCTTTTCGTCTTCAGCTGCAACACGTTTTATCTCACGATTATTTTGAAATCCGGAGCACAAATTTTTGGCTTCTCTGCAGTACGTTTTGATCATTTGTTCACCCTACAAAATGAAAGAGTTATTGAAAAGGGGACTAGAATTTAATCTTCACAACTTGCTTTTATAACAAAAATCTTCAATCGTTAAAAGTTTGTTAATCGAATCAAGACCGCCGTATTTTCTGTCTTCCACTTTTAAAAAATCTTCTTCGACTTTGTAACAAGTTTCTTTTCATGTTTTTCTTTGCTTATATGATATTTTGAAAATACATTAAGTGAAGCTTGAGATGGTGCAGCCGCATTTGGCCTTATTGTAAGCTAATAAGACAGATGCTTCGCCTTTATCTGTATCTTGACCTAGCTAAGGCAATCAAGTCATCATTTGTATTCTTCGATTGTTCCTTTGTTTTAAAAATTTCAATTGAAATCTTTAAAAAGATTTCCCTTCGTTGACCTTTGAAGTTTTGCACCCTTTTCTCTATAGTTATTTTTGCCATTGAAAGAACTTTCCCATAAGCAAAAAGTCATTTCAAATTTCCCCGACAATTCTGCCGGCCTGTGATGACAACACCCCCTTCCCCCTTTCTGGCTACGCTCTACTACTTAAGATATGTAGACCAAAGCAGAATATTTTCATGTCCAGCAGCTGCATTTAAATTAAAATGAGCTAAAACTTTGCTTCGATCACTTCCGCCTACAAATTTCCTAGAAATAGAAGCCCTGATAAAGATGGCAAGTTTCATTCAAAATGAGCTTCAATTAGTAGATAAAACCCCTTCTTCCATGCAGACTAAATCTCAAATTATTGCAATGTTATGTAGCACCATTTTTTATTCACAAAATAATTTTCCTTTCTTCATATTTTTTGGGAAAAGAGGGAGCTTAAGTAGCTTTCATATGATTTTACAGATTGGACAACTAAATATAAGTTTTACTCATTGTTTGCTTGCAAAAATTGTAAGCAGGTTAATGCCTCATTTTTATCCTTAGCAAGTAACATTCTTGCTTCTTCTATGCGTTCGTACATCTTCCTTATTGTTGTGCTGATTGGAGCAGAATGCTGCCGAGAGATTCATTAAACATTCCCAATTCAATTTTTATGTAACATGTCTTTAAGCTAGCTGCTTTAGAACAAGCTAGCTGCAGAGATGTGATCTTTGGCCATATTGTTAGCGCTTATATTACAATATGATGTTTCATTTCAGTCCTCTATCTACCTTTTCCTGGGTACGTTCCCAAAAGAGGGCCAGCTATCCATCAAAATCAATCCACCCCATTTTAAAGAGCATGCGAACATTTTTGAAACCACGGAGAAGTGCTTGTCTGCTGTCATTTAAAGCCTTTTGCCTCATTTCGGCAATATTGCTCTTAGAAATGTTTCGGCAATATTTTCTCAACCAGATGGAACCGGTTTGCTTATTAACGGACTTAGAAAGAAAACTGTTTACACAGCTTGCTACATATGAAAAAGTTTTTCTTTGCAATATAAGTTTTGTTCTAATGCAACATAAGCTTTGAACAAACTTTTCTATATACGACAGCCACCAGATGTGGCAAATTTTCAATAGAATTTTATCTTGGGATACTTTGATTCTTTGAAAATATTATTTCATCATTTTCACGGAAGTGTGTCAGTGTTTTATTACAGAGCTTTTTGAGCAGGTTAGGATCACTGATGTTTATTGCGCATCGATCTCTTATTATCGAGCCATGTTCAGAAAATTACCATTCTGCTCTTATGCTAAACGCATTCCCTGCCCTTACATACATAATCTTTGCTCAGTCATTTTCCACTATCAGTCATTTTCTACTACAAATGGCAATTGTTGCCATTTCGTATCCGCGAAGACTCAAAACTCACGAAATCATTGCTCGTGAAAAGACATGGACTTCAACTTTTATATGTCAGAACACTTCATCTTTGCTCTTACATATCCTATATCACGAGATCTTATCAGTGACTTATTAATGATGCAAAAAACACCCAGAGATGCAAGCAAAACAGAGCATTAAGACCAGATACATTTCTTTGAATGAAGCTTTATGAAAATCCTATAAACAGCTATTGCTGCAACTGCAAATCATGTAACAAACGACTGACATCGACTAACGTAAGGATTGTGTAGGAAAATATTTTTACCGCATTCACAGTTTGGATGTTCTACCAAATTAGATTCCATCAATTTATGGAAGAAGACTAAAATTGAGGCATTGTTGGTAATATTCTTTCACCAACAAACTGTGTTGTTTCCAAACATGATTTAGCAGTGCTGATTTTGGATAAAATGAAATTTTCTTACATAATACATTCTAAAAACCCAACATACTGATTTTTTTTGCAAATTTTTTATATTGGCTTTGAAAAAAGTTCAAGGAATTCTGACGTTTTATGCTCTGAGGTATGTAAGGCGAAAAAACTTTTAGTCAATATATTATAAAATGTTTGTTTTTTTCAAAGCCATCTTCAAGTTCTGTACCGCTGAAAAAACTGTTCAAATTTTTTATACAAAAATCAAGCAGAGATTGATAAAAAAGAGACCTAATTATCAAAAGTTTTTAAATATGTTTACTGGTTAAAGATACCTCTGGAAGAATCTAATCTATACCTTTTGATGGTTTGGCATTATTTTTATAAGCCAATCGATGATAACTTTGCAGCAGAATGATGCCAACTCTTTCATAAAGCAAGTTTTGTCAATTCCTTATAAATTTCAAATAGTTTTTTCATGAATTTAGATCTAAATCTAGCAGTGTAATTAATTGATAATTTCAATCGAAGCCGAAGTAATTTCGTTTATGTCGTATGTTTTAAATTGCGTTTCATTCAAGTATTAACACTTAAGAGAATATATAACTTCTTCATAAGCTCTAAGGACACCTTTAAAAATATGGTACCAACAAGTAGTTCACTCAAACCAACCTCGACTTCTCTTTGATGGGTAAAGAAACATTCAACATACACTGCAAAAATTGAAATGAAAAGCAGGAGGAGATGCACATGATGTCTTGCCATTTCTAATTTGTTGATTAGCTTTCTTCTTTGCGCAGTTTATATGACAACTTGAAGTCCAGGGAAAGCCTTGTCCACTTATCTTCTGGAATAGTCGCTTGCTTCTGCAGTGAATTTAAAGACTCTTGAAAACACGTCATTTGCTGCTCAGCCAATTAAATGCGCGATACGACATTGCTTTTGTGCATCACGAGCGACATCACAAGGCCCTTTCTTTTGATAACACATATGGGCGTGAATATGAATGAGCCGTTTCGTAATTGGAAATAAAGGAAATTTTCATTAGTGTTCTTCCGTAACAGTGTATCACCTGCCCAACGCATATGCAATCGTTTTCAGCATTTCTATTGAATGTGCTTACTCCAAACAATTAATAATCTTGAAATTCTTCAAATATTATTTCAAATGAAATATATTCTTACTTCCTTTTTGTGTGTTTGATGCAAACGGCTGCCAATTATTTAGATAGGTTCTTAAAAACAGCCGCGTGCATATCCTTGATCAAATGCAGATTTATCATTGCTATATCTCTTGAGGTAATATCTCTTGACAAAGCTCATTTCACCTCAAAAATTGATTCCCCTTACTTCGCTAATGATGTCAGTCAAAAGTCATCCGAATGGTTTAGTTTTCTTTTCTGATGAAAGCAGTTTTGGTGATTATTTTTAGACACATATAAAGCAGAACAATAAAAGTTGTAGGGAAGCGCGTTAAGGTACTTGAATGAACCCAAGCATTTTTGAGTGCCCCATATCGTTCTATGCCTTGCTACAATCCCGGACAAAAGAGTTTAGACTTTTTATGAAAAACCTGGTGTTTTCTCTTTCCTTTGAAAAATTTCTTTTTCGTCGCCCCGATTCAATGTTAAATGCATGTTTTTGAACCGAAGGGGATTGAACTTCAAATCCCACATAGATGTGAGATGAAAGAGGAAATTCAATTTTACAGCAGAGGCAACATTATAAAATTGTAAAATTTGCGTTTTGCTCCAACAATTTTGCCCGGGATTTTATCTAGAATATTAATTGCAACATTTCATGATGATTTCTTATTGGGAAAATTCACTAGCTCTATACAGAAATTTATTTCTAAAAGGCCTGTTTTATTCAAAATAATTAACGCTTGCTTTGAATTTAAATGGATTTTTATAGCATCTTTATCAATCATGTGGAGATGCAAAGCACCAGTAATTTCAGCAAAATTTTGCTATCTGTAAGTCAACATTATTCGACTTCTGCACTATCTGTATAGCAATTATATTCGTCAAATCCATTCTGAATAGTTTTCCAACTTTATTTTTCTTACATAAGTACCCATTTTTAAGAGATTTCTCTGTTTTCCTTTGATAGCAGAAATGTTGTTCTGAGATCAGAAAATTGGGTCAGGCAAAAGGTCCCGTTTCATTAGAAGAGTCTTCTAAAGCCTTTAACAGTTGCAATAATGAGACTTCAAACAAACTTTTGCACAAACGTCATACCTTGTGTTCAATGAGCCTTGTACCTAGAGCCGCATGTCCACGGCCCTATTGTCTGAGCCCCGTCTTCATGGCTCCATACCCAAAGCCCTATATCCGTGGCCCCATGTTTACAAGGACATGATTAGCAGACTAGTCTCTTAGTCGCGCCTTCTTGTACTCATGCGTGATTTTGCATGTTGCTCTATCTCTACTTACTTATCACCTTTACACTGAATTTTAATTTTTCTTGTTTCTTGGATGGTAAATTTATGTAGCACTTTCTTCATTCATAGTCGTCCTTTACTATGATAAACTGATACTTTATCATGAAGAGTCACTGAATATTTGATATAAAAAGTTTATTTGTATTTGCATTCAGCTGGATACACCTTCAATGAATGAATCATCAAGAATTAAGTTTTAAAATTTTACTTTGAGCGGAACTAGTTTAAGTCAGGAAGGGATCTAGTGCAGCTTTGTCTCTCTTTACTGTTAGATAGTTTTAGCAACCAGATATATAATCATCAAGTTGGGTACTGTCAAGGGCGAAGTGATCAGTCGATACATCATGCAAAAAATTATGGATTTAATTTAAATGAAAAACAAAAGAAATCAAAGTATGGATAAAACGAGAGAATGGTTTATGCCCCCTTTTTGACAAAAACATCGTTCTCGAGTTCTTGTTACTTCCATGACACTAAGCCATTAGATTCAGTTCCGTCAAATTGAGGTCTAAATGCACTATTGCGTTTCCAGAGTGCTTCTGTTCTGTTAACAGTTTCACCTTAATACAACAGTCATGTTACAAAAATGAAATGCACTGAATGGATTGATCATCGAATCTCCTACCTCTTGTTCAAACTGCTATAGATGGGAAAGATAAAGTGCTATAATTTACCGTAATTGCTATATTATACTAGCAAATTTTGCTAGCATTTATAAGGAAAATTTTACTAGCATTCCGTTAAGTTTTGAGAAATATGCTAAAAATTATCTATGAATGAAAATGTACTCCACTTACGTGTTCTTCTCTTCCGGTGAGATCTCCGCCAGCAGTAAAAAACGACTGCACCAGAGTTGAGCATGCCAAGATTAGAAGCAAAAGGAAAATGTTGCACGGTGTTGATCCTTGGTGGCTTTTCATTGTTTGTTCTTGGTGAGGCACAGTTGGTAGGCAGATTTCGTAGTGTTGAGAGCTCAACTAACAATATCCAATGATCTGCCTTGAACACGAGTTCAGCTCTTATACAGACTTTAAAACACCTGGCTTTAATTGCGGGAAAGCAACTTCAATGCTAGGGATTTGCTGCGTGTAAAATGTATTGGGCAGTTGCGGATACAATTAAGATGCCACCCGTTACTACAAATCTTTGCTAAACCGCGGTAGGAGCAATTATAGGACCTTGATACTAGCTTTAAGGCTTGCTTAATCTTTTTTGACAATTTTGTGAACTTTGGCAGCAATGCTTGAATGAAAATCTTATGTTCAATTGCTTTTTCCCCAACAGTCCCAAACGATTGAATTTTTTTAATTAGCTTCACATACCTTTTAAATGGGAATACCTCAAATTTTGCCCCGTTTGATGATTCTGAGCCTCAAACTTTTCTTAAATCACATTTCAGAAAAGAGTTCTTATCTATTCTTGTCTTTCTTCATCAGGAAAGTCACGCTTTTCTGTTTGCTCAAAATGTAGTATAGATTGAAAGTAAAATTGTCGATGAAATTCAAGCCTGGGTGTAGCTCTTCATCAATTCTTAAACTTCACCGAATTTAAGCCTCAATATTATTTTGAAAGGTCTCATTTTCAAGAATCCAATGCAGTATATCAACTTTAATTTGCTCTATTAGCACCTGCTAATACTTCTGCAGTACATCTCTCTATACGTGTCAAATTTTCTCTAGTAAACGCCGTTCTCTGATAAACGCCCCGTTTATTAAACACGGCATCCAAATGCTGGATTTTATAACAAATGCTGCGGCGTTTATTAGAGGAAGTACGATAGGTAGGCTGCAACAAAAAATCTTGACACCTCCTACACGGCACATCTTTTACGAGCGAAGCCTTCGGTTGTACTTTCAAATATTTCCATAATAATCATCTTCAAGAATTTGCTTCATTAAATTATTGCGTCTTTCATAATTTTCAAGTTCTATTACTTCATTTAAAAAGAACATCGGTCAAATATGCTATAAATATTTTCGTGATCCCTATACTTTATAACGTATAGGTGACCCCCAGGTAAGCAATCAAAGATCGAAGAAGTAAATGATATTTCTCCTACAGACAGATTCTGTAAATTTTTGGTAGATAAAAAGTCCAATGTACCATTTGTGAACTTATATTGATAAAGTAAAGATCGCAATAATCTTTGAAACCACCCTCAAACTGAGTATTTTCTAGCAGTCTTTGCTTTTTTTATCAAAGACTTTGTGGAATTTTTTGTGCAAAATGGAAATTTATGTTTGCCGGTCTGCCATAGAATACTTCATGCTATAAAAAGGCAGACCTTTACAGATGCCTGAATTCGCAATAGGGGCAAAAATTGGAGTTAAAATCTAGACCTGTCCTGTTCTGTTCTACACATAAAGCATGCATTCTTGATCATAAATTTTACATTATATGTAACCATTGTGCATACGTTTCTGTAATGAATGGCCTTACATTTTAAAGGTTTAAAGATGATTCTTCTAACATACATTAAATAACTTTTGATTCCGTACAGAGACAAAGTAGCCACTAGCCATGTTGTGGTTCACTTGACTTCAGTGCTGAGGTATGCGGTTGACAAAGGGAGAACAATGGCAGCAATGAAATGAACAAGCCACTCTACTCGTGATACTGTTGGACAAAATAGCTAACATCTCTAGCAGGCACGTCTGTTATTCGTGAATCGTATCACTGATACGCCTTTACCTAACCAAGCATCAACGTATGTACATTTTTGACTTTGTTACTGCTTTTATTAGAACGTTATAACTGTGCTCTGCACAACGAGCCTCGGTGTGGAGAGGGAGCGATGAAAAATCAGATATCTCCTCTTGAAACAGCAAGTGAAAAGGACGAAATGTGGGAATATTGCGCATTCTTGTATTTGCTAGGCATTTTTTCCTCTTTGTGCACGATCTTTCAGAATATCGACGACGGACCACGCTCGATATGAATTAGAAGCTGCATAGCTATAGCGAGAAAAAATCAAAAGTGTAAAAGACTGAAATCGGTGGCTCCTGTATCGCGACAGATTGTTTAAGAGTTTGATGAGATTGGCAGTGAAGCAGTTTACGCAGGAGCCAAAATGTAGATAGATTCTCCTTTACTTAGTGGTCAGAAAAGGGTGAGGCATTCAAGTGTTTTCGCAAGAAATTATGTTACACTATTGCTTATAATATTCCGCTTTTTCAAATACTCCTGCTTAAACTATTACTAGTCTTTGGAAGTACCAGTGGCCTCAGTTTGGCCGAATCCTCTTGTCCCTTTAAACAAGGACAAGACGAAGTTTTTACAACTTGAATTGATATGGCTGAGGCTTTGCTGCAGAACCATATTCATGGTTTGTGTAGTTTTTGTAGCATTTCGGAATACAGGTTATCTGTTAAAAAATGTATGATTTATAGGAATATCTGTAGGTTAAGGAGAATGGAAATAGGACAATGGTATCTAGTGCTGGGCCGCATTTACATCTGTTGGGACTCTGGGCCCAAAGTTGATTCGGGCCCCTTAAAACAAAAAAAAATTGTGTTACGTACATAGCGCTTGGCTAAACATAGTCAAAACCAACCAGGTTAATAAATAGTTAATAATACACTAAATAGTTTGATAGATAAAAGCTATAATACGCGAATAAACTTGTATCCATTTCGCTTTTCAGTACATTCCCAATTAAAACTACTCAACTGTTGAAAACTTTTCGATGATTTTATTGGGGTTTAAAACTCCCAGGACATCAAAATCTGCTGCCATTAAATATAAGGAAACAGCGCACTATTGTGACATTATGGACCTTAGTTCACTAACTTACCCTTTACAGCATGGTGAGCATTATTTCACCGGAGGAACCTCCGTATGGCAATGTCAAACTGAGCAACAAACTAAGTGCAGTCATTGCAATGGGGAAAGCTCCAGCCAGGATTACCGAAAGTTTAAGATATGAGGCTAAAAAAAATGGGGCCCCCTGCGAGCGGAGCGTGCTGAAAATTCTTGTGACCACGCCCTTTATTCCATTTATTACTTTACAAGGCCCCCTAGCTCAATTCAAACACAAGATTGAATCAAGAGCAATTTTGCTCGGGGCCATCTAAATCTAAGAATTTTAAAGGGGTCTCTGGGCCCGGGCCCATGGATAAATGCGTCACTGATCTAGTGGCAGTGACATGTGATTCCAAGAAAAGACAGTTTTCATTACTAAGAGTCTCTCTAATCCCCCTCCGAGTGCTTCCACCTCGTCTAGCAAGGAAATACCTACAAATAAATAGAGATAAGGCTTTTATTTCCTTTGATGATAGGCAAAAAGAGTTTATCAACAGGGACGTGGGAAATATTAACAAGTTAGGAGGCACGACATCTGTAAAGACACTTAACCTGGTTACCAAGGAGTTATTGCAAAAATTGCGCTGTAATAGTAAATGTCACTTCTTCTGGAAGGGCTCTACAAAAATAAGTGGTGGGGGCACAGTGCCTTTTATGCTTCCCGGTGCTTACGTCTTCAAGTGTCAGAAATACTAATTGACCGAAGGCAAGAACCATTTCACTACTCAAATCCAAAACCTAAGTGAGTTGCAAGGCAGATAAACATTGTAGAAAGTATGCTTGTTCATCTCAAAACTTATCTTGTTGTTTTTCACTATTAGACATTTTAATGAAAATTCTATAGTAAGAGATTTTGTAAAATTCCATACTATCGTAATAGAATACGTTTCTCTGACTCGTTGAAATAGGCCAAATGCAGACCAACATGTTAATGTAAGTATATTTTGTACTGGCGCGCCTTAATCTAATGTAGAATGTTCAGCTTAATGTAGAATATATTTTGAAAAAGATAACTTACACATGCATCAAAATTTGTTTATTGAATAAACAGATAAGAAATATGCTGAAAAGAGTTGACCATTATAAATGAAATTAGATTCTAATACAGTCACGCCCTAGAATACGATGTTCGTGGTAATCATCCTTCTGAAGCAGGTTCACTTTCAAATAAAATATTTGCGATCAGAAAGCCATATGATTGTGTTACTGAAACAACAGAGTAGAATGTTTATGTTTTTCAAGTACAACATGAAGTAATACCCCAACAATGGTGGTTCATGAAACCCAACTTTGGGCTTCTTAAATGCTGAAACCCGAAATCTTCTAACCCTATTAATTAACATTTTGTACAATTACGTAACCCCAGTCATTGATTCTCAGCTATTCAAAGAGGTCATTCATAAGATGTTGAGCATAAATTTGGGTCATTTCAAATCGCTTTTGCCTCAAATCTCCTAGCTCTCTTTGTTTTTTCTTCTTCAACCTCAAATCTTTCGAGTTTTTGTATGCTTCTTTCCAAGTCTATTTTCGCAAAATTTTTAGCCTGGAGACTGAAGGAGAACCAGAAGGTATAGAGGACGTCTTTTCCAACCCCAATTTGAGAATGGATTCAAGAAGTACCCTTCAAGTCCAAACGAAAAGAGGTCCTTGTTGTGAAGTACGTCTTTTCCATAGCTGTTAATTGGAATGGTACTTCAGTTAGCAGCTGTCACTTGAAATAAGTGAGGGAAACAGTTGTATGAAATTATTCCTTACTAGAAGAAAGGTGCCCTCAACATGCTCTCAAATTGCTGCGTCCTATTCACCTTGTACATATCCAACTATAGATGTCCGAACTATAGATGTCCGAACTACAGATGTCCGAACTACAGAGCTGGCCATATTTGGCCGTTTCCCTGGTCTCTAAAAACTTAAAGATGAATTTTAATTTCAATAATATTACGGTTGAACATTTGCCTCAAACTAAACACTCAGCCCTTCAAGTTTTCGTCAAGCCTCGCATTTATTCAAGGTTGATTCGCACTTAAGATGGAGATTTTTGGTATTTTCCCGGCTGATGCAGAATTTTGATCTACAACATTGCGCAAACGCGTGACAGTGACAAAAAAAGAAAAGGAAACAATGACAAAAACACGGTCCGCTAAACACGTCAAGAGAATTCAGATTCCTTGCTAGCACGAGAATGGGTTGGTACCCTAAAGGCCGTAACAGCACTATAAAGTCACTTTCAAGTTTAAAAACCCAGCACACTAAAGTACACTTCAACCTTCAACAAAAAGAAAGGCTGGAATGAACAGGAGAGTTTGAAAATCTGAGAAACAAATAGAAAAGGGATTAGAAAAAGGCCTCTCAACTAGACGCTCCTCCGCTTCTCTGCTCCCCTCTCTTAAACACCAATCCAACTTACGACTTCACTTCATCAAACCCTTACAAAATTTTTGATCTCAGATTCGGATTGAGAGCAAGGATTTTATTGTACTTGGAAGTTTTCATTATGGTATTGCTCACGATATTGACTTCATGATGATATAAAGATAAATATCTTGTAAGAGATTTGGCCATGATTGGCGACTAGGGGGGTAAAGTTTCTCCCAGAATGATTTTGCTGTCAATCCCATTTCAAACATCAAACTTCATTTCTCCGTAAAATCTAAAATA
The DNA here is from genome assembly GCF_057945365.1 of Rhopilema esculentum. NCBI lineage: Eukaryota > Metazoa > Cnidaria > Scyphozoa > Rhizostomeae > Rhizostomatidae > Rhopilema > Rhopilema esculentum. The sequence goes on along the minus strand of NC_142818.1, from coordinate 9,165,902 downwards.
CAATCACAAACAATATGAAAAATGGTATCAAGCCTAAAATTACGGCGATTAAACAAAATCTGAGCTTAAAAAAGTCGTATAAGTAAGTTTGAAGAAATTTCCAAAACAAGGTCGAATTGGTGTGTTTCAACCCTCTAATTTATGTTGTGGCTCTGGTACCCAGAGTAGAATAAGGAATCACGGGCTATGCTCGAAACGTCATTAATTAATTCGCTATTTTTTCTAGCAATATTCTGCTTAAATTCCTATTTATATTCTATTTTATTGTACAGCACGCAAGCTAGCATATTTGAAACCCATCAGTAGATAACTAGCTGTTTTTATTCCGTTCAGTTACAGGGTTTTTCTTTGAAATATCACAAAAAGTATTCACCCCAAAGACAAATCGATCATTGCTTAGCTAAACCTTATCTCTCTCTGAGCTTATCCCCATTCATTTCATTAGAATTCCCTCATGCACTGGTTTCTCACGAGAGATTTTTTGCTATGAACACAACCAGTTGCAAAATTCTAGGTTTTAGTATGTAATAAATGAGTCTTAAACTAGACCAGTCTTTGTCTATCTGAGATTCTCGCCCACATAGGGAACATCATACTCCAACTGAGTGTATTCTAACCAGTTGAAATTACAATTCAACACAAAAAATGGCTAATCGTTGATATCATTTCTACTCTATCAGCCGTAAAAGTTGAGGCCTTCTAACCGCGATGGATTGCCTTAAAAGAATTTACTTCAAGATTGTGAAACGCTCTTCCAAAATCGCGTTTAAGTTCAAGCTCGTTTTCTTGAATGTAGATTTGTTGCACCACAGTTGCCTCACTAAATATTTTGATTTGTCTACCATCTGGTCAACAAAGCTTGTTTTTGACTGATGTTCGTGAGAATGTCAGTTTTGCCATCTTTGAGAGTGTACAATGGAACATTTTCATGGCCATAAACACAAAATGTTGATCAATTAGAAATACACTCATACCAACAGTTTTAGCAAAATCACAATCAAACAATGCTTGTCAATAAGGTTGGTTAGATCATGTAAAACATGCGGAACCCAATGTGCAATGTTTAAAAATCTGTGTTAGAAGCTTTTTTCACAAGCAAAAAAAACTGCTCCTCTTACGAATGAAGATGAAGAAGTGCATTAGAGAAGTTTTCGCCACTTCTGAAACCTTTAACTGTTCGTTAGCCCCCGTAGCTTAGTTTTAAAAAAATATGCATAATAAAAAGTCAGCTACCTTAGATTCAATTTCCGACTGACAAGCTTTATAAAATTCGGCTTGGCTACTTCTCAGAAATTCATGTTGATTACTTTACAAGTACTAACATTTTTTATCCTAGCTAAATTCAGTTTTGGAGCTAAGATCTCTACCAGCAGATTTTAACAGTGTACCATAGCTGGTAATTTTCCAATTACACTGGCACAGTTGCAGCTTCTTTAGCTTAAAGGTTCTTGTAGACAGGGCCTATTTTAGTGTGCAGTATTACACACTTTGTGAAGTATTAATTTAATAACGTACAGTATTGATTACGAAAATGTGCAGTATTGAATTTTGGGATTTGTGAAAATGTCTATTTACAGCTATCCGAGATTTTTCTGCTTTGTTCACAAAATGTGAATTTTACTCGTCAGTTCGATATAGAGTTCATGTATTGTAATTCTCGTATATCCATCGGAAAGACTCTCTTATCAAAACTTAAAACAAAGCGAAATTCCCAGAACCAAAAACAAAACAGCTGTAAATGTCAGCATTGCTGTAAATTTTGTAATTTGATATTGTCGAAGACAAAACATTCAGTAACAATGTATCAGTTGCCCTGTCATGCTCTGGGCATCTAGCACAAGCTCACTTAACTTAACAAAAAGAAAGATAAAGAGCCTAATAAAACTTTTTAGCTGTAGTGTCCAGAAAAACATGCCCCTAAAAGCTCTCACTGGAGTTTTTGTTGGATCACTAACTGGTATTACTGTATAATTTTTGCATTACACGAGGTAAGTACCTGAAACTGAATCTTCTGGTGCAAATAAGCAAGTGCCAGGCCAGACTTCAAAAACGCTTTTGAAAGCTATCTCTAGACTTCGATATTTGTTCCAGGTGTCGCGCCATATGGCTAGATCCGGCGAAAGAAGCGAACACTTCAGTCCATCAAAAAGTCTGCACCAGCGTAATACACAATTAGTATAATTTTCAATGATATCCCAAGGATTATTCAACAACTATCGCAGACTAGAAGAGGAAGAGCATTAAGCCATCCGCCAGAAATAGTAAAGCACTGGGAGCAAGGATATGTGTGCCGAAAAGATTGTCATCAATCGATGTTGAAGACCTTGCGAGTGAACGAGAACAAAATTAGAATGGTTTGAACCAGCAGCTAAAATTTACTCATTAGAAGGTATTATAACGTCATTATCTTTTGTGAAGAACATAAAGAATACAATTTGTACCCAGTAACCATGAAGAAGCTGATGGGTGTTTTTGTAGCTTTGTAGATGAAAACAAAATCTCAACATGGCCCAACATCTTTAAGTAGTTTTAAAGAACTTTGTAGATGTGCACAGAAGTGCATATACCTGTTCAGTAGTTAAGGCAGTTCATGACTCTAAGACCCAATCAATAAAATTTGCAAAAAAAATAAACAATGAGTTCAAAATTATTGTAGCAGAGAATATTAGGTTAAAGAACAGACGACAGACTACACCTGGAAAAGAGGTTATTGTGCTCATTGAATTATCTTATCTCAGACTTTTTTTCTCTGGAAAAAACTTGCTCTAAACTGTTCATACAATGATCATTCCTCGCCGCCTCTGTCACATTTATAGATTATGTATCTCCTTAACTTATATACAGATATATAAGATTAAACGTGTAGTTTGATTTTCTTAAACTATAAGCTATATCACGTTCTATGTGCAAACGTATTGAACACTGTGCTACGGAAGTATCAACAGACAAATTTCTAGATGCAGACATTTATATATACATATTGTTTGGAGATATATATATATAAATATATGCATATGAATTTTTTTGTTAATTATTGTTAAAGAATGTTAATTATTTGTTTACAAGCTTGATCATCAGGTCGATACTTCTCGAATTCGCTTGATGTGCTCTCCATCCCATTCGATCGGAATGTCCTTGATGCGCAGGGTCTACCAAAAAATATTCACATGTCTGGGGTTCTAGAAGAGAACGTTGCTGGCAAGTTTACCCTATTAAAATAATGTAATACAATTATTTCGTTGCTGTTATGTTAGTTGGCTTTAGTTAGCTTATGGTATTTATTGAAAATTAAGCTAGAACATGTATTCCAACTTTAAATAAAGTATGAAAAAAGGCGGCAATTTAAAATTAGTCGGCCACCCTTCTAGCCCTTTTGCCGTCTATAAGAAAGCTTAAAAGATAAACGCAAGAATTCAGAGACAGGTCTTTTTCTTGCAAAGTATTGTCAGTCTCTAATGGCATGTGTTTTAAAATCAGAAATTTCTTATCAAGTTGCCATTGGGTTTACCACAAAATTGCCAAATTTTGTTTCCTCTGTGAAAAGACATTGTTAACATCTTATGAAACAATTTGAGCATGCTAATTTTCAAGCTAAATATTTTGAAAATAAAGAAAAGTCATAATTTGTGTATTATTTCTAATTGTTTATAACTTATAGTTATTTCTTATCACTAGAACCTGATGCAATACACGAGAAAATTCATCATTACTGAATGTAAGCAAAAAATTGTGACAAGTAATTATAAAAGTTCACTGAATGTTAGCAAATTTTAATATTCATTTAACTTGGAAAAAGCACTGAGGCATTACAAATGTATACGTATGTGTGGCTTTCGTTATTTGAAGCATCGTGCAGAGAGTTTTACAAGGAAAGCGAAAAAGACAACCATTAATTTTTGTCTGTTGATATATCATGAAAAAGCCTTTGTCTGCAGTTAAGTCTCGAGACTGACACATAGATTTAGGTTCAAAGAACAGCCAGTCAATCCTATCGAACACTTTGACCTGGCTTTGTGTATTTGGTGCAAGAACCTTTCAAGCTAGAGAAGCTGCAATTGTGCCAGTGCAGTTGGAAAATTACCAGCTATGGTACAGTGTTAAAATCTGCTGAGATAGATCTTAGCTCCAAAGGATTTTCTCTCTCTTAAACTGAAGTATGCCCTCTTTTACAAGGCATCCTCTCTTTGTTACCCCAATTTAGAAATTAATCATTACCTGGGATGTTATAGAGTTTTTAAAGCTTTTTCCTGGTTCATATGACGAGGTTATGTATATTTATATATATGCTTCTAATAAATCCAATGTTTTTTCAAAAGCATTTAACTGAGCTTCAAAATAATTTAGACCTTTGAAATGATGACATTAACATCATAAATTTTCATCATAAATTTTAGTCTATCATTTATTTGCTTTTCTTGAATGCCTTTGAAATTCCTACAGTTTTTTAAAATTTATCTAAAAATATGTGCAGATTTTAAAATAACCGACAAATGTAGAAAGGTGACGCCTTTATAATCATGTTTAGAAATATCGTCAATTTTCAAAGTTTGAAAATAATCAAAATCTTCAAAAGTAGATGCTTGTGGGCTGCCACTGTCAATCCTATACTGGCATTTGGTTTTGCGTATATGGAATCTAGACATTTCTATACGTCCGCAGCACTAAAACAGGCGGATCAATGAATTTGTTTTTTCTAACATAATGATTTAATTTTATTTTGTCTGTACCTAGCTTTATCTTTTAAGCTATCATTGAAATCATATTAAAAAATTAGTGGAAATTCGTGCTTTTTAGCGGCAGACCATTGCTCTGAGATATCATGAAATGATTTGATAGCAACAAAAATGGAAAAATAATTTAGAATAAAGAATGGAAAAATGGTTTGAAATTTCCGTTTTGCTCGATTTCATAGTGTAGAGATTCTTTAAATCTTTAACCGGCATGTTCTAATCGTATTAGAAAAATAGTTGAAGATGCTGTTATAAAGGGCTGAAAAATGTTTTTCGATGCACAATAGGCTTTAAGTAATGCGCTGCTAAAGGTGAAATTCAAGTTTTTTTATTAGATGAGGCTATTTGATATTAACTTGTGCAAACATTCATTCGATGTTTTAACTGTTTTTAGGATATTTTTCATAAATTCGATAAACGATAATTTCTGCCATTGAAATCCAGAGGCAAATCTTTCTATTTGATATGACCATCTTAAAATTGGATTCGGCAGCATCCTGTCGATTGTGGTTTTGCAAGGCATTCAACGTAACGACCAAAAATATTTGCATAAGGCCTGTCTATAAATAGACAGATGCCAGAATGTCTCTTGGCGATAGCAGAATTTTGCTGGCTAGATGCAGTTTTAAGAACACACCTATTTATAATCTAAATATGCTGGCAACGCCCATTGATAGTGACTCTGCCTAGTTCCTCGTAGTCTTTGAAACGCATTATCATGCCTGTCGCAATTCGCAACCACTGTCAATGACCCTTGTCCTACCCATCCAGCCAGTTTTCTTCTTGCCTTTACAATTTTCTTCAGAGCTTCATTATTTCTTCTTCTCAGTGGAATTCGATTCACTGACTGGCACAGGAGCTGCAATTCTGGATTTCTGGCCTTTAGTTATTACATTTGATGCACTATAAATAAATTATAAGGCGCTGTTTTTTTTTACTGAATTGTAAGGCTATAGGCTTAACAAAAATGGAAAATTCATACTGTCAAAAAGAATTTGCATTAAAAGTCATTTACTTTAATATGACATGGTTTCAAAATGTTTTAGACAATATTTCTGGCCTTTAGTGATTACATTTGATGCAATATGAATGAATTATAAGGCGCTGTTTTTTTCACTAAATTGTAAGGCTATAGGCTTAACAAAAATGGAAAATTCATACTGTCAAAAAGAATTTGCATTAAAAGTCATTTACTTTAATATGACATGGTTTCAAAATGTTTTAGACAATATTTCTGGCCTTTAGTGATTACATTTGATGCAATATGAATGAATTATAAGGCGCTGTTTTTTTCACTAAATTGTAAGGCTATAGGCTTAACAAAAATGGAAAATTCATACTGTCAAAAATAATTTGCATTAAAAATCATTTAATTTAATATGGCATGGTTTCATAATATTTTCGAAAATATTCCTGGCCTTTAGTTATTACATTTGATGCAATATAAATGAATTATAAGGCGCGGTTTTTTTTACTAAATTGTAAGGAAATAGGCTTAACAAACAGAGAAAGTTCATACTGTCAAAAATAATTTGCATTAAAAATCATTTAACTTAATATGGCATGGTTTCAAAATATTTTAGACAAGATTTCTGACCTTTAGTTATTACATTTGATGCAATATAAATGAATTATAAGGCGCGGTTTTTTTTACTAAATTGTAAGGAAATAGGCTTAACAAACAGAGAAAGCTCATACTGTCAAAAATAATTTGCATTAAAAATCATTTAACTTAATATGGCATGGTTTCAAAATATTTTAGACAAGATTTCTGACCTTTAGTTATTACATTTGATGCAATATAAATGAATTATAAGGCGCGGTTTTTTTTACTAAATTGTAAGGAAATAGGCTTAACAAACAGAGAAAGCTCATACTGTCAAAAATAATTTGCATTAAAAATCATTTAACTTAATATGGCATGGTTTCAAAATATTTTAGACAAGATTTCTGACCTTTAGCTATTACATTTGATGCAATATAAATGAATTGTAAGGCGCTGTTTTTTTTACTAAATTGTAAGGAAATAGGCTTAACAAAAATAGAAAATTCATACTGTCAAAAATAATTTGCATTAAAAATCATTTACTTTAATAAGGCATGGTTTCAAAATATTTTAGACAAGATTTCTGACCTTTAGCTATTACATTTGATGCAATATAAATGAATTGTAAGGCGCTGTTTTTTTTACTGAATTGTAAGGCTATAGGCTTAACAAAAATAGAAATTCATACTGTCAAAAATAAATTGCATTAAAAATCATTCATTTTGATAAAGCATGGTTTCAAAATATTTTAGACAATATTTCTGGCCTTTAGTTATTACATTTGATGGAAAATTAATGAAATATCAGACGTCGTTTTTTTTACTAAATTGTAACGCTATAGGCTTAGCAAAAATGGAAAATTCATGCTATCAAAAATAAATTCATTAAAAGTCATTCATTTTGATAAAGCATGGTTTTAAAATATTTTAGACAATATTTCTGGCCTTTAGTTATTACATTTGATGGAAAATTAATGAAATATCAGACGTCGTTTTTTTTACTGAATTGTAAGGCTATAAGCTCAACAAAAATGGAAAATTCAAACTGTCAAAAAAAATTGCATTAAAAGTCATTTATTTTAATATGGCATGGTTTCAAATATTTTAGACAATATTTCTGACCTTTAGTTGTTATATTTGATGGAAAATTATTGAAATATAAGTTATTGCTTTTTTTACTTAATTGTAAGGCTATAGGCTTAACAAAAATGGAAAATTCAAACTGTCAAAAAAAATTGCATTAAAAGTCATCTACTTAAATATGACATGGTTTCAAAAAATTTTAGACAAGATTTCTGACCTTTAGTTGTTATATTCGATGAAAAATTAATGAATTAAAAGGCAATGTTTTTTTTACTTAATTGTTAGGCTATAGGCTTAACAAAAATGGAAAAATCATACTGTCAAAAAAATTGCATTAAAAGTCATTTACTTTAATATGGCATGGTTTTAAAATATTTTAGACAAGATTTCTGACCTTTAGTTGTTATATTTGATGAAAAATTAATGAAATATAAGACGTTGCTTTTTTTTACTGAACTGTAAGGCTATAGGCTCAACAAAAATGGAAAATTCAAACTGTCAAAAAAAATTGCATTAAAAGTCATTTATTTTAATATGGCATGGTTTCAAATATTTTAGACAATATTTCTGACCTTTAGTTGTTATATTTGATGGAAAATTATTGAAATATAAGTTATTGCTTTTTTTACTTAATTGTAAGGCTATAGGCTTAACGAAAATGGAAAATTCAAACTGTCAAAAAAAATTGCATTAAAAGTCATCTACTTAAATATGACATGGTTTCAAAAAATTTTAGACAAGATTTCTGACCTTTAGTTGTTATATTCGATGAAAAATTAAGGAATTAAAAGGCAATGTTTTTTTTACTTAATTGTAAGGCTATAGGCTTAACAAAAATGGAAAAATCATACTGTCAAAAAAATTGCATTAAAAGTCATTTACTTTAATATGGCATGGTTTTAAAATATTTTAGACAAGATTTCTGACCTTTAGTTGTTATATTTGATGGAAAATTATTGAAATATAAGTTATTGCTTTTTTTACTTAATTGTAAGGCTATAGGCTTAACGAAAATGGAAAATTCAAACTGTCAAAAAAAATTGCATTAAAAGTCATCTACTTAAATATGACATGGTTTCAAAAAATTTTAGACAAGATTTCTGACCTTTAGTTGTTATATTCGATGAAAAATTAATGAATTAAAAGGCAATGTTTTTTTTACTTAATTGTAAGGCTATAGGCTTAACAAAAATGGAAAAATCATACTGTCAAAAAAATTGCATTAAAAGTCATTTACTTTAATATGGCATGGTTTTAAAATATTTTAGACAAGATTTCTGACCTTTAGTTGTTATATTTGATGAAAAATTAATGAAATATAAGACGTTGCTTTTTTTTACTGAATTGTAAGGCTATAGGCTCAACAAAAATGGAAAATTCAAACTGTCAAAAAAAATTGCATTAAAAGTCATTTATTTTAATATGGCATGGTTTCAAATATTTTAGACAATATTTCTGACCTTTAGTTGTTATATTTGATGGAAAATTAATGAAATATCAGACGTTGCCTTTTTTTACTAAATTGTAAGGCTATAGGCTTAACAAAAATGGAAAATTCAAACTGTCAAAAAAAATTGCATTAAAAGTCATTTATTTTAATATGGCATGGTTTCAAATATTTTAGACAATATTTCTGGCCTTTAGTTATTACATTTGATGGAAAATTATTGAAATATAAGACGTTGCCTTTTTTTACTTAATTGTAAGGCTATAGCCTTAGCAAAAATGGAAAATTCAAACTGTCAAAAAAAATTGCATTAAAAGTCATTTACTTTAATATGACATGGTTTCAAAAAATTTTAGACAAGATTTCTGACCTTTAGTTGTTATATTCGATGGAAAATTAATGAATTAAAAGGCAATGTTTTTTTTACTAAATTGTAAGGCTATAGGCTTAACAAAAATGGAAAATTTATACTGTCAAAAAAATTGCTTTAAAAGTCATTTACTTTAATATGACATGGTTTCAAAAAATTTTAGACAAGATTTCTGACCTTTAGTTGTTATATTCGATGGAAAATTAATGAATTAAAAGGCAATGTTTTTTTTACTAAATTGTAAGGCTATAGGCTTACTAAAAATGGAAAAATCATACTGTCAAAGAATTGCATTAAAAACCATTTACTTTTATTTTGCATGGTTTCAAAATATTTTAGACAAGATTTCTGACCTTTGATTGTTATATTTGATGGAAAATTAATGAAATTTAAGACATTGTTTTTTTTACTAAATTGTAAGACTATAGGCTTAACAAAAATGGAAAATTCATACTGTCAAAAATAATTTGCATTAAAAATCCCTTACTTTAATATGGCATGGTTTCAGAATATTTTAGACAATATTTCTGGCCTTTAGTTATTACATTTGATGCACTATATACGAATTATGTTCATTTTTTAGAGAGTTTAACGAATTAAAATGCCCTTCATAAACTGAGTTTATTGAAAACTCAAATCGAAAATAACTTATTTTCCTTTGAGAAAGGTTAATGAGTTTTTGCTGCAAATAAATTCGATATTAAAGATAGGAAACGGTTTTGGATATTTTGAGTTTTGGGAAAGGTATCTCTAAGGTAATTTCATTGAGTGTGCAGTTCATAAGAATTTTTACATTATGCTAGGATGATGCCTTTACAAATCCAAGTTTAGACCTTTAATATCATGGTTTTAGCAGAAAGGTCTTATTCTAGAGTGTTATTAGCCAGATTCAAGCCAGGACACTTAAAAACTATCGTATGAAGTATCAGCCACGTCGCCCAATATCATTGATTTTAAACGTAAACATATACTTATAGATTTAAGATTTTCAGTTAAGTCAGAAAAATATATTACTAGAATATATTATAGTCTGTTTTCAAATGAATTTGATCTAAAAGCAATATGACAAGACACCTTATGGAAATTGCAAAAAAAGTTTGATTTAAGCTTGTAAATAAAATTGTTGTCAGTCGGCTAGAATCTTATAAAATCTTGTCAATTTGTTAGCGGCAAATGAAAACACCGTGTCGTGCGAAGTTATTGAAATCAATCCAGCAATCTTCTTCAAACATACAAAACTCTTTGGTCAATGGTTCTCAAACAACCATTTCTACGAGTATTCTAAGAGAATTTCATTGCAACGATATTTCTTTAAATTGCTTTGTATTTTTGAAAAGATTGCTTAGCGCCCCAGCTTTAAGTGCAGCTGATGCTCACAAAAGTAAAGTGATCGACGATCAAATTATTCTTTAAAACAGGAAATTACTTGCGGGCTTTCAAAATGAAATTTGAAATTTTCTGATGAAAAATTATGTTTTAAATCGATTAGGCAACCATAATTGAAAAATTATCAAAAGATAAAAATTTGGAGCTTAATTCAGAATAATCTACGGCTGTATAGGTGAATAGAAAAATAGGTAAGAAGGTGAAAAGACTATAAAATGTGATGTCCTAATTTGAATTCGTGTCCTAAGTTGAAAACAATATAGTAGAATCGCGCGTGCTGAATTCAGTCCCTGTTTTCCGGTTTTCTGCTCCCGGTTTTTCCAAGAGTCTTACGGTTGAATCAAGAGTCGATTGGTTTGTATGTTATCTTCCGGAATGTAACGAATCATATGCTATAAATGTTAGTAGATATAAGTAGGCTGAATCGAATTCTTTGAACGTTTATTGCAAGTGTGTTTAGGTCAAATTAAAAGCAAGCCTTCGTCGTACAGACTACATTGAACATTTAGAAACACGTGATTTACTAGGGGAAAGAATCTAGAATCTTATTTGAACTCCCTGCCTTTAAAAGTATCAAATTATGAATTTCTCATATAAAGTGGCATTACATTACCAAAATCTTTTGATCGCTGCACTCTGATTAGGCCTCGCTTTCAATCTCTTTAAAGAATTTCGTCTCGTCTTTAGAACTTTATCCAAAACTCCAATCTCCCTCAAAGGAATTCAAAACATCCAGGTTTTGCTTCTCAAATATTCGCAAGGGCTGTCAGTGATGCATGTCCATTAAACGATAATTACATTAATCTTATCGAGAAGGCAATTGTCCCAACATTGCCTGATATGTGCATCTGACATGTTGAAAAGTATTTCTAAATTCCCAACACTTGCACTTGTTCATACCTCTTTGGCTCACGAAAGTTACAACTTTGACGCTTTCAGCTGATACCTTTACGTGCTTCCATTGCAACATATTCCCTAAAGTTGAAAGTCCTCAGATGAACGTGCTGAATAGACCTAATATCAAAATATTCAATCATAAGTTTAAGAAACGATTTTAGAAATAAAAGTTAATCTTGTTATACGTTAGATGTAAGTCGAAGAAAAAAGGAAAATTGCATTTAAAGGTTGTATATAAAAATATTTTCTCTGAGAAAATAAAATTGCTTATAGCATTTGCAGCTGTGTAGTGTATAAGTTAATGGAATAAAAACACTAAGACGATATATGAACAACTAAAAAACCAAAGCATGTTAACTTCTTTTTTATTTAGGTATACTTATGTCTATATATATTCGCAAAACTTACCTAGCACTTACCTATATTCGGAAAGAAGAATGCACAGCATCTCAAGAGAGGTATGCACAACCCGAGTGCAACGAAGGTTAGGTTTGGAAATAAAACGACAATCGTATCATATATTGTCAGCTTAGAGAGAAATATTAAAGTTGGAAGCAAGATTGGTTATAAAAAATGTACCAAAATGAATTTAACTTGGGAGACGCATATGGTCTTAAAATATTTGCAATTTATCACCAAAGAGCTTAAAACAAACAGTAAATGCTGAAAAAGAGTTACAAACAATTAAATCCCCTAAAAGTATACATATTTGTTTTAAATATATTACTGCTTGCAGGTCTGTCATAGAATGCTTTATACTGTTGAAAACGAGTTGTGTTCTTGCCTGGTGATTACATTAAACTTGAAACTTGGAGTTGCAACTTAGAACCGCCTCATTCTACATGCCAAAAGCGCACTCATATACCTATGTACAACTGCGAAGGTAAGATGTAACATTTTGAAAATTTAAACATCAAAACTTTAAGTCCAAAAATACATTGTACAAATATCAAAAGCAGAGAACTACATACAAAGAGGGAGGCCTTGATATAGCCTATGATTCCAAAAAGTTCTTGTTAAAGCAAGTGGCGGGTATAAAATCGACAAAAAATAAATTGAACTTGGAAAGAGATTGGTCTAGGACTAGCCAAATCTAGCTTGGTCTTTGAAGGCAAATGATTCTTCAAACCACCACATGCTTTGCTATATAATAATGCATAATAATGTAAATTGAATAGCTCTTCTTACGTTTTAAAAAATGCTGCCAAGACAATTTCACAATAGGGTATTACAGGTGCTTTTTCGAAAAGGGATTGTTTGGACCACATTTATCTTAGGTCACTGCAAACTTGTAAGCAAAAGCTAGCAGTCACTGGTGTTCAATTGACTTATTGATAATCTATCAACTGGCGATGGGTCGTAGTTGTGGGTCAAATTTTATGTCATTTCCTGCCAAGGGAGCAAAAGCAACGATTTGTTTTCAACAGGTCAAGTTCTGACATTAACCTTCATTGATTATTGGCGCCACTAATTAAAACACCGAGCCTGAATGTGATTGGACAAAGCATTTTCAAACAGCAACTTATGAAATGTGATTACTGTGTGTTTCCATCTTTCGGCATTCGGCAAATGCAAACGATTCCAAAGAGAAAGTGAAATGATTAATTGCAACCATACTAGAGTTTTCCATCGTGCATATATTCTGTTTGATTCTTAGACTGGCTCTTTTTCAACATCTTACCAAAAACCATTGAAATGAATATTAATCCATTCCATTTATTTTTTGCAAAACAATTGAAATATAACAAAAAAGAAGCTATGATAAAAAGGGGGAAAAACTAAGATGGGTCTACGAGCGGTCATAATGACCTCCAAAAAATAAAAAACCAACCCTATACAATACGCATCTTTTGCGAACGATTAAGTATTTTGCGTTGCCCTTTTGCAATAGATATAAATTAAAAAGATTGCTTCGAGGAAAATCTAAGTAGGCTAAATTACGTTAGATCGGCTTTCTGAAGAACCTCGAATTCTGTTTGAATCCTCTCTATCTCGTCACACACATGCTACACACTGTAAGTTTGCTTACAGGTGCACAGGGGCATAACTTGACCAAAAGGTTTGGGGGGGTGAAAAGGATTTCTGCCCTGCGAAAACGAGTGGTGCCCTGCAGACCTCGTAGCAAAGGTTTGTCTATAGGTTACTAGTGAAAGCTTTACCAGTGTAAATTTGTCTTTACCAAGAATAAACTCCTAAGCAATAAAAAAAACTTGAAACTTCATTGCCTATGAAATATCTTTTTTTACGTCAGCATAAATTAAATATCAAATTTGATTTTCCTTTGTAATAAAGCTTGTATTTCATGGCATATCAAGTTTAGTGAGGTAGGAGGACCCACCATGGTTGGGTCCGACGTGAAGAAAATTTTTGAAATTATACCTTGTAAAAGGGCTAAAAAGCATCTCCCAGACTAAAATTTAGCAAAATACTATACTGCTAAAAAACTGATAATTGTTTGTTTGAAAAATTGGGAGGGGGATGTCATGCCAAAACGCTAGCGATAGATGTTGGGGAAGGAAAGAAACGGTAACCTTTCGCTTCAGATAGCATATAGTTGTGAATGACAGCAATGTTGTTTTGATTGGGAGAATTTCATTTCCTAAACAGAATGTGCAGTTTCGTATCTCGAAAAGGCCATGTTTACACTTCCAAAATAAATACATTGCAATGATACAGAAACTGATTTACTGAATTAATGCAAATAAAAAAATAATAGATATACATGAATAAGTTAGCAATTAGATCAAACAAAATCGGCATCTTAACAGTTTATTCTCTTTTTATTTAACACTCTATTAAAAAGTTATAGAAAAAACGATAAAAAATTCTTATCTTGACCAAAGTTATTCAGCCCTCTATTCCCCCCGTGGCGCCGTACCTGTCATGAAAATAATTTACAACTTAAATTAATTTGTGTGGACTCAACCTTGCCCTCATAAACTTATGCATCAATCACTGCATCCATTGGCTATGATTTTCGGTAAGGAATGCTTTCGCTTTGCTAATGACGGAGCTCTTCCTGACACTGACATAACTGTTCCGTTCTCTAAAATGGAATGTCAGGAAGGGAGGTTGATAACAAATATAATACTTCCATTTCAAAATTCGTAAACGGCCCTTTACGGACTTCAGAGATGGCGTTTCTGCGTGGCAATAAAGCTGCGTGGCAATAAATCGGCTGATTTTAAGATTGGGGGGTGTCACACCCCCCCACACCCCCCGGTATTTTCGCCCCTGCAGGTGCACACTATTTTAACTTCGGATTCAAATTTTTCATTTTTTCTAAGTCGGATCTACACTTATTTCAGCTAAGTTGGAATATTTCTATCGACTTAGACATGCAATAGACTAATAGAGACTACAATTAATTCACTAATTCATTAATTTATTAATTCACTAATTCATAAATTCATTAATTCATTCATTCATTCATTCATTCATTCATTCATTCATTCATTGAAAGAAAGAAAGAAAGAAAGAAAGAAAAAAAGAAAGAAAGAAAGAAAGAAAGAAAGAAAGAAAGAAAGAAAGAAAGAAAGAAAGAAAGAAAGAAAGAAAGAAAGAAAGAAAGAAAGAAAGAAAGAAAGAAAGAAAGAAAGAAAGAAAGAAAGAAAGGAAGAAAGAAAGAAAGAAAGAAAGAAAGAAAGAAAGAAAGAAAAAAGAAAGAAAGAAAGAAAGAAAGAAAGAAAGAAAGAAAGAAAGAAAGAAAGAAAGAAAGAAAGAAAGAAAGAAAGAAAGAAAGAAAGAAAGAAAGAAAGAAAGAAAGAAAGAAAGAAAGAAAGAAAGAAAGAAAGAAAGAAAGAAAGAAAGAAAGAAAGAAAGAAAGAAAGAAAGAAAGAAAGAAAGAAAGAAAGAAAGAAAGAAAGAAAGAAAGAAAGAAAGAAAGAAAGAAAGAAAGAAAGAAAGAAAGAAAGAAAGAAAGAAAGAAAGAAAGAAATATGAAAAAAAAGAAAAAAAAGAAAGGCATGAAATATGAATTGGAAGAGATTCAAAAGGGGAAGGAAGCAAGTAATATGATCTACTATCGAAGATTACAATATTTTATTTTCTGTTGATTAGAAATAAGAGTTATAAGTTTTTATAACAATGCACTGCCAGGGTATTTCGTTGCATGGTGTGCCTCTGTCCCACGTAAGTAATTTAAAGGTGTCCAACCGACAAAATTATCACGAGTAAGGTATTAGGTATGTTTTTTAACTAAAAATTAATTTGCTCACAAAAATTCCTGTAATACCCTGAATATTGTCATAGTCAAGTTACTCTAAGGTCCTTAATAGAAGAGGGGACGCTTATCAATTTTTTGATTTTTTCTGACCCCACCGGAGCTTATTTGGACCCCCCCCCCGCTTATTAATTTTTACATGCAATCATTCATATCTCTTATTTCATCTGTCCTATGTTCTTTCAGGTGTGAAAAATTTCTGTAAAGTTTCTCTTGTATGTAAAGGTTGCATTGTACAAAAGTTTTAACATAGAAAAGTAGTATAACATTCTAAACAAATTTACATAGGCCTGGCTGATGGACACAATGATAATTAGCCTGCTCTTTTTAGTAATACAGCAATGCATTATTTTATGGTGTTAATTGTCATTTTGCTATCGATAGAAAATCTCATTTGACCCCAAAAAAGAATCATCACGTGATTTTTCAGATTTTTCAGATTTCCCACCCCCCCCCCACTTACTAGGACCCTCCGCTTATTTATTTTTTGAAAAATTTTGGATCTCCCCAACTATCAAGACCCCCCCTTCTATTAAGGACCTTAGAGTATTATCGTGGCGGTTAGAATGTGCTTTTCTCATTAGAATGTAAAGAAACTGTGGCACCCTGGTCATCTTTTCGGAGTTTTTTAAGTTGAACTTGCTTCTCTAATATTTCTATCTCTATTTCTAATATTGCAGAGATGCTCACCGAAACGAACATTTATCTGACGAGACATCTCCCCAATGCAGTGAATGTTGCATTTGGTGCAGCTGAGGCAATGAATCAAGAAGGGTGACGAGGATGCAAATTTGGTCCTTATGTGGAAGCAGCTATGGCTGTTAGTTATGACTCGGAAGTTGAAATGTTGACATGAAAGCAAAGAGTTGGATGTCAAGAAAGGGCAGACTGTCTTCTATTATCGTGTTTGAGTGAAATCTAGAGCTGAATGGAAATTATTGACAGCATTGATAAAATCCTGTAACTGGTTGAATTAGAGTGTGATAAAACCAAGAATATCGTTAATGTATCAAATTATAAAACAAGGTAGTGAGGCATCGTAGGTATCGGCAACATTGATTTCTTTTTTGTATTAAATGAGCCGATAGGCGTTAGCTTGTCCCGAGAGACTTCCCATTGCGACACCAGAGGATTGGAGGTAAGCTTCCTTGTTGAATGAGAGCGTGTCAATGGAAGAAAATGGTCAGCGGGGCGAGTGTGCCTGTTGGTTGGTCTTGATAAGATACCTCTACGTTAGACGACGATGTCTCTCTCTAAATATCTTGTCCTTGCAAGACATTTACTGTCATTGCTCTCTACAATTCTCTCTCCCCGGATAGTCTCAAAACAGTTTCGCTGCACACTCCCATTCATGAGCTTAAACTCTTGACAACGCCAACGCGTGGACTTCCCCTGCTTCGCTTTCCTTTGACTTTCCCAGTGACTGCTAAACATTCGAACGCTCCTTTCCTTATAATGTGTCCGAAAAACTCTAGTTGCCTCTCTCTTATTGAATTAAGCAAACGTCTTTTCCAGACGGCGACGCACTCGCTTTTCAAGCAGACATTATATTCCACTCGTTTTTAAGATGGTTGCGAGTGTTAGACTTCTTCTATAATTGACTTAAAGAAATTTTATTAACATACACACCTTTTTGATAGGTTCGAAATTGGTGTGATTTAGGAATCAATTAAGAATAATTAACGGGCTCGTATTTCAACGGCAGACTGATTTTCAACTTTCAATCTATATACAAGCTTTTTGAGCAAACAAGCAAGCGTGTCTGTCACGCAAACTGCTTGAGGAACATTCGTCTAGCTTATATTGTAGTAGTATATTTCGTTTTCTACAACGTTTGGTCATGAAAAAAAAGAAAAAAAAGAAAGGCATGAAATATGAATTGGAAAAGATTCAAATGGGGAAGGAAGCAAGTAATATGATCTACTATCGAAGATTACAATATTTTATTTTCTGTTGATTAGAAATAAGAGTTATAAATTTTTATAACAATGCACTGCCAGGGTATTTCGTTGTATGGTTTGCCTCTGTCCCACGTAAGTAATTTAAAGGTGTCACGGTGTCTAACCGACAAAATTATCACGAGTAAGGTATTAAGGTATGTTTTTTAACTAAAAATTAATTTGCTCACAAAAATTCCTGTAATACCCTGAATATTGGCATAGTCAAGTTACTCTAAGGTCCTTAATAGAAGAGGGGACGCTTATCAATTTTTCGATTTTTTTCTGACCTTGCCGGAGCTTATTTGGACCCCCCCCCCCCCCCGCTTATTAATTTTTACATGCAATCATTCATATCTCTTATTTCATTTGTCCTATGTTCTTTCAGGTGTGAAAAATTTCTGTAAAGTTTCTCTTGAATGAAAAGGTTGCATTGTACAAAAGTTTTAACATAGAAAAGTAGTATAACATTCGAAACAAATTTACATAGGCCTGGCTGATGGACACAATGATAATTAGCCTGCTCTTTTTAGTAATACAGCAATGCATTATTATATGGTGTTAATTGTCATTTTACTATCGATTGTATTCAGAAGAAAATCTCATTTGACCCCAAAAAAGAATCATTACGTGATTTTTCAAATTTTTCTCATTTCCGGCCCCCCCGACTTACTAGGACCCCCCGCTTATTTATTTTTTAAAAATTTCAGATCTCCCCAACTATCAAGACCCCCCTTCTATTAAGGAACTTGGAGTATTATCGTGGCGGTTAGAATGTGCTTTTCTCATTAGAATGTAAAGAAACTGTGGCACCCTGGTCATCTTTTCGGGGTTTTTTTAAGTTGAACTTGCTTCTCTAATATTTCTATCTCTATTTCTAATATTGCGGAGATGCTCACCGAAACGAACATTTATCTGACGAGACATCTCCCCAATGCAGTGAATGTTGCATTTGGTGCAGCTGAGGCAATGAATCAAGAAGGGTGATGAGGATGCAAATTTGGTCCTTATGTGGAAGCAGCTATGGCTGTTAGTTATGACTCGGAAGTTGAAACGTTGACATGAAAGCAAAGAGTTGGATGTCAAGAAAGGGCAGACTGTCTTCTATTATCATGTTTGAGTGAAATCTAGAGCTGAATGGAAATTATTGACAGCATTGATAAAATCCTGTAACTGGTTGAATTAGAGTGTGATAAAACCAAGAATATCGTTACTGTATCAAATTATAAAACAAGGTAGTGAGGCATCGTAGGTATCGGCAACATTGATTTCTTTTTTGTATTAAATGAGCCGACAGGCGTTAGCTTGTCCCGAGAGACTTCCCATTGGGACACCACAGAGGATTGGAGGTAAGCTTCCTTGTTGAATGAGAGCGTGTCAATGGAAGAAAATGGTCAGCGGGGCGAGTGTGCCTGTTGGTTGGTCTTGATAAGATACCTCTACGTTAGACGACGATGTCTCTCTCTAAATATCTTGTCCTTGCAAGACATTTACTGTCATTGCTCTCTACAATTCTCTCTCCCCGGATAGTCTCAAAACAGTTTCGCTGCACACTCCCATTCATGAGCTTAAACTCTTGACAATGCCAACGCGTGGACTTCCCCTGCTTCGCTTTCCTTTGACTTTCCCAGTGACTGCTAAACATTCGAACCCTCCTTTCCTTATAATGTGTTCGAAAAACTCTAGTTGCCTCTCTCTTATTGAATTAAGCAAACGTCTTTTCCAGACGGCGACGCACTCGCTTTTCAAGCAGACATTATATTCCACTCGTTTTTAAGATGGTTGCGAGTGTTAGACTTCTTCTATAATTGACTTAAAGAAATTGTATTAACATACACACCTTTTTGATAGGTTCGAAATTGGTGTGATCTAGAAATCAATTTAGAATAATTAACGGGCTCGTATTTCAACGGCAGACTGATTTTCAACTTTCTATCTATATACAAGTTTTTTGAGCAAACAAGCAAGCGTGTCTGTCACGCAAACTGCTTGAGGAACATTCGTCTAGCTTATATTGTAGTAGTATATTTCGTTTTCTACAACGTTTGGTCATGACTGTTAGTCAGTAGCAAAGACTTGAACTTTCTTCTTAAGAATTATGTAAGAATAATTTCAGGCTCAGGATCACAAATTATCAAGAATATTGAGGCTCGCCAAAAATTAAAGTATCTTTATAAAAAGTTTGGTTTGAATTACATCATAAAGTTTAGTTAGCTTTTCTTTGCTTTATTATCGAGGGATCTTACCTGTGCCAAAAATTGAAGTAAGCATCTCATGACATGGTGGAATATGTGAAAACAAGCACAAGGCAGGAATTTAAAGAAAGGAAATGTGGCAATACTTTGTCGATTTTGAGTCTCCGTTTTGCTCTTAGGTATCATCAAATTTTGGAACGAAATGCAGAACTGTTACGTCATTCGTGCTATATTCTATATTTTAAGTTACTGTTATATCGCGCTCTAATTTGTGTTTCTGCTGAGTGAGTCTCGAATAACATTTAGCACAAAATTGAAACGAAGGCATTAACTGTATCACTTTGTCCTTTTTAAAATCTAAAACTTTTGTTTTTTGAAATTTTTGTTTCTGCGACTATTAGCATTTTTTCAGCTATTTCATTAAAATTTCTGTAAATATTTCTGCAACTTTAAGAAGTTATTTTCATTACTTCAATGTTTCAATTTGATAAGTAGATGTACAAAGATATATTAAAATCCTACGAATTAATCGTACTTTTAGCCATATGAGGGAAGAATTTTGCTCGATAAGAGGACATATATTTTTGCAAATTTAGGTGTTTATCGACACCATTGCCTCCTCCATCCATGGTAAGAAACTTAGATGCTAAAACTTTATGGCGCAAAAAGATTGCAATAGGTCGATATAGGTAGGATGCCTAATTAGAAGTGTTTACTTGCATAACCTGGTCGAATTGGACCAAAGAGCATCAAATCAAAAACAAGCTGAGCCTTATGCAACCACATGGAACTTTCTCAAATCAAAATTCATAAATACGTCTTAACTGCAAAATAATCATATATTAGAAGATTTTCACAAAATGTTGAGACGTTCACGAGAAAAACAATCCACTAAAACAAAGTTCCCTCTTTTAACTCTTTATGCAATAAATAACAATGTTGATTTAGGTTTTTTTAAGATTACTTCATTTTCAAAACTTCTAGCCCTATGCATTCAAGATGCAAAAAGTTGAAAGCAAAGCTTGTCATATGCTTCTTCCGGCCACTTCCTGCCACTTCAAGTACTTCTCTCGTCGACGCATCTTCTTCTCAAGTACTCTTAAATATTCTTTCAAACGTAGATATTTGTGCTTTGGGCTATCCATGTCGTCTACAATATGAGTTCTCTTTTTCTCCCGACTTTCAACACAGTATGCCTTCAAACGCTTGCAAATTGCCTGTTTTGAAAACATCTGCAACAAAAAACAATATATTTTAGGTCCAATCTCGTCACCGTAAGCTTGCAGTGCTTTCATTATGGGTGGGAGGGTTGTAGTCATTTTTTAAGCTAACTTTTAGACAATTCCTTGAGTGAAGTTGTTTGTAACTCACTGTTCACACAACCAACGTTTCATATTAAAGCCATTCTTATTGTAGTAAACAACGTCATTGTAACATGCATATCTTTATAAAGGATTGTTTATTAAAGCACCGATAAGTTATCATTTAAACCTTTGTTTATGATCGTTGATAGATGCTTCTTTGCGTAAAGTGCCGTTTTGTTTTAATTTTTTTTGTTAATTCTTTTGCTAGATTTTCATTCATTTTCAATTTTTTCTTTCATCATGTACTTTATTTAAAAAAAGAATACATAGTATATTGAATACTTGGATATATTTTCTCATGACATTCCGTCCAGCTTCCAAATCCCGGCAAACAATACATAATTGTTGATCTTAATATAAGTTTAAATGTACCTGTATGCATACTATATATGAAGCGAATATCATCAAAAAGCTAAAGCTACTCATTAAAGCTCAAATGAAACATTTTTTGATGAACCAAACGCAATAATACATTCAAATTGAGGATTTATTCGAATTACTTTATCATTCTTTACATTTTGTCTCTATGTGTCGTTGTTTACACTTCAAAACTATGAGCAAATCCAAAAATGGACCAGATTGACAAGAGCTGTATAAATGCTACTTGCAATCTTGTTTCGGGTGTTGTTTCATTGGCATCTATCATTTTGTAACGAGTAGCGACAAGCACTCTTCTTTTATAGTTGCAACATCGATCTAAACATTTTTTTAGATACCGCGAAACGGCCGTTTCTTCTGAAGAATCTAGTGAGCTTAATCTAGTCCTAATTCACCATTTGAAAAGCGGTTTGCAGTTATAGAGCATCTTACAAAGGATTTGGCAATTTATTAGCGCGTTCATATAAAGTTTTATGTAATTTTAATGCGAATTATTGGTTGGTATTTGGAAAGTTTACTCGTTTCTTCTTTACCAATAAAGCAAATTACATGCTGAAAATGTGTCTTAAATTCTTCTGAAAACATGCTCTGGCGATAACCGGAGCCGCATTTTGCAAGTGTAATATAAGGTTAAGCTCTATTTCAAACAAGAACTCCTGTGTTGTAAAAAGACCACTCCCATTTTGATGTTTACTTCTCTATGAACTCAAAAAAGCATCTTTCTTTACAGTGTATGAATTACAGAAATCGAAAGGACCGGAAATCCAAACTGTTGAAATGAAATCATGAAACCAGCCAACAAGACCGTGAAATTCTTAAAATACAATAAAACATGTTTAGATTGATGACTTGTCATTATTTAAGTAAACAAAACATTTCCTTCGCTTTCACTGACACCATTGGGATCAAATTTCTACATTTATGTTACAATTAACACACAAAATAGAATATTCCTGCTATCAGGTCGTCTACGTAAAAAAAACAACAATTTCAGTCATTCATTTATCAAGGACTTTTGCATAGCCTTCAATTCATTATAAAGGTCAACATGACCTGATGTACGAAGAAAGAGCAAACTCTTAAGAAGCACAAACCTTTGTCTCCTTTTTGCCGTAACCATATCTTCCAGAGCCAGCAAAAACACACTCGACGTTCTGCTGCTTAATATCTATTAGACTTAGTGCTATAAGAAGATAAGCCACTGTAACCTTTTGTTGATTCATTGTGGCGCTTTTGTTATTCTGCCTTTCGTCTGATTATAAAAGATAATCTTGCATAAGCCAAGTTATCGAAAAAGCGAGCCAGCTAAGCTCCTATAGGTGACTGCTGGGGTGCAAATGGACAATCGGCTTATATGGCCAGAGATGAGACTGTCTTTAAATAGTTTTCCCAGTCAAACAGGTGATAGAAAGCTTGATTGACATGTGTTGTCTGCATCTAAAACGGTGCTGCTCTCCCACGATGAACTTGACAGGTGAAGGAAAAACTTCTAATATTTCGAGTTTGCGTTCAAGTCTAAGGATATAGCGACTATTTTCT
This sequence comes from Rhopilema esculentum, assembly GCF_057945365.1. Lineage (NCBI taxonomy): Eukaryota > Metazoa > Cnidaria > Scyphozoa > Rhizostomeae > Rhizostomatidae > Rhopilema > Rhopilema esculentum. The sequence continues at coordinate 9,142,809 of NC_142818.1, read as the reverse complement.
CACTGAATTTGCCACTTTTTGCCATAAAGTTACTTCAGAAGCAGGTTTCTTGCTTGGCCAGAAAGCATTTTGTGTTAGAATGACACAATGTTCCATATTTAACAAAACGATGAAGGATGTTTTTGGATTCAGATATAAAAATCTAGCAATACTGAATAATACAGATATTCCAGTCAAAAAATATAATTGAATATACAGGTAAAACGATAGTTGAAACATGGTGGCGTGTCATACTTTTGTCATGGCGCTGCATCATTTTGCAAGAGGTTTAACTTAATACCTTTAGCGGTTCTTCACAAATAGACGGTAGCTATGAAGTCATGTCAACAAAAAATTTTCTGCAGTTACTTGATAATTTGAAAATTATTAACAATGGGCAATCGTATTCTATTTCCATGGCAATAAACGTTGTTGTTAAGTTTGTTATGAATATAACGAGTCTCGTAATGAGAACAGGACAATTTAATAATTCATCATTCTTCTGCGAGAGTACCTGTAATTTTGGCAAATTTTGAAATGCTGACGATTGTGGGATATAAAACTATTTCGACAGCAGGGAACAATTTTCAAGGTAAAGGTGATATTTAGGAAAAGCTAAGTTCAGCCGAGCAGCACCTTTTTATATTTCTGTGCTAAAGAAGTAAGAAAGTATATTAATGAATTGTTTACAATGAACTACAATTGTTCATTTTCCACAGCCTCTCAAATATTGCTATGATTGGTTTCTATAAGGTTGAACGAGGCCATCTGACAGAAGGGTAAAATCTGGCTGATTAGACGACGCTACGACGCAGCATAAAATAATGCGTGATATCTATGTATTCCGACCATTCTAAGCGCAATTCTGAAATGTGGCTTAAAATGAATGCTGAAGTACAGCTCAAGTGACAGAAAAAATGAGATAGTTTGAGATCCCTTGAATCTACTTTGACAGACGCAAATGCAATTTTTGCCTAATTCACTCGATAAATCCGTATGTCCATAATCCGTAACTGTTCTGCTACAAGCAGAATTACCAAATAAGATTATCAGGTCCACTGAAAAATGCAAGACTTGAATCGCAGTAGATGTTAGTATATCTAAAGTACCTCCCTTTGGAAAAGAACGTAATAGAGCCACGAGGCTGGTTACTCGGAAATACTGTAATGTAGCCGGTATCCATTAATAGGGCAAAGGAAATACCAATAAATCAAGGTGTGTTGATAATTTATTGGTAGAACAGCTAACTACAATAGAATATAATCATTTCTTATGTTGCTAACGGTAATTATCCATATTTTGTGGTTTTGGGGTACAAGTAGCAACGCAGTAAAGAATTGGAAAAAATACATTATGGCAGAAGGTATAAGACAGAAGTATGAATGGAAATTTTTGAATGAAAGTGTCCTTATTGAATTGCCATGTACTTATGGCGATATCCATTATCGATTTGGATAGCAAATAAAAAGCAATATTTGTGATCTTGCGTACATTGGCAACGGTGCTTGCAAAGATACATTTTCAAATACATCTTGTGCATCTTACAGATTACACATTTCATTAGCAGTAAAGAAGGTAGACAATTCACAGAGAAACTTGGCAGTCGTCACTATAAATCAGAGAAGCAGCTGGCGTTACCCAAGCTTATAATTTCAACAAATTCTAATAATTTGACGGAATGAAACAACAGCTGAAAGAAGTTTGAGTGATGTAATTATAAAGGGTTGTTAAAGTAAATTTATGCATTAACAAAGCTCCTCGTAAGGAAAGCGTTGGTTTATAAACTCTTGCTTAATGTCCAGGGTTTAAAGAAAGTTAGTGATTGCTTTTGTTAGATGGCTCTTAATGAACATTTTTAGAAAGGGGTCAATCTGATTATGATTATGAAAAAGTCCCATTAACGACTTACATCTTATAACTTGAAGTAAAATTGCGACTGATTGAAAAACAAGCTTATGTATTAAGGATATTTTCAGATAAAGTAACTGCAAAGATTAATAGCAATTAGTTTTAAGAATAAACAGATACTGTTCATGATCGTAATTTTCATATCTTCCCAAGTCCTCTTTCAACTATATTTTCTTGACGAATGATTTCCATAAATTGATTACAGTGCCTGTTACAACTTAGGTAGCCTATAAAAACAAATTGAAGAAAAAAAGAGGCAATTTCACCTTACAGACTATGATACTGCCTTTGATTTAAGAAAACAGCAACTTACGATATTTGGCGCGTGATTTCTATGCATCAATTAGTGCTGAGTCGCTTCTGTGGTGTAATGGATTTCAAGACCACTGCTCGGATCTCACAGCATTTAGAATGAAAATAAATTGAGATTATGATGGAGACCAGGAAGGCCTAGGTACCTGGAGAAAAAAAAGTGTGCACTATAACCATCTTCCAAACGACGATAAGGTCTTAATTTAAGGTTTAATCGATTCAAGAAGTTATGCGATAGCATGAGGACGCATAAGGATAAATTTCAAAGAAATTAATTTGAAAAGGTATAATATTTTGTAGATGTACTTTAGATTTCACCCCCCCCCCTAAAATTCAAAGAATCCTGCCGCAAACAAGGCCATAGACATTGGTGGAAATTATGGGGGTTTGGGGGGATCGCCCCCCCCCTAATCAGCGATGTCGTTGGAAAATTTGGGCTTTCATCGGATAATTGACAACAGTTTAATTTGTCGAAATTACTCCAAGAAATCGTTCGGAAAAGGATTCTAAGCTAATCTAAGGGCGCAAGGGCGCAATTGACAAATTTTCTGCTCACTTCGCTCGCAGGTGAACTGCATTTTCCCTTTTTACCCCAGGGGCCTCTATAACCTCTTGGGACCCTTTTTGCAAAATTTGGACATAGCATAGCTGATAAAATATTAGCCAGTACTAAATAATCGATCAAACAATATATGACCAATATCAAAACTGCTTGTGAATTGTATATTTAACTTCAATTCCGTAAAAATCAGCCGAAATTTCCATCGGATTCTTCCGAATAAAAGTTATTTCAAACGTTTTCTCCACTGACGAAAACAAGATAAAATGCATAAAATGAACGTACGACTTGTCAAAATTGTAATCGGTCGTTAGTGTAACCTCTTGTATCATAAATTGCCTTAGATGAGATATAGATCTTGATATCAAAAATCATAAACGGATTGTTCTTCTTGCTACTTTATTATGGTGTGGTCAGCAAATATTTCTAGGGTCCCATCAAAAAATTATATATTTTTATCAAAAGGGGCAGTTTCTTTAAAATAAGACATGATCCAAGATGTTATCTTGTCGGAAAATTGTAGGCCTGCCCCCCCCCCCAAATGAAAGCCTGAATTTCCGCCACTGGCCATAGAAACTTTCTAATCGACAATAACTATTTATTTTTCTCTGAAAAAATCTTTTACGTTGAAGAGTCAACAGAATTAGAAAATACGTCTAGAAAATGAAAGCAAGAATTGCTGGGAAATTAAAGTTGACTGCGAAAAGAAAATAACAAAAGTACTTATTAAAGAATAAAGTGGTCTTCTTTTACAGTTCATTAAATTGAGATTTAGAATGTAGCAAAATAGGCCTTTTTATTATTTATTTGATGATCATGGTTGGTGCAATTCTTGGCCGCGGCCTGAGTAAGAAGTTCGTGCAGATCAGCAAAGATGTAACAAAATGAGATCAAACAATATCATAAAATAAAGTCATTTTTCAATACCACAATTATTAACAATAATATATAAATACACTAAAAATATACAAAAGCCTTGAAATTAATACGAATTTTCTAAATAATGAGCTAGTCTGCTGCTTTGTCAAATTTCAATCAATTGCAGAGTCCACTGAGCGATACTATCAAACATAGTGATAATGTAAGATTGAGTCTTCAGCTACTAAGCGTCTTGAATATAACAAACTGGAGTTGAAGCAGTTGTTTATAGCTCGTTCACATCGATGGTTTTGGAGTTGAATTGCATGCCGCCTTATGGCAAATGGTGTGTTTAGTCAGCTCACCTGATAAGAGCATTTGAATGGATTTCTGAATCTCCCGTCTTGAAATTGTTGATCTTTTGTTGTAATGAGCCAAACGGCTGGCTTCAAAAGCGATACACTCACATAATTCGTTCGCTGAAGTTACACCAACAGCTCTTGACGATATACTGACGTCGTGTTGGACCTGCTTCAATACTTTGTAAATATAGACTTTATAACTGTCTTTGTGCTTTTTGATGCCTTTTCTCAGATTTCTGGTGAGAATCATTTTCTTTAGATCAGCAGCTCTTCTGCCTCTCCGAGGTTTGAACGCTTTACTGTCGTGCATGCTAGGTCTTGGAGCCATTTCTTGTACTACTATCTTTACAACGTGCAGTATTCTGATTGAAGCTGATAGACAAAACTGCCTTTTAATGCCTACCTAACATCCCAAGAGAACCTAAAATTGACAAGGCGAGTAATCTCTCGGGTCTGTGTACGTTTGCTCTCCATGCACATGCATTTATTAGGGTGAACATTCATTGCTGAGAGATTACTTGTGCATTTGCATATGTTTACAATTGGCATCAAACAGGCAAGCCACGTTTTGTCACTTTTAGAAGAGACAAAAATGTGGCTATGCCAAAATAGAGTTTGAAATTGATGCGTCACAAAAATGTAAGCTTTTAAGCCTTGGAATTTAGAATAACAAAATAGCTTGAAAAAGCATCAAGAAAAATCTCTAAACGTGTAAATTCAGCTGAATATGTTGAAAACTTGCTGAGATGTGACCGCATCGGTACTGACTCTTTCCCTGTCAAATAACTGTAATTTTGTCCTGGTTCTGATTCCAATAAATGAATTAGGCCAGCGCAAATGTCAGTTTTACTTCCTTCTACTCTATTACTTGCTATATCTCAGTCAATTTGACAGATATTTTAATGATTTCGAATTTAAAGGTATTTCATATGGTGTTTCCAAGCTATGTGGTCAATAAACAAAAATTCTAAGAATTAACTTTTACTGTGTCACATTATGGAAATATTTACCTTTATAACAGCGAAAGAACTTCTCGTGGGGTTGGAAATAAACCAAAAGCACATACAATCACGGGGATATGAACTGAATTAAGGTTTAAATGCCCATTCCTGTGCATTAGGAAACAGTTTCAAAAGACCAACGAAACTGTGCAATTTATTTTAAAGCCGTAACTGAAGATCAAGAAGAAAAGACGAAAATGGACTTATACACAGAAAACCGTTGGTGGCTGTGCATTTTTTTGAGAAAAAAGATTGGTAATTCATTTAAACATTTTAGGGCTCCCTGGGTTTGAAATGGCACTTTTAGTTACAAAGAGGTTTTTTGGTATTATACCTTACGTATAAGGGGTTTTAGCTAAAAGGAGCTTGTACACACCCAAAACTCTCATGACTATGTCATGTAATCAGAAAAAATACCTTTGTTCTGATCTACCATTTTAGCAAAAATACCGAAATCTTTCTATCACTACCGTATTTTCTTATTATTGAGAATCACCTAGATTATTACAAGACTCGTGCATATTATAGTTGTATAATTTGATAACACCGTCATTTTTATAACAACCATAAGTTCCAGTTGTGACAAAGGGCAAGACTAAAAACATTTCTACCGTCAGCGTCAAACACCTATTACTTATTTTATCTCCAAAGCTTACTCCTTTTCTTGAGGACATTATGGCGATAAGATAAAATGAATTCAATGAGACAGTTTTCACCTTTTGTGCATAACTGACATCTGATAATTACAGTTATTGAAGTTGTGATGAACCAAACTGCTTGTTTTATCGAGGTTCTCAAACAGGATAATAGTGTTTCGTCTCATTACGGTCTCTTAGCAAGTTAGCTAGCAGTTGTGCTGGCCAGGTTTCAAAGCACTGTTAGGCCATTTTGCCAACCAGCATTTAAGTTGAAAGGCCTGAGTTAAAAATTCGTTACAATTTCTGTTCACAAGGGAGAAAAATAGACTAAAATTATGTATGGTCCTGAAAGACAACCTAAAATTCATCTAAAAAGCAAATCAATGTAAAAAATCAAGGTATGATGCGTATGTTAACTTGAAGGTCGGTGTCTGTCTGTTTCAGAAAACATCCATCAGTCCGACATGGAAAAATTAATCCTCTATAACAGTGCATTTAAAGTGTTTTTAATTGTTTATGAAACTTTAATAGCTTTTAGACTACGCTATGTGAACAAACCAGTGTTCGGCATCGACCAAGAACAAAACTGATAACATGTTTTTCTGAAAAGGCAAGTATGACCATCAAAATGTGCAACTATGTACGCTTACTGTACTTTCATTAACTTCAAATAATTCTTTAAAGAGTTTACACACAGTTATGTTATTCTGTAAATAACTTAAAGTTCCATGCAACCAATATGATTGGTTGCCTATTTGTTAAGTATGGTTAGCCAGTTGTTTATCAGCTGATCCGCTTCAAGTATGCTTCCCTTTGTAAGCTATGGTGAAGTTTGACGACAGGTGACGTTTTGGCACAGAAAAAACAACAAACATGCAAAGATATCGGAAAACTTTCTCGAGATCAACTAAAGCTTAATTTTAGTGTTTAAATAAAAATATAAACAAGAAAAAATTAAACTCGATTAAGGCCTCTATCGGTGGAAGGTAAGAAGATTTTCTCTGAAATGCATTAGACTATTCAGACAAAAAGCTTTAATTACATGCTTCAAAATGTTTGCTCTTTCAAAGCCATTTTTAAATTCTCTACAACGAAAATATTGTTTGAAAATTTCGAGCATCAGGCTATAAACGACTAAGAGACATCGCCAGTAAACTAACGAAAACTTTGCACAACAACACATAGACGCAGAATGTACTTTGCAGTTCACTGTCTAGTTCAAAACAATGACTGTGAAGAAAATCATTATAATACCATATTCGAATGCGAACGAGACACAACACAGTCATGAAAGCACGTCCCGCAGTAAAACATAAAAAATTAAATAAAACTTTCTCTTTATTCATTCAAAAATATTCGAAACTTATGCAACTGCCAGTGAAGTTCTTCTTGAATTTCAGCTAAACAACATTCTATATAATACTTCCTCATTGTCGAAGAAATTGTTCTTTCAAATTACTTTTGAAATTTGTTCCTCCTATGTCTATTATTGATTCACCAATCTGCTATTACAGTGTCGCACCTCCTTCAAGCGCTTTCTATCCACTATCACGAGACTTTGGGACATAAATGAATGCAACAATGGCACCAGGACCGAATCAACCCATATTCCTGGTTGACGTCATCGTTTACGGACAAAAACGTTTTGACAAGTTCAAACAGATATTGAGCAGAGATTCAAACATTGCAACTGAACTTTATTTGGACCATTGAAGAAAGTACTTACGGACAAAAACGTTTTGCCAAGTTCAAACAGATATTGAGCAGAGATTAAAACATTGCAAACTGAGCTTTATTTGGATCATTGAAGAAAGTACTTACGGACAAAAACGTTTTGCCAAGTTCAAACAGATATTGAGCAGAGATTCAAACATTGCAAGCTGAACTTCATTTGGGCCATTCAAGAAAGTACTTATAATTTCCAAAACACACTTTACAATACTATGTTCACTGGCATTTATCCTCTGCAAGTTTCTTCTAGTACTTGAATATGAGAGGCTCTAAAAAGAGCAGTATTGAATTTATCATAGCATAAGGTCTAAACACTCCTGACTGCTGATATTTCAAAACTATTTTATACTGTTTACTTGCGAGAGGGAAGATGCCTCTTTATTTCCAACATCAAAACGTCTCTTTACTTCTAACATCAAAACGCTCTAGATGTTTAACCAGAATGAAATGATTAATTAAAAAATACTTTTTTCAACATGGCGCGAAAAAAGGGAATCATTTTCATGAAGTACTTTGTACCGACATTTCAATGAGCCTAAAAGAATCCCTAAGGTGGATGCCTAAAAGGTGAATGGAAATGAAGAACGCAAGTTGAGTTGAGAACAGCATTTAAAGTTGGCAGTCAGAATAACTTGTTACATTGTTTGTCTGCTGCTTGCTACATCATTAACATCAACTCATCAACAACGAATGCACTCGCTAAATCCTAACGTCAAGGTAAAACTCTGACATAAATTTTTCTTCAAGATTCTATGAATATCCGATAAATATTTAGACAGAGTCTAATCTGCGATCAAGTTTAAGCGATTCTCAAAATGTTCAAAGGTTTTCACAACTTCCATCTTGTTTATTCCAACATTGGTAAAGAAGCAGCTTGGATCGGTACCTTTTGCAATGCTAACACTTCATCACTTTACCAAAAGTAGGTTTACTAGCTGTCGACATGCGAAAAAGCAACGTTGAGCAAAAAATTTTTGTGACGGTTGAAGTTTCTGAGCAAAATAGAGAGAATTCTAATGCACACGAGTTGAAAGTTTTTCGAGAGGAACTCATTAATTTTAAACTGCCTTTGAAAAAGAATTAAAAACGAAAATTTGAAAAAAACTTGATTGAAATGTTAAGTATATGTATTATAGTTCTGAAGGAATCCACAATAAATTCCTTCTCTGCCTTTGAAGGAATAAAAAATATCTACCGCCACAAGATAACAAAAAAATCTTAGTACTCAAAATTATCAAATTTAAGCATTATTCTCAAAGCAAAGCTTTACCAACAAATATAACTGCAGGAGTTTTGTTTCTCGCACCTCTTTTCTCCCTCCGAGGTTATTTGAAGTGGAATAAATGTTCTTAGGGCCTCTTGCAAAGTAATATATCCTAAAAAAGCTTTTAAAATATTCTGTTTCTGCAGAGGATAGTACAACTAATGCAGTAAATGCTCCATTGCATACAGCTGAATCCGGTTAAGTCGGACTTTTAAAATGGGATAAGCAAATAATCCGCCTTGGCAAATGTCTGGCAAATCTGGGGTACGATTTTTGACTTGAATAAAAATACCCAATAGTATTGAATATTGAATAAGTCAAAAAGTCCGGAGTACAAGTTCAACGGGACTCAACTGAATTTAGTTTTGCACCAAACTGCAAAGTCAAAGACAAAAATCAGTTAATCGGCAAAAACAAATAAAAGACATATCTTAAAGGCGCTAGACGTTGGACGGATGTTCAAACAGCTACGCAGTTTACTGTACAGTCAGAAATTTTTCCCTCGGAGCAGTGATTCATTCATAGATTGACCTCAATATATTTACATCATAGCAGTGCTTGAATTGACCTCACCAGGTATCTCATCAGTGTTTGAGGTCGAAGGATAATGATAATTCACCAATCGCTGACCAACTAAATATCTAAGAGAAAAAACAAGTAGTTTATTGAACAGGTTCCAACATAACTTAACAGGATTTAAAATATAACCAATCAAAATGCGTCTATTCAAAAATTGACCAACCAAAAAATGTCGGTATTTATTTACTTCTAGCACCGTGTGGAGGCGAATTGGTATGAAATTTCGAGCACCCTTTTTGCCTGTTGCTAACTGAAGCCAAATTCAAATTTCAAGACAAATTTTCAAAATTACAGCTCGCAATACAGGATGGTCCTTGACACTGCTAGAGGATATTTTGCTATAATTCTCTCATTCAGCCGAAACAGATTAAGAAACTGCTTTACATAGATTTGAGAATCTTCTTATTGAATCTTCTTCTGATTGGCATATTTCAATCCACAACTGGGTATATATTTTCTATCGTGTTTTTTCGCAACCTTATTCAGACGTTTTATACTCTGAGGAACGAAAGAAAAGCTTTCACTACGCTTTAGAATGTTTGCTTTTTTCAAAGCCATTTTCAAATCTTCTTTTTAGGACTAGGTAGATAGGACTAGGTAGATGTAGAAGAAAGAATCTGAATGAGAAATGAATTTCACACGTAGAAAGAACGTAAGGATCGTGTGTTGATGCATTACACACATGGAAAGCTAAAACAAAATCGAGCATAAATGTTTTCACTGTTTCACCTACTAAAAGAGCGGTTATCATTAACTCTCTCTGGACGATCATAAAACAAAAGGTCAATGAAATGATACCAAGGTGCTTTGATACCAAGGTGAAATGATAAGATTATTCATCAAATAGTTCAACATCCTTGATTACATGGCGACAGTTGATGTCAGTATGTAACGTATGCCATTAGAAATGACGCAAAGATGCTACTAACGTAAGCTTGAATTGCATACATAATTGCTAATGACATGTACCGAAATGCATAGATTATGACACCTGAAAAGAACAGTAATCAGCTTGCAAAATAGGTGCCCATAAACAATCTAAGAAGGACAAAAACACACATTTTTTGTGGGAAAAGAGGCATAACCCACTTTCTGTAGAAAGCTGTGGATCGAATTTTGCTTAAAGGAATTAGGGCGTGTCTAATCTCCTATGTTCAAAAGAAAATATGAAATGAGATACTTTAAAACATCAAAGTTGTTGATAAGACTAAACATAAAAGGATGTGTGTAAAAACTACTAGAGGTAAAAGGTTGTAGCTTTGATACAAAACAAGCTGGTTAAGTACTAAAACAACAAAATTACATTTTAAGATAAATATCTAATGAATGGTGTAAATAAGGCAAAACAAAAGTTAGTGGAGAGAACAAGCAAAACGATCTGCTGTCAAGTAGGCAAGGGACCAGCAAGGCAATAATGTAATATGAGAGAAGCTGTTCTGTTAGCACATCAAAAACTCGATAAACATTTGCGAAAAGATTGGCTCAATATTTGATCAGCAATCAGATCATTTCTATCACCATAAAATGCACGAGAACTAGGTCGCTGCCATAGAGCATTTATCAACAGAGATTTATAAAGTTTCTAAATACTTACTTTTCGTTCTTGATTCTCTCGTAAAGATTTCTAAACTGGCGTCCTTGAAAAGCCAGAGCAGTAGCAATTAAGCCAATTATCAAAATGAATGGGTAGATCCGGCGGTGAGCTAGCAGCTGTGCTTCCTTCGAAATACCTAAAAATAACAAAGAGGTAGCCTAATCGAAGATATAGAAACAGCAACGGGTGCAAAAAGGGCACGAGGAATGGAACAAGTGATAGCATAGAAATGCTGGCTTCTAAGAGGTCATTCATAAACAAAAAGGCAGATAAAAGAAAAAACTAAGGAAAACTTTAAAAAGACGTAACGACCAGGAAAAGGCGATTTGCCAACTACCATGGATGACTAAACGTACTTAAACAAAACATTGGAGGCCAAAGTTGGTTAACGAACATAAGACGGTAAAAATAAAACAACGATCAACGATCAACGATCAACGATCAACGATCAACGATCAACGGTCAACGATCAACGGTCAATGATCAACGGTCAATGATCAACGATTAAAAGAAATGTTTTGGCATGCTCGCTAGTACTGATTGTGATCTGTCTACATTGTTGCTTGTAAATATTGTATCGAGCCCTCTTAAACGTATGGCTGACCCTTCAAGCAACGAGAATTCTATGTAAATGTGTGAATAAAGAAAAGATCACAATAGCAGTCTGCTCGGCGGACTCCAAGGAGTTCTTGCGGCGAAAAGTCGTTGAAAATGTAGCAAATAAGAAACACCGCAATGCGACGAGAATGAACAACAATAACAATAAATACACGTTAATTAGTAAAGGCTAATATTTCGCACCGGCATACGAGGCTTCATCAGAGCAAAAGTAAACGGGCTAAAAATAGGCGATGGTGGCGTCGGATTGGTTGATGTGGAATTGTGTGAATGCAGCGCAGCGGTGGAGGAGGGAAGGATGGCGAATGAGGGAGCGTAGGAGGTGGTAGTGGAATGAAAATGTAATGAGGATGAAGTACTATAATATGAAATAAATATAATGTTGCTGTAAGGTTAACGGTTAGTGGTTGCCAGAGTGTTTGCCAGGCCAATGAAGTATTGCTCTTTGGCTCGTCGAACACTCGTTTGTCGTTGAGTTGCGGTAATGGTGTTATAGTGTGGTCATTGATGGTATGTCCTGGGCTGCAGAAATGTTCTGCAGCGCCAGATTTGTCTACTTTTTTGTTGATGATGCCTCTTCTGTGTTCGTTAAATCTGTCTTGCAGTCGTCTACTTGTTTGTCCCATGTATTGGCAGTTCTTGTGTCCGTTAGTTAAACAGCGTTTGCACTGTAATGCGTAAAGAGCGTTAGTAGAGTTACAGTCCAGTCTTTTTTTTATGTCGTAGTTTTTGTCAGTGTTAGTAAAGTTAAAAGAAGTAGTACTGTCTGTGATGCGTTGGCATGTTATGCAGTTACATCGCGAGTGACATTTGTGAGTGCCTCTGAGATTACTGGGTGTGTCACTTTTTATTCTTGCACGAACCAATATATCCCGGAGGTTTTTAAGGTCTACGGTAGCTGAGTATGAGTACGTCGGAGAAGACTTCTTTGCATGTTTTGTAGTTCTGTGATATGTTGATGTTTTGTTTGAGGATGGTAGATAGCTGTGGCAAAGAGGGGTGATAGGTGACAACAAATGGCGTTCTGTCATTTTTACGTTGTTTTGTGGGTTTCAGGCAGTCCTGTCTGGTTTTTCTAGAAGCCTTCCGCATTTGTTTGCGTGTCTGTTTTCTTTTGTAACCTCGTTTTGTCAAATATTGTAATAGTTGTTTTGTTTGGAATTTGTAGGTTTCGTCTTCCGAGCATATACGTCGTAGTCGTAGGGCAAAACTGTATGGGATTGACTGTTTTGTGTGTTTGGGGTGTGGGGAGGTGCTGAGGAGATACTGTTGTGTGTCTGTGGGTTTGACATAGAGATCTGTGGAGAGGGTGTTGTTTTTATTGATAGAAATTGTGACGTCAAGTAAATGTATGGATTGTTTGGATTGTTCACTGGTGAATTTAATAGTGTGGGATAGGCGTTGTTAAGTGTATTTATAAAGTCTGTGAGTTTGTCTTGTCCGTGTGTCCAAATCATAAAAATACCGTCGATGAAAAGCCACCATACAAGAGATTTGTCCAGATCATCAGACTCAAAGGTCCCCATGAAAGGGTTTGCATAGGGTGGTGCCATCCTTGTTCCCATTGCTGTACCCTGTTTCTGTAGAAAGTGTTGTCCGTTAAACTCAAAATTGTTGTTTGTCAAAATAATGACGATAAGGTCGCAAACAGTTTCTGTTGGGGGAGTTTTTAATGTGCGTTTGTTGAGGTGTCCCCTGGCAGCTTTGATACCTTCTGTGTGAGGAATGTTGGTGTAAAGGGATGATACATCGAGGGTAACAAGGAGAAAGTCATTGGGGATAGCAGAAATGGAGCATAGCTTGTAAAGCCTGGTTTCCATATAGCTGTAAGGTTGCCGGTGGCGGTTTCTGCCATTTTCTATCTGCGATGCTCCCGGTGCCGCAGCTATCGATTCAAATGGAATTTCTGAATCTTGTGCCGCAACAAACGAACCTGAAGTATCGCAAAATACCATTAACTGTGCCGGTAGTTGCGATAAAAGTTGAAACGGTTCAACTTTATCTAAGTCGTTACGGTACCGCAACCATCAAAGTTGTGCGGTACTAGGAGAGGCTAAGTTGAAATAAAAAATAATAATGATAATAATAATTTCTTTATTTTAGGTTGGCTTCTGGTATAGCTTATTAATATGCTAATTAATGCCAACCAAAACTTAAATACACGTTGATGTTAACTAAATTACAAGGCTATATTTTAACTAAATTACGAGTATAATTTTATCAACAAAGAGGGTATAAATTACTATCATAAAAATTTTCAACAAATCGTTTGCACGATCAACAGTTGCAATCAAACTGGTGGTTCTTAATGTCTCTTTTGAAGCTATTCGAAGTCTGAGACTCTTTCAAGGATAATGACATTGTATGCCATATCTTCGCTCCAAGAAAACGTGCATTTTCAAGACCATACCCTGTCGTGTTTGGTTTTGGTGCTAAAATATTTCTGTCACTACGAAGGGTGTATGGAGTATCTTTCTTCACAAAAATTTTATTCATGAGACTTGGATTGAGATTCCTTTGAGTGCTAAAAATTTCAGTAGCAAGCAGCTGCAAATTTTTGTGGTGAATGGACACTGTGTCTGCTTTCCACAATAATTCTTCGAAATTTGAACAGCTATCCTTGTATGCGATTCTCAAAGCTCTCTCGTGAATTTTGTTTATTTTCTTACTAACCGACCTATCATGAAACATCCAAACAAGTGGACAGTAGCTAAACTGAGAAACAACGAAGGCATTCATCATAACCCTCAGTTTCTCAACATCCATATAGCTTGAAATACGTGAAAGCGCATGCAGCTTCTGTCCAGCTTTTTTACAAAGTGCATTTACGTGGTTCTTGAAATCTAGGTTCTTATCCAACGTTACACCTAACATTTTCTCTTCAACAAATTCCGTTATTTAGTTTTTGTCTAATCTGCACTGATACGTCAGTGTTTTTCTCCCCAAAAAATCAAAGATGACATTTGTCAGGATCCAGTTTCATACTGTTGTCAAGAAACCATTTAGAGAGCTTATGAGCATCTGTTTTAAGGCTAGATACAATATGTTGTATTCATGACCGCACTCGTAGATGGTCGGGTCATCAGCATAATTGCAAATTTCAATCTCTTCTACCAAAAAGAAAAGGTCGTTTATAAATACATTAAATAAAAGGGCCCCCAAAACAGAGCCTTGTGGCATCCCCTCAATTGATTCTTGCCAGGAACTGAATGACCCATTGATCTTAACTCGTTGCTAAAATGGTTGCGGTATGCCGGGGAGAATGGCTCCGGCAATTGCTGCGGCAAACCTACGACATTATGGAAACGAGGCTTCAGAAAGCATTAACATAAATTAACTTTCCGAAACTGTGTGTCTTCGATCCTCTGAATAGCGGGGCGTGTTCACGTTCGAACGTATCCCGTCAGTAGATGCGCACGTGAGAACATTTATGTTTTGAGTTGCAGTCTCTGTAAGCGCTATATTCACAGCTAGTGTAGCCGAGGAGGGTAGATTCATCCGAATCGCGTGACGAAGAATGATAATCACATTGCTGTTTAGACCTTAGATTGACATAACGGTTTTTTATGATTAAAACTCTACTGCACTTAAACATTTTTCAAAAGAGTTAGTATCTACAGTAGGAAAATAGAGAAAAGTTCTCACATTATCTTACTGAGCGTACAAAAACGTGAGAAATTGCTTTTCAACTCATGTATGTACCTCTCCATACCTGTACCTTTATCGCTTAGCATTTCTTCCTAGGTTTCACCAGATTCTTTTCCCATTTCCGACCGGCGCAAAACATTTGACCGTACTTTTGCACTGCTAACATTCTATCACCATCTTAGAAAACGCGCCAAGAGCAACGGAAATGAAAAAAATTGCAGACACAGTGCCAAGGAAACGTTGAAAGTTAAGCTTTGGCTATGACTATGTTGATCTAAAGCTAGTATTTCAATTTTGTTCTTTAAGCAAGTCATATTTGTTCTGCTTTCGTTACGCGCATTTCGGACGATAATGTTGCTTGCTGTCGCTCAGGCCTTTTACCTTAGGAATCTTCCTGTGTAACAGATGACGTTAAAACAGAATCCGCGTTAACACAAAAGAGTCCGCGTTTACACAAAAAATCCGCTATTACACAAAAGAATCCGCCCAACACAAAAGAATTTGTGCTAACACAAAAAATTCCCGTTAACTTAAAAAACCCCTGCGTTCACATTAAGAATCCCCGTTAATACAAAAGAATCCGCGTTTACACAAAAGAATCCGCGTTTACACAACAGAAAGACCTTTATAGGTTAATACGGTGATATAGCTACCGCTCGAAGCACGATTGTGGACACCTTTCATTTAAAATGCCTTTCAAAAAATTTTGCTCTAAAAGACTTTGGCTTTTGTAGACTAAACAGACTGGTCTTTTGTCAGATTGAAAGAAAAAAGAAAACTTTTGTAACTGACTGTAAGAAAAAAAGTTGGATTAAAGCTTGATGAATTTATTGTCCCTAATTATAACTGCCCTGAATGGAGCAAAATTACTTTTTAGCACTGAAAGTTCTCTGTCGTCTCTAAATGAGCATTTAAAAAACCCGTCTAGGTACTTTAGTATGTCTGGCCGTCATAATTTAAACTTAAAGCTTTGTCAATGAATATTTCCAATTGACGTTATGATACATTAGCAAAGAAACTTCCGAATAGAAATGAGACCATCCATTATGGAGAGATTTTTATTTGCAAACATGTGACGGTCCTTTAGATGCAGTTTGAAAGCCAGGTACTCAGCTGAAGATTCAGCTTCGTATCTACATCACAATGAAAGTCATGGCCTTGATAAGAAGCAGGACCAACCTTAATGGCGATTCCATAATGAGTAGGTGGAAAATATGCAGTCCCCAGCTGTTAATTCACACGAATTGACGTTTAGTCGGTTAGCATCAAACTTTGAAATTCATTACGCCCAAGCTTAGGAGTGGGAAAAATTGCTGTGTTTCTTCCAACAGGCGCGTTTCGAGAGTTAACATCGAAAGCTGATACATTTTCCCAGGGCATTTTGAAGCTAATTCGCATTTCTTATTTCACTTATTATATCAAAAACACTCAATCTGTGCTTCCAAATAAGCAATATTTTCAAAAATCTGTCAATTATTATGGTTTTTAAATTTTTGGTTTTATCAGCCTTGGGTTAAAAAAATTTCAGTGAGTATCAGCCTTAAAGGTATCAGCCTAGCAACAGCAACAACGTTGTTTTTTCATCCGACTTTTGGTTAGCGTTCCATATCAACTATTGAAATTATAGAAATTTTTGGCAACAGTACTCAAATTTTTTCATAAGTGTCCAGAAAAGTTTTTTAAAAATAAGGTAGGTTTTAGGCGTGGTTCTTCTTTTGTTTCCATTGGCCTTTGCCAGGAACTTTGACTATGGACCGTTTGATTACCATGTTCTCCGTGCACTGTTAGGATCTTCATTACTATCGTTAGGATCGTATATATTAGTATCCTTTATATAAGTGTATTGATTTCATTAGTTTTCGCAAAATTTCAATAACTTATCTTCTAGAATAGAAGCCATCCTCGAATAGAGCATAGGAGTCTTGGGAACAAAATAGAGGCCTTTCCACGAATAGAAACTGTCAAAAAATAGAAGCAACCCTCAAATAGAAGCCGCCCTCGAAAGATGTCCTTCTCCAGTAGAAGCTGCCTTTAGATAAATCGGGAAACAGCATTAAGAAAACAACATCGATTGTAGTTATTTTCCATTGAAGCACAGAATCGTTATTTGTACACCTGAGAAAAACCTCGGTAATGCTATAATTTAAGGAAAATAACACGTTTAGATTAAAATTGCAAAGACTTTAACTGAAAAAAGGAGATGAAGATATTCCAAGCTTTGAGCTATTTCAGAAACTTTAATCATCCGCTCGATAGGAGGACCAAGAATACTGCAAGTCCTCAGATCAAAACAAACGGGGGAAAAATTTGCAAAATTTAGCAATGTTTTAGAAAGGTCATACTTTAAAATTATCTAAATAAAACAAGGTCAATGCAAAAGCTGTTTCAAAAAATGCAACAAGGGTCGAAATGTGTGATCTTGTTTTATCTACAATACAGCCTTTAAAATGGTTTATTTGCTAAATAACTTAAAACATTTGTGTTCGACTGAAAAAGGGGTTCTTCCTTCTTATTTGCATCACGTGCGATCCACGTGTAACTGGCGTGTTGCGCACTAGTGGGAAGCACTTGCATAATCCTCTCAGATTCAATCGTTGCGCAAATTGCCGCCACTGATAGCTAGTCGATCTCCAACGGCATCTTCTGAAACCTTGAATTTTCATAAAATTTTGGTATCTGAACCGATACGGCGATAAATTCATTTTCAAAGATCTTTATTCATCTTCGAATACCTTCTTTTGGTGAATGTCCCCGTTCTTCAATGTTTTCACAAGGTTTCAATGAATGGCAAAAGAAGTACAAATATCCTGAGACTGACAATGTATCAGTGTTGGAAGGTCTTATGTTTGCGCTTTGGATTCAAAAATGTAAATATTGCACTGAAGCTGCACTTGCTTTTACATAAGAACCATTGAAATAACGTTCAGGCTGGCTACTCGGAATTTTTTCGAAAATTTAAAGCCGGGTTCTTAATTTGTTTCTAAATTATCAGGGGGTAAGCAGCAGTACAATTGCTAGCTAGTGTGCTTTAGCTGTTCAGACCTTTTGCCAACAAAGCTAATGAGACATCATTTATTTGTCGACAAGTTTGGAAATTGACCAAAAAACCACCCCTAGATGACAAAAAACTGCTCGTTTTTGAAAAGATTTCTTAAGGGGGCTTCACAATATAGTTCAAAATTACATTTTACTGTAGCTCAGCCTTAGCTTGTTTTTTATTTCTTTTTAATGTTTGACCAATTTTGAGGCTTGTGTTCTTAAATCGTTTTTACTTTGAAAAAGAGCGAGTTTCATGCTCAACTCGTCAATCTTTCAGAGTATCACCAATGAACTACCATTGTTACCTTGGATTCTCGCATGTTGTCTTAAAATTAGCTCATATCTGTCTTGGAATTTTTTTATTTCATCCTCTCATGCATAGCGGCAAATGTATAGAGTTGTCTTGAGTTGCCTACCAAACGTATTCGCTTACTGGCTGTTTGATGTACAAAGTTAACCCAACGATGTTGTTCAAGCTTTAAACCCCCAGGTTGCTGGGCGAAAAACGCTGCCAAAATCTCCTCCTATAATCTAGCAAGGGAAATTACCCGGTTTTCAGTGATACTGATGGCTTCCTCCATGCTGTCCATGGTTAAAACCAAAATAAGAGGCTAACCTCATCGCTTCGGCAATACCAGAACAACTTCCAGCTACTTAGCTAATATTTGAGCTATCGGTACCGAGTTTCCTCCAAGTACCACTTCCTTGTTGAAATACCCATAATAAATACGCAACATGATGATTTAATTTGACATTAACCGACTGCCGTGAAATATTTGCAAAGGCGGAATGATTCGGGATCTAAAGACGGCAGACTTCAGTAATTTATACATGCAAAAATGATCATGAATTGATAAGAATGTCCTCGAAAGTGAAAAAATACACTAGTAGATATGAATAACAAACGTCATTTTACGATAAAAATCATGGCTAGTATTGAGTTTAATTTCAGCATGCGCATTTTTTTGAGTATAAAAGGATCGTTTATTATTAACGAAGCAGTTGGTTCGGAAGATAAATGATTTGATGTCCATTAAATCTTCCTAAAAACTAGAAAGTTGACAGAAAATCATCAAGACAGTCGTGTTTTGTTAGAAAATACCGAACCCATCTCTCTCTGGTACCAGCCACCCCATGTAAAAAATATAGTTCCTAAGAACGGCACAGATTTGAAAATCGTGCATCAAATGCGGTCCACTGTAATTATCCAACTATATAGAGTAGCAAGGTTAATGAAGATGATTTTGATGGCGATGATATCATAGCAGAGGCTAATAGATCCGTTTACAGTTGCGTATTGCATTCTTTGATAATAAGGGCAAGGAAAACAAGGCCTAACCTTTTAAGGCTGTGGTTTGGCTGAAAATTTAGTTGATTTGCCTTCGGGATTAGAGATTTCACCGTGTCGTTTAAACAGTTACAATTATTATGAAACCAAATCACAGCTGCTGTGTTGAAGGCTGTAATAACGATTCCAGATATCCAGACAAGCTAGTTAAGCGAAGCAATGTGCAAGAACTAAAGATTCACTACTTTCCGAAAGATCCCGAAAAGTAAAAAGTTCCGGTAGAAGAAACTGGAAAAGACTTGCTGGTTTCAAGCTTAAAACGGAGTCCAGAAAAGTTGTTAACCTTTCCGTTCAAGCAAATCTTACAACAAAACCTTCCTCATTTTAATTGTGTTCAACAAGGGGCGTTTTTAGAAGTTGAAGCTTGTTTTAAATTATAGATATTTTTGAAACCGATGTAAAGTTAAATGCTTATGACAATCAATAACAAAAGCGTGTCATAATTTGGGTATATGAATTATAAAAAGTTATGCCTAGATTTTACAAAGCAAAGCAGTCAAACTCTACAAGTTTCCAAATTTCATTTTGTTTCTATAATTTTAATCCGGCCAGTGGCCGTTGGGACGTGAAGACTTTCTGACTCTGGCTTAAAACAACAAGGACCTTTGTAAACCAGAGGCTAACCTCGTTGTAAAGCTGCATATGGTCGCTGATAGACAGTTTACCCGTTAAACACCAGTATGATATTTGGAACCACGATAACACTTGCATATTCATAATTAGTCAATAAGAACTGGAAAAATAACATACCCATTATCGATAAAACTCCATTAGCAAGAATGTAAGGAGCAGTTATAAGAAGAACCAGTTGGGAGACGACGGGGTATGCCAAGTGTCGCATGATGAACGAGACCCGGATGTTGTTCACACCATCTTGGTATACCTACGAATGCGATATAAAAGATCAAATACTGATAATTGCTTTATTTATCTTGTTTTACTCCAAAGAACTTCGTGAAGAGGGAGGGAGCGAATAGTTTAAGGAAGTCGGTTATCTACTGGCGATGATAAATGTAACTTTTGAAACTAATGTAACTGTGATCAGGTTTGCAACTTTGAAAAAGGGACAATAGTTAAAAACGAGTTCCGGCTCATTTTTCAAGTGATGAGGAAGAGGCCAGGAGCAACACAGCCCGAAACCAAAATATAATGGAAAAGAATCGCATCCATCTACATCCTTCGAAAAAAGTTAATAATTTTGGTTAATATCCATCGTTTTATTATCTTGTGAATGTTTAATAGAAAAACTTTGCGGCGTGCACATGGAATATCCCAATCGAAAATTAAATATATTCAAATAAAGCACAATGGATTAGTGGGCAACACTGAGATGCTTTCATAGCGTTTTTGGAGACATTCTATCAACAACAGCAAAAATGACATAAAGTACACAACAAATGTCGTAAAAATGTCTTAAAAGTCTTAAAGTCTTAAAGTCTTAAATATGAGCTGCCCATCCCACCAGCGACCCCGATCATCTAGAAATAATCTCACCCGACATCCCATAACACTTATAGTAAGAAGTAGACCTAGAGATGCAATCACAATAGAATGAAAAGAATGCAGAAGAAAGGAAAAAGAGGATACAAAAACAGGAAAATCTTTAAAGTTTCTATTGTCTGAATGTCTCTAAGCGAAGATTTTTGTTCCCTCAGCAGCTAAGTAAAACGATTTGAAAACTGCTAATGACAGGCGATCTTCTATTCGGCTTTAAGGTACAGACATTTGTCGAGACTAAACTCAGGAATTGAGAACATTTGTCGCGGGAAAGTGTGTATTTCAAGAAGTGAAATACGAGTAAGATGATTGAGAAGACAGCTGAATGTTTCAAAATTTTTGTTTTCTGACAAAAACCAGCAATTTTACTAGCTGATTATTTGGGTGTGGAAGAAATAACAAAATAAACTTCAGATGATTCGTCTTTCACCAAATGTGATGACCAAGAAAGGCAATTTCTTTTTTTCACATGTAAGAATAACGACAGCAAGAGAAGCCGACAGTTAAACAACAGTAAAAAGAGAAACAAGTCAACTGAAAAATCAAGAAACAATCAAACCAGTAACCGGGAAAATAATGAAAAAAGGAAAAACATAAGATTGGGCAATTTAAGGGGGCAGATAAGCTAGGTAAAAGTCACCGTAACAGGATGCAGTTTAGCATGTGGATTCCTCTATTCGATCTTTTTACGTAGCCCTGTCGTAACATATCAAAGTTATCTTAAATTTAGGAAAAAATAATTAGAGAAGCTTTAAATCACAAGGAGTGGACGTGCAATAACGTCTATGTTATAGGGGATACTTTGATAAATGGCAAAAATATAAGAGGTGGCAATAAAAGCCATGTTGAAAAGACCCTAATAGACGAACTTGTGCAAAACACCTTCATAGCCGCTTCTAGCCACATACATCAAGTCTCAGGCATGCATTAAATTTAGAGAGAGATCTTGGCAAGTTAGATAAGTCCTAAACAGCGTTGTTTAAAGCACGACCTTACAATAACACACTCAAAATCCTGAACTAATCGTCTATTAGGCTTGTAAGGAAGAAATTTTCACCGCTCGCTAAATAGATTTTGAAAGATAGTATGTCTGTTTAATTAACTTGAGTATACATAGTTAGAAATTGTATAAACGCTAAATAAAGAAAGAAAAAAATGACCTCATTATGATGACTTTAATGTTCTAGACAGTACACCAAGATAAAAACGCATTATTTTCCACCCTGCTCTGTCAAAGGGTAAAGGGAAACAGCCTGTCAAAAACTAGCAGAAAACATGCAACTACAATAACTTCTGTTGAAGTTCACAATCAGCCAAAGCTAAGCATTTTTAAATGTTGATTAAATGTGGGAAGCCCAAACAGCATGTAGATCTGGCAGAATGAAGCAGGTGCAAACAATAAGTTCACTGAAAAATAATTAAAAACGTAGAGAAAATTGACAGTGTTTAGACCTTGTAAGCAGGTACAGCTGTCGATGAGGGCCGGCTGTTTGGAGATGTTTGAATACATAGATACATAGTAACAGTAAACAAACAATAAGAATTAGATAGTGGGAGGGTACAGCAAATCACAAGAGTACTCTAAGGAAACTGTTTCAAAATCACACTCCATTTTACCGCAACTGGGCGGCAGCTGAATCGACAATTTCTCCTCTAATTGGCACAAATCATTAAACTGAAGTTTCGAAAATAGTATTATAAAAATAATAATAATAATACGTGTTTATACAGGATAGACCTTTTCAGTACAATTAAACACTACTATCTATAAGGGTCCTGTAAAGCAAATTGATACCTACAATCCTTGCCAAACACTTGCGCAAAGCTGAAGCTTTTTTTGAAAAATCCCCCCCCCCCCTACCCCCCATTACAATGTTGTTCAATGTTCAATGTTGGGCTGTTTTGATCCTGAAGGTAAAAATTTCTTCACTGAAAGCTGTATGAAGGTATTGAGAAAATAAATCAACAATGTACGGGGGGAGGGGGTCGAAATTTTTCAAGCGGCAGTGATATTTTGGTAAGGTAGTTTTAGACTTGCTTTGTTTATTTGCATGCTGCAATGGGAAGGCGTTCCAGTTAATTTTGGCAAGGGTTGTAGCAAAAGATACCATATTTCTGTGATAAATGATAAACGATGATGCGAAGATGGTAAATATAACCATACCTGTTCCATAACAGACTTAAGCCACCAGTTTGGACCAATCATGATGAGAGCGCAAAGAATTTTTGTGTGCAGGACACCCAATGCCCAGTCCTGTTTCAAATGAAAATGAAATAACGCTTTTCAAATATTCTAACAGATCTGTGCTACAACACAACAGAATTGGAGATTTGTATCTCACCAAATCAAGTCAAGGTTAACCACCCTTTAACTTTGAGATTTTGACAGAAAATACGGGCACAAATTTAACGCGAGAGTTTTTTTAAGGACCAGATAATTTTTGCTTAAGATCAATGCTCTCATAATTCTTATTATTCGAGGCTCGCGGATTCATTATGTTGCTCCTATTTCTAAGCTGAATATAATACTACATACTTTAAATTGTTTCTAAGAGCGCTAGATTATAGTTTTGTAGGACATTGTCTTTACGAAGGTTCATTTCCTGACAAAATCGGTCCTGATTTGTAAACAAGAGAGACAATCTATAAAAACAATCTTCCCTTCTAATTTTTCATCTGAGGCTGAAATTGCTCTTACACTTTTCTTATTTTTTGGGAAAATCTAGTCTCGGCGTTTTTGTGCTCTTATAAAAAACAAGCGTATTATGAATAATAAACCTCTAGCTATACTTTATCGCTTTCTGCTTGTTCGTCAATTATTGGCTCCAACATTACAATTGTTAATTTGCTAGCAGGTCACCTAATGAGAGGCAGTTCCCTATTTGTTACTGGTTAACATATAGTCTCAGTCAATCATTAGATACACTTCCATATCTCAGTGATCCTGTCTACCAGAGAAAGGCGGTTTTAATAAGATCAGACATCGTGGTAAGCTATGGTTTAATAAATCTAAATTGCATTGTAGAATATAACGTGAAAATTGTAGTCAAACAACAAGTCACTATTTTTTCTACAATTGCTTCAACTCATTTTACGCAGGAAGAGTCTGGAACGCTTTCAAATTTCAAATTAACCTTTCAAACAAAATTGCCTTGCAAAATCATGCCCAGTTGCTCAAAACAAACTATATGGGCTAAATCTAATAGGAGAAAAAAGACGAAATTTACTACCAATGGTCTTATGTCTGTTTTTGACAAATTGAATTTGATTCTCAATCTATTTTTGAACAACTACATCTCCAAACAAAGTTGTAAATCAATTTTACGAGATGGAATCAAACCTATTACTTAAATATATGTAAGGGCTCATTTCAAATCCAAACTTACAGCAGAATCAAAGACTTATATTATTTTCCACGATCTCTTTCTTAATCTCTTCGACTTATGGCTCATCAAATTCGTTTTTTTTGTCACAACATGTTATCGAAGATATCATACGTACGTATTTTGGACCAGGCGTAGGGTTAGGGTATTCGTGAATACGATATAGCAGTATAGCAACGATGACGTCATTTTCTGTTTCATTGTCCATATTTCGCCAAATCTTGAACATGTTCAACTGACTTTGCATATTGAGAGGTTTTTAAACACTGTTCCTTCAGATTATGTGGTCGAAATTAAGAAATTATAAAAATAGACCTTTGATGACGTCATACTCCGATACACTATAGACAAAACGGAAGCCGTACCTGCCAGAAGTAAAATAAAGGTGTTTGGTCCATCGGCACTCGTAGTGGTACAATAAACACCAGCTCGAAAATGACACCAAGCAGCAGAGGAACAACTCCAAGCAAAATGGTCGACAACACAATGATTTTTAAAGCCTACGGAGAGGAATTTCAACATGTATCAACATGGAGAGTTGATTTCAATGCTAAAATGAATAAACACCGTAACACAAAATAATAGATGTGAACTATATACAATTTACAGTCACATAACTTGAATTCTAAATCCAATGCTTCTTGCGTCTGTGTTTTTTGCTAGGCCCAACATATGATGTATGTTATACACGATATATAGCACCGTGTATCATCTGACGCTATTCAAGATTGGGCCTTGGTCATTTGTTAATAATGCTTGTAAATGTACTTACTATTTTGAGGCATCTGAGAACTTTGAGAACAAAGAGCGGGAGACCCATTGCAAGCCATAACCCGATGATTACACAGATGCGACAACACAGCCATAAGACATAGACACCAGTAGCAGCTGTATACAGCTCGTGAACATCGGCGCTCCCAAGGAAGTGTGACAATATAAGACGACCAACTGCAACTAAAAAGAAGGAATCGTTGTATCAGAAAATTGTATCTATTCGGAACGCGTTAAAGCTGTATTATTAACAATAGACTACACTAAATTTTATATTTGAAGTGAGCGTCTACTTCTAGAGAATTAGGTGTCAACGTAGACCATCTTGCAACCAGAATTGAGTTTTTGTTTTTCTTAAACCTGTTCAATTATATTTTCAACACAAACATGATTCAAAATGCAAAAGCAAGAATACTAATATTTATTTTAAAAACAAGTGATTTGCAACCGTAAGTATTCTTGTAAGAGAAGATACATCAGAAGATCTTTTGTAACCCTGCTGCCTTTTAAGACTAAACACAATAAAATCTTTGAGCATTATGATTTTAGCTCACGCTTGCACCAAAGGTTCTTGAAGTGCCAATCAGATGGTAAGTTTGACTTGTTAAAGTGAATATAATGTGATCGATTGCGTGTCATGTGTCTATAGGAGTATCAAGAGTATCAACACTGTTTCGTTCAATTATCAATCACAATGGTTGAAAAACCAATGGCCTACCTGGCAGTGTTAGTCCGACGAAACTTGAAATGATCATTGATGCTGACATTAAGACCAGGAGGCATATTATCTACAAGAGAAGAGGAAGACAATAGGTTTAGCCAATTTTATTATTACAAATCACTTGACTTCAAGACAGTATTACAAAAATGTTAGGCTTAGGCCATGTATCATCTTCGAGTCAAATTCTCTATGGACGGCTGAGATCGAGCAGTTATGATTTTACACACTTTTTTTACAAGAACAGCGTATTTTGGTGAGCCCCAATAATCTTTCTTAATTTTTTTATTTTGAGCCTAAGATTATTCTTAAGCGACATAAAGTAAAACCGGGTTTTATCATAGTTTTACTGACTCCAAGGCCATATATCTCTATTTCAAGGCATATAGCGTGAAACTCACATATGCTTTGCTTTCCAAAAAAAAATCAAATAAACAAAAAAATTAATTCTTGGTGAAGCTTGAGCCTTGCATTATTCTTAATTCATTCTCAAATTTCAGTGATTTTCAGCCTGAATACTCTTATAGACTTTATTTTAATAATATAAAAATATGTAGATGTCTTGTTAATGTCAATATTGCATATCTTTATTCTTAATACGCATTTTAACGACAAAGTGGACAAAAAGACCCTTACCCTAAATGGGAATTTGCCTGGCTTGATGTACGGTTGTGGCTCGATTTGACCACCAGCATTGCCTTCAAAGAAGGGATTGAATATCAAAAATCAATTTTAAGAAATACAAAGACACCTCTCTGAGAAGTAAAATATTTGAAAAAAGTGCATCTCGTATTAAAACAGAGTCATACTGTTCCACATATATACCACAGTTAAGCTTAAAAAAAACAAGAAAGGAAGCGAAATGCGAAACATCTCATAAAAATTTTTTACCAAAGCAAATTGAAAAATTTATCTTCCACTTGAAAAAACGAACTGCAATGTAGAAACGGTACAAATAGGTTATAATCATATCAGAGGCTTACAAAATGGGACATGCTCGGTCTTACTCGGAGTTTCATATTTTAGCACACCTCAGACAGACTTTAATGAGTTCACAATTATAACTTCAGGCAATAGAAACTTATATTGAGGCAGCAGCAGTTAGAAAATCATTTATGCAAACGATGTAAAAATCATTTTCTGCCAATTGATACCTGGGTTATTTTGAGCGTTTGCATTCTGAGCACCGGCATGGTTTACATTGTTGTTTCTGTTCTGATGATGTATCTGCATAAACAATATCGGTATCGTTCATTTTTATTATAAGCAATTTAATGATATAAGTGGGTGGGTTAAGCCATCTGTCAATCATTATTAGCCAATCAACAAGCGCGTGAGTGAAATCAAATTCACTGATTGGTTAATTTTCGATTGAAAGATGGAACTGCGTATGATCGCCATAGAGAACATATATTCGTGGGTTTAGCTACAAGTACCAGAATGCATTGCGCGCTCACTGGTGTATGATGTCATACGGTTAAAGGTCTAATACATTTTGCTCTTTAGATTTCACGTATTCCAGCCCCCCCCAACCTACTTAATCGAGCAGTGCTCCTCATTGGTAGACTTAACTAGAACGATGCTTTTTGACTTATAATTTCTATCTATATGAAGTGTGAATTTGATTTGAGGAATTAAAAAAAATTATATTGGGGGGAATTTGGCTGTTTTTTCACAGTGGTCAAGGTCAACATTAAAGGAATCTTTTGATGCACTTAACTCAGATTCATCTTATAATCATTTACAAGAACCCCTGTTACCTCTTATATTAAAAATAAGTATGGTCCTCTTTTTATTTTTCTATGTACAAAAGTTCAATCGTGTTTTACGTGACTTTCACTATGACGTTATTTTTGTGTACTCTTGTCATTATGTCTTGAATAATTATAACGTCATTTCTCTTTTTGGACATCTTTTTTAAAAAGTGATACATCATAACCTCTGCTATGTTTATGGTGATTTTTGTCAACATAGACCAAGGAACAACGATTTTAGAGTTGGGGGGGGGGCTGAATGAGCCCCTCCTTAGTCTTCTAGCAGCTTAAAAAGCCCAGTCTGGATAGGGTTGAGGCAACATCAAAAATACGAATCTCTCTATAAAGGTTTAACTTAGGCAATAACCTTGAATTTCTTAGTTTGTGACAAAAAACTATTATAGAATACATACCATGGCAGGGTCTACTCCATCTAAGGGGACATCTCCGAGCAGATATGACCGCAAGTCCCTATCAAAGTAAAATATTCAACGCTTCAAAAATAAAATTCATGCCACGTCGCTATAAAAAGCGTAAATAAACAGAATACTGATCCGTTTACTTCGCGAAGGAAAGAATCTATCTGCATTAGGTCTCCTTGCGTAGCAACTAAAAATTCACTTGCTCCTACTGACATTTTTGAACAAAGTTCTTGATACAAAATGTTGGTTTTAAGGACCATCCATTAAAGACACAAGTGTTAAGGCAAACAGCAAAATTCATATTGGGTGACCTATATTTACTGTCCAACCTCAACCGCCCACCTAGTTCAAAGCTGGAGCGTATACCTTCAATATTGAACTGGCTGAGACGTCAACATTGAACTGGAGGAGGATAACAACATTAAACTGGGGGGGGGGGGGGTTAGGGATATCAAAATTGAACTGCACCGCCTATCTAGTATTGCATTGCCACTGATAATTTTTGTAATTCTCCTTTTATCAAAAATGTATATTCGATTAAAATATTTGGTTAAGCACAATGCTATAATTTTTCACTGGCTTGTAAGGGATGGTTGTTTAGAGAACCATTCACCGATACGATGACATTGCATTGAACGCCGAATAACGCTCGCCGTATGCTAATTAATCTCGCTACCTACCAAATGCAACCACAACTCCATGAATTAACTACTAGTTTTAATAACAGAACCTGTAATTGAACATTAACGTACAGCAAATAGGCAATCGTAACCAGCCACAGGCGGACAATGTTCTTGATCCATTGCCTTGTGTGTGCTTCTTCAAGAAGGGCTGGGAGGACAACTTGCAGCAACAAAAGCTCAAGCGGCAGTTCGCTAACTGGAATGTCACTGAAAAATAACGAAAATTTGACCTCTAGTTGCAATAAAAGCGAAGATGGTTATCTAATGCATTTAGAATCCACACCCTATACACTTTTTTTATAAGAACCAGTAACTTTAAGTTCAGGCTGACTGTTCTTAATTCGTTCGAAAATCTGAGGCCGGATTGTTCTTAAAGGCAGTCTGTCCCCTTCGTGATGCTCAGGGATATTACACTATTGTGGTTCTTCATTCTGATTGCTTTTTTGTGCATTGAATCAACGATGCATGAATATCGTGGCCATGAAAAGAGATTCTGAGAACACTGTGGCACATACTGCCTTTAATTCGTTCTTAAATTCATAGGGTGTTAGCAGTGCAATTGCTAGCTTTTTCGCTCTGAGGGGTGTTCTGGCCTTATTTGCCAACAAAATGAGTAAGGCATCCTTTATTTGCCGGCAAATTTGAAAATTCACCGAGAAAGCACCCACAAATGGCTAAAAATCCTCGTTTTTGAGATTAAATGTTGTTCAAAATTGCATCTTAGAAGCTGAGCCTCATCTTGTTCTTAATTTGTTCGTAACTTTGAGGCTCGTGTTCTAATAAAAATGTTCTTATAAAAAGAGAGTGCATAGCGGATAAAAAACCAAAAACTTAGTTATCATAAATTCACAGGATTCGAATTTCTTTGCGAATAACCCTATTGTAAAATCAAGCAAACAAAGATGCTTTCTACATGTGTTAGGACTGCGAATCTACAGCTGTAAAAAGTGAAGAGAAAAAAAAACGGCATCTTCACAGGTGATGGCAAACAGATTAAAAAGCCGACTCCCTGAAACTCTTATCTGGAATTCTTACACACACAATTAAGTCATGCCAAGAAATTAGAAGTTTCAGCATTCAGCAGCTGATAAATGAGCAATAGAATGTTCCAGCTACGTAATCATCCAGGCACATTTGCGATTCCCGCTAATTTTAGTGTTCTGTTTCCTGACCAAAAACAGGAAGGCTTAAAATTACTCAGAGCAAATTGAATTCGTCAAAGGGATCTGGCGGCCATCTGCGCTAAAGACCACTGGTAAACATCCAATCCATTATGTGAAAAACTGGCGAACATAAAATACTGTTATATCCAATTTACAATTATATTTTCTTTAATCATATGAGACGACCTCCAACATCATAATCAAATCATACGATTTGTCAATACATCATGCTTATCGCTCAAATATTAGTCATCGAGCTTAAAAAAAGAGACCAAATCTTAGATAAATATAGAAAATTGATTCCAGAACTCAAAACGTCACTAGCTAACCGCGATATATTATGTGTCAAAATGATGCTACCACGAAACCTGGCATAAACATTGAGAAGGCAGTACACATAGTTTTATGTAGGACTTAAGTTTATCGTTCAAAGCAGTTCTTTCTATTTGTCTTGAATTTTTACTGTATATGATAGGACCCATGTCCCTCAAAGTCATATGAAATTTTTTTTCTCATCGGGAACACCATTTCTCTAGAAAAACTTGATGGGCGTTGTTTTGCAGCAGCTATAATCTGTCAATTCTGCTTATATGCCCAGATCACGTTAGAAATTTCACCCAGACTACATTACAAACTTTTCATTTCCTTTTTTATCACTTCTATTCCACTTCACGTTCAAGCTACAATCGCTTTGATGTTAACTTCTTTTTAATGATGATAATAAGTCGTATATAATGAGATGGTAAATATCAGTTGAAAAAACAAAAGAGCTGCATTAGGAATTGAGTTGCATCACTGCACACAAACAAAAATAAAATATACCTTGTAAGTACGTAATTAAAAGGCAGAAAATCGGGGAACAGTCCTCGAATGAGCTGCACAGGAACCCATAGTTTAATTAGAATGGCAGTTCCGAACACCACCTGTAATAAAAAGAAAGTTAATAGGGATATGTACATCCGATTGCATAACTATTGAATGTTTGTCATCGGTGTCAAGTCTAAAACTTTGCCCAACACAATGAAAAGACGGGTAAAAACAAAATTTAAATGACTTAATACAGCTCGCAAAGTTTCATTTCTGCAAGGATAACTTGAAGATTATTAAGTCTCTCCTCCTAAGTTGAGATCCATTCCCCTACGCTTGAGTTAAAAAGCTTCGAGCTTGAAGATAAGAACGACATTACGTTGTCACCACTTACTACGCCCTGTGACTAAGCTTAAAAACTTAAGATTGAGGATGGCTGGGAAGTCAGGATTCACTGGGAAAGTCACGCCAAATGCATTTGTCTTAGCGACGATGATTGGTCCGGAAAAACCATTAAACTCGTTTTCTTGAACAAAAGGATTGAGCTTTCATCACCCTCAACAGGTGTATCTTGTTACAAAACATCATCTAGAATCAACACTTGCTTGAAAAAACAATTAAGAATTGTGGTGCGATTAAGGTCATGTGCTTTTTATCACCCTAAACAAACAAGGCCTGCACCTCTTTGGTTTTTCGAAGAAGATATACTCCATGTGAAATAAAACCACGATGGTGAAAATAAACAAAGAAGGAAAACTGCAAACTGGAATGGATCATGGTTGAAAACCTAAATCTATCAAACTAGGACCTTGGGAATAATGCTCTAGCATCTTGGTGTCACTAACAAAGTACAAGTTAGATACGCAGAAAGATTGAATAGGAAAGGACGAAAATGCAAAGGAAGCGAACAACCTTGTTATTATTGTCACAGTTACTTTTCAAGCAATGGCTTCTGCGAAAAATATTGGGAAAGGGGAAAATACAAAAAACAGCACACTTGGAGCCAGAGTCTCTTTTACATCCATTTGAAAAAGACAGTCATTTGCTACGAGGCTACAAGCAAGCAAATAAGTGAAAGTCAAACACGCAGAAGACGGAGGCCATTTTACGTGCTACATCGTAGAGTAAAGCCCTGGTCCAACATGGTGTTGGGCGAAATGTTGGATCGCTTGACCACCTCGTTGGGTCACCAAACATCGTAAATTTCGATTTTGGACTAAATTTGACTGGGGTCAAAAATTTTGGCGGCCGACGTCCAATAATTCTATTGTTTTGAAGTGTTAAATGAATTTTTGGATCGTTTGACCACCTCAGCCAGCATTGTTGGCTCTGCGCACACGCAGTTGGTTAAAGAGCGCCAAATTCAATCATCGCATCGTTGTTGTTTTCTTGGGCTGGTATCGTTCGTTTCAACAATCGCGTTTGCTTACAATCAGTTACACTTTAATTATGGAAAATATAACGAAATATAACGAATTCTGTGTGAAAGAAGAGGCATCAAGCGTCAATGAAAAGCCAGTAGCACAGAGGTGCTACAAGAAAGCGCAGGGGGGAGAATTTAGGCCACGGCTTTGATAGGGGATGCGACGCTCGTCCTTAAAGACCGCGATGACAGTGAAAATATCTGAAGAGAAAATGAAAAGAGAAGGTAATGTTTGCCATGCGTTTTTTCGGATCGAAATGTCGTGAAACTGTGCAGCCTTCAGCGCGAACTTCTACCCAGTCCTTTTTCGATCTGCGAGTGAAAATGTTTGGTGAAATTTTGGATAAAATGTTGGATTGTTTGACCACCATTGTTGGGTCACATTCCAACATAAAAGATAAATGTTGGGCGAAATGTTGGGTGAAATGTTGGATCGTTTGACCAGGGTTTTTTAAAAAAATAAAATTACAGTTGGCAAGGTCAGTTTTTTAAAATAAAATTACAGTTAGCAGAACTTTCTAGGTTACGGTTAGGTTGCCGGCACCAAAAGATTTGCAAACCCTGCATGAGTGCAGTCGGGATAAGCCAAAAGTGAGTCGAACATCTTACATCAAAGGATTCGGCTTCCGCTGATTTCACACAGCTCATACAGGTAGGACAGAAATAATCGTGTTTGGCGGACCTTGGCTGTTGTTTATCGTAGATATCATCTTACTTATCTGTTGGTTAGGATGCGTTTGAAAAAAATTGAGCGATTAGCAAAACACGAGCGAACAAGTGACTTTAAATTTCTTACTATTTTAACTTCCCTGCTTATTAATAAATGGGGAAAATATTTGCTTTCCAATATTACTGGTCAACAGAAATGGAGATGAATCGCTTAATCAAAAACTGATCGAAGTAATGACATTTGGTAAAATTCACTCACTAGTGACAAAGCAAATCTCCGTACATGTCGGTAAACAGGCAAATGGATCATCTACAAAAAAGAGACTTTATAATCAAAGAAAGAAATCAAAGAGACAGTAATTAAATGTAGAGGGCAGGGCAAACTAAAGAAAGGAAAGAAACCTCTCAAGGTAGCAATGAGTTCAGAGAAACGTTTGAACATGTGTCACTGCCACTTTTCAAAATTGAATAGAAAGTTTTAAAACCGGATGGGGCTATGTTTCGGGGAAAGATTGGGGTAAAGTTCTATACTGCCAGATTATGTATTGCTCCCAAAATAGAAAACTGCCTTCATCCATAGCATTTGATATTGACAAATTTTAAAATCAACTGCTTTAGCTGAGAAAATGTGAATAAAATCATTGATGCTATTATAAAAAGTAGATATGAAAACTGTAAATTTGATTCGTGTAAAATCCCAAACAATAACGCAATATGGACACATTTTCAAATATTCGCTTATCTCTTGGGTGATGCATCGTTGGTGTGTTCCAAGCTAACAATGTTTCAAACTATGGTAAGGAATAAAACGCAATAATTCTAAGAAGCTTTGTATGTTTGAACTGAGTACCTCTTGCATTGGATGAAAATCTGGGTCGTTGATATTCCGAAGGAACCAGAGGACGCCTTTCCTTAAAACCTGAAATTTTAAAGGAAATATCACGTGAGTGTTGCTACTAAAACAACATAAAAGACAGAAACCAGAACAATCTTGAAATAATTCGATAGCCTACGGCACATGAACACAAAAAATCCTTCCTTTGGCAGTTAAATGAAAACGTATTCTGACATTTGACAAACATTATGTATCTACCAGAAAATCTGATTGGGCAAAATCAGAACTTGTTGATTGGTCCACATTGTTTTATGATTGGTTCAGCGCATCTGATTCACGACTAGATTTGTGGTATTTATCAAATGTCAAAAATCGATATCCCTGAAGGATCTAGAAACAGCGATTAGCTTTTTCAAACTTTAGAGACCCAGACCAGAAGACATGGCTATGGAGGCTGTGAAACAAATCTGTATACAGCGAGATGCAGTGAACATAGCAACCTCTGAACCCTAACTCTATGGCTGAATACAATACGTTAAATATGACGTCATCTTAGACTAACATGGTTTCCAGAAGGAAAGCTTTTTCAAACAAAAAACGAATAACAGGCAGTGAATCAGCCAAAATAAAATCACGGAAAGCCCAAGGTAAAATAATGATTGACAGCTAATTAATGAGATTAAGCAAAAAATCACAATAAAAATGCATTCTTTTGACCAGCAAATTATCCATTGCTAAGACCAAGGAAGTGACAGACCAAAGTTGGCTTCCCAATAGCAAAAATATTAGCCCTTCTTCAAAGTTGATAATCCAATCACTCAAATACAATTGCTTTATTGTAATTAGTAAAAAATTGTTTACAGTTGGTACAATTGATATCAATTAACTAATTAAAGCTAGCATTTAAATTCTACTTTCAAAAAATACAAAAGAACAAAAACTTCAAATCCGAGGTTCTCAAATCTTTGTCTGCCGATTCTTTTTTTGTAATTCTTTTGAATATTGTTGCCGGGCTTGGATTTTTAACAGTATTCGCTTTAATGTTTTAAAGTACAGAGTCTTTGTTCACAAGAGGAACATTTGCAAATCTGCTTGCGTTTGTTTCAGACAGAAAGGGAACAAGAACTCCGACAGCTTTCAATGGATTTTTTCTTGAGAAAACTAATAAGGAAAGCTGGCAGTAAACAATCTAAATATTCAAATAAATATCATCTAGGATTTGAAGCCGCACCTTATCAGACCGAATCATCTACTCTTTCTCGTTTCATATTAATTAGAAGATGATGGGGCACCCAGCCACGTGAACTTAAAAAGCAGCCGGAAATTACTGGAAGCAAATCATAATTTCATCATTTGCGCGCATCTGCTGTTCTTTTTACTTCCATTCATTTTGCCAACTTAAAAAGTGCAAATATAAAGAATGATTATTCTTGATACAATTATAATAAACTATGGCAGCGTGTTTACTGGTTGCCAATGGCTTATTTAAGCTTCAATCAGAAATTTGTCAAGGTAAGCAAAGCCTTGAAGTCAGCCAAGATTCAAACTCGCAAATGAACATTGCACAGCTGCAGTAGCTATTCAGTATAATCTATTCAGAATGGCTTTAGCTAATTACCAATATACACATGCAATAACAATCAATTCTTTCACCTACATAAGACATACAACAACAAAAATTTTAAAAAGCTACCTCACGGAGAAGTATGACAAATGATGCAAAATAGAACACGTAAAGCATGCCGACCAGCCAATGCAGAAAGGTAGCAGTACCTGAAATGTAACAAGAACCGCGTCATATCAACAAAAGATTCTCAGTCCTTCAGAATTCCTATAGGGTAAGAAAGCAATGAAGGGTTTCCAAGAACCAGCTCATGTATTGGGTATAGCTTAGCGATCAAACCCTTTTTTCTCTTGCCCCAAACTTTTCAATCGAAATCCGTATCTGTTCTGTATTTTACCCGGAGATAGTACAGATAAGCTTTTTATAGACGGTGCTGGCTTTATATATCCCAACAAACTGATTCCTGCTCAAAATACTTTTCTTGCTCGCATAAATGTTTTAAGGTCGCTGTGAAGGTGCATTTATCAAGTAAATTAAATCAAGATGGCCTCGTATTGGGTCAGTCTATCAGCATGTGTGTATTTCAAATGTTTATTTCAAATAATACGATTTGGATATTTGCTAGATTAAATTTGTCTCTTCTTAAAAACTCAGTCAATTGAGTTTGGTGGCGTGTTGCTTCTCATTGCAAAGTGCAACAAACCGGGATAAATTCCCAAGTTTCAAAACAAAACGACCTCTTTCAAATACAGGTACACCATATCGGAAAAGGCAAAGCATTTAATTGTCAAAACAAACCTAATCGAGCCCCCTAGTTTGTAAATTAAATTAAAAAATATCAGGTTAACAGAATTGATCATTGTCACCGATTGACAATATTTTTGGCTCGAAATACGTAGGGTGCATAGTGGGAAAATCCTTCATTAGTCAACTTCTGACTTCATTTGCGTGGAGAGTCAGTCCTTCATTAGTGTTGGGAATATTCAGAGAATATGTTCTCTATACATTCAATTCCAGGATTTCTTTGGATCAGATACACAACATCTTTAGAAGGTGGCGACAAAAAAGCAAAATGCAGATGAAAAACATAACTACTTATGACTTTTGAGTACAAAATAACGATTATGTTTGTCATCTCAAAATGGCATCAGCGCAAAAAACACCTTAAAGATAAAACATAACATGTGTCATAGATAGGGCTATCAAATACCAACAATGAAAATTATAGAAAGTACAAAATTAGAAAATGGCATACCGGGAGCATGGCTGAAGCTTACTTGTCTGTCTTTCAACGAAACAGCAAAGAGTGGCTGTGAAGAAATATTCGAGTAATACAATAGTAATAGTTATACAATCAAGTTATTTGTAGCAGTAGATTTTGATAGCCCCATTAAATGTGAAACACGAAGTTGCCACTTTGATCCGCTATGTTATACACATCGAAAACTTGAAAATAGCTTTGAAAAAAGAAAACATTTGACAACATATTTGCTAAAAGCTTTTTCGTGTGACACTCCTCAGAGCATAGAACATCAGAATAAGGGTCCGAAAGTTTTTCATCGTGTTCTTTCGGAGCTTACTGATAAATAGTGTTTAAGATCCAAGGAGTATCTAACGCATAAATAGCAAAGAAATGAATGAAATAAACATCATGCAGTATATTCTTATAAAATGGCAAAATACATTTGAAACATATACGCCTTTGCAAAACCATGCACTCGAGATAAATTAGATAATAATGAGACAAAAGCCTAAAATCGAATAATACGAACAGATCAATTATAGATCAATCTGGTTTAAGTTACAAAAAAAATACTTACGAGGGTACAAATATCAATCCACCACCCACATATCAACGGGAAGATGCCAACTTCAACAACCATTATTAGCACAACCTTTTTCAATCAAAACAAATTTAAAATGAAAAGATTGTAGTCGAAAAGAAATAAATTCATGAACAAGGAATTGTTATTTTTCAAACATGTAAAAAGGTTCTGAGAGAAATCAATTTTGAGATCAGAAAATCCTTGTGCGATTGAACAATTCAAATATATGGCGGTTATAAGAACATTGCACATGAATTGAAAATCTTGAAAAAATATCTCCAAATAAACATTTTGAGGAACTGAATGCAAAAAAAAAATGAATAAGTTTAGAAAAGTATCTTTGGTCTTTTTTCTACACAAGGTATTAAATCATACCGTTAAAATGACCTATTTGAATTGTATCTTGAAAAACTAGTACATCTAGCACCTAACTTAACCAGATTTTTCTTGAAGTAGATTAATAATGGAATATCGTAGACTTTTTAGCCCCAGCTCCCCCAATTCTAAGCTGTAGCCTACATCGCAGTCGTTCGTAGACCATACAGTTTACGTTTGGTATTTTGTGCAAATGACATCATACTAATTCGCCCCTTTATGATGACGTTACTGCGAAAGATTATACATCATCTCGACAAAGGTACAGGATTTTCTGAAAATGCTGTCATACTTTTCCCTGTTTTTCACGGTTTATCCCTGAAAAAGCATACACCATCTTCAAAGGAAGTTTAGAACTTTGTGCGAATAATGTCAAGCTACTTCCTACCTTTATCGTGATGTAGCCTTGGAACAGCATACATCATCTTGAAAGGTATAAAGTTTATTGCATTGCGTAACAGATCTCACGATATTCCCTACCTTTATGACGACGTAACACATTCCAAGAACTCGTCTGATCCTTAAAAAAGGTAGAGACAATATGTAGGTAAAGAAAACAAAGTTTTCAATATTTGCAAAGACAGCATTAAAAATGTTACTGTTTGAAGATTATTAAAGAGAAATTTCTTTTAAAAAAACTTTGGACGAAAATTTGAGTTCGAGAACTTTCGATTATCGTAGTAAGCAAAAGTGACAACTAGTGAAAACAACAGCCTTTGGATATGTGCAGAAAACGTTAGTAAAGATGACGTGAAAATACTTGAAAATATGTTTTATGGATTGCATCTTTGGAGGATGCCCAAAGGAGCGCTTTACGGAGCGGCATTATTCAAAGCCAGCTATTCTGAAAAACGACTTTTTCTCAACATGAGTCCACAAAAACGACTTTTTCGCAACATGAATCTTCGATATTGCTGTCTTACCTTATGAATGGCTAGAATGTCCAATCACTATGATTTTTACCATTCCATATTATTTTGAAAATGCTGCCCGTCATGTTTATTTTTCACACAATCTAATGACTTTATCGTCATCCCTTATATGTTCCAAGTGAAGGCATTGCGAATGGAACTTACATTATTATTACAAATGCTTGGCTGTATGCCTTTTTGTAACCAAGCATTACAGACCAGCTGCTCCAAATACTCGCCGATTTGCTCAAAACCACTGAAACAACTAGGAGAATGGGATAAGACAAATATATCAGATCTTATATGAAAAAAATTGCTTACCTTTTCATGTTCAATAAACCTGCGATTGACTGCATAAAAAGTTAAGGAAAAAATAGAAACAACGATTGCTTAGTCAGGTTTGAGAGTCTTCCATCGGGTGCATAGAATGAAACGACGTGACAGTCACAAGAAAGAAGCGGCGTGGCTAGGAAAAAATGCTTTTCAAATACTGGAATTTGACATTTATTGCCTAATGTGAAAAGTAAAAATCTTTTCTCGGGACAAAGCTGTTCTCAAGACATACCAATAGCTGCTCCAAAATAAAACAAAGGATCAAATTTCAACACATAAAATTTAGGAAAGATTGACAGGTCAGGCTTTGGTAGAATCACATCAAATAGAACAAAACAAGACTGAATTAAATATTATTGGAAATGAATAACAGTTTTCTGCAAAAATCAAGATAAGGATACATGAAGAACCAACAAAGAAACAGCTTCAGCAAAATAACCAACCAGGCAGGTGAGCAGATACAAAAATTCCGATCTTGTCTGCTAAAAACAACAAATCCTTAAATAGCTCATTAAACATTGTTAAAATATTTCAGAGTAAAAAGACGTCTTCTAAATAAGAGGATGCTCATACAATAGGATATTCTTCACATATGGATTTTTCGAGGTTAAGGGAATAAAGGGGACATGACGTCAAAACAAGGGTATATACCAGGATGCAGTTAAAGTTAAAAGACATGGTTGAAATAAAAGTTCGAGGATGCTAAGAAAATAATGTAAAAGGGTAATACTTTATTTGGGTCGTCGTAATACTTTAAAGCTTTAGATTTTGAGGCCATTGCAACTCTAACGAAGCTAAATTATTAACAAATTTGCCATTGCGTTTATCTACAAACATCGATAATACATCAAAACATTGTACCTTTGTCCAAATTCTCCTATAAAAAGTAGTATAATTTTCTAATTGCAGTAAAAT
This sequence comes from Rhopilema esculentum, assembly GCF_057945365.1. NCBI lineage: Eukaryota > Metazoa > Cnidaria > Scyphozoa > Rhizostomeae > Rhizostomatidae > Rhopilema > Rhopilema esculentum. The sequence goes on along the minus strand of NC_142818.1, from coordinate 9,103,322 downwards.
AAGTAAACACACCTCAACATCCAATGAGATCGCCCTCAATGTAAACTGACCGATATGATATGGGCAGAATGCTGAAAAATATTGTATACATATAACTTCGAAATCCAGATAAAGGGCAATAGCAAAAATGGCTGTCAGGATGTTATGTTTAATGTCTTTACTCAAAATAAATAGAGTATTTTCTGAAAACAAAAGGTCGAAACAACTTAAACTTTTATAGAGGGCTAAACCCAAGTAAGATTTTCACCAGTCAAAATATCTGCTCTTGACTTATTTACGATAAAACTGATAAAAAATTTAAAAATTATGTTTCATCGCGTAAACCATTTCCTTACTTACCGTTATTATTTTGTTATTTTCCTTGCAACTATAATCGAACCTAAGACTTATTGCTAGCACTGCATTTATTCGATTAGGCACTTCTTGTAGAATGCTTCTTGTAGCACCAGCAAATTTCAAACAAGTTAAATTTATGCTGAATTTCATCCTTCTTTATTTTTCTTTTAGCATTAATGCAAGATAATGTAGTTATAGCATACTAAAGACAATATCAAAACTTCTTGCACAGGTTATTTTACTTTCTTTTTCTAAAATTTTTTATCTAAGCAGTAGCCTCTGTATCATTCGATCTAAATGGCTATCCCCAAGAAGTGACCTTCACAAACTGTAGTACCGTAATGCCTCGAACAAGCGCCCCCTCAAATAAGAGTCCACCCCTCGAATAAGCGCCCATACTTCAACCTTCAGAAACGGGCGCTTATTCGAATTTTCAACGAAAACATAATTGGAAGGCAATTCAACACGAAAGATTAATGAACAACACAATTTGCACCCAAATCTACTTTTTAAATAAGCGCCCCTCGATTAAGCGCCTCCATCGAGTAAGCGCCCACCGTGGAGCCTCAAAAATCAAATAAGCGCCCGGGCGCTTATTCGAGACATTACGGTACAGCCTCTAGTACATCTATATAATAGTGAAGTTTAATGGGTAGCCATGCCTATCATGCTCCCTATGGCATCGTCATTGTTACTTTGTTGTTGTCAATCAACTCGCACAGTTTTAGATTGTGCATAAAAAAATTTGATTTGGTCCCCTTTTTGCATAAGCCCCCTCAATAGCATCAAGATTGAATAATCTATTTCCCCCTTCTTATGGCGTCTGGTTTTAAAAAAACAGGCAATGAGAAAATCTTCATTCAGTCTTTCCTTGGATAAACTTTATTTAGCTTAATAAAAATAATTCCATCAAACGGGAGCTTTTTCATCCAGCTCAATACTCTTACAGCTTTGTGAGTAACGAGTCAGCTTTGAGTAACATAAGATGTGTGTCAAATAAGCCTCACATTAAAAAGGACGCATTTTAAATAAGCTGCCCTTTTGAATAAGCCTCCCCCTTCTCGAAAAAGTCCCCTCTCCTCTTTAGCAGGATAGGATGGTAGCATCTCAATACTCAAAATGTACAAGATGCCCAAAAACATTATTTGAACGATTCAATTTTGTTTATGTAGAGAGGTATTTAACAAAAGCATTGCTAAAGATTGAAAATTTTGGCAAAAATTCGAAATGATGAAAAATTGATGTAAAATATTCCGGATCTAGTGCGTAGAATTTCTCACTACTAAAGAACAAGCAACATAATTCCTTTTATCCCCTTGTGCGAGAGAATCGAAATTATATATGCGAAATTTGAAAAGAAGATCAGGCGCCTGAAAGCTCCTATCCAGGGCTTTAACAAAGCAGGTTTTATTACAAACTCTTGAGTGAGCTTAAAAATCCGCTTTAATGACAAGAAATTTGAAGTCGGGGTAGCAGAATAATTGGTTCACAGTTTGTGGTTTGCTCTCTTAAACATTACTCTGATATCTAAGTATTCTACACTAAGGTACAAAAATTAACTACCTTTATAAAACACAGTTTAACAAAGTAAAGAGAATTCATCAAGTCTATTTGGTCGATTAAATACCTATAGAAAACAGAATGAAACATGACATACCAAAGATCAAAACAAATGAGGTGTTGAAAGATATGATCCAAAAGACGTGCTCCTGAAAAAAAGGTCGTGTAAATGCATGAGTAGAATTTCCTTTGAACTTTAGAAAAAAACAGAATTCAGCACGTTTCTTTCTGTACTGTATTTATAGACGAAAAAAATCAAATAAAAGATGAATTTTAAGTCATAATGTACTTGAAATTAGACAGTTTAATTGTCATAACATTTCACGATAGACAGCAGCAAGATCTGGCTTAGATAAGTAGAGATAGGATTATGAAATGAACGTAATTTGGCTACTTACCAAGAAAACAAGAGATCCATCCAGGCCTAAAAACTGTGAAAATAAAAATGTTCTGAGAGTGCATAACAACATATGTCATAAAGGGCGTCTTTTTTACTAAGACGTTTTGAATTCTATCATACCCAAACAATAAACAGGTTATTGAAGCAAATTCTTCTTTGGAGGTATTTTGACTTGTACCTTGATATTAATTTCTAACAAAAGCTTGCTTATTATCTAAAATTTCTATGTTTGGACAAAAAGGTACTATAATTAAATTTTGAAATTTTTTCTGTCATTGCAGAAATGCGTAATTAAAATCAATGCATTGACTCTGAATAGAAACCATCAAATGTAACACAATTAAAAAACAAATTGGTGCTTCTTCTTTCCATATGTCTTTCGAGACCCAGGCTGAGTTGGTTTTGACTAAATTTCACAAAAGCTAAATAAGACATTTTGAGCCAAAAGTTAAATTTCTAATCAGCCAAAAGAGTAAAACTGTCAAGATTTTAAGCATCCAGTTTTTGCAGGATGTGAAACAAACAAATGCACGGTTTCAGAGACCTATAAACAACGACCCGAAAAATCTCGAGATGACTGGTGGAAGTGTATGATTAGTAGTTATTACAAAGACAATGTCAAGCAGATTGACTTCGATTTAAAACGAGCAAGTTAGGAAACTGGTGAATTGGTTATGAAAAGGCCCTGATGCAATTGGCACACTGCAAAACTTTTCACAATTATCAAAGAATCAGCAAAGCCTAGACAGGCGAATTACCTCATTACAGAAAAAAAGGAATCGTTAATGCTTGACTACTAAATTCATTTGCAATACATACACGCTCCCAAGTGAGATCTTCTGCAGCCCTTTCCCACTCCAAGTTCCAGTCTATGAACAAACGATCAAAGGTAATTTTCATTGGAAGACATTACACGAAAAGTTATAGAAAGTCTCACAAATACATAGAAAGAGCAACAAATTAATTTTTAAAAAATGGATAAAAATCGTACCGTTCTCTTACGCCTAAGGATATTTTCAAATCTGCAATTTTTGCAGATTTAAAAAATTTCATGCCCATACTGTATATCCTCGAAATAGCGCACAGGGAGCTCGTCAATTAATGAATTTTTAGATAGAGCTCATTCGGAGGTAGGCTAATTAAAGGAGGGGCCTTATAGAATCATCTATATGTTCGTTTCGAAGCTTTCTCGTGATTTTCAAGTTCATTTCAGTTGAAATTTTATTTTATATTTCTTTCTGAGATGTCATAGCAAAGGAGCATGAGGATAGGGACTAATACAAAAATTTTACTATCAGGGTGGGGCGTATTCGAGTGATGCTTATAAGAAGAGAACCAGTTCGAGGAATTACGGTTTTTAACGATTTAAGGTCTCGTGCTGTCGCCATGCATCCAGAGGTCCACTTCTAATTTGAAAATTGTCTTCTTCAGAACACGTGCATTCTAACACGCGAGCCATTATTACATCAAAAGATGTAAAAATATCCTGATTCGAGCGCTCGCATGAAATCCAACCTGTAGTGTATTCATTGAAGAGAAAAAAAAACTCTTATAAATATTTTGGATTTGATGGCAGACTCACTGGATACTCGTTGATGAAAGTGGAATCCATAAACAACATTCTTAGAATTACAATTATTGTTATTTTGCGCATGAAAAACCACTGATAAAATAACTCTCAAGTTTCAGAGTTTGGTAAGCATTGGTCGACACCGCTTGAAAATGTAAAACAAAATGAGAATGTTTTCTTGCTGCTAAATTCAATATTTGAAGCAAATCAAGATAATCACACAATATTTTGTCTCTAAACAATTGAATGAAGCTTATTAGCGAGAACTTTTTATCCTTAAATAGATTTTCACTATCATCATGACATAATCCAAATAAGTCTTATAATGAAGGGGCAGGGATCCCAGATGGGATTTACTACAAAAGAAGGCCAGACGGGTGCGCAACTCAGCCCAAAATGCTCATAAAAAGGCCAAAGAAATTGCTCAAAAATAGTTTGTATTTGTATTTGTATTTGTATTTGTTGCTACCTAGCATCCGAAGGTAGTTTTTAAGGCACTGAGAACCTTATGCTTATCGAGCAGTGTCCTGGTCTTTCCTCTCGATGTGACCACACCTCGTGATTCCTACGCCTGGAATTACAGAGAGCTGGCGACTCTCCTCACTCTGGGTGAAAGTTTGGTCATGCCAGGGACCCGAACCACGGACCCTTATGTCTGTAGTCAGCGCCTCTAACAACTGAGCCATCCTCGCACCTGTTGCGCAGGCGCTGTTTATATTTCTACGCAAGCCCCTTTAAAAAATGTCTAATAAAACTCTAATAAGAAACTTACTTCTTCTTCAAAAACCTTTGCTAATACATTAGGCGACAATATTTGACATTTGGGTTAAAATCTGAAGTAAACTACAAATTACCCCATTAATGTAATAATAACTCTTTAAATCCCTGTGAAGGAGTCTTACCAGGGTTATCTTCTGCCGGGGCTGGCTGGTCGACTTCCGGTTCCTCGTCTTCTACTTCTTCTTCTTCTTCTTCTTCTTCTTCTTCTTCTTCTAATACCTCTACTTCAACTTCTACGAACATGTTATAATCTGCCTGCACCTCATTCTCAACATCTCTATCCTCTTCTTCTCCATTTTCTATTCCATTTTCTTCTCCATTTCCTTCTCCATTTTCTTCTCCATTTTCTTCTCCATCTTCCTCTTCATTATCTTCTCCATTTTCGTTTTCCTCGGCAGCTTGATGATCCGCCATGACTTCGTGCACATTATCTTGATCACCATTATGCGCATGGCCATCTCCCTAGCAGATTTGAAGATGTCCCCTGCTTAGATGTCGGATAATCATACAGGAAGATGTGGATTGTCAGGATGATCATGAAACAGAAGATGTGCAAACTGGCCAGGAAATTACCCTCGCTAACAGTGATACAGAGAGGTAAAATCCCCGGGAGGGGGCACTTGACTAGATAAATGTCAGGGGTAAGCGAAAACCTTTTTGCAACACAACCCTGTCACATAAAACAATTGCGAAAAGCACACCCTGCCCCATAAAAGTATGCTGAAAATACGGCACAATTCTGGTAAAACATACTAGATCTCGTGATATTTAGCACTAGCAAATGATACATACTCATTCTAAGGAAAATTCTAAAAGCACAGCAAGCTGTTCTCACGTATTTCTTCTTATAGATTTTCACAATTACGATACCCTGTCCCAGAAATTTAGCTAAAGAGGATGCCCGGTCTCGCGGCACATCCTGTCAGGTCAAGTATGGGAATGCCCCCCCCTCCCCCCGGTAGAATCGCCGAAGGAATTAATGTCATACCTATTAAAATCAAGCTTATGTATCAATTTTTATCGAGTTCTGTGCGTTTCCAGCATACTATGGGCAAGATTTATATAGTAGGAATGAAAACCCTTTTCTATTTTGTTTGTATTCGTTATTATAAATACGATTACAAAAACTGCTTAATCTTGCTAGTGAGAATTCATAACCTGCTACAGAGTATCAGAGAATTTTTAAAATTTACTGTTTTTTGAAAGTAACCCTGGGTAGGCTTTCTATGCTATTCAAAAATAATTTTTATGTTATACCAAAAACCTTTTTAGAGCCAAAACTTAGGACAGGCTTGAAAACAAGATAATTTAGAAAATGGTACGTTGTCTTCAGCTATTCTTCCGAAGCTATTCAGAAGAAGAGCCAGTCGTATTTTGATATGCTGTAGGCGTCTTGAAAATAGGCATACTTCTGACATACAAAACTTTTTACACGTTTTCAGTAACGTCGCCCTTTAAAAACAGGAAAATTGATAAGGGTATTCTATAAAAAGGCCGCTTCGCTCCTCATCTTGCACTATTATCCCTTAAAAGGGCAAGAGGGGTGGTTGCCCCGCACTTCCCCTCTCGGGCATCCCTGTTCAGGCTAAATCTGATCAACAGCAGGTATCTGCTTCCAAAAATTGCAAAAGATGAGGACCAAAACGCAATCTTTATGTGAAGTCAGGCCCGTAGCCAAGGGGTAGTTATTTGTCTCTAATTTTTTTAGTGGAGCTTCCAGTGGATTGATATAAAAATTTGCGTCAAACTAATACTGACGGAAGGAGAATTGTTTATTGGGGTCTCTCATTGTCCATGAAGGACTTACGATGGTGCCTAGCGCTCAAAAACTTTCGCTGAACAAAGCAAAAACTTCAGAAGAAAAATTGCTGAAACGTCTATCTGCAACAGGTCTGGGGAATTTGCCACCCCTACCCCACAGGCCTGGCTACGGGCTTGTGCGAAGGGTGATCTAAACGGATAACCTTCTCAATAACATAAACATTTTTCAGTAAAGACACACTGGCAAATGAACAAGACGGTTTGAAGAGAGGTATACCTGTCCGAAGACACCCGCAAACCAGCCTCTGGCAGCTGCTGGCAGATTCATTTGTCTAACTGGCTCGACTTGGCCCTCCAGCCAATCAGGGCCGCCATGAACAACAATCTGTTCTCTTAACCAAACCAGGACAATAAACGCACACACCGAGCACCCAACAACAAAACATCCTTTGAGACAGTCGGAAAACATGTCATTTCTAGGGAAGAAAAAGAGTCATCAACTAAGGATTTTCTCAAAACTCCATTCCTAAAAAGTTTTTGTTTACAAGGAAAATTCGATGCAAAAGTAACTCAAGTCCCAATCTGAGTTTCCCACTCCCACATGGATAAATCCTCATTCCATATGAAAAATGTTTAGCAAATGTGACATTTAAACCTTTAAAGCATAATATACCGCCGAAAATTGTTGCCAGACGAAAAACTGTTAGTCTTAGCAATTTCATTGGATAAATTAAATTTCTATTTCGACAAAAACTCGGTTCAAAATGTTAAAATAGCCTAATGATAGTGCCGCACTTTTGACCCCACTCCTAGTTCAGTTATTGTAAAAAACAGTTTAATAATTCATTCGGTTCAACAACGGATATGTTTAGGCAGAGACAATTACAATTAAATTAATAGACAACCTGACCCGGGTCCAGCCATCAAAGCTGCTTAAGATATCCGAGGTTGCAGCCTTTCAAGTTGCTTATGAGTTGCTTGACTCTTAACAAACGGAAGGTACCTGCCCTCCATAGTAAGTAAAAAATGTTGCCAAGACCATTTCAAACTAGATATTTAAACAATCTCTTCATACAAGCTATGCCATATAATCAGTGAATTCTCTATCATCAACAAAACTTCTGTGCCATAGGCAAACCAGGAAAACAAGAAACAGTAACAATTTAAGAACATTACTAAGAAGTAATTTTTATCAAGCGCCTGGAGCAGTCTAAGGCAATGCATTCTGTGTCGTTGCTTGCAGCTTCTTTTTCTGGCAAGTTAACATCTACCCAACCCCGTACCTAGTTGCCTGCTAGTTGTTGATTATTCTAAAAGTGCTTTTTCAGTCGCATGGTCATCGTGACCCTAAAGCATGTTATAAAAATGGGACGATCATGAAATTAAATTGATGGCATCATTTTCCTTTTCTTTTGAAATTTAAGTTAATTACAGGAAATATAAAATTTTTGTCAATTAGGAGAAAACTATGTCGATTACAGAACTGATTGAAGCGTTGTAACAGAACCGATTATGAATATTGTTAAGAGAAAATGATTAAGATTAAGAAAATTCGAGTTAAGGGAACATGACACACCTTTCTAAACAAAATCTTTCCTCTGACCCACAAGTGACCGAAAACATGGCGTCATATTAGTCCTAGTTTTAATCAGTGCTGATTCAAAGAGTCAAAGAACGTTCCTCTCCGTATGTTAATATGCAGCAGGGGTAGGGCCAAATCTAATTAAAAATATATCCATGTTGGGTCAAAGTGACTCCTGTTTTTACATTTTTTATGTATAGATATAGATATAAATACTTTGCAGTAGTTGGTTTTTTGTTGAGTATCGCACATTAAGCGTTATGTGTTCGAGGCAGCAACTTAGAACCCTCCTTTTCTACACATAAAAGCATAAAGCCATTCAACCAATAAAAAGCCGCCAAGCTGATTCGTTATATGGCGGTACAAGTTAAGGCTGATTTCCACTAGGCGAATTCTTTCGCGCGAATCGAATTTTTTCCAGTGTGAGCATGCGCGGTTTCATGTTCTCAAATTTCGCAGCGAAAAAAATCGATTCGCAGAAAGTAGACCACGGTCCTTCTCTATCGCTACGAAAATTTATTCGATTCGCGCGAAAGAATTCGTCTAGTGGAAATCAGCCTTAACACTACGTATTGACATTTTAGTAGAAAAACACAACCCTATCATTTAATTAGCGATGAAAAATACTTTTCTCAAAATTCTACATTATCTGGAGTAGATAATCTTCGAAAATTTTCAAAAAAATTGCCAGTTTACTGGGCCATGCAAAGCTCCATTCTGAAAGGAGGGAAATCTATGACACTGAGATCCAAAACTGCAATTTTTTGTCCCCACTTGACATGGAATGCCCCTCTAAGCTTTACTGTTTACAACAAGACGGTTCCAGGTTTCACGCTTAATGCCATCATCAAACTTCACCCCTCCCTTTCCTCGATCATTCCTCCCTTCCCTTGCTAAGGCTTTGCTATAGGCTCCCGAGCGTATCCCTAAAATTACCGACTAATCAGGCTCCAGTTGCTCCGTTTAACGTAGATATTTTGTTACTGAATTTGCAAATAAGAAAAATGGCATATGTATAACTCTGGTAGTCTGAAGGTTTGGTTGTCGGTTGATAAAAAGAAAGAACACTTCGCATATTAAGGAATTATCTCTATGTTACCACAGTTTGCCAACAAATAAACGCTTGAAAATAACTTTGGTGTATTACAGTAGATTATTGCAAATCCTCAATGGTAACTTTTAGCATCAGGTTCAGAACTTCAAAGATATAAGGTGAACCGTAAAAGTATTTCATTGCGACAGAATTCTCAACAAAAAGGAAGGAAAGCCTCATTTGATATTATTGACTAGAAATCAATAAAATTGCGAAACAGGAAGATTGGTTATAGGACATCGCAAGGACTTATGCCAGGCAATGTACCATCCTTAATTTTTGCAGCAAACCCATGCTGTTCTAGGCTAGTATATTAATGCAATACAGATACAAGAAATTCTTACGTTGATAGGATGTCCAGTGGGAGGGTCAACAGCGAACTGAGAGAACCAGCGAAGAAGCATTTATAGATTCGATCTAGAACAACGAGAAAATATTTCAGATCAGATTAGTTTCCAGACATTTTCAGGATTTTCAATTGAATATGCATTTCTGTTTCTACACACAAATAATGATGATCAACATGATCAAATCTGTACTCAAGAAACTTCTAAAAACGACAAAAAGTGTAAATTATCTGAAAATAAAGTAAAACTTTTAGGAATGCAAAGTAAATTACTTAAGTTACTAATATATTACTTCGATCCAAGATATGCTGGGATACCCACTTGCATCATAATTGATTTTTTGGAAACGTTTAACCCCACTTTAGTCAATCAAAACTTCAAAGTTTTTCATAAATTTTCCTGCCCTAAATGTTGCTTACTTTTCATCAACACTAAAAACAATGACTTATTCCGGTATTCCTACAGTACTTATTCCTAAATAAATAAATAATTTTTTGTTAGTTGTTGATGTTACGGAAAGGCCTGGGAGCCCATAGTGGAACCCCTATCAAGGGAAAGAAAAGAGAGTTTCTTAAGAGAGAGAGGAAAGATCCAGCTTGTTAGTTTTAGTTTAAAAAGAGTCTCAGAAGCATGAAGAGGGTAGAGCGCTCCAAAGTTTACAAGATCTGAGGGAGGAAGGATGAGTTGTGGGACAGAAATCATGAATTTGGCAAAGAGACTTGGAGTGGAAGGAATGGAAGGAATGAGCACTGGAATAGAAGAGTATTTGGCATTACCTAAATGACTCAGGGGACCAGGGATGTGGTAAAATCTGTAAAAAATTGAGAGACTATGACACATCACTGATGAGAAAGAAGTTGAAGAGAATTTGTGAAGTTGCAGTTGTTGATAAGGTTAATGGCGTTTGATTGGATTTTGTCAAGTAAGCACATGGAAAATTTTGGGGCATTACACCCTAAATATGAGAACAGTAATCCAAATGGAAATTGTTGAATGTTGTGATGGTGAGACAAATCCACATGCTCTAGAGAGGAAGTAGAAATGTCAGAAAATAGTTTTCTTTTCCTCAACTTTTCTTCATCCTGGTGGCATGTAAAAAATTGAAAGCATTTTGGTGGCTTTCCCAAAGTGTCAATACAAATGAAAATTGATAAAGGTATCTGCAAAACCATCTTGTCCAAATCTGATGAGCCCAATTTCCACGTTTCTGGAAGTTTGGTTACTAGCATTTTATAAAAATTACATGCAGTGCAATGGATGGAAACAGACATAAACAAATCACAAACACTTACAAGATGTGAGTGGTACAACCCCAAGCCAGGCAATGGCCACCAGAGTATAATGAAACCAATACTGCAAAGCTTTTCCGAGATTTTTGCCAAGACCAGTTACAAATTCTGTCACTGGTAATGTATGTGGCATATCAGGTGCATAAACTATTAAAAAAGAGAAAGTAATGCATTACAAAAAGTAGAGCAGACAAACAAATTTTTTATAATTATTTTGTAACACAAAATTTGAAGATAGCACAGTAAAGACATTTTTGAGACATTTTCTCAGAGTATAAATGTCTGATAAGGCCTAAGACTGGTAAGGAAAAAATTCAGATTTAGAAATGAATAAAAAAAATCACCCAACAAAATAACTGAGCTGCAAACAATTTCAAAACACATCAGTGAACAAAATACAGTAAATCCTTGGGGAAAAATGGCTTAAAAAGGTAAAGCTGAAACTTTATCAGAGAAGAGGAAATGAATTTTAAACATAAATTTCTTAGCAAAACAAAAGTAGAGCAGAAAAACCTTTGCTGTGCTGAGATGTTTATGCTGGCAACTAGTAAACAAATTGCATGAAAAATAAAAACCATATTTCAAAGATAATAGATATACTTTGATCTACTAAGTTTGTCTGAATATTTGGGATTAATATCAATGCAAAGAACTATGGGTAAAGCTTATCATTTTGCAATTGTTGACAAAAATTATCAATATCATCACAAGTGTATTAACACAAGTCTAAAAAGAATGCAGAATACTTTAGAAAAACACTTACTTGGTTTAAAAACAAATTTGTGTTTGCATAATTCACAAATCCTGGAAAAAATAACATAAATAAATCAGAAATTGGAATATGCCTATTAACTCATTTCAAAAATGGTACAAGCAAAGCTTGAAACATACGCAAACTGAACAAAACTAAACAAATAAGAAACTGGCTAACTAATAAGTGTGAGTATGTAATAGGATTTATATCAGTTGTTCTACATGAAATTAGAATAAAAGTATTCAAGTCAATGTAAAATTTGCTGAGTACTTTTGTAATTACTTTGTTATCCGTAATCAACTGAAAACCATTCTCGTTAGAAGTGGAGATTGAATATCTAACTGCAAATAATTTTATACTTTCCAACAAAATACATATTTCTAATCATAGAATAGATTATATCAAAGAAGTGCTTACTCTTTCTTGCTGTGACTAAGCCATTGTACCAGGCTGGAAAGGAAAAAAACACAATTCAGTTCACAAAAATCAAAATCTGTTCGCTTTTCACAAATCCTGGAAAAAAAACTACATGAAGATTGAAAAAAGGAATATGTTGATAACCTGTTAATTTCTCTTAAAAAATTATTTATTGACAGCTGGATGTTAAAAGGACTTCTGATGGGGAATCTAGAATGTAGATGTTTCTGAAAAAAATTAGAGGCACATGGAAGAAATGAGGTTCAAACAGTGGGAATGGAACCATATTATGACAAAATGACTTTGAACAATTTTAGAGATAAAAAGGGCTATCTAACTCTCTCAGCAAAATCTTTGGTATCTACCAAAATCTTGACCATGATATGTTTAAGGAATCTCCTAACATTACATGCTATGAAAAAGTTAGCTTGAGTGCTCCAAAGTGCAAAACTGAGAACGGAAAGAATGATTCATGGTAACAGTTTGAAAATATCTGGAAAGGGTTGGCTTTTTTGGATTATTCAAGATACCAATACACCTTCTACTTTATTCACAAACAAAATTACTGGATAAGTTGGAAGCGATGACAAGCATTCTTTGCAGCTTAAAACTATACCACAGGGAGATCAAAAATGAGTTCCTTGGTGCACAGAACTCAGTTGGTTTCCAACATAAAGTTAAACCTTGTGTCCTGACGTGGATCTAGCCGAAATGTCCACTGGTTTCAGGGTGCTTTACCCCATTACAGCCCTGGGTGTTATTGGTCCATAAAAATTGCTGAAAGTTGCTAATGAAATTAGGTTAGTAAAATGCAGGCCATGCTGGGAATAAAATGGCAGGGGTGCAATGAATCGCACTCCTTGTGGTGCCAAGGCGTGCAATGGTGTGCTATTGCACCAAAGTACTTAATAATACAGTCAGCTGTATAAGGACTAGACTACATAACTTTATCATAAGAAAACATAAGCAAGGCTAGTCCAATCAATACATTTTATCAAACAAGCTTTATTAACGTCAAACCCAACATATTAAAGAGAAAAACATTAACAATAAGGTAGGTTAATTAATATGTAATCCTGCAGTTTATAAACCCTTCTGGTCTGCTTCTCCTGACAATCTTGTTCTCAAAATTTAAGAATTCTAACTGTGTTTTCACCATAAAGAAAACTTATCTGTTGACTAATGTTAGAACGAATTAAATGGTTAATTGCACGTTTATATTTTGTAAGAAAGCTATAGTAGCTAAATCCTCACAATTCAAAGTCTCTTAATTTTGGAACATTTTTGCCCACATTTTATTAGTAAAAGTTTCTAAAATGTTTTGTATTTGCATACAGATTAGAAAAATGCACATAAAGTAAACTGTATATAGAGGAATTGTGAGTCCTGAGAAAACGGGATTTTACTGATCGCACTTGCAAGATACACTCGTAAACCACAGTGTAATCCGGTTCAAATCATTTAAAGCTTAAAGATCAATAAGCCTGTCTAAATAAACAAAGCCTTACATGTGCCATGGGGTTGTAACTACAGTGGAATCCCAATATAACGAACTCTGAAGGGAACCAGAAAATATTTCGTATATCGGGAGTTTGTTAAACCGAGAGATAACGTTTTTTGGGGGTCCTTTCGCAGTTCACGCCTAAAAAACCTGTTGTGGGCTTGTTTAGGCTATCTCCAACCTCTGTGCACATGTACAGCCATACATGTACCATTTAACTCAAAAAAACCAATCTGAATTCAAATAATACAACTGGCTGGTCATTGAAAATGAAAATCTTAATGTTCCTTTTATAACTTGGGACCAAGAGATTGGCAAAGCTGGTATCACTTCGCTCCTAGTTGGTGCCTGAATGATGTCTTCAATTACTTCACATTCTTATTTGTCTTTTTCTGCTTCTCCATCTGGGTCTCTCAATAAAGTTTTGTCGTCTCTCATTGCCAATGTCTCATATGTAAAAAGGTATTCAGTAGTGTCAATGTACTCATTTGCAGTAATTTCTGACGCAATCAAACTTTCATCTTGTGGTCTGAGTCTATCAGCCAGTACTTGAAATGTATCATCGGCATGTTTTGCCGATTATAACAATGATTTCTCCCCAAGAGAAAGTGATAAATAAACACCGAAAATAAATAAACAAAAATAACAGATGAAAAATTTATAAAAATTCGTTATATCAAGGGTAATTATGATGAAGGGACCTAAAAATGGTTCGTGATAACGAGAGTTCGTTATATCCGGGGTTTGTTATACCGAGAGAATTTGTAAGGAGTTTGTTACGCAGAATCCAAGGGACCAGGCATTTAGTTTGTTATACCGGGAAGTTCGTTATATCCGGGGTTCCTTATATCGTGATTCCACTGCAGTTATTGCAAATGAGACAAGCGACCACAACTGCAAAGCAAGGATTATCGGCCTAAAAGGTCGAGCGATTTTCAGACCTCAACTCAAAACTTTGATAAAAAAATTATGGAAATCTTCGTTTACAGGAGTTTTTCGCCACTTTCAAAACTTCTGTTAGTTTTAGACATGGTATCATTGTGTGCCTTGAAAGTCCGGCTACTAGAATCTGAAGAAATTGAGAAGTGGATGTTTTCATCCAGAAAATGTTTACCATAACTTTAAGCAAATTAGAATATTCGCCAAATTTTTCGTCAAGTAGAAATCAAATAGAAACGATTGCGTGATTATCACCTTTCGTTCATAGTTGAATTATGATAAAAAAATTACATTGGGCCATACTGGTCACTTTAGAATAAAGTGTTCAGATTATTTAAGGCGTGCGATAAACTGCACTTCTGAGCAACGGAAGGCGTGTGCCAAGGCGTGGGCGTGCGATCGCACGCCATTCCCAGCATGGCCTGAAAATGTGATTAATTTGCCCAAACTTTATCTAAAATGTCACAATTTTACTCCATTCAGCATGATCTTGATCCTTTTCTTGCAACTTCAATTCTAATTTTCTTGAATTTTTCCGAAAAAGAATGTCTAGTTCCACAATACTAGACCTCGGTTTCTATTTTGCCCCCGTATTCCATTTTGTATAATTTTGTACTGAAGTGTCCACACCTTGGAGCTATGGATATTGATATTGAATATGGTTTCCAGCCACCGTTTTCTTTTCGCAAAAGGAAACATTTGAGCACCAGTTTTCACAGGTTTTCAGAAGACAATAGCCACCAGTTTCAATATTGGATCATAGATAGCATAATCTAAACTGTCATTTTGAGTGGCGACAGATTTCCTTGATTTTGAATTCCTTGGATACTTTGAGATAAAAGATGAATAAGGAAGCTGGGAACTCTGTCGGAATCTTTGCAACAAGGGAGAGTTGTCCTTACGAAATTAAGAACTTGTGTGGGGGTTCAAAACTGTTGTCATTCTGGAAGAAATTCAGCAGTTGTTGCAGTTGACATTTTGGATAGAAATTCAAGATTTACATAGAAACATAGCTTTTAGAATTTGACCGGTTTTTTTAAACCTATGGAACCGGTCTAGATAGGCACCTTATGTTACATGAAAGAACAAATATTTAACCTAAAAAAGTGAAAACTAAAAATTAGAAACTTTATCACTGTCTCTGTTAATACGGGACAGCATAACATTCCAAGTTGGAAGTTTGAAAATTTCAAGGAAAATTCAGAAGCAATGTTTTAAGGTATTGTTTATGTCAGAAAGAAATCTAAAATCAAGATTTAGTGAGTGGACAACTTTGTACATAAACAGCTTGACAACATTGTATCAAGTTATCTTGCTTTGTCTATCCCAGAAGATACAACCTTCCAATGCAAAGACTCTGATGTTGACATTGGTAAAGAAAAAGATGTGCAGAAAACAATATGCAGAAAAACATGATTACAAAATGCAGAAAAATTTAAAGATGGAAATCTTGGTTTATGTGCTTTCAAGGTGCTCCAAAACTATAGCTGTGGCAGCTAAGATTAATAAAGGCAAGGCTCGGAGCAACTCAAAAAAGATTTAAGGAAATCTCAAATGAGAAAATAATGCACATTTGAAATCATAAGCAGAATGAAATTACCAACCTGGCCTCTTATGATGAAATTGTAAATAGAGTGGCCCGGAATTTTGAATGAGCTGAGAAGACTTCTAATTTTGCGAGGACAACTATCATCTTAAATGTTTTGTGATCATCAAGATAAATATATCATAAAATTAAAATTTTAATGTGATTCCTATATATGCATTTATTGGTAGAAAAATCCGCATGTAACACTAACATGTAATATTTCTCATCTCACTGCCATACATCACCCACCACCCTTCCCTTCCCCACTTCCATCATCCCATTTTTTCTCCACTGTGCTGCAGCCACACCATTCAACATCCTCCAATCACTATCTCACATTTCAAATCCATTCACTTGTTTGTTTCATTTACTCTGATGAAGCCCTGTATGCCGGGGTGAAATATTAGTATATTCTTTAAGTTTAATTTATTTTGAAAATTTTATGTCGTGAGATTGGATTCTTGTCGTCGTATTGCTTTGTTCCTGTATATCATACATAACTTTCCTGCTATTTTACTTCACTATTTAGCTTGCACCTATATCAAAGCATTATTTGGACATCATATTAAAGTCATCTTTAACAGTTTTCTCTAGCCTCTGGTTGTTCAATCTTCCATTTTCAAAAAGCTTTCATCTTTGTTGTTGAAGCAAATATGACTAAAGGATTGTCCTAGTTGTGTATAAATAGATTGCTTTTGACAATTTTTATGTCTTGATTTTGAGCAGATTAAAGCTGTTTGATAACATTCACAAGATTTGCTAATCGAAGTCAAATTACATACCATTCTTGGTGAATAAACTTGATACTGCCAGTGCACATGCAAGGATGATAAAGAGGTCTATCTCCAGTTCCTTCAGCTCTGCAAACTCTACAAATATCAGCTAGAAAAAACAGCATTCAGTTAAATATGAATCAGGAAAGATAAAAAGCAAAGACTGGCGAAAACCCTAGAACCATTATCTAAAATTGCTCTGCTGCTATTCTTTTGGTGGGTTACAGCTCTTTTATAAATTTGAAAGAAAACTATGTAAACATAAACATTTACAAATCTACTAACAACAACATTTTTCCAATCATTGAAAGAAAAACAATATAATTTTCAACCAGTTTGCTAGTTCTTTAGGAATAGAATCAGAAACCCAACAATCAAAAAGACTCTGCCAATGCTTTTTGATGTTTTTTACCATTCTCTGCTTCGATTTGGGGCATTCATCCCTAGCTCTCAATGATATCTCCCCATTCATTGGTATTGAATACAAATTTTCAAAGTGAATGATTTCACCTTCCACAAACAATTAAATCATCCTCAAGGGTACTGTCGACATCAACATAACAAAGTTTCAATTCTGCCCAGCAAAGTTAAGGAAGAATCAGATAAAATAGCTTAAGCAAATAAAAACAAAAAGCAGCCCCCTTTTACTAACAAAAAGCAAGGGGCAATTAAAAATGTGTTATTCAATCATAAAAATTTTTACCCTGTTCCCATTACTCCATTTTCACAAGAAAATACAGCTGAATGAAACTGTTTTTTATTTTGTGTTCCCATTAATGGATCATTTGATAGTGAGGTCTAAAGTTATTATGAAACAGAGTCATTTTAAGGGGAACAGACAAGTCATTTTAGAACGGAAGCATTTTGAAACAAATTGTTTTTGAATCGAAGTGAAAATAGAGTCCTTTAAAAAGGAATTTGTTCATCTTCATTTTTAAAACAAGCTCAAACATAGGATTTGTGAACAGACAAAAACAGAGTAATGGGAACCCCTCGTTTTCATATTGACCAAACAATATGGGCCACAATGGAAACAGTTTAAGAAAAAATTGAAATGGAATGTTCGTATTCTCATAGTAATGAAAAATTTCAAGTAGTTTTTGTCTGTTTTCATAAGCTACTTTTATGTTCACATGATTAAAATTTCTATATAGGCTTAAAGTCTTGCTCTTAATCTTAATCCAGGGTCCACATTTTTGTACAAACAAATATAAAAAATTATTCAAAACGAGGCTGTAAGTTGAATATGTGTATTAATTATCTGAAGTATATAAAAATCCCAAGGGAGATTAGTGGAATTCAATCAAAATTCAAGATACCCTTTATTAAAAAAGGTATCAGCGATAACAAAGGATTTGAAGCTTCCATTGAAAAAGGGTGATTTTAAAGAGAGGGCATACATGCACTATGCATATGATCAAAGTTATAAAATGATACCTTAACTTTACAAAGATACTTAGCCTGGTACTTTCAATAGTACATTTCTTCTGTTGAAATTTTATATATTTGTCGTTGATTGTTAAATTGTTCCTAAAATTTGCAATACTTTTACCGCCTTTATGTCACATTTAAAATAGATAAACTATGGGGCATAATGATAAAAATAGGCTTATGAATACTTTCTAATAACTCCTTTGAACCTAAATCTATTTATGTTGTAGATATTTTAGAGGCAGTTTCTGGTCATCCCTATAAAATTATAATTTCAAATTTTTTCAAATATCATGGTGGTGGCTTTCACTATAAATTTCTATAATATTGACATTGGAGCATAGTGATAAAGGACATTTTTGAAAATTCTCATGGATCTTCCTCTTTTTCTAAATCTATGTTGTGAATGTTTAAAATGAGTTTTCAGTCATTCAAGAATTTTATACTTATAAAAGTTTTCTTGCTACCAATCATAGCTTCCATTAAACCTCTGAAAACTCTAAACATTTGGGCATAATGATAAGAAAAGCTTATCAATACTGCCTAGGATCTTCCTTCAATCTAAATCGATGTTGATAATACTTTAGATGCAGCTTCCTGCAGTCTCTAATTTTACACCATAGAATAGAAAAACTTATTTTATTACATGGTTACACCTTTATGGTTACACCTTGGTGGCAGATTTCAAGAAAGCCTTTTCCCTTATACCATGTTAACATTGTGCCCCCCTCCCCCACTTTAATTCACGTTCAACGGTCGGATAGAGTTATACCTCTGGGGCGCCCAAAAAGTTTGGTGCCCCCTAGCCAATTTCGAGCCACCACGCCACTGTTCTGAGTAACAGTTATTTAGTTTACTTGCACATAAAAATTTTCTGTACCTTCTCCGGGATCGTAACTATCCATTTTGATATGACTCAAGAGAATTCTCACTTGCTTTTCTGTCTCTCTTTAAGTAGCTACTTTTGAGTCTCTCTTATTGACAGCTTCCCTTTTACAAACCAATATTTCTTGACTGGCCACGTCTTTCTGCTTGGGCCTTCCCTTTTCCACGATACGACCTAATACGAACTCGATCGAATCGTCTAGGCCAATATATTGAAAGTTCACTGGAATCAAGACTGACGGGGCAACAACAACAAAATATAGAGCACGTACTGTTTGCCTACAAAATTTGATACTAAAATTTGTTTATTCCATTCTTATCTTTGCGTTGTTTCATCTTTTACCGTCTTGTGATTCCAGCTGTTTAATGTTATGTGAGATTTAAAACCAGTAGGCCGCTCCAACATCAAAGAATAATTATGTCATAACAAGACGAAACGAGGTTAGCGCCGGCCGGGTCGAGGCCGCTATACGAAATTTTCAACGAGAATGGGAAAGGATTGTTTCAAAGCGAAAAAGTAGTTTTGAAATCAACAAATCATAATTACTGTAATTTATCCCCATCTTTACAATTATTCCATTTTTTTCAGTTCAAAACGATAGTGCAGATACTGTACATTCCCACAATATAATTCAATCAACGTCGCATAATGCATTTTTAAATGTCCTGTGAAACTAGTGCCTTTAACTTCCCTTCCGTAATGCTAAGATTCATTTCTTTTGCGTCATACAATACATCGTTTAAAGACAGAAACATTTTCTTTATCCATTCATTTATCTCCATACCACCGAGAGGATAATAATGATTAGAAGTGGATTTTAAACGACGTCAAGAAAAATTGGGATCTTCGCATCAAAGAGGCTTTGGGGACCTAAGCCTTTCTCTCGTGAAAAGTAGCCATTTTTACACTTTGTTAATATTTTGAAGAGCGACCTTGTTTTTCTTTCTAATCAATAAAACCTTTACTTTTAATAACAAGATTCTTGGCAGTTTTTTTAAACAAAATTAACGCTCAAACAATATGAAAGAAAACAAAGCACAAAATACATTGTGCCAAAAAACACACACAACATTGACATTCAACAAAGCTTTTCATTTTATATGTACTACACTGAAATTTTATCGGTACTGTTACACAGCAGAGAACAACGCTAAATGAGCTCTTAAAATGAAAATTCTTTTCCAAAAAAGTACAAATTTTTCGGGTGGCAAGCACAAAAAAACTCATAAGATCATTTACTGTGAGATGCTAATTCTATTAACAGCACTTTGTCACCCTATATTTACAGAATAACTATGTAACAACTTTCATTCTTTCAGAACAGCTCTTTTGATTTTGATTTAATTTCCGAAGCTTTAATTTCATTTGTAACTTTGACGAAAATACTTAAGGCCTTCCTCTTTACCAGTATAGTTTTTTATTTATCGAACACCATCGGTCCTTGAAGTACATCTAACAAATAGTAGCTACAGCGGGATGTAACCAGTATTACAAAAGCGATCGGCAAAATACCACCAGTAGCTTTTTAAAAGTTTTCGATAAATATTTGCTTTTGGATGACAAATATGTATCGATTTGCTTATTCGACCTAATTACTTGCAGATATTTTCCTAACCGACAATCTGCTTTTTGATAATCCCACAGCCTTACAAATAATCACATAATTTTGCTAAAAGTAAATAAGCCACCACCAACGACTCCCAGAAGTGGTTAGATCCTCACTAACGCCCAGTATGAATATGCCTCTTAACAAATATCCAATCCCAAATATCAGAAATACTACCCAACATACAAACAGGGGACATTTGGTTTTGATTTTCTACGGTAACATTTTTGGTTGGTTAAAATTTGGTTTTTTCTTCCAATTTTTTTCAAATTTCAGTATACTTTCGAGCTGATATCAGAGCTTCATGAGTCCCCATTATTTTCTGTGGCTTGTGGGCTTCAATAAAGATGGCTATTATAATTCAAACACGGGCTCTAAGACTTCAATGTTATCACTTTTATATGAAAACTCTTGCTTCCGATCATTTAGTACCAGTTTCCATTATTTGGAAAGTAAATTCTTGGTTCATTTACGAGTAATACGTATTAAGAACAGAGAAAGCAAACCAACAGACGGTCCAGAATTTAGTGGAAAACTATTTAGAGGAACAGCCATAAGGAACTGATTTCTGAAATGTCCGTTGCAAAGGATTCGAATGCAATTCCAATACAATTGGCACATATGCTTCCATCTTGCCAACTGTATGGCCGCATCAGGGGCGGATCTAGACGTTCGCACCGTTCGCACATGCGACAGTCAAACTTTTAAAATTATGCTAAGAATCCGTCTCGTCCTTAACAACAACATTCTTGCTTATTGGCAAATTTCCCATTTGTGTTTTAAGTGTATTTGCTTGGGAATTATGCTTCAGTTATATTTGACAACTGAACACCGTGCAGGAGCAGGAAGATCCAAGGTCTGAATCATGCATGATTCAAACCTGGCCATAAACACAAGCAAAATCTTAAACACCATCTCTAATTCAATCTCGATCTTGATTCAATCTGATTCAAATCTCAAAGCATCCTGACTAAAAGACAACAAGGTACCAATGTAGTTAGATTAGGGTATTTCGGTGCACAGTATGATTAGTAGCACGTTCGCACCGATTCGCACAGCTTTTGTTTTAAAATATTTAACCAATCAAATTGCTAGATAGTGCGAACTTCGGTGCACAGTATGTTTTTTTAGTAAGGTCGCACCACTGGGCAAAGATTAATCTGTCCTCATTGCGTGTTTGTACAGTTTTGAGCTTATTTATGCCTGGCATGGGAATTTCTTCACTGGGGAATAGGAATTTTGTGTTATGGAGTCGACTGGCTACATGTATAACGAGTACGTTAAACCTGGTAATTTGGAAGACAAAGGTCGCTAGATTTTCAGAGTAACATTCGACACGGGATGTTTTCAAGTTTCCACATTCATTACCTCCTCCATGGATCAAGGGCCTACAAATTTCAATAAATGCACTGGACTGGGGTGATACCTGCGATTTGGCTCTGGCGAATAAATAATATTCAGGACGTTGGCAGAGTGAAAAATTTTTATTTGGACAAAACTTTCAAAGTGAACTTTTTCAATGTGGATTCTCAGTTCTTTATCAGCTTTCAGATATTTCCGGGTAAAGTTTACTTGCTTGGGTATTCCCCTGAATTCGAAGGGGTTTCTTCGGAGTA
The DNA here is from genome assembly GCF_057945365.1 of Rhopilema esculentum. NCBI lineage: Eukaryota > Metazoa > Cnidaria > Scyphozoa > Rhizostomeae > Rhizostomatidae > Rhopilema > Rhopilema esculentum. The sequence continues at coordinate 9,081,093 of NC_142818.1, read as the reverse complement.
AAATACATGTTTACACGCTGATTTGGTTTAGCTATTAAACAATATTAGTTATTAAAAAGTGCAGGTTTTTGTGAATATTTGTGTACATTTGTTCTATTTTGTTAGTTATGAAAATTCATTGTAATGATATTTTTCATTTTTTGCGTGGCCTGGTTTGTCATCGTATACCATAAACAAATCGAGAAAGACGACTCGAATGTTTGCCTGATTATGAAAGGAAAACCGTGTCAATACGTTTAAGAATTTCAAGTTGTTTCTTGCTTTACGCTTGGCTAAAAAACAACACAAATGATTCTGTAGTATCAATTGAAAACTCAGATAAGGAATAAACAACAGTTTGACAACGTTCTAAATAAAGCCAATTTAATGTGCGTGTCGATTGCTCAAATGAGAAGGGGGCGAATATCCTTAAAAACTATGGGTGTGGTCAAGAATGATATTTCCGACCACACCCTTGTGTGCGACAGTCAGAATAATTTCTAGATCCGCCCCTGGGCCGCATGATCTTTGCTATATTGCAAGACTGGGCAGGACAATGCAACTGGTAATGCCTTCTTTTTTGCCATTGGTAGCGCTTTGATCATCTATTGAGGCAACACATCATTGCTGTCCTGTTGACACGATGAACTGGAGAAGAAGGCTTGGTAATTCTCAAAGCAGCACCCAGTTTACCTTTAACTGATAACATGCGAAGCTACTCTATGACAGCTATCTAAACCTCGCTATTCATTTGCATATCGTCGGTCTTGACCTCGTTTTCATAACAACCATTGATATCTTTAAAGTGAAAAACCCTTGAAAGCACTCTGTCTTTCACTATCTTTGCATCAGTGTGACCTGTTTTCTCAAGCTCCTTCATTTCTCGCACAAACCTTGCTCTCAGTAACACGGTTGTGTGATCTATTGCTGTTTTAGTCTCTCCTGTGTACAAAGACTTGTCTGATACAGATCCTGAAAAAATCATATGCTTTGAATGATTAGCTGCTGCAAATTTGAATATTTTAGACCCTTTCGTAAACTTATAATACGTTAGGATCTGCACATTTTTAACTTGCTGGTACTTCCTCGTAGAGATCTAAAAGTTTTAACGAACGCTTAGCGAACAAAAATTTGCTCGTATTATTCGCAAGTTTCGTTTTCTTCATTTATAGGGTTACTGGTCAGAGTTTCAAGTTTGTTCCTTCTCTAAACACAAAAAAGGCAATGAAATTCTGGGATAAAATGTTTGACTACAATCAGGGACTATTTGACACCAAAGATGAAGACATGAATAGTGTTCACGGCTTCTCTTTTACACGCCAATGTGACCACAATATGATGAAGTACAAACACACAGTATATCGTTTATATTTGATTGAATTCAAAGTTCTTATCAATCAAATAGATACTTTAAGAGGTCATGGAGGACTGGGTATTTTTCCTTTTTCGGATATTATTTTACGCTTTATAAGTTGTAAAATAGTCTAAATTGGGGTGAAATAACTTCAAGTATTATCAGATACATTTTTGCAACGAATGTGATGGCCAATTATCAGGCAATCAAAAGGGATTCATTCTTGCTGCTTGGTGCAACTTCAAGCAACTTGTAAGGTCGTTTACACGATCAAATTCTATAATCACACAAAAAGTGTGAAGTGAATATGATGTAAATTTTACCTGAATATGATCGTGCAAACCGGCCTAAAGTCAATGAACAAATGAATACACACGTCAAATTTTAACGTACCTAGTTGACTGCATTTCCTTTCACCTCGCTTATTCAAGTACACTTTCAGATAATTTTTGATTTTTTCAAAAGTGAATCCAACAACGAACAGGATCAGGGTTGTTATACCAATGTATTTGAACAACAGCTTATATATGTCAGGTGCGTTGAATATCGATTTTGTAGTGTCATAAATCCCAGCCTCAAGCCCTTTTGCCAACTAAGAAAGGAAAATGAAATGCTAGAAAAGTTCATATCAAATAGACGTTTTATAATGACGAGGTTGTCAAAATTGCGTCTTCTTGTTATAATATAAACGTGTTTGCAGGGACAGCTTGGCCCAGCAGGATACCGGGAAAACTCCCAATCAGCCCCTCAAAAGTGATTGAAAATAGTCCCTGGTTACAAGCTGAAATGGCCTCTAAACATTTATTTTTCCGCATTTTTTCCGGTTTATTTTGCTGCAAGCATGTCTCTATAGCAATGATCAGATGCAATCAACTATTAACAGCGATTAACTATGGTTCATAGCTGCTACGACAACTTTAACGGAAAGGGACAGTATATTATAAAAGTAAGAACTTTTTACTGCCTAAGAACCATTATTTAGGTTTCTATGTATGCATAATTCGCCACAATCATTTTATTTATACATAAAAAAAATAAAAAAGATTTAAACACAGTTACATAAATTAAAAGCAGAGATGAATGTACAGAGACTACTCAGATTAGTCCCAGTTCACATACACCTTCCGCCAGTTTTGTAATGGAAATTTGTTAAGGAAGTTTTTGACAACAAACACTATACTTACGGGCCTAGTAACGTCCTTTTCAGCCATTTTAATAATGACGTCAATGTTGTCACGATTTTCTAGGAAAAAGTTCTCAAGAAATTTCCCCAATGCATGGTTTGTTTTGTTGTCTTCTGATTGAGAAAATAATATACCAAAACTTGTTTCTGAGTTGGCAAATGCATTCAGCCTGTAGTGTAAGGCAGGAATATCTTTCTTTAAATCTGTCCAGTAATATTTCATAACGAGGATGTCCATTAATATTCCTGAAATGTGAGCAGTACGCATTAAAAAGTATAAAGCAAGAAAAGAAACAGAAAAATGAACTTGCTACAAGTAATACTTTGCAATAAAATAGTGACATGATATTGAGGAATGAAAAGAAAATGGTTGAATGAACAAAGAACAAACATGACTTCCTGCGTGTGTTTTCTCAAACACCATGTTGTAAATAACATGGTCATTTTCTGAAAGAATATGACACATTGAAATCGAAATAGACGCCAAGGAAAAATAGAAAAAACCGTGCATCTTATGTTCAAGGCAACCGAGAGATTTTGAAGGCCCTGTGGTAAGACCAGCAGATGTGACCCCCCAACAAGCGAAGGGAGCAGAAAATCTTTGCGACCGCGCCCTTTAGATTGGCTTAAGCCGTACATTCGTTTAGAATGTTATACTATTTACAAGCATAATCTCGTTACATTTAATTTATTCCATTTCAAAACAGAATTCATTTCTTTATGAGGTCCCTTAAACCTCGAGGCACTTGGACAATTTGCCCCCTTGCCCCTCTCTCGGCGGCCTTGCTTATGTTTGAAAATGGTTTAACCTAGTTCTACTTTTGATCAAACATTACTATCAAACTACCTTGATTCTTATCGTAATAAGAGGACCTCCGACGAAGGGGGGGGGGGCTGGAAGGCCAAGTTATTACGCAAAACAATAGACCGTTTTACAAAATCCTTTGTTTTAGGTGTTAAATTTTCCTTTAGCCCCCCACTTTCTAACCTGTGTTGGAGCCCATGAATAACACTGATTCTAACTTACAATGAAGTACGCTCATTTCTTTTTTAAGAGTCTATAAGAAGACCGAGCCCTAAGATTAACAAAAGATCAAGAAAACATAGTTCTCTTCACCATCAACCTTGCTCGAAAATCCTCGCCCGAAAAATGCTCGAAAACTCTTCCTTTAAAGTTGGGATTGGAATGATACTTTTCGACGATTGGGCACCTAGTTCTAATTTAATTAAAACATGGTCAAAACATGATCGAAATAAATAACCAGGAAGAAAAGCTCTTTTCGACATCTTATGTTTTCTTTTTCATATCATCTCATGTCACGCTTTGGAAAACCAAGAAACTGAATGCAATTAGTTTCTTGTAAGCAACTGAGTTCAGTTGTTAATCATAATTGCAATCATTAAGCAAAAGCATACACTACTAAGGAGCTGCCATTGTAACGTGAGGGTTTGTGAATTAGTTGGGTTGCGTGATGTATCTGTTATCAATCGTTATCTTGTTGTCAGGTATCTATTGTTTTACATCTATGTGTAGTTTCCGTTATTATGATTAATCGCTGTTGGTTGTCGCTTGTAATATGTAATTGCCCGCAACTCGCGCGCGAGTGAAGGGCTTATAGTCTGCCCCGCGTATAAGTAGCATATGGAAGCTTCAGTTCATGTTGTCAGCACTTTGTCAGCAGATTTTGTCACTTTTCTGCTGCCATGACAACTGTCAATCAATTTCATTGTCAATCAATCGGCTTTGTCGAGGAGGTCGTTAACCGCCACCTCTTTGTGCGGAAGGGAATTCTCTTCGGAGAGTTACTCTGCCAAGACTCTGTTAAAGGCCTTCGGTTTTTTTGGCACGAAAACTGTGCTGCATCACAGCTCGGTTCTCCGCAATGGATGGAAGTTTTGATTCGAAGTTTTGGGAATCAAAACCAGTCGAATGCCACACCTTTCTCCCAAAAACTTGACACCGTACGAGCAAAAGTTATGATTGTCGTGATTATAGCCTGTACATCGCTGTACGAATCCTTTATCGCAATCGATTTTAGCTGTACCCATTCTATCACGTGTCCATTTTCATACGTCCTTGCTTCACGAAAACGCAAAATAAATGTCAAACCCTAGAAAAACTTACTGATTTTCAAAAGGGCGTTGGACTTAAATCAAAGGCAAACTGAACACCAAAAATTCTTGATAAAAAGAATAGTTTAGCATCAACTAGAGCAGCTGTTTTTATAAAATTGCGAAAACCCAAGATGGTGTCTTCTTCGAATATCCTGACCTAAATTTTCAAAACAATCATTATCAAGGAACTAATTGTTTGCGGGCAGTACTAGCAAGAGCTATTTCTAGTATATTCAGTGTGTTCTATAATAATAGTTAGTCTTGTCTAGAATCTGATTGAAATACGTTGTTCTATTAGCTACGCTGTTGTTTTACTTGGCTTAGACCTCAGGGCCTAAGCACGCCAGTTTCTCCACGCTAGCAAAGAACCCAGAACGTTACAATGTTTTAAGGAACAAATTTAGCAAGTGAAAACCAACCGTTTAGCCTTCCACTTTTCATTTCCTCAATCAACTCTGGATACGTGGCAAAACCTAGAATAAATAATCATCGCTTACATATTTTAACATACTTTTTTGAAAATTTGAGAAACCTGCAAAATATAGCATAAATAATTAACTTTGTTTATTTTAGCATTTCCTAAAATATTGGATTAGAGTTGTATGAACTGCATTCCATTAATAAATTGTAATGAAGTATGGAAATAGTTGATATAGCAAAACGTCTCATAGTACATTGTTGTATTTTGTTGCGAAACTTAACATAACTTAATATAACGTTAAGTAAAGCAACGCCAGTTTTTTATCCTTTATCATCGGCCGTCCTTGTGGTTAAACTAACAATAAAGGTGCAATTTGGCTGTACGAAACCTATATAACTTTTAGAAAACTAGGACGGTTATTGCCAGATCAAAGAATTTTTGAGCAAGTCTTGTTTGGTTGCTAAACAACTGCTGAAGTAACCAAGCTATAAGCTGAATGGAGATACAATCATTTTACGTTGATGATTTAATGCCTGAGTTTAGGATACATTCACTGTCCCGTCGTCATCTTTTTAGCACGAACAAACTGCTCAATATATTTTATTTACCTTTAATTTCTGCTCCTTCTCTCATTGCAATCGTGAGCTCATATCTAGTTGCATTAAGTATTCCCACCTTGAAAATGACATTATTACAAGATAAAAGGAATATATAATATGACGGTAGAGTAATCAAGGCTGTTAGTCAAAATGCTGTGCAAAATCGGACACCAGCATGAAAGTTTGTCTACAAAGGTAGTTTTGGGCGCTGAACAAGATAAGATGCAGACCCCAGCTGAGAAATGCCCCCTAGTGCTTCTACATAGAAATAGACTAAATTTTATCTTATTATTTTGAAAATAATGTTTCATTCATCATCCAACGATCCATTAAAAGTTGACCCAAATTCTACCTTTTATAAGACCGAAAGCATCCCAAGTTTAGTATTTTTAATTGGAATGATCTGTTCAATCGCTAAAATTTTTTTGCAGCTGAAAATCCTTCGGATTTGGAGCTACTCTTATTTGATTAATTATACTCTTCTGCAAAAAGGGAATCTTACAAAGTAAAAATTACCAAAACAGGGTCTCTAAAAAAAGAATTCGTTGCTTTGGTAAGCCGCCATTTTTCTCTAAGCCAAAGACTACAAACTTTCTAATCAAAAGCTCAAATCAAACCACTTTCGAAACCAATGCATTAAATGAATTGCTGCCGTGGTTTGCTCGGCATCTATTAACTCTATTTTGTATCAACTGACAAGGGCAATTTACGTTTTGTTTGAAAGGAGATTTTTTTCAAAATTTCAAAAATTAAAGCTAGAATTGAAATAAAAACGTCCAAGCGTCTTGTTTTTAATAAGCTTTTGCTAATTTTCGAAGCCTTTCGTATCGTATCACCTCCAACTCCCAAATAGTCGGGGACTAAAAACTTACGCAAAAGAAGTGTCTTCTTCTTTTTGTGTTTTTTCCACTAAAAACTAGGCTTTTAGTTACTTTAATGAAAGCTGTACCCATTATTGCACCTTACTATGATCAAGACAAAGTACGTATTATTTCATGTTGCTATGACTTCACCAGACAATCGCCCCTCTGCAGAATCCCATCCTGCCTTTGCCGCCATTAATTTTTTGGGAATATTGCATCACACACTGTTCAGTTATGCAGTGATTTAGCAACGCTTGTTCGCGGCCGTTTCGTTGACCGTCACGTTGCATGCTATTTCGTCCTTTATTAGAAGTAGCATCCATCAACGTGCTTGGTCTTTTAAACCAAGATAATAGACACATTTTCCTGAAAAGTCTTCTTTAGATATCGTATGCACCCGGGGAAGGTGAGAAATTATGCTTACATACAGAGATGAAATTGATCACCTTTTTTGACAGTCTTATCATTTTGAGCCCCCCCCCCCCCCAACTTCTATCAAATTCTGCCTCTTACTTGTACCAAGCCTGTAAAACCCTTGAAACATCCTTAGAATGACCGTTATTGATTGAGCATTCATTTGTTGTTGTAATTGTGATAATGATACATTTTATGAGAAACATAAATGATTCATTCTTAAGTTTTCTATGATGAAAACTATTACATTTAGTCGCTCTGATTTCACTGTGAAACGACCCCAGTTTTAGAAATCTATGTCCAAATCGAGGTACGTTTTAACCCCCCCCCTCCTTTGTCTGAGAAATCATGGACACGAAAGAGGATATGAAAATAAAAGGATGCACCCATCGGGCAGATACCTCAGGTGGAAAAGAACGATTTAAAAAGTAATGAAATCGAACATCTAAATGCCTCATTATAATCTACCTTACGAATTTAAAGTAATGAATTCGAAACCAAGCCATAATTGTTTGATAAATTCTAACATTTGTGAATAGCATGGCTTCGTATACAATAGTGTGTATTTGGAGCAATGGCAAAGTGACCTATGCAGTTCAAAGGAACAAGTGGAAAAATACTTTGCCTGTGAACAATCAGGTTTGATATCCATTTTCAATAAACAAATGCATAAGGATAATCACAAAAATTTCGAATACTTACAAAAACTTCCCTTTGTTGCTGAAAGCAAAGTGTCTTAGACTATGATCTGCGAACTCGATTAAAAATAACACTAATCATATTTTCGCTCAATAAGCCTTCTCAGAATTTCGTAATCCAGAGATCTCTGTAGACCGGATTACTTGCATTAAATACATATTCATGCCTGTCTGTCAATAAGGATGTTTAGCACACGAGAAAACTAAGATTAACATTACCGTCTTCCCTTCGATGTTAATTGGGCCATCGTTCAGTGACTGGGTCATACCAGTAATTAGAGATGCTGTAAAAATACCGGATAATGAGATGCCAACTGTTATCCAAACGATTCCAAAGGCCCTCGCTGCTAATGTTTTTGGAGTCTTATCTCCGTACCTACAACAACGAAATTTAGAAAGTTGAATTTGGCACGAAAGCAGAACTAAATGTTAGCGATATGGTTTCCTATGTCTTTGCTCTAGCCACATATTCCCAAATATAATGCTAGCATAGTGAAAATCCCACAATTTTTTCTAATTTAAAGATTTTCTACTTTCAACAAGGTATCTTTACTTTTGATAATTCAAATCTACCGATGATTTGAACAAATTTTTACTTCCTATGAAAGTACGAATAACTAGGACCTTTCTGTCCTTACTGTAATTACCAGGGGATTTCTCTTTAAAAATTTAAGCTCTTTATTGAGATCAAGGGCTCTCGTCTGTATTACGAATCATTGTATCTCAACTAGTCATTACATTATAGTCCATACAATAATATATTTACGTGATCCTTAATTATAAATATCACCAGGCTATAAAGAAAAGGGTAACAGTGTAGATAACAATTATATTGGAATTAGCATGCATTTTCATCATAACGTTTCATTTTATCACTGGCAATAACATAGGAAAGTCTTAATAAATGTAGCTGTGCAAGCGTTAAATAAAAATGTTTCAAAGAAGGATGCTTGAAGAACGCCGCACGTATGTCAACAAAAACATGAGCTCTGTTGGTTGCCTACAAGGTATGTTATTTAAATGAACAATGCTTAATTAGTATATAGCATCGAACATCACTGCGACCATATGTAACGGGCAGTCCTCATAACACTCCCTCCCAGTCAATACGCAAAGCACTTGGCTAGCTGCCTATCAAAGAAGTGATTTTGATTTTGAATGGAACAACTATTATGATACACAAATCTTTGCAAAATCATGTACAACAATACAATAACCTATTCGTTAGCCGCTTGTTTTACAGGTCCAAATTGTTAAACATTTTATATATATATTTTTTCTGTATTGATATGTATGGATTATGAAATAACATGTGCCTTTCAACGCACTGGTTGATGCAACAAAGTGTCACGTCATTGACATCATCTTAAAGGATGAGAGACGAGAATATTTGAAGTAGCTGCGTCTTCAACAGTCGTTTTTAATACGCTTAATGCAGCACAAAAGCTTAAAACTTCAGCCGATTTTTACCAGACGCAAAACCATGTGACAATGAGAATATTGACAATTTATCAATCCATAAAAGCTTTAAGCCTAAATCTAGGCCTGTTTTCTGAAGAGATATACCTCCACAATCCATTCCATCCTTTTTGGAGTCTCGCGAGGTATTAAAGTTAACAGCCTGATTTCAAAGTGCAATGGAAATTTTTGCATTAATTAAAATGCATTTGCAGTAAGCTATTTAGACCGAGCCCGCCAGGGCTTCTGTTTAATCAGCTTTTGCAAATCCTGAGTAACCAATAACAAATGTGTGATTCAAAGCAAGTAATCGGTTTTATTCTTAATCTGTCTCCTAAGCTTCTTGAAAACATGATCAGGTCGGCAGCTACTAAAATTTTTAGCAAGAGTCAGAAGAATTTAGTGTATAGTATACTCCGTGCTGGGCACGATTAGTGAAAGCACAGACCGGGAATATCTTAATCTCGTAGATTCCTTTACAGAACTATGAAAAACCCATTAGCATGTTTCCATCTTCGCAGAACTCAAAAATTCCTTGACAGGCAAATTTCATGCTAGTTCGAAGGTTGCTCTTTTCTAACGTCAGCTGTAAGGGCATGACCAGCCAATTCTTTGGCTTCATACAACCTGCGTTAGGGAAGTATCATTTGCTAAAGTTTTTGTCTTTAAAAGAAAATTAAACTGCAAGAACTACAGTTTTGAAAACCATGGATATCTATCTCCAACAATCTATTATTCCTAGAAAAATGCAGTTTTCCAATTAAACTTAATGTTTTGTTTGGACAGTCAGATTTCTCTCTCCGCACATTGGCTTTTTCATCAATTCAAAGTTTACCGCAATGGGCTATCTGCATCGAATTCTATATGAACAGGCGTTATGCAAAGAGGTATCAAATGAAATGCACGATATGTTTATTCTTGTCGTCCAAGTAAACCAAGTTCAATCTAAAGCTGCACAACTCTTAAAAAATATTCTCTTTCGATTTCCTCTTGTTGCATTGCATAAATTGCGGAGAGATCAGATAATTGCTACTTTTTGATGGATGGAATGATTAAAACATAAAAGTTATAAAATCAAATTGAATTGAAAAAAATAAACGAAGAAGCTTGTTATTGACAAAAAATCAAAACCTTACCCTACAGTAGTCATGCTGACATAGGCCCACCATAATCCTTCCCAGAAGCCATGGAAAAAGTCTTGAGGAAATTCATCTCCATTTCTTCCACAGTCCTTGAAAACAGAATATGGCAAAAACGTCTTTGTACGAATGTCAGTAAAATATGCTGTCTTGAGCCATGAATAATTCTAGAAGTCCTTAAAGGCTCTTGCGCAACCGGCATGCTTAGCGGCAGTTGTCTTGAGAGATTGACTGTGCTTGCATTTTCATGCAGTACGATATTAGGCCGGTTTTGAAAATTAAGTCGCAAAGCATGCCGGTTGTGCGAGAGCCATTAAGGTCACATCTACTTTTCAAAGCGGTATGAAAATATATCCCAAGGATTCATAACAAATGTGGTACATGGCTTTGGAAAAAGCAAACATTAAGTAAACTAAAACTTTTCGTCTGACACTCTTCAGAGTTTAAAACGTCAGAACATAGATCGAAAACTCTACGCTAGGAAATATATATACCCAGTTGTAGATCGAAATAGGCCAATCAGAAACACGAGCACATGACTGTTGAGGTTGACCAATCAGTGCCGCTTGCCTATTGATGAAAACGAAAACGAACTCCTTTTGTCTACACAGTAGCCGTTTTTTCGTGCTTATGTAGATAGATTCCAAAACTGCTAGGTAGAACGACGATCGGGCTTTACCAATAATCCGAAACACGTCGTCTTTATAGTTTTTTGCACAATCTGGGTTTTCCAGTAAATGCTGCCCGATAGCAGAATCGCAGGTTTTAGTTGTAATTTTAGATTTGCAAGACCGAGGTGGCGTTTGCTTTTTTCAAAGCCATTTTCAAGTTTTGTACCACCAAAAGATGGTTTAAATGTAGTACAGTTGACATCCGCTATCTCGAAGTCTGAAGGGAAACGAAAAATTGTTCGAGATAGCGAATGTTTGAGTTATCGGAGGACCCCAAAAATCAAATTTTGTTCAAATTTGGAAGGTTTAACAGGCAGCAATAAAGCATATGAAGTCACTAATACAAAAATACAAGTCAAACTAAATCATTAAGAAAAATAACCATCTTATGTTATTTGTTTTCTCTTTCTAACCAGTTCTGTCTCTATAACACCATTCATTTTGACGAAATGCTCACGGAGCAAGTCTTTAAAAGGGCCATCTTCGTCTGATGCTGCTTGATATTGATTTTCGGAAGAAAGGCCAGCTTTGGTAAAGCAGCTAACGCTTGTCATTTCAGATACCAAGAACCACGATGCGGCTAATATGTCCATTACATCCAAAATGCTAATTTTTGGTAGAGACTTTTGTTGATCAATTGCTCGGATGTATTTCTGCACCAAAACTGTTTGGCACTTTTCCTTTAAACTTTGGATTACCCCTTGATCTATTCCATTGGCTGTGTCATAGATGTTGTGTTTGGCGGCAGGAACACAAGCTTGATTGCTTTGAGGTTTCCTACTTTTCGATGTGCTGGACAGTTGTCGACAACAAGAGCAACCTTTTGTTTTTGTGCCAGAAATTTGTTGTCCAGTTCTTCTACCCATTCTTGAAACAATTCGCCACTTATCCAGCTTTTTTTCTGATGTCTATAACGGCAAGGCAAAGACCTAATCCCATTGAAGCATCTTGGTTTTTTTGATTTTCCAATTTCAAACATAGAAAGCTTTTCTCCAACAGCACTGGCAGCTGCCATTCCTGTCAGGCGGACTTTGCTGTGCTTACCTCCAATGCAACTTTCAGACTTCAAATGCATTTACTTGTCAGGCATACACTGATATAACAGTCCAAACTCATCTGCATTATAAATATCTTCAAGTTTGTACTGTGAAAGCAGGGTGGGCAATGATGTCACATTCCATGGTGGTACCTTTTCTGTAGTGACTGAATTTGCTTCACCAGAACTCTTCTTGAATGTGACACTGTATCGCTCTTGCCAACGACGAATCCAATCATCTGCCGCTTGAAAGTCGTATAATATAACCCTGCTTCTTTTGCATAGAACTTCGCCTTTCCTTTGAAAACAGCGCCTCCAATAGGTACGTATTGACTTCTAACAGTAAGAAACCACTGGAAAATTGCCTTGTTTGAGTTTTCATGATTTCCACCTCTTGTTTTTCTGCACTTTAGATTTCTTGCTTGGAAGTCGTCAAATATTTTTGTTTGTTTTTCACTCATGTTGAAAGTGTGTTCTTGGGAACAATGTACTTTTCCGCAAAATTTTTATTAGATGCCCCTTTCTCTAACTCTTTTAGTGCTTCGTACTTTTCTTTCAAAGTCTTGTTTGTAACAGAACGCTTTGTAGCAGTTGCCATTGCTTCTTTGAACTCTCTGACTGTTTCTCAACTTGTTTACTTGACCCGTACACGAGAAAGGAAATGAGCGAGCACTGAATTGGCTTTGCTTTCTCAAATCGAATCGCATGTTTTGACTGATTTTCAAGATTTTTCAAGACTTTCATTTTCAAACAATAGCCAAGTATAATACACGCATTTTATTTTATAAGCAAGTGCTCTATAAGCAAGTCAGTACTCAGATACGCAAAAACTCAAGGAATTCCTAGTACTGGATGGGAGACTGCTAAGGAAGCTAAGGTTGAGCTTTGATGGCGGTTCTGACGACTACATATCAATCAATGAAATGTATAATTTTTGAAAAGTACAAAACGTCTGTCAAGTTTTCTTCATCGAGAAATATGTTAGAGAATTCGTACCAAAACGCAAGGAGAAGTCTCAAGAAACGCATTCAAAATTCATGAGTACTGTACATGCAAATTAATGAGTACTGCTCATTAGTAACATCACTTATATTATAGTATACAACATGTTTAACAAAGAAAACGAAAATGTGTTATTTTCAATTTGTCCAGCCTCCCCCACCCCCCGATTGTTCGAATGCCGACTTTTATTATATAAGACCATTTCCAAACCCCCCCCCCCCCCCGATTATTCTGATCCCCCCGTTAATTCGGCATTCGAGAGTACGTAAATCCTGTAAGCCATTCACTCTATAATCTGTGACGCGAGTAATCTGAACCTGTTACTTTTGGTTAGTACCTTCATGTTAGTATACAGTGGTTTTAAAAGTATGGCGAGTGCAGCAAATAGACTTAATAATAGAGTAACAATTGACGGTAATATTGTGTATGTTGAGGGCCAAATTCCTATCGCGGTCGTTACAAGCATTGAAATGGATTCTTATATCAAAGGGTATCATACTTATCAAGATAAATGGACACCGCAGATTGGCGAAAAACTAAAGACTGCAATAGAACCTGATAATATTATGGATACGTATGCCGTTTGCGTTTTGAAAAACAATGACATTGTTGGTCATCTACCAAAGGGAAAAATGGGAAATTTGCGAAAACAATCTTTTTTTTCTTGAGAGCTGACCAGTACAGTTATTGTCATGCAATTGTAAAAGGGTGATGACATGTACGTCCCTTGCACATTGATGTAGAAGGGTCAAAACGTTTTATTGTCAGACTGCAAGAATAGTTATCACTTACTTAATAAAACATTTAAATTGTATTATAACACTGTCTTTTTGATCTGTTAACTGTCATCTGCCGTTTAAACAGATTTTTTACTCGTATTTTTAATTTTCTCACATAACCAATAACAAAAAAGTTCGAGATAGCGAACACTTTTCGTCCAGGGGAAACAGAAAACGGTTCGGCATAACGAATATTCGAAATAGCGGGCAGTCAATATAGCGAACGTTTTTTCTGTATACGTAACCCTATAGCAAAACCAAGGGAAACAGAAATTGGTTCGAAATAGCGAATGTTCGAGATAGCGGGCAGTCAAGATAGCGGATGTCAACTGTATTCAACATGCAACACATCAGATATGCCTAATATTAGCATCTATAAACCGCGCTCTCGAAGTTCTTAAGTTTCTATACCAATTCACTATATATATTTCTTTACATTATCTTTCTTTGTGGTTAAATTTAACATTAAAATTCAACAGCTTTCGAGGAGTTGGTGGCCCCAATATTAACGGATCATGGAGCGAAACCCAAACGAAAATCCAAGTACAATGCTATTGATATACTTTTAGAGAACATGGCAAAAATCTTCCTGATACTTTTTTTAAAGCTATCTGTTTTATGACTTCATTTACGTTTATCCTAGTTAGAAGTATTGATAGGGAAATAGGAAAGAGAAACAAAACGTCCTCCCCCCCTTAATCTTTCTTAAAAATATAAATAAAAATACACACCAAAATCCAGACAATGATGCCGGCATCTATTGCAAGAAGCAGAGAAATGCAGAACAGGGGCCAGTTGGACGAGATCGATGTTGCAAATTTGTTGAAATGTTTCATGCTTATTTCTTCGCTGGTTATATAAACGACGCCTTTTGTGGGTATGGTTGCAATGAATATATCGCCAACAGCCTTCTTCGCATTTGAGTAGGTAACAAATGGCAAAAGAACAGTTGAAGACATAAACATAATAAGAGCTTCAGTAGTCGTTTTGTACGGTTTCAAGTACCGGATACTTGTGCATTTGTTGCAACACACCGATAGTGCTTGCTTGAGAATGCCTGTGAAAGATAAAAGTGTCACATTTTATTTCAAAATGTAATAAATGTGATATGCCATCATCCTTGAGGTGTGCAGATAGTAATACCATTGGTACGGCGCAGTGATTAGGGTCGCGGGCTACAGATCCAAGGGTCTGGGGTTCGAGCTCCTGCTATAAGCAAAGAGAGGGACCCCAGCAATAGTTTAAAAGAAATTTATCTAGTGCCACCCTTAAAGGAACGATTTTGGTGTACATAACCGGACCCCTTGTCTAAAAGAAATTACTCCGCAGTTGAGATGATGGGTTCTGTTGTTAAGCTAGTGTCTTTGTAATTAAACAGAGCAAAGAAACGAAAATTTCTTTGCGGGCTAGCATCTAAAGATGACAGCATGTGGCCTTAAGAGTTTCTTGTTCCTGACGGTGGCATTATTGTTCAAAACAGATCATTAAATGTGTATTTCATAAACAAGTTTATTGCCATCCCCAAACAGCAGCTTGACTTTTATTTCCGCTTTTTATGTTGAAATTCATGCGAACTGATCCGTCGAGTCTGCAACAACTTTTTAGCCTGCTCGCCATCTGCTTATGCAAGAAACCCCTAGATCTTTGAAAAAGCTTAGATGCAAGAAAATATCGAGATTCGTTGTTTTACTATAAATTGTGGCTATAAATTGTGGCTAGAAAGCAAGGCCAAAAACACAAACAGTTGCAAAGTAAAGATACATGCAAAGTGCTAACAATGTCATTCACTGCGAATGAATGAAACCGGCTTCCCAATTCACGGTTGCTGGCAGTGATAAAATATTCAAACTTGAAAAGCTCTTATCTTTAGTGGGTCCTGTGAAAAGTAGCTCCGTATCGAAAAGCGTGTACTCAAAACGATAATCAAAATTTTTGGATTTGCATAATCCGGTTATAACGTACTTTAAGGGACCAGCGTATTAAGTTCCTTATATCCGAAGTACGTTGTAACGAGGTTAAGTAAAAACCAAGCACACCTTTTGCTGGGACCAAGCACACCAGTACGTTATATCCGAAAGTACGTAATAACCGAGTACGTTATAACGGGATTCTACTGTACACACACAGAATGTCTTTAAAGCATCATCATGTGTCGAAAACGGAAGGAATGATCTGTAGCACAGAAGCTAAAATCTCGGACATAAGGTGGTGAGATGTTTCACCGCCCCCCTCCCAAAGTCCAGAAAAGTTGTCAACCTTCCTCTAGATACAAACATCCTAGAAGGCAAACCTTCCTCACAAAACCATAGCAAGTGATTTTGGCTTGTGGTTTAGCTTGTGGCTTGGGTGCGTCATAGGAGCTTCCATCGTTTTTCGTGGACCTTCCTCCGGTCAGTGGACGTGCGACCGTAATGTTTTTCTAACTCTGCCTCCTCTATGGATATATGTTTCTAAAACACATACGCTCCAACTTTGAATGGGGGGAGGTAGGTCGAGGCTAAACGCTACCAGGCATGTGTATAGAGATTTGTCTGGACAGCCCTTTCTAAGATTGTAGCTTTAGAATTAGCGAACCTAATTCCATTATTAAAAAGTTACCAGGAACTAGACTAAAAGAAGCAAGAAACAGCATTATATTAGCATATATTACATAGTAGCAAGAAATAATATTACAGACCCGATACACCTGTAACAAAGTTTACATATTACGACAATGGATTGTGCTTTTACGTAAATAGCTTTTACTTCCACTCGACAAGTTTATACTTCCACATGACATGTTTAACGGTGCAAGAAAGAGTGTTTATTCTATGTTTGTGTTTGGGGATGTTCGTTGTTTAAAGTTTAAACTTCATTAGAATAAAGCATGAAAAATCCATGAGAATTTATTTTGAATATTTGATGAAAAGGTTTAACTAAGTTCTTTCAATACTTTAAGCAGTTTTTGAAGTAGAAGGACCTTAGTAGATTTATATTGGGTCATCTGCGGTTGGATATTCTGGTATCCCTATTGACTGAAGCCTTTCAATTTATGAAGACAATCCTCGAAGAGTTCTCTTTAAAAGATTCAACTAAAAACGTATACTGGGTTCCGGAGTACACTTTTTAACTTTGCGCTACATAATTAACCAATTTTGAAAACACTGACTGAGTCTATGACACTGATCCCAAGCATAATGCTTTGTGGTAAGATATATGTAACTTTTTGAAAAAGAAGTTGACGGATTCAATACCATAAAGAATTTTCACGACCCAAATAGCCCATTGTAAACTGTCCACTAGTACATTTTGCGAGCTTAGTTCTTCCGAAAATAATACATTAAACTGCATTAAAAGCAATTTCAGTTTCAAGTGAATAATACAGCCCGTCCCTAAAAGTTTTCCTTGAAAAACCCATTGTTACTTTCCAATGAAGATCTATTACGTTTTACAGTTACGTTTTAGAAGCCCTTCCCCAATAAGACTGTTTTGAACCGCCCCCTTGTCTGGAGCAAATGAAACATTTGAATAGGTAGGCTAAACACTTTCACAAATCTATTCCTCAAGCTGGTGGTACTTTGTTTCGTCACCTTCATAGTAAACTTTGAAATTTGAAAAGAAAATGAAATGTTGATAGGCGAAATATTTTTACTAGCCTTCATAAATTGGCTGTTTTTTCATCCGTTTTGTTCCTCTTCTTGAGGAAATTTTTCTTTGAGGCATTGACTTATTTCATGAAAGAGAAAATGGGGTTAAGGGCTTGCTTGACAAAGCTTTTTGAGAACTCCACGATGATTGATCAAGGAGATTTCATCGCTGAAAATAACTCTAAAAAAGTCACTGCTTTTGCAAGAAATGAATGAATCCGAAAATCGCATTGTGGTGCCCAGGAAGGAATTCGATAAATGGAAAATAGCTAAGCATCTACCACCCATTCCGAAAATCCTTGGAGCGCAATGTGACAAGAACTGACAATAGTGCAACTAACCAACAGTATTGGTTGTAACTGAGCAAAATTGAAGCTCTTTGAATGCTTCAAAAAATATGTATAGATTGTACCCAACATATCCCCTGGTGCCTGAATTCCCGCTACGTTTTTAGCCCTATTCGCGATTCCAGACCATCAATTCCTGATTCCAGGTGTTATCGATTCCAAATACCGCTCACAAATATTTGTCCATTCCCGATTATCGACCCAGAAAATGATGATTCCAGCCACCCTGCAAAATATATTGGTTGCCCTCTATACTGGTTAACCATGCTTTCGGCAAGCGTACTATGTCATGCCAATTCTCTTGGAGAGAAGTTGTTTTTCTTTGTAAGTTTGAGCAACGCAAAAAACGAGCTAAGATACGAGATAGACCTTGAAGAGGATACATTAAAACGATACATTAGGGTAAACACAAGAAGTATTTGGGCAAATAATTTTTTGTTAGGCTATTTGATCAATGTTTCAACGTCAACCCCTTATAATGTTTTCCAAAGGAGCCTTGGTACTGCGAATTTCAATAGCACGGAAGACAGAAACATATCATATCATACTGAGGTACTTTTTGTCTGAAACTCTTTATTGTATAAACGTTTGCAGACATCATCCGAAGCTTAAGTATCGGACGAAAAGAACTTCGGTATGATATATGTTTCCGCTCTTCCGTGCTATTTTCATACAAAGATTCCCTAACCGAATCTAGACAGACTGACAATGGTCAAGTTCGTAAACACGATTCGTTTGCACCTTAAAACGGTAAGTAATTTATACCTATTCAAGTGTTGTAATCTTGTAGCTTTGAAATGCGACTAGAACGATATAATTTAGATCCTCTACTAAAGCTGCGAGAGTCTTTCTTTATGGATTACCTAATTAACAGTACACTAACCCTCGACTAGTAAAATCTCATCACAAAATCTCATCAGAATTACGAACGATTATACTTCCTATTACTCGTCGTTTTTACAGCCGTATAGCTTACCACAAAGGTAATAAATTAAGGCTCAGTGACATTATCGTTAAATGTTCCGCATAGAAGTTTCAGAATCAATCTGATAACAAATGATATGCGCTGCATTTATATATCGATAAGGAAAAGGCCCACCGAAAGGCAAAGAAAAATATCTTACCAGGCAACAAGCCAACGACATTCTTAGTTGCAGGATCGATGTAAATATACGGAGGATGCTCGATGAACTGGACATCAACGGTTGTGTTGCAAATACAGTCGAAATTGTACACATCTTCGCAACCCCTATATCCTCTCAACAAATGAATTTCATCAGCTAACTCAAAACGCAATTTGCAGATCGACGGAGTACAGTTCAAAGACGCTCCAACGGAACAATATACGGTCAGCAATTGTAGCAAAAGTCCCAGAGCAATCTGTTCTGTGTTCATTGCGTCTCATTGAATAATTTCATGTATCCGTCAACTCACGAGCTCAACATCAAATTTTGGTGTTACTTTATTCGATTATGAAAAGTAAATAGCTCGGCTCTTCACCACCTGCATGCAAGTTATATGATGGAGGATTGATAAGCAAGCGGATATATGGAGTCTTTTTCACCAAAAATAGCAGAACATTGTGTATTAGACAAAGCTAAACTGCTGACTGCAATCAATGGCTATTTCAAGGCATAGTTACTGGTGCGTAGCTTTCTGATTGAAGAAATCCGATATTCAACTGCCTAAGCATTGGACCAGTATCAATGAATCAACACGACATAGCAGGTTGCAACATTGATTATTGTGCTGCTTTGTTTTAACAACAACTAAACAGCCAGTTTAACGGCTATTTTGTCAAAGTCTATAGTAAATAGAACCTAATAGGATCTACGCATGCCTGAAATGATAGGTAGATATTACAAAGAGAAAGAAGTTAATATTTCGAAATGCAAAGGGTACAGAGGTGTACCAACAGCAATACTGGGATGAGGGAGGGTTGTAAACCTTTTTGGTGAATATTAATGCTCTTTTCCGTGTTTCATTGTTGATTATAATGATTGTATCAACTCTAGAAACTGCAGTCTCCAAGCGCCCACCCACTCTCTTAAGCAATGTCAAAAAATTTAAGCCTCGTACACTTATCACAAATATGATAAAAAGTTATCATTGATAAAATGAAAGGGACAGATATGAAGGGTATCTACGGGCAATAGGTTTTAAGAAAAGCGATGGAACGATTGAAGGCACCAGAAAACTACTCGATAAGCACACAACTTGGACACTTAGAAGCTACCTTCGAATGTTACGAAAAAGAAAGTAAAGGTTTAATCCGTTTTTAAAAAGAATCATGTCATTGACAACAAAATTTCGTAACTAATGAGGAGTTAAATAAAGATTAAACAATTCATAAAAGTTTCTATATAAAGAGATCCCTTTAAAACAGAATGCTTATTATCAAAATGTTTTCAATGAACTCAAATATTTGGAAGAAATATGGCTGTCTTATCCATAATAATTTCGAGAAAAAAATTTCTTACTGCCTGACCATTATCTTTGCAGTGCTTGACCATTAAAATTGGGCAAAATTTCATTCGGAGGAAGGTCAAGGCGTTCTTTGAACTCTGAAAATAATAGCTAAAGAACATGCCTAGCTCAAGACCAAAAACAATTTTCAAATTCAAAAATTTCTTCTTGTGCTTAAAAAAACCAAGAAGGTTTATCATCTAGTATATATTTCTACTGAAATAGTCATGCAAAACGATTAAAAATAATAATACTAATACTTTTCATACAGGATTGCTCTATCAGCTATATTTTAAGCTATTATCCAGTGGTCTTGAAATCAAGTTGGATAGTATTTAGCTGCAAAAAAGTAAATGCTGAAATGAAAATGCTCAAGACTCAAATTATCCAAAAAATAAGCACATCGAGCCAAATTAGCTGCTTATGAAAAAAGAGTAGATTGTTAAAACATGGAGTCGCTGTGTTATCACATAAACGATGTTTGCTCATTCATCGCCATTTTTCATATTCACACATAATTCAGAACTCCAAAAAGGGTAAGGGAGTGATTTGGCACCCTTGTTTTCGAAAACGCTTTTAAAAAGAGTATCTTCGGGTGTTGACCAAAAATTTTACGCCGTTGGGTGTCATTAAAACGACAGTGAGCTACGTGGCATAGTACTTTTGTTCGCCATAGCCCTTAAGATATTGCGGCTATTTCAAAATGTATGTCTATCTAAATTACGAAATTCGGCAGAAAGCTTTTTCAATCATCTCATCTAACGCCCCGGCCAAACGACTCAACAAAGTCGAGTCAACAAAGTTGAGTAACATGTTTACTGAAAAGTTGAGTCGCTTGGCCACCCCATACTCAACAACGCTGAACAACACTGAACATAACTCAACATTGTTTAGCGAAATGTTGAATGAAAAGTTGAGTCGTTTTGCAAGAGCTTAATACCCTTAATATCATAAATATGAAATATTGGATTCGTTTGGGACGTTATTATAGTCAAAATTTTCCGTGAAATTCAACAAAAGAAACCGACCTTCTGATCTCACCATTAATGGATTTTTTGGAGTCAAAGTTTGAAAAACAATATCTCAAGCAATAGGTTCTTAGAATGATTGGATGATATGCCGATGTTTTTTTCTTTAGAGATATCGCACTGGGACAGGTGTGGATCAATTCAAAAGATGGACTGTTGAATATCTTTAAGTGGCCCTCATTTCAGTGGCGCTAGTATCGAACAAGATGTCACATTAAAATCGAGATTCATAGCAGATCAAAAAATTGTATTTATTGGAAAAAACACATCGTTTGTTTCAGCAAAATATCTTGATATTTTATGGATGCAGTAATCTACCGATTTTTCAAACGATTTCAGCAACTGGGCCAGTGATGGCATTAGAACTTGCCTTTGTTTAAGACAGCATTTTCTGAACACTTGAGCTAGTGTTACGCAATGTAATCTTTTGGAAACTTGTCTCGCAATGGTACTTAAAGAGGCTTCCAAAGATTTGTTACACGAAACAACGAATTTGCAACTTACATCAATTGAGACCATGCAGAAACATAGTCAAACCTAACATTGCAACCAAGTTGCACAATCGATGTTATACAGAGGAATGGCCACAGAAACACCAGCCTGAAGTAGAATTAGATCATTGCCTGAAGTAGAACGGTGTTGAAAGAGCGAAAAATTGCGACACAGAAATTGCATGTTGCATATAAATTGCATGTTACACGTTCCAATCGGGACAATGTCATTGGGAGACAAGTTGCAAAAACATTTGCACCGTGTAACACTAGCTTTATCAGCATCAACGGCTCTAAAAGGGACCTATTAAAGGGGGTCTAGAGCCGCGAAACCATGCAAAAATCAACTAATATCCGCAATCTGCGGACATTAGTTATTCCAATACGCGCCAAGACGCAACCGCAATAGCAAAACGTGCCGTTGCACAAAAAGTGAAATGGAATGCTTGTAAGAAAAAGGGAAACATTGCAAGAAGTAACTTTATGACAAGTTCTTCTGATCCCTCTCTGTTTCACGTTGCGCTGGACCGATGTGAAAACGCATCAACATCCTAAATACCGTGTAAACCGTTGCCAATTTACACTGAAAGACGCAAGATGCATCTTGTGCTGAAGCCGTAATCCCCAGAAACCCATTGCCAAATCCGTAGGCTACGCGTAGGAATACGGTCGAGGCCGTGAATGATATGGTTTGATATAATATGTTATGATATATGATTGATATTATGCTCGTTTTGATAACATTCGGCTTAGAAATAACTCTTTCACAACATTTACTGGTAAGGCGATTGTCAAATTATAAATCGGATACCGGTTCATACACGCTCCTGAATGAAAGTTCTATGGGACCCCATCAACTCTTGATGGGCATGCATTGCACACGGCGTTTTCATTGCAAATCACATTTTCTTCATTGTCAGAACTTGCGTCACAGCAGAAAAACGTTAAACATTATCAACAGCTAACATGCAGCGTGTTCGGCAGGTTTTTTCCCCTCAAAACGGCTTGTTAGTCGTTCTTCATCTAACAGCTGTAACTACATCTCTTGCTCTTCGTCAGGCGCCAGTTCTACAGGTGTAACTCCTTCCAGTCTCTTCTTGAATAAATGTTTCGATGGAAATCTTTGCTGGTCATCTTCTGACGCAATGACTGATCTTGCATTCGCAACAAGCTTATCCTTAACACTTTTAACTATATACTAATCCATGGATCAATTTAATTGTCAACCACCAATCCTTTATCATTTGCAGGCAATACACTTTCCTTGTTCGATTTTTCTCTTTAGGCCGCAAGGCTATACGTCACTAGACGGACCCACCGAGTGAAAGCACCGGAAGAATTTCATTGGGAAGAAACAATTTTGAGATGGTAAGCATCTGCCTATACCATCTTATGTCTTAAATGTCTTCCCCGACCCGATTTCTCAAATGGTCTGAGACAAGTGTCACAGATAGGTGCACAATAAGATACATTATGATATCAACACTTCTGGTAGCCTGTAGCTTTGCGAAAATGACGTCAAAAATTTGCTTCAGAAAAACGTCAACCAAGGCTATCTCCAATGTGTGACTGTTGGCCTAATCGATCGATAAATTTTCTGTAGCGCCATTAGAAGCTCGGTGACAGGGGTGGAATAGCGTTGCTGGGAGTTCGTTCGTGCAAGGCTTTTATAGTTTGAAATTATATTAATTATCAGAAGGGCGAGCTGCTATGCTTTAGGAAAGGTCTAAAAAGTCAGCACGTATTTGCTTTATTAAAATGGTTGTTATGCAGTAGATTGTATCAAATATTCGATAAAGTTATCTTATTAGGCCTACTATCTTTCTTGTGGATATTTGCATCTTGCTACATAGATTAACAAATTCTTTTTTGCAAATTTTACACATAGGATAAACTTTCAAGATGCGTGTTTTCTACATACTAAAATCATTTTAAGGTTGGGTGATATTAAAGAGAAAACGCTGGTCCTTCTAACCTATCCTTTCCAAAATCACGTATACCTCTTTTTGCTTAACCGACTTGTTTTCCAACCCTGTTGCACTATCACATCCTAGACCATGTGTCAAACTCAAGGCCCGCGGGCCAAATCAGGCCATGCGTCTAATTATATTTGGCCCGCGAGATCATTTTATATCACTGTGTTCAATAAATGTTTGAATCTTGTTTGGCCCCAAACCTAAAGTATGTTTTGGATTTTGGCCCATTTTCAATCAAGTTTGACAACCCGGACCTACTGTCTTTTCTAATTTACCTGGAATGTTGCCTAACTTTTCTGTCACAATTTGTCAAATTAGCTTAGCTGAACGATTAGGTCATTATCGTCACCCAAAAGATTCTACGTCAAAGGAACATCCTGTATTCAAAATTACTTTCGGAGAATCTGTTGAATAACCTGTATTTTAAATCTACAATGAATGGATTTAAATTATTTACAAACGGTCCGACCAACTCCTTGGCCTTCCTTGGTAAACCATAACTAAAACAGATATATAATCTTTTACGTTTTTTATTAAGTTTTAAGCCTTGATTGAAGTTTTATTAACCCTTAACACGAAGTCATTTGTCGTAGTGTTCAAAACAAACAGAGGTCTTTCCAAAACATTGATACGAGACGAAGCCAAAATAGTACTTGTATGTTTCCATGGTGATGTGGCCTTACAAAGCGGTTTAGAGAAGCTTTTTTGCTAGGCCTTTAGGCCTATTTACTGTTTTGTAATGCAATTGCTGCAATCTTCTTATTCTTATTCAGCTGCTATTTTATAGGGATTGTCGTTGACAGGCAATCATAAACCCTAGGCCACACCTTCCGTTAGATAAGCACCTGTTATCAAGAAAAGGTGACCATCATTTTTATGGGTGAACAGCATTTTGGCGGTACAAAACTTGAAAATGGCTTTGAAAAAAGCAAACGTTTTATAACATATTGGCTGAAGCTTTTTCGTCTGATACTCCTCAGAGAATAAAACTTCAGAATAAAGGTCTGTAAAAATATAAAAATATAAGAGTCAGAAAAACGCAATCATAAGACCGGTACCAATCAGTGTCGCGTGCCTAGAGAAAAATTACCACTGCAGTCCAAGGGAGAAAACTCCTTCTGTCTACGCAATGGCGATCTTGTGCTTGCGTTTTTCTGACTGGCCTATTTCGATTCACAACTGGGTGTATAATTTTTCATCGTGTTCTTCTAAGGAGTGTCAGACGAAAAAGCTTTTAGCCAACATGTTACAAAATATTTGCTTTTTTCAAAGCCATTTTTATAGGTATTAGTTGACCATGCTCGTTCAGCCTACAATGTGCTTTATCAAAAAATAACCAAAACAAATTTGAGCAAAGCCAATTAAGAGAGTAAAAGTGAAGCTTTTGAAAAAATTGCAGGAACTTTGATTTAAACATTAATTCACTGGTTGTTAGGAAAGTCAAGTGGATCCATGGATTTGCTAATACGGTGTATCTAAAGCTTCTTACTAATATCATGATCCACGATCTATTTGAGTTTGGCAAAGGATATCACCAATGCTCACATGTTGGCTTGATTTTGTGATTCCATAAGCTATTTGTACAATACCATGGTAACAGCTTTGTTCGCCTTGTCTAACAAATCTGATTTCAAATCTTTAATCTGATTTTGGATTTTATCACCTTTTAGTAAGATAATAGAGAAGACTGGAATCACAACAATTTACTTGACTGATACATATCGTTGTGCATTCCATCGTGTCGAGGGACCGGGTAAGATACGAAGAAGGAACGAAGGCTGTGGTGAGATGGCGTCAAGAAACAGGTTCAGTCTAACTGATGTGGAAATATTTATGTAAATTACAGAAAAGCCACGGTGGCAAACTGTTTGAGGGACTCAAGTAGAATACTTGCAGCGAAAAGTCGATAAAATGTCGAACAAGAAACACCGCAAGATGCTGAGAACAAACGACAACCAACACAAGTAAATAATAGATAGCTAATATTACCCACGGTAAACGGGGCCTTTTAGTAGAGTATGTAACGGACTAGCAAAGAGCAAGATAAGGAAAAAGGTTTATAGCGGGAAGATTTCTAAGGAGACCAGAGATATTTCATATGAGAACAAGCTACAGAACATGGGATGTTACGCAAATTCGACGAATTAGCTGATGGTTTTTGCCGAACGAGATCATGAGAAATATTCAAACCATGGAAGATAGATAGACGAAAAGCAGATTTCACATAAACCATAGAACTGAATCTTAGATTACTTTAAGTCTTTTCATGGCTAGAGATATACAAGACCAAGGACGGTACCATAGCGAAATTGAGAGGTGCGAGAAGACTTTCCTGCAAACCAAGATGACATCCGCATAAAATACTTCCATGCCTGCTAGTCCCACTGCTGACACTAATCTATGCCACTCAGATTTGTCGAGAGCCAGCTCTGGCCCTAGGGCTATAAACAACACGGGACATTGGGCAGAAGTTGTGGTGCATGGGCAAGATTGATGGAACAATAAATCAAACACCAAAAAATTGGCAAACAACAAAGTCTTAAAAGAGTTAACGAATGAGCGCCCAACAAGCGGCCTGTTTAAAATTGTTTTGCATCAGCAAAACTTTTTGCGGACCCTTTTTGAGACCCGGGCCCCGAAAATTTACCCCAGCAACCCTTTTTTTAAATCTGAGGCAACCATTAGAAAAAGCATCCGAAGAGATACAAAAATCTATCAAACACCAACCCTGTGACGTTTATATTTTAAGAGATATGAACCGCTAAACTTTCGATGATGACGTCACAAAATATCTAACTTTGCCCAATTCCTAATGCGTAAAACAAAATTGTTTGTTAAAAATTGATACACATACTTCAAAGCTCAAATTCACTAACAGAATCAACTGTTGTCTCATCAAAAGAATCAAGCCAGGCCTAGGCACTATCTTGGTTAGACACGGATGTACAGGATTCAAGTTCTTCTTTATTTTTATCATATTCGCTCTTATCGGCTCGGTTGCTGCAAGAAATTTCTGCTACTCTCCGATGTATTCGTTTTCTTTTGCGAGCTGAGCTATGTACAACACCATCTACGTCATCGGAATCCTCATTGTCAGCTTGGTAATCTATGATATTAAATGTTAGAAAATCAAAAACAAAACGTTAATACATCAAACGAAGTAAACATGTTTTCAATAATTTTCAATAACAAGTAAATATAATACGTAATTGCTAAATTTGGCAAGAATTGCTTACCATGAATTCTCTTTTTAGACACCTTTGCAGATATACACGGAGGAGGTTGCGTGCATGTGAACCATAATGGAGTTAGTCCTTCATCAGTTTTAACCCAGCCATTGCCATCAGCATCTGGAACATTAATATTTCTGTTTATACACTACCTCTAAATACATTTTTATAGATTCGCTCTTTTCAAATGCTCAAAACTGCTGCTCGGATCAGGATTATGAACTATAGTTCTCTTTCAACTTTTCGTAAATTCTAAATCTTGTCTGTACCATGTCTTCATTGTCTTTTCCGGGGTATACAACAGTCTGCAAAATTTGATAGCGTCACCAAGTTCATTAGTAAATGTTAATTTAAAGTTATGTCGAGTTTCGCAGAAATAGCGTAAAGAAATCACGAGTGTATATCTGACAACATAACAAAACTCAATAATAATAGCGAACACAACTTCAGCAAGCGAGACACACTAAACTCATTACAGTCACATGATGTTTAACCGCTTTTGCGGAACAGGAAGCGGATGTAGATACGAATCAATATAACAAAAGATAATTATTGTTCAACAGTCCCCCTTGATGAGTATCTTCTCTTAGTCCTTTAATCTAAGACCCATCAAGTTTCGCAATTTTTCAAACTTTTCTTTAGGCAGCCCTTTAGTAAGGATATCTGCAATCATTTCCTCTGATGGACAATACTTTAGATTTACTTGTTTCTTTTCCACAGCATCTCGAACAAAGTGGTACTTTATATCTTTATGCTTTGTTCGTGAGTGGCTGGTTTGGTTCTTTGATAGAGCGATTGCTCCTTGGTTGTCTTCGAATATTGTTGTGGGTCCCGATGTTTCAATTCCTGAACTCTCTATCAATCTTCGAAGCCAGATAGCTTCTTGCGTAGCTGTACTGAGACTGATGTACTCAGCTTCTGTCGTTGACAGCGCAACAACACTCTGCCGTTGACTTCTCCATGAAACTGTAGAACCTGCTAGTTGAAACATGTATCCTGAAGTAGATCGTCTTGAATCAACGTCACCAGCCCAATTTGCATCAGAATACCCTTGTAACTTTAAACTTGCGTTGTTTGCGTCAAACGTAAGGCAGTAGTCAAGTGTTCCTTTCAGGTAACGGAATATTCTCTTAACTCCTTGCCAATGATCTAAAGAAGGGTTTGACATGAACTGACTCAGAGCTCCTACAGCAAAACATATGTCTGGTCTTGATGCAATCATGGCATAGTTTAATGATCCGATTGCTGCTTGATATTCTTTCTTGTCAAACGCTTTTTCACCATCAGATAGCTTCGTGTATACCTTTCCAGGTTCCATTGGTGTAGAGACTGGCTTACAGTCAGTCATACCAAATCTTTTAAGGACGTTCTCTAGATATGCCTTCTGATTTACAAAGAGAGTTCTATTTTCTCGACTGCGCTCAATAAGCATTCCTAAACATTGCATCGCAGGTCCCATATCTTGCATTTCAAATCTTTGTGATAACATCTGCTTCTCCTTCACAAGCAATTGGCTATCATTGGAAGCAATCAGGATATCATCAACGTATAATGAAAGAATCACAAATGATACCTGATTTCCATTGCTGGACACCACTTTTGTGTATATGCATGAATCTGCATTGCTCTGCTTGTACTCAGAATCCTTTAGAAATCTATCGATTTCCATATTCCAGCATCTAGCCGACTGTTTCAGGCCATACAGACTTTTCTTTAACTTGCAAAACTTTCCTTCTGCGCCCTCTTTAACGCATCCAGCGGGCTGTGCCATGTAAATATCTTCCTCGAGTATGCCGTTTAAGAAAGCAGTCTTAACATCCATTTGGTGAAGCTCGAGATCTAATGTGTTGGCAACAGCTAGAACTACTCGAATTGAGTTATACCTCGCAACAGGTGCAAACACTTCATTGTAGTCAGTCAGTTGAACCTCCCACTGAAGTGACATTCATGGGACCACACACATCACTGTGTATGAGTTCTAAAGGCTGAGTATTCTTCTGTGAACAGTTCTTTGAAAATGGTTGGCGACTTTGTTTCCCATAGGCACAGCCTTCACATTTTCTATCAGTTTGCTCATTTGGTTTCCAGCTCAGCCCATCTACCATAGATTTGTTGTGCAGCAGCTTCAGGTTGTCATAACCAAGGTGTCCATAGCGATAATGCCAAAGTGCATTGTCATCATTTGCAACAGTTGATCCAAAACAGCATGATTGCTCGGGATCTACATTCAATTTATACAGTTTTCCATGCTTGTGGCCAATACTGTATACATTGCCATTGATGATTATCTTGCAATGTTGACCTTTAAACTGCACTTCTGCATCTTTGTCAGTGATAGAAGGCAAAGATAGCAAGTTTTTCTGTATTTTTGGTACGTAAAGTACATCTTTCAGGGTTGCATTCACCTTGTCTTTGCCATCATACAAAACAAGCTGCAATTCCCCTTTTCCATAAGCAAAAATTACAGTATCATCAGCAAGCTTCACTTCTATTGGTTTCTTGAATGGTGTATATCCATACATCCCCTTTTTAACAGGGGTCATGTGCTGTGATGCCCCCGAGTCTATCCACCAGTCATCTTTATCTGATGGAGTATTACCCACAGCTAACGCAATCTCAGTTGCTGTTTCTTCATTTACCTTGCCATTTTCTTGTTTTGTTTCTGCCATACTTGCTGTTACGTTCTTGGGGTTATTTTTTGCATCAGCTTTCTTTTTAAAGCAATCCCTGGCAAAGTGTCCGGGCTTTTTGCAATAATGGCATTGAAATTTCTTGCAATTATTTATTTTCTTGCGTTCTGTTAATTTCTTTGTAAATAATGCATCTTGGCACGCCTCAGCTTTTGGAGTACTCACTGTCCCTTCACTTCCGCCCTGCATTTTATCATATTCGTGAATTAATCTGTCACGAACATAGTTCCAACTCAATTTCTCTTCAGCAATTGTTTCTAGAGCAGTGATCAAATAATTGTATTCCTCAGGTAGACTGCTTATTAAAATGATAACCAAATCTTTTTCAGCTATTTCGTCATCCACTGCTTCCAAATGCTCGGCAAGTGTTTTAATATAATTTATATGGTCGATCATTTTCGCTCCTTTTCCCATTCGTGCAGAATATAGCTTCCTGCGGTAGAATATTTTTTGTGATAGCGATTTTCGTTCAAAATGTTGTTCAAGATTGTCCCAAGCTTCTTTAGCATTCTTAGCAGATCGAACATAAATTTGTAAACTTGTTTCAACAGACAGGCACACTGTCGCGAGGGCCACATTTTCCCTCTTTCGAAATCTCCTTTGCTGTTCAGGATTTGCTGCGGCATTCAGGGTTTCTTCTCCCGTAACTAATTCCCATAAATCTTTTCCGATAAGGTACATTTTCATCTGGAACTTCCAGCTATGATAGTTCTCTCCATTCAGTTTTTCAACTTTAAAACCTGTGTCTTCGGCTGCCATGATTACAGCGAAATATTCCAACAGACTTCCTCTGATTTATTTATGTACGGAGCAAATATCTAAGCCATGTACAGACGAAAAAACTTATGAAAAGTGTCTGGGCCCATAACCTGTTAATTTAAAGTTATGTCGAGTTTTGCAGAAATAGCGTAAAGAAATCACGAGTGTATATCTGACAACATAACAAAACTCAATAATAATAGCGAACTCAACTTCAGCAAGCGAGACACACTAAACTCATTACAGTCACATGATGTATAACCGCTTTTGCGGAACAGGAAGCGGATGTAGATACGAATCAATATAACAAAAGATAATTATTGTTCAACAGTAAATACGATGGAAGTCCCTAGCTTTTGCAAAAGATCTTCCTTCTTGGCCTTAAGCATTTTCTTGAAGGGCTTTATCTTTCCAATACCAAAAGGATCAGAGGTTGTGTCGCATCTCGTCATGGAATGAAAGGCAGGTAATAGATCGTATGCATATGTAACGATCTGTGCTGATTCGCATCTGCCAGGTGATTGTTGGTTTTACGAGGGCGAATGCAAAAACTAGCAATGCAAGTATGTCCGTGTCAGTGGCACAAGCAATGACATTGTTTTTGGATATTGAAGCAAGGTAGGCACTCTTGTGTCAGCTTCATGGTGATTTGAATCAGGCAATTTCTCACATAAGTTTTGCGATCTTCTCCACGTAGCCTCTCGATTGCTGATAATGAGAGGGCATTTCAGCGGTATGCTGTTATTATTGCTCCTATAGTAGTTGACCAAGAATGTGATTAACTCGGTTCTGTTTTCAGAGGAAGTGAGAAAGGCCTGCTTATCGCTGGGTTTAGGTATTGCTTGTGACAAACTGGATATAACAATACGTTTGTTGCCTGGCTTCTTCTAATTTGTCTCACTTGCTTGATCATTCCATGTCCATAGGTGTCCATGGCAATTATAATTTGTTGTGGATGTGCCGATATTGGAAGTGTGCAAAACTTTAATAACTCATCCGCATTCTCTTTACAGGTTGATTTCGGTGGAACAGATCTTACAACCGCCATCCCATCAAAAATCCAGTCACCTTTTTTGTTCGGAGTTTCTTCAGTGCAGTCTACTTCTTCTATGATGTAATTTCTGAAAGTAGCTTTGGAACCCTAACGATAGTCCCCATCAGGTGCCGCTAATGCAAGTGGAAGTGATGTCAAGAAGTAACTGTGCTTCTTCTGACGAGGCTTATTTTCCAACCAAAAGTCCAAAAGCCTGCGTCTCCTCTCTCAACACATTGACAACCTTTGGCTCCTTTTTTTGTCTTTCTAGACCTGTCTTAATTTTTGGATTTGAGTTGCCATAACATGGCTTGTTTTAATAAATGTGTCAGGAGCGTGAACAATAAGCCCTGGCAAAACGACTAAACACTTCACTCAACTTTTGTTTAGTTAAAAGTTTGGTGAAAAGTTTAGTCGTTTTGCCACCCAGTTTAGTGTTATTTAGTCGTGTTGAGTGTTGTTGAGCAAAATTTGATCCTGGTCAAAAATGTTTAGCGTTGTTTAGTGTTGTTTAGCAAATGTTTAGTCGTTTTGCCACCAATTAAACATTTGTTGTTACCGCGCAGGCGCTCTAGCTGTGAAAATCCAAAGGTTTTCGTCTGTTTTCGTTGGTTTTCCTGCCTCTACGTGACCGAAAAAGCCTTTATGAGACATCTGCATATCTTGTTGTACGCTACTGTGTCTTCTTCAACAGTCAACTTTGTTGTCAATGTGCTAAAAAGTCCCCGTCGCTTTCTTTCCCCGTCGCTTCATCCGATTCTTGTTTTTATCTACTGCTTGTGCATGCAACAAAATAAACCAAAAGCCAATTCCTATGCAAGATCCCCTACAACCCAACAGCGTCGTAGCTAGCTCGCTGTTCAAAAAAGTTGAGTGAAGTTTAGTGAAAGGTTTAGTCACGTTTTGCCACCCTCGCTAAACTTCGCTCAACTTCACTAAACAAAAGTTGAGTGAAATGTTTAGGGTAATGTTTAGTCGTATTGCCAGGGCTTTAGTGCTGAACCCACCTTGCATCGGGCCTTCTCTCATTTTGACTTCACGAATGATTGTAGTTTGAACTATCAAATCACCATGATTTGTTGAAAATTTCTGACCCCTCAAGAGCGAAGATGATAAAGATAAAGAAGAACTTGAATCCTATACACCCGTGTCTGACCAAGATAGTGCCATGGCCTGGTATGCATATCAATTTATAACAAAAAAATTTGTTTCACGAATTAGGAATTGGGCAAAGTTAGATATTTTGTGACGTCATTATCGAAAGTTTTACTGTCCAAATCTCTTGAAATATAAATGTTACAGGGTTGGTGTTTGATAGATTTTTTTCATTTCTTCAAATGCTTTTTTCAATGGTTGCCTAAGATTTAAAAAAATCACTTTAAATTTTTTCTTACCGTAAAATAAAATTTTGCCTTGTCATGTGACCGGAAGTAATTTGAAACGGTATTTGGCAGATTTGAATTCTCTGGCATACTGGCATCGTGAAACAGTTTAGAGAGCCTTGACAACATCTGTGGTTAGTTAATTACGGTTATTTTCCTGTCTATGGATACTGCATCTTTTCCATAATCGTGACAACCCGGCCTTTAACTTTTTCAGTTCATATAACTTCGATTTGAATGTTCAATGAGGCCAACCCTCTAATTCTGAGTTTCCACGAGCCCTCCAAGATAGCTGCAAGACCTTGAATTGCATCGAGAACCACATTTATCACACCATTCGGAATACTTCCTACCACCGACCACACCCTATTTCTGATAACCATTCTCCATCATTACTTACCAGTACTCTCCTTAATACTTTACACTTATCCATCCAACCTGGGTACCAGAGCCTGAGCGGGATCAAGAGAGTAGAAGTTGGAGAGGTAAATTGAGATAAATAATGGGAAAGAAAGGCGGGGATTTTTAGGGACTCCATACCATCTATCCATCCCTCTAACCGAGACTTTGCCCCTTCCATCTTAAAAACCATCATACTTAAAATGACCTATGCTATACAAAAATGGACTTTCAATAACTGTAACAAGTCATACTAAAATGCTTCGATCATAACAATCCTTCATGCACCTGATGATAACCTTTCATAGTTGATCCTTCACAAAATATCTCACCCCAGACATTCAGCAAGCACATTAGAATTGGTACATAACACAAGAACAACTTGCAATAAGTAATAAATTCATTTTTGG
The DNA here is from genome assembly GCF_057945365.1 of Rhopilema esculentum. Taxonomy (NCBI): domain Eukaryota; kingdom Metazoa; phylum Cnidaria; class Scyphozoa; order Rhizostomeae; family Rhizostomatidae; genus Rhopilema; species Rhopilema esculentum. The sequence goes on along the minus strand of NC_142818.1, from coordinate 9,047,545 downwards.
TCAAATCAAAAGTTAACTCTTGTGTTCTAAAAAAGATAAAATTTCGTCATGATCAGGGTTTTGCATTATACGTTAATTGATTGTTGAATTAAGCAAGTCCAATTTTGAAATATTCACTTTCCGCCTGGGTAAGCGTAGACAACAAAATCGTGCTGCCATCCTTGGGTACCTGCATTTTGGCAATTTTCAGACACCATGTACTTCCAACCACCTTTTTGAAAATCTGCATGACCGACAGCTATTGGAACTGTTCCTGGCTTGCGGCTCGGGAACACATAAACAGTGAGCACATGGTTCCATCCGTTACCGCCAGCATGGGTACCCTGGTCAATACGACTCCTAAGTGAACGAGAGTATGGATCACCCGCTTCTCCAACAGATAATGGAACAGTACCGGGGTACGGAGATCGGAAACCGTAGAATGAAAATGTATGCTGAAAATAGTGGTCTTGAACTCTGGGTCCAGCTTTCAACCAGGAACACCATTGCTCAGTGTCACAGCCGACAGCTACTTGCATGAGAAGTGATGTATCGGCTGGGTAGGCATACATGACAAAGTCATGGGTCCATCCATTATCCCCTGCAAAGGAACAGTTTTCTGAGACACGAAATTTCCAACCTCCTGCATAGGTAGCATGACCAACAGCAATCGGAATAGTGCCAGGCTTCTGATTTTCAAAGGCATAAAATACCATCTCGTGGTTCCAGCCATTGCCACCGGCATTTGTTCCTTTACAAAGCTGGTGTCTTCTATGGTCGCCACTACCTGCACAGAAAGCAACATAACATCAGTATTACGGCTAATGACAAAAGTGTCAACCTACTAAACAGAGAATCCAAATTCAGAAAAACTGAAATTCTAATGCAGAGAATCCTAAGGCAGGTTGATTTCAGATATAAACAAAGAAATCTTTGTGTACGTGAATAGTCCTGTTTAACTATCTAGAAGCGACGAAATGACGTATGCCCTTTTTTCGCTCGATTTATAATCAATCAATGATATAGAAGCGCCGAAGGCGCTAGATTTCTTCTTGCTGTTTTCAGCCGAGGCAAAATCATTCAAGCGGAAATACTGGCAAATAAAGATCCCGCATAAGGGCTCAGTACGGGAAATTGCAAGGCTACAATCAACTGAATTTCCAATCATCCTATATCATCTTAGGAGCTGCAGTAATCTTATTTTTTGTTAGACAGATAATCTTGGATAATATTTCCTAGCTTGGAGTTTCGATTTCTGTTTTGACGTTTTAAACTCTGAAAAGTGTCAGTCAAAAAGCTTAAGTATGTTTCAAAATGACACCCTTTTTCAAAGCCCTTTATAATTTTTGCACCACCAAAATATTTTTTGCGAATTCCTTTCTACTTCATAGGCAATTCGTTTTGCTCGAAAAAAATTTTCAAGTCAATAGCTGCAATATATTTCGTCCTCTCCAATGCTATTTTCCAGTCCTCAACACGTGATGAGACGAAAATTGTCACTATATAAGCATAAGCACTTTGAATTTTTTTCCCAAAAATGGGGAAAACTGAAGTATTATTGCTTTTTCAAATATCTTGTGTGAGTACTTCTGGGTTCATGATCTTCTTTGCTTTTCTTATATACAGGAAGCGACAGCCTCTTTAAAGTTGGTAATATGCCATTAAGTTGAATTGGATTGAAAATGAATTGATGGTTTTGCCACGAAAGGACTCACCTGCTGAACCAACGGCAAATGGAATGGTGCCTGGTTGTTGATGCTCCAATGCTTTAAACGTAAAAACGTGATCAAAAAGGTCGTCCTTCGCAGATACACCACTGACAACTTTGGCAGTCCAGTGGCCTGAATATGAGCCTACAGATATAGGCATTAATACTTCTGGATTGACTGGAAAGACATAGAAAACGAAGCCATGTGTCCAGCCATGGTCACCTACGTATGTTGCGTTCTCTTGCAATCTAAACTTCCAGCCATGTTCGTATGTAGCGTGCCCAACTGCGTAGGGAATTGTTCCTGGTTGCTGCGAGCTGAAGGCGTAAAACGTGAAGTCGTGGGTCCAGCCGTTCCCAGCAGAGTTTGCGCTCTATAATGTAAAAATTATATGAATATAGACAATAGTAAGAAGCTAATATTCTCAAAACAATTTCGTGAATTTTTAGATAAGTAAAATTATGATTAATCTCAACTCAACAGAATCTAAACCTAAGGCCGCAACGGCAGTCATTTTTTCATTAAAAGAATTTCGCCAGTAAAGGAGTTGTGAATGCAATTCTTTTATACAGTGGCGGACATCTGGAGAAGCGAAGGAGGGCGGTCAACCCCTCCCCGATATTTTGGAAAACAATAGACTTTTGCTCTAAAACAAAGGGAAAATGTGACGTTATATTATCAAAACAATAGGCTTGTTCCCCCAATACTAGGCCAAGTATCCACTACTGTTTTCGCATGTATGCTAATTTTTGTTGTTGACAGACTGACAGTTCACCTGCGGGAATTACTTTATCTGTAAAAGATTAGGTTTATGAACAAAACTTTTTAATCTAAACTTTATGAACTAAGCCAAACTACCTTACCAAATCTGCACCATATTTAGCTGATTAGGCAATCTCTTGGCGTTCTTTCATGGTGTAATTTCATGAGTTATTTCATGCCATTCTGTCAGGCTATTTTGCCAAAAATCCAGAATTCTAAAATTACTTCTTTGTCACGTTACACTTGAGAAACAAATAATTGCGTTACTGAAAAAGGCTCAGAAGTATGAGCAAACATGCCAGAATCTCATTTATCTGCCCTAGTCTCCAAAAGAAATCAGTAAGCGTGTGGGACTGACCTGAACAACGGTGTGTCTCCACTCCTCGCCATTTCCTGCGTGTCCGATGCTAATTGGAACCGTTCCTGGAAGCTGTACATCGCTTGCATAGAACAAATGGTCGTGTTGGCACCCCAAGGAGCTTGCATGCTCGCCTCTACCTACTCTTGAAGCCCAACTGGAGTTATGTCCGACACAAATTGGTATGATCATCTTTTGCGTGTTCAAACTGCAAGTAAACAGTCAATAAAAATATTTAATGATACCTGGAAAATTGATATTATCGACAGAAAACAGAATATTTGGCTACGTTATGAGATAATACTGAGCTTGGTCGGCAAACATTGTCTTCTCGTGCACTATTCATTAAATCATTCAATTCAATACTCACTTTATTCACATGTGGGGATGGACGCAGGGCAGATTGAGTGTTATGCGTGCCCTAAGCACTAAACGATTTTGATGCCCCGTTTCAGCAATGTCACATTCTATTAAGGTTGTTGACCTCATGACCAGCAGTGTGACCAGATCTAGCATTATATTATGCTTTAAGCATATTTTTTACCAAAAATCGTCATTTAGCATAAAATCTGGCATAATCGGAAATCTAGCATAATTCTGGCATAATTTTTACATTATTAAAATAATGTTATAATTCTGTTAATAAGTTTCGGGCCAACTGGGAAAATGGTGGATGTCAAGTATCTGCATGCAAACTTTTAACACCCAATCAACATGAGTTCATATTAAGTGCACCAATTTTGAACCAACAAAGTCCATGAAAAATAAAATGAACCAGAACATTTACACCAGAGTGCAGGATATCTTAGTTAATTTTCCTAAAGACGATCTTGATTCCAACAGCGAAGATGAATTTTAAGAATTCTCAGCAATTGACATTGTATGAACTAATCATGTTTTTGTTAATTTGAATTGATTATGCTGGTTTGTGAACTGTTCAACTTAAATCCTCTATTTGTTGAACGTTGATCTGGGTTTTTTGCTATTCTGCACATGCGCTGGCTTCTCTTTCAAACGAGAGAGCCTCGATTTTAAATCTAGCACGAATTTTGTAAATCTGACATTTATGACATTTAGTTTTATGACAATTTCAGCATAATTGCGAAATTGAGATCTGGTCACAGTGATGACCAGATACACCATGTAGGTTGCAGTGAAAAATCATTTTTCAAATAAACACGATAAAACCTCCCCAATTTATTGATAAAACAAGAAGTTTCTCATTAGCAGCACCCCGCCCCTCCCAAAAATAATTGCTAATTCCTTCCGTGCCCGTGCAATATACGGTACAAGCCAAGCCCTCCTTATGATCAACTTGTACTAATTATATCAAATTTTTTACAAATCTTTTTTCGACCGTTTCTCGATTTAGTGATGCCCCCTTTGACAAAGATGCCCTGTACGAACGTGCTTTAGTCTGTGAGGGTTAATCCGGCCTTAGATGGGCACAATCTGTGTTGGCAACCTTTTTCTGCTCTAGATCTTCCATGAATGAGAAATTTCCTATCATTCTGGGTTTGGTAATGGGTGTGGCTTCTCAGGGACGAAAACAAGTTGCTAATTTTGGGGGGGCGTGGAAGTATGAAAATTCCAACTTTAAGTGATAAATTTTTCATTCGACCAGTAGATCTGTTGTACCTACCAAATTAATATTTGTAAATAGCCCGAACACCATAGTTCTATTTTCTTTATAATTACCAAATCTTTACTCAATAATTAGCCCAAAGCATAAAAGCCTAAATCTCTAAATTTTGATTAACATGAAACAAACATTAAACATACTGTAAGAAGTAAAGCAACATTTAAGCAAAACCAGTATTAGATATACTTAATGATTAGTAGTATTCTTTCAGATCAATTGATCAATTTTATCTAAAATACATTTTTTCACGATATAGAAGCACCAAGAATTTGGGCCTTTTATTTTCGTTCTTGATCGAAGAAAACTACCTTTAAACTTTTCAGAGGGTCAAATGCCTTTTCATTCTTTACAATTGAAATGATGATTTGAGAACAAACTTGTGCATATGCCTGATTCGAAAGATGAAATACTCTTCTTTGATCAAATACTTCTACTGCAGTTTTTGCAATGTCTTCTTGCTCCACAGCAGTTTTGTCATAGGAATTTATGATGAGGACTCAAGGACATTAACAAATAACAGGGGGAGTTTAGCATAAACTCGTTTTTTATAAGAAGCGTTGAGAATTTTTAGTACTGAAAGATTCTTAATCTTTTATTGAATTAACTACTCGTAGTTTCTAAAAAAATTCCCACTCTAATATTTTCTGATCAATGCGGGTATTATTATTCCAAACTGTAAGTTTCAAGTTTCTTATCCGTAAGTTCACCTTGCCTGTTCGTAATTTGATTCTCCCGTCAGAAAGAAAGAAAAAGAAAACGGGGCAAGTGTGCAATTTGGATCCAGTGGAGACGGGATTCACAATAGAAAACGATTGGATGGGTCAGCTTCAGCCTGTGAATTTTAATGTTTAGAATTTTTATATTTAAAAAAACTTCTTAAAATATAAATTTCACAAGTTTGGTCTTAAGAAAAAAATTCCAAGTCAACCGTTACGTTTTCCAACTGTAACTGGATTTTCCAAACTTTGGGGGGCGTTACGCCCCCCACGCCCCCTATTATTTACGTGCCTGTGGCTTCTAAAGGTTGCATACAGCACAGCCTCCTCCTAACTTTTTAGGACCGCACCCCCGTTCTAGATGGAACGTTTTTGGACCCAAACAGCGTCCCAAATGGAGTGTGAATCAAAACGACGTTTATACTTTCAAGAGGTTTTTGGTGCCAATCTTATGGGAATTTTATTTATTTGTGTTGAATTAAGTTTTTCAAAGTAAACATTTTTTGGCTGCTGATGATGATGTCAGGGGCGGACGTCTCATTTCCCATTGTTTTAGGACAAAGAACATTGTCCTCTTAAGTACTGGGTGGCGGTCGTCCCCTCTCGCCCCCAGGTGTCTGCCACTGGCTGATGTTAAAGGCACTGAGTCAAAGCAAACAGGCGTTCTCTGCAGAAAGGCATTTGTTTGAGGGGTGACCACTGTTTTTACAAATACTGTAGTTTCACGTGATTACATAATCCCTCGTCCACAACTAACAACTGATAATATCTGTTTTAAAACAAGGTAAAAACAAATTTACGAACTCGATAATTGTGGAGCGCTGACGACCTTGATTTTGAACACACCAACCAAATAAAAAAAAATGCCTCAAATGCTATTGTCTACCGCACCAAAGTGCTTTCGGCATTTCAAGCTCGTTTAATTATTTTTCTTTCCATATCTGCATGGCAAGCTATAGTTTTCCTTAAAACATTCTCGGATATTTTTGTGCTATTCAGTGAGTTTTCTTTGAGTCTGTAGAAACAATATTGGTCTAACATGGTTGTTCTGATGTCTGCAACTAGAAAGTCAACCAATTTCTTTTCGTGGTAGACGAGAGGACTCACAGAGAAACTACCAGCAAGTTGTTTCGTTTTCTACGTTGTTAGGTTGACCAATTTGCGGTCAAAGATGTCTGCTCATCGACTAGGCAAACTAATGATCATTGTCTTGAAAGAGATGTGACAGACAGCATAGACATAACCAAGTTTGGCTGTCTGGTACATAAAATGAGCTCAGTAAAGATTCTGGTTGCAAGAAGGATAGCGCTTTTCTATGAAGATGTTTATAAGGAAAAATTATCAGAATATAGGGGTCTTGGCGAGAATTTACTCTCGTTGACACTGTCATTGACGGCAACAAATTACCAGACATGGCGCCAAAAAATTGAACATGGGGGGGGGCGGCTAAATATCAAGTTTAGTGACAGAGGAGGCCCAACCATGGTTGGGTACAACGCGCAAGTAGATTTCTGATATTAAGCCTTCTAAAATGGCTAAAAATGCATCTCACAGAATAAAATTTGATAAAATTCTATACCGTTCAGAAAAGACGAGTCGACGTTTATCAGAAAAACATTGATTATTGATTATTAAAAAACATAAAAGTTTGTTCTCCTTTTAGTTAATACTCTGTTTTCAAAAAATTAATAAGGAAACAGTCAAAAGCCACCCCTCACTCTCCTGTCACATGTCACGCATGTGCCGTTACTTAGTAGTTACTTTAACTATAAATATTGTAAAAAGAGGATGAACTTTTCAAGCCGCGCACGAGATTTCCACGAAAACAAAAAACCTTCCAGGAATTTTAAGAGAGGACAATAGGGTAGGGGTTTCCGCCACAGCAAGTCAGCAGAGCATAGCAATGGTGTACACATGGTAGCGTTAAGGGCTCACCTAAACTTTATCTACTAAATTATACACCGGAAAAGTTTGGGCCCTTTAGGAAAATCAATCAGTCATCAATGGAACACCATACTCTAACGCCAGACTTGCTTAGTTGTCACAACAATTTCCAAGCAACGACGTAAGATTGCGAAACAACCTGCTGTATAAATATGACACTTTTGCTTAACGAAGCAAAACAGCATGCTTAGGCTTGAAATTGAAACCGTTCGCACTCGCACCTCAAAAGGTTAAAACACATTTGCTTTGCATCATCTACGCAACAGATTTATGACATTTTACATTCACTTTTGGTGAACTCAGTCCTACTGAAGACAATTTTTTCATCTATGCTTTGAAAAGTTTTCAATACATTAATACTACACGTCACAGATCTACATGGCTCTATACTATAGCTCCACTGAGCTGTGTCCTTAATTATAACTGCATTACTAAATTGTTAAGGCTGGAATACACTAGGCATTTAATTGCCAGTCAACTAAATGCCTGTTGTTTAATCCAATTAAGATGCCTTTTATCGATGATTCATTTTGCGTCATTGTCCTTTACTCGTAGCGTTTTGGCTATGAAATATATGTTGCCTTTCGAAAGGTTTCTTTTATCCCTTCGCGGGCAAAATTTTTCGAAAAACGCCTTCCCGCATACACATTTGACTAAGATGAAGGCTGCTCGAAGGCTGCAATGTGCAGAAGCAGTAATCGCTTTTCTAATTGTAAAGGAAGGGGAAAATGCATAAGAATAGGCATCGATAGAAGTGGGTTAATCGTAGAAACAAAGTTGGCGTTGATAAATTCGCCCTAAAACACGACGATTTGTACGGTATGTTTTCGTACCGTCCACAAATTGACAAGGAGCTATTGGAAACTGTCCTTCAAATGCTCTTGTCAATACCCTGAACAATAGCAATCAACGAGGATTAGAAAATACAAAAAGAACTTCCGGGCATTTTATTTCCCATAAGTTGAACATGTTCAACTTTTAAAACGGAAACTCCGGAATGTTGATAATTTGAAAATGTATGGCAATAATTAGGTAACCTCTGCGAATACACTAGTCAACTAAATGCGGCAATTAAATGCCTAGTGTATTCCAGCCTTTAAAGAAGTTTTATACATCAATTATTCGTTTGTATATTGTACGCACCCCTCATAGAAAGTCCTTAAAACAATCAGATAACAATTCCAAACCTTTGACTGGAGTCCTACTATATTGCTTATAAGGCGGCCACTTCCTCGATGTCTTCCTTCAGATGAGAGACTGAGTTCAATTGCTTTCCCAAATTTATATGCTGTTCGCAATATGTATTCATTCGAACTGATTGGTTGGAAAACAAAGAGATGATCTCATTCTGTTGAAGCAAACAAATAAACCTGACGGATCTCTATTGTTTGGTTTGATGGTTTGATTATGCGATAAAATATTCAAAAATACGGAAGGAAGTACGGAAGCAGCCACAAATGTACCCGTGCAGTGTGCAGGCACTGAAAAATTAGGGGGAAGGGCAAAGCCGAGCAAAGGTCGGTTTGTCAACTGAGCAAAACGAAGGAGTCTGTAGCTTGTTCTTTGGAGTCACAAATCTAAGCATTATGAAAAACCTATCCTGCACTTGCAGCATAATTTTTGCAATAATAAACTTTTTAATATTGATTTTTGAAAATTGTAATATTCCTACACTGACGATAAAAAACGGAAGTAATCAAAGCCAAGCCTATTCTAAGGGGAAATTAACTGCGGGGGTACGCCTTTGTTTATAAAAAGAGAAGGACAATAGCCTATCGTTTAAAACAATGAAAGTCACTGGGGCTTGCGGGGCCCTGAAGCAGTCTTATTTTCTACAGAGACGGCGCCACAAAATTGAAACTGGAGGGGGGGGGGCTAAAAGTTTAGTGACATGAGAGGACCCACCATGGCCGGGTCCGACGCGATAGAAATTTTTTGAAATTAAGCCTCCTTAAAATTTAACAAATTACTTTACTGCTCAGAAAAGACAATTCGACGATTCTCAGAAAATTATTGATTTTTAAGGAAAAAATTGGGAGGGAGAGGGAGGAGTCAGGCTTAAACTCTAGTGAAAGACGTTGGGGAAAGAAAAAAGGGTGACCTTTGGTTCAGAGTGCACATCGATGTGAATAACTAGAAGCTGTTTTATTGATTGACAGAACTTTACTTCCTTAACAGAATCGTGCATCTTCTCTCTCGTTCTTTGTCTTGAGTATTTTTAAGTAGGCCATGTCTACACATCCAAAATGCAGAGATTGCAATGATACAGAAAGTTATCTACTGAAATGATGCAAATAATAGACAAATAATAGAAATATACATAAATAAAGTTAGTAAATAGAATAAAATGAAATCAAGAATGATAAATGATGAAAAAGCCGGTCAAAAGATTTTATCTCTGAAAAAGTGGGGGGAGCTGCAGCCCCACCACCCCAGCCCCCGCCCCATTGGCGCCGTGTCTGTTCTATGATTTTTTTACACAATAAATGTAGCTTAGCCATTATAATAGGTGCAACGTAGCCTTTTATCATATCGTCTGCTTGAATAAAAGCCATCGAGATTTGACTACAAAATAGACAGGGAAATTGTAGTGACAAACTAAGCAAGTGCCTAATACCAAATGCCTTATCTAATCCATCAAAACTTTTAAGCAGAAGGTGCGGAACTCTACCTACTCTGCAAATTGAAAAAAAACCAATGCATAAAAAGATGACGTCATCAACAAACATGCTAACATCAGCAAAATTGAAAAAATATTGTACCAAATGAAAGGCCTGTATAAGCTGAAAAATATTGACCATTTTTATTGTTACAAACACCGTATTTCAAAAGTTATCGTCGTTTATAAGACAATTCCAAGGCAATTATTGGCGTCATCGATCGTGTAATTTCCCGGAAATATTTTTTTGGCCAATCCCGGAAAATCAATCAGTTACCGATATACAACCATATTCTAAAGTAAGATTTGGTCTTAGGCACTTGCTTAGTTTGTCACAACAATTTCCCTGTCAAAGTTTATTGTTCAAAATGAAGGAAGGTCAGGTTCGAGTCTCATTTTGTAGCTTGGCGTCCTTGCTGGGAAGCATCTATCTTGGCTCAACGTAGGTTGAAGCAAAGACCGAGATTGTCTTTGGGGGGGGGGGGCAAAAGAAAAAACTAACCTAAAAGTGGCAGGGCCGTAGCTACAATTTCGTGACAACACCCTTTAAAAGATCTAAACGAGGAAATTTTTTCTTTACTTTTGCCCTCGCTATTGCCACCTATTTCAGGTAGTGTATTCTTTGTGGCTCAAAGATTTTCAACAAATAAACGATGGCTTACCCACTTTCTTCATTGATTTCATTGGGAAAATAATAATCAAATATCACTTTTTAGGATTTCAAATTTGTTTTATGGTAAACATGGGGTGAAGTATGCTTCATATGTGAGTTTCTGGTCAAAGGTACCCAGTGAAAAACAGGGGGGGGGCGCCAGGTCCCGAAAAAAATTGAGATATTAAGGGATCTAGAGGAATACACAATAGCATGCGACCACGCCCTTTTTAAAAAAACATACACACATTTCATCGTAAGAAAATGTAAGTCAACCCTTTACAACAACGCTTCTTAATACGATCAAATTTTGAATCGATGAAAGTTGATAGAAATATCATAGAAAGCTTTTGAGATATGGGCGAAACGATTTTTTATTTTCTGTCACTTTTTAACAGAGTCCCTGTTGGAGTTTATTTATGGGGTTTCGGAAACCTTTTCAAGATTTTCAATTTTGATCTCAGTCTTTACAAGCCAAAAATGCAAAGAATAATCTACTCCCTCTAGCAAAATTACAGCAAAACAGAACTGGAAAAAAGGAAAAAAAAGAAAAAGTTACTAAAACAGAAACACAAGTCTAGTGGCTTTGTATATGATAACAGCAGAAGCTTTCGCTGATATATGAATAATAACTAAATAATATAAATTCATTTTGCAGCATTTGAAGTGAAATGTATTTTACAAAAATAAAATAAATACGTTGTATAGCAAACAGACGGTACACATAAAAAGTACGCAATGGACAAAAAGATACAAAATTACATTTACGAATAATGTAAGAAGCAACGTGTGTTTTATAGAGAAAAAAGCATGAGACCAACTACCTTTGAATAACATACAATGGCGGAAACTTTGCTGAAATTTATAATATGGTCAGGAAATTCAATCAGAAATAATCTGTTCGTTTGGTAGTGGATAGGCATAGAAAACAAAATCAATGACCCATTCTGACGTCACAGATTGATTACCCTCCTTGGTCACCCGGTATTTCCAACCACCTAAGCTGAAATCGGTGTGACTCACTGTCACGGCAAACGTTCCAGGCTTTCGCTCTTTGAATGCATAAACAGTAAAGCAGTGATTCCAGCCTCTATTTCCAGCGTCTTTGCCTAATTCTACGCGACTTCTAAGGGTGTGGTTATCCTTAGCCCCTGCTTCTCCTATTGAAATCGGAACCGTGCCGTAGTGCTGATACGAGTAGCCACAAAAAGTGAAGTCGTGTTGAAAAGAGGCCTCGTGAAGGCGGTCGGCTTGCCCTAATCTGGAGCAGCCATATTGCGACTCAAAGCCAACCGCAACCGAAACAGCCAATGAGGAATCGAATGGGTATGCAAAAAACACAGCCTCTAGGGTCCAGTCTTTTGGAACCGTATACGAATTGTTTGTGATGCAGAACTGCCTGCCGCCGGAGTATGCCTTGTAACCAAGAGCAATAGGAATTGTGCCTGGCTGCATCTTTTTGAATCCAAAAAGTAAATATAACTGCTTTTTCCAGCCATCGTCATACCCGACAAGTTCTTCTTGCATTTCTTCCCGTATACGATATCTTGGGTCATCATCGTGCCTTATATTTTCTAAAAAGAATGATTGTATCAACCGAATAGGCCAAATTCTCAAAGGTTGCAAATATTCAGAGCATAATGGCAGCGTGCAAATCTAAAATCTGCAATGTCAAGCATGCAGAAAAAAATAATACCTTCGCTGCAAACGTGAATGTGCTCGAGTTTGAAGCCTTTATAGAGCCCTGAAAGTATGGACAGCTCTGTGACCATGATGTTTTCAGTTGCCCCCGCAGTAACCAAAGCTCGAAGTTTAAAACAAGTAATCATGACTATGATTCTAAAACATATCCTCAAAATTAATTTAAGGTAGAGCTGGTCATGTAAAAGACTATTCAGTATATTTTTAAATCTTTTAGATTTGACCACAATTTGTTGTTGGGGTCAGACAGCAAAGATAAAGGGGAAAAAGAATGCTCTTTGCAGGTCGACTTGACTCCGAGAAAAAACATATCTAAGACTATCGCTTTACAAGTGTTAAAGAAAATTGATTAAACAAACCTACTATCACATTGCCAAGATGGATGTGGAATTGGTATGTTGATAACCTCATGCGGCAAAGAAATTATCAACGTGACAAAGTGTGACAACCATCAGCCTAGTACCAAAAGCCACAGTAACCATGTCTTGGCTATAGCTTTACCATGTACAATCGAATAAATTATACGTAACAAATGAGAAGAAACATATAAGAAAAAGTAGTATGCATACCATTTCTATCCACAGAAAAAGGAAAACACTCAGGTGGATCATATGACAATGCTTGGAACGAAAATGCATGAGAAAATTTGGTATTCTTATCTGCCCCACAAGTCACATCAATATTGGCAATGTTGTGGTTGGGGAAGCTACCAACAAAAATCGGCGTAAGGTGTTCTGGATTTACAGGAAACGAGTAGAAAACGAAATCCAGGTTGAAGCTATTTGGCCACTGATAATCTGTGGCTGACTTGACATTCACCTCCACGCAGTATTTCCATCCCCCACTCTCATTTCCTGCGTGTCCTACAGCATACGGAATGGTATAAAGCTTCTTGGAACTGAACGCAAAAAATGTGAAGATGTGGGTCCAGCCACGCTTTCCAGCATCGGATCCCTATGATAAATGCATATGGAGAAATTATATTATTTTACATTTTTCTGAATTTCAAATTGAAAAGGCAGTGTAACTAATGTCAAGTAGTTGTCATGCTTCCGATTTGCTTCCTTTAACTTCATTTTTCTTACATTTTTCATTCGCTTTCTCTTGTATCTCTTTATACTTTACCAATTCTCATACACTAATTTTTTCTTTCTCTCTCTTTTACTTCTTCACTTTCTATCTTGATCCCTTTCACTCTCTGTTCCTTCTCTTTTTAACGGTTATTTTAACGGCTCTTTCGAAGAACCGCTTTAATTTCTAACTGCTTCTCTTACCCTTGACATGCCTCTATTTATCAAATGGTAACGAAAATTTATCAATTCTAAAGCAATAGTATTCTGGTACTCGAGCCAAATTGTGCAACTATCAGTGAAACGGAAAGATTCCATTCGCTTCAATACACCGGTCATTGACAGCAACGGTGCTAGGGACTGCGGGGCCCTGGCCCTTGTTCTTTACAATTTCAACTTTCTTCTTAGGTGTGGTGCACCTTCTGGTTACAATAGGCAGGGAGTCTGGGGCTGTGGCCGGTCTGGACCCTTTTAAACCGCCATTGAATGCATTTGTGTAGACTTAACTTCAAGACTGGAATCATTTTTTTGCTACAACTCAGATCCTTGATTTAAATTATACGATATATCTCATATTTGAAGATATACCTTATGGTTGAAAAATTTGGTGGAGTAAGCAATTAATTGGATTGGTAGAACAAGACAAAAATAAGATTTTCATCTCCTATGTCTGCAAAAAGACCGGTGAGAGATGACTTGAAAATGAAATTTTTTGATAGCACTTCAAAGCGCTCCTTACAAATAAAGCATTTTTCAATGTGTGGTTATTTTAATTCAGAACAGTAAATTATATTTGCATTGCTACAACCATCTTACAGACTCTGTCTTGAAACTAATGTGCTTCCTTGGTTTGATAAGGGTTTTTCAAGTCAACAAAATGTACCAAAAAACAATTTCAAGGTTCCTGCTATCTTTTGAAGTGGTACAATGATGTATTTGGATGTAGATAAGCAAACAATTTTCTATTGATTGAAATTTACTTCAAATATTTGCAAACCTGGACAATTATATGCCTCCAGCTATCACCCTCACCAGCTGACCCTACACTAAATGGAACCATGTCTTCAATTCCTGTTTCACTACCATAAAATACAAAATCAGGCTGGCATTGAATGGCCTCGGTCTTGTCTATTCTGCATGCATGTTTAGAAGAATGCACAACACAAACTGGAAACATCTTTGTAGTTACAGCTAAAAAGAAAGATCATAAAAGCTGAATAACAGGGCTAAAATTGGAATTATACGACTACAATGATAAATAAGAGTGAGAAAAAAAGGAATCTTTGGAGTGCAACTTAAAGTTCTTTTATCCTAAATTCAATAGCTCATAGACTTTCAAGAACAGTGTTAAGGAGCAATCAATTTAAGAGCAAACTGATTTATTTCTAAGATAATTTCAAACTTTCCAAGTCTCATGTGTTTTGGGGTCTTTTCATAGTTCAATCTTTTTCCCACACTTACATGCATCAAAGCAGAAATCTCCTGCATTCTTCAAGAAAGTTGCTTTACTTTAATTCTTCAAATTTTTCCAAATCCTATAAAAAACCTTTTCTCTTATCTTGGCAAAGCACCAGCTACAGAATAAAAAAGTGTCTGTGTAACATTTACTTACTGAAAAAGGGGGTTTCCAAAGAACTGGAGGGTGCAGCAAAAGAAAATTTTCGGTGAGCAATGCTCCTCAGTCCCATTGTTTGCTTGTGTGGCAATGAGGATTAATTATGGATCTGTCCATGCCCCTGCAATCCCATGGCAATCTAAAAATTTTTCCACCATTCAGCACAAAACTCACTTATTTTCTGCTGTTTTTGCTGTCTGTTACTGTGGAAAAATTCACTGCCACACCCTCCACTTACCTTGATATCTAAGTTGCTCAATTGTTGTTGTCAAAACTTTAATATCAAGAACTTACCAATATCTGCTTTATTTCTGTCAACAGGCTCTTGTGAGGCTAAAAAATGATTTTTGTTATCATACCAATAATAACAGAATGCAAAAAATTAGCCTCAATACTACATTTTCTTATATTGCCTTTGTTTTGCAAAAGCTATCAATATTTTTCACCAGATTTTGCTGAGAATAAAAAACTGCACTGTAAAAGTAAAATGATCAAAAATTAATGTAATTAAATAGCCACTTAAGCAATTAGAAAAATAGTTTTTTACTATAGGTTCAAGTGATTATTCAAATTAAACTGTGCCCAGTGGCAGACAACTGGAGGGGGGAAGGGGGCACAAAGGGAGGACAATGGTACATTATATCTTAAAACAATGGGCAAATGTAACATCATCTTATCAAAACAATAGGCTCCCCCCCCCCCCCCAAAAAAAAATTGACCATGTTTCTGCTCCTGGCTGTACCCATTAGACTATTTTGGCTACATTTATTTTCCTGAGCGACACTACCTTGCTCCAACTCTTTCATATTAAGACCAGCCCTTCCCCTTATGAAAAAACTCTACTACCTTTAATTTCCCCAAGCAAACTTCTAACTTCTCTTTCCAGACTTTTGACATTTTCATCAAACTTTGACAGATCACTGAAGTCAATGTACAATTTTCCAGCTGTGATAAGACCTAGTGCTCCAGTTGCATTGAATTCCTTCTCCATTTTAATAGGTAGGATTTTCTTTCTTTTTACTTGTGCATATTTGAATTCCTTATTACAGTTGTCAGACAGCTGGTATTTGCTTGACATGCAGATAATAATGATGGCAGCACCCTCAACTCCTTCAGCCATTTTGTTAAAAATATCTCCAGACATTGAATCCAAATCCATCCAAACTTCAAGTCCCAAATTTCTTAGCTCCTCGCATATCTTTCGAACTTCCTTTTGGTAATCCCATTGGTAAGATAGCATTATATGTCCTGGCGATGCCATCTTCGGGGTCTTTAACAGGCGAATAGAACAGGTTTCATTGCATGGTTCAGGTTATTCAAAAATGCTTGTTGCAGAGAAAAAATCATGTGTCGAACAATTGAAAAATTTCCACTACTATCTACTCCTATAACTGTAAGCAAACTTTGCTTTTATAAAAAAACTCAAAATAACTTTTATGACTAAGTTTTCAATTCATGAAAGAAACTAATATCACATACATATATACAAAACATATCCTACCCAATATCTTTTCGTCCATTTTAGACGAATAAGGAGCAACTGTTGTTTGGCAAAAGTGCGAGGACACCCTTGCAAATTGCCCAGTTACCATAAAGGATGCAAAAGTAACCAAACAACTTGCATATTTTCAACTTACATAAACCTGTATGCTTTTTTCCAAACTTGAATGCTTTCCCAAACAAATTCTCGGCGTTCTAAACAACCTTTATCGATATTGAAAAAGAAAGTGGCGCTAATGCAGTTTCGAACCTCACCCAAACCCTATCCATATAGACGATTGTGATGCTTGGTTATTCTTTTTCACCATCCTTTCTCAGTCAGTCCAATCAGTGCCCAGAAGACAACAAATAGCCTTTCTTCCATCTTTACATCGCAGACTAATCATGGTCAAAGGGCAAAGGACGACCACAGGGAAAACCCCAAATTGAAGAAGCTCCTTCCTAGCGACCCGTACGTAAGTGACAGCCATGTAACAAATTGTTAAGCCTGTGCTCCAGACAAATTGTTACGAAGATAGTCTGTCTTGAATATTCACGAAACTGTTATTTTCGTTTCCTGGAATGTAAGTCAAGGGATAAGAGTCCTAAAACATTAGGAATGTAGTTGTGATTTAGGCAACTTCTAGAATTGAGGGCGTTAGAACGTTTTGGGGAGCTAGACATGTTAGAAAAGAGCCGGATTATTTCTTGTATGGTTTTAAGTACATTATGGAAGTTATTGGGGGGGCTAAAGCCCACTCAGCCTCACCTCTCCCCCTTCCCCCCTGCTTCCACGATCTCTGTCTTCTCTATTGTGTATATGAAGTCACTCACTCTTTTCACCGGGCCAAAAAAACGATAGGAAGTTGCTCATTTGCGGGAACTGTATAGTATAATCCTATGATATATTTGACGTGATAATAAAGGTCACGAAAATTTCATAACATCATTCATGATATGATTCATAATTAAGAAACTCTTATTGAACAATGAGTATCGAAATTTCCAGAACATTAAGAAACTGGATTACTCACTATCGACCTTTGTTTCTTATAAAAAATGAGTTTACTCACTTATTAAGGTGAGCTCATTCCCCAAAAATCACTTTGGATTTTTACAATGTAGCTGCTTCCCCAAACCCCCTTCACAGCTTCCTATCTGGATCTCTTATTATCCTTAATTTTCTATATTTCATTGGAATTGAATACGTATTAAAAGGTTGCTTTGCTTAAGAACAATCCGGCAAATGATTCTTTGAAAAGAGTATACAGTAAAACGGGAGAAAACGGGTATAAAAAGGTTTTAAAAAAGAAAATGCTCTTTCCCACCACCTGACGTTTTGGTCTTAAATAGAATTGTAAAAGTCAATGGCAGAAAAGACCTTCACCAGAACGTGAATGCTTCAGAAGATTTGGTATCAGAAACGAATTGCTGAAAAAGAAAAGAACACCAGAATTCGACACTGTCCATCGTAAGGCTTTCAACACTGTCAATCATGGAACACTACTAAATAAGCTAAGTTGCTATGACATACAAGTCACCGAACTTTCCTGGTTTGAAGATCACTTATTCAACAGAAAGCAGTTTTTCAGCTACGATCAATAAACATCACAAACTTAGCAAATGACACATGGGGTACCTCAAGGCTAAATCCTTGGGCCACTCCTATTAATCATTTTGATTAATTACGTGCCTTTGGTATTGGACAAATGCAAAACTGTTTTTATGCAGATGAAACTGAGACATTCTCCTTGGAAAGATCAACAGCCAGAGCATACTCTGGGGAATTGCTCCACCAGGCCCTATAAGTTCCCCCAACACTGACAAGCAAAACTCTACTTTTACCCCAGATGCCAAGCCACTGTGGGACCCTTTCAAAAGAACAAAACATAATGCAAATACAATGGCAAGAAAGTCAGTCATATATTTTCTATCATCATGATGTTTTGGTGAAATGGCTCCACTACTGCAACTGCAAGCAGTCAAACAAGCTATGCCTTCAGTAGAGAGGACATTCAGATTCTTCACTGAAAACGTTCTAATCAAGGACGTAGGAAGCATTAGCAAAGTGGGAGGGGGCATCGGCCTAAAGGGGCATAAGATTGTATAAGGTAGAAAAACCTGTTTTAAGGGACAGCCTAACAAAGATTCCAGAAAGGTCGAGAAAGGCCTGGCTACAATAATATAGATATCATTTTCTGGCTTAGTTGCGAGCAGTGCCGTCGAATTACTATAGATCTTTATGAATTATAATTATAAATGATAAAATCTTTAGTAAAGCTAGAAATACGTTTCAGAATATTTCTTGCATTCATTTTCTTGCAGTCGGTTAAAACCTTGTACAATTTTTTAGGAACAGCTTTGTTAGTCTTACTAATTGCTTCCTCAAACTGGAAACCCCGAGGGGCCCCGTTAATCCTAATGGCCCTAGGGCAATTTGCCCCTGCCCCTCACCTTTTGGCAGCCCTGGTTGTGAGTTTGTAGTTTTGCTGTTTTCAAAAGCAGATCGCAAGGAAAAATTTTAGATCATGGCTCTAAAATGTCACCCCCACTCCATATTTTACATTTCGTATAGTGATTAAGCATTTCAAGGAAATGTATTGGTTATGCAGTTGGCAAAATAGGGCAACTTCGTGAGCTGCAAACTGGCATTTTTAAGGATTATTTTCAAGGGGGCACGAGTCCCCTGTGCTCCCGGTCCTACGTATATGTTTTAAAGAAAACCTATTTGCTAAATTCCTGATCTTAAATATTCCATGAAATATTGCATTGCCAATCGACATTAATACCGAGTCATACAGGACCCTTATTGATTCTTTCATACAGGACCCTTTTTGATTCTTTTATACAGGAACCTTATTGATTCTTTCATACAGGACCTTTATTGATTCTTCCATACAGGACCCTTATTGAAAGCAGTACTTTATTGTACTGAAAATGCTTATCCTGTTTAAATATGTATTGTTATTATATTATTTCTATTGATATACCAATCACTGGCATAGTCCTATTCCACCCAACTTTTTTACACAACTCCCTCCTCCTCTTTAAAAAAAGTCAACAGTAGCCATACCAAACATAGATTCAAAAGGCACAGTTTTACAATACGGTTACAATATGTAAATATTTCATAAAAGTAACTTTAAAATCCTAATTTTTGACTGATAATTTGTCTAGCCATAAAAGCTAATAATAGAAGTCGAGTTAGCTCATTGTAACAAGGCACATGAATTGCACCTTGTTTCTGTAAAACCTGGAGCCGTTTTGCCTTTCGTAAAGGAAAATTTGAGGAAACTTACTAGATACCGTAAATCAATCGAGCTTCATAGATAAAGTCTCAAACTGCTGTAAAACAAGTTGAGTTTGAAGAAAAACACAAGAAACTAAGATGAACAATAAAATAACAATTTTTTAGCAAAATATAAACCAGTAACAAAGTGCCAATTTTTGGCGTTTAACAGAGGGCGTAGACCCAATTTGTATTTAGGGAAACATAGAGCTACACGTTTAACGTATCTACAAAGGAAATTTTCATCACACTTGGCAAATGCTCTATCATGGGTTCAAAACATAAATTTGGCTATTCATTTGAGGTACAAGAAACGAAGTAAACTATCAAAAATAAAATGTATGACAATGGAAAAAGAACTTTTGCAAACGTGTCCAAGATATTGCCGCCAGGAGGTTTCTGAGACCGTACGGGAAGAAGTTCTGCATCATTACCGTTTAAATGTCGCTGCTGCATTTCTATCTCATCCTTTTTTCGAAATAGAGTGGCTGGATTCTACAAGAAAGACATATATAAAGCAGAATCAAACACAATGATTCATTTATTTACTTGATTGAGAGATATACGAGTGAAAGTTTTCAAGAGCAAGCGCAGTTATAATGGAATTTATGGCGCATTCTCTTTCACTTTTAAAATCGGGGGAAGGGGGGTGGTGGCTTCCTTGTAAAATATGATCACTGTTGACTATTGTTGATTAGTACTTACTTAGTCTGTTATTAGCACTTGCATAGCAAGAAATCAAAGAGACTAAATTTCATACAGTAAACATCTGGGCCAATAAGAAGCGGCCTAGTTTATGAAAAAGCTACAATCGGAAGGATACAAAAGGAACAAAAGGTGAGCAACAGGACTTGTATAGATTAAAGAAAGTACCAGCATGAGCAAAGTTCTGTCAGAAAAGGCCTAGAAGAAGAATGGAATTAAAAAAACTTGATTGGAAATGACTTATAGGCCCTTGGTAAATACTCGCAAAATCACATTCAAATATGCAGCCTTCAATTTAACATGAGACACAATTAAGTAATTATAAGAAACATTATAAATATTTTTTATAAATCGAATTTAAGAGAGATAGAATAGATAGAAATTCAGATACAAGGCAACTTACAGGCAATTTTTTGCCTTTTAGTGATTTAATTTTCAGTACAAGTATATACTCAAACATCACCATGATAATGAATACGATGTTGACTAATGAATAAATCTCCATTGCTGTAATGTAGGGTTCCTTTGGAATTAACGAGCTTGTACTACCAAAGATGAACATGGTCGACAGGAAATTGGTAACAATCAAGGTGACTCTGGCTGGAACTGCAGTTGGCGGGATAAAAAACGTCGTGAATGACAAACCAACAAGAAGTGCTCCAGGAATGTATACATGGTAAAGGAAATAAGGGAAGGACCTCTTCATTCGAATCACCGCTCTCAGTTTTGGAAATGGCACTGCAAAATAAGAAAATTTTGAGACCTTCAGCTGAAAAAGATGATATTCAAAGTATCACATTGTTCTTTAAGGTGAACCATGTTCGTTTCAATAACTCCGAAATAATAACAACTAATTACAGCTAAGCCTCTGTTTAGCTGTAATTTTACCTTATCAAAACCTTATCAAACCAGAAGCGATTATACCAGAAAAACCAGCTAAGCCTCTGTTTTAATTTATGTCATAGACTAGCCCCCTGTATCTTTTTCGAGTATCATACAACATTAGTAATTTATTTGTAATGCAAACATGTACAATAACTATGGTCAATAGCTTAATTCTTGATCTTTTGAAAGTAGTCAAATCTTCTTTACAATGCTTTCTATCTTCTCTCAGAGTCTGGAACCATGTTCAAACGATCCTTTGATGGTATAAAACTTAAAAATGGCTTTGAAAAGAGCATAAATTTGAGTTTACTGAAGCTTTTCATCTGACACTCTTCAGAGTATAAAACATCAGAACATAGACCGAAAATCTACGCTAGGAAATATATATACCCAGTTGTGGACCGGAACCATGTTCGTTTCAATTTTCTTAAAGAAACTGTGAAAGTAATATTAAAGCTCGTCAAATTTTTTATTTTCAACAATTTTAAACGTCATTTAATATAAGGACGTTCATACATGGGACCCTGTGTTCAAACATGTACTAGGAATAGAGTCATTTCGGAATATAGATACTAACCTTTTAGATAATACATAACATCAAGTTTTCCTTTGATTGACAAAACTTCGTACCCAGACGTAGCAAGGTCTTTTGGCGAAGCATCAATGGGAGAATTGGGATCCTTCCAAAACAATGATATTTCTTTTCCACTAAAGGCATCTGAAATAAAAATAATGCTGCAAATCATTTTGAAAAAAACAAGGTTGCTTGGCAGTGCAAATCTTTGTTTCGGAGAAGTTTAACGTTCTTCGCATTCGATATCTAGGCCTACTCACATTCTTAAGAATCCTCTTCTACTTCACAAGGCTTAATTATGCATAAGGCTTAATTATGCATAAGGCTTAATTATGACTAAAGAGCCTAATATACCATTTAGGTTGAGATTTTAAAGAAAAACTTCTAGCCACGTCAAAAGATTTCTTACCACGTCAAAAATCTCATTTTTATTCAGAATGCTAGAGGATCAGCTCTGTTGACACTGTTCAGAGGTAACTTATGGTAGCAATGAAAAAGACTTATATCTTTCATATGTTTATATAAATAAATAAAATCTTGCTTCAAAACCTTGTAAATATTTTCTTTGTCTTCTTCTCGAATTAAGGCTTTCCGTGTATCGATATGATTAAAGAAAATATAGAAAGAATTATTGAGGAATATCACTTTCGGCTTTTGGCACAGTGTTTGATACCTAGAATGTTGAAGGACATAGCCTCATTTAAAAGGTGATTACAATATCAACAATTAAGTGCATCTAGCAAAGTTAAAATGGAACTAATTTTTCATGACACTTTAAGGCCTGTTCTCATCTCAGTTTGAAAGAAAAACCTCAGAAGGAGCATCACAAAGTACTTACAACTTTCTATATCGATGGAGCATTCCTGAATGTCGTGGGGAAATACCTTCAAGTTCATTTTACAATGACAATTTATTGTGAACCTGAAGAAGAAAGAGAGCTATAGTCTTATGTTAATAGTGCAACATAGTAAAAAACAAATGCAGTAACATGAAGGAAGTTGAAAGGTTGCAATAAGAAAGTAATCAATAAAATGGCGGAAGTTGTCAGTGTCAGGCAATGAAGATCAGTTATTGAAAACGATACAAGAAAGATGAGAAAGGCTAGAGCAAAGATAGCTCAGTGACTAAAGGTGCTGACTACAGGTCCAAGGGTCTGTGGTTTGAGCTTCTGACTTCAGTGGCGGAAATTTCAGGGGTGTGGGGGGGGGCGGGGGGGGGGCGAACGGCTTTAGCCAACATGTCGGTTTTGTCGGTAATATTATGTCATTTGTTGGCAAATTTGCTTGTTTTTGTTGGCATTGCCCCCCCCCCACTTGAAAAATGCCGCTATCTGATTTGACCAAACCTTCACCCACATGAGGAAAATCCCCAGGTATAGGAATCACGAGGGCTAGTCACACAAAGTGGAAGGACCAAGATACTGCTCGATAAGCCCAGCGTCTTAGTGTCCTTAAAATTGCTTTTGGGTGTTAGGTAGCAAGCACAAATAGAAAGACTAAACTAATAATTCGCAACAATTTTGATAAGGAATGATCAGTAAGTATTTCCTATCTAAAGCTTAGTAATTTTTACTTAACACAGGCATGTTCGGTATTTAGAGAGCACTGCTCTTATCTCCTTAAGCTGAAGTGGCCTAGGTGAGATATGCTTGCCATGCACTTTTAAAAGCAGAATATTTCCTGGAGCTGGGGAGGCGTGTTATGAGCGATAAGTTATTTTCAATAAAAACATTTTTTTGCATGTGAAGAAAAAGCACTGTAATAGAATATAAAGGATTGAGTAAACTGAAAATTCATTTTACCGAAATGAATAGAGCTTTTGATTAGATATAAAGAAACCCGTCTTTTTGCTGTTAGCAATTGTCCGTAATGTATTCTCCAAATGATCTCTTAGATCAATGACTGTCCTAAATAGAAGGCCTGATATTGTAGAATAATTTAATTCTGTTATTGTTATTGTTTTTTTTGACCTTCATTACCATACCTTTTGATTCACTCAGATCGCTAGGAAGACCGTCAATGGAAACCATTTACTAAGTAAGTTTTCTGTAATTCCTTTAAAGAGCTTAATCAAAGAAGCTTTTTACCAGGCTTAAAAGATTGATGGAAATTCAAGAGAATCTTAATATTTAATCTAACTTCATATTTTTCAGTTGTTGGGAAAACTAGCATCATAGCTGAAATATGAATTTTTCTTTTTGAGAGTCAACAGTCTGTTAAAGAATGAAGCCCCAAATGAAGAGGTTGAATATTCGCTTAATGCATTTCTAACCTAACAGTTATGCGGTTAGCTCTCTCCTGTTAGATATCATTTTTGAATGTCTTTCGTACTGTTAGTTGTCAGTATATGTTTGTGAAAATGCAGAAAATACCTTTTGCTTGCATAAACTCGGCCATAAGGACCTATCTGTGTTTTGACACTTTGTGTGAACATTTGGTGGCTTTCTGTTTTCCTTGCATTTGAGACGAACGTGTCCGGCACCCAGAAAAACTCCGTTGGATCTATAGCAAAATTCAGTTGATCCTTTCCAGTTTCAAGTCTTTCATCGACCCACCATTGCCTTATAAATACATCGCTTTTCATTGTCTGTAAAAGTAAAACAAAAAACGGGTAACGCAATAGTTTTAAAATGTGCAAATTAGGTGGAATAACGATGCACAAAGATTAAAACAGAATGACGGAATTTAGATATAGAGCCCATCAAAAATAATTGCAATTGTCAAAAATATTTGTTGAACAAAATCTTTCAAACATAAATACATTGCTAGCTGAAAATGTTGAACCAAAGTTTTTTTCATGATGTACAGGCTTGTCATTAGCCTCGTTTTCTGGTATTATTGATGTTTGAATATTGACTATTTTCTTGCCTCGTTATCAGGATTCTGTCCAGTCGGGAAGATTCTATGAGGAACGAACTTCAATGCTTGTGGCCTTTTAAGCTACGTTCCTGTTTTATTAGTTGTTTGTAAGCTATTTTTTCCAAGTAAGTACTCACCAATGTTTTTTCACTGATTGGTCCCAATGCAATCATTGCGATCTGAACAGAGACGTTAGTAGGGCCACCTGTTAGAATAAAAAAGCTAAAATTTTAAAAGATATAATTCACATGGCAAAACTTTAAAACAGCATTTAGAACACTTTTCCAGGTTTTTTGTTGATACCCTCTATCTAGGAACTAAAATGACATCAACTGAAAATAAAATAGACGAAACGTTACCTTTAGAGAAAGGTCTTGACCTCTTGTCATAACCTTTAGTCAGGTTCCGAAGTTTCTCCGTCGAGGATGCCGTTGCTTCGAAGAAATGGTTCGCAATATAAAACAAAGTGGTCAATTTGCAGAGTGAACAATTTCAGTATCAAAACTCTAAAGATATTGATTATAATGGTGCCTTTGAAATGAAAACTTCTTTGACTTCGTTCGCTTCAATGAAATAGCGTCTAAGACTATTTTTTCTCTTACACTCATTTTTTTATAAGAACAATTTTATAAGAACACAAGCCTCAGAATTGGTCGACAGTTAATAACAAATCAAAAATAAGCTAAGGCTGAACTACTATTAAATGTAATTTTAAGCAAGGTTTCATCTTTAAACCGATGATTTTTACCCATGTGTGAGTGCTTTTTCGGTAAATTTTCAAATTTGTAGGCAAATGATGGTTGTCTCAACCACTTTGTTGGCAAATGAGGCCTGAAAATCTCCCTGGAGCGAAAAGCTAGCAATTGCACAGCTTACACTCTATTAATTTAGGAACAAATTAAGAACAATCCAGCCTCAGATTTTCGAACGAATTGAAAACAGTCAGCCTGAAGTTAAATTTACTGGTTCTTATAAAAAAGAGTGTAGATGACACATTCCCTTCCAGAGGTTCGGTTTACGAAATGTGGCATCCGAGAAAGAGAGAAATCTCTTCGATCAATCTCAGGCATATCAAAGGTAACAGTTCTCGATAAGTATATCTTTAAATGATTCATGTCTACTGTTGTTACGTGGCTCTTGTAGTGTACGGGTTCTTTCGATAGCGTCGAAGGACACGCACTTAGGCCCCAAGGCTTAAGCTGAGGGAGACATCCCTTTTAGGAACTCAAGATTGATTTTAATCGTTCAACGCTAAATCTCAACTAACTTGAATTACAAGAGTTACCAAATAAAAACAAAAAGACAAAATATTGACGCCAATGACGCAATCACACATAAACACATTGCCGGGATCCAAGCACGTAGCATTCACATGCTAAAATGAATTGCATGAGCAGAATTAAAACATGACGCGGAATGTGATGGAATAACATAAAATTAATCAAAAGAAAAAACAAAATAATACGTTACACTTCAACAAAAATATATCGAAACAGGAGAGTTAGTTCATGGCTCTTCAAACCGATCTGAACCTTGGACTAACAGGGCCGACGCAACGAATTTTGAGGTGGAGGGGCCAAGTTCTAAAAGTTAAGCTTGAATTTAGTGCTTCAAAACAGGGTCTCGTTGGAAACAATTTTTCTTACCAAGAAAGGGTGTGGCCATAGCCCCTCTGGCCCCCGGTGGCGTGGGCCCTGACTAAATAGAGTTCTTTTGGGAGCATTTAAACAATTTTAAGAGGAAATAGCCATGGACTTCTAAATTTGCTTGTCCTTGGGAAGTTACGAAAGCCACACGCTTTCTAGCATGCAGTCTTCTTGAAGAAATACCAAACCAACATCTTTGCCTGACACCTTTCCAAGTTTATGGTTATTGAAAAAAAACTAAACCAATTCGGGTTTATGGTTATTGAAAATCTGGAATATTGAATTGGCAGCGGAATCGTTCAACGAGAAATTAGAATTGCCTATTATTCTGTTAGAGGTGTTGAAGAACCTTTTTTGAAAAGTGCCTTTAGTAAACCTAATAAATTGCCTTACAGACAAAAAGGAGCCTGCAGGTTCAAAAATCCTAATTGAAAAATTTCCATATTCTAATTAAGAATCCCAAATTTTAATTAAAATCTCCTAATTCTGATATAAAAACCCAAAATTTAAAAAATTTCAGGGAAGCTTTGATATTTCAGTAGGCCTATCTGGCATGTCCTTTTTTATTTTGACGTTGCTGTTGCTTGCCTCGAAACTTTTGTGCTCGACTAATGGCTTAGATTTCCTTTGCAATGCGAGTCGTAGATGTGCTGGAGATGTATGCGTGTGTTGCGGTAGACAAAGCTTTTGCATGAATCATAATGGCATGTAGTTTCCTGTGTGATTCACGTGCACTTAGGAAATTATCAGTAAAGTTAGGTTGTGAAACAAGTATCTATTGTCGTCGTATAGAATAATTACCCAAAAGTTTCAATCTCAAATAGAGATAAGTTCTGTACACGTGAGTTGAATAGAGATAAGGTATTTTGAAACCCCTACCAAACGAGTTGAATTAAAGCGTTTAATGCAAAAGTAAACGAACTTTGGAATCAAAAATTATAAAAAATCCATTTAAACCTTTAAAAGCACTCAGCAGCTCTAGGTTCCATTTAGAAACAAGTGGAAGCAAAATTGAAATTTATTAAGGTATAAAAAAATTCCCAAGACCTATGTAAAATTAAAAAAATACCCAACATAGAAAATGCAATGCATGTTACTATTTTCATTTACAAGTCAATCCATTAGAAGAAAATAATTCTTTTAAATAGTTGCTTATGTGGCGCAGTGGGTCACACTGCTGTCTCTCGCCACTGTGGATAAACATACGAACCATAGTTCGAGTTTTACAAGCCTCAGTAAATGAAGCATTTGTTTGAAATAAGAGTTAAGATGTCAGAAAGGCCTAGGTACCTTTAAATAAGAAATTTGGAAGATCTAAACGAAATAAAGTTTCCTGAAATCCAGTTCTTGACCATCTGGTTTGATACTAGCATTTTATGCATTTTTTAAACTGCTTAAATTTGCTTCAAGCATATTTGAGTACAGCAAAAATCACAAAAATCTGGCGGCAAGTTCAAGAACAAAATAATCGCACAAACTTGTCAAGAAGTTAAAACATTGATATTGAACGATAAGAGTAGCATTTTCTTGACAGCAAAATAAAGGCACATGAAGGTTCACAAACAAAAAACTCATTTGAAAATGCTTTGAACGCAAACTTGATTGTGGTAATATATCAGTTGATTCTTTGAATGAAAACAGTTTTTAAATTCATCTTGATAAAAATTGCCAGAGCTGCAATAGAATACGATATCGACTCAAACTGTTGCTAATAGAAGATATCTTATTTGCTTGAAAAACAAAATAAATTTTTAATTACCGTGGAAAACATTGATAAAGACAAGCAATAGAATCCAGAACCTAAGGAAAAAGAGACAAAAATTAGCACATGATTGCATTGAATAAAAACCAACTGAACTTGGGTAATCCTAGCAAAACCGAAATAATATTTTGATATCCTGACTCTGAACATTCTTACCAACGTTTTTCCAGAGTTTTGAAAAAGTCTTCCAGATAGTTTCCTAAAGCCATTAAAACCTTCCTCAGAATAACCATTAAATCAAGGCTGATTGCGGTCTTTGCACATAGATTTATTTTGCAATAACTTTTGTTAAGTATTCATAAAGTTAGTGGAAGGAATTTGTATTGAGAACCTTCCATTCTAAGAAAGTTTTGGCACCAAAATGCGGTAAAAAATCAGGAAACGTATTTACCAGCATATTGCAAAGCTTCTTAAAAATGGGTACATTAAAAATACACAGCATTTCCAGCACAATACAAGTTTCAGAATTAAACACAATTATGTTTTTACGCATTTCACTCCACTTATGATACCGGAAAAATTCAATTAGGTTTCAAGAGTGGCTAGTTAAGGTCTCGAATTCAAATTGCAGCAAAACGAAGATTTCATCTGGCGCTGGAAATTCAACATTCTCTACTGGAAAAAAAAATTTTAATTTCAATTTCTTGAAAAATTTCTGGGAGATTGTGTAAAATAAGACTTTAGAACCTTCATATTTGAAGAGAGCATCAAAAAGTACAAATATATGATGCTTAAGTACTATTTGTCTTTAGAGTATAAAAGTCGGTTAAAGGTAATGTGTCAAGCTAAAGCAAGCAACTCTGCGGGGGTTTTCAGAAACATGTGATTTATCATGTCATCACCCCCAGCGATTACGGTTGTTCTGTTTATCTACCCTGTTGCAAGGTTAGCTTTCATGTGAACAGTTTTGCATTGCAAGAATTCTGACCAATCACAGGCCATTATTTGGATGTTGCATGACATTAAGTTGGGTATACGCAGTCCTTTTATATGAACACATTACCTTTAATCACAAGGAAGTCATTATGATTAGCATTACGTTTCATGGCAGAGGGGCTCTTACTTCGAATGCCTACAATATCTTTGCAGTTTCATAGCAAACAACTTAGTGGGACGATGACAAGCAGATGATACTGAATACAGAGCTAGACTATGAGTGAAACATCAATTACCTGAAACTGTATATAGTCTGATTAAGACCATCTGCAACCTGTCTCATTTCCATGGCACACAAAGAGGAATCATTTCCTCATACTCTGATAATATTCAGGCGTATTGAAATACCATTCAAGAAGAATAAGTTTATGTAAGCTGCGTACAAACCTAAATAATCGCGACCATACAATGTTGCAAACACAGCGATGCAATGTTTTCAAAACTGCCTTCATTACTCCCAAGGATGATGTTTTCATGTTTAATTACGCGTAGCTACATCTTTGACGACTGCTCTCCTGATTTGAATAGTTATGTTTGTGGTAGACTGTTATGAATCAAGTAACCTGTTTATTGCATAAGCACTTATACACCTCTGTCTGGTACCACGTCGACCAGCTCGTTGCAACGGCCTGGTGTGAGCAAATATTCCGATGAATGCACTGATACAGCTAGCCGGAAACTATTTTCCAACAAAGGGTAACCCCACCGACTTTGCTGTAGACAAAGGGCCCGTTCACACCTTATCGGAAAACTATTGGAGCTGAATGATACGGATATCTTGTTTTTTTACACTGACCGGATAGGTTCGCCGTCATTATAGCTCACACTCGTCCCAACTTTCATGCTTTGTTCACTGAAAACCTGCCGTGATCTCTTTCTTGCTTTTTCGTAAACAGACTAAATTGCGCAATTCAAAAAATTATATAATGGTTTCAATAAACTTTGAGTGAACAAGCTTTTCAGGACGAGAGAGTCTGAGGTTAAGCTGTTGTTTGAATGTGCTTTGATTCGATTTTTAATTATTCATACGCGATATCCTTTCAGCCAGTGCAAAGTAAATGCATCACTTTCTCTAGTTCATTACACACAAAGCTTCAAAGTGCAAATTTTCAAGCACCTACTGAAAAGGAGCCCAGAGTGACTTTGATGCCTCCTCCATAGCGGAGTAAATGCGATATGGCCTTCAGAGCAGAGTGATTTTGATGTCACCTTCAGAGCAGAGAAACTGTGATATCACCATCAGAGCAGTGTGAATTTGATATCACCTTCAGAGCAGAGTGATTTTGATGTCGCCTTCAGAGCAGAGTGATGTTGATACCTTCTCCATCGCGGAGTGATTGTGATGTCACCATCAGAGCAGAGTGATTGTGATGTCACCATCAGAGCAGAGTGATTGTGATGTCACCATCATAGCAGAGTGATTCTGATGTCACCATCAGAGCAGAGTGATTTTGATGTCACCATCATAGCAGAGTGATTTTGATGTCACCATCAGTGCAGAGTGATTGTGATGTCACCATCAGAGCAAAGTGATTTTGATGTCACTATCAGTGCAGAATGATTGTGATGTCACCATCAGAGCAAAGTGATTTTGATGTCACCATCAGTGCAGAGTGATTGTGATGTCACCATCCGAGCAAAGTGATTTTGATGTCACCATCAGAGCAGAGTGATTGTGATGTCACCTTCAAAGAAGAGTGATTTTGATGTCACCATCAGAGCAGAGTGATTTTGATGTCACCATCATAGCAGAGTGATTTTGATGTCACCATCAGAGCAGAGTGATTTAGATGTCACCATCATAGCAGAGTGATTCTGATGTCACCATCAGAGCAGAGTGATTTTGATGTCACCATTATAGCAGAATGATTTTGATGTCACCATCAGAGCAAAGTGATTTTGATGTCACCATCATAGCAGAGTGATTTTGATGTCACCATCAGAGCAAAGTGATTTTGATGTCACCATCAGAGCAGAGTGATTCTGATGTCACCTTCAAAGCAGAGTGATTTTGATGTCACCATCAGAGCAGAGTGATTTGATGCAACCTTCAAAGCAGAGTGATGTTGATACCTTCTCCATCGCGGAGTGATTGTGATGTCACCATCAGAGCAGAGTGATTTGATGTCACCATCAGAGCAGAGTGATTTTGATGTCACCTTCAAAGCAGAGTGATGTTGATACCTTCTCAATCGCGGAGTGATTGTGATGTCACCTTCAGAGCAGAGTGATTTGATGTCACCATCAGAGCAGAGTGATTTTGATGTCACCATCATAGCAGAGTGATTCTGATGTCACCATCAGAGCAAAGTGATTTTGATGTCACCATCAGAGCAGAGTGATTCTGATGTCACCTTCAAAGCAGAGTGATTTTGATGTCACCTTCAGAGCAGAGTGATTTAGATGTCACCATCATAGCAGAGTGATTCTGATGTCACCATCAGAGCAGAGTGATTTGATGCAACCTTCAAAGCAGAGTGATGTTGATACCTTCTCCATCGCGGAGTGATTGTGATGTCACCATCAGAGCAGAGTGATTTTGATGCAACCTTCAAAGCAGAGTGATGTTGATACCTTCTCCATCGCGGAGTGATTGTGATGTCACCATCAGAGCAGAGTGATTTGATGTCACCATCAGAGCAGAGTGATTTTGATGTCACCTTCAAAGCAGAGTGATGTTGATACCTTCTCAATCGCGGAGTGATTGTGATGTCACCTTCAGAGCAGAGTGATTTGATGTCACCATCAGAGCAGAGTGATTTTGATGTCACCATAATAGCAGAGTGATTCTGATGTCACCATCAGAGCAAAGTGATTTTGATGTCACCATCAGAGCAGAGTGATTCTGATGTCACCTTCAAAGCAGAGTGATTTTGATGTCACCTTCAGAGCAGAGTGATTTAGATGTCACCATCATAGCAGAGTGATTCTGATGTCACCTTCAGAGCAGAGTGATTTTGATGTCATTATCAGAGCAGAGTGATTCTGATGTCACCATCAGAGCAGAGTGATTTGATGCAACCTTCAAAGCAGAGTGATGTTGATACCTTCTCCATCGCGGAGTGATTGTGATGTCACCATCAGAGCAGAGTGATTTGATGTCACCATCAGAGCAGAGTGATTTTGATGTCACCTTCAAAGCAGAGTGATGTTGATACCTTCTCAATCGCGGAGTGATTGTGATGTCACCTTCAGAGCAGAGTGATTTGATGTCACCATCAGAGCAGAATGATTTTGATGTCACCATCAGAGCAGAGTGATTTTGATGCCACCTTCAAAGCAGAGTGATGTTGATACCTTCTCCATCGTGGAGTGATTGTGATGTCACCATCAGAGCAGAGTGATTGTGATGTCACCATCAGAGCAGAGTGATTTTGATGTCACCATCAGAGCAGAGTGATTTGATGTCACCATCAGAGCAGAGTGATTTGATGCCACCTTCAAAGCAGAGTGATGTTGATACCTTCTCCATCGTGGAGTGATTGTGATGTCACCATCAGAGCAGAGTGATTTTGATGTCACCATCAGAGCAGAGTGATTTTGATGTCACCATCAGAGCAGAGTGATTTTGATGCCACCTTCAAAGCAGAGTGATGTTGATACCTTCTCCATCGCGGAGTGATTGTGATGTCACCATCAGAGCAGAGTGATTTAGATGTCACCATCATAGCAGAGTGATTCTGATGTCACCATCAGAGCAAAGTGATTTTGATGTCACCTTCAAAGCAGGATGATTTTGATGTCACCTTCAGAGCAGAGTGATTTAGATGTCACCATCATAGCAGAGTGATTCTGATGTCACCTTCAGAGCAGAGTGATTTTGATGTCATTATCAGAGCAGAGTGATTCTGAT
Organism: Rhopilema esculentum; assembly: GCF_057945365.1. Lineage (NCBI taxonomy): Eukaryota > Metazoa > Cnidaria > Scyphozoa > Rhizostomeae > Rhizostomatidae > Rhopilema > Rhopilema esculentum. The sequence continues at coordinate 9,014,751 of NC_142818.1, read as the reverse complement.
GTCACCATCAGAGCAGAGTGATTTGATGCAACCTTCAAAGCAGAGTGATGTTGATACCTTCTCCATCGCGGAGTGATTGTGATGTCACCATCAGAGCAGAGTGATTTGATGTCACCATCAGAGCAGAGTGATTTTGATGTCACCTTCAAAGCAGAGTGATGTTGATACCTTCTCCATCGTGGAGTGATTGTGATGTCACCATCAGAGCAGAGTGATTTGATGTCACCATCAGAGCAGAGTGATTTGATGCCACCTTCAAAGCAGAGTGATGTTGATACCTTCTCCATCGTGGAGTGATTGTGATGTCACCATCAGAGCAGAGTGATTTTGATGTCACCATCAGAGCAGAGTGATTTTGATGTCACCATCAGAGCAAAGTGATTTTGATGTCACCATCATAGCAGAGTGATTCTGATGTCACCTTCAGAGCAGAGTGATTTTGATGTCATTATCAGAGCAGAGTGATTCTGATGTCACCATCAGAGCAGAGTGATTTGATGCAACCTTCAAAGCAGAGTGATGTTGATACCTTCTCCATCGCGGAGTGATTGTGATGTCACCATCAGAGCAGAGTGATTTGATGTCACCATCAGAGCAGAGTGATTTTGATGTCACCTTCAAAGCAGAGTGATGTTGATACCTTCTCCATCGTGGAGTGATTGTGATGTCACCATCAGAGCAGAGTGATTTGATGTCACCATCAGAGCAGAGTGATTTGATGCCACCTTCAAAGCAGAGTGATGTTGATACCTTCTCCATCGCGGAGTGATTGTGATGTCACCATCAGAGCAGAGTGATTTAGATGTCACCATCATAGCAGAGTGATTCTGATGTCACCATCAGAGCAAAGTGATTTTGATGTCACCATCAGAGCAGAGTGATTCTGATGTCACCTTCAAAGCAGAGTGATTTTGATGTCACCTTCAGAGCAGAGTGATTTAGATGTCACCATCATAGCAGAGTGATTCTGATGTCACCTTCAGAGCAGAGTGATTTTGATGTCATTATCAGAGCAGAGTGATTCTGATGTCACCATCAGAGCAGAGTGATTTGATGCAACCTTCAAAGCAGAGTGATGTTGATACCTTCTCCATCGCGGAGTGATTGTGATGTCACCATCAGAGCAGAGTGATTTGATGTCACCATCAGAGCGGAGTGATTTTGATGTCACCTTCAAAGCAGAGTGATGTTGATACCTTCTCCATCGTGGAGTGATTTTGATGTCACCATCAGAGCAGAGTGATTTGATGTCACCATCAGAGCAGAGTGATTTGATGTCACCATCAGAGCAGAGTGATTTGATGCCACCTTCAAAGCAGAGTGATGTTGATACCTTCTCCATCGTGGAGTGATTGTGATGTCACCATCAGAGCAGAGTGATTTTGATGTCACCATCAGAGCAGAGTGATTGTGATGTCACCATCAGAGCAGAGTGATTTTGATGTCACCATCAGAGCAGAGTGATTTTGATGTCACCATCAGAGCAGAGTGATTTTGATGCCACCTTCAAAGCAGAGTGATGTTGATACCTTCTCCATCGTGGAGTGATTGTGATGTCACCATCAGAGCAGAGTGATTTTGATGTCACCATCAGAGCAGAGTGATTTTGATGTCACCATCAGAGCAGAGTGATTTTGATGCCACCTTCAAAGCAGAGTGATGTTGATACCTTCTCCATCGCGGAGTGATTGTGATGTCACCATCAGAGCAGAGTGATTTAGATGTCACCATCATAGCAGAGTGATTCTGATGTCACCATCATAGCAGAATGATGTTGATACCTTCTCCATCGCGGAGTGATTGTGATGTCACCATCCGAGCAGAATGATGTTGATACCTTCTCCATCGCGGAGTGATTGTGATGTCACCATCATAGCAGAATGATTTTGATGTCACCATCAGAGCAGAGTGATTTAGATGTCACCATCATAGCAGAATGATGTTGATACCTTCTCCATCGCGGAGTGATTGTGATGTCACCATCCGAGCAGAATGATGTTGATACCTTCTCCATCGCGGAGTGATTGTGATGTCACCATCAGAGCAGAGTGATTTTCATGTCACCATCAGAGCAGAGTGATTTTGATGCCACCTTCAAAGCAGAGTGATGTTGATACCTTCTCCATCGCGGAGTGATTGTGATGTCACCATCAGAGCAGAGTGATTTAGATGTCACCATCATAGCAGAGTGATTCTGATGTCACCATCATAGCAGAATGATGTTGATACCTTCTCCATCGCGGAGTGATTGTGATGTCACCATCCGAGCAGAATGATGTTGATACCTTCTCCATCGCGGAGTGATTGTGATGTCACCATCAGAGCAGAGTGATTTAGATGTCACCATCATAGCAGAGTGATTCTGATGTCACCATCATAGCAGAATGATGTTGATACCTTCTCCATCGCGGAGTGATTGTGATGTCACCATCCGAGCAGAATGATGTTGATACCTTCTCCATCGCGGAGTGATTGTGATGTCACCATCAGAGCAAAGTGATTTTGATGTCACCATCAGAGCAGAGTGATTTAGATGTCACCATCATAGCAGAGTGATTCTGATGTCACCATCATAGCAGAATGATGTTGATACCTTCTCCATCGCGGAGTGATTGTGATGTCACCATCCGAGCAGAATGATGTTGATACCTTCTCCATCGCGGAGTGATTGTGATGTCACCATCATAGCAGAATGATTTTGATGCCACGTTCATAGCAGAGTGATTTTGATGTCACTACAGCCCAGTGACTTTGATTTCAATGACTCGAACAAGACTGCAGTTGTCTTGCAGGGCCGGTGAAACTTATTTGAAAGTGAAGGGGCCAAAATATTAAAATTGTTAGAAGGGTTTAGTATTGGCGGCCACCATTTTTGGCGGCAAGAAAAATTTTTTAAAATATGTTTTTCCTAGAATGGCAAGAAACTGCATCTGAAACGTTTCCGGAGTGGGTTTTCGGCTTGAAAGTTTGTCCGTTTTCAAATAGACTTCGGTTTCCTAAATCAGACATATTTAAGGAAATATTATGCACAAAAACGTACAGAAATGTTAGACTGCGTTTCTTTCTATTTTTGCCTAAAAAATTATTTTGCTCTGCAGAAGAGTGGAGGGGGGGGGGCACGGCCCCCATTGCTGCTAGTTTGATTCAGCTTGTATTTAAACACGAGCTTCTGAGATTTTGCTACTTGTTACATGATCTCTTCTTACGCTTGATAATCTTGTCTTAAACTTTCAAAGCCTTTTTTTAAAGATGCGTAAAACGGATGTGTAACTTTTCGGCGTCTTTTAATGGCATTGATGGATGCTCTTCAGTTTTATGGCCTAACTCAAGAATAACAACTTTATCCAGATGTGATATGAGGGTTGAATGCTAAATCTCAATTTCACTCCCCCCCCCCCCCCTACATGCCCCACCCCTGCATTACTTCGTGCATCGAGCACCATTTGAGCAAAAACAATAAGTACCTCTTGTAGCAAACATCAATTAAATGTTTGCTTTTTTTGACACAATCATGGCCTTCGCCCTCACAAAATTCACATTCTTGGCGACAAAAAGGTTTGAAAGACATACAAATTTGAGGGGTTTCTGCCGCTGAACAACATTTGAATACTCACAAATCTTTTGTCAGACGAAAATCCATAGCTTATCCTACTTCAGGGTTAACTTTAACATTACAACAGCATTCGAGCGGCACTGAAAAGCAACTAGTCAAAGTTGTCTTGTGGGCACGACTTTCATGTAGTTACGAACCAAAGTTATTACAATAATTTACCGCTTGTCACGCTTATGCGGTAACAAGATGTGCTTTAGAACGTAACATGCAAACCATATGATCAAAAAGCTTACCAATTCTTCATGACCCGGTCCTTCATGGCAAATCCAGAGAGCAGGAAATCCAGGGATATCAGTCTGAAAAAATGGATTGTAATCAGTTCAGATTGTTGGCATACAGAAGTTCTACAAAAAGGGAGGTTTAGCAAGGACTTGCACCAGAGTGTAGTTGATCTGAAGTCCGATGGTCAGAGGTTTGAGTTCCTGCCGTGACCAAACTTTTATTCAGCGTGACAAGAATTGCAAGCTGTCTGTAATTCCAAGCATAGGAATCGGTCGATATTGAGGGTATGGTCGATATTGAGGAAGGACAAGGACACTGGACACGGGACAAGAAAAAAAAATCTCAAAGCAACACATACAAACAGACAAACTTGTATGTGTTCTTTCGATATTAGTAGTTACAAATGTTCCACTAAGTGAGAACATCAAATTATGTGCCGATGCTTTGAACCGGAACGAGCTTGATAGCCATTCCCATAGGAAGTATCCATTGAACTGATGGAGACTAGGACACGTGCCAATTTAGCTTTAACAATGAAATGTACCATTGGTTGAAAAGTTTGACACTTGATAACTCACAATTGTATATCGCAAGCCAACTTTTACCGCATAGCGATGGGCAAATCACTCCACAAAATCGCGTACGTGCAAAAGTACCGGCCATGTGATTGCATTTTTCTGTTTTTTCTATTTCGATTCACTACTGGATGTATATTTCCTTTTTTTTTCAAAGCCATAACCAAATTATTATAAGTTAGGAAAGTGGCAGAGGGGAAAAGAAGAACCTTCAGGCGGAAAGTAAGTCAAATGGGATTTGTTTTAGACTGAAATTCAAAAGATGTTCTAGCGAAGTCTTTTGCCAAGATAAGCAGCTAAAAACTACAAAGAGTTCAAGCTTTAAGATGGCGATAACATTGCTGACTCTAAAGATTAATGAAGTAAATATAAAAACTGCAGCTGTATGGCATGTTTTGTAAGAAAAAGAAAGTTTTTCACAATTCAATGCTTTCAATTTAGCGGCTTTATATTTCTAAAGCTAGATTAAGTGAAAAACCATCAAACTTAATGACAAGTTAAAGTAATTCAAATTACTCTCCTCGTGTTTGAAAATAAGGTAGGTAATTTTTAGGGTATTTACTAGACCTAATCCATGACTGGCTAATAAACGAGCATATTTGCATTGTGCTCGTAATAAAACAGAAGCAAACATATTACTTAGCTCTCTAGTTATATACTTCTTCCTTTAGAATAATAGGCTGGTTATCAGGCTAACACATCACTATGTTCATGACTTGTAAATATTTTGAGGCATGTTCATCATGCAGTCGTTTTAAAAAATTTACAAAATTGTGGACTACTGCATTAACACTTAAATAACAATGACAGCATGAAATGGCAAGCAACGATGAGAATTGATACCATCATCAGTTACCATCAACTTTTATGAGCTCCCCCCCCCCTCCTTAAAGTGAGCACCCTAGAGCAGGCAAAAATTTTATGGAAACAAGCCCAGCTCTTGAACAAGAACTCCGTCCTTAAAGTGTGAACCCTTATCTTAGTTAAAACTGATTCTCCGACAGTCTAGTTTTCTTTTCTTTGTCCGGCTTTTACAATATGACAGAAGTTGAGAGAGTTTATCTGCAAATCTGCATAAAAGATTAACTACGTGAACTTTGTGCCAGCTATGCTGCAAATAGCTCCATTCTACAAACTCCCGGCGGGTCCACTCTTATTGTCAAGTGTAAGCACCCGTATCTTCAATATCTCTAAGAAAGGGGTTCAATTTTGTCATATATCTAGGACATAGAAAATAGTACAAAAAGTGTAAAATATGGGAATCTTGATAAAGTTTCTATTTTTTCTTAGGGTATAAATTTTCTTTCGTTTCAAAGAAAAGGGGAATCAAATTGGAATCAAATATCAGAGATAAGGGTCAGTTTTCTAGACCCTCGGACACGGCTGCTTACACTTGTTAGTGTAAGATGACCCACCAAGTACAAACTCAATCTAAGAAACTAAATATTTTATATATAAACGGTAGTGGTTATAAAGTTCTTAGTTAATGAATTCCCTTTTATAGATATTGTAAAAAAACTTTGTAGAAGACTCACAAAAGAAGTTATCAAATTTACTTTAACAAAATATAATTTTATGCTGTAATTTTCCACTTGCTTTTGCCTTGAAGAATGGATGAACAAGGCCCACGCGAGGAAATTTGCATAGAAGTGAGTAAAAATCCCTTTGCATCTTTGTAAATGATTCTAAGTTCTACTTCAACCTTAAAACTTGGATTCTATCGTGTATACGCTAGCTATGTAAACATAAATTAGCTTTTATTGTAAAAGAGAATTCCATTTAAACCACTGAAACACAAAAATACCTAGCAGCTAATTTTGTATCTTCCTGGGATAGTGATGAAGTATAAGAAGGGGATGGATTCTTAGCAAATATGTTTTTTTAATAGACATATTCAGTTCAACTTAAAGGACAAGTGACACGCTTTTGGCGCCAAATTTTTTTTCTTTTAACTTAAAGTATAATGCTGTATGAGAGTGTTGTTGAAATATTTTTCCTTTCTGATTTCATTTTCCCACTTAAAAACCCATTTGAAATTATGGCGGGAAATGAATCACGTGACACCGTGACGTAGATTGTGATAATTTGTTATTGCTGCTACTGGTATAGAGTGCAATATTAACGTTTACAACACGCTTGTAAACGAATACAGTTCGTCTGGACCTGTCGCGTCGTGTTTCGTAAACTCTCTATCAATTACAGGAAAATTCTGAGTTATCACAATGTACGTCATAGGGTCACGTGATACAAAGCAAAATCGCGCCCCCTGCGCCCCCTGATTAGAATTTTTTGTTCCAAACCAGGAAAAACTTACTTCTAAAAGATGATCTATAAGTTAATGAAAAGAAACGATAGGGTGAAAAGTGTGTCACTTGTCCTTTAAATAAGCGTCGGGTCATCATAATAATCATCATAATCTTCAATAATCCCCATCATCAATCACCATTATTGTCTTCGTCGTCCTTCTTAAAAAATCAAGCTTTTAAGACCTAGTTCTACTTTTGAGAAAAATTTTCTTTCCCAGGGGGGGGGATACTTAATCATTACCAATATAAACAGGGGGTCCATGTCATTATACTTTCTCTGACACCCAAATTTTGAGTTTTAGTTTCTAAGAACCAAATAATAAAAATATGATAAATAGTTAATTTGCAGCTTGCAACGAGATCTAGCATTAAGCTAATTGCAAGAACAGCACTTTGTATTGTTAGCAAAACAAATCACTTTTTTATGCAGCAGCTCAAATGTAGTGTGCTGCAAAACCAACTCTTTATGCAGCAGGTCTTACTTTGTGTCCACTGCTAAAGAGGTTTGTGTGCTGCAGTTTGTGATCATGCAAACCATGAATTTGGGCATTTGAAATTCATATTGTAAACGCTTTTGTTTTGGTGGGTGTGCAAATCTTCGTGCTTGTTGCATGTCCCTTGTGGGCCTTCATAACTCTGTCAGATTACTTAGGTTTTTCCATTTTTTTTCAACGGAGTTAAATGGTTGAAACTTTGATTGAGTAGAAAAATCTTACTGTATGCTAAAAGTTTTATGATCAGATTAAAAAGGATATAACAATACTGTACGATTACATATATTATTGAAAAAGTAGCTAATCGATTAGCAAAATATACACAAAAACAGATAGTTAATATGCAGTTAACTGGAAGATTAAAAACTTTTTATGCTATTTTTACAAAATGCCTGGCTGCTGTGTTTTGCACAGATATCGAGAAAATTTTTCATCTTCTCAGATCAAGAGGTTGTGGTTGTAACTCCCTTGATTTAAAAGTAAAAAAAGCGAAATATGGCATATCCACTATTATAGCATATCCAGTCATCTGTAGCTAATGACTGCACCCAAAGGACTACTTCATATTCATTGCAGTACTGGATACAGAAAACGCTATGTTTCCATCAACTATATTGCAGAATACATTCCCACTAACATTGCAAAGATGGCTGAAAGACTTATTCCAAAACTGCTGGCATGGCTTTGCTTCCCGCCTCTTCACTTGAAATGGCGATAAATCAGAACTTACTTCAGCAGTGTTCTAGTGAGGGCCTGGGGCTAAAGATGGGAAACCTGCGTATTTAAAAGGCCTTTAAATATTCTGTTAGTTTTTGTTGAAGCCCAAAAAGGAAACGTTTGATAACCGTATAAAAATGAAATACAGAAACACTACCATCAAGTAGTTCAACTCCAACATCACCATTCAACATATATTTTATTTCATTTAAAAGGCTTCTCTTGTAAATTACATAGATGACAAAACTTAACCACACAGCTGACCAAGTTGTTGCTTTTGCCAACTGCATAATCAAAAAGTGCCCTTGAATTGCTTACGTGCCAAATGAAATGAGCAAAGGGGTGACCTTTGTGGGCCAAGATCTAAAATTTTTCCATTCGATATGCTTTTAGAAACATAAAAAACAATATCAAAACCAGGGTTACCGAAAGGTGGTGTCGATGGAAAATTGGCCTCGCGGTTCAGGTTCAGGGGGCCCTCGGGGTTTCCAACTTGTGACTGCAAAAAATATTCTGAAATGGATTTTTCGCTAATCTAAAGGGCATGGTCGTCAAATTTTTTCTGCTCGCTTCGCTCGCAAAGGCTTCCTCTATCGGTTGCGCCACGAGGCCTCTGAAAACCTCTCAGCGTCATTGCTCACAACTAAGTCAGAAAATGATATCTACATCATTGTAGTCAGGCTCTATGAAACAGCCTTTTTTAACCTTTCTGGAATCTTTTTTTAGATACCTCTTAAACAGGCTTTTAAACCTTATCAACTCGGGTTAGGAAAGGGAAAGGAACAAGAGAAGGTATTTGCCAACTTCGCATACTTAGTGAACATATGATTGAGAAGAAAAGGAAACTGTTTGTATGCTTCATCGATTATACAAAAGCTTTTGATAGAGTTAAACACGAAAAGCTGATTGAAGTTCTTGAAAAGTATAACATTCCGCTCATCAGCAACCTATACTGGAACCAAACAGCGACGGTCAAAACTAACAATGGAGAATCCAGAACCTTCAAATAAAAAAAAGGTGTTCAACAAGGATGCATCCTATCACCAATCCTGTTCAACATGTATAGCGAAGAACTAATTCAAGAAGATTTAGGCAATTCACATGGAATCGAAGTAAAAACGAGGTATGCAAAATCTACGGTATGGAGTTGAATGCCAAAAAGATGATATTTATGGTAATTGAAAAAACACCAGGGACTAATCTCTGAGAAACATCTGAGAAAGCAGTTCTCGAGCAAGGAAAAAGTTATTGCTACCTTGGGTCTCAAATCACAGAAGATTGCAGATGAGTAGAAGAAATCAAGAAACGCCGTGCAATGGCAAAAATTGCATTTCAACGTCATCAAGACCCTTTCAACATAAACATCAACTGTAAGACGAAACTAAATGTACTCAGGACCTATGTATAACCAGTCCTTACCTACGGATGCGAAGCCTGGACCATCGGAAAACCCATGAAAGACGAAGTACAGGCTTTTGAGCTATGGTGCCATAAAAGTATGCTAAAGATCAAATGGACGGATAGAATCAGAAATAAAAAAGTACTAAAAAAGATGAATACAACCCCTAAGCTGCTTAACGTCATTGTGAAAAGAAAAGCTGCGCTTTTTGGTCATGCTGCAAGAGGATCCAGTGGTTTGGTTTTCTCTAACATCGTGGAGGGGTTTAAAGAAGGTAAAAGGTATAGTGGAAGGCAAAGAAGAATTTGGATGTACGACATTAAAGAGTGGGTTGATATCTGGGATTACGACGATCTGAAAAGGAGGTCAATGGATAGGGTTTGGTGGCAGGGGTGGCGCCAAAAATCTTCCGACAGAGGGGCTGGAGCTTCCGACAGAGGGGCTGGAGCTTCCGACAGGGGGGCTAAAATGACTAAAATAAGCAGTTTTCGTACGTTATTTTGTCAAATTTGCTCCAACAAAAACCTAAAATTTCCTCCGATGGGGGGGCTAGATGCTTCCGACGGAGGGGCTGTAGGCCCCCTAGCCCTCCCCTGGCGCCACCACTGTTTGGTGGAGGAGTATAGTTAGCAACCTACGGACCACGTAGATGCTACTCTGGATTATTGAATGAAACCTTATAGAATGTTTGTTAGGTACCACTTTAAACAGGTGTCCTCCATTTTCATAATTCTTCTTACGTCCTTCAATTCATGACGTTTTATTCAAGATGTTTTTTGAATCAAGAAGTTTTCATGCAGCACGGTTTCCTATTCAAAGCTTTTAACGTACCGACTGGTTGTCCCATTGGGTCCATTTGCTTGTCCTAGCGGGCCCTTTTGAATCCCCACTAGTTGAAGTCCTTAAAAAATATCTTGAAGACTTGGCTTGCATTTGGCAAGCAGTGCCAGAATGCACGTGTATTTTAATGAGCCAATGCTAAAAGCTTCTTAAAGATTCTTAGCGATTTGACTTTCTTATGAGATCCTTATGGAAACCCTGGTGCAATCTGAAATTTTAAATTCAGATTACAGTCTCTCTTCAGAAGCAAGAAAAATAGAATGATATCATTCCTTTTCGATCAGTTTCAAACGAAAAAAGTACACCCAAACTTCACAAATATTTAAGCAAAGATCTCAGAATTCTCGTCGTTCAATTGTACTCGTGATTTTTGCAAGGAATATGTACTCTAACATGAGTTAGCGTTGGTAATTCAAATCAGTTGGCTTTATTCAGCTTCAATATAGATAAAGATTGTACCAACTTTAAATAAAGAAAGGAAAAAGCTGTATGTTTAGAGTTATATCCAAAAGTTACATCAAGCCATGTAGACGGTCATCAGAACAAATTTTTGCTTTTATGTAAGGTTGGATTGGGTCCAGCCTCCCTTGATGATTGATGTTGGGATGAACAAAATTTCGAGAATGAAGTTTGACTGTAAGTCCTGATTTAAATGTATTTTTATGGGTGTTGCCCCCCCAGTCTTTAGGGCGTAACAATGCAAAACTTTCCCTAGGGGCCCCCCGACTACCGACCCTATTTCCCTTAACAGCACCTTCACCAACAACCAGGCATCGTCGTTGGCAAGACGACGATTCCAGATCTGTTTCATTAGCAAACTTTTATACCCCCAAGGTGGCCTTTCTGCAGTTCCTGCCCCCGCCGCATCACGATGCTTCCGGCGCCTCTGTAGAATGTATGAATAATAACATATAATCTTCAGATTTTCAAGCTGAATTTTTTTCGTGCACCGGCCTAGACATTACGACAACTGAATTTTGACATTCACATATCCGAACTTTGTAAAAGGGCAGCAACACAGATAAATGTGCTTAAAATACTAATTGCTATTTTTTGTTGGTTTTGAGGATAAAAAGGTTCCGTTTCAAAGCTTTGTCTTCTCTTATTTTGACTATTTCCCTCGAACATCATTTCTCGCTTTGCCTAGATCTATAAAGAAGATCTAACAAATACAGGAAAGAGCCCTACATATTTTTATAATGATCATAATTCATCTTTTGGAGATTTGCTTTGCAAATCTCACAAATGCACAATGCATGTAAATCGGCCAAGGTACCTCTACATTGACATTTTCAAAACTGTGAAAAAATTAAATCCTGAATTCATGCAATTTTTTTCGAACCAAGAACCTCTCGTCCACAAGACTTGCAGCACTACAGGCCCAACCAAACAACTTTCGGTTCAAACAGCCTCAGGTCCCTCGGATCACAAAATTGGAATGGCTCACAACAGGAAAAAAATCTGCAGAAAACCTCATCCAATTTAAAAGATTAATTAAAAACTGGGACGGGGCCACCTTTACCTGCAACGTATGCAAAATTAAATAATTTTATTGTAAATTTGTAATTAAAAAATTATTAAACATTGTCAATTTGTGTATTTTGTAAATGATCGAATCAGACAAGTTACTGTGTTGTAGCTTAAAATTATATTCAATTTAAAATAAGATCATAAACAAACAAACAAAACTACAAACTTTCCATCTGTAGTCCCCACACCTTTTTATACAAATACTTTTTTTCTGCCACGCTTTGATATTCTTAAGAACTTTCCACTTTGAGCTCTAAAATAATCTTAAAGCATTCTTAATGATACCATGGGCAAATTCTGTTGGGAAACGGAAAAGCGAAACGAAACTGAAGCCTCAAGTTAAGCATAATTTAGATAAATCCAAGAAATTATATACTATCCTTTGCTGCTGTATTGTGGCAAAAAAAGATATTATTGAAAGACACAGAATATGAGAAATTTTAATGTAAATCTGCTAATAAAGTTTAGATTTTGCTTTTTCTTTATTTATTCTTAAATTTTAGCGGTTTGAACATTTCTTTCTTATGAAAATATGCGGAAATATTCAAGTAAAAAACTTTCACTAGAAATAAAACAAACACAATAGCATATGGACTAGACACTGTATCCTATAGATGTCAAGAAATATGGAACTCAATTCCTACAGAAATCACCTCCAGCTCAAATATAAACACCTTTAAAGCAAGTATCAAAACTGTTTCAGCGATTTCTTGCTCATGTCACTTTTGCAAACCATTAATAGAACAAGCGGGCTATCAAAATTACATGGAACCTACTGTTTATCTATGTTTTTAGTAATTAATTCATTACTGTTACTGTTAATAAATTCAGTATTTGTTAATTTATTTAGTTGGTTTTATTAGCTTTAATATAGTTAGTATCGTATGTTACCAACTTAAAATAAAGTAAAAAAAGTATGCAGCACTTGGAGTCGAGACCCTTCTTTTTTAGTTCAAACTTTCTCCGTACCTGTTATTTGTTAAATGTTATCATAAATGCAAAAGTAGAAAATTTTTTTGATAAATATACGTGAAGTTCAATGCAATTTATATCAATCTGAAATTATAATACTTAAAATTTAATAATACTTCAAAGATCCTGGCAGTACAAATAATAAAACTCTCTTCTTACTTAGGATTGATGATTAAGTCCAGCCACTCGACTCTGTCTTCAAAACTAAGATGATTCAGCTGCTTGGAGTGTATTTAAGCTGACTGCATCGATACCATCTGGCTGATTTCTATTCTAAAATATACAAGAACGTCAATTAGCTTTCACGGTAATACTTTGTAGATTATATCTTCTAAAAAGATGGCATGCAAATTCTTTTTGATTCCTTATAAAGCATTGCAGAACATCGTCATTTTAAATTATAAATGAATGCAATTTATTTGAAAGTCATTTAAAAAAACAAGACGTTATCTCGTAAGTGCCGCTTTATTCATGGAAAGAAACATTACTTTCAAACATTTCAACGGAAATTGTGACTTTATTATTAACTAAACCGGCATAAAAACAGGAATTTTTTGCAAAAAAAAGGGGTCGGTTTTACGTCTTGGTTTTCTTCCATATCTTGCTTACAAAGACAAGCAATAAAGTAACAAGCCATTACTTGTCGCTTACAAAAAGGCCTCTCAAAACTTTTGGTCATTAACAACAACAAAATATGTGCTGTCAACTGGCGAAAAAATGGACACTATTCCAAGTTAGCTCGTTTCTTCGTCTTAAGTCATCTTCAATACTTCCTTCAGCAAAATGCAAATTGATATTTTTCTAATCATCGGAGAAAGGCTGCGGACAGATTCCTTATAAGTGTCATTCCAGCCAAAAAATAATCAAACAATCTTCGAACAAAAAGCATTTACGAACGTTAATTGGACCCCGCCAGAAGAAAATTGTATTAAAGTGCAAGATCTAAAGTAGAAATATGAAATTAAATTCTAAGGTAGGATACTAAAACCATCGAGGTATAAAATGGCCATAACAATGAATTGGGATGGGTTGTAAATAAACCGACTGCAAATGAAAATTGCCCCCGGTAAAACCCGTCCCCGATAAAACCCGTCCCCGGTAAAATCCGTGCCCGGTAAACCCGTGCCCGGTAAAACCCGTCCCCGGTAAAACCCGTCCCCGGTAAAACCCGTCCCTGGTAAAACCCGCCCCCGGTAAAACCCGTCCCCGGTTAAACCCGTCCCCGGTTAAACCCGTCCCTGGTAGAACCCGCCCCCGGTAAAAACCCGTCCCCGGTAAAACCCGTCCCCAGTGAAAACCGTCCCCGTTCAAAAATTTCCCGACCGGCGAATCCCCTTTTGAAAAGTGGAATGACAGGAACATTTTTCCATTTCTGCACAACCCTTTTAATTAATATTATTTATCATTAATACTTTGATTTAAAGTTGGCTGTTCGAAACAGCTAGAAATAAAAGCTAATTAAGGCCAACTATTTACAGAAGGTGTATACAAAGGAAATACATAATAATTACAAAAAACCTAAACCATATATAAAAGTTTTGCAAATCCTACAGTTGCAATGTTTGCATTTTGTTTTCTTAAGCTGTTTTTTTAAAACAGTCAAATAGATCGAAGTTTTCACTTCTATAGGTAATTTTGCCCATATTCTTTGACCCATGAACTTTACGGTATTTGTACCATAGCATGTGGTTCTCACTTTTGGTAAGTTTAAATTGCTCGAGCTTAGGTTTAAAGTGTTCATCATCAGTTTCATTTTTTTGGATTCCATGAAAATCGAAATGCGAGATAAGGCATGCAGTTTTTGGCTGGCCTTTTTACAAAGAGTCTGCACATGAGTTTTGAAGTTAAGTTTTGTATATAGTGTAACTCCCAGTAATGTTTCTTCGTCACTTTCTTCTATTACCGCCATTCCTACATTTAATTTCATCTTTTCTTTTTTCTCGCCAAAAATCATAAAATGACAATTCCAAGCAGAGGTTTCCCCTTTCAGTACAAAGTTCCCTCTCTGGCAGGACATCACATCCCCTGTTAGTTCAAGGGAAATGTTGCTCTTGCTATACCCCATAAAGAAAAAAGCTGGCCAGGCTTGTTACACAGGGGTGCTCTGGGCAAAAGCGTAGTCAAGTTAATACTCTTACCATTTCTCTTACGGGAGTAAGCTGTAAGTGTGTAATAGTTGTGCAAATGGTACCTATAACGTTCTATATACCTACGTGCAAATTACAGGAAAGGGATCTGTCAAGTTATACTCAAACGAGGAATTTCAACACTTTTTTCAATGACTTACCGTTTTAAATACCGAACATAAAACTCTTTTGAGACATCATAAAAATTTTGGTGCAACGATTAATGATTTTATGAAGTATACAAGAATCACAACTTACCTGAAATCGGGCATGAAATTGCCTTCCCAAGGCATCAAATCTAACTAAAAGACAACCTCGAGCTCTTTTGTCATGCATTGCTGGTCATCGGTTTACCTATTGTCATGCATTGCTGTTTTTGTTACTCTTGGCAAAAAACTCTCTCTTAAAAGTTCAACCCAAATCTCATGCAGCGCACTCTTTTATATCTTTAAATCAAACCACCCATAGCATTTCTCATTTTTTGTGGCAATTCTGACCTTAAGATTAAGAGAATTGATTCCGAAAGAGATTGATATTTCCATGAAGAAAGGCGGACAGAGAATTATTTTAACAATTCTTTTCAACACAAGCCGCTTTGGATTCGGAGTTTAAAGTTTAAAGAAGTTAGATCTTCTTAACCAGCAGTACTTTAGGTATCAATGCCGAAGTGGCTATTCAAAGAGAATATCTTGCTGCTTTAAAACGATGATTCTATGCTTCAAATAATCTTCTTTGCAATCAAACTTCCCAAAACAAAGTTCGAAGATCCCTAAACAAAATGCCTTTTTAACAACGAATCAGAATGACATGAATCATGATATTACTCTTACGTTGTACAAAGAAGATTCACAACACGTAGGAAGCCCATTTAGATTCATAAATCTCCGTTTTTAAGAATTTATTGTCTTAGCATATGGAAACCTCCGTGATCATCCATTTTTCTAGACAAACATCGCTACTGCTCCCCCTCTTGTTCCTCCTCGCAATATGAAACTTAAAGCTAAACCGAACTTATTTGATCCAACAGATGAATAAGAAAATCATCAAACATACCTGGGGGTTCGCCCTGTTTTCCAGCAAACAGTGCGTTCTGAATTGAAGCTGTTGTACAACTTTTGGTGTATATCAATATTTTTTCTTATCTCATAAGCTAATAATTTTCTTATTTTTTTTCGACGAATTTGTTCGCTTGACTAGTATCAAATCTTGTTTTATCAAAATTGAAAAACTAAAGAAAAGGAATAATGTTAAAACTGCTTTTTCAGTTATTAAGATTTCCCAAGTTGGGCTACGAGACGAGACGAACGAGACGAACGAGACGAACGAGACGAACGAGACGAACGAGACGAACGAGACGAACGAGACGAACGAGACGAACGAGACGAACGAGACGAACGAGACGAACGAGACGAGACGGTACGGTACGACACGATTTCAAAATGACAAGGGAAACACGACAAAAACGGCTACAACATTCAAAACAGGGTACTTTGCATATTTACATTTGTCCTTTTCAATCGGATCTTTCTTGTTGTATGTAGTGTGTTTATTTTTTGCATCAGAGGGTAAAACGTGGACAGATTCAATGTAAGCCCTTCGTAAAACCTTTTCAGAATGAAAAGACAACATAGGGGCGATTTGGAATAAGAGAAGCTAAGTGAATGACAAGAAACGCACACAAGACTGCTTTTTGGGACAGAAATGTATACAGAGCAGAATTAAAAAGCATCCCATCATTCTATTTCACGCACAAAATAGACTAAAATTTCAAAATGGTAGCTACAATCAAAATGTTACTGGTGACACTAGAAGGAAGAATTACTACTCATTTAAAGGTCTACTTTCTATGGGCTGAACTTCTTCGCTTCTTCTGATCGAGTTGCATGAAGAAATAATAAGGTATTGACAATACACTTTCACAATCTACATACACAGTCAGACGGAAAAATACGGTTTGAATTTAATAGTGATATATAATAAGAGATAATGTAATCTGCACACGGTTCCGCTACAATTGATCAATGCAATGAAGTACTGGAGACAATTGCTATACGTTTTCTAACCTTATGATTATGACAAAGAAACGCAGCAAGAAGATTTTGTTTTATAAAACTCTTTTCGAAGCGGTAACAGTTGAATTAAAAGCTACATTTGATTACATATTTCTTAAAATTGTCACACGATCCTTGTGGACAGTGTGTTTTCCCCTCTAATGAGTACAGAGGAAAAAATATCACAAGCAGAAATAAAAAGAAAAGACTGGTCTGTCATACCAAATGGTTCGAGGGCAAATAGGAAGTCTTTAAACTGTACCCAGATCAGGGTTGCCAGATGGTTGGAATGGTTGGCGGCCATATACTTAAAGGTTTAGGCCCGATTCGGCCAGCCAGAAAAACATACAAAACAGCTAAATTTTGGCAAATTGTGTATGCCCAGATATGCGCGCAAACAGCGTCGAATACAAAGCTGCATATTCCTGTCTACGGTGCCTCGCTAAGCACAGGGTAACAGGACCTTTTTCATTCTAGGCCATCACAATATCCGTTAACATTGATATTGACTTACTGGAGGGTTTATTTTCAATTGTTGCTGATCAAGGGAGGGAAAACTTTCCGTTATGAAAAGGACTGTGCGAGCAAAAACAACCAATGATAGTCCTTATCGACCAAAATAACAAAAGTTAATACCAGAATGTAGAAGTGTTTGATTCAAACGACCTAACTAAGACAACAGCTCATTGCTTTGCAGATGAAAAACGGCTATGGTGAGGCTTCCACGGGAAACTATAGTCTGTTGGCTCAATCGACTATGCAGCCAGTTTTCAAAAAGCTTTACACCTGCCGGAATTTTGATTAATAGCCTGGTTACCGACTGGTAATTAAGTAGATCAATTTAGTACCAGTATTACATTTAATATAAACGTCCCGTTTTAACAAACCATTTCCTAATTTGTCGTGCTGTTTGGCAGATGCAATATCCATAAATTCAGGTCATACTAAGGATGGAAGAAAAAAATTAAAACTTACTTATCCAAATATAAATATTTGGGGGAAAATGACAAGCAAACTTTGTTACACTAAATAATGCGATTTTCCATCCATTAAAGTAATAGCGTAATACAGAATTTATTCGTCAGGTACTATTGAGGTGTCTCTATTCCAGGATGTAGGCAATATGAGGACTAAACACAAAGCAGGCCGCCTTTATAAATTAATATTTTAAGCAGTGGTCTCGTGTATTATAGAATTCTTTTGAAGTATCCAGACTTTGGCAACTGACAAAACTGCAGATACTGACGCGAGGTTGTAGGCGCTCAGTAGAACGCATCCGAAACAGCAGCTCAACTTACGGCCTCATTTTGAAAACATAATTATCAAACTTCTGTACTAAACTATGAATAAAGATTTGGATTGATGACCAGCACCGTAGAATGAATTTAGAGTGTTTAAGAAAACGAGGCTGTAAAACTAAATTCGTAAGATCTACTTGTTCTATTGTATACAAATGCCAAATAGTTTTTCAAGGTCGACGAAATCCTAAAAACATCGCTGAAAACGGAGATCAGAATGAAAATCCCTTACAATTAAGATAGTTACAGGAAAAAATCTCAATTTCATTGTTAATTGCCGGGATATCAAAAAGATGAAAAATGTTCTATTCAATGCCCCAAAAATCAATCCAGGTGCTTCCTTCAATTCATGTGCTCATTCTTTGCATTCCACAAGCCTACGTTTTGATTTTCAGTCTATCGAAAAAACCCACTTTATAAAAGATTGCATACCTGTCTATTAGGGAAGCTCTCATCGAGGTGCCAATGGCCGAGGGTTGGTTATCTCCAAGTTTGAATATGCTTTCTATTACTGACAGCTCTGTACTTGTAGTGTCAAGACCACAAAATGCGGACCAATCATTTACTACCATGCCAGCACCAATTACATCGCTCCCTCGATTGACTGTTCCAGCCTGCAGAATATGTATTGAAAAATATATTAATTTGATGCCAGCTTTGCAACTTAATTAATAAAGATGGTGATGGTAAGAATAATGTCCAGCTTTAAAGCTTGCAGTACCTGTTGGCTGAATGGAAATTTTTCTGGCTTTTCGTAAGCTTTTCGTGGGAAATGATTGTATTGTAGGAATGAAAAATTGGTTGCATAAAAAACAAAGTGTATTTATTTGCACTCTTTCATTACTTTGTGAGTGCCATGATTTATTCACACTGAAACTTCTAGAATAGTTCATCTTTAATGCAGAAGAATCTAATGGGCTAGATATAATTTTGGCATCATCGTTAGAAAAAATGCAAGAAATGACAAAATAAGATGCAAAAGAGCGGGGATTTCGGGAAATGCATATAAGCAGAATAGGCTCGTCAACGAGAACATCGGATGAGAAAAATGTTCACAGAAACTTTTAAGGGGCAAGTGGATAATATATAAAAAAATCTCAAGCTCCTTTAATAAAATTTAAAATTGCAAAAACGTGGATGTAATTTTGACGTATTTGTTGAACATACAAAGTTTCAAACACAAGGACATGAATGAAATTTTAATGGCTCGCTTAAGAAATGTAAGAAAAACTGAAAAGCAAAAATCTTTAAAAATAGCTTTGTAAAAATCAAACATATACAAAAAAGGAAGGTTAGCTTTTTTCAAAGCTATTTTTAAAATGCAAAGTTAAACGCACCACTAATGGAACTTGAAGTAGTGAGGAGAGCTCATCTTGGTCCTCGATTGATGTTTTCGGGTGCACCTACACCAGGAAAATTAAAATTCATTATTTGCAACAATGTCAAACCAATTGTTTATAAAAAAACGAACACAGCGAGGAAGTACGATTCTCTTGCAATGTTACATGAAGTACCTTACTTAGATGTTCTTGCAGCGAGGAAGTTATATGAAGTACCTTTCTTAGATGTTCGTTCTTCAAGTTGCTCACGAAGGATATGGTTAAAATAACATTACTATGCATTAAATCTGGAGAAAAAGGAAAGACAGGGTTGACGAGGAAAGTGTAGGGTAATGGGCTTGGGAAAGAGATACAGAGACCTTGAGGTATTAGGGTAGTATTAGGGTAGATCGGTCTAGCCAGATGATCAAGAAAAATAGGCTTGTCTACATCTGAGCTTTGATTCGGCATTCAAACAAAAACTATTGGAAAATAAAAGGAAAGGGCCAAAAAGAGCTGAGAGCCTGTCGCAATTTAAATAGCTTTATACAAGGCATGTTAGATATGAGCTTTCCCGACCACGTCAAAGAAGACAGAGTTAGCCTTGCCAAAAAGAAGCTTATATTTTTAATAGGTATAATAACAAGATATAAAGAAGATCTCAAACAGCTTGGAAGACAAAGACGTTACCTGTCAACTAAATAATTCAACCGTGTGAAAGGGAAAGCCAGCAAAAATACCATGCAATACATTAGTTGAGAGGGGGGGGGGGGGGGTAGTGACGCCAAGTGTCAGAGTTGGGACAACGGGTATATGGAAATAAATCATATAGAAAGGTAACGGAATAAATTTTAGACACAGATAAGTGTATGATGGTAGGTAAGGTGGTAATAAGTTGTAAAGAAATTCGTATTGCGCTGGATTCACGTTGGGAAAGTGAAGGGAGCTATGATGATGAGATTAAAAAAGGTATATGGGCACGTACAAAAGCGCTGTAGAATACACTGTAGAGATCTACTTGTATGTGTTTTGGGGTCACAAGGGGAAAAGTCCCACTTCGTCAAGGTTGGTTTGTCCAGCTCTGAAAATACTTCCTATTATATTAAATTACTCTGTGCTTATGAAATGTAAAGTGAAGTCTTTCTTATCATTAAGTTATCACCTCATTTGCCTCAAACAAGATGCTGTTTTTAATTAAAGTCGCCGAATGAAGATCATCACGCAATATAAAATCATTACTAAAGCGAGTTTCATTTAGCCGATGTTCACCAGTATTTAATTATTTGCAAGAACACATAACTATAACAATTCATCGTCAGAAATCAATTATTGAAATGCGTCTTCGTCTGTCGTCTTGTTCTCAGAAAACGAAACTTGTGAAGCAACGTAGAACTGTTTTTTACTATACATCAAATACTTCTAAACAGCGCCTACACTGCTAAAGCATTACACGAAATTAGCCAGCAGCAGTTATTATTGAAACCATTAAATATATTAAAAAACAACATACAGATGTGTTATTCAACAACTATGGCTGATTAACCAAAACAGCAATTTTATCTGTAGATATCAAAACCCATGCTATGAATTAAATTTTTAAGCCTAAATACCGAATCAAGTATTTAAATAATCATCTACTTATATGTTTTATATTTAGTTCTTAATTATCTCTAATTAAATGAAGATAACGATGAGACACTAATAAGGGTTTTACAAAATAAAACTTGGCAAGAAGGCGAAAATAAGGCATAAATCATCCCCTTCAAAGATGCTTAGCACTTTTGAGCTTTAAAAATGCGTCTGAAAATGCAAAAAGCTACATGGTTCAGCTATAACCGCTAGATTCTTGCTTAAAACTCTTAATTTGGAAACAGAATCAGCCATACTCAGCGTCAAACCCTTCTTATCTAGTTCACGCAATGGAGCTTGGAAGATTGAATTCAAATTTCTTTCAGGGGCACTCCTCTGGGCAGTGTCCAGAACAGTAATCATCATTCCTCCAGATAAGTAAAATTTTGAAACCTTTTATCCAAACAATAGAAATATGGCGTGTTCTGGACATAACAAATGCAATTATTTTGTTTCCATTGACTTTCCTATGATTGTTGGCCGCGGTGCAGCTAACCTTTTTTACTGTGCTAGGTAGAAAAAAACCAAGACATTGCTCTGAAGATTTATTGCAGACAGAATGTCTTTCGTGACTTCAGTGCTATCAGCCATCGATATTAACATCAGGTTCACCCTTATTAAAATTTGAATGCTTAAAGAGCCATAAACGCAAAGAAATTGGCATCGCCAAAAACACTTTTCGTCGTTCTAGTTTGTTATGTGAACAGCAAAGACTATCACAAATAGGCTCAATGTTGTCTTGAATACAGGAAGGGGTTCTAATTTAGGCACAGAATTTAGGGGAAGAAAGTTGAAGCGAGCAAGAGTATGAGTGCCTGCAAGCGGGTCGTCTGGAGGCCGATGCCGGAAGACTTGAACGAAGGCGTGATTGCGTCACGATCGATGAAAATTGAAAACAAACCAATTTTGAACGAACATGGCACAGAAAGGATGAAAGAGGAAAAAACGTTTTCTATTCTGGACAAGCTCTCACTAGTAAGGGTTAGCAAGTAGTATAATTCTATCATACATGGTTTGAATGCAATTTTTATAACGGGAAAGTTAGCATCTAATACCTAGTAGGCGTAGAAGAGGTTGGTTGGGAGCGGTTCGAAACTTTATTTTTGACTGATTTAATTCTTTCTTGGTTATATCAACCTTTTTAATTTCATCGACGTGAGCAGCCATTATCGTTAGGCAGAAGCTTGCCTTGTACCGAGAAATCCCCATCGACCGAGAGCTTTCTCAATTACTTTCGAATTTCACATGATCAATCAATTTCTGTTGATGACCATCGGACCGTTGAAACACTAGGTTACCAAAAATTCAGTCGTACTGGTTTTTCTCCCTTGTTTCTCGCAACATGGATGTGATACAAAGCATGTAAAACCATTTTTCGGTAGAACTTTTATCCCCATTTCATATGGCCAAAGTCTTTTTGCAACTTTCGGGGGTCGAAATTTGAGTTGGTGCCTCTTTAAGGTCTCATGACAAAAGAAGCTATGCACAGTTGGTGATTCGACTATTAAACTAGCCAGGTAAGAATCCTCATAGCAGAACCTAGATCCGTTTTGTCTTACCGCAATCCTCCTTCATCCACCAGGTTTCGTACACACATAACTTCTGCAAAACGTCGAAAGAAATTTCCCATGTCTTTAAAACAGCTTCAGATCAAGATGGCTGGCGCTGGACGATATTAACAAGATTTATGCCTCTTGTTTACGGTATACATGCAACTTAAACTTACCAGTCCTCCTTGATTCGTTATTTTGCAGTACGACCCGACCAAAACGTTACCAGCTATCGTCTGTCTGAATACTTCTACTTTCAGTGTGTCGGCCAAAATTTCTTCTGTTTCCTAAAGACATAAAAACTGATCAATTCAAAAACCTTGAACACTGAGCATAGTTTAAAAAGGTTAGAGCGTATTTGCATCCCGCTTGCATAATAAAGACCTTTTTGACTAGTTTTTTATGACTTTTTAAAGCAAGCTAACATTTCTTAGGTCAACTCTACGCTTACAACGTAAGCATTTCCAAACACTTGTCATATTGTGAATAATTACAAAATAACTTATCTTGTGCAGAATTACTGTGAAAATTTACCTCGATGTTATTCAAAAAAGATGACTAGCTTGGCTTTGAATAATTTGAATATGTCAAAATGTTATGATTTTTAAATGACGTCTTCGAAATCGCATGGTACTGTAAGACATTCATATGACATCACAGAAGCAGGTTAACTGAATACATTGACATACAAATGTAATACCGGGTATGACAATATTTATATAGGTTTGCCATTATTAATTATTAAGCCGGTCAAAACTCTTTATCTATATGACGTTGTTGTAGATTAACTTTCTGTATGAGCTGTATTGACAGAAAGCTAGGAAAATTATCTCCAGACGATTTATGGTTGATCAATAAATCCTTTACTATGAAAAATTGCATGCAAAGCTCGAGCCCCATGACAGGTATTTCCAAGAAGCTGAAAAATAATTGATAGCTAATTGTTCATTCACAAGATGCAATCTTTTCAGTAAGTCACCATTCATCCTTATTATTTTACCATTTTGAGCATTTGAGGAAACTACAGGGTGTAGGGGTTCGGAGGGGGTTTAGTGAAGTGTGATTCAAAACCTCCATTCTTAAAGGCACTCAGTTTGCTGGGCTTTTGAGAAATTTTTCTTCTAAATGTAAGATTTCTAACAGCTAGACTCGTGAAATGCCCACCAATGGTAGTGGTGGTTTTAAGGGGGGTCATGGCCCCAGTCCCTGCGCTTATGGTAGCCAAAAGGGGCCCCACACCTAAGAAAAAAGATAGACATTGTAAAGAACAAAGGCCCCTTAGATGTTTTTGGCTCCGGGACCCACAGTTCCAAAAACCGCCACTGCCCAGAGATGTGGTACTATGAAAAGTACAATTGGGGCTCTCAAGCAAAAAGTTGCATAAAACAAAAATAGAAATTTGCAAATCAACAAGGAGCACTGAACCACTGCCAATGATCTGTGCACTGAACCCTTGCCCAAGGAGCAGAGGTGTAACATTTTTCAGAGGATGGTCTCCTGAAGCCCTTGTCTTGGTATTCTACCATGTTTCCCCTTCAATGTTGGAGTTCTGGTTATTTCATTGTATTATTGATCTTTTTAATCTACCAAAATTGCAGAATTTTACAAAATTTTGTCAAATCAATATTCAATTTCACAGGGCAAAAGTCTCTTACAACCTCAAAGATAAAACATGGGATTTACACCCTTGCTTTTGGAAAAAATGCGCCATAATGGCAGAATTGTTTACATTTGTAAAATATACCTTTGTTATTCTAGCAATGATTCATATAAGCATGGTCTACTCTAGTGTCTCTAATAGACGGCCCCCCTATTAGCACCCCCTTCTATTGAAAACTGGCCGACATGAACACCCCCTTCTATTAGCACCCCCTTTCTATTGAAAACTGGCCGTAATGAACACCCCACTTTTATTACATCCCCCTTCTATTAGAGACACTAGAGTATATCATTTGAATTTATCTTTGTGTTTCTTCAAATGAATATGAACCTTAGATGCTATTTGCTATAGTAACAGAGGTTGCCTTTCTAAATTTCTTTTTGAACCTTTTAAATATCTATACCCTAAATGCCTCTGAGTGTGCAAGGTAATGATATCTATTTATCCCTGTCAACATTATTATTTTAGGCATAAAAAGGTACCAAATTCTTTCATGGATCAGCAGAAATATTGGACAATGCTAGAAGAAGGTTGGAGATTCCCACTATCCTGTTATCTGGCCATTAGCCACTGGCTTTGGGGGAGTGATAACGTGCCCCCATTTTCCCCTGAAAGTGCTACCACAAAGACCTCAACATATTGTTCAAAAAGACAACTGTTTTTGTATGAAAATGTTTACAAACGAGACTATTTTTAAAATAATCTTAAGTTAATAGATAATTTGGTTGCTATCTATATATAGTTTGCAAATCCACTGTTATTATTTCAAACTAGTAGTGACAAATTGAAATTTTCAGTACTAAGTATTTTCTAGCAACTTTGCAATAGATTATTGCTTCATGATACTTTTATAAGAACATTTTTCAAGTGCAACTGAAATTGTGAATTTGCTAGTTAGTTCATTGGTATTTATATATACAATTCAATAATACCAACATACATTGGTTATTCATTGATATAGCAGGTTAAAATTCTGACAGCTTCAAGGAGCTGACAAGGCCTCTGCCTAAGCTTTAAGATTAAATACAAAAAAATATATTTACACAAGTTTATTGAAAAAGTTTAAATATTAATATCATCTCAAATCCTTTACTTTCTTTGTTTGAGAACAAGTTTATAGTTAAAAGTTTTCTGACTATGACTATGGTTGGTTGTTTAGTCTTGTCTTAAAAGTTTGTATACTTCCATGTCCTTGATTGTCCTGGTTTTTGTCCAATAATTCATGATGATATAAAGCTCTTTATCCTAATGAATCTACTGTATAAATTCATACAGCTTTGATTCCTGGTATTGGTACTGGTTTTGTTTTGGTCCTTACTCCTGAATAAATTTTTGCGATGGCTTTTTTAGCTGTTGCACTGAAGGTAGAGCTGATGAAAAACAGTGAATCTTCTTTTTAAAAACAGGAAACTGACCTGTCAATACAGACTGCATCAAACTCCATGGCAGTCTGTCAACATCCTCATGTTTCTGTCTTGTTGGCCTAATTTGACAGTTTGACTGCTCTATCAGATACATTTGGCAATGAGATACTTCATACTCGATCAAAATATCAAGACTGGTCATCAATATTTGTCTCTTTAAATTGATTTCAGATAAAAGTTTGGCATTCTAATAAGCATGCCGCTGCTGGGCTCTTTCGGCCATTTTGCTAGGTTCTCATTGTACCTTTGGACATTTGATGATACTTGCCGTGCAAATATCAAGGCAGACAATGTTTGTGATGCAATCTGAAATGCTCTGATAACGCGGTTGAAAAACAATTCAACTCAATGACCAAATTTAAAAACGTTTTTAACTACAAAACTGTTAGAGATATGAAGAAATTAATAGCAGCTTCATTTTCAGAAGGTCTGATTACATTGTGTTCTGAAATAAGAATTTTGGGCTGGAGTGCCCCTTTAAGATGCTTATAACTGAAGTAAAGCCTCACAATACTTCAATGGCTTACCACAGTGGCATAAATTATGGGAAGCTTGGGGAATGTAGTGATTCCCCAACCCCTTTCTTTCTCTATTCATTTTATCTTGAAAACTTTATCTCAGAAATAAGATATTTGGAACTTGAAAGTACACTTACATTAAAAAAATATTAGGACAAACTTCCAAATTTCATAGACATTTTATGCAACAAATTTGGATAGATTTTTTTTAAAAACCTTTCCATTAAATAAGTACAGCAGCTATTTCCATGAAACTTTCACAAGACATTGCTGATTTTTCAAAGCATTTATGTATGCCAAACAATTAAAAAAACATCGACCATAAAATTTCTATAGGCCTTAAGACAAAAACCTGGAGGCTCTTGAAATTCAAGAACTGAGTTAAGAGAAGCGCTTAGAAATT
Organism: Rhopilema esculentum; assembly: GCF_057945365.1. Taxonomy (NCBI): domain Eukaryota; kingdom Metazoa; phylum Cnidaria; class Scyphozoa; order Rhizostomeae; family Rhizostomatidae; genus Rhopilema; species Rhopilema esculentum. The sequence goes on along the minus strand of NC_142818.1, from coordinate 8,988,105 downwards.
GCTCTCTACTAAAATAATTGATTTTGTGAAATTGCATCAATTGTTGGCTGCTAAATGAGTGCAGCTTTCCTGGTGTGTAAAAATATTTTCTGTACAAGATCAGTAAAAAATTTACTAAGGGATGGCAGACCAAAGAAGTTTACGACGCTGTTGGACAAAAGGTCTTTACTGAGGGAAATGCGAAGTAATAGGTTTGAATCCTTACTAGAAATTATGTTGTCATGTAAAAAGAAGCTAAATATTGGAACATAAGCAAAAACTATAAAAATCATGAAAAATACCAATTTTCCAGCTTTATAGGAAGAAAATGCTCTCTCATAATAAAATTGCCAACGAATAGAATGGCTTCTCCTTGACTGTTACACAGTTTTAAAAGTGACTCGAGTAAATGCAATAATTTAATAAAATTGTAGCGTTTTAGTTGATGTAGCAAACTTTATTTGAAGCTTAAAATTTTGATTTTGTAATTTCTTTTATAAATTTCTTTGTTATGGAAACTTGAAATTAAAAATTTGAATTTTTTTGGACACCTCTAGAATTTTGTGAAGGTCATGTGACTTTGCCGTTATTAGGCCATTCATTCCTTATGCATATTGTGTTGTTATATTCAGAAAAATCTTAAGAATCCTATGTTTTCAAGGTTATACTTTATAAGTTGAAGCATTTTTCTTAACTTTTTATTCCACTTTGGGGATATGTAGGCCTAGATTATTTGGAGGAAGACTGCCCAAATCTGAAAAAGTTTTTGTTGCAAAACCGAATCCAATGCAATGCCATAATTTGTTTATCGAATTTGTCCCAATACTTTTTTAATGTAAGTGTGGAAAAGTTACTAATAAAAAGCAAATTACCTCATTAGTCATAATTAATGAAAAGCAAAAACGTAAACTTGATATTCTCAAAAGGTTAGCTACATTTGCTTCAATAAGGTAGTTTATACCTTGGGTGGTCCTTTAGAACACAAAATGGTTAATCCACAAAATACATACTGACCTTGTCTATATCCGGATGTACTAAAGCCACATAGTCATTACAAACTACAACATTTCCAAGAGCTGACAGCCTTTCTTCCACTCTTTGGACCTGTACACTTTCTGGAAGGGAATTTCTTATGTGCTGAAGTTCCTAAAAGATAAAGCAGTTTTATAAATAAGAGAAAAGAATTCCTTAGAAAAAAATGGTTCAGATAATTCTAAGGACACTCTACTATGAATATACAAAAATAGCCCATATCCGGTAGTAACAAAATATGTTCACAATGATTTTGTTATGGAGAATAATAGAAAAGGGATGTACTTAGGGCTACATGTCACAAGGAAAATGAAATTAAGTGGTTCAAATCTTTTTTCTGTTTTATTCTTGATCAGTGAGAATTGTACTTTAACATTTTTAATAATATTTTTAAAATTTTAAGTCCCAACATAACATTGTAGGCTTTGAAGTTCTCCTTCAAATTTTGTATAATGATTTGCAGGAAGTAAGAATCCCAGAGACTGCAAAATGGCAATTTATTCTTGGCATCAATTTGTAAACAAGATACTGCCAACAATGACTATACTGTATATTCTATGCATCAAAAGTAGATTAATTGCATTGGTATTGAGTAATATGGGCTAAACAGGAAATTTGAGGATTAAAAACAAAAACAAAATACCTGATCAGTTGTCGTGTTTGGAAGAATGAGACCATGTCTGTTTCCTTGAGATATAAAAATAAAGGATCAAACCATTTTTGAAAATTAATACAATTATTACAATACAAATTAATACCTGGGGACCAAGTGTCTGACTGGTCATAAATGTGATAAACTATTTATTAATCTATCATTTAAACACCATGCCATTAATCTATCAAAACAGTTTGTAACATTCTGCTTTTCTGGGCTTAGTTTCCAAATGAACAATTGCTTATTGTTTAGAAATATATATGGTGTCTGATAGCTAAAATTACCCTGCATTGATAATTCTTGATTGATTTATAGTAAGAAATGCATATTTGGCAGCAAAAGGTTGCATTGGGGGCCTGCTGGATGTACACTATCAGGGCAAAAATATTGCAACACCTGCCAAGGTGATTAATGATGGATCAAGGAATAACTTTTGTTGTTGTCTGATTAAGCTATTGTTTAATCAGCCAATGGCCTGCAAATAAAGCGAAGTATATAGCAGCAATTCAAGTAACTTGTAAATAAACAAAAATTTCGCGTAGGTGTTTCTGGCTTTGATAAGTGTAGAAAATTGCTTTGGAATTTATGCACAAAATTTGTTGATGGAATGCACTGGGATTCTCCTGCATCCTCCATAAACTCTCTAAGTTATTTCTTGTTTGGATCTTAGAGAACCTTACGGACTTCAAATCAGATCATTTTCATTGGCAACAAGAAATTTTCGCTTATTTTAAGGTTAGGACTTTGTGATGGCCGAGAAAGGACATAAGAGTCTGCAGATTTTCAGGTAAATTTGAGTAAAAATGACCTTGTGAGGGAGATGTATTGTGTTTTTGAAAAACGCTGCCTTCCTTATTTCCCTAGCATTGATTTGGTTCTACCAAAGAGACTGTTTTGCATTATTTTGCAATATTTCACTGCATTAACCCGCACATCGCTAATTGATGATTAACCAACTTATATGCCTAACTGTACCCAAAGAATTACCCAAGTTGAGTTGGAAGATTTCAGGGCTAAAGAAGTCTGGAATAATGACTCTATTTGTTGTTTCCTGATCTTTCACTATTTTGCTATCATTTTCTATGAAAAATTTTGAAATGTTTAGAAGTAAAAGACTAGTTACATGAAGTTTTATCACAACTATTAGCTACTTATCCTGTCTATATTTTGATTTTACCACTGCAGATATTTTTTTTATAACTGCAAACTTTCTTACGTTAATATTGTAATTCTAAGTACTTCGAAATCCTTAATAAATTTAAAAGAATTTGACTACAGGTTTAGCATGATTATTTTCTTTTTTAAGGGGAATATTTCAGCATATAAGTTATAAGTTTGCAAAACTTCAATTTTTTTTTGCCATTTTCATTTGGGTGTTGCAATACTTTTGTCCTGGTAGTGTACTTACATGAGTTAGAAAAGGAAATCTGATTTCTTTCTTGGAGACAAATGAAGATAAGAGGTAAGCTCCAGCTCCAGTTATTTTTAGTTTTCTAATAGATAGATGCATTTTAATACAATATGATGCATCTAGGTTGCACGATTGAGTAAATGCATCGAAGAGAGGTCCTTTTTGGAGAATCTTGACTTTAAAAAGGACTTTACAGAAACATGTATATACCGTAAAGTAATGTGAGTGTAGAATGTTGATTTTATTAGCAAGTACTAACAAGCTGGGAAAAACAATTTTTACTGAAATCGTCTTATAAGGGCCAGTGTTACTCCATATGGATGCAAGTACAAATCCACTCACAAGTCCGGGTCGAAATTTGCAGAAGAAAATCATAACTTACCAGCTGACATTCTGCCAATTATATTACAATTTGCAACTGATGTGTGAATAACTGGGATGGTATCTACAAGCTCCCCTTCAAAGACACTACAACAAAAAGGTAATATTTTACTCTTTAGACATTAAAAAACTTAGAATTGAGACCTTAATTACAGAAAACTTAAATAAGAACAAACATGATAGTTTAACACATAATATACATTTCTGTTAAGGGCTTAATTCCAGAAATGTCATGACGCAGGGACATTTATTAAATGAAGCTGATTAACCTTCTGTTGCATATTTTTTAAAGAACATTTAAACTTTCAAAAAGTCTTATTCTGTTAATACCCAACAATACTTTGTATATCCAAAGCAAACCAGTCAGCAGCAGCATCTTATGCAAAGACCAGCAAATGACATTCTGTATGTTCACTTGCTATCGTGTCAGCACTCACTCAAACCCAACCAAGCAAGCGTTTGATTGCTCGAGCAAAACGGCAAATGTTGAGAATCAAATGTGTCATAAATCAACACATTTCTAGTCATCTTTTAAGACCCCAGTAAGTGACACAAATAATAAAATAATAATAATACAAATATTTACAGAGGAAGGCCTCAGTTACTCGAGGGTACTTTTCACGAGGGTCCTCTATTTAACTAATTGTATTGATTTACTAAAAAGCATTATAATTAAGAAGTTCATCATATTAAGAGTGGATAAAATCAGCAATATATAGCCAATATAACAAAACACAGGAAATATAAGTAAGCTGACGTAACCACATCTCAAAGAAAAAATACATTTGAAAATCAAAGCCTTTGATTGTACTCCTTGTGCCTTCACATACAATTGATGAAAATTGTGTTAAATTAAGAGAAAACTATTATGTTTCAATGAATCTTAAAGGTGGGCTTGTATCTATTTGGCCACACCCTTAAATTTCAAGGAATTTGCGGACAACTCAATTTTTTCATCATTTTAGGAAAAAGCCTGATTTGTCAAGTAAATAAGCATCACAGATATTTTTAAGTTGCATTTTTGAAATTTTAAGCTAGTTTTTTGGTTTCCTGCCAATTTTTAGCCTGATATCTGCAATAGTTTTTTAATTGTAACTGTTAAAGGAGATAGGGGTCAGTGCGTACCACGCCCAATTTTCTGCATATTTGCTGATTCAGCATAAATTTCAGATTGCGATAACTTTCAAACTATTCAAGATATAAAGCTGAAATTTTGCAGTTGTTGTAATCTCATTAGAAGCTTTGATTGTGCAAAATATAATCAAAATCTGAGACATGATGGTCACAACCTCTGGATGATTTGACATGGAATGACCCCAAGCGATTGTTTAAGAATACTATTGGCACTTAGTTTTTGAACTACAATAGCATTAGGAACATCTTCTGGACAGTTAAACCGTTTTTAAAAAGAATAACATTTTGAGATCATTCTGCAATACTGTTTATATAATCTTCGTGATGTACATAAAGTTCATAAACAAAACACATTTATATTGGGTATTTAATCTTTTTAGACTGCATTAAAGGTCATCGAAACAGTTCGTTTTCATTTGATATTACCATAAAAAAAGGATCATACAGTTTTTATTTTACAGACACTTTTAGAATTGGCATTTTTAGAGCAATTGCTCACGCAAGAGAAATCATGTGGGTGCTGGGTCCCTTGCGTGGGATATTTCTTATGAAAAGGCCTGTGTTAGTCATGATACTTCGGTCTTCCTGGTCTTTGTAGGGTTGCATAGTAGCTTGTTAGTAAGTAATGCTTCAGTGTAAACTATTACATGAGGTAAGAAAAATGTCAGAAAACAGATCAAGATGCCAAGAGGGGCTTATCTCTGTTTTGATATTTTGATGCAGAACATGCAGTTCATGAAATTGATTTCCTTTTAAACATTGAATTCCAGCAATAATCACCTATTAAATTCCAGCAACATTTCAACCTTTTCTTGGTATACCATACAGTGTTTCAAAACAAGATGTTTAGAGCTGTCAATTTCCAAAACTTCTTGCTGAACCTAGTACTTCAGCATTATCCTCATGAAAGATTTTCATAGCAGTTATTTCTTTGCCTTTTTTGTGTTTGAGGCACTGTCCTCTTTTGGACACTCTTCATTACGCTTCTAAGCCAAATTTTGCATGCAGAATACATACCTTTGGCATTTGCTTATTTGCTGGGTTAATAATTTGCATATTTTGGCAACAGTTGGCCACATTCTTGTATTATATATATATATCACAAATTGACAATTTATCCACAGTGTAGTCCCACCATTTTACACCCCTGCTATTTATCCTCTTTTTAGCCTTAGTTTTGTTTTTAGTTTTTACTTCTGTTGGGTTGCCCAATATAGTTAGCTAAATGAAAGTATCCCCCTCTTATTGGTACCAATCTAAAACACAGCTGCTAGTCTTGGAAGAATCACTTTTGCATTTTGTCCAAATTTGATGAGATGGCGTCTAAATTTCATTGATGTTGGGGGATGGGTCATGTTTTGATGAGAAAATGTCGGGGGATGGATCATATTTTGACAGCATACTTTTTATGATGAAATCCTGTGATTTTCAAACTGTCTTTACGTTCCAAAAATTAGTCACACTTTGGATATAATTTGCGTTCCCAGTTTTGTGGCTACTAGTGGTCAATTTAAGACAAACATTCTCTCATGGCCTGTGTGTGCTCTACGAACATGAAATAAGAGTCAGCACCTTCCAAGACCTTGATTGCTTAAATCACAATCTGCTCTTAGCAAAAGTAAATGCCTTTGTATTTAGATGCAACCCTCTTTATTTGTCTCTATCTATCTGGAGGAAGGCAACATGTGCACCTTAATGGAACATCCAGCACTTGGTATTGCTTGAGGGGAGGGGGCCACAGGAAGGGGCACAAGACAGTGGCAAAAACTCAGGTTTTTTTAGAGGGAGGCCAATGATTCTTAGACATTAGATGTTGTCAAGTATCTGATGAAAGCACAACTTCTTAGACAAGAAATTGATTGGAGGCCACATGCCCCCATAATTCCTTTCGCTGGTACTACAACCCCACATCATCAATACCTTCATCAATTAAACTGTTTGTCTTATGAATGATAATGATGATAGTGGTGAATGACCTGCAATTATGCAAATTATGCTGATGATGAGAACTTTGGGATGGTAATTTCAAAATTAAAAAAGGAGAGTATACTTTTATCATAAGAATTTATTACTTGAGTTTCAAATATATGAAATTGGAGGGAAAAAGTGTCATATTTTGATATTTGGCACAAATAATGCTGGTGACACTGGTGCCTTAGACCTACAAGAAAAATCACTTTGTGTTACATGTCACATCTCTCCAAGTAAAATTTTAATCATCACGTTAATTAACATGTTATGACAAAGTCTAAAACCTGTGCTTTCTTGGAAGGAGCTTGTTTGCAAAACAAAGGAGAATTTGTTTAAAATATATGATTTATCTGATTCACCCTTGCCCCCATCCCACTTTCTAATTTACATTGGATGGAGCCCTCTATAAGGAATAATTTGTAAACCTAGGTTATTTCGAGTCCAGTAATATAATAAGCTTGTGCCAAGTTTTTGGAATTGTTTAGGTTATTTTATTTTATAAAGGACAGAGTACTTTATCATATCTATTAAAGTTGCAACTTTGAATAGAGAAATTAAAATATTAATCTCTTTTAGTTTTGTTTCTTTTCTTTTCTTTCTTTCGATTGTAATTGTAGTGATGTAGTACTGACCTATAAAAATTCTCTGAGCCACCAACAGCAACCAGGCAGTAACTATTCGTCAGTGTGGCAAAAACGCCAACCTCATTGCTGTTTTCAAACTGAGCTCTAACAGCCATGATGTCCAACAATCTTCTGGTACCTTCAATAGATTTTGGACTTTACTGGACAAATTGAAATTGAATTGAAAACTTTACTGTGTGCAACTCTACGTAACACAGATTGCACCACATGGAAGAAACTCCTGACAGAACTTCTGTGAGTTCACACTGAAACGAGGTTGCAACTTCCACGCACGACCGAGATTAGCGAATGGTTTGTTGCAGATGGCGAAGCTTTGAGATACTTGAGAAGGTTTTCGTTGAAGCAAACTAAAGCGCGTAAAACGATGGACTCAGATGACTCTGATCAAGATGTTGGAGCTTATCAAAGTAGCGATGACGAAGATTACGTCCCGGAAGGTTTGGATCTAGTATGAATGCTGTCTAACCAATCGTGTCATTTGGGTTTTGTTCTGTTTTGTTTTGTTTTGTTTTGTTTCCATATAACTCATATTGATTTTATTTCCCTATAAAAATATGATAATTTCGATGACAAAAAAGACACCTATACAAAGTTTAAGGTATGCATTCTTTACACACTCAAAGCTACTTCGATAACCAACCATCGCTACAATCGTCCATTATTTACGCAGCTTTTTCCAAGAAATCAGCATGAGGATAATGTTAGTTGCTGTATTATCATGCAGATACAACAAAACACTTTCTTGTAAAAATAAACTTTTAAGGATATTGAGATTCAAAATTTGTAAATTTAAGAATAGACAAGAAATAATTGCATGGGGTGAATTTATTTTACAAATACTTTTTATCTATGAATACGTATTGTGCCTTTTCCTCAAATTTGTCCATAATGAAAGTAAAGCAGTAACAATAAGTTCGAACTTTCTTTGTTGACTATTAATGCAATCACATAAATCAAGAAAATCAGCAAAAATAAAGGTATTTCCAACCCAGGGGGTCCTATATTCAAGGTGTAGAGAACACACAGCCAGGGAAAAGAAAATTCTAGCTGAGAACAGGGTTAAAGTGATAAGTGAAATGAAGGGATAAAGGAATACATTATACCACAGTGGCATAGAGAATGCTTGTGCTGCTTTGTGATAATGTGATTGAATGAATGAGAAGGAACAATATTTGAAACAGGCCTAAGCAGAGGTACTACAGACAAAGAGACTACAAGTTTTCAAAGAAACAGTTTTTCTAAGCACAACTAGATATATAATTTTTTGTAAATAGCTTCATAAATGATGTGTAAATCACTATAGGAGCAAGTGCAGATGATGATGATGATGAAGACTATAACTCTAAGAAAAAGAAAGGACGGACACCCAAGAAGAAAGCTACAGTTACTCCTTTGCGCAGAAGGTTAGATTATATAAATTCTACAAGCATTAATGCATTACAAGTTTTCAAATTACCAAAAAGGGGAGAATTTTTCATAAAAGTATCCCTTAAAAGCAAGAGATACTTAAAGACAATTTAAGCTTTTTTGGAAAGTTCAGGGTAAGTATAATGTGGTTAAAGTTTATTTGGGCTAAAGTATGAGACAAACAGTTGTTCTTGAAATAAGCAGTTTTGAATCTTTGAAATTTAAATTGTATGATATCAAATTTGGTCCAAAACATATAGAACCATTCATGTTTGGTTGAGTCTCTCTATTCAAGCCTTAGATCAGATAACATTGTTTATTTTATTAACTTTCATACTAAGCTCCAGAAGAAAAAGAGGAGGCATAAAATTGCGAGAACCAGACTCTGATGAAGAGAGTGAAGAACCTTTGGCTAGCAGTGAGTCAGAAGAAGACAATGAACCAGTGGAAGATGATGACAATGAAGCTGAAAATGAACAAAATGAAGAAGAGAAAAAAAGAATCACTAATATTTGGGAATCCATGAAACAAGATGGGAACTCAAACAACAAGTCTAAACCAAAGGCATGTGTTACATAATGACTAAACTAAGCGGATGAAAATAACTTTTTACCTATCTGTTTTATAAAGAATCTTTTCATTGTGCAAATTTGAGAGAAGAAGTGTCAGACTGAAGAGTGTCAGACAAAAAACTTTAGTATGGCTCAAAATGTTTTCTTTTTTCAAGGCCATTTTATCTGTTTTACTTTTGATAAATGTCATTCAGATAAAGTTGTATTTGCTTCAAGGTGTCAAAAAGAACAACTTTAATGTTTCAGCTTGAGTTGCACATGCATTGTTATTATCAGATGCCTAATGCCAGCTTGAATAGATCAAAGGGCTTATTATTATGTAACGTTGCTATGACCAGCATAATGCTTGAATCTCATTGCTAACTAAACAAGCAATTTGTGATATAATTGACAGAACTAGCAAGATTTGAATCCATTAACTACTTTAATTTTGTATTATTTATTATATTCATAGTAAAACTAAACTGTGTATTTATTCATTGTAGATAAATGAACATCAAATTGAATAGAAGTAAAGTTAAGGATAATTTGATATGCAGGACTTTGCACAAGCATAATTCATCTGTGCCTCACTACATGGTTCTATCATATGTTCTACAAAAAGGTTTTGTTTCTGTTTTGTAAAATTGTTGAACAAGCTTTCAGAACTTGTAAATGTATCAAGATAGACAGTCAACAATTAAAACATGTTACATTTAAAGGAAGATGTATCAGGTGATGAAGACCCCAAGGAAAAGAATGACGTAAATGAACAGACAGAGAAAGACTCTGCAGAGAAGTATGTTTAGCTATCCAGCGTTTAATTTGAAACATTTTTCTTGAAAAGCTAGACTTGGTTTTAGCTTTTAATTCTAAAGGCAATTCTAAATTTATCTTTGGGTAATGTCATCCATCATATAAATATATATATAAATAGATCAAAATGAAATTATCGATATATTTCTCAAAGATTGTGAAAAATCACAGTAAACTTTTCAATGAACAGCAAACAAAAATTGTTTTTTTCTAAAAGACAACAATCAGCAGGATAATTAGGAATAGATTAAAGACCATTATGCTCGAGCATACTTTTGTCTGCAGAAATTTGAGATTTCAGAGAAACTTCATATCAAAATGTTTTTGTTATCGTTATAAAAAGGCCTGAGATAGGCGTTCTCATGATTTTTGTTAGAATAAGGCAATGATAAAATTGGGGAGCTTGACTAGAGCCATGTCAACCAATCATTCAGCAAGAGGTGAAAGAAAATTTTTGCTGCAAAAAGCACAGAACAATATAGATACAAAAAAGCTTGTTAAATGAAATTGTATCTTGTGTTTACAATGCTGATAAAGGAAAATCTCTAGGTCCCTTGCTGATAACAAGCCTAAAGAAACCACAAAAATAGAAGAGAAAGAGACTGTTTCAGAGAAGCAAGATTCAGAGAAAAGCCCAAGAGAAATTCCTGGTGCAGCAAGGTATTAAAATGTGCAGTAACACATGAACATTTTGTGATTGATTCATAGAGCACAATTTTAAATTAAAAATCAAGAAGAGGTTTTTCTGGAAGAAACAAACTGTAATTGGCTACTTATCATTACACTTTGAGTTATTGAGAAGTTATTTTTATTAAGAAATTTTTGATTACACACCTTGACAAATGTGAAGTTTGTTTTGATAGTCTTACCAAAATGTTTGTAGAAGATTTTTTCAGAGTTCCTATTCTATTTGTTTTCAGCAAGAAACGACCTGGTGGCCTAAGCAATGTACTTGGCTCAATTAGTAAAAAGCAGAAAATAAGCACTCTAGTAAGAAAAACACCTTCTAATTTTTTCAGTTTGTTTGTTTTTGTTCCTTCTTTCTGTACATGTCAGCTCTGGAGAATTTGAAAACAAAATCATTTTTGTCATATAGATCTATGTTGATCTTAGTTGAAGATTATATGCTTTGCTTATATTGCTTCATGCTTGATTGCTGGATACAAAGACTCAAAACAACTTCATTAAAAACTTTCACCACTGCTTTGGTAAAGCTTCTTAAGACATGGTTGTAAAATACCTTTATAAAATTTATTTTCAAATCATTCTTGTATTTATACAGGACAAATCCAAAAAGGACTGGGACTCATTCAAAAAGGAACAGGGTATTGAAGACGAACTAAGAAACAAAAGCAAAGATGGGTATGTATTTTAACCTTAAGCTGAATTCCAACTAGGTGCAATGTTTCCAATGCTCATAACTTCTTTATTCTTATAAACAGATTTCATGCCCAATTGTATTTTTTTGTAATGGATCAAATCAATGCATATTGTCAGACACATCAGAGTGATTTGCTCAACTGGGCTCAAGTGTGCAGGCATTTGCCCAGAGCTGGTCTTGCAAGCAATTAATAGTGTGTGGAAAATGTAGGCAGTGGAGAAGATAATTCAATTTCATTCTTTGAAATACAAAATAGTTTAGTTTGAAAGACAGATGATTCCAAATAGTTTCCTTAGCAATCCTTCAAGCTTATTTATTTTTTTAAATCAGGTTTTTGAGTAAACAAGAATTTCTTCAACGAGTCGACTATCGCAAATGGGAGAATGAAAGAGAACTGAGACTTGCTACTGGCCGTGGGAAAAAGTGAATGGATGTCAGTCACTTGCTTTTGCTGCCACGAAGCAATGTTTTATTGAATTCTGAACAATGCTAACAATGGTATGAAGTAGCCACAAGAGATATGTTGTGGCAAAGATACCATATTTTTTCCAGTTAAATGTAGAATATATTTCTTTCTTATGTTTTGTATTTTGAGTTGTATTATCAGTGTAGGTTTAAAGGTGTTAAGTTGGGTTAACATTTATTCATTCTTGTGTCTTTGGAAAGGTTTTAATGCCTCGTAAATTATTAGTGTTGTTTGGATCAAGCAAGGAATTTTTAAATGAGCAGAAAAACAACTTCATTAAGCAAAACTTCCTTGTGAAATAAGATAATAAGTAGACTTCCCAGACTGTATATGTATGACAATAACTACCTAGTGTTTGAGACAATTTGATTATATCTATTCAACAGATGTATAGCAGAAGTGGGAAATGTAGTATAACCATACTCAGTTTAATGTCGTTGTAGGTATGTAGAGACATTCAGGGCGCTCTTGTATATCAGACAAGGCTTAGTTTCGATGAAATTGTTTTTGTCTTTTCTGTCCTTGAACTGTTTCAAAGCATGCATTTATGCAATTTTTCTAGAATCATTTCTATAAATAACAGAAAAGTCTTAAATTTCTGTGGTATTTCATTTTACGAAACATACAGAAATTAACTTACTCAGTGCACTGGAAAGCATCCACTGGTCCTTCATTTTTCACTCCAGACGTCATTAATGACCTTGAGTAAGAAAAATCGTCATCCCTCCGCTCTTTAGGTTTCCATTTATAAGACTTTTGATGAATCCTTCAATGTACAATCTCTGCAAAAATTTTGGAACACTTATTCAGTTCTCAAGGGCAAATTCAGCCACCCCCTCTCCACATTAAAACATTTTGGTTTGCTATAAAAGGAATTAGAAGATTAGATGGATGTTTTATTCGTATGACTTGTATGAAATTTTGCCTGAACTGTAAACATTGTTCTTAGGGTGAGGGGGCCAGATGTTGTAGAATTGAGTAAAGAAACAAAAAGCATTAAAAGGCAGCACAAATTGCTGGGTGTTCTAAGTAATTTTGGCAGACATCGAATATTAACCAGAATTGAACAATATTTTGGTAACTCTAAGCTTCTCCAATGAAGTAAATTTCTGATCCTGAAATAATATTTCCCATACCCTTGGTCTTCAGGTTCCTCTAATGACCCATCTGCTTCTGCTACGTTTATAACCAAATAATTCTTCTTGGCATGGACCTTTTCATTTCATCTTCCTTCAAACCTGGATAAAAGTTCTCTCCTAAGTGATTCAACTCACAACGTTCCAAAGCTGTCCAAAACGAAAACCACCGTTTCAAAGATTGGAAGCACTCCCAAGCTCGCAATTTATGCACCAAAGTTATCAACAATGCAAAAGCTACTTTTGTCCGTCGCATCAACAAAAAGATCTTCATGGCCAAGGTCGACTCCCAAAACTTCTGTCCATCTTTCTTCTGTCCATCTTCCTTTCCTCCTTTGGAAAAAGGAAAAGCATCTTCTTCTAGCATTGCATCAGCCAAAGCCAACCTCTTTTCATTAACCTTTGCTACCAACTCAAACCTTGATGATCAAGGGTTACAACCCTGTCATTACCCCCCCCCCCTCCGTCATATCTTTTAATGTTACAGATTAAGTTCTCCACCCGGAAGGTGCGCAAAGCTCTCCCAACTACTAAGTCTACAGGACATGACAGTATATCAGCAATTGTTCTCAAAACTTGTGGCCCGGAACTCGCAACAATTCTTAATAAACTTTTCCAGCTCTTTTATTTACTTTGCATTTCTTCAACCTCCAGGAAACTAGCCCACGTTTTTCCTATTCTTAAAAAAGGGGGCGAGTCTGACCAAACCAACTACCGTCCAATTGCAACCACTTCCCTCATTTTTTAAATAATGGAGACAATCACCACCAAACAACTTCTCACCTTCCTTGAAACCAACATACTCCTTTGTGATCACAAGTTTGGCTTTCGCCAAGCAAGATCTACCGGTGATCTTTACGCTTATGCTACTCATATTTGGTCCTCTGCCCTGGAATCCTTTGGCGAGAGTATAGTTATCTCTTTTGGCATCTCAAAAGCCTTCGATCGTGTCTGGTACAAAGGTCTCCTTTTCAAACTCCCCATGTATGGTCTCCATAATAAATTGGATTAGTAACTTTCTCTCAGACAAGTCTATAGCCATTAGAGTCGACGGCTCTCTAGTCCCCACTCAATAAATGCTGGTGCTCCACAAGGTTCTGTCATATCTCCTGTTTTATTCATCCTCTTCATAAACGATCTGCCAATCTCCACCGCTACAAGTATTCATTCTTTTGCTGATGACACATATCAGAGCTCTTCATTCTCCTTTAATTCTCCACATATATCTAATATCAACATTCCCTTCAAAGAAACATTTCAGCTTCACTTTTCACTGATGACCTTGCAAAAATCGAGAAGTGGGGTAAAGACAATAATGCTCCTAAATCTCCCTTGCACCTCCTTGACAAAGTCCAATCTACTCACAACGGCCATTGCTCTCAGGAGATCAGGGACATGATCCCAGGTCCCCTGAGACGTACACACAATATCAGACGCTCTTTCAGTGTTCCCTCTTTCAAGTCTCCTTGCGTAGCGCACGAATTCAATCCCACAACTCTTCCTTCCTCCCTAGATCCAACTCTCCCTACCCCCTTCCTGTTTCTCAGACTCTTAAAACCTGTCTTTATTCAAAATAAAAGTAAATAAACTTTATTTTTCCTCTCGCGCTTCCTAATCCTTTCTCCCTTTCCCTTATTAGGGTCTAGCTATATGCTGATGAGCCTTTCCCTAACAAAAAAAAGGCTGATGGGAGCGGGAGAAGGGCTAAAGCCCCTTGATAATTCCCAAATGGTTGTTTCCTTTATAACAGAGTACTGAAAGGAAAGCACCAGAACGGACAGTACCAATATGAATTTCTTTCTACTACAGTCAAATTTTATTACCAAAACAAGAACACATTTTACCTGTGATCAAACCATGAAACGGTGACATTTTTGAAGCAGCAGCCAGGTGGCACACCAACTACGACGAGAAACATCGGTCAAGAAACCGCCTCCTTTATCCATGCCTGCAAAACAATACAGTCATTCAGTATGTTTCTTGCTAACTACATACTACTAAAATCGCTATTGATCATAACGCCTCGGTCAACTTCTACAGATAAAGGTTTCACAATAACAGGGGGTTTAGAATATAAGTTTCTGCTCTTCTTTTTTGGAATTTGAGGGAGTTTTCTTGATGAACTAATTCACGTTATTGTCAAATTTTTGGGATTTCCTTAAAAAGCGTAAAGAAGGCGTCAAAAGCAAATTAATAGCTCTAGAAAGTAATTTAGTTGGTTTGATCTTGTTAAACATATAAATTTTCTGCTTAGTTTTCGTAGCGACAGTCAAAAACTGTTCCACGTTATATATTTACCAGGGTAACAGGCCTCATTAGATATTTCAGACAAGACTACCAATTATGAATATATTATTTAAAATCTAATCGCTTTCCAAATAACATAACTAAATGACGTTCGGATCATCAGGGACGTAAGAGCTGGGGATGCACCAGGGACACTCCCCCACCCCCAACTTTTTTTAAAAAGCCCTTTTCTAAGAAGTAACCTCTTTGAAATAGTGCCTCCTTTTCATAATATGGTGCTCCTTCTAGCATATGCCTTTGGAATTCTTCCGACGTCTTTGTAGCTGCTCGCCCCCCCCCCCCTCTTTCAAGATCGCGTGTTAGTTCACGATTAAAGATGCAAGGTAAAGAGATCATATTAACCTTAGCGGTCCAGGCTCGATGTTCTTTGTTTTCTTGATCGTATAAATCCAAATGCAGCTGTAATAAAGGTCACGCTTTGCAGGTATATGGTGACAAGGTATCATACATATCATACAACCTGGTGTAGATCAACATTTTGTGTGGCCATTGCTGCAAACTGATTGATAGAAATAATACTATTCACATTTTTCTTGGTAACTTTACCTGATGCCGAGTTAAATGAAAAGTACACCTTTACTTGCTACAAGTCTTCGTTCTGAGTTCTACCAAGGGCCAGGGCTGACTGTCAGAAAGACTGTTGTAAGTGATCCGATACCGTGTAAATGGGGTCTTAGGTATCTCGGGCAGCGAACCAACTCATCTAAGCTGTTGTGTAGCAAATGCAACAATCTTAGCATATGAGTTAAGCAAACAAAATGAATTTTAACTTCCACTTGATAGTTCTTGCAAGCAGACAGCAAGAACTTTTGACTACTGCCTCCTCTAATTACAAACAGAATAAAAGTTTCAAGCAATCTTCAGTTGAATCTGTTATGATCGTTTGAGGTCTTCGTGGGATGTGAAAACAGATTTTGTGTCATATATTGAGTCAAGACACACACACGTCTGTGTATAGAAGACGGACAGAAAAACAACACACTTCAACTACACAAAATTAAAATAATAAAAGAAACGATTTAAAACTCATTTGCTAATGCAAACCATGAAAACGTGACAATGATGCTATCAAATAAAATTATATGTCAACGGTCCTTTAAAATAAAATTCGGAATATTTCAAATAAAGAACAGTTTGTCCGTCAACAAAAATCAAATGCAGGAATGCTGTGACATTCATTGTATTTTTATGTAATTTGTACAGTTAGATAGACGCGTTCGATCTGCTAATATTAAATATTTAATTGGCTTATTAATGTTTCAAATTAATGCTTCATTTCAGGACATTTTAAACTTATATAATATAAAAGAAAGTTTGCGATAGCCAACCGTTAAAATGTGAAAAGCAAGCGTAAATAAAAAAAATATACTGAAAGAAGGAAGCGTTCTTCAATTAAGCGCAATTAATAGATTGCTGATATCGACTGGGGTGGACTGCTAAATACATTCAATACCGGGGATGTGCCAGCCAAATTTGGGTTGAAAATTCTGGGGCAGAATTACATGTTTTGTCTCTATTTTTCCGGCACAGGTATGCCCATTGAAGGACAGGTCAAATAAGGCCAAATAAGGTCAAATTTGTCATGAACATGAAAGTGTTTCCTAATTCAAAGAGCTGTCGAAAGAAGATTAACTTTCCATATCAATTCACAAAATGCGTTATTAGTAAAATTGTTTTTAGGCGATCCGTCAGTTTCCTGTAAATCTTGAAAGGTTTCATGTTTTCAAACTTCACCCCAGGACAAGGTCAGAAAATGTTTTCTGGCAGGCACTTCCACATCATTTCTCTTCAAGGTAGACCCTCAGGTGATATCCCCATTATATCAATTCCGTTTCTTCTAAACTGTCTAAAGTGATACACTATCAACAGTAATCTAAAACAGTCACGTAGAATGGCATTTAAAATCTCTTAGTCATACGCTAGAGCAGCAACATTAAAACCCAACACTATGCTATTTCTATCTTGATGCTTCAATTATTTGTGCTAAAATACTCAGCTATCTTTAAACCAAATGGTGAATGATGTAAAATATAAGACTTTTATAAACTTTATATAAGACGTGAAAGTGCTGGATCGTTGTATTCCTTGGCAATGCGACATTGCCTGCAAAGCAAGAAAATAAAAATCAACGTTGTTAAGCCAAACATGACAGCGAACACCCCGGCTGCCCACAGCCGTCTCTTTAAGGCTTTGCATTCCTCACCACATTTGATTACAACAACTGAAAAATAATAGATTTCCATTAGTGAATTAAACAAAGACACAACAAAACAACATGATGAAAATAATATACTAAAAAACAATCACTACATAGAGTGTTCCAATTGACTTCAAACATTCTCATTATCTCCGCTTCTATGCGCAAGATATGTGGACATAAATGTGGTTGAAAATATATATAAAGGCTAGCTTTAAAGTATGCATATTATAAGATTAAAAATACATCAGCTAAATATCAGCTAGACTTAATTCTCATTTACCAAAATAAATGAAATAAAAGATAAAAGAGAAAGAGCAGCATTGATGGCATGCCCTGCTTTCAAAAACAGATAATATAACAGACCTTGCTCTGGAGTAACTCTTGAGCTCGGTGTTGGCTTGAAAGACGATGTTGATACAATTTTAGTGCTTGCTGCTTGGGAGAAGGAAGATTCGGGAACTGGTTCTGAAGATGATATTTCATGTGAAGAAGGGCTTGGCTCAACTGTAGAGGACTCTGCCATAGATGAGTTGCTTATTGTTGGTGATGCTGAGGGAACTGGGGACGGGTCAAAGCTGGAAGATGGCACTACAAGCTCAGAGCTGGATGATAGTATGGTCCAACTTGGTAAAGGAGATACAGAGAAGGTTGATGAAGCAGTTGGATTCACTGATGTATGCAGGGTGTTTTGAGGAGGTACTTGCGTAGTTGTTGAATTTTTTGCAGCAGCTCCTAAAAGCAAAATGATACAGGTCAAATAGGATATGTATCCAAAACAGTTAAATAGAGAGTCCTCTGTAAAAATTTCAAACCACTAATTCAAAAAGTCTGATGCAAAAAGCTGATTTGATTTCTCATCTGATTGGCTTTCAGCCAACTTTCAAATGATTAATGAGATTGAACAAAAACGAACTCTGTCTAAACCAGGTGCAAATTGGCTAGGAGGCAATATTTGCAAGTACCTTCCCAGCATTGAGATATTAAAACAATTAGGATTCTTCAGAAAAAAATTGAAACATTTTGAGGTATTGGAGAATTCTGTCACAAACTCATACTTTTTGGCAAGCCTTAAAAAGGTTAGACCCTTTGTCCTTATGTAGTTAGATTACAAAACAAAGAGGGCACCATGGTAGTTCAAATTCTAGGACTTGGAGATTTCAGGATAATCAGGACTCTTCCATAGTGTAGAGAGGTAAAGATCTTGAGGTTCTTGCAATTATGAGACTAATTATTGTAAAAAAATTCCTTAAAATTTTATCAAATTTGAAAGCGGCATACCAGATAGATCAAATTAAGGGCTTAAACTAAGTCATTAGAAAGGGGGGTCATTCTTTTCATTGATCCCTCTATCTATGCATTGAATCATCTAATGAAGTATGACTTTGTTTTAAAGATTTAAGTGTCATTGTTTTGTCAGAACCAATCGATGTCTTCAAATAAATGTATACAAGCCAAGATATAGCTGACATTTAGAATGACCTTTCCAAATATTGTGTTGGGTGTTGTTGGTGTTCTCTACAGTAAAGCACAAGAAAATAACTGCCATGGCAAGTTCACTCTTCATGCTACTTACCACTTATCTGCAGAAAAACCAAAATGCCAATCAAGCAGAACTGTGCCATCTTTGTAAATTGTATGTCTTCTAACCAGTTCAGAAAGAACAATGTAAAAATATGTGATAAGAACGAATGCAAATTTTAAAAACTTATATTGTTTATTTTAAATGTTTATTTTATTAGGGTTAACAAAAGCAAAGAAATGACCCAAAATCATTGATGTTTCCAGTCTAGGGGTTTAGTTTGTTAACTCATAATGCATATACTATGTAGAAAAATAAGATATGTCTATGTAGAAAATTTAAATTTCAAATTTAAATTTGTTTTGTTTCATTAACATAACTCTGCAATAATATATTTTATAAATTAAGATTCTATAACTAATGCTAACTTGAAGCAACGAAAGAGTTACATATCTATACATTGTCTAAAAGACAGAGAAAAACTGGAGAGTTATCAAGCCCAGTGTCCTAAATTGAAAGAAGCTGATGGTGGCAGTACCTGGAGAAATAGGAAGGATGTGAGTTCAAGAATTGTTTTGCATACCATTTATTGTGTCATTTTCATTCATAAATATGAAAAGTATTGATTAAATAATTCTTCTAGATATCCAAAGTAACTGATTAATCATATTTTGACACTAGCTGGGGAGTCTCCTTTTGAGGTTGCTGGAAACTTCCACTGTTCCAAATAGATATGTGTCATCAAAACAAAGCTAATACTAATAAGGGTTCACAGCCAGATATGTTCAAATCCTTTAATGCAAAAGGCTTCCAATTCAAGGGCTTTTTATATATCATAGGGTCTGCCAGTAGTATTGCTTCTGTTTGTTGATTCTGATTTTGAAAGATACATCTGGACAAAATGTGTGTTTTGCAGCCCTTGACTGTGCCATATCTGTTTCAATTTCATTTCGCTACCATTCTGAGGTTTATCCTTGAACAACAAGTTTTGTAGTTGGGTTTAACTGATAAGGAAAATGAAAGTGAAACTTTTAAAAACATAAACAATTTTCCTCTTTTTTAAATTATCCATTAAGTCATGGAAAACAGGCATCTTCTTTTGTTTGGGGTCATGTGCTTCTTGCATCATCACCCTGGCCTCAAGCAGGGCATACTGAAAAAGCCAGACCCTAAGACCTCAAGACCCAGGATCCTTAAGTACTAACATTAACAAGGACCCTTAACGCCAGAGGGGTCTTCACCCTGATAAGACATTGATCACAGTTGACTGTCATCATTGCACTGTGAGGACAAATCAACTGTCAAATGCACATTGTCTGGTTTTTACAGTGTGCTTTTAAGCAGTCAGTGGTCACAACTAGTCATATATGAGACTTGTTTCATAAAAGTTGCTTTACAATTGCATGTGATCAATTTTAGGTCAATCGTTAAAACTGCAGCCTAAGGGTCATGACTTGGTGCATCTGTAGCTCAAACCCCCTCCTTCGTCACAACTCAGTAACAGAAATATGAAGCCAATGTCGTAGATACAGTATATTTTCTTGCTTGTAAATCACATAGCTATGATAATACTAAAATGTTTTACGAGCATTTCTGTGTTCAGTCTGGATAAGTGGATATTCTCGCCGAGTTTTCTAATTAGTGGATATTCGAGCTAAGCTTTCACAACTGAAATCTTACAAGTTGTTGAAATTTTACAAGTTGCTGTATTTTACAGGTTGTTGACATTCTTTAGCAAGTGGTGGACTCTTGTCATGAAACATATTCCGTATTTATTTCGTCTCTCGTGAATATGCCTTGTTTCAAACACGTTTTATTACGGGTGATGACATCATCAAACTGTGCGGAAAAACAAACTAGGTACAGAATAAAGAGTGACAAACAGGCGGGCATTGTTTTCAATTAAACTAAAAAGCAATGTAGTAAAAGTTCCTTTAATAAAAACTGCAAACTTAAATATCTCTAAATGCCAAACAAAACGACAAATTTCGATTAATGCGCTTACCTGTTGTATTTCAATCCGCTGAAGACGCGATGACGCACCTTCCTCTTTTCGTGGAAGTAGAATCCAAATGGAAAATGCAGAGCATCACGGGATAGCAATAGATTGTAAACGAGGCTTGATGGCCTAAATGGTGTTGTGGTGATGTGGTTCGCGTGTAAATTTATATGGAGAATGATTGGTTTTCAGAAAAATCTGAAGTCATAATAACTCATGAGAATTGACCCCAAACAATGATTTGTTAAAGGTATATTTTTTATCTTTGAATCTTTGGCGTCATGTTCACACGGGGTTTTGTTGAAGAACATGTATTTTAAAGTAGGTAGTCTTAAACGTAGATATTTTCCTTTGAAAACCAGACTTCTGAAATCACATCATTGTTTTTGGATTGAAAATTGTGCCTATACTTTATTTTAAGTTATAAACATATTTAAAGGCCCTAGCCCTTTTTTCACCCATGTTGCAGACCTGTCAACCTTAAATTTTCAAAACCTGGAGATTTTAGATCTTTCCTGAAGAAAAACAGGGAGATTTGGTCAAAAACAGGGAGATCACAGTAATTCGTTAAGGGAATAAATATACCTGATAAAATGTTGTGCTTTGGCAAACAGTTTATGACATAGTGATCATGAGCAGTATCTTCATAATAACTTTTAGTGCTTTTTCGTTAATCAATAAGCACTAACAAAAAATTGTTGTCATGTGGAAAGTCAATGTGACCATTATATCTTAATTATACCTCTGTAAAAAACAGAAAACATACACAATGGACCTGTCTTTGAAGCATAAGATGCGTGATTTTCGGTGAAGTATCTTCCTAGACATTCTACTATACATCTTTAAAACCGGGAGAAAAATTTAAAAAACCGGGAGACCGGGAGAAAGCAGTCAAAGCCGGGAGTCTCCCGGCAGAACCGGGAGGGTTGACGGGTCTGATGTTGTTGAGGAGGGCTGTGCCCCAGCCTTCAGTTGTTTTTCCAGTAATTTTTTCTCTGTGTGCAGACTGGAAACTTTTGTTTCTTGCGTGGGCAAGTTCACATGCCTGACCGCACGGCTGCGCGCCTGAAATTACGAACTTTTTAAGAAATTTGTATTGTTATTAGTGTGAAATGTATTTAAAGTGCGCAGATGGAAAATTTGAATGCGCGGGCAATATATTGCGGGCTCACGACAAAGTTTCCAGTCTGACTGTGTGACTTAACTCTTCTAATGTATAACAAATGAAAGCTTTGCCAAGTAATGCCTGCTTTCATTTGGATCTGAGACTTGAACAATGGCGTAGCATCCATGTATGCTACGCTTGCAACACAAGCATAAAAAATTCTAGACAAATTCTTAAATTCTTGCAACATTTTTACCGGTAATAAGTATGTTTAATGTTAAAGTCATTGAATAACATATTCTGCAATAAATGACCTCCAGCCTAAACATGCCTATTGGTTATTTTTCCAAGAAAGCAGATTGCTACAAAATTGTGATATTTGAGTATCTGAGATACTGAAGCCCCTCCACATCACTCTTTTTGCCTGTCTATTTTTTTCATCGATGATAAAAAGAAACATGTGATGCTCCAGTGCAGCTTCAGTGCTGCTCATGTACAGCTTCTGAAAGAAGTTAGAATTTTCCGGACTGGAGCTTGCGGTCAGCCTGAGCGCAAGCTTTCCCAAATATTTTATAATCCTCAACATTTCCAGCCTCTATAAGCTACTTTTTGCAAATATTTTTTGCGTGATATATTATTTCAGATCTTATCATTTTGCTTTTTTGACTTTTTGTGACTATGAAAAAGAGAAAAATTTTTGGCATAGTCTATTTGTCATGATCTGCATTCCGTCATTCAAGTCATGAGGCTTGCCAGTATAGTCAGATTTTATGGACCAGAGCATGCAGTAGACCCAAGCGCAAGCTTTCTGAAACTTTACACATGAAAGCATCTTCAATGCTAACAACTCTAACAGCTCAGAATTTTCACTTTTGTCAACTATGAGAGTAGAAAATGAGCAGAAACTTGTGCTCCTGTCTGCTTATAGGCTCTCCTGTGAGTTAACAATTTTGCAATGTGGAGAGTTCCTCCATGCCGGAATCCCCAGATGCATTAAAGCATCAAAAACGTCCCACAAAATCCTTTTCTATGTGATCTTGCTTTTAAATTCTTACATTTAGATGGTACCTTCCTTGACAAAAATGATGGCTTACAGGGTGGGACACTTCATACAAATTATTTTGCTGGCCATGCCTGTTATTTCTAGAGAAAAAATGAACATAAAGTACCACAGGATTCTCAAACCTGAGCATATTTTCGAAATCAAAATCTATAATCAAGATTACCTTGAATTACCGCTTGTATCTATAAAAAGCTGAAATTACAATTTTATTTATTCAACATAAACTTATATGATATGTTACCACATGCCTAACTTCTTCACTCACACTACATCACTAGACTTGAAATATATGACAAATGATACAGGGAGACTATGTCATGTATCATCACAAACAGAACTTGAACAAAAATAAAAACATAAGCTTTGAAATTGGTCAAAAGTCAAGAACAAATTAAGAACTAGTAAAGGCTGAGCTACAGTAAAATGTAATTTAGAACCATGTTTTGTAACCCCTTTAAACAATTTCCTTAATAGTAATACCCATAAAAAATTTCATCTTATAAAGGAGGAGTTTTTATACCATCCAGTGTTGCTTTTTCAGTAAATTTACAAACTTGTTGACAAATAAAGGACACAATATAGAATGTCTCACTCACTTTATTAGTCTTTGTTATATGAGGCTTATGATTGCACATGCACACCTCCACACAGGCCCAGATACAAAACAAAGAACTTGCCATAAAAATTTCTTGAAAATTGCTTGTTTCAAAGATTTCTGAAGCAGCAGACAAATTCAAGGCAGATCTGTAGTTTTTGAAGGTGCTGTTAGAGTATTCACGTTAGTTAGAGAGTTAGATTATTTAGCAACGGCTTCAAAAAGTAATTAACCAAGGGGTTGCCAAGGGGGTGTCAAGGGGTTGCAAAGGGGGAGTAATCTGCAATCAACACCTGATACTTTATTAACTGTCAAAACTCAGCGATTTCAAAGCAGTACCCAGTTCTTGACAACAGGAATGAGTAACAACCAATTAAAAAGTGGTTCGCATTGGACATGCAAAGTAATCAAGACATGCAAAACGCTGCACACAGCCCATTTTCATATTACAAAGATTGCTTTATTGGCAAATGAAGCCTCATCAACCCCTCTCCCCCCCACCCCCTAGACCACACTAGCTTGTAACTGCACTGCTTACACCCTAACAAGTTAGGAACAAATTAAAAACAATACAGCCTGAACTTCAATTTGCTGGTTTTTAAAAAAGAGTGTGAATGGCAGAATGACAAAGAGGGGAATGCATTTTATGAATGCCCTTTCAGAATGGATTATGTTGCTATGGAAGTGCCACAAATTATTGGCGAAAACCATTCAACATTAAGAGGCTTAAACTTTAACTATCAAATCTCCAACAGGTGAACAAAGACCCCATCAATGGTTTTAAAATGTCCGATCAGGCAAGGGACAACACAGCTGACAGTGAGCAAGAGAAGCAACTCTCACACCAAGCATTGAATGAATTCAAGAATTCAAAATTTGATGAATGTCTTGGGTTTCTCAAAAAGCTTGGTGAACTGAGGCCAAATGATTCCAGAATTTTGTTAAACAAAGCTATCACAGAATTCTATCAGTCAAACTGTTGTAAGACAGATGAGTTGAGGAAACAAATAGGAGTTGTAAAAAAGCAGGTATGGTAACATGAATTATTATGTAAATGATTATAAACATGAATTAATTGAAACAAAGGAGACCTACCTTCTCGTAAAGAAGTTTCTACACATTTGGTGTACTACCTGCAGTGATTAGTATATTGGGGGCAATTTCCCGTCCAATTATATGAATTGATAAATGAAGGAATATGAAGGATTGGCAGATGTTTTTTTATTCCTTTTGTTTCTAAAAATGTGATAATTTGAAAGGAATTTGAAACTGAAATGTCAGTGATGAATAAATAAAATATTATGTAATGTGTTAAAGGGCTAAACATTATGATTTCCTTATAATGATGGTTACATAATGTTTTCATATAATAAAATCATATTATGAAGTCATAAAACGAAGTCATATTGTAAATGTCAGCTTAGCAGCTCTTGACCTACAGTTTCTGAATTTTCTTCCCTTTAATGTCCTGTTTCTTACAAGCTTTATAAATTTTTGCACTATACGAATTAACAAGGTCTTAAAAAACTGAAAATTTGAGAGGTTTTTGAAGTGATTGTATGTGAGCCATGATAGTCTTTTCAGTAGGCTATTTGAAGATAAGCTTTCTCAGAAATGCCAGCTGGAAGTGAAACGTGTAAACTTGTCCTATGACAGTGTGGGTAGTGTCATTGTTAGTTTATTAGTTAAAAACAAAAACTTCTAACATAATCTTAGCTGCAATTTTATAAGGTTGTTTTAAGAACAACCCCATAAACTGCAACACAACCTTTGGGATGAAGATTATTCTTATTGCCTATTTTTGAATTTAAAAATTATGTTTTGTTTCCTATAGCTATCTCAAGCAGCTGGAGGTACAAGTGATGAGTTGGAGAACCTATCACTGTGTTTCCTTTTGTACAATGAGGGAATAATTCACTACCATGTAGGTTAATTTCTAGTAGTACTATTGTACCAAAGGAGGAGTTCCATATTTGGAACTACACATTGAAGACTTGATTTTTTCCCTCTTCCCTGCTTACCTTTCATGTTTTAATCCAAATCCTTATCCAATATATATTGGCCAAGTTTTACTTTTCATGTTACTACACTGAAGAATGTTAATAGCTCAGAAAAATCTGAATGAAACAAAGCTTAAATACTGGATACTAATTGTATTTCACACAAACTTTTTATTTTCTCTTTCTCAATTTAAGAGTCCATCCTGTCTTATATTTTAGGATACATTAATTATAATTGCTGTATACAAATACAATAATTCAAGAATGAATAATTAACAGAAATTCTACCTGTCATGACTGGAAAGATTTGTTCAAGGAGCTTGGTTGATGTTATCATACTTATTTTTCTAGCTCAAACAGCCAAAGACTGCAATTAATATAATTGAGAAACTATTCAAAATTATAGAACCTTTAGGTAGGTTCCTATTTTGAGTTTGTTTGGCTCTCTTCAGTTCTGTCAGGGTTTATAAATTTAGTTCACTCTTTCATGACACATAAAGGATCATAATCACAGTCCTGGTAATATGAAATTAGTTGGAATGCTGGTAATCCCATGCTTTGAAAAGTTTAGGTGTGTAATACACCAATTTGACTTACGGCCTCGTTTTGAAAAATTCTTCGAATTCTTTTGTACAAAATTTTCGACCTCAGATTTGGATTGACAGCAATGATTTTAGTCTACTTGTAAGTTTTCATTATGATATTGCTCACGATATTGATTTTATGACGACATAAAGATGAAAATTTTATAAAGGATTTGACCGTGATTGGCAACTAGGGGGGTAAAGTTTCCCCCCTAAACGATTTTTGCGGTAAAATCCCTTACAGGTTTTCAAACTTCATTTCTCTGTAAAATCTAAAATACAAGTTAAAACAATATGAAAAATGGTATCCCGCCTAAAATTATGACGATAAAACCAAATCTGAGCTTAGAAAAGTCGTATAACCAAGTTTGGAGAAATTTCCAAAATGAGGTGGTAAGTCGAATTGGTGTATTGCGTGCAATTGTGTGTGCTTCACAAAACAGAGACCTTCATGATTTTTTACGAAGATCTGATGTAGCCACTGAAATGTATAACATGTGTATTTCAAGGCTGTATCACTGTTTGAAAATGTGTATGAGGTTTTTAGATACCAAACAATTGTTACAGGATTATAGAAGAAGTTTTCTGTTTTTGTATGAGAACAGATTTGAATCGATCTGTCTAAATTTTGTTTTCCGATTGAAACTCTCAAAAATTGAGTTATTGGATCCCATTTCAAAGTAAAGTCATTCAAAATAGAGTCAGTGAAATTGGGAACATATATATTGGGAACAGAAAAAATATTCATGGTCATATGTATTAGGTACAGCAAAAACAGAGGCATTCAAAATGGAGTCATTCATTCTCAGTTTCAAAAAGAGCTTGAACCAATGATATGAGAATGAATAAACATGCAATATTGAATCACTTTTATTTTCATTTGACCAAAATAGAGTGGACTGGAGTATTGGAAACGGTTCAATAAAAATGAAAATAGAGGCATACGAAGCAGAGTGATGGAAAAGTGCTTCAGAGGGTGATTATGCCCCCCTCCTTAAATGCTTCCAAGATAACTCACACAAAAGAAATTAAAAAACTACTGTAGGGAAAATTTACAAGATTTGAATGCAAAAAAAGTGAAAAAAGGAATTGTCAGTCAAAATGTGGTGCTGAGTGTGCAATTAAAAGCATGTCTGGGAAATTTCAGGCATCTGTGGAAGTGTGTGCCTGTGTTGGCACACATAAAATTACTAGGACTGTTATCATTTATTTTTCAAAATTGTAGTTTTCCAAGATAACAAACTAATTCTCTTTGTTGCACTGCTAACACCATATCTATCTGCATATTAATTCACCAGGCATATGTAACTCAGGCATGTGGCAACTATACATTGTATCGTTTGCTACCTAGCTTCCGAAGGTAGTTTTAGGACATCAAGCAGTGTCTTGGTCCTTCCCCTGTAACCACACCTCATGATTTCTACACCCAGAATTACAAAGAGCTGGTGACTCTCCTCACTGAGAAAGTTTTGTCATGTCAAGAACTCAAACCATGGACTCTTGGGTCTGTAGTCAGCTCCTCTAGCAACTGAGCCATCCTCGCACAAAATTTCAAATTAGTACCTTGCTGAAGGTTATGGTTAAAAAATTATAGAAATGCTGAAAATCTGCACTAAGTATTACAAATCACATCTAAATCCTGTCACTAGTATAGAATGGTCAATCAAAGCCTTGATTAGGCCTAAGAAAAAACCTTTGCAGTTATTTTGGTCATCAATGTTTTGATAATTAGACTCTAATAACTTTTGAATAAATGTATTTATCTATTTTATCCAACTTCACACTTTTATTATAACAGCAATCCTTTTTCTTTTTAGATGACCATCTTGCTGTGAAAGTCTGCTTTTTTCTTGTTGAATTGTATCTTTCAACATTCAAGGTAAAATTACTCACTCAGTATTAGTTTTATATCATGTTTTTATTGATAAACATACACCCCTTGGTTGGGCCCTTTGCCTCTATAGATTAAAAAAGGGTTACTGTAATCCCTTGCTTCATCCTCTAAAATGTTTATTACTGAAATAATTATTTTGCATGTAAGAGTTTATTCTTTCAAGAGTGATGTTGCTTTATTTTATTAGGAGTATGTAGCTTTATCTTCAAACGATAAAGAGCCAAGGCACTTTAAATATTCTTGAAATTCATTTGTTACGTGAAAAATTATGATTTTGAATTATTAAAAAGATTCACAGTTTCTTAATGATTATAACATTAAACTTTAAACAGTTTCAAATCAACAAGTCTGATAATGATTTTCTAATTTATTTCAGACTGATCAAGCAAATGGGATGCTGAAGTATATAGAAGATGTATTGTTTGCTCCAAAAACCTTCAGTCATCTTCAGTCAAATGACAACAAACAGCAAGGTGATAATGAGAACAGCCAGTCAGTTTCTCAGTCTACAACCAGCAAAGAAATGCCCGAGGAATTCAAAATGCATATATATATGGTAATGTTGAACTCCATTTTCTATGAAGATTTTTTTATATGTAGCGTAAATCCTCAAATTTCCCCCTATCAAAAAATCCCCCCTTTGAATAAGCCCCACCCCAGAACTACAAATTTTCAATAAGCCCCTGCTTAAATAAGCCCTTTCTTCTACCATAAATCCTTGAATTGGCCTCCCTCGATTTGTTGATTTTTGCCATCTGAGGGGCTAATTTGAGGATTTACAATAATTATTATGCATAATATATAATGTGTCTGTTGCCAACCACTGAGATTACTAAAAATTACAGTCCTGGACATTTTTTATTATTGAAAAGATCACAGTACCTCTACACTCTCTATAAATTCTTCCACCATATATAAATGAAAGGGGGGAAATGATGTCTGCAATCCACCAAGGGAAAAACAGAAACAACATAAATTCAATACTAAAACAGTTGCCTGATGATCTCATTAATCGTGAAACTCGGAGTGGCAACTTAAAATTGTCCTGTTCTATACACAAACAGCTCTTCCTATACATCATTGAGTATTTATGACAGAACGGTAAAACTGTTATTCTTCTGATTCAATGCTATGTGTGTGGGTTAATTTGTTATACCAGCATTCAATATGTCAGTGCTGACATCTCTGCTATTGAAACCCATTTTTTAGTATGACAGTGGTTTTGAGATATAATTTAAAATCGAGCTCATTTATTCATTTTGTTTTCTGTAGGCAAAGGCAAAAATGTATTTAATTAGAAAGGCTTTGAAAGAATGTAAACGTGAGATCAAATCTGTTCTAAACATGAACGCAAATGTAAGTATTGGTTTATTTCTTTTTTAAATTAGATAAATTATGTCATATATCATATTTTACTACTTCATATGAGTGTTTCATGTCTAATCACGATCAGCTAAACTTTACTGAGTCAGTAACAAAATTATGGAATAAGCCATCGCATGGGTGGTATTAATAATCCTAGTATATTTCCATACCTTTTTGGTTTTACTGCATACACACATTGATTTGTTGGAGGTAGTTGTGTAATTGACAATGTTATGGTTACGTTAAAAAGACCTCACATCTCGTCAGCATCATATTTATATGATAG
Organism: Rhopilema esculentum; assembly: GCF_057945365.1. Classification (NCBI taxonomy): domain Eukaryota; kingdom Metazoa; phylum Cnidaria; class Scyphozoa; order Rhizostomeae; family Rhizostomatidae; genus Rhopilema; species Rhopilema esculentum. The sequence continues at coordinate 8,958,224 of NC_142818.1, read as the reverse complement.
TCTTAACTGACACTCCAGTGTAGAGTGTTTCTAGTTTTCAGAAGAGATTAAGATTGGATGTGGTATTCTTATTGGAAAATGTCTCTTTTTCACTATTTTATGGGAGAATGTTTAGGTCTCGATGAATTCATTTTTCTTTTTCCTCTATCAAATCGTAGGTAACGATTGCTGATTTCCCCTTTCTTGTAGAACTCAGATGCATTGTTTCTGAAAAGCAATTACGAATATACTCGAGAAAACTACCCCAAGGCGATCAAATTACTTAACAGTGTGCCATTGCAGACAATAGTGGCAATGCGAGGACAATCTCTTGTCACCCTTTACTACAACAATATGAGTTGTATTCATTTCAAATTGAGGAAATACAACCTTGGCATATTCTACGCCCGAAAAGCGTTGGAGGAAAATATATTAGCAATGAGGAGTCTACCATCAATTGAAAAAAGTATGTTTTAATGTTTCTATTGTGCTTCATTGAGAACACATGTGATCTGGTATCCCAGTATTTCACACAGTCTGCAATTTTTTTGCGAGCACAACGAGCATGTAATTTAACCATGCCTCTTCAAAGCTGCAAGAGATGAAGCAGGCAGTCGCGTTTCTAAAAAAGAATTCGTGGTGTGTCATGAGTGAAAACTGTAATGTGGATTTTACCTTGCCTTACGTAGCATTAGACCTGGCCTCTTTTCTCGTTCTTTGCCTGGTATATTTTTTGTAAGAACCAGCAAGGATAGTTTAATTATGTGTAATTCTCCACTTTAGATCATCAGTTATCTGGACGGCCCCTGCAGACATTAGCCATGAACAAGAGAAGTGAGATTATGTACAACATGGGCGTTCAACTGTTATTTGCAGGTAGACCTGTGGCTGCATTCGATTGCTTCATGGAATCAAATGATCTATTCGAGTGTCACCCAAGGTTCTGGCTCAGACTCGCTGAGTCTTGCATCATGGTCCATCAGCAGGTAATCACAAGGAACGTTTATTTAGTTGTATTACAAAGAGAAACCAAGAAGAAACTTTCGCAAAGTTTACTATTCTTTTCAGAGCCATGACCTTTGAAGTTAAGCAAAGATTAAGAAAACAAGATGGAAATGTAACTCTAATTCTAGGCCAAAATTAAATTTCAACTTTATTACCAGAATTCTACCATAGAGTATATAACTTTTATGAATTTTTTTGATACAAAATTTAAAAATGGCTTTTGATAGACAAAAATTTTCAAACATATTGGAGCTTTTCGTCTGACATTCTTCAGAGTACAAAACGCAAGAATAATGATTAAGCTATAGAATATGTATACCCAGTTGTTGATCCAAATAGGCCAACCAAAAACTGAACATATAAATATTAAGCAGATATTTGGTCGTTTTTCCATCCAGCAGTTTTAAAGTTGATGCACATGAAAATGGCAAAACCGCCATTCCATTTGCATGTAGACAGTCCATTTTCAACCTTCGACTTTATTGGTAATATTTTCTATAGGCAAGCGGCCATGATTTGGCAATAAATTTGGATGATACTAAACTTTTTCTTCTATTATCGCCAGTTTCAAAGGGACATTATCAGAAGTCCGGTCAAGAAAAGCAGCTATGTTCGCGGCGTGATAGGAGCTGGCACACACAGGAAGATAGTCTTATCCCCTGTTCACGACGTTAACAAAATTCATAGGTAAATAAACACTACATTTTGTAAAATTCAAAGCCAATCATTGCCAAATAAACTAAAAGTTTTTTCTCCTAACAATTTTACATTGAATAATTGACTGCTAACAATCTTGATATGATGATGAAAATCTATCTCCATTTTTATTGTGTCACCAAATGCTTTCCATTAGTAGTGCAAAAATTTCTAACAGAAAGAGTTTTGTTGTCAAAAACAAATTTTATTATGTATTCATCTTCAATAGACTTATCACCCCAATCACTACCAATTTATAGCGTAAAGGTTGGGCGCCATTATCGACTTTTAAAGTTTCCTCTAAAGATTTCTGCAGTTGTTTTACACATGGGTCTCCTGTTTGACTTAGTGAATGTTTACTGCCTATTCAGTTCAAAGATTTGGTGTTTTGGTTTTTTATAGCAACATTCAATTGAATATTCTGTTTCAGACACGAAAGTCAGTCTTCAGCGATGCCAGCTCCAACAATAGAATTCGGAAGCATTTGTTTATCTAATGCGATGAAACTGCTGCCAAAAGCAACTGACATTGATGATGCCTTTCGGCAGCTAGCAGCATCGATGCAGGAAGCAGAAGGTGCCGAAAAAGAGAAAGAGTAAGTTTTTTTGTAGCTGCCCAATGGTACCTGAATATTTTTCCTTATTCAATGGCGAACAGCATGTGTGTTTAGGTCTGGAGTGTGGTAAAAATCAGTGGCTCTAATAAGATATCATGCGTTCTTTATAATAATAATTGTAATAATAATAATACTTTATTGAAAGTCATATTGATTTTAGCTTTGCTCAGTACCCTGTCTGCAAAATTTATTTTATTAAACGTGGTTACTCTTTAACCTTTAGTTGCTTATATTTGCCTCTTTTATCATCATGCCTTAAATCTTAAAGGGTTTTTTCGGTTTATTGTAAAGAATGAAGTAACCTATTTTCAAGCATCAAACCAAAGTAGATTAAGGTTAGTGGTAACCCCAGAGCTGTGACAATGTCGTCGTTTTAACTTTCTTGTTGTAGAAGAACAAAGAACTGCTGTTATTGAATTGACTGCGCTATTCCCCGTATTTTTGTCAAATAGCCTGCACAGTGACGTCAGTTTACAACAGTTTTATGTTAAAAGAACGGTTTGATAATTAAAAGTACTGAAGCTTGCCATTCCTCCAGTTTGTGTTTGGTATAGCAACAGCAAAATCAGAATTTACCGGTAAACCACACTTCCCTCTCATGTCTAAAATAACCCATTAACAGTCTTTTTTGCTCCTCTCCTTAGAAAATCTTTTGCTCTTGGTGCACATTTGGCTAAAGACCTACCAGGCGAACCGATATCTATTCAAGAACTCCACAAAATGAGGTGCTTATTTATCACTCAGTTACATCTTTATTCATTAGGACCTAGCAACACAGTGACGTATTTGCGTATTTGAAGGGGGCAGCTGGGGCAGTTGCCCCTCCTTCAACGAGTTGAAGCAAGTCTGGCGCCTTTTCTTTGGAAATTGTGCGCCCCTTTTGAAGAATGGGAATCTGGTGAAAAAGTTTTTGAGACCGATAAGTTAATTTGCTTCAAGGATTACCTCAAAGTTATGATGTTTATTCCGAAAATGGATCTAATCTTTGTTGTATACAGCGTACTCTCGTCATCAATTTTTGAAAATTTTTCAGCGCCCCAACTACCAACTGCCCCTTCTTCAAATTTGCTCTGGATCCGCCCCTGTAGCAACATGCTACAATACTGTATACGGTATAGATAGGACCTTCAAAAGGTGTTGCAAGCTTGAAAACCCTGGGAAATGTTTAGTTTCCGGTTAGAATAACAGTTACAGCACCCTCTCCCCCGAAACATTGGTAAGCTGTAGAGTGTAATATCATAACTGTATCAGAGGCGAGTATTTGGCAGAATTGACACTCTGAGATTTATATAAAACAACATTGTTTGAAGGTTAAGAGGGTCCTAGGCATTTGACAAAATTCTGTGCAATACACAATGATTTTCACAGTAGCCGTCTGAAAGCGTGTATAAAGTTATTAAATAAATTATGTTCCGGATTTCAAAATACCGTTTTCTATTTGATTAATTAAAAATATCTATTTTATTCTATTAACAATAAACTACTACTATCATTTAGGCCTGTGTTATCTGGGCTGTTTAGACTATTAATAATATTCAAATACAAAGAACATTTATTAGCAGTCAAAACACTATTGATTTTTACGGACAAAAAACTAAAAACTTGCCGAGTAACATGCATATGAAAGAACGCGTCTCCCTTTTCATTAACTCGAGAGGTTCGGTAAATGCATTTAAAATACAACAACTATAAACCATCTATACAGGAGTACATTTTTTGTCCCAAGTTTCCCTTCATTTGATTGATGTGCCTTTCTTTTTCAGGCTTTCCGTCATCGCATGTCGTGCCTATATATCGCTCGGTCTTGGTGACCATGTCAAGTCGCTAGATTATGCGAGAGAGCTACTTTCCCAGTCGATGCTGCCGGGGGCCTACAAGTAAGTCGAAGCACTGAACAACGTTGTCCTTTAACGTTTAAAACAAAATGGCTTTAAAAAGCAATCATTTTGAAATATACTAAACTTTTCGTCTGACACTCTTCAGAGCATAATGTGTCAGCATATGGATCGAAAACTCTTAAGCTAGAAAATATCTATAACCAGTTTCGGATCGAAAAAGGCCGATCAGAAAGGAGGGCACATAAATGTTAAGGTTGCCCGAGCAGGGCCACTTGCCTATTGAAAATATTACCAATAGGACCCAAAATAAACCTTCTGTCTACATGAGGTTTTTTCAGTTAAATATGAAAATACTGTTGATTTGGTTCATGGCATGTATTTCTAAACATACTACCTATAAATCAATGATCCTGCAACCGAAAGACATAATACTGCAAATTATTGTTTATATTCAAAGTTTCAGAATTCTCAAGAATTTTTCCCTGTCGAAAAACCCCCGTAAGAATGTTTGCTGTGTATCTCTTTTGGGTAGCACACAAGAGAGCTTAATAGTGATGATATGATAAAATCCCTTAAGGAACATCTGCAGAGATAAACATGTGGGGGCACTATTTTACCCCTGTCTTTTACTCGTTTTTTCTGTTGTAAAATAGATCACTTTGACTGTGTCCAAAGCTTTATGTCTGAGGTTCATAATTTGTTTATTATTGCTTGATTCTTAGATACCTTGGACATTTATATGCAGCCGAATCGTTGATAAAATTAGACAGAATTTCAGAAGCTATCGCAGAATTATCACCGGAAAAGATTACAGACATCTCAACGTCTTTGGAGTCTAACCCAATAGATTCTAAAAAAGGTATACTGACATCCACTACAATTAACTTCAGTTTAAGAATGTTTTTTTGAACGTCAAGTTCACCTGTATTTGACCTTTTAGTTTACTCTGGGAAATTTATCCCAGTAGGCCAAGATAAATATTTTCTTAACAAGTCCTTGATGCTACATTAGTAATGATACACAATATTATACAAAGTAATGAGTGATGATACACACTGCTTATTAAGAAGAACTCCAATCAAATTGTGAGCAAGCAATGAAACGTTCTCACTGATTCAGCGTTTCTTTGCAGAGCAAAAGAAAGAATTATTCCCAAACAATGTACAAGAGGCTCGTGCTGTGATGTACATCAATCTGGCATGCGCTTGCAGTCTCCGAAACGAGTTTGACAAAGCAAAGCGAATGCTTCAACAGGTATTTTCAACGTTTTACTTCGCCGAGCTCGCGATCTTTAACAAACATCAAATGTCCTTCCACTTAAGGGATACACTACATAGCCGAGGCCCTTGTCCCGAATCAGTTTCCACTTACTTGATCTTATCTGGCAGCCTGCGCTATTTGTTGGTCGACGTATTGCAATAGTCTAAGGATTAAGATTCTAAGAAGTAAGTTACGCACAATAAGCTGCTTCATCTTTAAAGAAAGGCTAGGAAGATTTCACACTGTGAGGAAAGTTCCATGAGAACGACTTTATATTGTGAATATAAGCAAAAGAGTTCATTTTTTGAATGTTTCTGTTGGATGTGTTCCTCATGATTTTTTCAAAAAAATGTGCCGTGGATCAAAAAAATTCTAAAAATACTGAACTAGCATGCAGCCTAGCCTACGCCCTATGTCAAAGTATTACTGGTGTGGTTAATAGTAAATGGATTCTTTTACACATGACCAAAGAAACTTGAGCGACATACTTCTTTCGGTTTCTGACAGTACTCGCCCTTGACTTGAAATGTAACCACGATATAATTTTATCCTTCATGCATACTTAGTTTATTTATAAAGGTACTAATATGTCGCTTTTAGCAGCATATATTTGAAAAAGTGACATTTCTGTCTCTGCTGTTGGTAGGCTTCTATTTGTGCTTAAAAAGCTATTGGTTTTTAGTTTTATCATGACAAAAAGTTCTTAAAACATCTTTTCCTGTTGATAATATGGTTGTGTATATCACAATTGCAACTAGATTTAGTTCACGGTTAAATCTTCAACTGAATAAGCATATTTTTTTTGTCATTGTAGCTTGTGAATTCAAGAATTCCAGATTTCATTTCTACACATGCGATTTTGCTCTCAGCCTACATAGAGCTGCAAACAGGTTTGTACTTGTTGAAAAGTTGTTGAACAAATTCAACATTTTTTGGCCTGAGGCCTAATTTTCTAAAAAAATTTGCAAAAAATCGTGATACGAAAATTAATAAGTATATCCGTTATTTGCACACGCGGCTATAGTTTTTCAAATATACGCAAAAAGGATTATTGCAATTTTCTATGCTTGCGATATTTCATTCGTTACTGGTAGAGTAACCATTTTTCACAATAAAACCTACTTTCTAAATGTTTTGGTCACCCTCCCACGACTTGTTAAATTGCTCAAGAATAGGCCTCAAGAGCCCCCATTAGGGCCCGCTGCCTTGTTTATGCTCAATTACGTCAGAGGACACTGAATCGTAAAAAAACATTATGGTCTCACAGGCAGGACCATCTTAGTCTCTTAGTCTCTATAGCCTCAACAAGCGGTTAAGAACGAACATACAATTGTCATCTAAAGAATTTTTCTCAGACAGTTTTTGTGTGAAAATTTTCGTATCTTTTTTCTTTTGTTAACATTGTCAATTGCTTTCAAAACTTGAGTAAGGGCTTTAAAAACACGGTATGCACATCCTTGCCAGTATGTGCCTTTTTCTATAATTGTTTTGCTCTCAAAAAATAGAGGCGACATTTCTAAAAAAATGCATTCTTCATCTGCTTTAGGAAACATCGGTACTGCTTTGGAAGTTATCAAACGCGGGGAAGTTTTACCTTCCGGTCGACTAGTGGACCGAATCGATGCTGCTCGGCAGACACAACTGCAGCAACAACAACATCAACAACATTTTTACCAAGGCCAGATGATGCAAGGGAGCCAGTACCAAACACATCAAATGCAACCCATACAGCCACCACAACAGATGTCGTCATCGCAACAACGGCCTTTCGCTGCTTTGCAAGGCTACCCGACGTCTGGTCACAGATCTCTTTTCGGTGAAGACTCTCTAGGGTCCTTGCAAAGACCATTTTAACATGTTTTTGCATGTCACACGCTTAGTTTTGTATAGAGCTTGACTCATTTGCAAAATAGATGTTATTGATACAAAAAAACTATTTGTTTGTTTCCTTCTGCATACTTGATGTTCGACCAACACGTGGATGACCCCAATAGACACAGCGGCCTTTTCCCACAATTAAGTCACATTTCTTGACAACAAATTGAAGAATCGCTGTTGCAAAGATTCTGCTGCCACGTGGTGAGATAATTTGGCTTTGAAATATTTTTTTGGATGCGATTTTTTGATGAAAATATCACGTGACATTAAAATGTATTACCAAATGCGGAAGAATTTAATTTACAAAATGTGTTTGCACAAGAATAAAACGCTGTTCTGACACTTATATTTCAAAAAACTGTAGTTTAATTGGCAGGAATGATAAAAATTTGACTGTACTTGAGAGAAAGTGAATCGGACTTATAATTGACTGGTCGATAAATAATAGAGATAAACTTTGAACCAGTACAAAACCAAGCCTGCATATAAGTTACAACAATTACTGTGAGTCAACTACGAATAGTGATAGGACCATGCGAGTTAAGACTTGAGAAGAAAGTTTTAGTGATCAAAAATTTAGATTTGGTTGTATGAGCTATAAAACAGTTTTGTGCAACATGGGTGGTAAAAATGGCATTCCCTGTTGAAGAATACAGTCCCCTTACACTTCGTATGACAGGGAAGGTAACAAGATGTTATCTCGATGACTCTCTAACACAACTCTTTCTGTGTCATAACTTCAGGCTCTGGGGGTCTGTATGCAGTCGCCATTTTGAAAAAGCGATTTCTTAGACTCGCCGTCGTACCGTCATTTTGAAGACATGATTCAAAGAAAAAGCCATCACAGTAAGAATCAAGTAGGTAAGACGTTTCCCTCAAAAATATAGGCTAAAATCATCGATACGTGAGAAGTATGACACACTGTGTGGTAATCAAGATCTAGACAATAATTTAAAAGTTTCTTCAGATGACTTTACAAAACCTTTACAAAACGAGTCTTCTAAAACGTATGGCGCTACAGATTTTATGTTTAGCATTAACTATTAAAGGTTCGTAAATAGCAAACACCGAACAGTGATGTGCTTAACCATGTAAGCGATGTCCACCATGTGAAATACGAGACAAGTCCTTTTATGAGTTCCCCGCAGTAAAATGCCCTGCGAAGGACGGCTACGTATCTAGTTCCTTCTGAGAAGACCGTTGAATTGCTAGTGGCATTTAAAGCAACAGACGCGGGGGTTGAGCCTGCAGCATCTAAAAAAGCAATAGTGGTACTTCAGGGCGACAGCTTACGTGTTTATATGATACAGTATTTTTGCATGGTTGCAATGTAAGTATTACATGGCAGTGTGCGGAGTTAGCCAATGTTTCAATCAATGATTAAGAAAATATCTCTCTTTGAATAATAAAGAACATAGAATGAATATTTTGTGAAAGTAGTGTCGAAGAGATGCTGTAGATATAAAGTGGCATTGATTCAAATTTCATCTTCAAGCGAAAATTTCTAATTTGTGATTGCAGAAAAGCTGTTTTTAATAAGACGCTTTGAGACACTTTGGAAGTGCTTTGAAAACAAAGAAGCCCTGCGATGCTACAAAGTTAAATCATAAATAAAAAAATGCCAAAGTAAGTAAGCAAGATTGATATATTTGTGGAATGATGCTGCCAAACAAGATATGATACTACTTCAACATAAGTTTGGCAAGTTGAAGAAATTTATGAAATGTGAGAAAGAACCGCACGCAATTCACAGCGCAATTAAGCACCTTAGCATCAAGTATCCAAGCATGAACCAAACGCGGGGAAACATTTCGTCAATATAGCAAAAAGTTTCAGATATAAATGCTATAAAATTGAAATGGTAAATGCCAAGTATTGATGTAAAAAACAAGGTCCTTGCACAGAGGGATAAATGATTGCAGAAAAAATAGGATGGAATTTCCAAGCGTTCAAAGTTATGAGAACCAAATACAGCTGAGTTTTCTTGCTCCTCCGAAAATCTTGAAAATGTACATCTCCTCTTCCAACGTGATATTGCTGACACTTAAATAAACACAAATAATCCCAAACAAGGAAGATCTGAGAAGCCATCATCGCGTTATTACTCTTCGGGTCTCGTCAACCAAAATCGTTTCAGTGAAAAATCTACTCTGTATATCAAGATTTTCGGGAAACCACTTTTTGGACGTATTCGTATGAAAACCTTTTCAGTTCTCCGGCATCTGTTCAAGAAAGAAACAATCCGCGTGGCCTGCCTCGTTACCATCCCGCAAAAAACTGCCTCTGATTGGATAACTGATCACAAAAACATCTGGTTCTGACTAAAGAAACTTACATTTGGAAATTGAATTTCAAAATATGAAAAGCAACTCAAACTTTTCAAGCATAAATTGTTAAATAAATTAATTTTTAAAAATTCACTTACCAACTGATAACCAGGATAACGATAAAAAGAAAATCAAAATTACTGGAGCAAGATACTGTAATGCAACTGTTGACATGTAGAAAAATATTCTTGCAACCTGTAAGACAAACGGGAAAATTCTGTCAATTCAACGCTGAGAAAAATTTGGGCATGTCAAGCGTTCTAAATTCAGGAAGGGACATGCTCCTTATACCCAGTGAAAATGCGAGTAATCGTTAAACAGCGCGCAGAGTCTACACGCAGGCTAAGCTATCGTGTGCGCTGTAGCTCGAAATAATCGAGGCTGGTCACATCCGATTTTAAGATTCAATAAAAATGATAGGATTTCAATGTCCAGAAAAAAATGCATGTGCCGGTGAAATCATAAGTGTAAAACAAAAATTAATTGAATTTAAACAGCTATTTGGATAACTAAAAACTTTCACAGATGCTTAACAAAAAATGTGGATTTTAAGGGAGGGGGTGATAAAGAACAAAGAATCTAGTGGGGTGTATCTAATTTGCGAGAAAAAAACTAAAAACAGGTAGATGTAGGCCATAATTTGACTTTTACTTCCTAAGTACATCATTTCCTTATATCTTGTTAAGAGGACACTAGAACTTGCTCTACGTCAGTCACACACAGCTACCATACAAAAGTATCTTTAACGAATACAGATTACTGTTAACCGGGATGCTGCAGAAAGATCGACGACACCATGTTAACAGCGCAGTACAAGCTTTGTTGGTAAGTAGCTAAATTTCTATTCCAAGCTTCATGCATAATGCAATCAATAACTGATAATCAATCCAGCTCTAAGCACAAAAGTGTATTATTTTCAAGGTGGTACACCGGGAGTCCAATGACATCTTTACTTTAGGTAGAATAAGAGGCTAACGTACCTTGCTCTGCAGCTGAACATTGGTTATCTTGCCAGTCTCCTTACGCAACTTTTTTACTCGTTCATTTGCCATGTTCAAATAGGATTGCAGGGACGTTCTTGTCATTGCCATTCGTAGCAAGCACACTGATAAAACTATCAAGATTCGTGCTTTTGGAAAATTCTCAGTAGTTAATCTGTGAAACAAAGACAGCGATAGGCAATGAATTTAAGGCGAAAGGAGACAGGATAAGTATCAAAGGGGGGTTTGGATGGTGGAGAGAGTCAAAATGAATAGCGAAAAAAAACAAACATCTTTTACTAGTGATTCAAATTTTCATCTTCTAGGTGTATTCATTTTCTTGGAGTACACAAACCAATGATACATTTAATCCTTGACGGACTATTATCGCAGGGCTGTTCATTTGAGATTAGACACCCTATTAGAGAGTTTCTTTCCTCAACGCAGTCAGCGAGGTTTCTTCCCTCAACGCTAGGTTGGCTGATTTAATCGTGTTATGTGAGAGGTGTCTATCCCGCCTGGGTTGAATATCGCGCGGCTCAGCAGTGAGATCTAGCCTAGTTAAGCAAACCCACCCCTCGAATGTACAAAATCTACGTTTCAAGTACAAATTACTTTGTAGGCTGATCACATCCTTGTTGGCTACCTAGCCTGAGTGAGCTACCAAACCTCATATGAACGGGCCTTTAGAAGCTAAATTGTACAAAACTGGGATTACACTTCTATGAACGTTACCATAACGACTTTTTACAGTTAGAAATTAGTACAACTCCAGCCAAATAATGGCTAGAATTTGATTTTTTTCTATACAGAAAATATTCCGAGGCTGTTGCACGTTTTCTTCCACTTTTCAAAAGAGCACGGGGGCCAGACACATATGATTTGTCTCTAAGGGGGCATTGCACGGTTAAAACAATAATTCATTATTCAAGTTGAACAATAATATGTATCTCTACAATGATTTTAAAGATGATGTTAAGTTTTGGACCAAAGAAAAGTACAGCTTTGCGGTTCACGAGAAAGAACGTCCTGACTAAAATCCGGGACGGAAATGTTTCCCGAAATTCCGGCCATTTAATCACACTGCTGATTAAGAATTGTTCTAATCTTTAAAATCTAAAGCGAAATGCTCATATTATATCAGATACTTACGATAGCGAATTCTGTGAGTTAGCATCCAAAGATACCAGATTTTCCCTTGCAAGAGGGCGTATCCAAGCAAGAACTGGTAAAATAGGCCCAATAAATGCTGCATGTAAGAGCACCCTAAAACCCACGAAAAAAATAAATACCATGACAAAGCTCTACTGGCTAGAATCATTGATAAGAAGCTTCAGTATTAAATCATTTGCACGTGAAATACCATCAGCAAGGCAATTAAATATTTACAAAACTAAGTGTTTATCAAATGTAATTGCTACGCGTTAAAGGAATTCTGTTGTAAAACGAATACACAGATAATTTAAGGAAAAATCTAAAAATCTATTTTATCAATCGTTCAAAACAAAGAAACCTGCTTTTAACAATCGAATTTTTGTTGATTTGACCTGCTTCATAAACGTTAGAACCAAGCCCAAACCAAGGGGAAGCTGCTTGTGCTCTTGGCCATAAATTAGCCAATTTTGGAAAGATTTAACTGCCTTTTTATACGGGCATCAATCACATTTCCATTACAAATTGTTGTCTTTGAAATTAATATTTCAAAATCGAAGATTCTAAAAACATATGTTTGTGTCCTCGTCAATTTGTTGATCTGCTCAATGATACCCCGGAGTTACCTATGCAGCATTTTGCTGCATCATAAAGAAAAAAATTTGCAAAATCTTCAGATACCACAGAGTTTATCACTTTTTCGAGGCAGCAAAATCATACCGTTTCTATGAAACCAGTAAATGTTCTTAGGTTACACGAATTTGTCCTTTACTCTTCCAAAATTATCAAGCTAACAAAATAAGAACAGTATCGTTAAACTGTAATCACGAAGGCAAAATCTTAATCAAACAGAGGCAGGATGAGTTCAAAAATATAAACTCACTGAAAAAGAGGCTGTGATTCGTGGTAATATAGACTATCCAAGTACATGTTTGCCAATCGCAATCCAGGGAACCCAACGAAAGCTCCAACCAAGGCCGACATCACTGCGAGGGCTAGTTTGAATGACCATAGCGGAGGGGGCTCTCTAAATGAACATTATCAAACAAAATAAATTATCAATTAGGTGAAGTAATGTAGATGTAGGCAAAGAGATCTAAGTAGCTTTTCAAGACAGCCTTAAAGACAATATATACTTGACAAATCAGTTTATATTGATAGTTAACATATTTTGCTTCCAAATCTAGCCAAGTATTTATTCTAGCAGGCAATACCTTAATTTTATCCTTCATTTTTAAAGACGGCTGAATTTTCTAAAACACTGCCGTAATATTCTAAGACATACTAGAATTATTTTTAAGTATTTACAATACTTTCTTATGTTTGGGCCTAATAATCATATATTCATCAGATTTTGAGACCATTGTTCATTGCAAATAATAATCAGCCATTTCAAAACTCTAATAGATCGTTGATTTTAACCTTAGCTCTCCTTTTTAGACATTCTTATAGAAATAAAAAAGAAACCTCCCCATATATTACTCAAATCTTCCCACAGAAATCCCTCTCTTAGTTTGTCTCCAATCTTCCCAATTAAACTTAAGAATATCTATCCTGGCCATATATTACTAGCATTCAAATGTCAAGAGCAACATTTTGGTATAACGTAATTAGCTGCCACTTTGTAAAGCAGACACTCTTGATGATATGTAATATTGAGATGCAGAAGAAACCATCACCTATAAACATTTTAAAGGAGCTATTCGTAAATAAAAAGTACATTAACTATCCACAAACCTTGTGGTAAAGCCTAGCTCTTTCATACACGATATCAAATTATCCATGAAACTCTTATAACCTTTGGTAAAAAAATATATACATATACATATCATAGACAAATTTCAATAATACAACACAACAAAAGCTGAAGTGATACTTATCAAATGTGAATCACTAAATATTTGATCATTAAATATTTTCTAATTTTGCCTACTTGACATAATATTTCAGTTGAATACCACAGCTTGTGAAATTCATAGAACTTTGACAGCTATAAATTATACGTAAGTACTCAAAATAAAATCAGGCCCTTACAAACATTTGGCAATAAATTCAAACAGCTACTGCTAATCGGGGTAACGGGGCCTCTCCATAAAATTTTATTGTATAAAAAGAAATTGAACGGTAGAACCAAATACCAGACCACACAAGCAACAGACCATCTAATGTTTTCAAGGTATCGGACCTTTCCTAGTAACAAAAATTTTGAAAGAGAACTATGGAGCTTCTCCAGGCTAGTAAGCCGGAATATTACAAATCGCAAGAAAAGGTGTCAAAGTTTGGGGGCTCCAGATGCTACAAGCCAAAAACAAACAGATTCAATGTATAGTCTAAAACTCATTTGTAGAATAATTAGCAGATTTAGACAGTCAGCCCCCTCCTATTTCCATGGTCACTGGACGTAATAGGATGCAAGTGGCAAAGTAGCACCCCTGTTCTGTTGTGCTTAGAATTTAGCAACTTTTAACTTCTTGTTTCCCACTACTTCGATTAAAGACCTTTTATGAAGGCTTTCAGTTTGAAGACCACTTACCATTTTCCAGCCCAAATTCCAAAATAGATTCATCGATAACAAGGACTCCCATAGAGAGAACAAGGAAGAACAAGCCAAACGATATGCACATTGCTCTTTCACCTGAATCCTGGCCATGCCAGTAAGCTGCAGTTAGAGATGCTAGCTCTTTTCTGTTCAAACGATTAAGGAAGTACAACATACAAAGTTTAGCAGACAATAGCCACATTGGCAGACTTCAATTTGAGCATTGCTTTTGACTTTAGTCGTTTCCAAACCTTCTGGAAGAGTATATTAGAATGGAAATATCACAAAACATGGGTTTAGGTGCAAATAATTTTGGAGGGTTCTGTATAAGTTGAAAAGTCTATGAATGGCCTTGCAGAGTAACTGAAAGCTGCAAGAAAAAATTCGTTCTTGAAGATTAAGATTTCACATCTATTCTAAATATTCTAAAGGATTAAAAAACGAAAACCAGATTCAAAGAGGTTATGTAGAATTGGGAAAGAATACTACGAACAATCAACAAAACATTGTCAGCCTATTATACACTGACAGTTTCGAAGGTCAATTTCCACTTTTGGAAAATCAGATGAACTGAACCAAGCAAATACAGCCCCTAAAACGCCTTAGTGGTTGAACATCTAAAACAGTGTCAAGCTCTAAAAAGCATTCCCCTAAATCATGATGGTTTTGGCATTAGACCGGCGTCAAACGTAGAGAAAGAGCAAGGAAATGCTTCCTCTTGCTTCTTATTAATCACCCTTCCTGCTCTAACGAAACTACAAATTATAACAAAAAGAAGCAACCTTAAAATACCTAATATTACCCTATACCAAACATTACCCTAGTATCTATAGAAAATATCTTCTCTGTTAACAAGTGAAATGGATACATTGCAAAACAAACGATCATCAAACACCAGACGAGACTCAGATTGAACTCTTGAGCCCTTACTTCACTCTTCCAAAGAACTGCAATTTCGACACATGAATAGACGACAAAGGCACAAAGGCTTATGTCAACAAGCCATCTGTAATCTTGATAACGATGTTGTGTGTATAAATCAACCTCTTCCACCTTAGGAAGTAAAATAAATCTTACATTTTTAGATGCAAGTATACTTCAGTGAAATGAGGCATAAGAAGAACATTGAAATACACCAATATGGCAATGCGTGGTAACAGTATTTAAACCTTTGTGAGATAATAGGTTAAAGGTTCCCAAATTCCTTTCTGAATGTTTAATTGATAGAAGAATGTCATTATTTATTATCTATAAGAAGTACTTATTCTTAGTTTTGTTAGCTTGACTAAACCAAAATAAGGGTTTTTTGGAATGTTATGGCATGTTAAATGTTATGGCATTTTATGGTTTGTTATGGAATCTTATGGTATGGTATCTTATGGTATCTTATGGTATGGTATGGTATGGTATGGTATGGTAAAGGTATGGTTTGGTTTGGTATGGTATGGTATGGTATGGTATGGTATGGTATGGTATGGTATGGTATGGTATGGTATGGTATGGTATGGTATGGTATGGTATGGTAAGGTATGGTTTGGTATGGTATGGTATGGTATGGTATGGTATGGTATGTTATGGTATGGTATGGTAAGGTATGGTTTGGTATGGTATGGGATGATATGTTATGGTTTATTCTGGTATGGTATGGGAAGGTATAGTATAGTATGTTTTGCTAAGGTATAGAATGGTGTGTTATGGTATGGGATGGTATGGGATGGTATGGGATGGTATGAGATGGTATGGTTTGTTATGGTATGGTTTGGTAAAGTATAGTACAGTAAGATTGGCCTGATATGGTTTCAAATGGTTTGATATCCCAGAATGGTTGGGCATGGTGTGGTATGAGCTATGCATTTTTCTTGCCACCTGGCATTTGTTCTGAATAGATGCCATCAAATGTTTTTTCTGCTGTCAAATTTTATCAAAGCTGAACAGGTGCATTTCTACCTAAGATATATTGTGAAAAAACAGAGTTTGCTTATATTTTGCTAACTTTTATATAAATATATAACTACATCATTACAGACCTTTGCTTGCTCAAGTGTTATCTCAAGGTTACAAGGGATGGTAAATGTTTCAATGTTTCTTGCTACCTGTCCTCCATTTGAAACATTTTTTCTATGATACAAGGAAAAAAATAATAACTTTTACAAACTCTAAAAATTACAATAAAAGCAAAAGAAACACCAGGTTTGTGGAGCTTCTTTAGAAAAACAAAAAACTGCAATTATAAAATATAGACCAGACAAACAAATGTTAAAACACAGTGCTAATAACCAATTTTTTTTGCTTTTTTAGTTATATAATATTTATCAGGAAAAATATCATTATTCATGGAAATATTGCATGCCTTGCTTGTACTATGAGCCTGAACCAAACCAACTATAAACAAAAAAGTTTAAAAACTACTTAACCCAATTCATTCAAGAGAGCTGTTTATACCCTTGTAGAAAAGATATTCACTTACTTTGAGTCTATGTTCCTTTTTCCTTTAACAGGCTTGGTAACTACTCTGCCAGCAAGGGCTTTAAGGGCATCATTACTGGGATATAAATAACGGTACAATCTAAAGTTAAAAAGAAATTATGTTAAAAATGACATGGAAAATGAGAAAGATACAATTATACTTGCATCTGTCTACCAATCAATGCCATCTTGCAAATAAACTTTCTCAAGTCCAATTTAAGTTCAAGTTATGCACAAATTTTTCAAAAATAAAAATAAACATGACTTTAAAATTTTACACCTTAAAAATTTTTTTTAATTTATTTCTCTTTGGAAGGATGAAATCTGATCCAAAAATTTACGGAAATAGACATTACAAATCTGTTATGCATTGTCTGCTAAGTCCCAGCAAAACATGTGGCACCATTGATTTCAGTGGCAGAAAATTGCCCAGAATAATTATAACCAAATATCTTATGGCTCATTCGTAAAAAATATTTGAACAGGCATATATCAGGAAAACAGATATGCCCCTTCTGAAAAGCATAACTGGGGTTACTCTAATCTCATGAAATACAAATAGAAAGCTTGACAATTCAGCTACTGAGCCCAAGGGGGCTTAGAACAAAAAGTTGAAACCAGTGCATAAATTGAAAAGTTTGGTGGTTAGCATCAACTTGACTGAACTGTAGTATTCTACATTCTGCAATTATAATTTGAATTTTGAAGTCTATACCAATGAATAGCATGGTTGAAAACTGCATCACAAACTATTTTAGGATGAGACACAAGCAGTGGCGTAGCGTCTATGTATGCTAGGCTTGTGGCGCGAACATAAAAATTCTAGACAAATTATAGAATTCTTGCAACACTTCTACCGGTAATAAATATGTTGTAGTGTTAAATTCAATGCATAACATTTTCCGCAAAAAAAGGTTTCTTTTTCTGGTCATGACTAGCATGCAGTGAACTCCAGTGCCAACATGCCAATTGGCTATTTTTCTAAGTAAACAGATCGCTAAAAGTTGTGAAATTTGAAAAATCTGAAAAACTGAAGCCCCTCCACATCACTCTTTTTGCCTGTCTAAAATGAGAGAAACATGCAAGGCTCAATGCGAGAAGTAAGAATTATCCGGACTGGAGCTTGCAGTCGACCTGAGCACAAGCATTCCCAAATATTTGATAATCTACAACATTTCTCTGCCTATAAGCTGCTTTTTGCGAATATTCTTTGCGTGATAAATCATTTCAAATTCATTATTTTCCTTTCTTTCCTATGTGACTGTTAAAAAGAGAAAAAGTTTTGTCAAAGTGGGGCCAAAGTCTAATTGTCATGATCTGCATTCAGTAATTCAAGTCAAAAGGCTTGCCAGTATATTTTACGGACCAGGGCATGCGGTAGACCTGAGCGCAAGCCTTGCCAAACAGTTGATGATTTGCAAGGAACAACTTTCTGAAACCATTACACATGTAAGCATTTTCAATTCTAACAACCCTCACAACTCATTATTGTCATCTTTGTTAACTATGAGAGTAGAAAATGAGCAGAAACTTTTGCTCCTGTTCGCCTAGGCTCTGCGGTGTGTTAACAATTTCATAATGTGTAGAGCTCCTCCTTGCGGGAATCCCCAGCTGCATTATAGCATAAAAAAATTCTTACATTAGGTGGGCATTAGGTGATGCCTTTTCTTGAGGAATATGAATAAGATCTTTAGCAAAATGGTTTTAGCACTAGGAGGTATTCTGAAAAATTTTGCAAAACAATTGAGCTTTTTTCAAAAACTCTTCGCATGGGTGATAATTTTCCCCTTGGCCCCCCTTCACTTTCCAACTTGTGTCTGAGCCTTTGATGCAGAGAATAGACACCTAAATTGATTAGAATTAGAGTACAAATAATTTGGTACTTTCTAAATCAAAATTTATCATCATGATTATCATTAATTACCACTTGAATTTTTAAGAAGCTGAAATTACAATTGCATTAATTCAACATAGCCGTATATTTTATGTTACTGCATGCCTAAGTTCTGCGCTCAGGCTAAGCCACTGGACACAAGCTTACAACCAGAAGCTTGCCTTCGTAAAAAACCTAACAGCTTGCTTTGAACAAGGCCTTACCTAACATTTTTAATAAAATCCTTACTAATCTATTTTAATTAAGATACAAACCTCGCTGACTCTGCCCACTTATATTCAAAATTGCTTGAAGAAGATCTTCCATGCAAAGTCTAGCTTGGAGCAGCAATTCAGTGAATTGAAATCTTTTCAAGGGAGAAGTTTTATCAAAGTAGGTTCTTGTTGCAAAAGGCTTTTCAAAGTGTTGTTTTGTTGAAATACCTACTTGTTGCACAAGATCCATCTTGCCAAAGAATAATATGGTGATAACTTCTGCATAAACAGTGCAGCTGTGAAGCTTATAACAAACTGGATACCAAGAATTGCCTTTAAAAGAGCAAATATGTATCAGGGAGAGTCTTTTCTTGTTCGCACAAAAAACAGTTCAATATCATACAGCATAAAACTAATTCAATCATTTTTCCCTTGTTAGATCTCGAGAAAATTGTCTATCAATCATTTAGCTAGTTTTGTTGGCAACCATTTCAGCAGATTTAGCTTGCATACCAACAACACAAAAAGCTATAAAAAGGTTTTATTAGCTACGGTAGATAAACATCGATATAAAGATAAGTAAAACAGATGCCATGAAAAAAAGATGGCACGATGTTTCACAGACACACACGTGGATCATAGACTGTATTGTTAGTCTAACCAGGTCGACCTGGAAACAAGCTTATAAATATGCTAGGCAAAAGATTGGGCATTATTTTTAAGGCAATCATTTTGTATCTACTGAGATGCAGCTATCAAGAATTGCAACCAAAATACAAATCAACATACCATTTTTCACTGCCTTCATCAGCTTGCTCACTTCTCAGGTACAGTTTAAAACCTCTCTTGCGGAATGATTCATGAGAGCAACCGAAACCGAGGCAAACCGATTTATTTGAAATATTCTGTGACCACTTATTATACAGGCTGCCTTCGACTTTTTTAGCAATACATTATTATTTCGTCCCAACTCTTTGTATATTATACATTCAGGGATGCAAACAATTATATGTTTCGCTGTTTTCGTATAGACTAAGTTTGCCACCAAATGTTCATGATAAAAAAAGAGATGTTACTTAACTAAAATATGCTAATTTTAGGTTAACTAGCAAAACCACGAGAGCTTTTCGGAAGTGTAAGTCCCCAATTTTTCTCAACAGACACACATTGAAAATGACTTACAGAGAATAAAATTCTTTATATTCACAGAAAATATGAACCTTTTTTAGCTATGATGCGTTGGTCACGAAAACAAGCTGGGGTGCAATCTGGTATGTGGTTTTTATAGGACCATATAGACCCCCAGCTGGTTGCAGGCGAAAAAACCCCTGTAAAGCTAAACAGTTATTTTATCAGAAAATTTCAGATCTTGTCGGAAATATAACATGGTTGCCTTTTCTTTATCTAACTGATCCATTTTGAGAGGAAAGATTTTAAAACTGAATATAAAGACTTCTTCCGTTGTTTTGAATCAGATGAGCAATCTCTTTCAATAATTATTGCACCGAAAGCTGCAAGACATGCATATGTATACAAATCTAAGAGCATTTAATTACATCCTACCATTTCTGATGGCTATCCAACAAGAAATGCAGATACCAAGTCCAAAAAGCTTACGCTGAATTTATGTTGAGATTTACCATCTGATCAAATGGATATTGTTCGACCAATAGAAGTGAAAAATTATTGATTACTACATAAAAAACCTACTCGTAATTATTCAAACAGGTGAAGGTGTACATCAAAGGGGACAAGGATAGTTTCTTTTAAAACTCTCCACCGCAGCCATTTAAAATAGACGCCAATCCTCTAACTATTGACTGATGAAGAAGATCTAAGTCAAACAGCACGAGGACCACAGTCTTTCACACCCTACATATTAGCTACGACAGAGAAATATGTTGCAGAAACTGGCATTGACTCTGCTGGATCAATTCTATTATCCACAAAAGCTACCACTAAAAACTTTGGATTCACAAAGACTGAAACAAACAACCCTGAGACTTCAACTGAGAAACTCTATTCGATTCTTACCTGAAAGTCGATTATCATGGTTACAATAACAGGACGAAATGTTATGTGGCGAAATTTAAAACAAGAATCTTAACACGTTTACACTGGAAAGATTCTTCAATCCGTCTCCATAAATAAGATATTTAGTATTATTGTAAGTATTCTTCCCAATGTTGTAACCCATCAGAATTTATCAACCGTTGGTCTTCACTTCTGACCACTTCTCTTTGTAAGTCGTCTTCACCAGGTTGTCGCCTTCATGTAGGCATGTAGAGCCGATCAGCTCTGTTGCAACTCCCATATCTAAAAGTGAAAGTTCAACAAGAATGCACACTGAGTACTTTAAATGGCAAGTCATAGATATGCCGCTTCTGCGAAATTTCATTGATATTTTCTCCGGAATCGTTAAAAACAAACCATATTATTATATAACAATATTATTAACGGACCAAAAGCCAGGAATTTCATTAAATGGAGAGGAGGTCATGGGCAAGTGATGTTGTCTTAATAAAAAAATTCAGGTTTGATTATAATACCCTATTACGTTGCAATGGCTTTATATATAGGGGGAAAAAAGCTTGTTTTAGAAGAAAAAAGAATGAAGAGAAAGCCTAAGAGAAAAAAGAATCTTTTTCTTGTTCTTGAATGACTTCAAGCTAGATATTGATTTCTTAATGTCAAAGTGTCCTTAGTAGCAACGTGTTCCCATAAGAATTTATGAGTTCGAGAGGATTCAAGTCTTGGAACTGACAATCAGAAACCAACCTGGATATAGGACTCTGAAAGTGTGATCATTGGCGGAAGAATTTCTTTCACGTGTAAATCTTGAAGCTCAAACCAATGCTTAGCGCCCTGGAATGACAGATTTTTTATTCAACAAGCAGAGGGGGGACAAATATCATGAAGTGCTATTTATCCTGAGCAACGAAGAAAATAGCAAAACTAACAATCTTAAACCGTATGTGAAAGCTAAATCTAAGACATCGTATTGCCGGCACACGCTTCTATAAATGTGCAGTGCTACATAGCTATCAAAGAGTTTGCAATCCTTAAAATTGCTTTGCAAAGTACGCAATAAATAAAACCCTGCGAGAAATAAGAACTCTCGGCAAATAGCAAGCAGAATAGCCCTCAAAGAAACCATAATAATGAGCCATGCTCCAGAGGTTGAAATTTCTGATTTTATCAAAATTTATACGCAAAATCAAATCTGGCACCCAACCGGTGAAGGTGTACAAAAATTTACACCAACTTCAAACTGCATTTCTGTTTTGAGAACGTTGACGCGTCAGTTTACGAAAAATTTGGACCCCTGTATGTACTAATGTTTAAGAAAGCAACAAATTATCATTTTTTCTTTTCATAATTTCACTAAATTCTCTACATTAAAATGAAATTTGAAAATAAAACAACCATAGTATATCGGCTGAAGAGCTGTCGATACACCATCTAAAGCGGACATAATCTAAATCTGAATTCATCAAATTTGTCCGTAAACTAACGGAATGGTCCCAATAGCTTCAACGAAACTTTCGGAGGAACCATGGCGTCAAGGCATGATGGTATAAGTGATTTGAAGGCTTCTTAAATAAAATTTGACAACAAAATCAACTCTACTAAGAAAGATAAGGATATTCTGATTGATGTTTACTTCATGAGCCTCGGTTTCGCTAATGCCTCTCCTTAGGAAGCTACAATAGATGCAATACATAAATAGCTTATCTGTTGCAGTGTCCGTAAAGTGAAATAATAACGAAACATAGAAAGGCACAAATTAAATCAGTACTCAGTAGTGACTAAATAAAGCATTAACGAACCTTGTGATAGACATGAACTTTAAAGTTTCCTTTCCCAGAGCCTGAAATATAAATACAATCAATTTATTAGTTTTTATAACCAATAGATTAATATGCGAACTATAAAAAACGCATAAAAGTACTAGCAAGCGTGTCCTACAATGTAATGTGACAATGTAACTTGAAATTAAGGCAAAATTATTCGAAGAAAATAAGAGAGAATTTCAGTGACGGCATTTCGAGCGTAGCCCGTTATCCTTCCATAATCACATGATAACGGCCTACGCTCGAAACGTCGTTTTTATAATTCGATCATATTTTCCTCGTACAATTTCACCTTAATTTCAAGTTATATTTAAAAAACAATATAACATATAATTCGTAGGTTTACAATGCTTTTTATTTAAAAAAAAGATAACAGGCAGATCCTGGCTTTTAAGCTATACTGGGGGTATCTCTAAAACTGTTGATACTAGCACCATCTAGTTTGTTTAAGGTCACATCTGACGTTAGATATACACCTAGGCCTACATAAAACAGACACATGGCCAGAGTGACCGTTTTTGGATGTTATTAAGAAACATCTGCTTTTTTGGAGGTTCCAGTTTTGTTTTTGGGAGAGTTTCTTCTCCAGAGATTAGCTCCATTAGCCTCTATTTCCCTCCCTAAAATTTTCCTCCATTTGTCTCGATCTCTTGCAAGATCTTCCAAGTTCTCCAAAGTTGTTGACTTCTGTGTCTTAATGTTTCAGCTCATTACAGAGAGTGTCCTCTTAAAATCAAAAGATTAAATCCACGTAAATTTCCTGGCGCCGAACCCAAAGATTCCTTATCATAGTGTTATGTCGTTTCCATAACAAAAAATCGACTAGTCTGTGTTAACTTTTCTTTTACGTCAACTGATCACCTATACTACTGCTTTCAACACACGAGTATTCAGCCCAGTTTCATGTTTCTGGATATCTCTGCATAAGATATACATCACAGACAGCTAAAACCAATAATAATAGCCTCCAGGTTAAACTACTTGAAATATGATGCGATTTTCTCCCACCTAACTACGTCAGTATATACCATAATCACCAACTGTTGAAATAAACCAGTGAAAAAGTAAAAAAAGTCAATGAAAAAGTCAGATATCTAGGACAGTGTTAATAAGTAGCCTCTATAAAAAAGATTTACTGGCAAAAAGAAACTAAGAATTCAGTATTTGGTTCTTCTTGAAAGACAGTCAAATATCAAGTTTTTATGAAATGAAATATTCATGAAAAGTTCCTACCTGGTTCTCCGTCATGTGATATGTTGGCGACGAGATCATAAGATGTATGAGGATGTTTTTCTACTACCTTCGGGTCATCTACCAAGTATTCTTTCATATCCAAGTTTCTAGTGAGGAAATTAAAAGGTAAAATGAGCCTATATACGATTTGTATTTATGGAAAATTGCAGATAGAGAAAGCACACTATACTGGGCCAACATACTGTCACTGGGACAAAAATAGCAAATTCACGATTAAGTGACAGGGTAGCTGAGCGGTAGAGCAACGAAGTTCAGTGTTGTTGGTCACGGGCTTGAGTTTTGCCCTGGTCGAGTCACTCTGTCACATTTCTCTCAGTAAATCTACAATTCAAATGCAAGATAAATATATAGACAAGCAGAATTACAAGTCATCTCAAAAATACCGGGCCTTCGACGAAGGGGGGGAGCCGGGGGGGCCATGGCTCCTCACCCTTTTTCGCAAAACAATAGAGTTTTTTCAAAACTTTTTATTATGATTGCCATATTTTCTCTTGGTCCCTCCACTTTTCAACCTGCGTCGGAGCCCATGAAATATAAAAGCAAACAATTTTAAATTTCAGTCTTACAAATAAATAAATTAATTATGAAAATACTGACAAGACTGACGACTTACTTGATTGGAAAATTGACAATGGTTGGATTTTTTTCGATGAAAAATGTGTTGTTGTTGAATCTCTAAAAATGGCAAAATATTCCATAAAAATTTCTGTTTGATATTTTCATTACATACAGTGATCTATCAGGTTAGTAAATTCATACAAAGCCTTTTAATGAACAACGATTGTGTGTAATTTCACTAGAATATATTTTACCTCAAAAATATCTTCTACCTGCTAATTGATTGTGTGTAAATTGTACAACTTTAGTTTATAAAAAGTTTTACTCCTATTTGTATCATTTATCATAAAAATAAAAGATTATATTACTTACTACTTTAGCTTAAAAATAGTTTCTACTTACTAATCATTTTATACAAATTTCTGCAAAAATGACAAAGTAGCAACCCTCAGATTACCAAATCTTCATTAAAAAAAACAAGCGCACGTTATAATTGGAGGGGTTTTCACATTAGGACTTACAAATGAAAGAGGCCGAGGAAAAATTAGAAATATCTGAAAAATATTGTACCTTTAATGAAACAAACTTAAAATGCTGTCTGAATCGCTACCAACAAAAATCTACCCTTAAATTGTAAAGCAGTTGCCACCAGGCCCGTGGACACTAGCGGGCAGGTAGACGATGCCCCCACCAATAACTTGCGAAAACCCTTCCTTCTTAAACTCTTCCTTTCCTTGGAGAAATGCACCTTTGCCATAACTATATACAGAATATCCATGCCCCCCCCCCAATCCCTTCAAGCTGTCTACGGGCCTGGTTGCCATAAAACAACATCTGCAACCCCCAAAAGTTAAATCGAGGTGAAGTTTTTTTTCTAGACTTTTTAGACGCAGCAACCTCATATTTTCTACTTGGGAGGGGGGGGGGTCGTGTTGAGAGGATACAATTTCGATCAAGCTTGAAGGAACTGCATACATGACAACAAAATGACGTGACTTCTTACCTTGAGAAAGATTATCAAATAGGGTGGCAGCTTTGTTAGCTGGAATCTTTTCACAAAACTTTCTTTGTATGTTTTATATTCCTAAGATGAAGAAGACTTAGATGTCATATCACATGGATCGATGGATTACATTGCTTCCAAATAATTCACTCACCTGATACTTCAAAAGAATCTGATATACATGACCAAAGGATGATTCTTCTAATTTACGTAGAAACTGAGTCTCGAACGAGAAACTGATTTACGTAGAAACTGAGTTTCAAAAAGGAAATTCACATAACTTGAATTGAGAAATTGAGCAGCGAACTCGGGTAGCAAATCATCATATAAAAACCAATACTAAATCATAACAACGGACTTGATAGAATAATACCTTTTCTTGCACGCCATCAAACTTCTGAAGTAGATTAATGAGTGGAACCTGCAAAAGATACAGAAAGCTGTATAAACACTCTCCTCTCCTTTATAGTTAGGCAAATAAGCCATAATTCACTCGACTTGACGATGCCATGAAATGAGATATGACACAGGTATTAATCATAATCATAAAGAAATATTTTTTATTACAATTTATGAATAATAGAAACAAAATACTTGTTACTACTTCCGTTGATTATATCTGCAATTGAAGAAAACTTTGCATCTTTGTATAATGGTAGAGAACTGTTTTATATTGAAAAGATACTGTGTATTTGAAATATCTTACCTGTGGAATGATATTTGCCTCCAGTTCATCCTAAAACGAAAAAGAGAGTAAGCTTTACTGCACAAGAAATTATATTTAATGAAATTTAAATCTACCAGAGAAAACTGACTCAAAATGCCACGTCATGACTTAAAAACTTCATGATTTCGCATATGGCTAGAAAAGAAAAGGCTAGATTCCAACTTTCAGAATATATAATTAAAAAGAAAATATAAAAAAAAAATTTTCATGGGAAAAATTTTGATATTGCTAAATGGCAAACGCTGCGTAGGTTGATATATATCAAGGCAGTATGAAAAATAAACCAAGTTTCAATCAACCATACTAAAAGCAAACAACAACATGATATTCATCGAGAGAATAAAGCTCTAAAACTACATTATTGTTGTGGATCAAGTATAATGGAGCTAAAGGTGAATTCTCTACACATTTGCCTATGAAGGAAGCAAAATAGACTTAAAAGAAAATCGCAAGCATCTTGGAGAGTTTTCTGGAATCTATGGAAACTTTCTTCTATCGATTTTGACAAAGAATAAGATTAACAAATTATTAGGAATCCACGGAGTGCTAACGTCTTTGGGAAGGCTAGATAGGTTGTCTGCCAACGGGGAACCAACTAACATCTTTTGGGGGCTTAAGACGACTCCCCACTCATGTAGCAGTCTAATTCACTTCATATGTCTAAATAGGATAGCCTTCAACAATGCAAGTCTTTTTCAGGAGCCCTTCACTACAAAAACATACCAAACAAATTATATTATAGAGAGATCATTCAAGCTATTTACAATTCAATACATAAATTGTGTCATAGAGCCCTTTTATGTCTAGAATAAACATCTAGGTTAAAAAGACCAAATGGCAAACATATTTATTTACAATCAAACAAGACATGGTTTAAAGCTGTTCGGGGAAGATGCCTACTAGGTAATATTTTATGTAGGACAGCAAATAAAGAGGGATTTTTTAAATGCGCTAGAGGAAATATGACATGTGATGCCATTAAGGTTTCTTTGATAGCATCATAAGCACTGAAAATAAAATTGGTATGACCACATACCTTAAAAAGTGGTGCTTGGGGGATATCAAGCGTTAAGTACAGAAATGGTGCCTGGCTTTTTGTTTCTGCGAAGAAAAATATTACAGTGTTTCTATTGCGTAAAAAAATTCAAAATATATTGACGCTCTAAAAACTGGAGGGAATATTTCCATAGATAGGTTCAATTTGTTTACGGCAAAAAAAACCTTATAGAAATGGCACTCAGTTAACTGCGGTTTGGTTTCTATGCAGCTTCAACGGGTACTTGCTAGCGAAATTTAGCTTGTTTAAACTTTTAATTCTAGAATGAGATGCCGATAAAGGGTTAGGTAAACATCGGGTTTTAATAAAGATCAACATTTGCTGGTCGAGATTTCAAACAGAAAACAGATCAGTAATATATTATGCGAACTTAATTTATTATAAATATTTCACCAACTGCATATAAAAAGCGACGGTGTTTTGACAAAGAGCTAAATAATTAACATGAAAAGGCCTAACAAAATGACATTCACACTCTAAAACTTCATTGAGATTCAAGAAATTGATGGTTCTGAAAGGGGAATTCAACAGGAGCCTAAGCTAATTAAATTAAGGTGATGAAAATAAAATTTTGGAGAAGAAGATCGGGCACCTTTGTATTCGTCAAGTTCCATGAGTTTTTTCATCTCATCCTCGTTCTATTAAATCAAGAGAACAAAGGTAAACAATATAATAAAGAAATTAACCAATGCAAAAATCGAGTTTCTACATTCTTCTGATTTCGAGCCAGATGGTCAATATACCGGAGCTGCGATGTCAAATTGCGAGCGCAATGCTTAAAACACCATAAACATTATTCTTTTTCTAGAATTTTCAATTAAAATACATGTAAAAAATTGATTCTATGAAACATCTCAATGCATTTTTCTGCATTTTTAAATCCAATTAGTGGCTTCAAAGTGGAAAAAGTATACTCTAAAAACGAAAATGTGAAGAATTTCTAAAATCGCAACGGATTGTACCATAGTTGATGATTGTACTTAGAAGAAAACATAGCCCTTCTAAAACAATTTTAATGAAATTTCAGGCTCTAAAAAATTATGTATCTTTAAAAGATCTTGTTTCGCTTTACGATAAAATATGAGCAACAACCTCTAAATCCCTTTAATGTAAAATTGTAAAATATTGTTATATTTTGCAAAACAAACCGACAATTATTTTTACATAATAACTAATTCAGACAAAATTCATTTGTTTGAATTTATATGTAAAGCGACATAACGAAAAGAAATGATCTTATTATAGAAAAGTGCAACTCAAAATTATTAATTTTCTTATACATTTTTTCATTTAATTAACAACTTGATAGAAAAAAGACAAATATATGGAATGTGATGTATTTCTTAAATCGCAATGTATTGTATTTCAAAAGGACATATACCGTGAAATTTTCAAGTACAGATGTGGTTGAAGAGGAAAATTACCTCAGTTTGTGGGAGTTTTCTGCTGTGAACAATCATTTCTCCTCTGAATGTTTTGAAGATTGTACCTTGAATCAAAGTCATCGATCGATAAATCATATAAATCAAGTGATGGTTCTTTTTGGACCATTCGAACTGCAATTCACTGTCCCAAAAATGTATTATATCTCATTGATTATAGGAACGATAGGGGAACGTCATAAGGCCTTGGTATATGTCAGCTTCATGCATCAAACACATTGCATATAAGATATTCTTCACTTTCGTGCATATCCTCGCTTTCGTGCACAGAAAACCTCTTCCTCCTTTTGACAATATAATTATGTGATGAATATCTGATGAAAAAATTGTGCCAAGTAACAAGACCTTCAATGTTGCTAGAAAACACAGCTATTAGGTTGGTAGGGATGCGCTGCAATGTAATTACACTTCAAAGTTTTAGTGTGTAAATAGAATTTAATTTGCTATCATAAGAAATGATTCTGGTATAGTGACATATGGTCAACGGCACATTACGCCCTTGAAAAGACCTTTAAAACTTCTAATTGGGAAACCTTCCCTTGCAAGATTAGAACATGTTACACACCATGATCACAAGAGTATTGAAACTACTGTAATTTTGTGTAAACACATTTTGTGTATACACGAGGTGCTTTGCTACATAACAAGCATATAGATAAAACAAATTCTTACTATAGTAAATAGTAATATAGTAAAAGTACTTACTGCTGTTTGGTTTTTTGGTCCCATTTAATGTGATATGAATCGAGTTTAGAAACCATGACAAGAAGTCAATCGGGAAACCTGGGAATGACAAATCACACGGGGTAACAGTAGCACCATAGGCAATAACTGTACCTTTGATTTGCAATGATAGAGACTCTCTTTACACACTGATTTCATTATCAAATCAGCCTTAAATATGAATTGGCCTGTTAAATAGCTTATACACGTAGGAAACAGGTTGAACAGGGGCACCTTCTCTACCATATCTCAAAAACAGATCAATTGGGCCTATTTGCTAGAGCGACAACATCTACCACATCCCTTTTGTGATCACATCTACCACATCCCTTACTTTTAAAATGCTTCCTACCTATATGCACGAGCTACAAGAACAGTAAAATAAGCACTGCTTCCATTAAACAATAGCAAGGCCCGATGTATAGACAAAGTGAGTGCCTGCCAGGTTAGTGGCACAATTAAGATATGTCTATCTGTAGTATTTGTTG
The DNA here is from genome assembly GCF_057945365.1 of Rhopilema esculentum. Lineage (NCBI taxonomy): Eukaryota > Metazoa > Cnidaria > Scyphozoa > Rhizostomeae > Rhizostomatidae > Rhopilema > Rhopilema esculentum. The sequence goes on along the minus strand of NC_142818.1, from coordinate 8,928,294 downwards.
GTCAATATCCGTTTTATATTATGCAAACTTCCTTTACATAAGATTGAGTCAGAGTAGAACAGCTAGTGACTCAGATGTTGAGAAGCATTAAAGCTCTTATACCAGTCAATGCATTAGATCGACAATTGTACAATTTCAACTCGACAATTGAAAATGTAACAGCCTTCTGCTCCATATAAGTAGATAAGACAATTATGTCTAAAGCGGCGCCAGATTTGTTGGGTTGGACATTGCAGTAATAAAAGACAGGCTGAATTCTTTCGAAATTTCAATGTCAAATGCGACATGGATTTTTATAGTCTGAATATTTTGTGTACAAGACATTTGCCCTTTGCATGTGTTGTGAACCGTAGATTAAAATCAGGAACTCTTTTCTGTGGTTTTATAGTATCTACATATGCTAGCAACTAAATCAAAACTAGGGCGTGTCAAAAACACATATCGGATTAGTATCAACAGAGCATACAAAAAATATTATAAGATTAAAAGGACAAGTCATGTGATAACGCCATTAGATAACAAGATTCTTCATACAGAAAAACTTTGTCAGATGTATTGCGTTGCACATGGCATAGAATTTTACATTAAAAAGACCTTATAAACGAAAAATGAAGTCTGCTCTAAAATGGATACCGAGTAAAATATCAAGAGAAAGGTTTGAGAAATATTAACAACAAAGGTCAGAAATCGTAAGACTGTAAGACCGATTAAGGGCTACGGGGTGAGCTGAGAAATTGGTTTTAGTCCTTTCCGATTGCATAAAAAGCCGTCAACACCACATCATACTAAAATCCGACATCCGACAATTTTAAGTGAAAAATTTTACGGCTTTATCCTACAATCTTGGTATTTTGTACAAAGGAGGGTTTATTTGGCGACTTCAGCTTTTAATATCCGACCTTTTATATTCTGAGAAGTGTTGGACAAAAAGTTATTACCTCAAATCCTAGAATACTCGAAATAGACTTGGGTACGTAAACAAAATGAAGTGAGCTAAACTTAGGCTTGTAATATGGGATTATTATGAGGTTGATAGGCAACAAATGCTTTGAAAATATTAGCATTACCTTGGGCAGTAAATTGAAACTTTTTCTTGCTGCATGAAGAGACCGCCTGGAAAAATACAAAATCGGGAGAAGTAAATTTGCTAAGCAGAGAAACAGGAGCTGCGTATATTTCTAAAATGATATGGCATGATCCAGGTCAATTCTTCTTAGAAACGTTTCATTATACACAACTGTATAAGGCCATTTCCAACCCCTACCTGTAAAAAAACATCAAATCATATAAAAAATCATATGCCACTTCCGATGCTTTTGCTTTATGGATGAATTTGCCCTTGGTAGAAAGCTATATAATTTTGGGCAGCATAGACTTGGCATAAATTGCTTTTGGATATGAAGAGCTTAAAGACATGATAATCATGCAATCCACATTTGAGAGGTGATTTTTCAAACAAAAGCTGAGTAAAAAATAATGGACTCCCAAACCTGCAACATTTCGTGTGGACTGACATGTGCTTTGAAGTTTCTAGGATTCCAGATTTTTCTGATGAGCTCTCCGAATCTTTGCACTGGAAAAACCGATGAAAATTACAACAATTACAAAAGAAAAAAAACATGGAACCATTAGATATTCTATAAAAAAAACAATAATTATAAGTTAGAGATAAATAGCAACTGTTGAAAATTCCAGGTATTTATTGATTGGTTTCAGGCTTAACATTGCAGGAGGAAAAAGTTTGAAATTGGCAATATTTATCTAGAACCTCAACTGCTTTGAAAGGTCGAGAGGTGCTAAAATGCATAAAGAGCGCTTATTATGAGTGAACTTTAGTTCGTTTTGCTTGTGGAACGTTTGAGTGCGAACTTAGCACGAAAGACCTTTAAAAACATCATGCCAAACTGATTCAAGATAAAACTGACCTTTTGACTGGCAATGGCACTGTTAATGACAAATAACAGAGCCCTCACAACAGAAACATCGCTGTAAAAATCGTTGCTGTGCAATCGTTTGCACAAAAAATCTTAATTCAAGGCAAGCCAAGTTCTATTTCTAATCAGAGTTTAAATTTCGTCCCGGGATGAATACATATATGAAAAGAAATCTTCTCGAGCACGGGCGAGTTGAGAGATTCTTTCTGATGAAAAATAGAGGAATAGAGCACTGGATCCTAACACCAGTAGGGTTTAAACTTGCTTCGGCGTGGGAACCACATGTAAACAAGCCAAATTTCCGTTATCTCAGCTCGGGGTGAGACTCAGTTAACTTTAACATGTAAAAGGCTTTCCATTCTTTGATAGAATATTTTTACCAGCTAGAAGTTTCATGATTTCACCTACCAAGCGGAAACATCGTGTCACCTGGCGGCCTCTTGATTGAGCCGTAATTGTCTTCTTTCAAGAAGAAGTTTCGAATCGGAGTGACAAAAGACAAAGCCTGAAATCAGAATTGATTAATGGGAAACTATAATCAGCTGTGCACGTTACAAAATAACCAAAGATGCATACTAAAATAAACTTTTTCTGGATTTCGTGAATTTAGGAAGGTCTAAGCTTCATCGACCGGAAGTGTAAAGGCGTACACTCTTTTTTATAAAGACAATTAAAAAAAGTTCAGACTGGCTGTTCTTAAATTTTTCGAAAAACTTAGGCTGGATTGTTCCTAATTTGTTCTTAAATTATTATTAATTCTTGAATTATTAGGGTGTAAGCAGTGCAGTTGCTAGCTAGTGTGCTGTAAGAAGGTGCTCAACCTCATTTGCTAAAAAGGTGAGTGAGATATATTTTATTGTTCATGAGTTTTAAAATTCACCAAAGAACCCACCCTCTAGATGGCATAAGAACTTCTCGTTTTAGAGATGAAGTTTTTAAGGCGGTTTCACACATTGTTCAAAATTACATTTTCCAGGAGCTCGGCCTCAGCTTGTTCTTAACTTGTTCTCAACTTTTGACCAATTTTGAGACTCGTGTTCTTATAAAATTACTCTTAGCTTTGGATTCAATAATCAAGTTATTTAGTAACAAAGAAAAGGTTTTAAAAATTGCGGGCCTCGAAAGAAACGGGATTTGCAAAAAGCGATTACACTTTGAACCTCACCTGCAAGACGACATTCAAATAATCGTTCGCCTTTATATTGTTGACCCCAACAATGCCTAAAAATAATAAAACATGGTTGATTACCACAAGTCAGCTTTCCAAAGCTTGAAATCATTGACAAAAATTGAATTAAAATTATACCCTTCTAAGATTCCCCTATTCTATGTATTTAAAACAAAACCAAAGATATGGCCGAAGCTTCATGAAAATTCAAAACTTGACAAAACATCTAGGTTCAGGACCTTTAGTTTCTTACAATCAGCAAATTGCAATTTGGGGTTAACAAAAACAGGAAAACAAAACGAAGTTAATTTTTCGCATTTGCCCTTTCACTTTTGTAGAAAACGGGATGTCAAAAGAAAACTTCATACAAAAGGAAAGTGAAAAAACAAATCAGCTGAACCAAGAAGATGTAAGGAAAAATAGGACTATATTTTAATATAATGTTTGAATACTTTCTACAAAGTTATTCGTCCAATATGACCCCAGTATATAAAACCATAAACGCAGATGAAGACCGCCAATGTAAGTCCCTAACGTGAATTCAAATGCTTACACACTTTTTTATTAGAAAATTGCTTATAAGAATAATCAGGCCCAGAATCATCCAATTTTATATTAATACAATAAAAATATTGATCAGCCTCAATTCGCATATCTATGTCTCATCTATCAGCATTTGCCTGTTTCGCTATGTTAAAAGGAATCGCAGAACTGGGCGTGGTTTTTATGTAAGGGCGAACGATGTTCCCTTGCAACAATATCAGATTTGAAAAAAAATACCTTAAGAATTTATTCAGGCTGAAAACGAAAAATTCTTAAGAATATCGAGGCTAGAAAAAATTTAAAGTGTTCTCATAAAAAAAAGAGTTGGGTAATCCAATCTTGATTCCTTACTACAAACTGCTAACAAGAATCTTAAGTTCATTTGCCAAATATTAAATTTCCTCTAAAACATATCTTGGCCTTCCTTTTATTCCAATCCTTAGGAATTTTAATTAAACCTATAAGTGCTAGGCTGAGCTTAAGCCGTAGGTCACTTTACGTTACAGGTCGATTGTGAACAAAAACAAGTAATAAGCCATGTTGATAATGCAGGTATGAATCACGTCATTTGCGGTGACATCTCCCCAGACATTTCACTAGAAAGTCTTTCCGAGGTCAAGAAATTGGTACCAGGAAATTTTTATCTATCCACAGACAAAATGTTTTACTTGTATTGAGAATGATGTCCTGGCTTTCAGTATGACTTTTAAAGCTTTGCAAGGAAGTGCACAACATGAATGAATGTAAAAAATATGACAAAAGCCTGTGGAGCAAGTTTTCTTAGTGATGGGTGTGACAACCACAATATTTCCCCTGTCTACTAAAGCTTAATTTTATTTTCAATTAAAAACACATTCCTTCCATCTCTGAAAAACACCAGGCATCTGACTTTGTTACAATATTTCCGTGTTTCAACTATCAACTTACCCGGAAGATACAAAGTGCCATCAAAAGCACGTGACATATCACCGTTTGAATCGAGTCTTTCAATCAGTTCTTTGGTAAACGTTGGTTTTAGCACATACTGTCAAAATACAAAACAAAAGTAGCTTCAGATAAATCACAAAGTAATTTTGTTCTCAAATAATGGTGATCTTTAAGTTGCAGATCTTGACCAACAAATATGCAGATCTTTAAGTTAATAGTTAGAAATGCTACCTTTTTCGTTATTAAAGGTTAATGAAAATTTAATCAGCGTTACCTAAAAATGCGGATAAGTTTCAATTAATTTAATCAATCTAATTGATTCCATGGTTATATATTAATAATAAAAAAACTTTTTTATTATGCAGGTGAATAACGATGTTAAAATTTCCATTCCATTAAGATTCCCATTTCCATCCATTACAAAATTCAATATTTATATGGAAATTGAGCAATATTTTACAATAGAAAACGGTAAATCGATTACCTTGATGTCATCCAACGATGAGTCGACAATTTCATAGTTGTCTGGCAAGCAATAAAACTGCAGACAAAAATATTAAAAACTGATGACATGAAGAATTTAAAATGAAAAAACATCTAACGATCACAGGGGCATTCCCTGGGATGTAAAGGTCTAAAACCTCTGTTTCGTAGTTAACTTGGTTTCTGTTATCAATGGTTGCTTGAAAATGTTATCAACACTTTATCTTTTCGCCTATCAGTAAGTAAGTTTTCGACATCTTGAGAAATTTAATCCACAAAAACAAAGGCTTACGTAGTTCATAATTAGCAGTGATTCAATTACTTTGAATCATTTGTGTGTTTATTTACACTGATAATATTTTATAACTGCACCAACCTTTAATGTATGTAAGTTCATGTAAACATGGTGACTAACATGAACACTGTGGGTGTATGCATGGGAATGTTCTCCTCTTCCTAATAAGAGATGGTCATATTACCATTAATAAAAATGACAAATATAACTTCAATAATACATATTTGCAACTGTTTAACTATTAATGAGATTTTCATTGAGTAAAAACGCAAAATAATACTGGAAGGGAACAAGATACTCCTAACTCATAAGCTTGATAATGAAATAGGATATAAAGATGAAGAAAAAATCTACATATGTGATACAAGAAAGGCACATAAATAAATAAATAACAACCAACTGCATTTCAATCTTTTAACAACCAGGTTTATGCTCAGGACGTATTATTTATCCAGACACGTGATACATTTTGACAACGTGGCTTAATAAGAAATTTGCAAAGTTAATCCCCCTTTTTACTTAAGGACGAATGATGAGACGCGTTAAGCTGACGATTTCTTCTATACTTGTGCAGTAACGGTCCGGGGAAGATAGTGATTTCGGATACGACGTCTTAGTGTGTTTACAATATAACACGGTGCAACTGCTTCGACAAGGAATCTTTGATTACTACATAAAATCCAAATTTTCAATGCTGGCTCCGAGCCTTTTTTAATTCATAGATTCGCCACTGTCAAAATCCTATGTACCCAGCAGCTTTTGTCTCTTGCCTTAGTCTGCTTCTGGCTCACTACCCCCAACATGGAATGAAGAGTAAGTAGTATTAAGAGATTCAACGCGCTCATCCACTATTCAGTAATCAACGTGGCCAAAATTTGTGCTCTGCTTGGCATCTTCGAGACCACAGACGTATAGACGAGGGCACAAAATGCTCTAAACGTCGCTGATTATAAGAAAACCATCGTGAGTACGATTTTGGGAGCTTTATAAAAAAAAGCCGTAATCTCTTCAAATCATCTCTCTTGGAACGTCAAAAACACAACAGCAGTGCGAAATCTGTCTGAAAATTTCTATCAAGATAAATTATCCGTCGAAATTACTCTTTTTGGCTACAATTGAAACTCCAGTTTAGTGTAAGCCACTTTGTTATCATCCTCTGCATCATTTAAGGAGAACATGAAATTAACAATTTTAACTACAGAAAAATGAGACAAATATGTCTAGATAATCTTCTTCTATATTTTGCCAAATGCACCCACTGCATTTGTCTCGTTTAGTGAAACGATATTTTTTACAATAATACAATTAAAATAAGTCAGCTAGCAATCAGAATCTATTATCATTAAGGGGAGTTTGAGCCAAAAGCCACAATGAATACAATGGCCACCTATATCTTCAAGATTTTCAAATGCTTCTACACCTCAAGTCCATCGTCAACCAACAAACTTCAGACTTTCTTTCTAAAAGTATTTTTCTTTCTTCTAAAAAAAATTTACAACCAAAATAATGGAAGAACAGCCTCTATCCACAATGAATTTTTTGCTGGTTTTCCCAGTCATTTTTTATATATAATAAGGCCTGTAGGCTGAAATGGACCATGGCCAAAACAATTTTTTTACTTATAAGTTAGCATAATTTCTATAATTACAATTTGATAATAAATCTCAGAATACAGAAAACAGCTAATACAAAAAAGGAAATGTAAAAATGATTATAAGCTAGACAGATAGCGTTGCGTAGATATGCACATAGAAGACTTCCCAAAAGATACAAACAGAGACCAAATTACAGAGGTTTGATGGGGCAAGAGCTCATATGGCCATATCTCAGCCAAACTGCAATATGTTTAACTGATTATGCATAGATAGATGTAATTTATGGCGCTCTTTCAGGTTATGGGATCAAATTTCAAACTTCTAAAAATATATTTTGCTGCAGTGTCATCACTCAAGAAGTCTATTTGCCTATTCTGATTGAAAATGTGACTTATTTTTGTAAAAACTATGCTCCATAACGAAATTTGACATCAAACTTAAAAAATTGCCATAAACAAAGAAGTCTTTATATTACCTTGGAAATACTTTCCACACACCAAACAGGCATAGACATTAAGATGTGACAGAGAAACAGTGCAAAGCTTTTCAAAGTCAAAATCCAATACTGATCTAAAAGTTTAGAACAAAGAAATTTGAGTTACAGATTTCTACCACTAGCAATAACAAGGCTGTCAGTTTAAAGTAGATTTGATGTCAAACATTATCTTTTTTATACAAATTCGGCATGATAAATTACAAGGAAAGAATAGTCAACATTTCAAAAATCAACTACCCATAGCTACATAGGCTACAAAATATCAATCTCCTATGGATTTCTTTGCTTTTATAAATATATGTCATTTAAACCTCCCTACAGACTATTCTATAGCTAAAACTATGGTGAAATTTTCAACAGTAAAAAAACAAATATTTTTCACCTATTACCAAATTTAACTTAGTTGGATATCACATGTACAGAAATATTCAAATATCAAAAGTAAAATATCTATTTAAAAGAATGATGAACCCTATCTGACGAATCATCATTTAAAAACTTGGTTAGAGAGAGGTTCAAAACACTTCAAAAACTATTTGTATTCTATATTAATCTATATGAGAATTTGGGTCAATTTTTGCATGAAAAGATAGATCAGCAGAGAGCATATGTCAAAAACCATATATGACAAATTTTGGCATAGGACCGAATCTTGAATAAAATTTGATTTTTCCATCAGTGATTTCCAAATTTGACTGAAAAGATATTATATGTACCACACATACCTGTTTATTGTGTCAAGATAAGGACAGTGGCGACCTCGGTTTGATTCAACTGCATGGAAAATAATAGCTTACAGATATTTGTTTGTGACAATGAATCTTAAAATTTCAGCAGCAGAAAAATTGATAATCACAATGATGTTGAAAATATATGTTTATAGCTACAGAAGACATATGCAAACACAGGTTTAAATGCTCAGAGAAGTTTTGGAGTTATATATGTCCTTACTGCTTCCTGAGTTCATGACCGCAACTTTTTGCTAAATCTATCTTGGCTAAGATTCCTACATTGGTCAATGGCAAATGTAACAATTGTGGAATTACGCATCCTAAACTGTCTATGTGTCTGAATCCTTAGGTAAGTGCTCCCCTATGAGTGTCTCAGTTTGCATTTCAGTTCGCATTTTAAGCTGAATATATTGAGTAAACTATAACTTATTGTTGAATTATTACAAGCATTGTGTTCCCAACATTTGTGCTAAGTCCCATATATGTCCTTTTTGTGGTTTTAAAGATCGATATACATATATCCAGATATTTTTTGAAACGCAATATTTTTTTGTTTTAAAAAAGCTTGTCCGCTCTTCAATTGTTTTTCAAAATGGCAAAGAAGTACAAAATTGTCCCTCCTGGCAATTTTTCAATCTTCCATGACCTTTGCTGCCTGTGTTTGGGCAAGCATATGCACAGCTGTAACACCACAGAAGTCAGGACAGAATAGGCCTGCTCATTGACCCATCGGAGAAAATTAATGATATTTCAAAATTTAAAATAGCTATGGACAAGCTGTTTTTTGTTTTATGTTCATCATTAAATTCTACACTAGAAAGTTAATACAGGACAACTATTAACATTTTGGCTCTTCTGTAAAAGAATTTTCTGATTTCTCGAATCGCCTGCCTGCAAATGTTTTAACAGAAGTGGTCTATCGGCAATAAGCCCATAATGCACAAAACAATAAAAGAGGCAAGGTTTATTTGATATATTTCCATACTTAACATAATAAAAAGATAAGAAATATATTGAAATAGTATTATGGGGGGTTTCTGTCACTTTTATACCTGTAAGATGTTATTTTTACTGCACCAAATCCAGAAGCCAAAGACTGATGCGAGGTTCCTGCTCAGCATTAAGAATCATTATGAAAACATTTTGTTTTGGGCAGACCAGGCCATAGAAAATCAGTTGGAACTTCCACAAATTGGTCTATTTTTCTACAGAAACATATCAAAATGACCCTTTAATTATTGTAGAATAACATTTTTCGGGTGTCCTTAAAACCGCAGAAGCACTTCATGCTCAAATCGCCTGTTATTTATGCAAAACCAATTTTTGGAGCACCCCATTTATACTTTAAGTGCTTACTTGGGCACCCCATTTATAATTTTGCCCTACTCCTAAGCTATTTCATACAGAAAAAATGAAGTTTATAGATAGCTTTTGTTGCTTTTTGCATCAAAAAATCATAAAAACAGTGTTTGCTTCAAAATTCATTCAGGTGATGTTATAAATCATATAACGAAACAAATTACAGAAAACAATTCAATGATAAATAAGCTACATTTTAGGGAAAAAATCTAGTTAGTTCGGCCAATCAACAATTTAAAGAGATGTTGAAAATCACTCAGTGTTCTAAATTTGTGTATTGCAGTCTGTTAAATGGCAAAATATTGGCTTTTCTCATTTCCCCAAGAGCAATGGCATAACTGCTGTGTATAACTAATAAACAACCAATGGTGGCGAAAAGGATGATTAATAGTTTCTTTTATGCATAGTAAAAAAACAACTTTTTGGCACAAGCATTAAGAAGTAGAACTGTTGACGCAGATCAATAATTTACTGGCCAGTATTTGCCATATGAGGTCTACATGGATTCCACCCTTGCTTCGAATTCAAATGAGCAGTTCCCTTTATCTATAGTTTTAAAATAATGATGCCCGCAATATTAAATAATTCTACCCCTTTTATGGTTGTAAGAATATGACTACGTCCTATTATCAAGCATTTTGATTTGTTTCTACCTAGCATCCAAAGGCAGTTTTAAGGACACTTAAAAGCTTATGCTTTGAACAGTGTTCTGGTCCTTCCTCTCAATGTGACCATATCTCGTGATTCCTACGCCTGGAAATACAGAGAGCTGGCGACCCTCCTCACTCTGGGTGAAAGTTTGGTCATGCCAGGGATTCGAATCACGGACCCTTTGGTCTGTAGTCAGCGTCAGTGTAGAAAAATTTCAATAGTATACACTTGCCCAATTCTGCAGACTTGTAACACAAAACTTGCTCCAACAAGTTGCAGAGCAAGTTTTGTGTTTCAATCACGGCTAATTTTTGATACAAGTATTTATCTTAACTGGTTTATATCTTGACAATGCTAAGCGTGTATTGAACTTTATTATACTAAAATGTAATTTACCTTTCACTCTAGCCTTCTGCTCAACTTCCTCTTCGCTATCATACTCCTCAACTAGCGGTCTTTTCATTCCAACGACTGGCTTCACGTCCTCCATTTTGGCCTATGGTTACTGAACTGCATCTTGGATTAGCCTCGTTTCAAAAAGAATCACCGCGGCGATCCAAGGGCGCTTCTATATCATTTATCATTGCCGCGATCTCACACCTTCTTTTGATAGCATAGTTTTGCACTATCTACATGATTTATTTTTAGATACTGTACATACTTTTCTGTCGCTTCCGAAATGTCAATTTCTCTAGTAATCATTTTTGAAAACGCTTCTGCGTGCAAGTATTGCTGAAATTGCAAGAGTTTTCATACCAATATTATAACATCAATCAGACATTCAACTGTCCAAAGCAATGGCAGGTGACATGACGGATTTTTTAATTGATGTACTTAAAAATATGATAATTCCTTATGCAATACACGATGTATTTATATTTACTGTTTTAAATGTCATTCTAACCTAAAAAACACTGCTCGACAAATAGAAAAAATGTTACCATTGACTTTGAATCTTCTGCATTGCAACCATGCCTCTCTCAACTTATGCCTGATTTGCCTTGGTCCAACACCAAATCGATATTGCAATGTTTCTATAGATGCACTCTGTTAGCCCCTAAGATGATAGTATCATAGTCTCCATAAAAACTTGTTTCTTTGCCACTCCCCTTTCATCGGTACTTCTCACACGATCACTCCCCGTAGCATGTCTTATGGGGAAAATGCTGGCCTAAATCACTCTGACTTGCCAATTATCATGTTCTCAATCTCAAACATAATCTGGATGTTCTACCTATGTTGCAGAACCCGTTTCCAACTATAACGATTTCAAACGATGGCCGAAGCTTAACTCGAATGCTTTTTCTTCAACGCGTGCGACTCTCAAAACTCTTACTCGTTCTTCTCTTGATCACGTGATCTTACGTCAACGGTAACAAAACGCTATTTTCTACATGTCTCATGTTTCTGGAACTCTATTGCAATCAACTTAAACTAGTATTTCAGCATCATTTCGACATTCGGCAGCCGTTTTCTATCAACTTCAACTTTAACTAGTTTTTCAGCATCATTCCTACACTCTTAGTGCTGCCGTCTCTGATATGATCTTTGAAAATGGTTGGCTCTTCTCTGCTTTACTTTTGGGGTCTTCATCTTACATATAATGCCCTTTAAAATTTTCATTCCCGCGCTAGAAATGAACAAAATTTACACAAATTAATTGAAGTAAATTGCAGGATGCACAAGCATATTACCCAAACGTTACCTCGGTTTAAGAATTATCTTTGAATATCTGTTAATTCAAGCGGTTAATGATATCTGAAAATTTTTGGAGTGGCCCGTATTTCAAAAAAAAGTCCTCTTGTATTTGAAGTGCAGCATAAGGTGACGAGCCTTCTAGTTGCCTTGGTAACATTGCTTTTGCTATTATTTGCCTCGTTTTTCTTATGTTTCTCAGTTTGAATTTATCAGACTTTGAGTTTCCTACAATTCTCTCAAAAGATTATATGCTATTTTTTACATTTTCTTTATTCTTGTATCGATAGAAAATTTATTTTCAAAAAGTTGCGGAACTACTAAATTTTCTTCGGCATTTCTTACAATTTTTGATACGTATTATTTTGGAATTCCTGGCGTTAGTGGCTGCGCCAGCTACTGCACTGCAGAGTGAGGGTAATTGGCGTAGCCAGTGAGACCATGCCCCTTTTGCCTCGTTTCAGTGCTGTGTACCAGGTTAATTCACTTTAGGAAATATGATCTACCCCTATCTAGCAAATATGTGGACCTTGTTTCGAAGAAATTCGAGGAGGGAATTACCCCCCCCCCCCATACCCCCTAGCCAGCGCCATATAAAGGTCTCAACGTGACACTTTTTTGAGTATCGTTACGCATGGCAAGTTACAAATCTCATCATCAATTCAATAAAATCAAACTCTTAATAAACTTGCCTGCATTCGGGGTTCACCATGATCTTTGTTTATAATACTAGGCACAAAGTAACAAGATCATGAAGATAACAGTTTTTTGCTTGAATACATATTCCAATCTACTCTAAGACAATCAATATTCCCCGTACAATAGAAGTGGAAGTAAACACAAGATGCAAGCAAAAAACATTGCTGAATACAATAAAGAACGTTACAAGAAAATGCGTTTTAAATAAAACAAAGAATACAACAACTTTGACAGTACGGTAAAGAACAGTCTCACAAGTTGTAAGGATAAATAAAACCATACTGAAATACAAGTAACACACACATTTATATACAGGTTTTTGAGTTATTTCACAAATGTTTTAATCGATCAACATTAGCTAGTTAGCTGATGTTTTGTAATTTTCGAAGTATTTTCGAAATTATTGAGATATCGGTACACACTGTGGTTTCTGGGGGATTAGTTCACCAACGAGAGGTGAATGAAATGCGGCGGGAAACCTACACCACTGGGATTAATAGAAAGGTATTTGTAACACTTTAAGGCAATGAGTCAATGGAAGTGATAAGGTATTCCGAGCCAATGGTAGATGAAGCCGACGTAGGGCAACAGCGAGGAATGGAGATGAGTAGTAACATAACGCCAGTATGTATGCTGGTCCGACGTCGAAGGAGTTTTACCCATGAACTGAAAAACTCTCAGTTATGCATACCTCCTTGCCTTCAAAAATAGCTTAGCGGAAGATTATTTCATACTGCAGATTTACATAAGATAACAAGAGGGTGAAACATTCACAGACTAAAGGACAATAATCTAGAAAAGTACCTTGTTGTTCTCAACAGTCTACATTGCGCATTTTCTACAAATAGATTTATAAATACTACGATACATATAATACGCACGCAAGTAGATTCTGGGAATAGCACGACGACAAGATTGATATAGATTCAAATAACACCATAGATATATCCGAGGTACATAATAAAAAGGGGGTATCTTAAAAGCCTTCGCACGTCACTTATATCAATAGAATGACTGCATATCACCTTCAGACAGGATTCAGTACAGTGGTAAAGATAGGCCTGTTGGGGTTTAAAGCTATATGGCAAAACTTGGGTTGATTCAAGAGCAGTTGGTTGTAACGAGAACGGAATGCGGTCCAGAGATTATGGCTAAATAACCCCTTATGCCAGAGCAAGATTTACTCTATCTACGTACAGGAACAACGGCGAAATTGGAAAAGCCTGGCCATTTAAAGAGAATTCGAATTAATACTTTATAAGCAAATAGAATATACGATGGCGAAAACCCCATTAATGACGAAAATAAATAAATTAATGGAAAGCAAGTTAAAGTAATAAATATAAAGTAAGATCCACGCAAAACATACTCAAATATTGAAATGTAGCTCAGCTATGTAACTCAAAAAGAAACATTCTATTTGCCCCTTTTTACTAAAATGCAGAGGGGGATGTATGCGGCCTAATGTTAGGTAAGGTCTTGTGTAGAAGCAAGGTAGACCCTGCAATGAAAGGCCAAGAAATAGATACTGCACAATATCCCGGAGCTATTTCCTAGTATTTTTATGAAATAAAACAAGAACTCAACACCACTAATGTTTATTTTGTGGTAAGACTCTTTTCGAAATTCGTTAGCATCAAGAATGGGACAGTTGGAGGAAATCAATAATCTAACTTTCCGGGATGTAACGTTGCACATGGTATTTATACGAATAGCGGATTGTCACATCTAAACCCGAACTGCCACTATGATTAGAAGACAACAGTTTTAAAAATAATTTATAAAATCCATTCAGAAGGATAGTTTGCAGTGGCAGTAGGCTTTTTAAAAATTGACTCTCTTGTACATTAACTGATTCCGCTTCCTTTGATGTTGAAAACGGCAAACTTCGAAATGTTTCTAGAACCACAACAATGTCAAATTTGAAATTAACTACAACTACTTTGTATTCAAACACCGATTGGGACGCTGATTTCATCTCTCTGCCGAACTTTTTGGATGAAATAGTAGCAACCAAAGCCAGGAGTGAAAAAGATGGGAAAGAGGGTGATAATAACACCAACTGCGATGGCCCATCCAGGGTACGGCACTTTCTCAAGGATCATCTAAAAAGGGAGACAAGCGAACATAAAAAACCGGGATAAAATCAAACAATTTCGCAATTCAAGGGTTCTAAATCGCAATCTCCAATTTGATTTCTACATCAAAAACTGATTCTCAAAGCACATGTCGAGTCGCCATCTGCTTACGTCATCAGCTTACAGACTTTCTGCTTGACTTAGAACAATACACTACATCACCATAAACAGAATAAATGGAAAAACAAGTTTTATCTCTATTAACATAGTTGGAGATGGTTTGTAGAATTTAATGATATATACCAAGGTCTACCCTGGGTATCAGAGCCACATCAATTAGGCGCTACTCCGCTTCTCTGTTCCACTTCTTATTTCCACGCTGGAATTCATGTTGCTCTGGTACTCAATGTAATCAAGGTCAAGCCTTTGAAAACATGAAAAAACTGCAGAAAACAGTTCAAAACCAACTCTGTGTTTCCTAAATGATAAGCTCCTTCAAATCCCCAAATGAAACCCTTCCCCACAAATATTATCCTTTTCTCCAAATAACCCCTTTTTCTCCAAAATAAGCACATTCCTCTACCAAATACGTACCCCCTTCCACCCAACAAGCCCTAACTAAAATCTGCACCCTACCCTTCACCTCGAAATAAGATCACCGTCGAATCATAGGGATTATCAACAAAGAATTCTAGAGCAACGTTTCATGTAAACGGCAAACATACACTGGAACTTGTTCCAGTCCGAAAACTCTAGAAAATCAGAATTTTGCAAATTTCAGAATCTCTCCTTGCTCCTTTTGAGGTAATAGCGGTTGCTGTGTAGTTTGTTTTTACACAACTTCCCTACCCCGGCCCCACCCCCACCCCTGTAACAGGATTAGTCTCGCTTCCATTAACCATGGTGTATGGACCCGTTCTCAGCGCGATGGCCACATCTGAACAACTCTTGGGTCTTTTTGAAGGTCTTGCAAATACTATACGAGAGCAAAGAAATTCCAATTGCAAAATTACTCGCACCACTCAGGAATAAATTCAAAGCCTTTAGTAAGCCATCACAGATCTCTCGAAGAAATTGCTTTCCAACAAACTTTACACATCATTATCAAACCCAGATTGTGCAAAAATCTATAATGGCGACATGTTTCGTATTATTGGTAAAGCCTGATCGTCATTCCATCTAGCAGTTTTGGAATCTATCTACATAGACATGAAAAAACTGCTTTTGTGTAGACAGAACGAGATCGTTTTCACCTTAAGACTAATTGGGCAACCTCAACAGTCATGTGCGCGTCTCTGATGGTCGTTTCTGATTGGCCTATTTCGACCCACAACTGCCTATTTCGATCCACAACTGAATACATATATATTTCCTAGGGTAGTGTTGTTATCAATGTTCCGACGTTTTATACTCTGAAAAGTGTAAGTATGTTCTAAAATGTTTGCTTTTTCAAAGCCATTGTTAAACTTTGTATGTACCACAAAAAGATTGTTTATATCACCATGACTCCCACTGCTTTCGCTGCCAGAATTTACTGGACAGAATAATCCCCCCTTGCCCCTCCCCTTCCCCAAAGAATACTCTAGATTCTTACCTGCACATCGTTCCAGACTTCGTAAGTCAGAGTTCCTTTGGCAGAAGAGACAACCATACCAATAAGGAGAGAAGCGATCACAAGTGGAGAGACAAACCTCCACATAATTTTCCATATAAAATGGGGTCGATTTCCAGTCATAAACTCAATATCGTCACAGAATCTAGTGAGAAAAATCAACATCTAATTGCATCGAAATGCCGATTTTCTTAAATCAAATAAAAAATACACTAAAAATGTGTACACTAAATTTTTCCATACCCATGATAAAAGCATCAGTTTTCATAGCTTACAATAAATACTCTATTCATCTTTACCTCGATTCTTGGAATCGACTTTTATCTTTTGAATATATAAAAAACTTTCTTGAAAACTAGAGGAAACAAAGTGCTTTTATTAAGCAACATAAATTGCCTTCTGTAGGCTACAGGTTCTGAAAGAATATGCGGCTGTTTACTAAAGTGATTGATAAATAGTGATTAATGTTTAGCTTTACCTTGGAACACCATAAATCCAGACAATGACAAGTAATTCACACAAGGCAATCACAAGCAATGGAACGTCGATGCTGTACGAGTTGAACAGCTGAAGTATATATTCGCCAGAGTCTTGCATGAAAATTAGACCAAACAGGTAGCTTGGTATTGCAATCGAGACTGTGAAAGAAAAATTCAATATACAAACTGGCTTTGTTGGTTTTCCGGAACTTGTAGCTTAAGGACAGTGCTTTAAAGGAACTAAAACATTTCAAAATACACTAGAGAACAAGCATATGCCTTGAAAAGCGACTTTCGTAATCACAGCTGCTTGGGCAAGAAAACAAACATTCTTGACTAGGTCATAATTTTTTGGGGTCAAAAGGGAGTGTTAGACTTCTTATTATATTTCTAATCCTTAAATGCTGAAAATCTATGATATTGCCCTCAATGATAGCAATAAAACTCTTAAAGATCAAGTTGGTTTACTAGCAGAAAAACACTTACTGATGACGTATTCATTTCTGACGTTCTTAAAGTAAGGCATGTCTTTGATCGAGCTGACTATGCTTTCTAAGTTGCCAAACATACTGCTCAAGCCAAGCGTAACCAACATCATAAAGAAGACAATGGAAAAGAAAGTGGATCCAGGAAGCTGGTTGATAACTTCAGTCATTGTAATGAACGCTAAGCCAGTGCCACCACTGCCCTGTGACGTAAAAAGAATTTCATTCAATCTGAATCCCATTTCATCAAATAGGACAAGTGCTAAAGGAGACTTGGAAAGGATATGAACCATAAAAGACACTCTACTTATGTCGCTATTGCAAGACAACACCCAACCATTAATTGCTTGAAGTCAGCAAGTAGAACGTAAGGATTGACTGGAGACTTTGTTTTTCCTAGGGTCGCCACAGAACCTCAGGTCACATCAAGACCCACTTTTTCTTATTTCGGAGACTGAGACCACCACAGACGTTTTCTTTTTTACGTTAGTACTCTGCATTATCCTGGAGTCCTTAGCAAAAGAAGCTGGATCTCAAACATTGGGATTATGCTTAAAACGAATGCTTTCACAGAAAGCTTATTCAAATATGATAAAAACTGAAGAACAAGCAGAGGGAACAATTTTTGTGGCTAAAGCACGCACTATTTTATTAATATCTCTCTTCGTTTCAGATTCTATGAGGCTGAAAATATCGTATTTGGGAGGATTTTAAACAGAAGACCACAGAGATGACATTTTGGTTAGCCAAGAAATGTAGCGGCTGTTTTTATAGTCTCGGATCTATCAAGAAAAATGAGTTTTTAAAATCTTCTGTCTTTTCACATTATTCGCATTTATGTTATAACGACATGGAAAACTTTAGAAGATAGACCTATACGGATCCATATTAATCCAGGGTAAGTTTGACATTCGCTACGTCAATCTGTTTTCCTACCCCTTTGAAGGTCCGGCTTAACGGGATTCAAATATCACAAAGCATTAAAATAATCACTTCTGTGAAAATCCACGTTAAGGGGTATTAAAAAAACCAAAAGTAAACCGAAGTTGTATGAGAAGATTATATTCTCCTTAAAAGAGAAATTAACTAACCTCCTTTAAGAATCGATTGACGTCACAAAGTTCGTAAGTATTATCACGAACCCCCTTATCATAAATTTCATTCCAGAACTTCGTGTAGCTAGAGTTGCCTTTCATGATAGTTGGGTGCAACTGTTCCATGCGTTTATCAATTTGCGGGTACGTATACTTTTGACAATGCTTGTTCTGATAGTTTGCCCTAGTGGAAGAAAGAAACATCAAGAGTCAATCAATCAAACCAATTGCAAACGGTGTTACTGGGCTTTCAATTGTGAAAAGCATCAATTTGAAACGGGAATATTTGCAACGCATCATCACTCAAACAGTCTGAACTAACCAGGATGCATTCGGAACACATAACATTGCCTTTTCAAAAGGAAATTAGCTGCAGGGGCAAGCCTTTGTTTATAAAAAGAGGAGTACGGTAGTCTTTCGTTTAAAACAACGGAAAGTCACTGGGGCTGGAAGAGCCAGAGCCATTAAGTAGCATTTCCGATTAGTGCCCCCATTTGAATGAGAACCCCCCCCCCGAACAAGCACCCCCGCCCCGAACAAGCACCACCCTTCGAGTGACCCCTACCCTTAAGTGTGAATCCGATTTCTGGATATAAAGAATGTGTTTAAAATTATGGCTAAAATCATACATATATATATAAACATATTGTAATTTTTGAGTATTATTGAGCTTACCTGTAGCCTACCATTGAGAACATTGCGATTCCAGCAAAAACTGATGTCCCACAGTTGATGAAACAGATCAAGAAGGTGTCTTTGAGCGTATTTGAATGTGTCGGGTTGTAACTGGCATAAGCAATCAGCCCTCCGTTTGCTAAACTCAGAGAGAAAAGAATTTGGGCAGCAGCCTGAAGCCATACTTGAGGATCCTTGAGCATCGCCCACTACAATCGAATTGGTTGAAATACTCAAATAGCGAAAAGGAGGAAAAAACGGTACATACCAAGAAGTATATTTCATAAACATAGGTGCAGCTCCAACGTATCTCTAATTAAGGGCCTCCGACGACCCCCCCCCCCCCCGACCCGACCAATAGAGCCCTTTTGTAAAATATTATTTCTCCTTCGCGTCTTTACTTTCCAACATGCGGCAGACCACCCCCCCCCCTATAATGTAATCAATTGATGTCAGTTTAGATGACTCTTGTGTACTGAAATACAAAGCATCTTTCTGCAACTGTAAAAATTATACATGAAGCATAGGCGATGAAAGATAGTGAAGTGAATTTTCATAAGAAAAAATTTAACACTTGAGATTAATCAAGCATAGAATAATTAAATTAGATAACGTTACCTCTGGGGTGAATAGATGACGCAGGCCATCTTCGAAGCCTTCCAACATAAACCCACGTATGATGAAGATGAGCAACACAAAATACGGGAAGAGTGCAGTAAAATACACCACCTTTGAAAAGAACACATACATCACATAAAGAGACTGTTTGAGGCATTTATTCGAGGCCCGGCGTTTATATCTGACTGCAAAGTTTATAGAGGTTTAAGAGAAAAAACATTTTTCTGTAATTACTTTTCATAAATTAGTTTTATAGAGGTCATAAAACATAATCACAAAAATAAACTTCCAAGTCTAAATAGAAAATTTCTACGTTTTCATCTTAATCAGATGCGTGAATAACGATCTCATTCTAATATTCTTCTTTATAAAAAAACGCATTTGATGATCTTTTTTGCCAATTTTCAAACAACAAAGTTGATTATTTGTTACAATGCCTTACTAGAAATAAACTCTTTTGAAAAAATCCGAATAAACGCCGGACAACAAATAAATGGGAACAAACTGGGAAGATTTTACCGGCGTTTATTCGAGACTAGCGTTTATTTAAGGCCCGGCGATAATAAGAGTAAATACGGTATTTTCGAGTACCATTTCATTAAAATAAATGGATAGATATAAATCTTTATATAAAGTGAACATAAATATACCTCGGAGGTTGGTGGGCAAAAAACAAGATTTGTAGAGCATCAATATTGCTCTTTTTCATATAGGAGAATGGGCCCGAAGTTTCACTTTCTTTTGTATTATAATATCTAAGTTTTCATTGAGGGTACAGACTACTGTTAATCTGGATCTGGATTACTGTTAAGGGAGAACAAGGTTGTGCATTACCTTGCCAGTGGATTTAATGCCCTTGATCATGCAACCAGTAACAAGAACCCAGGCAGCCAATAATGACAATGACAGCTTCCAGTTCAGACCAGATCTTTGGTTGATGTTCTTCGCAATATCAAGCGACACGTGATACCAGTAGTAGGCCGTTGAGCCTGCTTTATCGCACTTCTCTAGAGGCTTTGTTATCGTTTGGTTGCCACTGATACGGCTCGTTCTGGAAAGTATCAAGTCACTATTGTAATTTACCGGTACGTTACTTGACAAACGGAAAATTAGATAAGGCATAAGTAACGATAAAATTAGGAAAGAAATTGGGTAATAATTGGGTTAGACCTTTAAAGACCCGGATTTCACCATGATTCATACCAGAACTTCATAAGGACCCGGAACTTCGTTAATATTTGACCTTTGCTGTCATACACGGAACGAAAGTTTGACATTTTCTGGGTCACCATTTCACTGGTTGTTAATCACAAATAATGTATCCACTGACCAATAATAAAAATATTGTGTTTCAATTTTTCCTCTCACCACAAACATTTGAAAAAGAGGCAAAATACAGTCAAAATACTGAAGTACGTACGTAGGGCAGGATGACCACGGTAGTGGATACTGGAACGAGGCAAAAAGGTAGTAGAGACACCAGGCAATAACGACATTGTATGTGCATGCCATGAAGAACACGGTAAACACCGAAGTAAACCCGAGCCCACTTGAATACTTAGATACTTTTGACCAAAGTGGCACAGGCCCGAGGTGATGTCTTTGACCAATGCTCAGCTCCAAGTAAAACAACGGTAATCCTTCGATGAATAACATGATGCAGTACGGTATGAGGAATGCCCCTGTAACATAAATATTGCCTTTAATATGACAACTGAGAACACAATGGGTGTTACAGGACAATCAGAGGATAGTTCTAATGAAAGGAATACCCCTGCAATCAGCAGCGTATAAAGGAATACCTCTGAATACCTTCCAGGTTTTCGAGGGTCATGAAGAGTAAATCTAATGAAAAATTATGCTCCTGTATTGGCTAATTACAGGCAATTTTACCATCCAACTAGCGATTTTTGGGAACAATCTGTTGATAGCTCGGGGAAGGAATCATAGCCCCTACACCCTCCCACGGGATACGCCCCTGCCTGCGAAAGAAAGATACCTTTAGTTAGAAAAATGACAACACATTGAAAATAGAGAGAATGTGTTAAAAGTAAAGAAAAGAGAACACATTCTTGATGAAACACTGCCCTATATTGTATCATAGAGCACTGGAACTCTCTCTGCAACTGGTACATTTGTTCGGATCAAGGAAGGGTTTTTTTATCGTGTTCATTGCTTCGAATTTTAAATTTCTACGAAACAATTATAAAACATAGAAAACACAAAACTGCTTCATGGTTTGATGTGGTTACATATAGTTTTTTGTCTATGCACTCTCAAAATGGAATTCTACATGTTATTTGTAATTAAACAGTTTCTCTCAAAAGAACACATAACAACGCCGGTCACGTGACTATCAATCAACGAGAGCAGGTACACGTAAACGGGTGTACAAGGTGCTAAACAGGAAAGAATCAACATTATAAGGCACTGCACAAAAGATTATCGCTGGACTGGATCGAAGATCAAGAATACCTGCAACTCTGCCTGCCACGTGGCCACCGATTCATTTGAAGTGAATGAATGAACGCATCAAATGAATGAATCTCACTCAATGGCTGACTGGTTAACCATGAGATTCGATTCGCCAATCAAGTAGTCCCCTATGCAGGCAGATATATTTGCTTCGCTTTGTTTTTAAATTAAAAAAGGACGAGCATCGATCTCCCGATGCGATAATCCGTTTTAAAAAGCCCGGGGAAGCACCATATAAAGCCCCCCTTACCGCGAGAGTCGCGTGTGAGAATTTGAAACAGGCTGGTTAAACATACCTGCAAACATTTTGCAATGAAGATGTAAGAGCAAGAAATGGGCTCAATGAACTTTGCATCCTGAAGTAAAGGGGCCTGCTTCCGCCACTAGCTTTACTTTTCTCTTTAGTAACAAAATTCCCTACATAGGTTTGGATAAACACTTATTTTATGCAACAGACGTCTTTAAAACAACCAGGGGTCCTGCAGTGACTAACGCTAAGCCTCCTTAAGTTCTTTTCAAAACAACCCCAGTTTCCTAATTCCAGTTGTGATTAGCTTGGTCTTTTTTATGTAAGGTTGGATCCCTGCGTCTTTATTACCCAGGAAGATATCCTGAAAACACTGGAAAGCCATGATCACCTCTCTAACGGGTGAGGTCAGAGCAGTTGCAAGATTTCTAGAAACACCTTGTGCTGTGGAGATATCTCATGGAGAAAATAAATGCTGCTTATATGTGGACTTCGTAGAGCTCCAAAGTGTCCAGACTTAGAGGAAATACCTCTTATTAGGGATATATGCTCTCAAATCTTTCTATATCCGCTCTTTGCTGACTTATTCCTGTTTTGTAAACTGGTTACAGCTGGCCAAGAGTAGGCAGTCAATCCTTAAGCAAATCAACCTGTAGATATGCTGAAGACTGCGAAACATGGGTGTTCCTTCATATGTAGCACAGCGATTTAATACTTCAAGCTGCTGTGTGCAACGCCTACGCCCAAAACATTGCAAGCAAAACAGGGATAATTTCAAGGCATCAACTATTTCAGTTTTCAAATAAAACTTCTATTCTTTCCTTGAAACCACTAATAAATTATTTAGAAAATACGTAAGGAGCATGATGTGACCTTGATGTTGCTTCTTTATGGTTTGCCTGTCATTACAACTTTTGTCATGCGTTGATCATGATGATGTCGTTGGCATTCTGATAACAACGAATGGGGTAGAGTAATAAGCCCTTAAAACAGTGTCTATCTTTCAAAGATTGGCGTTTATTCTATCTAGCACATGATTTTGTCTTTGGGGTGGCGAGCATTCACCTTGAATCTGCGAAGGAGTTCCAAGTTTGAGCATTTTCTTTGAGTCCCCTATGGATTTGTGACAAAGTGTGAGGCATCGGACTACCGGTGGAACCAAAATATAGAATTGTGCCTTTAACAAAACCTCAGGAGTATACATCCCTGCTAGTGAAGTATAAAGTTGAGTTATGTTGATGGCAAAAGACCAAGAAGGCTGTTAGACAGTCAGGGCCGTTGCAACTGGGGGGAAGTGGAGTTGTCGCCCTCCTGTGAGGCCATTAGCCAGTTAGCATATTTGCGATACATTTCCACTCCAAGTTTTAAATCCTAATAATATAAGGCTTTATCCGATAGGCAAACATGTTTACACAAGACCAGTTTTTAATGAAAAGGAACTAGCTTTAAGTATATTGAAAAATGTTTGCTTTTTTCAAAGCCATTTTCAAATTTTGTACCGCAAAAAAGTGTTCACATACTAAATTGCTCCAAATCGTTCTATACTTATTGTCAGGGGTGTAGAGCCAGGGGGCTCAGAGGGCAGTTAATGTCCAAAAGGAACCTTTCTACTTCTTGCTATTGTTTCTTGAGAAAATTTTGTGAGCCCAAACCCTTCTCTTTTATAGAACTCGATTCTTATTTTTTGCATAGCTAAATGGGGGTGTTTTATTATTTGACTTAATCATTCTTTCTTGCACTGTTACTATATGACGAAGTAGACGTCTCTTTGCTCTGATGCCGGGGCGAAAAAAATTGGCCATTACCAATTAATGCGTTTTTGTTGTTGTTCACTCTTGTCGCGTTGCGGTGTTTCTTATTTGCGTCCGTCATCGGAGTCCGTCGAGCAGCCTGCTAACGTGGCCTTTTCTTTATTAACATACACATAGACCTATTTAGCTGTATTTCCAGCTATACCAAAGCTGTTAATTTCAGCTTGTATCCCTCGAGTATTCAAAGCTGCTTATATCCCAGTCAACCAAAAAGCCACACCTTAAACCACACCCTTTCCTTTGGTAACAATGTAGTAAGCTACAATGGATGATTTTTTACTTTGTTATGGTCTTGCGAAGAGCACCTGAGAGTGAAAGGCTGTACTGCTTACGTAGCTAAGCTCTGCAAGCTAACTAGGGACAAGCATTCGGTCAAAAAGGCACAGAATACACGATCAATTACCTCGTCAATGGTAAGCTTATATAAAAGAAATCGAAATATGATCTTCCCTTAAAAGTCGGGAACAGTTCTTTCTTGATCATGCAATTGCATAAAGCCCCACGTTGCTATGCATAAGGACCTTTTTTGCTAGCACCATTGCACATATGGCATAAATGTTATGAGGGCTATCACCGTCAGAATCAAATATAGCATGATTGTACACGCCTACGTTGGAAGAGGCCTGTTTCTGAGTGACGAATGAGCAAACAACGCATTTAATCACGTGTACAAACAAACGTTGGCTAACTCAGGGTGGGAAAATGAAAAAAGGAAAAGTAATCTGGGAAAAAGAAGACGCAAAAACATTTACGATAACCTGAGAACCCTTTAGGATTTTTGCATAAAATTTCAGGGCTTTTTAAACTTTAGTTGGTCGAAGCATAAAAAGTCGAAAAAGAAAAAAGCTGACGATGGTTATCCAGCAGTATAAAGGTAGCCGTTCCAATAACCTGCCTTAGTATTTTCAAATGAAAAAGTGAAATATAATCCAGTCGACTTTCCCTGGCGATGTTTTTCTTGTATTATATCCTTTTGGCAGACCATGGGAAAATGGAGTGGGTTCTCTATGAAACGCCCCGTGAAACTGTTGGCTACAGCGATAGACTTCGGGGTACATTCACAGAATTAATCTACCGGTTACCTCTCAAGTAAGCAATCATAACACGTCCGGCTTAATATACTCGTATGAGAATGCAACTGAAAAAGTTTCATGGTACTTAAACACAGTTTACAGAATTAACAAATTGTTATAGGTATTAAAATAAAATAGCCGGATTAGAAGCATAAGAGCTTGCACATGCACATCACAACCAAATTCAGTGACAGCGTTGAAGATCTATTCGCTAAATCCTTATCAATTGGCTCAAGCTTCAGAATTACGGATGGAATTACAACAAACTCTTTAAAAATATGACGATTTATGCCAAATTTTGTTGGGGATAACACGGTAAAAACTAAAACTAAAAGACTTTCTCTAATATAAGTCTTCGATTGAAGAAAATAATTCGAACTCAATGCAAAACTTAGCGAGGGAGTTATTATTCTATCTTTAGAGCAAAGAAACATTGACGTTGCAGTAGAGGATGTTCGCACACAATTATAACCAAGAAAATGAAAGAGGAAGTTGTCGGCTTATTGGAAAGTGATCACCGTATTACCTTTTCTATTAAACGGGTTTCCTTGCTTACTTGTTAAGGCAAAGTTGAAGGCTGCTATGGTAGGATGTAAGTTCAATTTCCCATAAATACGATAAATTATTTAACAAAAGAAATTGTAACAATCAATTGCCTTCAGAAATAAATAATAAATTATGGCTTCAATACAATCGCAGAAATATAAGTAAGATTTTACTCGGTTTTAAAAATTTGAAGCAAGCACGAAGAGATAAGACAGAGTAACTTACCACCACCGTTTTTTTGCGCAAGCCATGGAAACCTCCATACATTTCCCAATCCGACAGCGTAACCAACACATGCAAGAAGGAACTCAGTCTTGTTGGACCATGTATCTCTTGATTTCACAGGTTTTTCGTCATCATCCTCACCTTGTTTCAAACTGAGCAAGCATCTCTCTGTCGTCCTTGATAAACTATCAATATCGCCGATCAACTTCATCTCGACATCCTCGGGATCGTCATCATTTTCATCATCTTGATCGAAATCTGGGTCTTTGGGTACGGGATCTTTGGAAACAGTCATTTTACAATCTTTCCACAGATCCGGGCAACAAACAGGCCTAAGTAAAGAAATTCAACTTCATAATACCTGCTTAATGAAAACACACGTTGGCCGAGCATGGCAATGACCTTTCAATTTCGGCTTTGCAAATACATTCATAAAATCATTGGAATTAAAAGAAAAACAATACGAATTTAAAGTTTACTGAATTTTATTGTCTTAAACTATGCTCTAACGTTAGCAACGCCGAAACGGGTTTGGATTCACTCACAAATTACAAATGGAGATGTTATAAACAAAGGCCAATTTCCAAGTCACATCAAAACCACAATGAGTTTGTCACCCATAGATTCCTTTAGATTCGGAAGAACGATATTGTGGTAATAGTAATTACTCTTCAGCTAACTTCAGCAAGGACCGGCAGATTGGAACGGCTGACTTCACGCTTCTCGATCACTCTCTTTTCCTTCAACTCTCAAGCATGCGACTTTGTTGTTATCACGTGACTTGACAACCTGCTTGCTAAGAAGCTGTTCAAACGGACACTTAGCAACATTCTGGTGGTTTGCACACAGCCACAGAATCTTTATACGCACATAATGAAAACCGATCTTTATTAGAAATTATTGCAGGATACGGCCTGTACTATGCAGTCTACATCAATGGATAATAACAGTTCAGCAATACCAATGTACTAACAAATTACAGAGATGGTCGGGTTTCCAAAACATGCATTTCACGATTGGGCAAATCAACCCATTGACCAAGAATGACGTCAGAATACTGTAGGAGCTGCTTTCAGCAATCGAGGCTCTCTTAAAACTAAACAAAGATGAGTCAAACAGCTTTTCTACAAAGCTTATTTGGATCTCTATAACTGTGGTAACTCTAACGAGAGGGTCAAATAGATTGAAAAGCCAGCCGTGGCCGAAATTTTTCAACTGAAACAAGGCTGCGAAATTTTCGCGAGTTTTCCAATATGGTTCTTTTAAGCGACACCATTTTAGAAAAAGCTTATGTATTCTTACTTCGGCGTTCTACATATCATGTTATTATGAAATATTTATAGGCACGAAAAAGCTAGTCCCATAAAGAGCGAAGACATGTACTTAAAGAGCAGGGGAATTATCAATTACAAAAATTGAGATATGTTACTTAAGGGGAAGTTAACCTCTAGTTAGTGGGTTGATAGAGTGCCAGGCAGGGCCGTCAGAGGGTCAGGGCTATGAGCTAAATAGTACTGAAGAAAAAAAGATTATGGGAAGTAAAGATAAAAACTTTGTTCATTATATTGCAGAATAATGTTTAACAATTACTTTTTCCGTACATTCTTTCGATTTGAAAGATAAAACCTTGTGTTTTAGAAATAACACCAGAGCCATAAGCTTGGTTTCGCGTCGAGAATTTGCGTCACTCGATGGAGCCCTCAGTATCGTATCAAAGCCCGTGGTTAAAAAAACGCACAAACAACGCCTAAAACTGGAAAAACATTACTATCAAGTTACGCTCTAATGAATATGATCATGTGATGACACAAAACTGTTTACTATTCTAACTGGAAAGAAAGGAAGCTTGTACAAGCGCATATCCAGCAAGCAAACGGTGCCATGTTACGTTTTTTGCCAGGCAGATCTAAACTAACTCAAGACATACATGCAAGGGGAAAACTGAGGGCATTGGGAAAAACATCTCCTCTTTCTTAAACCTTTATTAACAACATTCAAAATGGAACACTTAAAATGATGGGCAATCCCAAGTTGGGAATGGGGGCAATAGGGGTAGCCCCCAAAAATTACCAACCCATGTTGTATTCCCTTTATGAAAGAAATGAATTTGTGGCAACAGAAATTTTGCTCCTCTCTTGACACCCTCTCCCCCTAATGTGAATATTGGTTTCAATGGGAACTTGTCTTGATGGGAACTGAACCCCATTGTTATTGTATCCTGTTTGCTGCTTTTAAATTACTCCTGGTAATATCTCTTGTCTGAAAATCTAGAAAATTTGAACCAAAAAGTCAACAGAATTGTGACTGTGACTGTGACCATTGCTTGGTTCAGATTTTCACAATATGGCAGCTTTTCTACCATAGCAACAGAAACAGTGGATTTGCAAGGCTGGATTTTGATGAAAAATACAGTCAGAAAAAATTAATTTAAAACCACCAAGAACCTGCTAGTAGGGATCATAAATTTTTAATTCATTTGTTGATGCCCATTGACCCACAACAGGAAAAAGTGTTGTTTATCCTCACACTAGCCTTGCACTTATAAGGCACAGCTACACTTCCTTCTAAGAATGGTGGACATGGCAGTACAGTGTCAGACCCACTGCTTAGCTAATCAATAGAGATGAAAACCAGCATGCCAGAAAGGTCTTCCAAGATAGACTGCCAGTCTTGGCCAGAACCTGCTCCAGCAACCTTGAAAGGATTCTTATAACAATAGTGCTGAAGTCATTCCATAAGCACAGCCAAAGAACAAAACATAGCAGAGAACAAAACTCTTTGCCTTATCGGTTAAGATTATTTAAGTGACTATTCCTGAAAAATTTCAGGGAACTTGTCAAAGGGGAACAAGAAGAATTTTTTGAAACTAGAAAAAAAATGTGGATGCTTTTGAAAGTTTTGAGCCAAGGTTCTATAACAAAATAAATCTATTAAATTTTTAACATAGTTACAATTTTATGGTAATAGACAGATTTTTTGTATTTTTTAGGTACAAGAATCAATGTGAAGAAAATTTTATCAATGTGAAGCAATCCTTGAAACAAGTGCCCTCATGAACAAGATCAAGAATTAAAATAAGTGCTCTTTGGTCATATATTTAAAGGCACTCTCTTAATTATTCCTTCAAGATTTCTTAAGATCATCATTCCTCCTTCCAGCACCCTTGTTGAAGAAATGAGAGGGTTGGAACAAAATTCTGAAATTGAAAATGTCTTGCAATCACTTTCAACTATATACAATTTTGGAAAAGGTAGCCTCCCCTTTTATTTTACCTGTTTATTACATTTCAGACTTGGCCATGACATACCCACACAACACCACCCAACCCTACCCCCAACCCTACCCCCAACATTTTAAGTCAACCTCCTTTATTCCTGATCTCAAAGTTGGTGTTCTAATGTAAAAAATTACAGCAGAGGGGGGGGCTATTCCACAAAGAGAGGGCAGAGAGGGGCTTGATTTGATTATTACAGTACCTGCCTGGTAATTATTGCCATTGATTTATTTTGGGAACAGAAACAACAGGTCATCAACAAATTAATTAGATCAGTGAGCAGTTGATCACCTTTCTGGTTAATGAAAATGAATGCAAAAGTACCTTTTTAATGTTTCCCTTACCGAACAGCGGAATGAATAGAGTACATATCTTGAAGTAATTTCTACTATCTTAACGCTCACTGCCATACGTGACGCTGGTAAACCAAAAAAAATCAATGACGCAGACAATGGTATCGGAAACCGCCATGTCTAAGACAAATTCAATGCGTTTTGACCAGCTCATTAAACTACGTGGTTGAATTTTGACTCATGAATTAACAATGTTTAGCCTTTCACGTAACAAAAATGTTGATTGTTGTGAGATAGGTGTTGTACTAGGTCTCTACCATTTGCCCAAATCGGCCTTTACAAAACATGAATGAAAGTTTAATTTACGAGACAACACTTGTACCGTATGTGAAATTTATAAGAATGCTTTCTTTTTATGTCCGTGTAACACAATACTGGATTTAGCTCATTGAAATGCATCGTTCTGAAATTAAATCGCCTCTAGCATGTTGATGTTCAGGGCGACTTTGTTTGTAGATGCATTGTCGCCGCTTGAAACGTTCAACAAGAATGGGATTACAGAGCTTTATTCCTCGGGTGGCTGAAGGCATAGTTAATGTCACATTTCATCGTACTGATACTGTTTTTAAAAGACTTTTTGAAGGCATACGGCTTGAAAGATCTAAGGAATTACTTATGTATGTCAATTCTGTATTACTTCAGCAAAATTAACCTTAAATTTTTTATACGCATTATTTTGTAACTTTATTTTAACTCAATCAAACTTCCTTCATCTTTTGATGCAATTTGCATAATCTAATGCTGCGAATATATATAAAAAGAAATGAAATGAAATAGAAAGCATAAAGAGAGGAGACTCTGAAAAACCCCGATAGGATCCCATGAATGAAGTTCTATATATACCGGGTGCCCATGCCACAACATCTCTACAATATAAGTTAGCACATTGAACAAGAAAAGTTATGGCCGAAAAGCCAAAAACACGATATAAAATTCAACCAGAAATCATGGTTGGTTACGCCCTGCTTTAGTTTTGTACTTTCCAGACAAAAACAGCCGCAAGATATGTTTAGGCCATTGTAGTACTCGTGGCTTTGCAGAGCACGTGTTTTGTAAGCGATGAGGCCAGTTAATCATGAAATAATTAATGTTAAATACTGGTAGTGGTAACAAAAACATATATTTCATCAAGCTAACAAACTTACAAATTTCTTCAAGATCTGTAGCTGTTATTCTCCTCTTCCCAATCAAGCAACTCCCGCGTGGATTGTGATAAATAAATGGATGGGACAGAGCGGTTCATTCAATGATGCCGGATAACATCAACAAAGAGTCTGGGCAACATACTTCACATAGATTTAAACGACCAGATTTGAGTTGACGGCTTCTGACGGCTTCAAAGCTCAAAATATCACATTGAGGTAAGTCAAATTTTTTTTCTTTTCTTGCCTAAAGCTAATTTCTAATTTATTTCATTTGGCAGCAAATATAAAGATTTTGTATAAAAATAAACGCTCTATATTTATCAATTTTGTGTTTTTTTACAAATATAAGCTTTCTTACCATTGCCTGCAAGGTCAAGGTGCCGTGTAATCCATCTTCAAACTGGCAAAAAAGAATACTCCAAAGATGGCATCGGTACGCCACTGCAGAGCAGATCTACAAAAAGGGCAAGGAGCCTTCAAACGTTTCACTAGATTTATCAAAACATCAAAGCGAAAGATACAGTCATGAAATCAGTTGATTTCTCAATTCAAGATATTTTATTTAAATTTTTAATGTAATTATTGTTAGACGGAGCGTTATTATTAGAGTAGACTTTTGTTGTTTCACGTTTATTCAGGCAAGGGTCCCTTTCCCCAATACAGAATCTCTCCATACAATGCTCCGGCCAAGTATGTTTTTTAGCATGCCAATTTCGCCTTCGCAGCTTCTGTAAACTATATGTTTCCCGCGCTAATCCATGAGCTGTCATTGGTTGAAGAAGAGGAAATACAAGAAGTAAGAAAATGCCCGAATCAAAATCAAAAATTGTGACACGTATGCTTTCAAATTATCACTCGATTAAGCGTCCGGGCGTTTATTCTTGGGGGGTTATATCGCGGGGCGATTGTTAAGAATTGCGATATCACAAGAAGGTTTGAATTTGATTTTGACAATCCCTTTGAAGAAAACATTTTAAAAATACTATGATCAAAACTCAGGCACCGCGGAATCCTATGATCTAAAGCCCCCAGCCCCCCTCCTGCTTCGCGGTGCCTGAAAACTGAATGTATCATTTACAATTCTGACACATACCGTAAATCCTCGAATTGTCCGTAATTTCTCGAACTGGACCCCTCCATTTGATTATTGTTGCCATCTGAGGTTGCCTATATGGAGTTTTATTGAATTACCACAACAAATTCATACTTTTGGTAGTAATTAATTAAATGCTCATAAATAAATTCCTACTAAAATAAACGAGGTCTTTCAATAATGTCTTCTTAATGTCTACAGTAATTTTTTAAGTCCCCCCTCGTATAAGCCCCCCTCCCCTCGAATAGGCCCTCATCCAAAAATATCAAAAATTCAAGGGCTAATTCAAGGATTTACGGTATATCCTAATTTGATTTTGCTACTTGTTTACGCTTATAAAAAGGATATTTTAATTTATGTGTAAAAAACTACACTAGGTTAGCCAGTTGGAGACTACCTTATTCGATAGTGAGGTTTACAATTGTATTTAGTTTAACAATGTTGTCCATAAAAAGTTTCCATAATATGTTTTGCTTACATTTAACAAATCGACACCCAGCTCTTTTGTTTGATTGTTTATCGCAATTTTTACTTTAGGGCTGGGCGCTTTAAGGAAACAGTATCAGAATCTAAACCACAACTCACGGCCTCTGGACCATTCATTTATTGAATTGTGGTGAATTACGTACAAAATCAGAATTGTTTTTTGCCATATCATCATCGGGTACCATCTTCTATCAGAAGGTTTGCTACCATGACCCTCCAACTATCCCAAAATCTGAGTTTTGGTTTGTTGTCATGGTCATAGATAAAACTAAGTTGCCATATAAATAGCATTAATGATGTCCGAGTATCTTAGATAAAATGCGATAAGCAACTGGAGGGGGATAAGCCTCCTTGCGAGAAGGATACTTTCGAAGGGTCTGTTGAGCAACGTTTACTTTAGCAGAATACCGGTCCAATTATTTATTTCCACTTGCTTTATAGCTTGAATAATTGATATTTTCAAAACTACTAATCAAATTTTCTTTTAAAGGTGTTGCGTTATGAAATTTATACGTTCAGATATACGGATGTTAATTTGCATAAATGTGTAGATAGTATCTTGAAACTTAACTGAGGCTGGGACAAACATTTTACTTTCTACCTTTCCAGGATGAGGACATCAGGACGACGTTACCCTGGTGTACATAACTACAACTTTGTCGCCAATGAACATTTAAAGAAGCCTGCAAATGACCATTAAACTAGGATGAATTAGTAACATAATTGGTTACTACGGCGAAAGTGTCAGCATATATTTTTCGTCCGTGTTAGGCATAAAGTGGAAAAGCGAACAAGAGTATTTTTATCACGATTAATTTTGACTGAATGTTGTTGAAGCATTTCATTTCGTTTCGTAGCTCTTATCCAAAGTTGTTGCACAAGTAATGTTTCAAAGGAAAGAGAAAATGGTTCACAATCTTACAAGATGTAGGATGTTTAGTAAAACAGGACGCACAAAGTGACTGTCCTTAAAATTGTATTTCACCAAAACAGGCAGAGCTTTATAACTTAAAGATAAGGGTGTTTTCTATTACTGCAGAAGACAGGTTGCTCGTGATGTCTTCATATATGTGTAGTTGAAACTTACTACAGTATACCTGATGAATATTTTTGCTTCGAAAATATTTTTGATGAAATGTTATCTAATATTGAAATATTGTTGAGAGTATTAGAAATATTTAGAATCAGATTTGAGCTGTACTTTGCGTACCCTGGGTGCCAGAGCCACAAAATTTTGAGCACGGAAATAAAAAACCATGCGGAGAAGCGGAGGAGCATTTAGCTGAAAGGAAGGTGCACTTTTTCCTTCCTCTCAGCTAAATGCTCCTCCGCTTTTCCTTATTTTGTTGTGGCTATGGCACCTAGGGTATACTTTGCGAAGAAGATTGTTTTAACTTTCATATCCTAAGCCTAACTGTAGCAGTATATCAATTTCTTACACAAAATAACGATAACATAAATAATGCATAAGAAATATGAAGGAGGCACATATTTCAACGAAAAGGGGCAGGAGAAGGCAGAAAGGGGCACCTCCGCAAGCTACAAATGGCCACTATTTTGGAAAGTCGCGCACCATCCAGCCTCCCCGGTCCATAAGTCTTCATAGTTATCTCAACCAACACAAGGGTAATTGTAATCGTAGAAAAAGAGAGTTTGGTTGGTTTGGAAGATAATGCTGTAAAAATAAATTTCCTGAGCATTATTTTGATTTCCGCCCCTATTCTAATGACAGACGACTTTTACAGTAATCTGCATGCTTTTGAAAGCGCTATGTTTTGGTTTTATTTGTAATTGCTCATTTAGATATGTAATGACAACCAAGCAAATTGATGCAAGGAAGCCAAAATGATAATAAACAGAAGTATTTCCCTGTCTAAAGTAACAATTAAAAAAACAGCTTGTGTGGATATGTGGAAGGGAGAGGCTTGGCAACCAATGTTTGAAGAAACAGACTTGCCTTGTTGCCTTGACTGATATATCGAACATATGCGAGCCAACATTGGTGGCAAGCTAAAATCTCTTCAGCATTATCATGAAGATTAAAGAGAACTCATCAACGAAAACTTTATTTTGGACAATTGCTTCGCAAATCGATTTTCAGTTCTCGTCAAATGGAAAATATTGACTTTTCTCTTGCATGTATGTATCAAGAGATGCTTGAAACCTAGATTTCATTAGCATTCAAAATATGGACACGAATCAATATCAGGACACTATGAATCATTTAAAGATATCAATTTCTTGAAAAGGGCATTTTGCTGCCTCCCGTGCTGCCCCCGCACCACTAGGGCAACGGCGCCCTTGCCCCCTAGTTAGTACGCAAAAGTGGCCCTGAGTTTCAGTAAATTCTATGCTATGACACTTGAAAAGTGTGTCGTAATAAGTCATCCACTGAGGTCTGCTAACTTTTTATTATTGTTTTCGGTCCCCAAGATTCAACACTGTACGTGAAAACCAACAATGCACTCGGCCTGACATACTTTTTATTTTATAAGAATCTGCTAACTTCGGCCGGGGTTCGATGTTCTTAATTCATGGATAATTTCTGGCTCGAGTTTTTTATGTTCTTCTTATTTCAGTTGAATTTATTTGTCTACAAGTACCCACAATGAACTGTCTATAAGGCCATTAAACATCAGCTTCGAATGACAATTTCAGTACAAATCTACTCTGTTTTTTTAGACTTTCAAAAATCTGGTTGGTTTTTTCTTGTAATTTCCATCTTACTCTTCACGTTCTTGTATTGAAAAAGATATCTTAACGTAGTTTGTCCATGAATTAATAGCAAATCTTAAGCTTTTACTTTGAGTAAAGTTGAATGTCAGAGCGCCGAGATTAGCCCTTTTAAATCTTTATATACCCCCATTAGATGCTTTCTAAATATAATTACCATATAATATCTGATAAACTTGATATCTAATGCAACCTTTTCAAAAAGAACAAGTTAATTTTTGCTGAAGCTTGAGTGTTCTAAATGTCATTCTTTTTTCAACACTTCCATAACTACAGCTAAATTCTTTAAATTGTATTTATGACCACTAAAGAACATTTTCGCATGATATCTTTAGTACTACGGTTGACTAGGTGATAAAATATGCTTTGTTTTGTTAACATAAGAGAAAATTCTCAAAAAACTTTGCTTTTTCTTCCAATTTTTCATCTTATGCTGGGCACGTTCTTGGGTTGTTTGTTTTATTTGGCAAATCGAGCCTCGGCGTTCTTAGACAATGTGTTCTTACAAAACAAGAGATTAACCTTGATACCGAGATAATATGATATCGCACAGTAACATTAAAGGGGTGTGCTTAATATTATCTTCTTTTGTTATGGTCGTCTCAACTATAGAAGATTTTAATAGACTACAGTATCAAACTGGATTGGTAATGAATTAAAAGAACTAACCGCTGGTTTAAACCACATCAACATACCCATCCTATATGCATTGAAATGGTTAGCCTTATTTCTCTGAGTTTTTTAAATAACAATTTGGGCCTTCCTGCCCCCTTTTACTCAGCTAATAATTTACGACTTGAAATCCGAAATGAGTTATTACATAAGGCGACGTATTTTTATATCAATGAAATACATATACTTGATTTTCTCCAAAATGGACCAGAGAATCATATATTTAAATATGGAAACTGTGCATCTTTTTGAATAAAAAATGCTATCAAAAATGCAAACTTCCGCACATTCATTATCAAATAGAATAAAGGTTGTCTTGTTGGGAAATATCAGCTTAAAAATTAAATAACTATTAATCTGAATAATTAACCTAGCTATTAATAATCTATGCCATGCCAAAGAACACGGGTGCAGTGGCTGGGGCCAGGAGGCTATGGGCTCCCTAAAGCACTACGTTCCTCGAGCAACTTCGGAAAAATTGCTACTTCGTCAGACTTTGTAGGAATCTTTAGCACCGACCTCCTGTCAGTAAAAGTCATTCTGTGGAAGTGATTTGACTCTATCTACTCCCACTACACCCCTGTCGGTAAATATCAAAATCATATACGTACTAAGAAGATAAAAGAAACATTTTATATCAGCTTGGTGCTAGATGATATCCATTACAGGCACCGCGGAGCAGGGGGGCTTGGGGGCTTTAGCCGCATTTTTGTGCCAAATGCAAAATATTGATAAGTGAACCACCAGTAAAGCCTCTTTATATTTACTTTTAGTCGTGGAGCTTCCTATGCCTGTTTCTCGAGCTTGAATCACTGAATGTTCTTTCACAGAATTCACAACTATAGGGCTTTTCTCCACTATGAACTCTGCGATGTTTAATCAAATGCGCTGAAGTACGAAAGGACTTTCCACATGTTTCGCATGCATACGGTTTTGCCCCTGAATGTAGCCTCTTGTGCACTGTGAGGCCACTGTTGTCTCTAAAAGACTGACCACACACTTCACACTTATAGGGTTTTACGCCCGTATGTGAGCGCCAGTGTTTCGCATAGTTTGTTGAACAATGAAAAGTTTTATCGCAAAATTCACAACTGAACGGCTTTTCTCCTGTGTGAATCCTAAAATGTCGAGCTCGTGAACTGGACGAACTGAATCTATCGTCACATTGTGAGCATTTATAAGGCTTTTCCTTCGTATGGACACGTTGATGGGCATTAAGACGCCCGATCGTATAAAACGAATGCCTGCAAATGCCACACGAAAATGGTCGTTCTCCGCTATGAATCCTTGCGTGAATTTTCAAACCATAAATCCTAGTAAATGATTTACCACAGATATCGCAGCTGTGTTCTTTTGAACCGTCGTCTGTGTCCTCTGGATTACCACTTTGAACGTTAAGATTATTCTCTACATCATTAGATAAACGTTCGTTCGACGAACTTGCTCTCCTACTATCAAGGTATATACCGTCAGACGTATCTGGCTCCAAAAACGAACATCGCTTGCACAAAGTGCTAGCGTCACTTTCGACAAGATCACAGGGCAAAAAGAACTTGCCACATTTCACACACATACTATAGACTGCATTAGGTGAAGCAGTTTCCTCCCCAGGACTCTTGCTATCAGTATCAAGCCGACCATCATCCACCTTGTTGCAAGAGCTTGTGGTTGTCAAAGATTCTTCCTCCTTTATAGCCGAACATTGTGTATATGAAACGTGGGCGCCATCTAACATCGTTCTATTACCACGAGCAATCTCATGCTTTTTGGCATAAACATCGTGCAATGATTGAGGCTTTTTCAGTCTCGAGGTATCTGCAAAGTTGTAACTGGATTCTTTGCAATCTAAATCGTTCAAACGCTGACCACCCTCACAGCAATCACGTTGTGGAGGAATGGAAACTAAAGCTTTATTTATTACGTCATCACTAGTTCCGCACAAATTGTGTTCAGTCGTTGACGACATCATGGTTGATAGCAAAAATCCACTAGCCAAATAGTCAATGATTTATTTTCATTTTATTTCAAATCCATATTAGGGTTTTCCCTTGTTCAATTTGCTGAATCCTCCTGGGAATGATACCACCTGTAAAACATATCATAACAGATTTATCATTACACAAATATATCATTGTGTAAAGAAAATAAAGATAAATAAATAGGAAGACCAAAGCACATAATTACTAAATTGAAACCCACAACTAGCTTTAAATTTAAAATATAATTGTACGAGGAAAGAACGAACTAATTATATTAACAACGCTTCGTGCTCTGCCCAGGCACCGTGCAGCCATTGGGCTAGCAGGGACTATAGCCCCAACACCCCCCCCATTTTTTTGCAATTAAAGGCTAGACAATTTTTAGAAAGTTTTCTCTAACGCAACTTTGGAAAGTTTAATCTAATGGATCCTTAGTAGTTGCAGTTTGTCTTGGTTGGCAACCCCTTTTTGTTCATTTTCTTGGTGTCTTATCTTGTTAAATCTATTTTTATAGTAATTGATATCTTCTCTGAATCGGATCGTTTATAATAAATAAGTGGAGAGAAGCAAGCATTTTCTAAAAAAGGCGTTTTCCAATGTTCTTAAGAGGGTGGCCTCAAAAATTCACGGTCACGCCCTTTTCAGCCCACCCACTTTTAGAATGGTGCGCAGTGCCTGGCTTAGCCCGTTATCGAATGAAGATAGAAAAAGAAAATAGAACTAGAAACGTAGAAAGAGGATAGAATTCGACAGATAGGAATAGAAAGACGGGAGTAACAGCATGGAAAGGAACTAAATGACAATAAGCTAAAATCAGGACCAAAAATGACTATGCTAAATGCGTAAATAGTTTGCCAAGTCTTAAAGGATATAAGGTCACAAAAGGTCCGAAGTTTAAAAGATGATGGCTTTTTCTAAAGATGTTCCTTTTGCACTGTACGTTTGGGCAAAAAGAAGGCCAAAAGCTGACATGTCATCTTGAAGTGATTCGACAGGTTAGATAGGCGGTAGTGCAACAAGGGAATTTTAGATCTAGAGGGGTGGTCAAGGACGCCACAGAGGTGGGCGCCCCATCATGCCGTTTCAAGTGGCCATCATTCATGCCGATGCAAAGAAAGGGCAAAACGGCTGTTTTTGTGAAAGTGCTCTTCCTAAGAGGGTGCAAAGGAGGCGAATGGCCATGCAATGAAAAGCTATAATACAATATCTCAACAATATATAATGAATTCCAAAGGAAATCACGATTCCACGCCAAGGTCATGGTAACCATTCTAATTTTCCTTAGCAACCTAACAGGAAATTGTATTCCTTTTTTTTAAAATATAGGAAGATACATTTTTTCAATGGTTTTCAGGTCTCAGTTCTGATTTGATTGTTTAAAGGACGAAAGTAGGCGAAAGAACCATAGTTTTTATGTTACAATGCCAAGAGCTGATGGAAAAAAGACTGTCTTTTCATTCTCAAGGATTTTCACTTCTTGTTTGAAGGAGTTTCTTTGCTTTTATTTTGAATGGAAATATTGTAACCTGGAAATACAACAAAATGCAACTTCAAACTTTGAAAAAGCAATCATTACAGGCAATTTCTCGTGAGAACATTTGTTCAGTTTCCAAAAAAGCAATAGATCTTTGCTCTGGTGTCCCTGTGGGAGGTGATGTCTTCCAGGGGGGCTACAAAAACTTAGAATCAATCATATCATAAAGCATTTTGTACATTGTTAAGCAAGCCTTTACAAAAATTTAATGGTCTCTTTATTTGGAGGGATTATTGTAATGGGTTGAAT
This sequence comes from Rhopilema esculentum, assembly GCF_057945365.1. NCBI lineage: Eukaryota > Metazoa > Cnidaria > Scyphozoa > Rhizostomeae > Rhizostomatidae > Rhopilema > Rhopilema esculentum. Next base: position 8,888,782 of record NC_142818.1, on the reverse strand, counting down.
AGGCATGTAAAATCACACAAGCAAATTTTGATCAAATAGTGACAAGCATGAAACAACCCTAGCAAGAAGCTCAGGCTGGAAATTGGAAATAACAATGTTGTGTTATTTTAATTTATAATCTTGAAAATTAAAAGCTTGGGTTTGGCTGGGAGGAGTGGCGGAAGTCAATCACTGCTTTCAATCAAGCGTTTAAGGGGAAAATTTGTTCCAGAAAGGTTGAGAGCTGCTGGGTTTAGTTACGAAAAGTGGTATAAAACATCAGAATAATTTAACAAACAAGGTTAAAAACAACCTAAGCTGAAAACATCCCAGGGTGCTAGAGCACAATATTTATAGAAGCAAAGTCATGTTTATTTTCATATACCTGGGGAAACTGACTTTTTAGACATTTTTGAATTCACATTTGATGATTAAAATTTAAAATGAATGACTTAAAATGAATAGGTATGAAAAATCCAACAGTGAAGCCATTAGCAAGAAAGAGCAAAATCACATTGGTGAAAATGATCTAGTAAACTATGCATTTGAAACCTTTGGCAGTAAGCATTGTCTAAAAGTTGATTGATTTGAAATTAATGCTTCTTCTTCATACACCAATACAAGCACAACGTGAGTTCCCAGTTGTTAATTTTTGCTTTAAAATCAGAATCATTATCACAGACTGAATCAATAACATGCTGGCTGTAATGATTATATAAACTTTGGGTCAGCAAGTCTCCAAATGGTGAAATTAAAAAAGAAAATACTTGTGTTTTTGCTTTTAGCTACCTTACAGGAGACTTTAAATGTACCCCATGACAGTCAGTTTGAAACTGCAAAGGTTGTGGTGTTTCATGTTGTCATATTAAACAAGCAGTTTCCTCAAAATATCAATTCCACTGGAAAAAAGTAAAGCCCTGTTTACACTACAACTTTTAACCTGGGTAAACATCAACCTGGGTTGAACAGAAGGTATAGTGTACCCCATGTTAGTTGGGTTGACCCCTGTTAGTTTCACCACACATATGCTTCATTGTGAATCATTTTCATTGGCATCTTTCAAAATGGCAGGCGAAAATGATGAGAATTGGAGGTGGGGAGTGAATTCACTGTGGTACAAATGTATTGATCTTTCCTTGCAGTCTTCTCGCAATCTTTTTGAGGCTGTTTTCTTGTACAAGAATCTGGCTGTTGCTAGATCCCTTCTTCCACCCATATTTCAATAATGTCATGACTTTTTCATCGCTCCACAATAATTTCATGACTTAGGTGCTAGGATGGCTCAGTTGTTAGAGGCGCTGACTACAGACCCAAGGGTCATTGGTTCGAGTCCCTGGCATGAACAGACTTTCACCCAGAGTGGGGAGAGTTGCCAGCTCTTCGTAATTCCAAGCGTAGGAATCACGAGGTGTGGTCAAATCGAAAGGAAGGTCCAGGACACTGCTCTATAAGCATAGCTTCTCAGTTTCCTTAAAAATTACCTCCGGATGCTAGGTAGCAACAAATACAAATACAAATCCACAGTGACCTCTCTCTGTCTTAGCTTCACATATTTTCAAAATTTCTTGCTTATTCAAACTTCTGTTTGACAATGGCTTTGTTTGTTAGCCTCCTTTAATGAATAGCTCAAAAAGTGCATGGGAGTATATCAGATCTTTAACCTGGCGTGAACCCAAGTTTGTGCATACATTAAATTTCAAAGACTTTAGCCTGGGGTAAACCTAGGTTCAACCCACCTCCAGAGTAGGGTTGGATTAACCTAGGTTCAGCCCAGGTCAGCTGCGTTTACACCACAAAATTTCTAACCCAGATTAATGCTAACCCAAGTTCAACCCAGTTTAAAAGTTGTTGTGTAAATAAGTCTTAAAACTGCATACTCAAAATTCCTCCAGAATTGTCAGAGTGAAGTTTAACTTTGCATTCAAATTAACTGTTAAGATTTTGTTTAAGAGGGCATTAAATCAAGAGCAAAGTGACAAAAAGTTGAGAGCTAATTCAACAGTTGATTACAGGCCTATTGTTTGCTTAAAAGTAGGTATAAAGTAGGTGAGAAAAAGTATTGCACCAACCCCCTACAAAATGGCTGCACCTCTACAAACTTTTTATAGCAAACCAAAATTCAAATAGCAAAAGCAAGTTAAATTAACGTTTTAAGATGACCTTTAAGGTGGGAAATAATGGAAAATTTACCAAGGTAGAGAAATGCAATTGAAAAATGCAAATATAGCCTTTGATTCTTCTTATTTTCAAGCCAACACTGCAAAAACATGAAAACTGAGCTATGGCGATAAGAGTACCTGTAATATATTTGCAACAAAAACGGTTTCTCTTTTCACAAACATGTAAGATTTCATTAAGTCGAACTTAGAGATACTTACTTTCTGCTTGGTTGCCCAAAAATTTTTTTTATGACTCTTATGAAAGTATTTCTCTAAAGTTTTGGTCGCATGTTTTTCGCACTGCAAAAGGCCTAATTTTGGATACCATTTTGTAACATGTTGCAATCAATCAATCAATAAATCAATAAAACAAGTCAGTAGCCTTTAACTCCATCTCTTCCAGCCAATTGCGATGTTGTTTAGGGAAAAAATATTACAGTAATATGTTCCAAACAGCTTTTCATCTCCTGGTTGAATGAAAATACTAAAACTTCTGTGAAACAGTCGTAAAGAGTGACCCGTCAGTGTCCAGAAAACTTTCATTAAAAAACGGCTGTAAAAGTGTCACTTTTCGCTAACTTCAAGGCCAATAATGATCTTCTAGGATCACAAACATCTAAATGTGATCTTGCCAAAGTTTATTCAAATTTATCATGTGGCGTTCAAAAGTAACCTGCTGCAAAAGTTTTTAATTGAATATAACAAGTTTTACAAGGGTTTCAAAGCTTCGAGACTGTCCAAACAAAAGTTTACTTTTTTGATATTATAAAAAGATATTTTTCTCAAAATTTAAATTGGAAATGTTGCCAATGGTTTTAAGTTTTGTTTGATTGAGTTTTAATCATGGAATAACGCTTAATGGCTTCATAAAAGTGGTTTGAGTTTTGAATGGCATGTTGTTCTCAACGCTGACACCATTATTAATTCGTCGAAGTGGTGCAATGTATCAAGAAAGCAACATCAAATTCCCACACTTGAGTTAATTTCTCACCAATAAAGTCTTTTGAACCCACTCCTTCTGCTTACCATACCTGTCAAAACTTCGACAAACAACTTGAAATTGATTCTGTGGCAAAAAAACTTCTTGTCAAGCATCCCACTTGCAGTCACAAATAAAATGTTGCCTCGCATTAACAACTTGGTAAAGAGGCTGGAAACTTTTCCCGGAAATTTTGAAATTGTTCCTGCTACTCCTGGGGTTTTAGCACGTGACAAGCTCTAGAACCTGAAAATTAGGCAAATAAATAGTGAAAGGAGGAATGAAATCCGAAAAAAACAAGCAACAGCGCTAAAACGAATGCTTCAAACGTCCAGAACAACAGAGTATGCGAGAATTGAAAAAAAGCAACTGCCCGTTTTCATAGGGCTCAATATTTGTTTGGAACTCCCCATGTTTGAAAATGGATGGCCTTAGGACGTAGGACGACCTCCGACCACACTTGCATGGGACGGCTGCAAAAAACAGGCGCATCGTTTTTATGCAAATAAGTTTTAATCAGATTTAATTCCTACGCGGGGACCCCTTAGTTATGCTAAACAAATCCCTAATCGCAGGCAAAAAATTTTGGGCTTTTGGTGCATCAGCCCTTGTCTTGCCTGAGCAATGACGCAATTTTATGGTCAGTGTTTGGTTCCAGGGAAAAGCTGCCTTAGTTTTTTACCCCGCCAATCAGACTGCACCTGTCACACAATCGAATGTTTGTGCGAGATAAAGCAAGGCAAGAGAAAGCAGGAGGAAGTATGTAGCGGGATAAGGCAGAAGGAGAAGCGATTACAAGGGGACAGGGATGGGAGGGGAAAACCGCATACAACATAGCGTGACTCGTGCTGCATAACTGTGATAAACCAAAAATGCTAGCTAGGGCAAGGTCTCGTAGAAAACACCACAAGGTAATTGCGAATAGCTGACGTAATTTGATGATATTGACAGCCTACTAAGGGTATACGTGTGGGACCACCCGATTCTAGAAAAGGGGAATCTGTGCACTTTCCCCGCGGATATTAACTCGAATTAAGCGTATAATTCCCATTTTTTCTGACTTCCTTTGTTACATAGCATCAGTATCAATGGGCAGTTGTTAAAATGATACCCTGGTTACCGGGGATAAAATATTGTAGACGTCCGCGGTGGCAAATCCTTTAAAAATGTTTCTGTGGCTAGTTTCGAACTATATTTCTGACCCCGTGCACACGAGAGCGGATCCGTTTGGGTCCGTTCCCAAACTGGATCTGATCCAGAGTATTGTTTGCGTACACACGGGACGGGAACGGGCCCAAAATATTTTGCGTGCACATGAGATCTGATACAAGTGGATCCACGTTCAAGGAGGACATGCGCACAAAACAGCATTTACACAAAGAACGCAAATTTTTTGCGCCATTTGTTTATTCATTGCAGAAAAAGTTTTCACAAGGTCATGGCTTCGCAACAAACTGAAACCACAGGCAGCAAAACGAGAATTCTATTTGGACAGACGACGAAACAGCGTTGTTGTTGAGAATTGTTCTCGATTATAAAAGCAAAAAGCTCGCTGATGCGCTGGACTGGGAGACAGTTCGATCAAAATATGAGAACATTACAGAACGATTTATTAAGGCCTATCTACATGAAGAAAATTCGGAAGATTTTCCCAGAAAATAGCCTCGTTTTCTATCCGTACCAGTTTGGGCCCGATGCAGGTGTTCAAACGTGAGCCAAGTGGATTGGACCCAAACGAGCACGCTTTTTGTATCCGTATCAGTCTGGTACGGATAGCAGACCCAGATTAGATCGGATAGAAGAGTTTTTGTGTGCACGGAGGACTTGTCCGTACCAGTTTGGGGCGGACCCAAACGGATCCGCTCTCGTGTGCACGGGGTCTAAATAATGGGGACTCTGGCACCAGGGCATTAAAATGACATAGAATAAAATAATTGTTAGCTATTTTCTCATTTGTCCTCAATACGTTTTGCTCTGAGTTTTAAGGAATTTAGATATTTGGCTGTTTTTTACAGTTTTTATCAATATTGGCGTCCAACTTAAAATTTTTGTCAATCTAAAATTTTTAGTCATATTTTTTTGTTTATTGTTCAATATTCCTTTTAATACAAAAATGAATGGACAAAAAAAGCACTAAAATGACCGCAGATTATCGTTACGATAATCTGCTGGCAGGTGCACAGAAGCTGAGAAAAGGGGGCCTGTAGTCTCCCCTCAAGCATCAATTTTGTAGGAAAACTTTGAAATTTTGCTGCTTTACTGGATTTGTCGAAATTGGCCAAAGAACCTTGTTTATAGTTGCCAAACACCCTGTTCCATCAACTGATGCCCTGCTTGCTGGAAAGATGAACAAGGAATGAAATGAGGTCATGTGATTCAAGATTTACCTAGATGACGTCATTCTGATACGTGGAATAAATCCTACTTGAATTCTGCTTCTAAAGATACTCTCGAAAAAACGAAGCTTTAGCAATCAATATGGACAGATTGAAAATTTTAAAAGGACGGGTGCAAACAAACTGCAAGACTTACATCAACATACTGAGAACTTTGATAAAAAGAGCCCAGGTGGACAAATAAAGGCAAACAAAACTAAGGGTGATTGTGTCATCTGTACTTAAATTTGGTCAAGTATTTGGTTGATATTTATTATAAATAGCATACTTTGTTGTATTTGACATGGCAGGAAGAGAGTACAAAATAAATAATCAACTTAAGACGATTCTGTAACAAATATTGTGCATAATTATAACAATCATGATAGAAAATAGCCAAGGAACAAATTGACAACTTATTTTTGTTTGTTTGGCTTTTTCTTTACACGTGTGGTGACGTCATTGGTATAAGTTATCTTCACAGACCAGAGGCGGAAATTCATTGTAGGGAGGGCAAAACCTCCAAAAACAAGCAAATTTGTTGACAAATGAAAAAATTTGCCGACAAAAGCCCTAAAAACTGTGTCTAAACAGATCATTTAGCAAAAGCTACCCCCGTAATTTCCACCTCTGACACAGACATGCTAAATCTGTGATGCGTACAAAAAAGAAATCCAATAAAACCTTTACTCGTGTATGTGATGAAATGAGTCAATTGATTGAATAAAATTTAGTTTCGCGGACAGCTTCTATCAAGCATATTTTAATTCTTTATTTACAAAAGCAGCTATTGAATAAAACTCAATAATAAAAATCAAGCACTTTCCCAGGATTAAGAATGTTTTTCGGATCCAAAGCTTTTTTAATCTGTTTCATTACGTTGAATGTGTCGTGTCCAAGCTCCTCCTGCAGTAACTTCATTTTGCCGATTCCTATTCCGTGTTCCCCTGTGCAGGTTCCGTTCAGAGACAGCGCATGCCTAGAAGAGACGAAAGTATTCAATCTGTAATCAAATATGTGAGTCTCCCAACAGCTACATAAAAAGGCCGACTAGATAATTTACAATTTGTGTAGCTCCTCTGTCCACAGTTAACGATAAGAGGAAAAATTTTCACGTCTTCGGTTTTAATCCTCTTGTGAACATTTGTTGAGATTTCCCTGAATTCTTATTCCAGAATTCAATCCCTCCACTTATTTCTACTTCCATAAAGAAAATTTTCAGAGAAAATCCTAATCCCCTACGTTTAATCTAAAAACAACTTTTGAAAAAAGTTAAGACTTAGTGTGGGTATTCTAAACTTTTTCGCAAGGACTGTAATTCTATGGTATCGTCCTTAGTATTCCGTTTGTTGATGCTATCAACAATACCTGGCTAGTCTCTCGTGGAAATGCTTGGCTGCTGAAATTTCGTCTGGGTCTTTAGGATCGACGATCACAAAGCAATGAAAATTGCCATCCCCAACATGGCCCAGAACTGGTGCTATAGAGAAGAAAAGAAGCTATGCAGTTTCATCGTGTTTGAATGTAAAAACTGATAACTTACGCCATGCCAAAATGAGCATGGCGATTCGTATGTTAATTTCTTCAATCTTTAAATGGGAAAAAATTCAATCAATTCGCTATTCAAACAAAAGTGAGTGGCATGGTTTCATACCAGCTGCAAAAAAATTTGCGTATCATAAAAGAATTAGAGTATTTTGTGTAAGCATGGATATGCGCTAAGAAAGAGTCAGAAAAAGGAATATGGATGTTTAAATCACGCAATTTTTCTAATACCAACAGCAACAACATATTCTATTAGCAACAACAACAACTTCGCTGAGCTGCTCATCTTTTAACTCTTTATTGCCAAATTTCCCACAAAAAGCAGGAAAAAACAAATACAGCAATAAGGTTATAAAAGCTGTGTAAGGTTCCTAATTTTCAATTATCAAAGCAAACAAATGTCCTTTGACAACAGAAATGCTGTTATGAGTGCCCTCTGTTGAATGGACGCCTTACAGAGCCCCCCTTCGTTAGACTTTGGCACCCCAAGCAAACAGATAAGATCAAATGAGAGAAAAATTGTTAAAGGCCAATATTAAACTTATACAGGAAAGGCAAAAAGTTGGACTTCACATAAAATGCTGTCCGAGCCTGAAGTAAATCGGTTTGTTGACTACAAAGAGGATGTTGAGCTGGGAAATTGTGATGATGACGAAGAAGGAAAATCTCAATGCTATCGAAGTTAATTGAAGTGGGAACAAACTATCAACTCTTAACAAGGTTTTGATGCATAAAAAAGCATATCTACTGGACTGTTGATCTTTTTGTTTACATAAAACTGTTTTTGTACGTTTACAAATTTACAGTACTTCTAAAATTGATAAATTTCCTGCTCATAGGGAAAATAACTAAACCAGCTCACTCGCTCCGTTCCTCATGAATGTATGCTAAGCCAGTAAAGGTTCGTCTCACAGTTCTGTTCTGACAGTTTTGTATAACAGACGGAATTCATGTTCTAGCTGAAGAATGAGACTTACTGACTAAATTTGATGATACCGCGTCTTCTTTTGCCGCCGTAACTAGCTCAGGAAGGTTGGAAATCGGAACACAAACATCAGTTACTATTCCCTAGAAAAAAAATCTATTTGATACCTTGGAAATACAAAAAATACGATACGCTGGGTGGTGTTATAAAGTGACAACCTACAAAGAAATATCACATAAAGGTAAAAAGGAAAACACTATCTCGAAAAGATTTTTAAGCGTTTTAGAATCTGTAATGTAAAGTAATATGCCTTTGATGTGGATCCCCCATCGATAGAATCCTTGCTTTTAGATCAGCCTAAAAGAGCTCGGATGACACTAGCTTCGCGGTCCAAAAGGGATCCGTGAAAACTTCCTTGATTTAAAAATACATGCATAATATCTCAGGTTTTACCCCGGGGGCTGAGCTAGCTTTCGCTGAACCTGCGAAAATAATCACTTGTGATAAATTACCATCTAGCTCTGCTTATTTACAGATCTTGCAGATTGGGTCGACCTCGACTTCGATCAATTAGACTTCTGGAACCAAGCAGAAAACATTTATTTCAACATTATTAGGAGAATATCCAAAATAGGTAAAACGACTCTAAAATCTAGAACAAATGATAACATTGCTTTAAGCATATAACTTACTTTGCAGCCCGGTTTAAATGCAAGTGCGGCGTAGTACATGCTGTGTCTTGCTTTCCACAAACGGTTCCTTTCTTCCATCTCTTTTGCCCAAAAGAAGTTTGATCCTTCGTTCATGTTCACAATTTCATCTAAAAAGGAATAAACTTTTTTTAATAAGTGTAAAATGAAATTGGAAAAGTCGTAGTGATTATTTCCAGTTATTCTTTTTTATGACAATAAAAAAAGTCCAGAACTTGGCCAAACCATACGCCTTGTAACCTTTTCATGGAGGAAATCTTCTCTATAACTCATTTCATAGGTCCTGCAACAACAGTTTACAATCTTAAGTTGATGAGCTATAGCAAATTGATCAACCTACTTGTTTTTTCAAGCTGATCTTCGACACTTTTGTCGCTGCCATGGAACTCAAGAAACAGAGAAGGGGCAACCGTATAATCTGTCCCAGAGTACTTATTGCACATCTCCATAGCAAGATCGTCCATTAGCTCTGAAAGACGAATTAAAAATTGGCCTTCAAAAATCTACCGACTAATAAAAAGATAAGAATAAAAATTGTCCCCATTTTACCATCTAACTTTAGAAAGCGAGATTACACTTCCGCATCTCTTCAGAAAGGCCACTGCCGATAATAAACCGCCAAGGTAATGGGATAGGGAAGTTACTACATACAACGAGCTTACTTAAGCAAAGCTGGTGTCAACATGACTTACAAGAAGATAGAATCCTGCTTACCGATGCGAGCAATTGGTATCCCACATTGAAGAATCATAACAACAGAGTCCACCGCATCTTTAATTGTTGGAAAACTGCAAACAGCTGCAACGATCTAACGGAAAATTGTTTTAGCATTCTAGAGTTAAAGTTTATATTTGTTTAGCAGCCATAAAATGTATATGCAATATAGCACAGAAAGTATCACTGATAGACAATCATGAGGTGTAGAATAAGGCGGTTCGAAGTTGCAATTCAGTCTCCCATTTAATGCTATCATCACGTAACTGTTCCTTGATGCAATAATATGTACACCAAAGCGCGTACGACTATGATTATACGGCTTCTTTCATTATATAACAGAATGGTAAACAGCAAGTTCAATAAAATATACGGCGTAAATTCATAAGATATCATGGGTTTGTTTTATGATTGAGAGCTTTAAGATTTCACTCCTTTATCAAGATATAAAAATAGCTTCACATTACAAGGTAAACCTTTGAAGGAAATTTTGCGAATCTACTGTCGTCCGTACGAATATTCAAATCTCTTTGTTTTGGACTCTTCATTTTTGATCGTATAACAAGACAAAAATCGACAATTTCAATGATCACTTGCCTATCAAACGAGTCGCAGTCAAGCTAAAACAATAATAACTTTTACATTCACTGGGTCTCATTATTGAGTCGTTACTTTCAATAAGTTATGAGAAGGGATGGGAACATCCTTATGGTATGACTAATAAGTATGAGAAAAGCCTTACTGTTTCGGGTATTGGGTACAGTCTCAGCGTAGCTTTCGTTATCAAACCCAGTGTTCCCTCAGATCCAACAAACAAATTTGTTAAATTGTATCCAGCAGCAGTCTTTCTGTAGTTAAAGTAAGATATTTAACAATAGGAATCATTGAAAATTATGAAAACTTTCGCTGTTTACAAGATTGGCATTCAAGTCAGGTATTGAAGGGGAATCTCCCTAGAATGGCATTCAAGTCAAGTATTCAAGGCTAAATGCATCTTAGACAAAATTACTTTATACAAAGTTAGAGACGTAGCCAAAGAGAAAGCCGCAGATTTGAAAATAATACTCATCCCAATGCTAACCTAGAGGTGATACCTTACCCTACTGCCTCAATACCTTACTGCCTTCACCTCACTATGAGAACTTGCCAAAGTTGTAGAACAAGAATTAGACACTTTCAAGATTTTCGATGGCATTAAGGGGGCGGTTATTCGAAGGGTAGGGGCACTTTTCGAGGATGAGCGCTTTTTAGAGAAAATACGGTGACAGAAATTCTGAAATCCCGTTTTCACTTGACCAACTCCACCATGGCTTAGCCTGTCGCGATAATCGGTGATTCTTTGTTGGAACTTGAAATAACCGCAGGTTTCATTTCTCTGAGTCAAGTTTTCCCCTGAATGTTTTAAAAATTTACAGACAGATAAATTCTAAGCCTCGTTCTTAGTTAACGTAAGTGCTAAAATTTCCAAGCTTCGCTTAATACATGTGACTGCAAGGATTTTTCCATTCAGCAACCAAAAGATCAGACCAAAAAAGCTAAAAATTACTTGGTGCGGCGGTCTTTTCCTGCAGTGTGGATTATTTTCCCATCAGCAAGAACCACTTCTAAGTTCATCACATTCTCCCGCATTGTGCCATATCTGTCATTAAAAAGACAGTTTACTTCAAGAAGACTGAAAAAAGAATTTACGCTGAAGCAACATCAATCTAAGGATAACTGGAAAGAAACTTCAGAAAAAAACAGCAGTATAATTTAGACTTAGGATTTTGAAAACAACATCAGCCCGATGAACGGTCTTCAAACCAATGACAAATATTAAAAGTATAAATTTCTAGCTTCACAGAGGCACGAATGAAGGGACATGAACGATAATTAACCGATCGCTTTCCATAGAAGTTGCTTGACTTCTGTAATTTTTCTCATGGAAAGCCGTCAAGTTGGCTAATTACCAGCCTTCTCCGTGGTTTCTACCTTAAAATTCTGTAGCCATTAAACTTTCTAATAAGATATCTTGTTCGGAAGACGAAACCTTTAGTCCTTCGTTTCGAAACAATACCGTTCTAACCATTCAGCGTCGCAGGGTCATGGCAAATGCGGTTTTCGCACAGCTGTTTTGTCTGTGACGGCACAACTCTTGAACTTCCCGCCAGGGCTTCAAAAGACAACGCGCATGTGCAATGACCACAAAACGGGGGCTAGTGCATGGTCTGGAAGACAGCCATTATTCATCTCCCGAACAAATCAAAGGAGGAATTAAATGTTGTTAGGGCAGTTATTTTCAACAAATGACTGCGCCAGACTTTCAAAATACCAAACACAGCACATGAAACAAACGAAGAAGTGCTTCAACGCGCAGAAACCACCAGATCTCTTGTAAGAACAATAAGAAGGGGACAGCACATTTATTGGACACTACACGAGAAAGGAAGGACTAGAAGCCATCGTTAGGGAAGTGAATAGAAAAATACAATGAGAGAAGAAACTGGACAGCCTAGAAATTTGGTAGGGAAAAATAGAGAAAATGAAACTATAAGGAGATCTAGAGATAGAGAAAGATGGAAGCTCGTGGTCGCCGACTCTTGTCAGGGTGACACTTGATGATGATGGTGATGATGTTGCGGCACACTAGCTTGCCGTGAGAGATTGTCAGGTGTTCTATGGGAAAACTACCACTTGCATTTTATTGGTTTTAAAAATCCATTTCTGCGATCTTTGCTTGTAAAAAATTTGCTACCGTCAAATCACTGTAACGGAATAATAATCATAATCACACTGAGTGAGAAAAAAATATGAGCACATTGAGTGTCAATATAGAACATTTTGGCTCGATGGTGTCTCGGTGGAATTTTTCATGTATAAAAATGAGACATGGTAAAAATTGAAAACATTACATGAGGCAAAGGATGGCCACCAATATACACAAAGACCACAGGTTTCTTTTACAGGGAAAATAATGGCCCTAAGATGACAGGATACATCCCTAGCTGGGATGCCCATAAGGTGAATTTCGTGGTAAAAGATCTAAGGTCTGCAAACTATAAACACTTGTAACCAAGTAATTCGTCAGTATTATGAAAGTATATTGTTATTCTTATGTAAGCGTCAAACAACATGAAAACCGATAGTCAGAAAGCATCTGACACAGTTACTTGCCTAAAGAGCTGAGGAGCGATAAATTCAAATGCACGTGTACATTGTTTCAAATGTACAGGGGATAACTATTAAAAGGTTAGGTGCAAGACAGGGATAAGACAGGGATGTATGTTAAGTCCACGATTATATACATTAACTATTAAATGGGATTGAATTGCTTCATATATGGGTAAACTTGATCTTTGTGATGGTAGTGATATTTGTTTTATTTTGCTCAGTTTGCGAATGGAAGTGGTAAATGGAGGTAAATGGGGAAAGAAAGTTAATTTAGATAAGAACAAACAAAGCGTTTGCATTAGAAACAGAGGTGAGACAAATACACAGGTTCGTTTCTGTCGTCCCGAAAATTTTGGTAGAACGCTACCCAAAATCCACGTATCTGAGAATGAAAACGATAAAAACTACGTTATTGAACTACAAAAGATGTTATTGAAGAACTTAAAAAAGATTGCTGTCTTTTGCAGCTTTTAAGATATCTGGTATTGCCAATTTACGTTCAGTATAAACATTGTGGATTTGCGTGAGGGGTAAACCCATTTGCAGTCTTGAATAAAAAAAGTAACGGTGACAGTTCTGGTTGAGCCCTATTAAAGAAGCCATCGAATTTAGCATTAATTTTAATCTCCGAGTGGAGTTCTTACTATGTTAAGGATCTTATCTTATATGAATATTTCAGGTGATTGAAGAATTAAAACTCACATTCTCAAGCTTTCATAGAAAGAGCCCATAAATACTTTTTTTGCTTTTATGAAAATTCTACTTTTGACATGCTCATTCATACATTAATGCTTCATGACTCATTTTTAAAAATATTTAATAAGACTCGAAAAACAATTCAGTCATTGAAAGACAGTATTTGATAGATAGAGAGACAAAAGTAGCACAGTTAAAGGCATATCCAGTATAAAAATATTTTTCAGGAATACGATTTAGTAAGTATGTTAGTATGTAAGTATGATGAAAAGATGAACACCTGTTCTCCACAAAAAGGGAGTCTGAAGCCCTTTAAATATAATTGACAACACTCTGCAATCTGCATTTTTGGTTTAAATGTGGGCCATCTTATTTGGTCTGAGGTGACAATACATATAAATGTTACCTACCTGACAGCATTTGTTCCTGAGGCACTTGTAGCAACCATGCCACATAAGGAGCATTCTGCCCCAGGATCTATAAAAAAACAAATAACTGTGGTTGAAGCTTGAAGCTACTTCAAAAAATATTTAAAAAGAATTCAAAAAAGGTTTCATTAGTAATTAGCATTAAAAAGCCAGATTAAAAAGATGACTTAATTAAAGTTGGCCTAAAAAGATTTTGCTTACTTCTTACCAATTCTTCACTTACTATTAAGTCAACAGAAAATTTTTAAAAACAAATTAATTCTGTTTTTCCAAACTTATATTGCAAAGTACACTATATGTAGACAGAAATACTCATAGCAAACCAATTAATATGAGTAAGGTCATTTAAAAGCCTGAGACTATTTTCTGTAAGTTGTGACTTTTTTCTGAGGCTTACTAAGATGTATTCCTTAATTTAGGCTAAGTTGAAAAAGACTTGGATTTTGTCAACTGTGATGGTTTAACTTCTTGTTATAACAAATTCAATGGCATCCTATGTTATCATATGAATGCAACTAACCATAGCCAAGGAAATGACTCTTTGTAACTAAAAGTTTGATTGAGAAAGGAACTGTGCCACCCAAAGGCCAAAAATGCAGCTGCCAGTGTTACCAACCACATGGTGCATCACTAAAGGCCTTACAGGTTGGTGCTTAGGACAGCACTTACCATATTCTCTCTTAAGACCCCCCTCTCCAATGAGTACCCCCAAATATTATGAAAACAGATGAAGACCAGCTAATCACCACAATAGTCAGTCATCAGCCAAACATAGTTACAAAAACCTATGCTTTTTCAATAGGGAAAGTTGTCTTCAAATACTGACAGAACCAGATATCCAAAAATCTTATTGAAACAAAAAGCTAATTTGCATCTTCATCAAATCAATATGCAGAGGCATTATGACTGAAAATTGAAGTAAAAACAATGACAGGCTTTATGCAACTTACACAAATGTAATACCAATTGTTCTACATTCGATATTCTCCAACATGTAAAAAAGCAATAAAAATTCCACAAAGATTTCTTCTGGAGAAAAATCATGTGCAAATCATAGGGTATGCCTACCTACAGGAAACCAAAGGCCAGCATCCTTGACGTAGTGATTCAAATCATCTCGTTTAACACCTGGCTCTACAGTGACGTCAAAGTCCTCTGGGTTCAGATCAATTATTTTGTCCATTTTTGTCAAATCAACACAAATTCCACCCTGAAAAGTTTAGTGTGAATTCCTATACTTGGAAAACCTCTAGATATGAATCAAAGGGAAGAACAGGACCATGTGAAGGGTAATTTTGCAACCTAGAGTGATGTTTTTCATGTTTTGGTTTCTGAATATGCAACATTCAAATGGTCAACAAAGCAGACTTTCAATCTGATGGATGAATGAACAATTTTTTTTACAAATTTTACATCTTATATGAGCTTGCTAAAAAACAATTAGGAATCTCATAAATTTCATTGTAATTCCGTAATTACACAATTCAGATGTCTTTTTACCTCCCATGGCAAAAATAATACTTAGCAACTTTTGTATCTTTTTCTGGCACCAATCTCTTTTTTAATCCCTTCCTTTTGACTCATTCACTGCCATAGTGACAGGAGCTGTCATCCCCAATCAATTGTGCTAACTATTTCACCCTCTTTTAACACCTTACTAAAAAACATCCTCCAGCCAATTGAGAAGACATTAACAAATCAAATTCTTCTATGTATTAAGGTTTCTAGAAGTCATCAATATGATGTGGCTTAAAAATTTAAAAGAAAGTTAAAAGTGGGAAAAGCAAAATATACCTGAGTAGCAGTGACACCACCTTCTAGCCCAGTTCCCGTTCCAAATGGTATAATATGGACATTCTTGGAGTAGCACACCTTTACAACTTCACTTACTTGTTCCACATTTTGTGGAAAAACCACAGCATTTGGCATAAAAGATTCATGATAAGATTCATCATGACTATGATGCTCTCTTACAGACATTGAAGTAGAAACATTTTCAGCACCACAGATTTTCCTCAATGAATCAAGGCTTTCAATCACTGCTGCAGGGGCCTACAAAAATTAATATCCATTTAACATAATAAAATTTTAGCTTACAAAATACAACACAAAGCATGAATTTCAGAGCAACAACTTTAATTTTCCATGTTGAAATACTTTTTAAGAAAAGATAGATTAAACTCTGATATAATCCTGTATGCCGGGAGGAAATATTAGCTATATATAACTTGCATTTTTATGGGACTGTACATTCTGTTCCATCATGGATTGTAGATTGTTTGTCACTATCTGTTGTTATTATGAGTATCAAATTTTACAAATTATACAATCCTATTGTAGACTTTAAAAGTATTGCTTAGACATGAATCTTGGCAAGGAGCCAATGAAAGAAATCACCCAACACAATTTTGGATAACATTCACCATATTAAACTCCAACTCATAAGGTACAGAAAGCATAAGCTCCTTTGGTTTTCCAAATTTGGAAAGCTTGTCATGCACACAGAAATTGAAGATCTTGGTGTGCAAATTAGCAAATTTTGTCTTTTGAGGTGCATCAAAAAGCAAATTTTAATGTGCACAGAGGAATTTTAGTTTGCTATGTTTGTGAAACAGATCCAACTCTGAAGAATTTGATTCAATGTAAGAACATTTACCAAGAAGAAGTAAAGGTGCATTTCTAGTATAAGTAAACTTGAGTTTTCTGGCAGGTGAAATAAACATATAAACAGCAGAACCAGATATTTTTTCAAATTTTCACTTCAATGCAGAATTTGGAGGAGGTTATTCTTTTAACTTCAAAGGCCGGTAAAGGAGGAGGTTATTTCATCAAAATTCATTAACTGATCTTTGGCAGATTTGGTGAAATTTCAGAAATTACACTGGATTCTATATCATATTAGAAAACTGACAAGAAGTGGCCTTTTTGCCAGTGATGTGCCACCGTACAACATTGCGATGAGGAATAAGCGGGGAAACGTTATTAGGCCCATATTTCAGTTCGCCATGCAGTCTATTGCAGTATATATCGTGTGCAGGAGGGGGAAAGAGGGACGCAGATTTTTAGGGCCGAATACCGTTGATGAACCAAGAAAAGTCCATTTTTGGTCGGCCCATAAATGTCATTTCAATTCAAGATCACCTTACTTGCTTTAATTTGTGCTTTAAATATGATTGTTAATATGCATGTTCCTTTATTTACATATTCTTGAACCCTTAATGCACAAATGCCCTGGTTTTCACGTACCATGCTA
This sequence comes from Rhopilema esculentum, assembly GCF_057945365.1. NCBI lineage: Eukaryota > Metazoa > Cnidaria > Scyphozoa > Rhizostomeae > Rhizostomatidae > Rhopilema > Rhopilema esculentum. Next base: position 8,871,869 of record NC_142818.1, on the reverse strand, counting down.
TTATTCCTTTTCCATAATATAGCGCCTGATTGGCGCTGTTCAAATTTGGGCCTAGTCAGCAGAGGGATAGACTTCCTTGACTTTGTTTTTTGTAACAGCGGGCAAAGCCTTGATCTAGTAGTAGAGAGTCTTCTGTAAATTGGTTTCCAACTTTGGGATAAAATTGGTGAAGCCTTCTTTGCCAATCTGAATTCCATTCTCCAACAGGCTTACTTTCATTCCAATAATTTCCTTCACTTGAGTACAGCTGTTTCGTTTGTTGTTGTTGTTATTGCTGCAAAGAGTGAAATTGTTTCTGAGATCAGCTTCAGCTGGCTAGTATTTTTAGGATACAGTTACAATTTTTGTACCAATACAGCGATTGTTACAATTGTAAAACCTAGTTTTAAAAGGTTGTACTGCAAGTGTTTAGAACAAAAAGAGAAAGAAACAGATGTTGGGATTAGAAACTATTGAACAATTTTTATTCTAGTGCCCAAGAGAGATTCATCAATTTCAGGGTTTGAGTATCCATAAAACGTGGAAGACCATAAACCTAAAAGAAGTTGCAAATATTCAACACTCTTCAAAACCAGTGAAAAGCGGCTCAAAGGCTCTATTTAATGAAAATTCAGCAGCATCTAGGAAACAAAGCATAGAAACTGCATAAAGTCATATGCACATTTACTCATATAAAACAAAAGTAAATTACGACTATGATATTCCTTTAGCCAACGAAAGGACAATCCATAAGGAATACAGGATACAAGTGACATATCAGCGCCTTTGCCTTAAAATGAACACAGCAAAGTTGTTGATGATGTGGTTGAAAAGACATAATATGCCCACGTTATTCAACCGATCCAGTCCTATTCCTTTCCTTGTGTTCTAAGTACCTAAAATAGGGGTGCGATTTGGAAAAAAGGTGATTGGTTTCCTTACTTTAGGGTATGTAAGAAAACTGCTCTAAGCCTGATCTAAGAATCACTTTCTTTGAGAAGCGATCTTTGCAATGGCACGTTACATATTTTTCATTGGAAATGTAATGCAAAATGAAGTGGTCGAATATTTCGTCGTTTTCTTCGGGCGGGGAGATTAGAAAGATGCATGCGGTTACCATCAATGTTGGATCTTTAATACCTACCAGTGTTCTAAAGGAGGGAATGCTAGTAGCCTTGCATACAAAAATATCATCAATGGCGTACGGTGTTTTAACGTTAGCCATACTCATTCCCCTCCCAGCTACTCGCCTCCCCCCCCTCACTAGGGTGGTGCGCTCAGCGTAGTTTAAAATGGCGATAAGTTCGCAATAAGTGGGGTTCGTAATCGCGGGATATCACAGTTTATTAAGAGTGTAGTGTAGACAGTGGCGTAACGGAGGCGTCTGGGGCCTTAAAGAAAGAACAAGGATGGGACCCTACCTAACTCTGTTGCGCATGTGAAAACACCATATCAAAATATGAAAGTGACAAATTTTCCTCGTTAACTAGGAGAATCTACGTTTTAGAAGCTTCAATTGAAGAACTTTTAAAAGTTTTGAAAATGAGGAGAAATTGAGCGAAGTCTTAACAGATGTAGATATAAAAATAATTTGGGGCCCCTTTTGGTCCTAAACTAAAGTGATCAGACTAACATGCCCCAAACTGCGTTACGCCAATGAATGTAGCTTGAAAGAAAGAATAAAAAGAAATATAAATCTAAGGCAGATACCATTTCTAAGCTGAAGATGTTTCAGAGAGCATAACAAGTTTACAGAATGACTAAAAAGACTAACGAATGACTAAAAACTCTGTTTGTAGTGTAGTCATTTTAAGTGCAGCTGAGCTTTCGATACAAGATAAAATCATAAACGAATTCATTTAACGAAACAGCTTTCAACATAAACGCCGTAACATCGAGGTGTACGGAGCAACATATATCATTTGAATAAAATGCTGTGCAATAAAAACTTTTGTTACCTGAGTTTCAAACAGTGAAGAGAAGTGCAGATACATTGCATTATTACAATACAAAGATGACAAAAATCGTTTTTATTCACACAGCATATCTCTGCTTTTAAGCAGCGAAAACATAGTGTGTTTAAAGGACCTCTTGTATCTTGATGGAGAGTAATTTAAAAGCCACTATGAACAAATATAAACATTTGTTTTGAAGATTATCGCAAACGTTGATAATAATACCACTCTTGTTAAAAATCTTAAAGATAAATGCATTTAAAAAAGCGCAAGGTAAATCAGTCTTCTAATGCAAAGATACAAGACAAATCCTGCGATACAGATCTTGAATATCTTCTCCGTAATGGCTCAGCAACCCTGAATTACCAAGTGTCAGATTTCCCTAGAATTACTTGTTACGTAGCTTAAACATTTTTCTATGTAATCGACCTTCAAGTATGATTTCAGCCACTTTATAGTTTCTCTGCCGCTCAGGCACATTATATTTCGGTGTAACAATTTTTCCCAAGGTGAGAGAGGGGTGGCCTTAGGGCAATGAGACTGAAAAATTGGAAGGAAACTTGTAGTTTATTTTATACTGCTGCTAAAAAACTTTATCTCAAAGTTTCACAAAGTGCCCTAAAATGCCACGAAATGATAAAATATAATTGTTTCAAAACAGCTGGATTTAAAAATGAATATAATTGTTAGCATGAGAAATGTGACGTAGTTGTACTTTGATTTCCGATCGAAATCAAGAAAACATTGTCTCAAAATTTTGTGCCTCGGTAAAACTTGGGGGAAAGTTTGTGACCGAATAAATTTTGAGCTAGCTTACGTTTGACAAAAATGTAGGACTGACCTTATAAAGATGTGATAAAATTTAATCATTTTTGGGTGATTTGACACAGTGAAAGTTGAACAGAGACGCAGCTCTGAAATACTTAAAATAGAAGAGGCAAAATTCAAACGATGATAGGCAATCCATTTGACGGGGTCATCTACATGAAGGATAATACACTTCTAATAAAAATGCTGACAGGGAATTGAGTGTTTGCAAATGTAATTCACAAAGCAAATTTTCTAAATTCATTTATAGGACGAATCTGGTCTTAGATTTGTATGAGATTTCTCTAAAAGTGGAAGAATTACGTAAAACTAAGGGCTCATTCAAATTCCAGTCCAGTTCAGCGTCATAAGTTGACTGTGTCAGTAACAGATAAAGCAATATAGAAGTATGTGAATTTTCATCAATTTTTTAGAAGAATTATAACGGTATAGGCGCAGTCTATCTTTTGTCTTAATCCACCATAAGGGTCTTTATTGACTACCCTTTTAGGCATTAAAACCCTCTTAAGATAGATTCCATTCGGACCGGATTAAAAATGCCACGCAAACTGTTAAGCATTAAAACTTCAGACACTAGAAAATAAAGCAATCCAAAATATATGTACGGATAATTAATCTTTATTTCCAAAGAAAATTCTCCAGTCCAAATTTGTTACTTTTCAAGTGTCATGTATAAGACTTCGCATTATCAAATTAAAATTTAACGCGCCGTTGTTCAAATACAATTCAGCTATTATTATCCAAGTATTACCATAAACTGCACATCATTTCAAAGTATATCATCTGGGGGTAAAAATATGCATTTTATTTAATTGCACGCCTCTGTTTTTAGTTAGCAAAGTGATTGACGCGCTCGTAAAATAGCAAATATGGAACTTTGTCTTTGTGCTGTTTTGTGATTTGGTTGAACTGTGTTTTTTGAATGATGCTGTCGTTGCAATAAACCCAGCCAAGGGGCTCCTTGTGCCTCACCGCGGTTGTGTAGTGACCGCCAGCTGCATGTTTGCCGAGGTGAAATTCAACTGGAGAGAGACATTAAATACACAGTTGAAAAGCTATCATTTAATTGTAAAATAGAACTGTTTCTTGAAAAGTATGTATTAACCCTCAATGTTTCTACAGCCAATGCCAGCAAAGTAAAATATGGCCTGAAATAGATTCCGAGCCATTGTATCAAACTTGCTGCTCCGTTTCAACTTACAATATCACCTCTTATTGCGATGTAAGTTCCTTGAGATCATATAGTATTGATGCTTTAAAATTCCCTTGGTTTAGTATTATTTTAGCCCACAATCTTTGTAATTCTCTAGTTGATTGTTAACGGTCGTTGTTTGGTTCATTGTGAATTGTGAGTGGTCTCTTTTGTTTAGTTATTCATGACTCTTTGCCCCCGTGCATGAGTCTTCAATATTAAGGGCACCCACCATCGTATTATCGTGAGATAAGAGCGTGAAAAGAGAATTTCAAGCAAGACAGTATTTTTGTAGGCTGTCAGCTGTAAAGCTAGATAATAAATATCTTTAGCAGGGCTATGTTTCTACGTGCGTTTTAATTAGGAGCTCTGATAAGCACACAAAAAGGACTTAATAAAAATTACTCTTAGGAAAGAAACCCTTAGATTTATTTCAAGTCATTATACATGAAGACTAAGATTAACTTTTGCTTTATAGTCAAGATCTAGCCTTAAAGAACCATCCCTACATTGCATATAATGTGGGTACCAGGGATGAATAAAATCAGCTTACTCACCTGCAAACAGCTCGTACGTTCGTTGGTTTGCTGGAACTCTTCCTTTCAAACTCGAAGACAATACATCTGAAGGCAATTTAAAAAGATTAAAAAGACAGAACAAAATAAGGAACACAAAAAAGTTACAAATACGGGCGCATACCCTCAACGAGGAGAAACATCAGAAATCAAAAGGGGTGCTCATCTAGGGAAGACTTCAAAGTGCCCTTAACGTTTCATAAATCGTTGAAAAACTTAGCTAAAAGCACGACTGTTGGCTATAGAAATATAACTAGATTTAACAAGGGCCTTTGAAAAATATCTTGTTTGCAAGCAAGATCTATGTTCTGACGTTTTATACTCTGAAGAGTGTCAGACGAAAAACTTAAGTATGTTCTAAAACGTTTGCTTCTTTCAAAGCCATTTTTTAAAAAACATTACTTCTAACTGATTGAGACATAGAGACTATGTTTGTTCAAATGGGAATTTTGCAAAACTAAATTGAATAAACTGGTTCCTCAGAAAAATTTCGCATAAGAAAGTTATTACAAACAATTCTTATTTCAAGAAAAGAGTATTCACCTTTCGGAATTTCCAGCTCGCGTGCGATATCAATATGCTTGTGTATCTTTTGACAACCACCAGTTTTATCATAGACAAAATATTTCAGGTGTAGTATCAAAACTTGAGGAAGCTTTTCCAAAGATGTTTTGTGGGACGCCTCGACCTGTAGTTTTCGAAGTAGAAATTAATACGAAACTTAGATGCCTAATAGAAAAGGCTGATAGAAAAGACTCAAAACACGAACGAATGAGACTTACACAAGCATTTATCATTTTCAAGTGAGATTCAATAAAAAAGGAGTGTGTGTTATAAAAATTATAACTTTATTATTAAATCTTTCTGGAAATGTTCTATAGGTTTACCAAGCCTATAATTTTCTTTGGATATGTCGATCTATGAAAGAAATATCTAGCAAGTGTTTTACATCATTTAGACTCTTGGAAAAAGACAAAAAACAAATTTTGCAGTATCTAGAATGTAAAATGCGTTGACATAACATAAGAGTATCACATCAGCATTAAATCATTGAAAAGCAGCAATTGGCTGTTATTCCGAAAATGGAATCCACTCGGAAGCATTTCAACGTTTTTATAAGATCTTATCCCTGGTAGTTATATCTGGACTGATATGCAAATCAGTTGAACTTTGGCTGAAGAGTTTCATACAAGACATATAGATTAAATACAAGTTGAAATTATGAAGCTTAAAAATTAACCAGCTTTTAGATTTAGATCCAAAATAAGTTACAATTAGCCTTCCAGCTAAATAGCAGATAAGGATTAAGAGTTCAATATATATATATATATACATATATATATATATATATATATCATAGATTGAAGAAAGTAAAACTACATGGTTTATCTCTACAAGCCTGTTTCGTGAGTAACTCACTCTTCAGGAGATGTGAGTTACTCACGAAACAGGCTTGTAGAGATAAACCATGTAGTTTTACTTTCTTCAATCTATGATATATATATATATATATATATATATATATATATATATATATATATATATAAACAATATATGAACTATCAAATACCTTTGACTTTGTTTTGGATGAAGTAAAACCTTCAATGCTTTCTTTGGTGAAATAGTTCTCAAATGCATCCTTTATGTTCCAAATATTTTCAGCCTACAAAAGAAAGATTTAAATATAAGAAAACAGCTTGCAAAGAAAAATTAGAAAATCCGGAGCTTTTGGAAAATAAACTAATTAAACATTTCTACAATAACCATAATGATTGCTATTCTTAACTAAGCCCAAGCTCTTAACCAATCTAGATTAACAACTGGAAATTTTAGTCTTCTAACTAAGTAACTAACTAAGTAAGTAAGTAACTAAGTAAGTAAGTAAGTAAGTAAGTAAGTAAGTAAGTAAGTAAGTAAGTAAGTAAGTAAGTAAGTAAGTAAGTAAGTAAGTAAGTAAGTAATGAAGTAAGTAAGTAAGTAAGTAAGTAAGTAAGTAAGTAAGTAAGTAAGTAAGTAAGTAAGTAAGTAAGTAAGTAAGTAAGTAAGTAAGTAAGTAACTAAGTAGCTAACTAACTAACTAACTAACTAACTAACTAACTAACTAACTTACTAACTAACTAACTAACTAACTAGCTAGCTAACTAACTAACTAACTAGCTAACTAACTAACTAACAATTATCTAACTTTAAAAATTATGAAAGGCTTATTTGTGAATTTTCTCTTTTTGTTGCAACAAATTCAAAGCTCTTTAAGATTTTTCACTGATTCCAAAGAATGCAAAGGCCTATTGTACATTGCAGTAAATTGACCATCAAAAAAATTCTATTTCCAACTTCAACTGCCAATTTCATGCTCAAACATAGAAACAAACTTATTTAACTCTTCTTTCAGTTGTTTCTGCACCGTTCCCTTTAATTTAAATTGTGTAATTTCCTCTAATTTAAAGATTTTTAGGCCTAGTTGTATGATTACGTAGCCATCGAAAAACCCGTTCATTACAGCAGGAGGAAGTGGATTGAAGATTGCAATACTGAGCATAGACGAGTTTGAAAATTTCAACAAATGAATCCTTACCTGAATGTCGAGCTGGATCGTGAAAAAAGGCTGCAGAGTTGCTGATTCTTTGGCACCGGCGTGGTGCACGGAAGAGCGGATGATGCCGCCATAAAGCTTGGTGATCAGAGTTTCGCTTGCTGAGGTCTGGGGACAAGAGGGCAGATTTAGAGTTAAAAGATCTATGTGTAAGCATTTCCAAGCATTTTCATCCTAATTTCGCCATCTTGTTCATGTTTGATTTCATTATGATTAAATTTCAATATCCTTAATTTTTTCAAATAAATTTTTAATGATTGTAGCTACTTGATTACGTAAGTTAAGTAATGCTTCCAAACGTCAAAACATAAATGGTTAAAAATCCTTGAGAGACATATTTGAAAACGACTTAATGCAACGATCTTTATCAAAGCCATTTACTAAACTAAGGAAAATGATACAAATTGTGATGACAAACAGACACAGAAATAAATGAAACGTTTACTGGCCAACAAGGAGAAAATTATCAGTGTTATCTTATATAGCAACGTTTAAGATTAAAAATGGTGGAATAGGAGCCAGCATTGTTAATAGTATATCAATTAAAAGTTCTTTGCTAGGATAATGCCAGACTACATCAGCCTTCAAATTTGTTCAGTTGATTAATTCAATGACTGATCTGGATACTTTTACAGTCAAACAAAATAGTAAGAGTGGGAAAGATAAGTTTACGAATTAACTCCTGATGAAGTGCCATTTTGTAACTAGGCAGCGCGGTTCAACGAACTGAATATATATTTAAAAGAAAAGAAGGACGACAATTAGTTCTTTAGGTATTGCTGGGATACATTCTTTGTCTTGTATATTAAGTTGTCATTGATATTCAGTATACTGAGAACTTGAAAAAAGAATTTGAACATCCATAAGCGGATCTTACATTTGCAAACCGACATATCAATATAATGCACGAAAGATTGAAGTATTTGTGCCCTAGGCCCAATATTTAGTTCTTGTTTAGCACTACAGTTAAATGTCAAAAAACGCAACAACAGTGTACCTTTCTTAGGTTTGCAGTTTTATTATTGCGTCCAACTTGCTCCCACTCATCTGCAGCCTCTTCTTTTTCAGTACCTGCTTTATTTTGGTCTTTAAACGTGCTCTTATGCGGAGTCACCTCCTCAGTTGATCCATTCATGAATGTTTCTACCATAAAGGAAAGGGGGAGGAATTCAAATACAATAAAAGCTCAAAGCAAATCAACGGCATATGAAAAAGCACAGTGTCACTCTACTTTGAAAGTTTGGCGGCTAAACAGCTAGCAGGGTGCTGTACGGAAAAATACAAAAACCAAGCAAAGGCTAAAAATCACAATTCGTTACCACTTAGGCCATATATTGGTTGATAGGTCTTTGTTTCTGGCATTTATTTGGCACTTATCAAATTTAGAGGTGAATTCCTTAATACAACTCTTGTTTTGTAATTATACCTTTTTGTTAACGTCCCATTCTAGATATGTTCATACATTTAATGGGTTGTGTTTATTACAGTTTTATCATTTGTATATTAAAGTATATTTTCATTACAGGAGTGAAAGATTTGAATTGAATTTCTCATTGAAGGCACATGATAGTGTCGGTCATCTCCCAAATGCACACATGATTCAAAATGTTCTTAAGCTATGACACCAGAATACTCACCCTTGATCGCAAAATGATTTTTTGTCTTGCTATTTTGTGCCAGTGAATTCAAGGAGACAAACTCTTCATGTAGACCATTGAGGAGAAAAGTAAGAAACTCTTCTGCATCTTGTTGTTTTCCCTAGAAAAATCATGATAAATTAGTAAAAATCATTTAGACAATCTTCTACAACAGACTGTTTTTTAACTGTTTTTAGGAGGTTAAAATTTTCCATGGACCAAGCTCCGCACCCACTTTTTTCTCTTTCTTGTCTCCATAATTTGGGACCCCTTGCTAGGCCAATTTTTGAAGCTTGGCCAATTTCTAGATGGATAGATAAAAGAGACATCAAAGATTCAGGCAAACGCCTTAAGAAATCTATAACAACACAACATCAAACATTTTCGAAGGGATGGGTGTGCTCTGAATGCAATTCTGACTGGGTCATCCAAAGAGTTACATGTCTCCTATTTCAAGCAAACTCACAGATGCTAGATCAAATGGTGATTCTTTTCAACAGTTTCACCATTCCGGAGTTATTCTAAATAGAAATTAGAAAAAACGTTCACAGCTTAAGATAAAAAAGATCTTTTCAAAATATCTTACCGTTTCAGATAAAGTAGACTTCAGCACAGACAAGATTTCATAAACCTTTTTTGGTTCAAAAGATGTGCCAAGTCTTAAATCGTCAGTCTTTTTGCCTTTATGCTGGAAAACTAGAGAAAAATGACAAATTTAGCATAAGAAAATTAAACATGTTTGCATGATAAAACGAAGAAATTATTGTGATATATCTGCTCAAATTACTCTAAATACGACTACACATTTCATAAATACTCACAAGTAGCTAACAGCCATGCTACCAACAGTTTTCTCTTATCCTGCTTTTCTAGAGACATCATTTAGTCATCCCTCCCAAAAATATGTCCTTTAAGGCATGCTGAGTGCCTTATTTGACTTTTGGGGCATGTGAACTTGAGGCTCAGAAGATCGGAAGGATTTCCAAAAAAGTGGCTCGAAAAATTAGAAGAGTTTCCCACAACAAAGACGAAACTCTTTTCTAGAAATCGATGGATTTATTCTAGATATTTCGGGAAATAATTACCTCTATTGTCCAAAAAGGAGAATTCATTTGCAAACTGAATCCTGCGGAAGATATTATTAAATTCATTATTGAATGCAATATTAGACAAAAAAAGGAAAACATACATTTTTGCAAATAAAAGTTTATAATGATGAAAATGTTGATCAGTATTGAGCTGGTTTACAAAATGTTGTGTTGCAGATTGCCAACCTTTCTGAGGTATGATTACAAAAGTTGATAAAAATAACATGGCCAAAGAAACTGTCAATAAAAATCGGTCACGTCAGCAAATATTTGACCGCGCAAAATGAAATCTCTTGAAAACTGATCTCAAATTGAAATCAAAGTCACATTGAAATCTCTTAGCGTGGAATAAAGGATTCTTTAACTTCAGTCGATTTTTGAGTCTTTCACAATTTTGCACAAAAACACTTTCAAAAAGCAACAAGTCTGTTCTAGCAGAACTTAACTCTGGGGTAACAGACTGCAATATATAAATCTTGATCGATTCTTCTGTTTATTAAAGATGATTGAAAGCTAATTGATTAATACAGCAAATCAAATCCCTGAAAAATACTGATGACTATTTTAATCATTCTTCAAATAGTCTAAAATAAAAGATTCTGTGGTTACGAATGGCTTTCTTAATTTCCAGGAAGCTTAATGTGCCAAATCTTCGTAAATTCTAATCGACTAAGACAGGTGGTTCCCGCGCACAAACCAGATTCCTGGTAAGACAATGTCAACAAACATGCTTAAGTGTCTTTCTTACGCTAAATAAATGACATCTTTTTAGCAGGAAAGCAATAACATAAGGAAACTGCAATCGTGAGTTCTGCTTAAGATGTGCAGAAAGAGGTGCTCTGCTATAGGAAATTCAACATACATAAGAAGACGATACCAATCATGAATAACATTGATTTGTGTCTTCTTGTGCTTAAACATTTAGCTTTTAGAAACAAATATACAGTCCTTTCATATAGCCCCATACAAATACACTGTTTATGAAATAGCCTACCAATATGAACAATAACATAAAACATACAAAAGTCTTTTCAATAAAGCCAAACTTATCCTTAAAATGGCAGGTGAGGAAAAATATTTATTCATTGTGTGAAATTTGTCATGCAGTCCATTCGTCTTTTTGTACAGACCTAGCTGTCTTGCCATCTTTTCAATGTTCTACTACTCTTGTAGGTATCAAACCTTGGTATTTAAAATGTTATAGCAAATAAAAAGGGCTGATTTGCTTTTTGTAGCAAAGCCAGTCATACTTACTAAAAAGGGGGAGAAGAAAAAACCATAACACAGCAATACACATATTGAATGAGCAATACTGATTGAAAAATATAGAGAAAGCTAACTTACATGGTATCGGTGAGTGGTGTTGATGATAGTTTTTCATTTTTCTGCTTGATTCCAGCCATAGATTTAAATAAATGATAAAAAGCTTGGCAACCAAGTAATGACTGCAAAGTAGCATTGATGTAGCACCAATTGCCATTGTTTATCAAGCCACGTAGCTGGATCAATGAGTTGTTGGGATGAAGACTAGTCTTTTGCAGGAAATCTGACATATTAAAAAGAAGACAAAACATATCAATGCTATTTGGAAAGATATTTTTAAGTCTCTGCAAAGATGTAACATTGCAAACAACTAAGGGCTTTGGCTTTTGAAACAGAACATCAAAGGTATAAAAGGTGCAATTTGAATAGGCTAAAGAAGCTGGGGATCTAATTCATCTTAGATTGATCAGTACTGTTCACATGGGAGCAATTATCCAGAATAATTATGGAAGCTACAATATCGCTTATTAAAGAAATAAAACGATTTGACTGAATGCAGCTACCGTACCCCATATTTTTTTTATTATTATATTTTTTTGGTTAAATATATAACTTAAATAACTTTTTTTGGTTTGTTCCTTGTCCCTTTGTTTGCTTGAGTGATAAAATGGCTAAATATATTGTAAGTGCCATTTGTAGAGGATCTTGTGTCTTTTCCCTCTATGAATGGTACCATACCAAGTGATTGTTGCCTAGCCTTTTGATTGCTTATAAATATATAATATATATAACATGGAAGCAGCAGCTAATGCTCAAAAGCATCAGGACCCTAACCTTTGAGTATTAGCAGGGACATTCAAAAACTACAATCCTGGCCAAAAGGTTAGTGGACTGGTGAAAAAACCACTAAAATTGCAACTTGACCCTAAAAATATTATCAAAACCCCCCACCCCTGAAGCAATGTTGGTTTTCTCTTAAATACCCAAGTAACAGCAATCGAAAAGAGTAGAAATAAGCGTATCAACATTGACAGTGGGGGGCGGGGAGCGTATTTTTCCAAAAATACTACAATTTTCCAGCCCAGTCCAATAACTTTTGGCCAGGATTGTCTGCTTTCTAAGCAGAATGAAAATCTATCATAGCGGTTTGTTATGTATCGGAAAGAGCTACTAGGCGTCTAGACATGGTTGTCCAATGCTAAAAAACTAGGAAGCCGGTCTTTTAGGGCATTTTGTGTTGAATCTTCATAGAAATTAAAGAATTTCGAAAAGCTGCACTTGACGTAGAAAATCGGAGGAGACGCGATATGTCTACCTAAATTGATTAGAATCAAAGTTCTCTACGTATGTGGAGGGTGCAAAATTAAAATGGGAAATATATATACGGGTGTCCTTCTTGGTCAAGTAACTACAAATAATGGGTTAGTATGGGTTTAATAGTCTACACAATGCGTTTTGCCTCAGACTTCGCTATTGTAGTACGTACATTGAATTTGCCGTCGATCTTTGTATACGAAAGATTAGTTGATAACATGTGAAAGTTTAAGAGAGAAAGAAATTGGCAAATGCTATCTGATATCCTACAGCAGAGTAAATGCAGCCGAATTCCCAGCAAGAGAGTCAGTTGTAGAGAACAAAAAATACAATAGCTCAGTCGAGAGAGAAAAGAAATAATGGCTGTAAGATTGAAAACATTCGAGTTTACCCATGATATACAAGCAGGTAAACATAAAACATTTCAAGTTGTCCTCGCTACTTTGCAGAACTGACAATGAGTGACATCAATGTCAACTTTAGTTTATTTGAAAATGTCACGAGTTACCAACGGGTTACCAACGAGTTACCCTAACGAGTTACCTTTTTTAATAGTGGTTTTATATGGGAATACCACGAGTTACCATGACTTTTTTAATAAATATATATATATTATATTTATAAAGAAGGTGGTAACTCGTTGGTATCTCGTATACATCCATACTGAGGTCTGCAAATGTAGAATGTAACCCGTACGGTAACTCGTTGGTGACTCGTGGTAACTCGTGATCATTTTCCCAGTACGGCACAAAAGGCTCCTTTTTTCAATATTATATATTAGCGCATGCGTAAAAATGGATTTGTTGTTATAAAATTCCAAATTGCAAGTTTTGATTTTTTAAACATGAATTTGAAGATACATAAACACTATATGTCTAGTAGATTTTGATCACCTTAACCCCTCCCCCCGATTTTGAAAATCTTTCTACCCTGAACACTTGTGTTCAAGACCCCCTAATATGAAAAAATTAGACTTTAACAAACCCGCCAAAAACTTTCAACTGTACCCGAGAGTACATTTGCCCTTTAATAACCATCATTCGACTTTTCTAATAATTTGTGGGTTCTACTTTACCATTGTCTAAGTAGTAATAATTTTCTTTATGGCATCTCTATTCAATTGCTGCTTGACAATTCCAAAATATCAATTAGATTTAGGCCTGGGCTTCAAGGTAGAATTGACACAAGTTGTGAATTCGATTCCTGCATGACCTCTTTCGCTTGCTGAATATAAAATTCTTCATGATTGGACCCACCTTTCTTAAATTGTTCCTATTTTAGGTTACAAAAATTGATACTTCTGTATAAGATTTGTAAATTTTAATCTCCTCCTTTTTCCCTCTATATTAGACAATCCTGGCCAAAAGGTTAGTGGACTGGTGAAAAAACCACTAAAATTGCAACTTGACCCTAAAAATATTATCAAAACCCCCCACCCCTGAAGCAATGTTGGTTTTCTCTTAAATACCCAAGTAACAGCAATCGAAAAGAGTAGAAATAAGCGTATCAACATTGACAGTGGGGGGCGGGGAGCGTATTTTTCCAAAAATACTACAATTTTCCAGCCCAGTCCAATAACTTTTGGCCAGGATTGTCTGCTTTCTAAGCAGAATGAAAATCTATCATAGCGGTTTGTTATGTATCGGAAAGAGCTACTAGGCGTCTAGACATGGTTGTCCAATGCTAAAAAACTAGGAAGCCGGTCTTTTAGGGCATTTTGTGTTGAATCTTCATAGAAATTAAAGAATTTCGAAAAGCTGCACTTGACGTAGAAAATCGGAGGAGACGCGATATGTCTACCTAAATTGATTAGAATCAAAGTTCTCTACGTATGTGGAGGGTGCAAAATTAAAATGGGAAATATATATACGGGTGTCCTTCTTGGTCAAGTAACTACAAATAATGGGTTAGTATGGGTTTAATAGTCTACACAATGCGTTTTGCCTCAGACTTCGCTATTGTAGTACGTACATTGAATTTGCCGTCGATCTTTGTATACGAAAGATTAGTTGATAACATGTGAAAGTTTAAGAGAGAAAGAAATTGGCAAATGCTATCTGATATCCTACAGCAGAGTAAATGCAGCCGAATTCCCAGCAAGAGAGTCAGTTGTAGAGAACAAAAAATACAATAGCTCAGTCGAGAGAGAAAAGAAATAATGGCTGTAAGATTGAAAACATTCGAGTTTACCCATGATATACAAGCAGGTAAACATAAAACATTTCAAGTTGTCCTCGCTACTTTGCAGAACTGACAATGAGTGACATCAATGTCAACTTTAGTTTATTTGAAAATGTCACGAGTTACCAACGGGTTACCAACGAGTTACCCTAACGAGTTACCTTTTTTAATAGTGGTTTTATATGGGAATACCACGAGTTACCATGACTTTTTTAATAAATATATATATATTATATTTATAAAGAAGGTGGTAACTCGTTGGTATCTCGTATACATCCATACTGAGGTCTGCAAATGTAGAATGTAACCCGTACGGTAACTCGTTGGTGACTCGTGGTAACTCGTGATCATTTTCCCAGTACGGCACAAAAGGCTCCTTTTTTCAATATTATATATTAGCGCATGCGTAAAAATGGATTTGTTGTTATAAAATTCCAAATTGCAAGTTTTGATTTTTTAAACATGAATTTGAAGATACATAAACACTATATGTCTAGTAGATTTTGATCACCTTAACCCCTCCCCCCGATTTTGAAAATCTTTCTACCCTGAACACTTGTGTTCAAGACCCCCTAATATGAAAAAATTAGACTTTAACAAACCCGCCAAAAACTTTCAACTGTACCCGAGAGTACATTTGCCCTTTAATAACCATCATTCGACTTTTCTAATAATTTGTGGGTTCTACTTTACCATTGTCTAAGTAGTAATAATTTTCTTTATGGCATCTCTATTCAATTGCTGCTTGACAATTCCAAAATATCAATTAGATTTAGGCCTGGGCTTCAAGGTAGAATTGACACAAGTTGTGAATTCGATTCCTGCATGACCTCTTTCGCTTGCTGAATATAAAATTCTTCATGATTGGACCCACCTTTCTTAAATTGTTCCTATTTTAGGTTACAAAAATTGATACTTCTGTATAAGATTTGTAAATTTTAATCTCCTCCTTTTTCCCTCTATATTAGACAATCCTGGCCAAAAGGTTAGTGGACTGGTGAAAAAACCACTAAAATTGCAACTTGACCCTAAAAATATTATCAAAACCCCCCACCCCTGAAGCAATGTTGGTTTTCTCTTAAATACCCAAGTAACAGCAATCGAAAAGAGTAGAAATAAGCGTATCAACATTGACAGTGGGGGGCGGGGAGCGTATTTTTCCAAAAATACTACAATTTTCCAGCCCAGTCCAATAACTTTTGGCCAGGATTGTCTGCTTTCTAAGCAGAATGAAAATCTATCATAGCGGTTTGTTATGTATCGGAAAGAGCTACTAGGCGTCTAGACATGGTTGTCCAATGCTAAAAAACTAGGAAGCCGGTCTTTTAGGGCATTTTGTGTTGAATCTTCATAGAAATTAAAGAATTTCGAAAAGCTGCACTTGACGTAGAAAATCGGAGGAGACGCGATATGTCTACCTAAATTGATTAGAATCAAAGTTCTCTACGTATGTGGAGGGTGCAAAATTAAAATGGGAAATATATATACGGGTGTCCTTCTTGGTCAAGTAACTACAAATAATGGGTTAGTATGGGTTTAATAGTCTACACAATGCGTTTTGCCTCAGACTTCGCTATTGTAGTACGTACATTGAATTTGCCGTCGATCTTTGTATACGAAAGATTAGTTGATAACATGTGAAAGTTTAAGAGAGAAAGAAATTGGCAAATGCTATCTGATATCCTACAGCAGAGTAAATGCAGCCGAATTCCCAGCAAGAGAGTCAGTTGTAGAGAACAAAAAATACAATAGCTCAGTCGAGAGAGAAAAGAAATAATGGCTGTAAGATTGAAAACATTCGAGTTTACCCATGATATACAAGCAGGTAAACATAAAACATTTCAAGTTGTCCTCGCTACTTTGCAGAACTGACAATGAGTGACATCAATGTCAACTTTAGTTTATTTGAAAATGTCACGAGTTACCAACGGGTTACCAACGAGTTACCCTAACGAGTTACCTTTTTTAATAGTGGTTTTATATGGGAATACCACGAGTTACCATGACTTTTTTAATAAATATATATATATTATATTTATAAAGAAGGTGGTAACTCGTTGGTATCTCGTATACATCCATACTGAGGTCTGCAAATGTAGAATGTAACCCGTACGGTAACTCGTTGGTGACTCGTGGTAACTCGTGATCATTTTCCCAGTACGGCACAAAAGGCTCCTTTTTTCAATATTATATATTAGCGCATGCGTAAAAATGGATTTGTTGTTATAAAATTCCAAATTGCAAGTTTTGATTTTTTAAACATGAATTTGAAGATACATAAACACTATATGTCTAGTAGATTTTGATCACCTTAACCCCTCCCCCCGATTTTGAAAATCTTTCTACCCTGAACACTTGTGTTCAAGACCCCCTAATATGAAAAAATTAGACTTTAACAAACCCGCCAAAAACTTTCAACTGTACCCGAGAGTACATTTGCCCTTTAATAACCATCATTCGACTTTTCTAATAATTTGTGGGTTCTACTTTACCATTGTCTAAGTAGTAATAATTTTCTTTATGGCATCTCTATTCAATTGCTGCTTGACAATTCCAAAATATCAATTAGATTTAGGCCTGGGCTTCAAGGTAGAATTGACACAAGTTGTGAATTCGATTCCTGCATGACCTCTTTCGCTTGCTGAATATAAAATTCTTCATGATTGGACCCACCTTTCTTAAATTGTTCCTATTTTAGGTTACAAAAATTGATACTTCTGTATAAGATTTGTAAATTTTAATCTCCTCCTTTTTCCCTCTATATTAGACAATCCTGGCCAAAAGGTTAGTGGACTGGTGAAAAAACCACTAAAATTGCAACTTGACCCTAAAAATATTATCAAAACCCCCCACCCCTGAAGCAATGTTGGTTTTCTCTTAAATACCCAAGTAACAGCAATCGAAAAGAGTAGAAATAAGCGTATCAACATTGACAGTGGGGGGCGGGGAGCGTATTTTTCCAAAAATACTACAATTTTCCAGCCCAGTCCAATAACTTTTGGCCAGGATTGTCTGCTTTCTAAGCAGAATGAAAATCTATCATAGCGGTTTGTTATGTATCGGAAAGAGCTACTAGGCGTCTAGACATGGTTGTCCAATGCTAAAAAACTAGGAAGCCGGTCTTTTAGGGCATTTTGTGTTGAATCTTCATAGAAATTAAAGAATTTCGAAAAGCTGCACTTGACGTAGAAAATCGGAGGAGACGCGATATGTCTACCTAAATTGATTAGAATCAAAGTTCTCTACGTATGTGGAGGGTGCAAAATTAAAATGGGAAATATATATACGGGTGTCCTTCTTGGTCAAGTAACTACAAATAATGGGTTAGTATGGGTTTAATAGTCTACACAATGCGTTTTGCCTCAGACTTCGCTATTGTAGTACGTACATTGAATTTGCCGTCGATCTTTGTATACGAAAGATTAGTTGATAACATGTGAAAGTTTAAGAGAGAAAGAAATTGGCAAATGCTATCTGATATCCTACAGCAGAGTAAATGCAGCCGAATTCCCAGCAAGAGAGTCAGTTGTAGAGAACAAAAAATACAATAGCTCAGTCGAGAGAGAAAAGAAATAATGGCTGTAAGATTGAAAACATTCGAGTTTACCCATGATATACAAGCAGGTAAACATAAAACATTTCAAGTTGTCCTCGCTACTTTGCAGAACTGACAATGAGTGACATCAATGTCAACTTTAGTTTATTTGAAAATGTCACGAGTTACCAACGGGTTACCAACGAGTTACCCTAACGAGTTACCTTTTTTAATAGTGGTTTTATATGGGAATACCACGAGTTACCATGACTTTTTTAATAAATATATATATATTATATTTATAAAGAAGGTGGTAACTCGTTGGTATCTCGTATACATCCATACTGAGGTCTGCAAATGTAGAATGTAACCCGTACGGTAACTCGTTGGTGACTCGTGGTAACTCGTGATCATTTTCCCAGTACGGCACAAAAGGCTCCTTTTTTCAATATTATATATTAGCGCATGCGTAAAAATGGATTTGTTGTTATAAAATTCCAAATTGCAAGTTTTGATTTTTTAAACATGAATTTGAAGATACATAAACACTATATGTCTAGTAGATTTTGATCACCTTAACCCCTCCCCCCGATTTTGAAAATCTTTCTACCCTGAACACTTGTGTTCAAGACCCCCTAATATGAAAAAATTAGACTTTAACAAACCCGCCAAAAACTTTCAACTGTACCCGAGAGTACATTTGCCCTTTAATAACCATCATTCGACTTTTCTAATAATTTGTGGGTTCTACTTTACCATTGTCTAAGTAGTAATAATTTTCTTTATGGCATCTCTATTCAATTGCTGCTTGACAATTCCAAAATATCAATTAGATTTAGGCCTGGGCTTCAAGGTAGAATTGACACAAGTTGTGAATTCGATTCCTGCATGACCTCTTTCGCTTGCTGAATATAAAATTCTTCATGATTGGACCCACCTTTCTTAAATTGTTCCTATTTTAGGTTACAAAAATTGATACTTCTGTATAAGATTTGTAAATTTTAATCTCCTCCTTTTTCCCTCTATATTAGACAATCCTGGCCAAAAGGTTAGTGGACTGGTGAAAAAACCACTAAAATTGCAACTTGACCCTAAAAATATTATCAAAACCCCCCACCCCTGAAGCAATGTTGGTTTTCTCTTAAATACCCAAGTAACAGCAATCGAAAAGAGTAGAAATAAGCGTATCAACATTGACAGTGGGGGGCGGGGAGCGTATTTTTCCAAAAATACTACAATTTTCCAGCCCAGTCCAATAACTTTTGGCCAGGATTGTAGGTTACAAGATATTAAAAAAAACAATTTTAGATCAAGGTGTTAAGGACCAAAATGTTATAACTTGTGATTACTTATAACTTGTTCCACGCTAAGCTGATCCACAAAAGACCAGTAAGAGCATATTTGGCTGGTACTTTGGGAACAGTTAAAGTGATTAAATATATATCACTTATAGTGATAAACCTTTGAAAAAATAAAACATAGCACACCTGCTAGTGCTGCTGCATCCTGATCATTTTCAACAGATATTGATCTTTGAGTTTTTTCAGAGAAACTATTCTCCTGTATTTCTGGGCCTGAATTCTTGCTTTCTGATTCCTCAAAATTCACTGATACAACAGTTGGCAAATTTGTGGCTGGTGCATTTGAATTTGATTTGAATAATGCAGCCCAAGAAACTGGTTTGCTTTTAGGGGCAACTGATCCCTCAGGAACTGGCTTATCTTGAACTGCATCACCATCAGGCTTCTGATCTCCTTGCTTCTTGCCTAGAAAATGAAAATCATACAAAACATGTTGAAGAATAAGGTATATACAACTTATGCAGAAACATTATTCAACCAAACCATAAAAATGCTATTCATTAAGCAAGAAGAGCGCTAATATTCATGAAAAGTAGAGAATTGGTGTGTCCGCAATTCGTTAGGGCTAGCAACAGCATAAATATTTGCATTACCATTGGGTCAGTTACCTCTTTGCAATGATACTAATTGGTCTTGCAAAGTAATAATATAGATGTAGGTACAATAATTAGTTTGAAGATTTGGCTAGCACCCTATGTACCAGAATCACGGACAGCAACCATTTTCAGCAGGAATGGTTCAGATAAAAAACATATAATTAAAAAACTGCCTGACATAAAGTGCAAAAATTTTCAGCGCAATAAGTTTTAGACAAAAGTTAGTCTGAAAACAAAGTTGCTTGAATCATGGATAGCTAGAGATTCAAGAATCTGCTGATCCAAATTTTGTATTTTTGAAACTTAACAATTGTTCTTGAGTAGTGTAGAATGATACTTTAAAAAAGAGTAGTAAAAGTTTCTGATATTTTATTTAAGAGAGATTCCTATTAATCAAACATGTTCAGTGACATAATTGCAGTAGCATTATGTCAATTAAAGTACACAAAGAACAAAAACTTACTGTCAAAAGTAGATTTTCTCATAAACATATCATCTCCAGCTATCAAATGCTGATCGTTTTCATTGTTTAATGGTTGTACTTCGCATGCAGCATTGGTGTTTGAGGCCATAAAACAACCTCCATTATTGGAATCTTGTGGTTCAGCATCCAATGTCATGGAATCTAATTTCTCAGATAGTTCACCTTCCCGTTGTTCATCTGAGGCAACAACACAGCTCTTTACATCACTGGGCAGGTCAGCATCTGAGAGACATAAGAATAGCTACAATTAAAATATATGAAACATATGAATAGCATAGAAAACAGACATAGCCTTGTGTATATTTGAAAGCCAACTGGTTCAACAATCATCAGAGTAGAGAACACAGCAGGATGACTAGGAGGTGGACAATGAACAGGTTTCCATTATGGAACACTACTGTGAAATTTTGTCTGGTATGAGATACTTTTCACTATTTTGACACAAAGAGCTGGAAAGGTTACCACTTATCAAATCAATGTTTTGATGGTGAAATGAATGAAAAAAAATTGTTAAAAAAGAGAAAAAAATGCTATTAAATTAAAACAATTGTTTCTATGAGAAAAAATACCTCTTTGGCCATCCTGTGACTGTAGTCTGACAAACTGAAATTAAAACATATTGTTTCAGCACAAAAAATATACCAGTCAAAGATTCCTTCACAAAATCTCTTATTGCTTAGCTGGCTGCATAACAAGCATAATCACTTTTATTGACATTGTGTATAAAGGAATAAATCTAAAATTTTCAACCCATTGAGGCTTTTTCCTTTGAAACAAGTGTTCACTCAAGATTGCATCAACATACTCACAAACTCAATCATGCAAGAATTTCATCATTCGCCCAAAAGGGTAAATTGTGTGGAATAAATATTTCATCAATTAACACATTTCTAGAATCTTTTTCCCCCCAAGCAAGTGACATAGAGGATACAAAGCATGGATATCAAAACACAGGAAAAGTAAGCTGAATTAAGCACATCTCAACAGAAAAATGCAATTGAAAATCAATTTCACCACGAATATTGATGAATGATATAGGCACTTAGTATTTGAACTACTTTAGCCCTTGGAACATCATCTGGGCATTAAAGCATTTTTGAAAGTGGTTTGTAATAACACTTTGCAACCACCCAGCAATAATGTCTATATATGACCAGTAATCAGTGGTGGACACCTGGGGGGTGAGGGGGGCGACTGGCCCCCAATACTTTAGAGGACAATGGTCTTTTGTTCTAAAACAATGGTAAATGTGATGTCATCTTATTAAAACAATAGGCTTGCCACCCAATATTTGACCAAGTGTCTGCCCCTGTTTGTTATGTATATACATAAAATCTATAAACAAAGAAAGTTTATACAAGTATTAAATCTTTCTTGGAGTGCAATTAAAAAGATTATCATAAGAGTTTGATTTCATTACCTTAAATGGAGAAATGAATCTTGTCTTGTTCGATTATGGTTTTAATCAAAACAGTGTAAATTGTTCTTAATTTTCGAAAATACTCATATTTCATGTGTTCAAATAATTGTCTTATCTTTCTCATTTTTCCAATTGTCTCATTTGTCTATCTCAAAATTTAAGTCAAGGTATTGCTTAATCATTAGATATGTTTTAAACACAACATACCTTAACTGCTTTAACTTTCTCAAAGTACTTCCCACATTCATGCTCATCAAAATCACCAAAAAAGAGAAGCTACAAAAAACAAGAAAGACGTTTATTCATTGTATCTTGGTAAAGATTCGTTAAATGCCCAATAACAGAAACTTAAGAAACTTTTAACCCAACATTTCAGAGAGCTACAAATTTGCTGATGATAGAAAACAACAATCTAGAGAACTCAGCCAAAATTTTTACAAAAATTAAATCTTCAAAAATAATTTCATATCAAATAAACAATCAAGAGATCAGAGGAAAGCCAGGAAAAAGAAAATTGCATAAACTGTAAAAAACCATATATTTATGTGTAAAATCTGAAATGTGAAGTTGGCATTATCCTAGAAACACATCCCTTACAAATGGTTAAGCATAAAATTATATGTAAACATAAAATTATATGCTATTTCATAGGTTTTGAGTTGGGCTTTCACAAGATACTTTCAACAGTTTTCAGAATTGGCTATCCACAAGCATGCTTTCTATGGTCTTTATAATAATGATTGTACCAGATCGTTTGACAAGAGAGATTTGCAAATTTGGTCATTGAACAGACAGTTAGAATTGTCAAGGTTAGTAATTTACAGGCTTGTCTAACTTTTCCACGGGTACTTTGGTAGTATCTTACTTCAGCAGCTATGATAGAAACAAAAGCTGTATAGAGCCAGGCAGGTAGATGTTTATAGAGGCCATTTCTTCAGACATTTAGGATCAAAACTTATAGCATGTAAAGCCCACCTCAAAACCCATTAAATAACAGGGGCATGCTTCTATAACCTGGGCCATCTATAATCACTGATTTGTACCCAGTTTTCTGCTGAGCATACAAAGTTAACACACCATATTTAAATATCTATCAATTGTTTGCAATGTATTGCTATCCCTCAGATGTTACAGGACAGGTTTTGGGTTGACCCAGGTTTTGATGCTAATTGAGGTAAGAAGCTAGTACGATAAGTGTAAATCCTTTAATATCTAGACAGATTGAGATCCTAACTTTTGATTGGGCATCAGCGAGGAACTGAGCAAGTTACGACTCTAATTATGTTATGTAGATAGGGAATGATCATCAAAATTTCGTATAAGAAATAATACTGCGAATGATCTAAGATTCACGAGGGCAGGTAAAATTTGATGGTTCAGCAACCATCAAGAGTCTTGATCAAGGGTGCCTTTCACGTATCCTCTTAACTGACAATTCTTCAAAATCGAGGACAAGAAAATCTTACCCCATCAGCTCTAGAGCTTTCAGTTTCGCTGAAATTTGCCATTCTTACTCGGCAACGTGAAGTGGGACGAAATGGAGTAAATCCAGTCAACGTGCGCTGGCCTTTCCTCGGCCTAAATCCCAGATAGATCTAAGCTCGAACACTTTTCTGACACCAAAATCAAATTTATAAAACCAAATACATTTTACTGCTTGGAGAGAATCTTATCATGTTGTAAAAGGGACGAGACTGCACGAGGCAGAGCCAAATTTTTGCTTTGTCACGATCAACGCTTCTTCCAACATCGCCATCTTTGTAACCTTGTGTTGAATCTCGCCCCGTGTGCTTCTGCGGGAGGACGTAACGATCTGACCAATAAAAATCGCCATTTACCGCCGCCCAGATTGCGTACCAATCGGTATTATCGCCGCAACTAATAAATGGTGATTACACGAAAGCTACTCACATCAACAAGCATTTCAAAAATAGCAGAATAAATTCTTTAGATATAAAAATTTTAATGTTTCTTTAAAGGAGAACTGGCACTCTAATGCGTCTCTGACAAGTATTTTCTGTGACTGGAGACTAATGGCAAAATCGTCACCAATCACAAACTGGCAACCATCTCTGATGTCACAACATCATTGAATTTCTCTAAAGGAGCCATTGAGAAAGTGCTGCACAAAATTCTTTATTATGTGTACATATAAAGAGCTATATTTGAACTTAACATATAATTGAATGTTTGAATGGATCCAGACTCTGAATCAAATCATTGTTACCCTGATATTGCAACATTTTGGACCTTGGTCGGTCACAACTGTTTGCTTAGACAAGTGTCAACGATTCCAAAGGAGTAGAACATATAGTAAACTTTTTTGCATTACTGCAGTTGAATAACTTTTAGAAAGCTATATAGAATTGCTTTTGCAAAACTTTCCGCCAAAGCATGCTAGCCCTCTGCTACGATCGAAAGTAATATTTGTTTTTAAAAGTTGGAGACGGAGAGGATACTTAAGCCCATTCCCCTGGTTGCTCCAACGAATATTTTACTAACATATTCTTTTCAAGGAGGGTCCAATCAACTGTTATCTGAAATCAAGCAATAACATCCTTACATTTTCTTAAGTAACTCCAAGCGAATTCGTGGAACAGACAGAGCAGTTCCTTGTCAGATTATTTCTAAAATATTCCAACTAGTTTGTCAAAAACAAAAGAAGAGGTAGCTTTTTTCTTTAGCTTAGAGTTTGTATCAACTCAGCAGTCTATGGTTGCACATTTTTATACAGCAAGGTCTAATCTTGGGAATATAGTGAAGCCTCTACTAAGAGAATCTAACATTTAAAAACACCTCCAAACAATCGCTATCATCAAGGTTTCTTTTTTACTGTCGAAGCTATGTAAAAACAGCCGTGAAAGGAGGACTTTTCCTTAATCTGTTTGCCCATACAACGGAGGTATTTAGTGAGAGTTGACGGAAGTTCGACATCTCTACTTGTCTGGAATTGATAATGCTGGGTACTAATTTGTTTGGCTTTACATTTCACACCTCAGATGGTATATAATTACCCAAATTTGCGCAAATATACTTGCTACATCGCTCGCAAGCGACTGCTTTCATTCTGAGGACTGGGGTTAAGTTAATTGCTCTACAAATAGAAAATGGGGTACTTTATGGACCTTAGTTGTATGGCATGACATTTCACATTTTAGATTGTATGTGAATGTCAACTTTTGCAGACATAGAGTTGGTAAATCGCTCGCAGACTACTTTTTTCATATTTCAACATGAAGTAAAGCTTTTTCCTTTACAAGTATAATATGTTAATGTCTTTGTTGTATTGAATAAGGTATTTTATAGAAATTCTTTTTTCTTTACGAATAAACCTTCTACAAAAATGTAGAAACATCAGCTATAAAGAAGGTCGAGATGACAAAAACAAATGCATTAGTTTAAAAGCTGAAGTTGAATTTGAATGTTCTCTGTTTAACTTCTACACGCATATCAGGGTCGGTGCTAGAAAAATTCCTCAGGGGGGGGGGGGGGATGTCAAATATCAGGTTGCCAAAAAGGAGATTTTTCTATTAACTAAAATTATGACAAACTCTGATGGCGATTATGACAGAACGTTCTTCATTGACTCTGTGATTCTTGAACAATTGCTAGTTTAAATAAGAATTTAAAAAATTTCATTTATTTTGAAGATCATTTCTTTTAAATCATCCGTTTATCCCAAATCTTGAAGAATCATATCTGAATAAAACCTTAATAATAGTTGTTTAAAGCAATATCATGATGAAATAATAGGCATTGGCTTATATACTTTCGTTTTACAACATAATGAACTCTACAATGAAATAGTAATTGGAAACAAGCATGCAAGAGAGGTAAGACCATACAGTTTGCTTAATATTCAATGCCATAGGTACCGACTCCATTGAGACTTTGGGGCTTGTGTATCCGCTCTGAATTTGGCTTACCCTCCCAGGCAGCTTTTTAACACAGATAAGCATATCAGGATAACTAAATTAAAGCGTTAATTTGCTCAGTTTATGCAAATGCGGGGTCAAAAGAGATCTATATCTATATGGTATGAACGATTATTAACAGAGTATAATTAAAAGCATAAGTGTGAATATAAGTAAAAGATTCAAAATGCATAAGACCCATCTCCAACAGGAAAAGTTGGCCTGGGAATTTTGATTTCGATGGAGTTCAAAATTTGTATTGAACAGTACAAATACCTTGAGCGAATGAAAGAAATAGTATAATACAGTTGAGTATAAAAAAGACAGAGGTGAAATCCTTTGAAATCGGCGACAAAAAAGAGTTAGAACTATTTTTATTGAACGATGGTGAAAACGAGAGTAAGCTCAAGAACCGACAATTATGATGATGATTATGATGATGATGCCGACGATAAAGATGATTACGAAGATGGTGTGAATGAGGATGATGACAAAGTTGACATTGAAAAGCATACATACGAAAGATTTCTGACCTCATATAATAGATTTTCTATGCGAATTCTCAAAAAACTCAAAAGCAAAAAATTTTGTCGTGAATAAAACTTCGTCCCATTTTGAATTTAGGCAAAAAAAATTTTGTCAAAATATTTGTCCGAAACTTTGTCAAGACGAAATTTTTTGGAGTTAATGTACCATCGACAATCATTGATTTTTTATTGTGCCACCACCAAGTTTGCCAAGTAAACACCAAAAATGCCGAATCTGCCAATTAAAGAACAACCGGTTCATAACTCTTGGGGGTGTCACACCCCCACCCCCACAACCCCATGTAGCACCGCCCCTGGCTCTAATAAGTGTTTAAAGTTTTGGGCTAAAGAAAACATATTCCAAAAGATTCCGACAAAGAAGCGAAAGTTACCAAGTTTCCCGAAAAATCTAGTACTTTGGATGGGGTTAGAGCCCATGGGTGTAGTGCTAGGGGGCTCGGAGGGCTGAGCCCCCTTGTTATAGCCTGAGCCCCCTGGAACTCAGGCTACCTTGTTAATGCCAAAAGATAGCTAGTTTCTACTTTTGCTATTGTTTTTAGCAACATTTTGTGCAAGAGCCCCCCTTGCTATTTTGATAGCACTACACGACAGTTAGAGCCCCTCCGACTCAAGCCGTTGGACGCTTTTAAGAGAAAATAGAACTCAGCTCCCGAATTTTTGGCGGGAATACCTTCAGTTCACTGATTGGCAACAGCCACTAATCTTTTCTATAGATCAGAGACAACAGCAGCAACAGAATTGAGAACAGCAACAACTGTACCATTTGCAAGGACGAAGCAAAAATCGTAATGCAATCTTTTTAGGATCAGAGTCGAGTTTTCTTAACGAAATAGATGGAGTTCATCGAAGATTCTTCATGAGTAGATAGAAGCGCCAATTATGAGCTTCATACCATTTGAATTAGCGCAACGTTTCCGCTCTCCACATCAACAGTTGCTACGAGTCCTGTTTAATGAACAAACGAGGTCTTTCTTTTGCCCAAAGAAGATATATTCTCGATCAAGAATCCGTAGGAAATTCTTGAGTATCGATACCAACAATGGATTTTCATATCTTGTCCACCCAAAAAGCTTGTTACAGACAACTACGAAGAGCCAATGCTCGCGAAAAATTTCCCAAACTCCGGGAAAAGATACTATTTGTTGGCCTAAAGAAGGTCATGACTCGGACTCTTTCCGCGTGGTTGTTCAGAAATTCAGGAATCTTGAATTGAAGCCAAATCCTGTGATCTTAAAGGAGGCTTACAATGAATCTCGGAACCTTGTTGATATTTTTATAAACATGACATCATTGCCAGACTTAAGAGATAAAATGATTGAAAACTTGAACACATTTTTGAATTTTTATGACATATTTGGAGGGGAAAATGAATTTTACAAGCTTTCTTCCAAGATGAAATCATATTGCATTGCAAATGAAGCAACTTATTATTTAATTATTCGCCATGAAACAAGGATAAATACATGGAAGGATGGTCTGAAAATTTTAGAAAATATGGAATCTATTGGTATTGAGCCACATGCAAGAACATTTCATCATATTATTCTGAATGCTGTTAAGGAGGGGGATCTTAATGATGCTTTGGGTCTGTTAAAGCAAATGAGAAAAATTGAAACAGTTTTCCATGACCAGTTTTATGGGTCACTGATTGATACTGCTCTGGAAAAAGGAGAAGGAACAAGATCATTTGTTCTATCAGTTTTTGATTCACTTATAAACACTGGTTTTACTGTTGGACCAAAGACATTTGGGTCAGCAAAAAGATGGTTTGAAAGGTATAAATATCTAAACTGAATGTTAAGAGGATAAGAAGGAAGTTCCTTAGAAAAAAAGTAAAATCGTTTATTTGAATTTTTCCTGGCATAACATGGCAATCAAAATATGTGTAATTTATAGTCTTATCCACATTTATTGCAGGGATCCTAATACAAAATTTTTCACTGGCAGTAAAGCCAATGAATTAATAATATATATACTAAAAAGAGCCTTAATTTGAAAGCTACTGATGTAGTTCAGAAATTCATTTACACACTTGATAAGTTCATGCTAAAATATATTTTATATTCATACATGTGAAAGAACAATTCATTTGTAGTGGGATAATGATTCTAAGAAAGTTGACTTGTTGTGACTAAAAAATATCAGAAACAGCACTTCAATTATCAGACGGGCGGTACGCAGTGGTATAAACTGTATAAGCCTCATACTATTTTATTTCCAAAAAAACCTTTAAATTCATCAGCTCGTTCGCTTGTTTTGTACTGCATTTGAGGCAGTAGTGGAGGCGCATTGCGTGTTCAATATTTAATCAAATGTCAACATCAACAAAACTTTGTGTTTGACTTGTTCGGACAAAAGACTGTTGATTGCCTTCTAATCCGTTAATGAATCATATTCTATAGTACCATTGATAGCAATTGAATCTCGAGGGCAGTTATGGCCATGTTATTAGTTTCTCATACCGTGATGTCATCAAACTTCGATTATCAGATCTCTTTATTTTGCCTTTCAGTGATAAAAAGAAAATTTGGAAAGTTGGAACATCCCTTGTCAACCTAAAGTATGTCATTATTTTTTGCTATTAGCAAAGCCTTTATTATCTTTTGTGATCACTGTCGGGAAAGACAATACAAATATTTCTCCTAGCAAGAAAGAGTGCATTGTTAGTATAAAAGTGCTTAAGAATAATACAGTACCATGCCTAAGGGTAAGGCAAATTTATTTTACAGTGTCCTTGTAGTTCTTAATGATAGGTATCAACAACACCCTTTATTCTCATATTTCTGCGTACATCCTGCCATTTGATTAAAATTGATTTTTAGCTTAATCCTAAATTTCATTTTATTATTAAGGCTGTACTGGCCCTGTGAGAGACAACAAAGCAGGCAGTTGACAAAATGAGCACCTATGAAGAATTGATGGCTAATTACAATTGCTTTCTAGTTTAATTAGTAGGCAACAATAGATGTTCATTGTTTATTATATTTGAATATGTTTTAATCTTAATTTTTTCCAGAGGAATTTGCAAATGCTGCGGATCACAGTTAAAGAGGTTTTCCTTACCAATTGAAAGGAGAGAAAGTTTACAAAAGAAACTTTTTGACATTGCAGAAACCTCAATAAGCAAAGTTCTTGATAATGCTTCAGTTTCAAAGATACCAGACTTTAATATTTCAAGCTCCTTCAATCCACAGAACAAGATCAATGAATTCAAGCATTATTTGAGTACTCATGGACCATTTGATGTTGTTCTAGATGTACTTAATATTGCATATTATAGAGACAGAGGATTCAACTCGTTTCAGGTATGGGCAAAAACTAGTTGAAAATGTGCTTGTATCTGCTTTGCTTTTTTTTGTTCTTTTAATTGATTTGAAAAATATATATTCAGAAAGTCATAGCTAGTACAAGATATTAAGCTCAGAGGTAAAATTTGATTAGACTGAAGTGAGCTGAACTGCAGAATTAAGAAGTTGAAATTGATAGGGTCTGTAGTATTAAGTAGTATAAAAACTCTTAATACAAAATTACCAATGCTATAAGAACAATGTTAGCACTGAAAAATCTAACTTTGTTGGAAATATGACTACATCTTCTTAAATGTAGCTAAAATGTCACACAACAAATACAAAAGGTCAACCTGCAAAATAACCTACCAAATCTCAAGGTTTGAACTTGTTTCCAAAAGCAAGCTTTGCATTTTGCTATGTCCTTCTTAGGTCAAAAGAGTTGTCAGACATTTTCTCGATCAAAGAAAGCATGTGCTGGCTTTGTGTTCAAGCCCATTACTTTCCACACTTTTGGAGAAAGAGGTGGCAACAGATCTTCCAAACTACCACATGGTTCAACTCTTGCACTATTTACGAAGGCAAGGTTGTGGAATCTTCTTTGTTGATGACAAGTAAGTTTGTTTGTCACTAGTGGTTACTGTGTGTTCAATTGCATTCCTGGTGGTGAATATTAATGTCTCTCACTAGAATCATAAGAGCTGAAATATTTGAAATTTTGTGAAATGCAGTATATTAAAATAAATATAAGTCAGGAACAAAGCTGCACGCAAGCAATAGTCCAATGTAGTGAAATAGAACTCAGGCATACAGGGCTTCATCAGAGTAAATGTAACAAACAAATTATTCTACTGGACAGCAAATCCTGCTTTTCTTCCTTCTTACACATATGAAATATAACTCAGTCATACAAGGGATTCATGGGTAAGTTCCTAAAGACACACGATCATTGAGAAAAAATGTAAAACAACTAACTCTTAATTATGTTTATTATTTAATCTGATTTCTCAGGGTTTTAAGTGAAGGTCAATTCAGGATGGTTTCAGGACATTGAAAAGGGAATAAATTCATATTAAATTGCTTCATAAATCTGAATTAAATTTTTGAAAAGATGTATGCATCTTTGTGAGTAAAAACTGTGATGCTTTTGAAAAAATTTGTATTTTAGCAAAACATGTCATCATACCACAGAGGAAAAAGTTGTTTGCCTTGTTATGCAGTTGATACAATGAAATCTCTGTGGCAACTTCAGCTATAAAAGTTTACCTGTTTATCATCACCCAAGGGACCTGCTACCTCAACTGCTCTGCATTTACTTAACGAAGCACTCTCATCTCTTTTTCAATGTGACAAATTCCAATACTCTTTAGATCTAATCTATCCCTAAGATCATCAAATCTAATTCTGTCTTTTAGGTTTACACTACACAACCATCATGTATCATTATTTTATCATTTTTCTCCAGGCAACACATAACCTTAACCCTCACTGGCCAGGTTTTCCTACCATATAAAAATTAATGGTACTTGAAATTTTGACTATCATGACACTGGGAGCATCAGGTGTCTAATTTTAAAAGAGAACTGTCTTTTTCTGTTTTAAAGGAAAGAAGATGGCCATATTGATGACTACTTCATACTACTAAGCATGGTTTATCAAAACATGGACATTGATATAATAACAGCAGACAAATTTGGTGACCATATCCATACACTGGACATCAATGCCAAAAATGATTTTAAACGCTGGATGCGATCACATCAAATAGTGCTGACAAAGTTTACTGACACAGGGAAACCCATCTTTCCTCGTAGGGAAAATTATGACATTGATGTTCAAAGTACAAAGAGCAGTTGGCACTTCCCTGGCCCAAACAAACAATGGTTATGTTGTATTAAAAAGTAGGTTGGCATTAGATGAAAATTAGAACAACAATGTCCTTAAAGTTGATTCATTAGCAAGCAGTCTCCTTTAAAAAAGCTAGTCTGTATAAAACCATAATTATGAATTTGTATTGTGTTGTTTCTGTTTAAATACATTTTATCAAGAAATATAAGATTAAGTTCTGCATGTGTCTTTGTAAATTCTATACTTGTACACGGCCAACAAAGTTTACCAGAATTTCTGAGGTGACCTTGCTGATCCATGTAGCCAATGTATCTAGCACAAGCTATATTTCAATTAGTTAAAGATCTACACTAGCTACCCCCACCCAAACAGTTGAATTGCCAGTTGAATCCAGATGCAGGGGCACAAGAGGAGAATAAATTTTGCATGAAGGAAACCTAAAAATCAAAAGAAACCCAAAGATTCCTGACAAATTGAAACAAAACATAAAAGTTTCCAAAAAGCTTAAAAATTTGGTTTATATCTCTGCAACTCTCTCAGATATTCATTGATCAAAACAAAACCAATCAAATGCACAACCTATCCTTTTGTCAACTTAGACCCTCTACTAGAAATCCTCTCTCAGTTCACCTAGAGATCCTCTCTATTTACCTTTTATAGAATGTTTTTTTCATGCAATTTTTCAAATTTTTCTGCACATAACACTTAATTTGATAATCATTTTATGAGTTTAAAAATGAAGTGATCTGGAAAAAGCATGCTTAAAAGACGATCAGCAAAAATGGTTTGGAGGTAAAGAACAAGGAAATAAGAACAGTGTATACCATTGACAAAGAATCTTAACAAAACAGAACTATTTTACATAAAGGTGACATTATAAGGCAGGTTTTGAAATGGTCTGCAATCCATTACATTGTTATCCCTGCATCAATACACATGTAAAGGTAAAGGTATGTTGTTACATCATTAGGCAACAAAGTGACAAACAAATTGCTAAATATTTCAAATTTCATTTAAAAACATGCTCAAAAATCTTGGGTAGCCCTGACAAGAAATGCAAACCTGTTTTTATCCCCCCCCCCCTTATTCAAAAGCAGGACTGTTACGGGGGAAAGTAGATGTCCCTAATATTCTTTAACAACACCCTATACACAAATCTGAATTTAAAACTAAAACTGTTTGTATTTAAACTTTCTAAATGTTATAAAAGTGGAATAATGGAATCATCAAAGTCTTTCCTAATGAAACACTTCTTCTCTAAAACTAAAATGTTAGTTTTTTTAAAATCCCCGCAAAGTCTAACTGACAAGCCAAAATATAAACAGACATAGAGCCGAAATGTGCCAAAATTATTTTCTTGAAAGCCAAGCAAACAACTTATGTTTATTGTTTGCCCTATAATAAGAACAATCACCGCCAGTTATGAAATCAACACCATATCTAAAAAGTTTAAAAACATGGGGCTTTCTTACATTTAACTGACAATGTAAAGAAAGAAAATACTCTAATGTCATTAAATTAAATGAAAATTTTAATAGCTTTTTATCTTTCATGCTTGGTTCAGAAAAATGCGAACTCACATCAGGAGGGCTGTGTGTGCTTTTTTTAACTGTGCTCTGTGTGAAAAATGTTTAGAAGGTTGCCAAGGCCGTTCCTCGTCCGCGTCCTTTTCCTGGTAAAAATAATTGCAATGCAATTGTTGTTCTTTTTAAAAATTATTAAATCTATAAAATATGATCAATATTACAAACAAGATGCAGCTATATTAGACTCCAGTTACACTCACTGCAAATTTTGTTCAAAAAATTGTGACTACAAAGAAGTGTGAATGTAAATGAAGCTAAATTTAATACAAAGTTTTGTATATAAGGGTCTAAATTTTATGTGACTGTAACCAGAAGTGATGTTACGTGTAATGACTACAAACAGAGTTCACTGTACTTTAGGATATGTCTCTTAAATATTTCTATAGCAAAAAAACCATTCGAATTCATCTTATTTAAAATCAAGAAATCATAGCTAGATAGGTAAGCAAACCCTTAAAACTTTCCTTCAAAATGCTGAATTGTATAAAATAAATAATTTGCATTATATAAATATCCTGTCAAAGAGTGAGGGGAAAAGGTTTCTGCATAACACAAATAGTTAAGCGTTGATTTCAGTTCAAAATTTTTTCCACAGAAAAATTATTCTAACATTTATATAAGTCTCTTCATAATGCTGATGGGGCGGGGCTGGGAAAAGGGTGACTCAACTCTTTTATGAAGTTGATTAGTTAGCTTGTAGAATAACAGATTTGAGGTCTTAGGCCTATCTAAGGTACAGATATGTTTCCCATTTACAGTGCAGACGAGGGTGCCTGTTGCTTGTCTATTGGTCGGACTTTGAGCTGGCTTGCATCACCAGAAGCTGGGTTAAAGTTATTGGCTGTATGTTATGATTTTTAGCCTCAAGGGTGGTCATTTTCAAGTTTCATCCCAGGACAGGCAGGAAATCAGTAAGTAAATTCCTGGCTATAAGGAATGGTGTTGAAAAAAGCTTCCAATATTTTCAACTCATGTGTTCCATCTGAGATATATCTACTATGTTGGGTCCTATCAGCAATGATGTGCCATAGAATTATTTAATATTTTTTTGAAGTACATATACCTGATCTTGCAGACTTTTTGGAACCAACTGTTTGCCAACTATCATTCTGAAATATAAAAAAATTTAAATAAAATATATAAATTAAATAGCAAATATATGCACTCAATTTGAAATAATAAAAGGAAATGATAATAAAATTATACGAACAGCTTAAAACGATCAAACGATAGCTTAAAATATTCTTGCTGGGGTATTGGTTTAAGGTTCATTTGCTTTGAACAAAAATTCATGATATTTGGGCATAAGAATTTCTTAAGAGACTGAATACTGCTATTTGTTGTTCTTTTCTGACAACAAAGCTGTTTGCACTTCAAAGAATTTTAGACTTGCACAAATCATTCACAAAAGCTTCACAAAATTAAGTTTTCTTTTTCCAAATACGTTAGCTCCTAATTCTTGGCTTCTATGCAGCAGAACCTTTTAAAAAAAGTTTTCAAAATTCCTCAGAGTGCTAAAATTAAATTGAACTCCAATCTGTTGAAAAGACTACCCAGTTTTATAAACTATTTTACTGCTATTCAGGGGTGCTGTCCTAAAAAGGTTAGGAAGATAGGCTGTGCTGTAGGCAAATTCAAGGGGCCACACCCATGACCACACCCTTACCACACCCAATATGTCTTAAAAATTCTCTGTTGTGTGTAGGAATCATTCAAACTATTCGATGATGTAAAAAGACTTTTCAGAATCTTCATGAAAGAATAAGAATCCTATACTATAGATTCCTCATGAAATTGCTCATATAGGGTTGCCAACACAGATTTCGTCCAACCAAATATGAACTAACTTGTTTAGGTAGACTGAGTTGCCCCCCATAATCTCTCTAATTTTAACAGGGGACTGAGCCCCCTGAGCCTCCCTCCATGGCAACACTGCTGCTACTCAAAAGACATTGAGCTTTCTTCAAAAGAAAACTTAACTATTCTCAATATTGCTTGCCTATTGAAAGATTCAACCTACTAAATTTAACCATTACACAATTTTTCTGTTCTACATCAAATCATATATAACTCCCAGAAGAACACTCTGCCTTTAGTCACTTACAGTTTTTGTTTAAACTCTTTCCTGGCCTAGCTATTGGAATGGAGCACAATTGGGCAACAATTTTATTTGAAGTGATGAGTTACTAATCCACTCCTGCTAACAAACCTCTGTTGCATATTTCTGATAGAGTTTGCACTTGCAAAGAGTGCATACAACAGAAATAGAAATCTAAGGCAAAGGATCTTCCAGTTATACAATACTTACAGAGTCTACTCCTGATGCTACAGGAGATGCAAAACCTCCATTAATGTCAGTCTGCTTTGTGAAGGCAGATGGAGGAATCAATACAGGCACAGGCTCCGGTACAGGTTGAGGAGACGGTTTAGACACAACTTGTGGTGTAACTGGAGGTTTCACTTGCTGCATTCGTTTAGTAACATGATTATTCATTTCTTGTGATGGCTTGCTTACAGATGGAAGGTGCCCTGCCTGTTGTAGCAAGCCAACCTCGTGAGCAGAGCGCAACATGGCCATATCTTCAGCTGTTCTTGCAGGGCGAAGCTTTTGATTAAGCTCATTTTGTTCCGCTAAAAAAATTAAAAAATTTTCTCAAAAGTATTCTACAATCTGATTTTACTGAAAATGTCTATTTGCTTGGATTATCTCATAAAACTATATTTATAGGAAGGACAAAGACATGAATCCTGTTAAAGCATACCAAACCATCCACCAACCAAGCTCTCAATCCTCCTACACCACACCTTGGCTACCAAGTCCTTCCAACCCAAATCTCAACCCACAAGTTAATTCCTACTTAGTAAATCACGACATTGATATTTTAGTTAACACTGAACTTTCTACAGGTAGTCAGCCGAAGCTTAAATATTTCTTTCAATAAGCATTTATTTTGTCTTCTACACAGAACTGTAATGCCTAAGGGGAAAAAGAAGTAAAAAATTCACTTTGAAGGGAAATATGCATCTTGTATAGTGTTTACCTTCTGGTACCTCAAGCTCCATGAGTGCCCATTTGGCAGCAGAATGGCCTGCAGTTTTTTTGTTGGTTTGATGGCCATGGCTTCTGTATGTCTTGCCATTCACCATAACTTCACAAGCAAAACCACTGAAGCATGAGGGGATTTCATAATACTTAGGCTGGTTTATCCTGTTTTTCTGGCAGTATTGGTTTAATACACTTTTGTAATCTTTGAAACTACCTTG
Source organism: Rhopilema esculentum (assembly GCF_057945365.1). NCBI lineage: Eukaryota > Metazoa > Cnidaria > Scyphozoa > Rhizostomeae > Rhizostomatidae > Rhopilema > Rhopilema esculentum. The sequence continues at coordinate 8,835,421 of NC_142818.1, read as the reverse complement.
TAGTAGAAGAAAAAAAGTTTAATCGAGGAATAAACAATCAATTTTGACAAATAAACTCTAGTAGCAATGCAACAGTCTTTGAGATTCACCAAAGGTTATGGCACACCAAATAATATGTCAATCCATGGCAATCCAATCCAAGGCTGTGAGATCCAAGTCAAAGAATATTTCTTTAAAATAAAAGAAATTTTTTTTATGGTTTTCACTTACACTTTGTAAGACAAACCAAATAGATACTACACTCAATTTATGTATCATAAACTTCTTTGTGTAAGTCAAACTATATTTATAATTTTTTTATGAAATTGTTTGCTCTAGGAAAAATAAAAATACCAGAAAATAATCCATACTTTCAAAAAAATATTGGCCTAGACTCCCATAAAAATAACAGAGAGCACCTGACTGACCAGTTTAATCTTGTGATTGTCTGATTGTATTGTAGCACTGTATACAGACACTCAGAAAAAACACAGAGATTTTGAGAAAAAGTACATTACTAATAATGTTACCCTATTCCATACCTGTTACTTTTGGAGGAGGATACAAACTTAACATCAAATTTATTTTTGCTTCCCTCTCTTCCTCGGTCCAGTCCTCAGGGTTCTTTGATCTAAAAATTGACCAGTATAAATCATCATACAAACTAGCTTATAGAGGAAAGTAAGTTGATAACTTGCATATTCTCATAGAACAACTCAGCTATGTAGTATGGCAGGGTAAATATTAGTTTACATTATGATTCTATTTTAATATATTGTGTTTTCAAATTGAATTAATTCATTTGCATTATATTGGATTGATTCTCATTTTTTGGGGTGTTCCTATTCACCACTTATCAAAAAATAATAACCAAGAAATAATATTTGTTCATGTGGACAAAAAATTATGTGTTTGCATCAACTGTGTCTGTTTTTTGTTCAAGTAAAAATCCTGCTCTTTACTGCTCATATCTGCACATGGTGATTCACTTTTCAAGGAGTGCTTTGCAGTAGAGGGTAACTGACGTTTGCTTAAAATATTTTGTGCATGCAGTCAATGTCTAATATTTTATGATCCTGCAATGTTGTGTATCAGCTGGCATCAAGTTGAAAAGTGCAAATTAAGATAAATGTATATATTGTGTCAAAGGGTTAGTTTCATTTAATTTTCTTTTATTGATTTGTCATGTGGTGATGAAGGAAGAGTGAATAAATCAATGTGAAACTGTTTGGGTAATTGAGAATTTACTTGGATAAGAAAAATCATCCTAAAAGTTATACTTGGCTAATTGAGGTTTAGATAGCTGAGTTTATGTTTATATTGATGCACTGTCCTGACAAAATTAAAAAATATTCCTAAATCATTGTTTTTCCTCTAAAAGATTGTTATCTTGCTAGAATTTCATAATAAGATTGGATGCTATCTATCTCCGATCATTGAATTGCTCGTGGTCAAATAAATAGATAAACAATCACAAAAATGCAAATAACTGCTACAAAATAAACTTACTTTTGAAAATCTGCATGTGTCAAGCCTTTTTCTTTAAGCTTTTCTTGCTGTTTTTTATATCTGCGTTTGTAATTTGTTTTTTGTGCTTTGGTCATACTACAAATAAGATGAAACAAGTTAAATAAATCATATTCTACCAGTTTTAATGATAAATGAGGAGCAATAACAAGACAATTCAAATGAAGATATTGAAATTTGAGAGCTAGTTTTCATGATTTAGCATTAGAAATTGCACCTGGGACCATCTGGTTGATCACTGGAAGGGGGGGGGGGGGAACAACTTTATCTTGCAAAAAAATTTAGATTTAACTTCAAGCTAAGTGTGAAACGATAAAATTGAATAAAAATTGTTTTAGAAGCATTAGTAACAAATAAAAGCAATCAATTTGATCTAAGAAAATGAGAATAGTTGCTGGATGATGGCATTAAGTATGAAACTTTTAATAGCAAATTAGAACTGTCCTGATCTATACCTTAAAGCATATACAACTTCATAAACACTGCAGGACAACAGATTTGACCTATTTCCCTCTGTGCCAAAGTGCTGTACCAAATTCAATCAAGGCACTGAACCAGAACTTTGCACAAGAAATTATCTACCTGCTCCTTTGTGACAAAGGTCCTCTGTGACAAAGATCTTGATATTTGATATCCCTTCTGCTTTCTTGTCATAAATCAATGAGTAGAAGAATTTCCATGAGGTGGTGGGCACCTCCCTTCTACATTCTAACATTCCAAGGATCCATTGTACTTCTTCTTCATAGGAATGCTATAAAATTACTCTGAAAACAACCTATTAACGGTACTCTTCATGAGAAAGTAGTAAATTCTTTAGGCAAAATTACCTTTCCCAGTTTGGAGGGTGTTCAGGCAGCAACTGAATATTGGTAAGATTCTCCTCCTCCTCCTCCGCATTTCGTTCTTCTTCCATTTGTTGTTCTTGATCCATCCTTTGTTGAAGCTGATGATGCTCAAACTCTGTCAAGAAATATGAGACACTTTGTGAACAACAGAAGATTAAAATTTGCAAATGCAAAGCAAGGTATTGTCATTTCAACCTAATAATATTTTTTTTAAGAGCCTGGCAGGTATCATTAAATGTTCTTTCTACAAATATGTTTTACTGTTTTGTTGAAAGAAGGTTTATAGATCTTCTCATATGTATGATGCTTACATAAAAAAATAATAATTCATGAGCCATTTTGTTTTGTCCACTTTAACATGTTGCAACAGAATGTGCCAACATCTCTTCAACTTCCAATAAAACAAAGTCATGCAAATAAACATACCCTGGAAATTATTTTAGCAAGAGAAAATATATTTAATGACAGATTAAGTCAAATAAAAAACTGCAGAATACCAGCATCCCAATCTTCAGTTGACTCTAGTTTATCATATTCTGGGTGATGTTCCACAGCCGGTAGCGTGTGCTGCTTTATGCCTTGAGCTAGAAAAGAAATTGGCCAATTAGTTAATTTTGTGGAAAATTCACCCTAAGAAAAATTTCAGGTGGACAGGTACAGGATTTTTTAACTCTTTTGAACAAGGTTGTATGATGATTGAATGAAATTTCATCAGAGTTAATTTTATGAGGGGCTTTTGAGCTTTAACTAATTCGCTTGATATTGTTGTTATATCTTATTCATAATGGCATCTTGTGCCATGCTTCCTCGCGTTTTTCTTGTACCTGTTCTAATAGTTTATTGGCAAGGCAGGGACTTTTTCATCCTCCTGAGGATTTGCTTTGTAAAACTAGAATAAGACATGTGTTTCGTGGCGATTCCATTCCCTTGGTTAATCTAGGGGTATTTAAGGTTTTGGCATAGCATGGGTTTCACCTTGCTTGGTGAAGCCACAACACAAGTGGGATGTTTTATTTTCCCAGCCCTCCCTCCCTTATTTGCGTGTTAAGTTTCTTTTGGCATTGTTAAAACCTCTTACACCTTTAGGCATCTTCTATGCTATTTAGCATCTTTTAGAATTTTAGGCAACCTTCAATCTTAAAGACCATGGTGTACGCATTAAATAAAGTCTTAGTCCTGATGAGTCTGGGTGTGACTAAAAAATCCAATTCTTGAACAGCAGCGCTTGTTCAGTATTCACAAATATATGCTTTAGGCTTTTACATAGATTAAAAAGCAGAGACTTAATTCATTGTCACATGCAATGCATAAGATACGCTTCAGGTTACGGTTACGGTCACGATATTTGGTTTTCTTTCCCTAAAAACAAGCTATTAACGGAATCAGCTAAAACATCCGATGCACAAGAATGTGGCAATTACAACCATATCAAAATAATTGGCAAAGATTGTAAAATGATACTTTCCAGGCAAATTTATTGCTTAAATGGGTATGCCACCTTCAAAAGCTATTTTGTACCCTTGCGTTTGAGGTAACAAAATCTGACTTATATCAACAGAAAGCGCAGATTCTTAGCTACCAAAGTGTGTCTCAGATTTTTCAAATCCCTCCTCCTTTTGAACCTATACCCTGTCAAAAATTGGCAAACAATTTTTCTTCCCACTCATAGCTGTATTTGGTTATAAAAGATGGGCCAAAGCAAATACAAAAATTTTGAGACACATTTTGCTCATCCAACATCTGTCCTGGCCATGTGCAAAGTTTTGAGCTATTCGATTGGTTCCTTACTTTTAGTTAATATGCTGTAAAATGTTTGCTTTTTAAAAAGCCATTCTTAAGTTCTGTACCACCAAATTCATAATACTAGCTTTATAATCTAGTAGCATAAGATAAATCAAACAAAATATTTGACATAAAATTTTTGGGCAATCATAAGGTTTTTTTCTATTTTGCAACTCCTTCCTGATAATAACAAGTACTGACATTCTGTTAAAACATACCTTCATCTATGTCTTGCTGAATCACATGCTAATATGAAATGAAGAAACAATTTATTAGATATGATTACTGATGTAAAAGTCATACTGAAACACAGTAAATCAAAAGCTATTAAAGACTTTTTTAAAATATGTTTTTTGTACAAATTGTGCATAGGCAGAGATAGCCTATAAACCATTATTATTGCAAATCTGAAAATTTTCTACATTCAAATGAATTATAGCTTAAACTAAAAACATGAGTAATATATATTTAAAATGGTTGATTAACGTTTCAATTTGTTTGATTATATAAAGTAAGCAAAAAAGTTGATGTACATTTGATACAGTAGTAACACTTGATAGAAAGAACATACTAGAAATGTAGCATATAAAGTTAAAGCAACAAACATCACACTGTAAAGAAATATGGAACTTCAAGGTTATTTTAGGTATGAACTTATTTCCATTTTATTTACAAAATAACCTAGCCCTGCAAATCCTAGTGATTTGAGATATCTGGTTAAATATCAAAGTTACTAATAATACTAAAGTGGTATGAATTTAAACAAAACTCACCTTATCTGGACAATTTTTGAGATGGAAGTTATAATCTTTTTCTGGTATATGATGTGATCGATTAAATGGACAAATTAAGTATCCTACACCACCTTGGATCTAAAAAACAATAAAGGTGTCAGAAGTGTGTTTGGTATTCATCAGAATGTACAATAAGTGGTACCAGGCCTCTCCAGGAAAAAGAACAACGCAGGCTACAAAAAGCCCTTGCCAGTTTGACTGTGTGGGCTATTTAGTCCTTGCAGAACTGTTGTTAATTTTTTTTATTTGAGTATTGGTAAGGCAAAAAATACATTACCTTGCCAATTCTCTAAAATTATTCATCGTAAGAAGGCATTTTCGTGTTTATTACTATCTTCAAATTTTGTATTACCACTCCTTAAAACAAGACAAAAGAGGGCCATATCTTTTTTGGAATATAGCAAAGATTTGTTAGGTTTTGCCAGTCAAATGTGCCTTTTTTGGAAATGCCTAGTTTATATGTTGGGACTTAAAAGAAATTGTTTCCTATTTTACAGCATGGTGTAACATTTCTCACTTAAATTATTTTTAGTAATAATCACGCTATATGTTATTCCTTTCATGCAAACACATTTGGTATTCCATTGCAAGTTTTAGCTGATAATACCATGGTTTGCTAACATTTGATTAACTCATAGATGCCTAAGACCTCTTTCTCTTTATCTACTAACACCCTCATATTTAGCGTTAAGTAGTACAAACATTGGGAAGCTAAACTGTGCAGATTGAATGAGAACATTGGTTTGAAAAACAGTGCGGGCTGAAACAAGACCTCACAAATTTATTTTGCAGGGGGTTTGTGTGGGTGCAGGCTATAGCTTGCATCTTAGGGAAAGGCCTGTGGTACTGGGTTATCAAACAGGTATCAAGATTTGTTTCATAGCATTTTGTTATCATGTAAGCAGGAACAACATCAATTGATAAGGAGAGCTGCATTGTGCAATGGGTCCACACAAATAGGGAGGCCAAAGGTGCAATGGCCACTGCTCAGCAAATACACAGTTAAATAATTGAAGTCTGTGACATGGCCCCTGCTTTATTGACAGATAAAGAGAGTCCTGGGCCATTAAATTTGCCATGATTTGCAGCAAAAAAAAAATTTCAGTTACCAATTCCATAGGCAATTATTAGTGAAGAAGGTGATTTAAAATTATGTACCATTTTTTAAAACCACCTCTTTCTAAGGGGATAGGCACAATGAATTTATGCAAAACCCAGTCCAAACCCTAACCCTAGCCCTGACCCTAACTAACTTAGTCCTAGCCCTAACCTGCACTTATAAATGCATATTGTTAAAGAATTATTGAATATCATTAAATATTACTGCTTGAAATTCACATGTTTATATACTAGTTAAATCATAGTCTTCAGGTTTAAATGTCAAGGTGCCATCGTGCCATCAGGGGCAGGCATTTGGCAAAATATTGAGGGGGCAAGCTTATTGTTTTGATACGATGATATCACATTTCCCCCATTCTTAGAACAAAAGACTATTGTCTGGAAGTCGAAACTTATTCATATTGTCTGCTCAAGACTCAAGACTCAAGACTCAATATTTTTCTCCAGTTAAGAAATATTATACAATAGATTCTACCTATCTGCATCGTAGATATTTTAACTTTCATGTGAGCATATTCAATGCATCTACATCTTCTCAATCAAAAGTGTAGACTGGATTTGTTTATTGAAACAGCAAAGGAGATGACGCAAGACATTTATACAGAATAAGAGTAGTTTAGGCCCAATACCACACTCACCTTCTGACACTTGCGAATGTGCTGGTTAAATCGACATGCACGAACGACATGCTCCTTGAAATAAGGACAAACAAATAGCTTTTCGGGGTCCTCGTTTGAGTAAGGAACAATTGTACTCATCTTGGGGAAGTAAACTTCTACTTAGTGAAACGAAAATATGGCATCGGATCAGGCCCTCTCGCGAAATAAATGCTGCCTCGTTATCATGGTCTAAATGTGCACAAACAACAGGAAACATTTCTTATCAACATCATTCCATTTCAATGTGATTCCATTATCAATATCAATAGATTTGGTAATTATCGTGCATTGAATCGGAAAGTAACATCGGCTTACTTTAAACTATTGTCTTGTGGGGAAGAGGTGTCATCCTTTACAACGCAACACCAACTTTTTGTATCCTGTTTTTCCACTTTTGGGTCCATAATAAATTAAAGTTAACAGAGGAGTTCATCTTTATTAACTATGAACAAACCAATCCTTTCATTCAACAATATTTTAACATTTTCCCAACTCATTCGAGGCTTCCTATGATTATCTCTAGTATTTTTATTAATTTCTTGAAATTATTAATTTTATGCTTTTCAATTTTTGTGGCCTTTTTTTCATTGGTATCTTGGCAATTTGGGCAAAGCATCACATTTTCACGTTGAAATCTGAAATTTCAAACTGTCTAGAAATTTACTTGTAGAGACGGAAGGTTGGGAAATAGTCCTGCTTTACCTCCTCTTTCTAAAATTTGGTAACCCGTATACCGTATTTGATCTATTTAACGCCCTCTACCTTTTTAACGCCACTTCCCAATTAACGCCCACCCTAAAAATCAACTTTAAGGCCAAAATGGGCAAGGAAATCAGCGCCAAGAATTGGGAACGGTATTTCAGCAATAATGAAAATCTACCTGTACGTGCGGCGAAGTCCGAGGTCTATCGTTAAAGACTTTTCTCCGAAAGTACGAGTTGGCAACTCATTTACAGCCAGTAAAGAAATGTTTTGAGAAGTTTGTTTGTCAGCAGAAGGAGGTAAAACGCTTACATAAGCGCCCGTATCTACCAAGAAGCGTGCACCAGCGGTAATATAAAAGAGGCGACTGGAAGAAGCAGGACCACCAGCACTAGTCGCCCTTATTTGCCGGTGTCGTCGTTTCCCTGGTTTGAGGTAAAGCCTGAAAATGTGCATGGTGGAGTGCAATTGCGAGCAAGTCGGTCGACCATAACGTTGATGGTATCAGCAGTTGCAGTAGTGCTGGCTGACAGTGGCGTGTTGGCGTCTGTTTTCATGGCAAATTGTAAATGTAGAAATAAATTAAAAGTCTGTTAATAAATGTGTTGTTAATATATTAAAAATCTCAAAGGACGAATTAGTGAAGAGCGAAGTCGATAGTTATAAGACGTACGGGAATTTTTTATCTTCACATTTTCAAAAAATGGATCACAGAACTGGAATCCCTATGTTGAAACCAGTCAATGCCGAAAACCCCAATTTTCCTTTCTGGGAACTTGGGAAATAGGATAAAAATTTTTCTGCGAGGTGAAAGTATTGTGTACAATAGTTCTACCAATAATACGCACTAATTTCCCACAAGGTATTCTAATTTATTGGGTCTAGAGAAAGTTTCCCACAAAATATCACAATTTGGTTGTTTATTGCATCTTTTTTATCTTTGGCAAAGATTGACGGTGTGAAAAAAGCAAAAGTGATTTGTGAACCAAATGGCAATATGTTTATTGACAATTGTCCGGTGGCTTTGAAAGGTAATTGATGCCTACTTCAGGGAAGAGGAATCTTGTTAAAATCAACTCAACTTAAAGTCACCCCGCTTAAAGTCAAATTACCTGTTACAGTCAAATAAAGTTTAGGCCCAAACATGCAAAATCATTCAATTTAACTCCGCTTACAGTCACACTTTGTTAACAGTCATACATTTTGAAGCAACATTTGGTTTGACTGTAACTGGAGTCTACTGTCCCTGTTAATACTTATCAGCCAGATTTTTTGGACTTGGATTACATATGATGGGTACACATGTCAAAATGATATTTTGTATTAATAAATGGTGACATCACAATATTCAAAGGACAGATATGATCTAAAAAGACACGAGGATGCAATTCAATACCAATTAAAAACTTTGCCAAGTCTCCCGAGATCTCAATCAAGACTCAAGACTTTGTCAAGTCTGAACAGAACAGCACAAGTTGTAATTTTTAACTTTTTTCCAATGCCACGGGCTAGTCATAGGATATTGCAAACTCGTGGCGTTGTTCTTGTAATCTTATAAAGCTTTTTTGTACGTAGTATTACTTGTAAAATTGTATTGTAAACTTTGAGTAATGTTAATAAAATATTCTGTATACATTAAGGATTTAAAACAATTGATAGGCATTGCCTTGCTAACGATAAACAGCTGAAACAAACAGCTTGAATTGGAGAGGTCACAAATAGACAAAAAAACGCAGAAGGATGGCTACCTGTAAAATATCATTAAAACCCACTAAAATATACAACTTTTCAAATCACATGATATAAAACTCATAAAATACGTTCTCTGAGACAATGCCTTCGCAAAAGCTCCTCAGCACTAAGTCGCTGTATTTTCTCAACTGCTATACGACGGTCCAAAGCAGCCAATTCTTGTTCTTGCCTCTTAAACATATCCTCCTACAAAAAGATACTTTGGTTACATGGACTTTCAGGATATGCATGATCGAGGTTTTTGGGTTGGTGATAATAATGAACAAAAGGAACTGATACAAAAAATCGATGAAAAGCCATACAAAATAAAATGGGCGACTTATAGTATCAAATTCCATTTCAAAAGGGAATTTAACTAATATTTCGCCCTAATAAAACACAACTAATAGATGTGAGGATGAATCGAGTGAGGGGAGTCACCAGCTCTCTGCAATTCCAGGCGTAGGAATCACGAGGTATGGTCACATCGAGAGAAAGGACCAGGATACTGCCCGATACGCAGTGCTTCTCTTTTTCTAAATATTTCTTTCGGATGCTAGGTAAAAGTAAAAACAAGTTATATTTCACAGGGCTTTATCGCTGTGAACATAGATAAAAAGCTCTAAGTTCCTTGGCCCCTTGATTTTAATTTGTCTCTAAAAACTATGTTTAGTTGAGAGCAAGAAAAATTATCCAGGAACTCAGTCAGGAGAAACGAACAAATGTAAAATTGCATTGCTAGATTAACACATAGATTTGCAAAGTTATGACGTCATACAACACATTTGATCACATATCAGAATGAACATAAAAATCCACTGGTATACCTCGAGCTTTTAGAAACCATATATCAGGAATCTGTAACAGATCTAGCTGATTTGGCAAAATTTAGAGTAATTCATAGTGTTCTCTCAGGTTATGTTTGGTCAAAATAAGAAACTTTCAAAAATATGTGATTATGACGTCATCTCCTTGCCATTTTGTTCTGTTCTTTTTTATTATTATTATTATTATTTTTATTATAATTATTATTTATTATTATCATTTTTACCATTATTTTATTATTAATATTATTATATTATTATTTAGTACACTTTTAGTACCATGAAGTACAATAAACTGTGTTCAATCCAAGCTGCTGGTACTTAGCTGGCCCACTTAATCACAACCAACACATAAATGCACTAACCTCCTTTTTTATATACTTGTCCAACACTTCCTTAATGGCATTCCTTCTTACTTCTTCATTGCTGACACTGGCTTCTTCTTGTGTCTTTTTGGTGCTTTTCATATTCTGTGTGATGAAAAGGGAATCAGACTTCATTTCTAAACATCAAAATGTTTGCTTACCTGGATACAGCTTTACTTTGAAAACTCTCACTTTCTCACCTCAAATGACGTCACACAAAGTCAAAATGACGCATAGTGAATGTGCTTCTAATAAATCAAAACGATACTTTTAAAGTACCCTTCATATTAAACTCACTTAACACAAACTCTCCAGTCGAAAACTTAGGGCCGGTTCATAGAAGCAAATTTATCCAACATTCCAGCTTGTTGGCTGGGAGGTGAAATCCACTCTTCCTATTCAAGTTTGTAATTTCAATCTTTGTGGGGTACAAACGAGATCCTGTTTATGAGCTGAAAGGTAGGACAAGTGTGCTTACATGAACTGGCCCCTAGCTTTATCAATTTCCTTTAATATCCCTTTAAAATCTTTCATAAGTCATTTTCAACTTCATAATTCGATAAGTACGGAATCGACAAAGCAATTTATACCCGATATTTTGAAAAACTTTTTAAAAGGGCTCGGAAATTGCCTGAATGCAATCTCAAGGTAACGGATTAAAAAACAAAAAAATTAAACTATTGCTTGGAATTCTGTTTCAGAACCTAATCAACTCTGAGGATCTCCAACTGATACTTCCTAATTGTAAAGAAATACGCAATGAAAACACAAAATAGAAACAGCTTGTTAAAGAAGATTCTATTTGAGAAGAACAATCCATCTTAGAAAATAGCAATCCATCAAAATTGGTTTCCCCAGAAGCTCATTCCATTGACGGGGCAAGGGAAAAATGAGCTATCAATGAAAAATCAATAATACCGTATATTATTAAGACAATATACGGTATTATTGAGAACAAGAAATGACACTCTTTGCAAAGGGATCTTAAATAATTTAGCGCAAAGCAAAACAATATTTAAGCAGCACTTACAAGTTTTGAGTATTGCTCTAGTTTCTGATACATCACAGTCGAACAAGCGCTTATTACTTTTCTGTTTTTGCACATTGACTGGTATCTGCTTTCAACCCGAACAAGCTCCTGCTCCATGCACAGATGTAGCCTTTTCTGAAGAAACAACAATGACAAACAATAATATTACCAACTGGATATCTAGAATAGCATTTAGTATGGCACTGAATTATCAAGGAGGTATCTGACAGAAAAGGGGTGCTGAGGCCCTGCTACACGGTCAGATTGTTCATCAGATATTCACCAGTTATTAACATTATAGATTATTCTATTGTATGATATTCTTCATTTTAAAATGGCATTGAAAAAACAAACACTTTACAAAAGCTTTTTCATCTGACGGTCCTCAGAGCGTTAAATGTCAGTATAAGGGTCTATAAGAACAAGATGGGAAATATATACCCAGTTGTGAATCGTAATAGGCCAATCAGAAAAACGTGAGCGCATTACCGGTATAGTTGTCCAGCCAATACCGCGTCTGAGGAGTGTCAGACGAAAAAGCTTCAAGTATGTTGTAAAATGCTTGCTTTTTTCAAAGTCATTTCTAAATTTTGAACCGCCAAAAAATGCTCACATTTTTCACTTTCCTGATTTTTTGGCATTTGTCTTTACCTAGCATCCCAAGGTAGCTGTGCTTATCAAGCAATGTCATGGTCCTTCCTTTCGTTGGACCACACCTCGTGAATTCTTCGCCTGGAATCGCAGAGAGCTGGCAACTCCCCTCACTCTATGTAAATGTTTTGGTCAAGTCAAGAACTCAAACCCTAGATCCTTGGATCTGTGGTCCACAACCATACCAACTCAACCATCCTCTCCATATTCAAATCACATTTTGGAATAATTTCGAAGAAAATCAATCCCTACTTTTTACAATATCAATATTTGATGAATATCTGATAAAAATTTCTGACCGTCATACAGGGCCTTAGGAAAATGAAGAGTCCATAACATGTTACCGCTACAAAACTGATGACCCAGGTTGACTTTGTAACAAGGATCAGTTTTCTTCTAGTCATAAACTTACTAGGTTTGTAGTGCGCACAAAAACTTAAGTCCAACTCGAAAAAGAAAAATGATGTACAGAGTTTCGAAAAGATACCAAAAGAAACAATTTGCTCCTTGTCAAAAATAAGTGCGGCAATGACAAAACTAAAAATCACTTGACTAGGTGAGATTGAGCAGAAACAAAGGAAAGTAAGGACAAAAAGACAAATGAAGACAAAAAGATCGAAATACCAGCTCAACTGCGTGCGATTCTTTCAGTTCTTTAACTTCTTTATGCTCGATATCTGACGTCTGCAGAAAATAAATAAGACATAAATTGTGACATATAATTCTTATAACCATGAAGTTAAAATTCATACGAAAATAAAATTCCAGCTTTCTAGTTTTCTTTGTCTTTTTTAGGTTGCCAGAAAGAAAGTTTTGTTTTCGACAAAGCTTTCCCTTTCTCATAATAAAGCGTACAAGTATTGGGTAAGCTAAATTTCACAGAATTGTCTCTCTATTTCATTAGACAGCAAAGGGTATGACAAAAAATGATGTCTGAAAATCTTTCCCAGGTTGTGATATTTCAGCCTTATCAAACTTTGAATGTAAGAGAAATATAAAATGGCATGAATGGCAACCAACAAGAACGAGACTATATGAAATTGAGGCTAGGATCAACATTTCTTCTTCTGTTACCAGGCTCCTTATGATTAACTGGTGCAATGATTTTCAACTAAAGAAGCTTTGAAACAATACGTCAAAGAAATTGATGACCAAATATGGAGCTTTCAATGTAAACCAAATTCTACCAAAAACAAAGATGAAGGCACCCCCTCTCCTCGGTATAAATACTTAACACTACAAAAAGATCTTACCATCGTTGCGTTTTTCGGATCTTCTTGCCAATAGTCGGCTGTTATGAGGGAAAAATCATGAAAATGTTTCGGCACGGACAATTTTGTAAAATGATGTTCATTGAACATTGCTTTTCTCCAAGTCAACGACTGACCTTGAACAGCTGACTTTCGTTTCAGACGATCAATGCTACTGCTGTTGCTGCTGCTGTTGCTGTCTTGAGTAAGGAGACCAGCCGATTCTTTTGTTTGCTTTTCGTCAGTAGCGGGCGCAACATTCATATTTGGTGTACTAGGGGTTTGTAGGCCTGACTCAGACTCAGAAACAGCTGCATTTTCGGGGGGCTTACCGCTCTCTAGCATACAGCGAGGAATAGAATTAAGGTCAATATCAGCAACAACTTGGGCTATTCCACGAGGTTCCAAGTCAACTGTTCGCGATCTCGTTGATGACGTTCTAGCTGAAACAGGTAAATGGCTGGAAACTAGGGAAGAACTTGTTTGTGAAACAGCAGGCGAGGACTGTGTACTAGCTGGGTGTTTCTCTACATCGACAGTTATATCGCTAGTACTTGAGCTAAGATTCGTGGCTGGGGGGATAATTTCATTGTTTTCATTTGTAACATTGCAACTGAGTCCTTCTGAATGTGAAATCGGTTGTTCAGGGTCTGTTAATTCCTTTGAAGGTGACGTACAATTTTCACTGTTTGAGCTCTTTAGCATTTCGGAAGACTTGAATTTCAAACTATCATCCTCAGTACTATTACAATTAATCCTTGTTTCATCATGATCAGCATCTTGAGAGAGATTCTCTGCCATTTCCATAGATATATTAACAATATGCTTCTCTTCCTCTGACAATTCAGAAACAAAACTTCTACTACTGAGATGCTTAATTTTTTCATTAATTTGTTCGCTTAAAATCGTAAAATCATGGCCAGTCATTGTTACATTATGGGTTTCTTGATCTGATACTTTACTCTCCTGCACAGGGGCTCCCTGTCTATGCATTTCTTGTGTCAACATTTTGAGTGTATCTTCTGGGTTTGATAGCTCCTTGATATCAATGTCTGTCTCCTCCAACTTTGTGCCATGAAACGGTCCCAGATGATCCTCTAAATCACTGACTGCGCCAAAATCATTAAGCAGCAAGCCATCACTATTTTCCATCTTCACTTCAGCTTCATTTGATGATACTTTTTCCTTATCTTCTTCATCTAATGTTTCGCCATTATCATGTTGTTTGTCTATATCCTCCGTGCCATTTTTAACATGCTGTTTATCTGCCTCAACTGGTACTGCATCTCCACACTTAAACTCTTCTTCTGCACTTTGTTGCAAAGAAGGCGATGGGATTTCCTCCTTTGAAGACGTTACTTTGCAAACGGGATCTGTACTTCCTAATGTAGTTTCTAGCTTTACTTGAGATGTTGAGGGGGAGTCCATTGAAACTGCATCGCTTGCTTCCAACGCAATCTTTCCAATATGCTCCATTTCAACTTCGGTGTTCCTGTCTGCATCCTCGGTAGCAGCAGCCTTATCACCAGCAAGATCAATTTCTTCTGGGGCTCTCACTTCTTTAAAACCAGATTTTTCAGCCTCTCTGTTGCTCAAATCTAGACCCATACCCAGAGAAGCCTCTCTGTTACTCAAACCCAGAGAAGAATTATCCCTTTTATCAGCTTCGTCTTGCTGCTCTGCTTTTATGCTTTCCAATTTCTTATTACACTCTGACTTCTTTTCATCCTCCTTCAATTCAGCGGGCTTACCTACAACTGCATTTTCAGTCACAAGGACAGCTTCAGTCTTAGACTCACGCTTAGATTCAACAGGTTCTTTAGATTTCGATTCTTTATTATCAGGTCTCTCGACGGAGCTTTGAAGGTTTTTGCTTGCAGATTCAGTTTTCTTAAGCTTATCTGGTGTCTGTTGTTGATCAGTGGCCTTCAAATCGCATTCTTTTTTCGCTTTATTCTCCTTTAATTGGGCTCTTTTCTGCTCTTTAATCTTCGACATTTTTACAACCTTTGGTGGAGCAACTTTTTGTAGGCCAAAATCCCAGATCTTCAAATCGATTTCTTTGCTCTCTCTCCTTCCTTTAACAGGTGTTGTTTTCAGCTCTTTCAAAGAGGTTCCCCTGGATTCTTTAACAGGCGAGGCTTTCAGCTGACTGTCGCCTGAAATTACTTTATTGTCCCGTGAGTTTTCAGCTGCAATTTCCTTTCCACCATTTTTCCTTGCGTCTTTGGGCATACTCTTTTCAGACTCCCGAGAAGAATCTTGCGTCTTCTTGAATTCTGATTTGCCATCTTTCAATTTGCTTGAGAATTTTTTCGCTTGTGAAAACTTTTTCTGCTTTTCTGGTGATCCCCTTTGAGGGTCTCCATCTTTATCGGCCAAAATCTTCTTTTGATCTTTCTGGATTTCTTTTAAACTATCTTTGGGTTTGATAGTCTTTTCACTTTTAGCACCAGGTTCCTTTTTGACTTTTTTAGCTACGTCTAAACTTGATTTTGTAGAGTTATCCTTGGAACCCTCAGACAACGTCCGACCACTACTACTTGATAAAAACTGGTCTATTTTCAAATTCTTATTCTTGGACGACTGAGTCTCGACACCACTGCTTGAATTCACTTCCTCTTCCTTGGACAGGTCAGCTTTTGACTCAAGGAATCGCTCATTTGATGAAGTTTGACTCTGTATATTTTTGATCTTCTTTTTCATGACAGGTGTGTGGGATTTAATCTCTTTCCCCTTTTCATCATTTTTTGACTCTTGCGATTCTATAGCGCCCTTGGAAGTCTTGTCGGAGAACTTGCCCTTAAAACTTTTGGGCTTTGACGATTGAATAGGTGACAGGGGTTCTTCCTTCTCCGGTAAAGTGTCTGACCCACTTTCGTGTACTTTTACTTTAGCGGCAACAGATGGTTCACTTCTGTCTTCAAACTTTGAGCAGTTATCCTTGTCTTTACCCTTCCGGCTGAAATCAAACCGTGACGAGTCTTCTGTTTCTTCTCCCTTCATCTCTTCTTTCCTCTTCTTCTTAGATTTCTTAAGCAGTTTCTCAGCACTTTTTATTTTTACACCTTCATTAGAGATGTCTTTACTTATGCTCTTTTCAATAGTCTCGCCAAAGTCTCTTGAAACTTCATCTTTCTTGTTCTTCTTTGAAAGCTTAGAATGACTTTCAGCCTCCTGATCCCCAGACAAGCTTGGTATTTTAATCTTTTTATCTTTCTTTTTCTTCAGAGCCTCCGGGTTTGAAGAATCAAAATTTATCATGGGTTTTGCTGCACTTTCCGTTGTTTTCCTTTCTTCTGATCCAGAATCAGCCGATAATGTACCATCTTCTAGATACCTGGCCTTTTTACCTTGCGTGTCAGCAGCCGTTTTCCTGTTATTTGCCTTGTTCGTTTCGAAAGATCTATCTAACTGAAGATCGCTCTCTTCTGGAGAGCTTTGAATCTTACCAGTTCCTGAATCGATTTTACTTAAGACCGTATCAGATCTTTGAGACAAACTATCCGTAATTTCTGATTCTGAAATGCTGCTTGCTTTGCAATCACCTTTGGTTTCTTTACATTGTTCCTTCTTCTCACCATCGATTCGGGCCAATGCCGCATCTGACTGAACTACAGGTGACAAGCTAGGTTCGTTCAAGGATCCATGATCTGAAAGTCTATCAAGAACATTTGTGAATATGTTTGCACGGAACATATCACTTGTAATTTTGTCATGAGATTTAGAAGATGTCCCTTCTTCTTCCTCTTCTGCATCAGATATATCACTTATGTAAGGGTTGTTACCAGAAGATTTGGTGTTCTTCGTCTTTTCGTCTTTCGCGTCACCATCGCTGTGCCCAGAATGGCTTTCCTTCTCAATATTTTCACCATTTTTCGAATCATTTTCTTTGGTGCCAAAGCTTGGCTGAGTTCTTGTGCTGTGCTGTCCTTGTCCTTTTGGTGACGACCCCTCTTCGAAGTTACTTGCTGAAGATATTTTCTTGTCATTTCGCTTATACTTTTTCCTTGGACGGCCTACACTTACTTCACGGTCATTTTCTGAAAACTTTCGTTTCCCTTCGACTTTCTTTAAGAATGGAGAATTTTTTTGAGGGGTTTTTTCCTCCGGAGATATTTCTGACAGCCCGTGTTTCGGTGTTGAGGTACGGGGGCTTTCACCTTCACCTTTGACCAAAATTCCTGTTTCAGGTTGTTTTGCTTTTCCTGATTCTTCGGCCATCGCTAATTTTTTTCGCTTGACCATTTCAGAAATACGCGACAACTCGATGTCATCATCATCACTATCTTCATCATCATCCGAGATTATTCGCTTCTGAGATGAGCCTGGCACCCGAGAAAGCTTCGATTTGCGTTTACGGCGTGGAATGAAGTTATTTTCGTTATCGTCATCGTCGTCATCATCTCCCTCATCGTCGCCATCTTCGTTAAAATTTTCATTATTATTATCTCTGTCGTGTTTCTCTTTCATAAAAGCTGTACTCTTCGATTGCAAATGATCAATGTCTGAACTTCTAACACTAGAAACGTCATCTTCTGAGCTGGATTCAGATGAAGATTCCGTCGAAAACGCGTAATTTTCTAAAAAACAAATAATGCATAAATGAAAAAAATTAAGAAAAATAAAACTACCCAAAAAAATGCAGCCAAAAATTGACAAATTGTTTCTGCCAAGAAATGTTTACACACAGGAAAAAATTAGTAAATCCATACACATTTGCAAATTTTTACTTAAAAATGGATACATAAATATTCCAATATGTAATCTAAGATCAATTATAATAAATTATCACATGCAGATATTATGCTCTTCTTCCAAAAAAACGATGGATGAAGAACTGATAAATTTAGCTATGTAAATTGTCAACGAATGAAAAAGTCAGTTGTCGTGATCGGAAGTCACCTCGTTCTATTTCTGCTAAAGATGCGAACTCTTCAAGTAGAGCATCAACTTCTGTTGAGGCTGAAACATCAAGTGGATTCTCTAAACTGTAATTCTTCCTACTTGGATCTGCACCAAACTTCAAAAGTATTTTGGCTATCTATAGAAATAATTGGACTTACATTAACAGTGAGTAAACAACTCATGTATATATGTATATGTGTACTTTATAAATTTCTTCTTGATCTTGCTTAAACAGTGAAAATCTAAGAATTTATTCAGGATACATATTACTGCAACTGATAGCCTGTAGAGATTCCATAATGATTTATAAAGCATAATGGATGTAGAATTTCTCAGAACAACAATGGAGTTATGTCATTTGCTGTCAGTATTTGGTGCCTTAGATAGAATACTGGGTATCAAAAAGGTGGACAGGATAGAACAGAGCGCAGGCAAGATGGCACAAGATATGCAAACAACGAGATGAACAGAAACATTTCTCTTTTGCATGAACTCTGAAACATGGCTTTATACAACAAAATATCACTCTCAAACTTAAAATCATTGTTTTATTTGACAAACAAATTGAATTCAAATATTTCTGACTTGCCTTAAGGTGTCCATTAGAACTTGCATCATGAAGAGGAGTGTCACCTTCAAGTCCCTTTGCATTCACATTAGCTCCAGCTTTAAGCAACATTTTCACTACTTTATAATGCCCTCTGCTGCATGCTTCATGTAGTGGGGTCCAGTCTGGAAAATGTTTAATGTATGAATGCAGAAAGTGGTAAGGTTGCTGTCTGTGAATTTATATGTCACATTTAACAGAGAGAAGAGCCATCTCAGGAATTCAGACACACAACCAGCAAAACAGTAGGTTGCTTCTATATCATCCAAGCCACCTGGTCACATTTTCAAATCAAAGCCTAAGCCAACATCCAAAACAAACCAACAATGGAAAGAATAAAGATCATTCTTAACCTTAGAATAAACATTAGCCATCCATTATTTTTAGGAAGAAATGGAGACTGGATTTGGGGTCTGAATGATTATTTTTCTCTTTTAAAAGACATTGACAATGCTGTGAATCTTCCACCCTTCTAGGCCTAGCCCTGATCTTGATGGTCTCATCAACTATGCAGAAATGTTTATAAAGCCACAAACTGCAAAATCGGTATCCCGTTTACCTGCATGGTCAGTGATATTGACATCTGCACCTTTCTTTATCAAACTACGCACTCCATCTACATCTCCTTTGATTGCAGCCAGATGAAGCTGTGTTTCTCCTCTTTTGTTCCTCTTGTTAATTTTATGCATTTCTCCTTTTGATGATCCAGATCTTTTATTCCCAGAGGTTTCTCCGCTTTTCTTTGTTTTATCTTTTTTTTGTTCCTGGAATTCTTTGGCAGACATCTCCAAAAGGAGCGCCATCTGTTGCCTTTCAGTTAAAGGCATTTTCTAGCTCTTTTTTCCTTTGCAAATTTAACTTGGTAGCTTTATGGAATTTCAATCATCTAAAAAAATAGCACAGCCTTAGGAAACAAATGTCAGCTCAAATAAATAAGATCATGTTTAACAAATACCTTTTCAGAGCAAGTTTTATGAAAAATTTAACTTGACAATCATGAAAATTACTGTTTACCAGGCTGTCATAAAGTGCCTGATGCTCGCAAAACATTCAGGAAAAGTTTGTAGTGACCATGCTTAGGCAATTTTCCACCAACTTTCTATACATTCATTGAGCAGGCCACCACCATGACATCCCCCTTTATCATTAAGAGCATCAAATACCATAGGACATTCCTTTAACGTTGTTTACAGCTTCACACATAAAAGTCATGCTGACTCCTTCCCAAGTCTAGATCTTTCTTTCTTCACTACATCATCATTATATACATCATCCTAACACATCTTTACTCAGCACATTCATTTTGTATATAAGTGTCAAACATAATGTTAATTTTGTATGTAATTTAGCTCAGTTAGAATCAAGACACACAATAGGCACATTTTCTCTTCTCTGGCTCCAAGTTCAAGTTAAAGTTTCATTTTTAAATTTTAACTAAACACAAATTCCATCTAACAACAACTACAAAACAACAACATGCAGGAAATTTTTATCTTCATATTTGCCAAAAAATGGATCACAGAACTGGAATCACTAAGTTGAAACCAGTTAATGCTGAAAACCTCATGCTGCCCGGGCAGGCGGGCAGCGAATAACCCCATTTCCAGAACTAAGCTTTTTCTATACATTTCAATGGAATTTGTTGCTGTAGCAAAATATTGGCTCTGTGTTCTCCACACCTTAAATAGGACTTGCCAGGTTTGGAGCAACACATTGATCGATGGATGGTTTCTTTAAAGCCTGCACTGATTGTTGTTCTGCTGTACACTTAAAATTACCTTATTTTAGTCACATTCAATGTTAAAATCAGAGTAGCAACCAAAAACCCTCACTCAACAATCAGATAAACAGTGTTTGAGCTAATACTGTATTAGCTCAAACTGCACTCAAATTAAACTCTTTTATCTCAACAATATATATTTATTACAATGACCTTTGCTAAAGTATGTTATTAAAAGTTTAATAAATGCAAATAATGTTGAAGGGTAGAAGTAAAGATCTTTTCACCTCAGTTTATCATTAAACCTGTAATGTAATTTTCACTTCACAACAAAGGTGTGTATCTCAACTCAACTTCAACTCAAATCACCTCAACTCAAATAAACTCACCTCAACTACTCAACTCATCTCATCTCATCTCAAATCAACCTCAGCTCAACTCAACTCACCCAAACACACCTCAACTCCACTCAACTCAAACAGTATTTTCTGGCATACTAGGTTATTTACAAGATTTCTATAACATCTAACATTTGAGGGATCAGAGCCTACTGTCCCCTTGACGGTATTTTGAAGGTATCATACATAAATAGGCTTAAGTAAGTTTAAAAATCAGGAACAATTAAGCAATTAACAATGAACAATAAAAGCAAAAAATATCAAATTTGAAATGAACCCAGCTAGCATTTCGATTTATTATAAAACATTGTTGTCTTACCTAATCAAATCTTTTGAAAACAAATATGAAAGTTGTTGAAATTTTAGTATTAGTAATACCTAATCGGGCATAAAGTTATTCTAAATAAATCTTAGAGTCTTATATATAGGGGGATATTTCTTATCATACAATTTATAAAATCATCGATTGACTTCTCGCATTCTGACATAAAGAATTTCGTTCAGAATTCATGATAAGCCATCTTATAGCGTAAAACAATGAAAAGAAAAAATTAAATCAGAACAAACAATTTAGATAAACCTCAGATACTCTGTATGCGTCAATTCCGTTTTCATTCTTTGTCAGCCATCTTTCCACAATACGCCTAGGCCACAGCATCGCATAAACAATACGCAAAATGTGCGCGAAGATCAAAACAGGTGCAAAGCGGCTTCACCGCGGGAGAACGCGGGAGTGAAGAGATGGAAAAGCCAGGCAAGGAGTTTTCGTACTGCATGCTATGCTGCAAAAATTGCATAGGTAAATATAAAAGGGTAACAATTAACAGAGTAAAGTGTTTATTTATTTAGGCAATACAGTAAACAAACTATATTTCCCTTTTTTGATGAGGTAAACTCTCAAATTGAGTCCCTTTTCAAACAGACTAATTCTTTCAGCCCTACCTCCTCAATTAGAACTTTTAGACCCTGTGGCACGGGTCTTCTGCCATAAATCTGTCCAAAATATCATGCAAATTATCGTCTGTGCTGATGCTGATCAGTTTCACCACTGAAGGAATCAGTACTAATAGGCTGTCCCTTTGGCTTTGCATCGAAATACCCATTTGTTTCTGTAGAGACATTTCGAGCTGAGCAACAGAAGTTAAAATGGACAAGCAGACTGAGAAAGAAAAAATCAATTCATCATGGATACGTTGATTTCAACTATATTTAATTGAATACTGACTTTACAACTTCACGTAACATCTCAAAAAAATTTGGAACAAGTTTAACAACAACACAACAAATCTAGACATAATCTCTTCCCTCGTCCTATTCTTCTCGTCCTTTTCCCTAATCTTCTTCCATTCTTCCCTTGCTCCCCTCTCCTTGCACCCCTCTACGTTGGCATCGTGTCATATTCGTACAAGTTAATTACCATCGCAGCTATAGTTATATACTTATAGTCAAACTCTTCATGTCTCGGGTCTCTAAATACAATCAGCTGCCACCCCAATTGTCTAGCTGCCCTTAGGAATAAAGCCCTCCTTAAAATTTAGGGTTATTCAGGTCATTATTTACTCTATTTACAATTATATACTGGCTTGTAATAAGTGGGGGTAGGCAAGTAAAAAGGGGCTTGGCAAAAAAATAATTCTGCAAAGTTGACATCTATGCTATATACGCTAATGGGTTGTACAGGCACGCACAAATAATTGCCGCCAATGGTTAATATAACCAAAAATGAATACAAAAACGCCACGAACAAGCTTGATACAGTTCAATATTGCACTGTTCAATTGTATCAGATATGTACATTTAGCCATAAAACAGTCAAGCTAACACTGATGTAGTGTGACAGTGTCAAGCTAATACACATTAACTATAATAATAACGAACATCCCGACGTAGCATCCCAGACCGGGGTATAAAGGATGTGTGTGTGTGAAAGGCGTCTTTTGAGGACATTAAACGGGAATATAGGCCAGTTACCCCTTAATAGCATTTTGACTTGCTTTTTTCATCAGCAAAAGCATTTAGGAGGTCGTCTGTTTTATTGTTTCTTTACCCTTTACTTGATGTGTGGATACGAAAAGTATCTGGTTGAATGGGACGCAAAGGGTGGCTTGGTTTTGGTGTATCTTGATAATTTTGTCTATGAAAAGGAGGATTTCCAAAACGCTTATACACCATTTTAAATTTAAACTTGCAAGGCGTTCCTTTGGTTTGAAATTACTCATTTAAAACCCCCAGATGCAAAAAGGACATTGTTTTGGGGTTTTTCACTGGGGTCGTGGTGGAGTCAGATGATAAAATGAGCATAAACATTTCTTGACAATAGTTCCATGCGAAAACACTGATGTGACGACACTGTAGCTACATTTCCCATAAGAACAAAACAAGGGAAATCGAAATGGAAATTCGATATAGTACCCCATGGATGGGGTCGCGACTAACAACCCTGGTAGAAGCGACCCCAAAAGTGATCGTACAAATCACTTTACGTGCATCTCGATGCGCGGGAAACAAACATTAAACTGGTGCCAGCTTGCAGTCTCTGCGAGGCCAAAACTGACAAGAATACCGCACTTTGAAAAACATACGACAAAGTTCACTATAACAAAACAGACACATCAATAGTCGATTTGTTTCTCTAGTTCTTCCCCAATTTCAAAATCATCATCACTAAGGTTACTATTTCCGCTGCTATTACTGCTGCTACTACTGGAACGGCCACAAATGTCCCCGTCTATGCCTTCAGACAACAGTGCCAGCCTCTTTTTCCGGACCTCGAGGATTTCATTGTGCAGCTTTTTCTTTCGTTTTCTTGACTTATCTAAAGTAATTCCAAGCTTTAAACTGGCTGAATCCCGCCCCGACCCACTAGAGCTGGAATTGGCACTGCTCCGGCCGCTGCTACTCGAACCGGATATGCTACCTAAAACGTCCGGATCTTCTTCGCTATCACTCGCCATATATTCTTCTACCTCTTTATCCATCTCATCAAGTTCATCTTTGCTGAATGTGACCGGGTTAAGAGAATCTAGAATGTCTTCCTCCGTTGATATTTTATTATTCAGCAAACTCTCTTCGTTATGCTTTGACACGGGTTTCGTCTTATTTCCAGTGACTCTCTCAGCCTCAACATGAATAGGCGTACCTCTCTTCGAAAAGTCTGGGGTATCTCCACCGTTGGCCCGCGAACGATTGGGGACAGGAAACAGCCTTTCATCGACTCGTTCCCACCTCTGAGAACAGCACCATAGCCAGTCCACACCAACGAGTTGAATACCGGATATTCTGCTCGCTCGGTATGCTTTTTCGGTACCGAGTCTAGCAGCAATAACATGAGTTGTATAGTCTGAAGAAGTGACACTATTGTCGGTGTTCTTACGGTATAAAATACTGTCGGTTACTTTAGCACCAAGACTTACTGCTGTTCGATACACTGTACTATTCTTCACAGGAACGTTTGTCGGTACAACTCCAGTAAATACAATGTTGGTTCCTTGAAGCGTCTGTTGACGTAATGCTGGAACAATTATTCGCGTATCCGGATTCGTTGTTCCCGGAGTGCAAAATCTGGCGATCTCCGGATCCTCTCGAGAAAGGCCTCCATTTGTTTTTATCAAGTCAGTAGTTGAATAAAATGCGCCATGAATACGTTCAAGGATTTCTTCAAGGTAATAAAGATAGTCATCCAAATCCGGGGGGTGATTACTTCCTGCAAAAGTAAGAAAATGTTATATCTCAAATGAATAAACTTACTTTCTAACAATCTTAAAGGTCAACTTGAAAAGACGCAGTTTGAAATCGGTTTTGTCGGAAAGACTATTTGCAATGTAACCTAAATGCATCCAGCACCGGCTTGCTAAATCCTTAACCATCTTTAAAAAGATATACCACGTCAGGACATTATTATAAATATAATTACTAACAATTCCTTTTAAGTTGGCATAAGAGAACAAAAAATACATATAGCTAATAAGCTAATCAACAAAATAATTTAAAATCTACTTTACAATGTCCATACTAAACCTAAAAAACCCTAGATCTTTAATGAAAACTTTGCACAATCTGCAGATGCAAGTATTTCCATGCCATAATTTTATTTTTCGTTTGAACTCCACCAGTGTATTGGAATCTTTAATCTCCCTTGGTAATGAGGACCACAAATGGTGACCTCTGTACTGAATATTCTCTATCCCGTATGATGTTGTCTTCACTTTTGGCAACCGCAAATGATTTTCATTTCTCAAAATGTATTGAATATCTCTCTCAGTAAGAATGTTTTTCATAAATGTTGGATTTAGATTGTTTTACGATTTGAATATTTCAATCATTAGCAGTTGCAGATTGTGCTGATGAATAGTTCCATATTTTTTCTTCAACTAGGCTAGCTCTAATTCACTATATTTGCATAGTCATCGCAGTGCTCTTTCGTGAACGCGATTTAACTTTGAATTAGTTGCTCTATCATTAAACATCCATACAAGTAGACCATAATTTAATTTGCTACCTGATGAAAGAATTCATTAAAACTTCTGATCAGAATAGTACATCATAATAGTAAATCACGGACTCTTCTTTGCACTTGTTTCAGGGCGCATATAGGAGAGTCAGGGTCAAAAGATTCTTTGAAAACAGTTTGGTTGGTAATGCCTTGAAATCAGGGTGTCCCATCGCGACAGCAGATGCTTCAGGGAACAATTCTCTTTTAGAGAGAAACCTTATTTAGAGAAAAATTGATTTTTGAGCACAATTTATTTACGGGAGAAAACTCCTGTCGGTTCTTGATTAGGTTCTTTTGGGGGGTTTACTATAAGGTAGATTCAACAAAAGGACTTCACCGCATACCATTAGAGTCGGCATCCGCGTCTATTGCTTCACATTGATTGTTATCAGCCTTGTCACACTGCTCTTTTGTGTTGGAAGTTTCATCTACATTGTCACCATTCTTCATCTCATTCTTCTCACCACTTGCATCCTTCTCATCCCGGTCTTCTCCAGCTCCATTAACCGGCCCATCCTCCTTTCCAACTCCGTTTTCAACTGCCTCCACCTCATCCAACGGCTGGTCTTCAGTTTCTTTGTCTTCATCCGCCTGACTATCTTGCGCAGGAGCTTCGGTGGTACCCGTATTCCCGTAAGGATCATTTATGTCGCCAATCCCTTTGAAGAACTTGTACGGCTTCACAGTTATGAGATTTGGCGCGAAGTTCCACACATCCTCTCTGTCGTCGATTATGCATACCATGTGATCACCACAGGGGAACAAGGCTCTGTAGAAATAGAGGCAAAATGATCAGAAGAATTCGAGCATGGGATTATTTAGCTAGGCATTAATATCTTATATCTAAAGAAAAAACATTCAAATATTGGATTTACGGGATGAACAATAAACACCTTTGGGATGAACTTATGTATCAACTATTTTTGGATCAACTAGGAGCGTCACACAATTAATAAAATCACGATACGAAGAGAAAGCAATCTAAATTTCAACTACGTATGAAAAGTTCTTGCTTATATGTTTGTGAGTACCAGCGATTTTGGGTAGTTTAGTTATGCGCTGTTTCTCAGTTAAGCGCTGAAGGATTTAACTTAAAAAAATTCCGGGTTTTCCCACTTAGAATTGCTACAAAGCAATTGAAACATAAAACTAGTAGTTCAGCAACCTAAATATTTCTGAGAACAAAGAGAGACACAAATCTTCTTATTTCTGTTGCTGCAAAAACTTTAACAAAGCCAACACATATATATAATACTCTTTATAATCCCTTAAAAAAGTGCCAAAAAGAGTCTTGATGACAGAGATATTTGTTGGGCTGACATGAAAAAGCATATAAATCGTGCCTTAAGTCCTGTGACTTGCTGAAGAAATCCATACATTCATCCCTTGATCTGATTCTATGGGCAAAGAGCTTTTCATCTGGATCCAAGTGTCTCGCTATGGTGTGGGCATATATCCTCGATCCCATTGTGAATATATGAAGCTCGAATAACTTCGATGCTTTCTCGAGGAAGTCCTTTGCACCTGGCCTCACCTTCGTGTGGTATTCAATTGGATGGTCCGGAAGACGATAGTGGAAAATGTCCTTCGTAACACAAAGATATAAAAATCATACATGGAATATTTTCATAGAAAAAAGGATATCAAAGTAACATTATGTGTTTACATTTGAAGATCACCAGTAAGAATTCATAGGTATTTCTACGTTCGGGTCTCCTTCATGTCCAGGGTGATATAAAATAGAGAACATAGTAAAAGTAACAATTGTAAACAAATCAACAACGAAAGAAAAGTTAAACGATAATAGTCAGGAACAAAGCAATAAGACGATGGAAAACCAATGCAAAATGAAATTGCGGAGAGAACATCCTGTTTTTCTTCCATCTAATACATTACACAATAATGTTCTTGCACATTTAATGATCTTAATTCTATCATTTAAATTGGACATCGCCATTCACACAGTAGACTACAGTCATTAGAAAACTTCTCAAGGGGTCTGAAAAAGGTCCTCTTACCGGAATGTCCCTTGGCACTGCTTCATGCGTAGTATGAATCAATGTTTGGTCCAAATCAACAACAAGTGCCAACTTTTTTGCTCTCAGGAGCTGTCTTTCATCATATCTGGCGATCCTCTCAGCCTCCTATAGCAACAGAGCACTTACTTCTAAATAACATCAAAAAGGTTTTTTGAGAATTCCATCAAATATTCCACCAATTGACACTTGATCACAAGCTGGCTTGCTACATATAAATCTACAAGCTCTTGTAAATGTTTTAATCATAATTCTTAAAAGTAACTTTGGTATTAAAAACAAAATTAAATTAGGTGTCATTTATAACAAATCCACCATCAGCTACAAAGACACCCCTGCTATTCTAGCTCCAGTTGCCTCAGACAGATAAGTAAACCCAACATTCCAATTATCTAAGCCAAAGTAAAAAATACCTCAGAAAAGAGACCCTGATCATTTAAGGCGGTTGTGGGGGTCATGCAAATGTGGGGGGGGGGGTCGTGTATCACATTAGGTAAGGTCAGCAGTAATATCCAAGGGAATACAACATACCTCAAAACTAACACGAAGCTCTGGGATATTATGAACCATCGATACCCCTGCAGCTACAGGTCCAGTTAAACATCCAGGGATACTTGCTTCCCTTAAATTTCAAACCAGAAAGTTTATTAAAAGCCTTATGAGATGTTTCCTAGAGCATACCACCTGTGAAAACATGCATAGAAAACTGGGATTTGCAACTTGATAAGAAACAACACATGTGGAATTGGAAGGAAGCAAAACTTTTTTGGAAGGCAAAATCATGCAAAAATGAAAACATTAGTAATCTGCAGCTT